>NW_023336269.1:0-1336821 GCF_011075155.1 Colletotrichum scovillei
TAACCCTAACCCTAACCCTAACCCTAACCCTAACCCTAACCCTAACCCTAACCCTAACCCTAACCCTAACCCTAACCCTGAAAATACTAAAAAGATCAGTACTAAGAGCTAAACATAGAGTTATTTATTCTCGTTCTTAAGTTTAAATATTATATTATATAATTATTATATAATAAATATAGTTCCTTAAGTAAGTTATATAGTACTATTATTACTAATAGTTAATATATTTATATTATTTAATTAGTTTTTATAAAATAAACTTATTAAATAAAAGTAATTAAAGTATTATAACTAGTTAGTTATAATAAGTATATTAATAAAAATTAAGGCTATAAATATTAAATAAATAATATTATAATTATAAATAGCTTCCTAAAACTATATTTATAAGTTATAAAATAAGTAAAACTTTAGTAATTAATCGTAATTTTATTAAAAGGGTTCTTAATAAAAATAATTAAAAGCGATTATAAAATTTAATATTAAACTCATTATTAAAAAGTTATAAAGTCTACTTTTAAGCCCAGCTTAAATTTATATTATATATAAGTCTCTTTTTAAATATATCCTTTATCCATATATTTATTTAATAGATCTTATATTTTAAATACGTAGGTTCTATATTATAAAAGGTAAATTCTATATTTTAAATATATAGAGTTCTTTATTTTTTATTATTACGTAACTTATTTTATAGTTTTTTTATTCTGAGAGGAGTTACCCTAAGTTCGTATTTTTATATATATAGTGCGGTAGCCGCCGTAGGCCCTATAGGGTAGGCCCTGTCCTTATTATGCGTATTGGGTTATAATAGGGATATATATATATATATATATATATAAGTATAAATATATTACTAATTATATATTAAATATATTTTTTAAAACTTTTTAAGTAAGACTTATTATATAATTATTTATAATTCTTATAAAAGGCTTAATAATAATTTTTAAAATCTTAAATTTTTATTTATTATAAATTTATTCTTATATTTAATATATTTATAAGAAATATAATATATTATTATATAAAATTAATATATTAAATCTTATAAATTTATTTATATTATAGATCTCCGGTAGTTAATAGAATTTTAAAGAGCTCTTTCTTATTAAAAGTCGTCGTTACTTGCATATCTCTAGATAGTCGTTAAGCTGCGCCGCGTTTAGTAGACACTATGAACAGCGGCTAGTCTAATGACATATTCAAGACATTCCTAACGAGTTTCTTTGAGGCGACAACCATGGAAACAAAGTCCTTCTCCAAAGCATCATACCTTGCCTTTGTCAGCCCCCACTCCTCTCTATCAGTCCAACTTTCCATGCGTACTGATCGATCAGAACAGTAAAGTTTAGTTTGATCGACATGTCCGCACCCATCAGAATCACAGGGCTGTTCCACAATGAAATCGACGAGCTCGTCTTGCATGTAACGACTCAAATCCACATGAGATTTGTAATCTTGCTGGCGGTCCAGATTTATCGTAGGACTTGTGTCCGTGGGAATTTGTTCTGGTGCGTCAGAGCCGGGCTCAACGTAGCCTTCCGGGATACCACGATCGCAATTCTCCAAGGCGGCTTCGAAATTACCAAATGAGTAGACCAAGTCCACTCCGTGATGTGCAATGCCGTGCATTGGGCCGAGAAAAGGATTACCAAATTCCACATGATACTGGTGGATCCTAACACATCTAGGATTTGGTTGAGAGGTTCTCTGCCGCATGCTACGATGCGACTTGAGATGTTCGGCAGCGCGGTGAGTCTTGGTATACGTCATGGTTGCGTCAGACACGAATTGGACCAGTCCATCTTGAACCAATTCGTTTGGGGAGGTGCGTATAATGCCATACGCTTCTTGGATTCTTTGAGCGACTTCCTGTGATGGAAAACACGGCTTGAAAAGCGAGCTGAACTCCTCAAAGGTCCAGTTGGCCATACGGACGAAGCCGTAGAATTCTTGAGATGTCGCACCCAACAGAACTTGAACGTCGTCGCCTATATCCTTGAGATGTGTTTCCATGTCATCGTTCCCAAGATGTACGGAGACACTTGAGTCTGTATCAACCTGGTTGATGGTCGAGCCGTCGATTGTGAGGGTAAAGAACCTCCAACAAAGCTCAGATACGGCGCAAAGTAGTTGATGGGCGGGAACGTGCTTAAGCGATTCAAGACGATCGGCTGGGCCTAGTTCTTGGAACGAGAACCACTGACAGAGTTTCTCCCAGCGCTCATCCGCCTTCTCGAGAAGTGACACATCAAGACCGCCAAAAGCTCCTGACATCAAGACGGCCTTGTGAAACAAGGGCTTTCGCGCACTTGACTCAGCCTCGAGCAAATGAATGTGACAAGACGTTGCTCCAGCAGATTGACCCATAATGGTGATTCTGGTAGGGTCGCCGCCGAACTCGCTAACATGATGTTTAATCCAGATAAGAGCGATTTTCTGGTCGTGGAGGCCAAAGTTGACTCCCTTGATGGAGGCATTGGAATCTTGCGCCGCAAGCATCGTGGATGACGCGCCGAAGCCGAAGATGTTAAGGCGATAATTCATAGCAACAGCGATGAAAGGCGTGCCCTTGACAATGGCCCGGTGTACAAGCCGGGAAGGATCTGAATGACGACGGGTTAGAAAGGAATGGTAACTACGCGGTAGCCTAAAAATGCAACATACCACAAACAGGGTCCGTACATGACCCATCTGCGAAACCGCCGCCGTGAATCCATACCATGACAGGTAACTTTACTGTTTGGGAGGTGCCGTAGATCTTAGCTATTGCCTCTGAGCTTGGTCGGACTACGAAAAGGTTCAAGCATGCAAACTCGTCCTCATCATCGTTTGGGAAAGGCAGGTACGATTGAAATGATCTTGAATCAGATACACCTGGAGCAGGACACTTGGGACTGTAATTCGGTCAGTGATTGTCATACCAACATTGGCACCAAGAAAATTGAGAGCGAAAGCGCAGATCCACGTACCCATTCTTTGTGGCGTCGTATACATCATCGGGCAACTGCTCTCTCAGTCGAGAATGCTCCCATCTTCTAGGCACGTAGCCGTAAGGGATGCCACGGAATTCCTCGATGTCTTGAGACAATGCCGACTTCCTGCCGATGATCGTTTGCGTGAAGGTTGGATTTGTCGCCGTACGAAATGAGGCCGAGACTGAAGTGTCTCTCTGGAAAGTGGATTCCATTGTGATTTGCTATAGATTAGGACCACCAGATGGGAAAAGGACAAATTGAATGATGATGACTATGCTCATTTAGATCATTCAATTTGCGTGTTCGTATAACCAACTCTTGTCACTAGTATCTGTTAATAATAAAGTGCAGTACAAAACTAAATTTTCAGTTCTGACGAAGCTAATGGCGTTGGCCTTGATTCTGCGCTATGACGGTATGTATGTAGTCACACCGGCAGGCAGCGAGATCGAACGTTTTAGTTCGATCCTATAAGTCGGTGTGAGTCACAGATGATTTGAAACAAAGCTACTACCCCATTTCCAGGGATAATATCCTGCACGCCAAGCATGAGCGGCTTTCTAAATGGTCCTCTCAATGACTTCTGGCTCGGAAACCCCCCACTGCGGGGTGAATGTCATCCGGCGTCTGGATAGGTACCTTAGTTTGATTTACGGAGTAGATGATTTAAATTATGTTGACCAACCGTTCGGTCTGATAATTACTTAAATTCCTGGATTACAAGTAGCAACTGTAGCAGCTAGATCGCTTCCAGCAACGTGGGTGCAGTGGCGCTTCTCTGTCAGCCTGCTTGCAGTAATCTTGGACTCGCTATACATTCCATTCTCTCAACACGTTGCCCAAGCACACCATGCCATACTCAGCTCCCAGTATCGCTCGACCTTTCACCCTTTCCATCCTAGACGACGACTAATCTCAGCTCCGGGCCCTCTTGCAGGCTTCACGCGCGGGACCTAAGACCTGGGAAAATCGACACGAGGATGGACGATACGGCGTTTCACGCCAATGGCTTATTTCGACCGTTCATTACTGGTTAACCGAGTTCAACTGGCGTGCTCAGGAAAATCGCATCAACTCACTTCCCAACTACAAGATTTTGGTTTCTCAGGAAGCTGGGAAGGGTGACATTGACCTCCACTTCATTGGCCTATTTTCCGAAAGAGATAATGCCATCCCCATCGTACTGCTTCATGGGTGGCCAGGTAGCTTCCTTGAATTCATGCCGGTCTTGGAGATTGTCCAGAGGAAGTATAGCTCGTCTGAGTTGCCTTATCACTTCATTGTTCCATCTCTCCCAGGATATTTGTTCAGCTCCGGACCGGGTCAGGCGCAGGCCTACACCAGTCAAGATGCAGCACGCGTGATCAACAAGGCGATGACAGCGCTTGGGTTCAGCCGGTACGTTGTACAGGGAGGAGATGTCGGATCGCTGATTGCTTCAATACTCGCAACAAACTACGACTCGGTCGCAGCTATTCATCGTAAGATCTTAATTACTAGAATCAGCTTGCAATTTCCGTGCTGATACTAATAAGTTAATCTGCTGCCAAGCCTCGAAATGTCGAGCGTCGACGACCCTTCCCTATCATCCAAAGAGAAGGAGGCTATCGAGTACGTGGGACGCCGTTTCTTGACTCCAACAACAGGAGCGGCTTTGCTTCAAAGCACAAGGCCGGCTACAATCGTAGTTATGGTTTCTTCTAGCCCCCTTGCCCTCCTAGCATGGTGAGTTCCCAAAGCTCCAAGCTCTAAGTGCTCGGGCAGTGTTTTGATCTCTGCCTACCTAGGAGGGGCGAAAAGTTCCTAGAATGGCCCGATGATCCGATTGGTATTGACGAGCTTTTGACTAATGTCACGCTGTATTGGCTCACCGAGACCATGCCACGGTGCATATATACGTACCGTGGGACTTTCATCGATGGCCACCAGTACTCGTTTCCTGCTTTTAGGCAGTCATTTGGTTACTCTTGGTTTATGAAAGAGCTTGTACCTGTACCGGAAAAGCTGGCGAAAAAGCACGGCAATCTGGTGTTTTATCGTCAGCAAGAAAAGGTGAGAGATTAATTAGAAGCTTTCATGCACAAGACCCTTAACTAGACTCCTACTAGGGTGGACACTTTGCAGCTCTTGAGCGACCTGTTGAGTTTCTTCGTGATATTGAAGATTTTGTCAAGTCTGCTGGGTTTTGACAATACTCTATTTCGGTTTCGTATGGGTCGCAATTCTATAGAAATACTAGTGATATTTCTCGGTCGCTCTTCTTTGCATTAGGTGCAGAACGTTAATGAGGTGCTCCAGGGGGCCACCATTCCGCACCACAGCGATTATGGGTTTAGTTATTCAAGTAACAATTGCAACACGTCCAATAACAATTCCATTTACTGAGTTACGTAGACACAGTATCAGCACAGATTTGGACATGTGCGCGCGCCTCCTAGACGAATACAGTAACGAGGGATTGTAAAAGCACTGTCTTACTATGGTTAGAACCTGGGCAAGTGGAATCTGGATGCACAAGCCATTCATGATGCATCTATGGCTATTTCTGCGTGCCAAGCGCGTCCTTAAACGATTCTAAATTCATGTTGCTCTGTTAACAACTCACTGCTAATCAAATATCGGGCATTCTTTTGAAGGGATTCACAACTTATAGAAATCTTCTATTTGGCCATTTCTTTCTTGAATATCTACCTCATAGCTTTCTCCTCCAGTCTAACCTGCACACTTAGCGGTAATCTAAGTCTGGCTACTGAAATGAAGCAGTTATGATACATATACTATATCCCAGGTTCTCTTTTATGAACTCTATCCATTGCAGTTAATTGAATTCAAGCAGAGCTAGAGCCGCTGTCCTTCTTTGACTCGCTAGCGACGGCGATGATCGCGGGAGGCTTGGGAACCTTCTGTCGGAAGACATGGCGCTTGAAGAAATAGGGAATAGAGTACTTGATCTCGTGGCTAATGAATTGCTTTGTCGGGACAGAGAAGACCTCTGGGCGCGGGGTTAGCACAGCGGCATAATGTAGGAAATGTTGTGAGGCTTACGGTCCAATTCTTCCAAGGTGAGTTGCTTAGTCTCTCGGACGAAACAGAAGATCATACCCCAGGCAATAAGGTTAAGCCCAGCGTAGAACCCAACTGTGGTAGAGAGGTCAGTCACAAGATTAGGACCAAGATTGGCTAGAATACTTACAAGCACCAGTTGGAGTCATGGCAGTGCTCATGCGCGGGAAGGTCAAGCTGAGAATGCCAGCTATTAAGCTTGTCAGTCCACTATCCACGATGTGAAATATTGCCCGACTGACCGAAGGTGTTGTTAATGCAGACAACCCAGGCCATTCCTTGCTCACGCTGAATGGTAGGGAAAACTTCGGCAGAGTACTGGAATGCGACAGGGCCTTCACCCAGGGAGTAGCAGATAGTGAATAGGTAGATGAACCTGGTTTGCCGGAGTGTTAGTATAGCTAAGGGATTCATACGAGTGGTGCTACTTACAAAGCGACCGGTCCGATCTTTGGTCCTCGTTCCTCAGTTGGGTTTAACAGGGACAGACCAGCAGCCAGTAGGAAAACACACATGAGAGGGAAGGTCTAGAGCTGTCAGTCTGTATCCGGCAACTTCTGCCCACGTTAACTCACGATCATGCAGAGAGTTCTCCGCCCCTTGGTATCAATGAGGAACAGGGTAGGGATCGTCGCAACAACTTGAATGGCGCCGTAACCCAACGAAGCATACAGGGCCTCCACAGGCGTGTATCCTGCATCGACGAAAATCGTAGAACTGTAGAAGGAGATGATGTTGATTCCACACCTAGTCGGGTCAGCACAACAAGTAATGAAGAAGATTAGGAGGGTCCACACATTTGCTGGGCAAGCATTACAGTGCTAGCACCGTAGTTGGCACGCCTGATTCTGGGGATGGAGAAACAGTCCCAAAGGCGCCGGAAGTACCCTGCGCCACGAGCCTCCTTGAGCTCCTCCTCGTAGATCACCCACGAGTAGTAGAAGTCTCTGGCACCGATGATGTTATGGGCTCGAAGTTTGCACATGGAGCGGAAAGCCTCGGCATGTCGGCCGTGCTTCATGAGCCAGCGCGGGGACTCGGGGCAGAAGAATATGCCAACAGCCAAGACGAAGGATGGGATGAATGCCGAGCCCAGCTGGAGTCGCCAGGAGATATCGCCGGTGTCCTTCACGATGACATTCGCGCAGAAGCCCAGAAAGATGCCCGCGACGACCCAGAGCTGCCAGAACATGACGAGCGCGCCACGGACTCGGTGGGGAGCCATTTCAGCGGAGTAAATGGGCACGGTAGCGTTCTTCGCGCCGATGCCGATGCCCATCACGAAACGCGCCGCGAAGAGACCTTGCCATGTTTGCGCAAAACCGGAGCCGATCGGGGTCGCAGTAAGGCACAAAGCCGTGATGAAGATCTCGCCGCGCCGGCCAAAGTAGTGGTTGAGAGGATCGACAATAAAGGCGCCACTGCGTGCGGGTGGTTAGCAATTGCGATAGGACACGGGAATTGATTGTCACTAACATCAGACCGGCCGTGAGAAAGATGATGGAGTTGATCAGACCAATGAGCCACTCGTCTCTGGAGGACCCGCTGTCGATGCCAAGTGCCTCGTGGAATGTCAGGTTGGCGCCGTTGGAACCCGTCTGATCCCAACCCTGTGTCGCGGCTCCGATGGCACAGAGGCCGATCGAATACCACAGCATCTTCGGGCCGTGCCATTTGTGGTCTCGCTCATATTCCAGCGCTCGGCGCTCGTCTTCAGAGAGGTCTGCAACGTCGTTGAAGTTGTTCATGTCGCGCGCGACCATAGCCGCGCGACCAAAGAGGGCGGCATGTTCGCCCAGATTGTGCGTCTCGGCGAACGCCACGGCATCCTCGACGGTTTGCTGTGGGGTTTTGCGCTGCAGAAAGAAGGCGTGTCAATGATTTTGGGAGTGTTCCTCGACTCATGATCCTGGGCCTTGGCGCAAACAGGAACTCACCTTCAGCGGGTTCTCGACGATGTTGACGGCGGAGGCCTTTCCGCTACCAAGACCCTCGGCGAGCTCCGTCTGGGGCTTCAGATCGCCGCCTGTGTCCTTCTCGAACGCATCGTCCGAGTGCGGGACGTGGTCAATCTCGTTGATTCCCATGGTTAGCTTGGCGGCGTTCAAATTAGCTTGGCGGGATCCAGAAATTGTGGCAGTTCACTGTGAAATGTGCGACTTGCGCCAATTGATCAACGATGAGCCAAGTAACAGTAGTAAGGCCAAGCAACGGGGACGACCATGGCCAAGTCTTATGTATTTCCGACCAGACAGGCTGTCTCTGCAAGAAGACGGCTCCATTAATCACAGTTCCAAGTTCCAACATCCAAACCCCAGACGCTTCTAACTTCCCCGCTCTCCGCACTGGGGTAAGCATGAGGTGGGGATTCATCCATCAAAGGCACCCAAGCAACAACATCAGGAGATGATCATCCGTATCTAAGCCCCTCGTCTGACATTTCGGCGTGTCGGGGATATCGGTCCCAGCTGGACTCCGCCTTGTGTCAGTAAACTCGAGCTCTCGAGGCAGTTGGGAGCGCGTTCGCGAGAGTTTGCAGGTTTTCATTGGAAGATTTGAGATGAAAGAGTGGAGACCAGTGAAGCTAGTGTTGCCGATCATGTCTTGGCCTTCCCGCCTGCCTCCTGATTAGATGTACTCCTGGACTTAAACATGCGTCATAGGTTCAATCTACAAGGGTTTTCGCGCTCTGGGCTGGCAGTCACGCAAGCAACAGTTCACCCCGAATCCAACGTTACTTATCTTGAGTGGGTACTAAACTCCAGTCTACCCTACCTGGAGTCCAGAACTTTCCCCGCATGAAAGCCCAGTCTTACAATCGTTCTGGGGTTCGTTTGGAATCTGAAAAGGATCTAGAAGATTTGAATCATTCAACAAGCTGATGGCAATGATGCCAGCGCGGTCTACGGAGTAGTGTATCCCTCATTCCCATTTCAGTGGACACAACTGCGGAGAGCATCTAGACGCTATTATGTTACCCCGTGTATGTCAATCCATATTACCCTAAGGACAGAATTTTGGAAGTTAGGAAGCCGTTTCAGCCATCATCGCTTGCTCACCCATCTGCCGCTTCACATTTACCTTCCTCGTACTCCAGCTACCGTCATGTCTATCAGTATATGTGTCTTTGACTTACAGCATGAGCAACATTGCTCTCGTTCAGCATACACCATACTGCGACGCGAGGATCCTGGCGGTTTGAAGACGACGCCGCAAACTAGATGCAACTCAGGTACAATCCTGAAATTCGAGGCGGGGTGCCACTGAAGTTTTATGTCGAATCTGCTCACCCAGTGATAATCCCATGGCCTACTGTTCAGGTGAGCGAAGGCGAGTCTGCCTTCACGCCTGCTAAAGCATGTGGGAACAGAGTCCGATCGGAGACCCACTGGTCGAAGTCATTCACCGTCAAAACGGGGCTGCTATCGCCGGAGTCTTGGCAAGGCTCGTACACAACGACGCCGGACAAGAGGGCGAATCGGAATGCCACACAGCACTCGGCACTATTTGAGAAAGACTTCTCAATCTATGGCAAAGTCTACCGCGCGACTCTACATTACCGCTCTCGGTAAATATGAAGCAGGGCTCAAAGACCAGCGCATTGGGGATTATGCTCTCACTCCCGGAACATCAGTACCTTATCTAAAGTCGAACACGCTAAGTAGGCATAAGCGAAGGAATGATGACTGCAGGATTAGGGTGCTTGGCTTCGCTGCTTACTTTTGCTCCACCGGATGCCCTGACGTCGTCCTTCTCGCACATTTGATTTTTGCAACAGGACTGGCATGTCTTCAGCATGCTTGTGCTTGGAGATGAAGTATTCCCTGCTACAGTGTTAGACTTTTCGAAACACATCTTTCACTTGACTCTGAGAGCAATTTCATTAGTCTCTCGATGGGGCAACAATACTCACGCCCCCGGAAGGGCGCAAAGATGCAGGTCATCTGTGCAGGACTATCGCGTACTGGAACCAGCTCAATCAGCCGTGCCTTAGAGATACTACTTAATGGACCGGTCTTTCACGGCGGAACTCAGTTATGTCTCGGCCCCGAAGCGGAGATCAAATCATGGATGAAGGTGCTTTCAGAGTGGCCACCGACGAATGCGGCCATGGAGCAGGAAATCTTGAACGCCATGCGCGCGCGCACTGACGGCTATGTTGCTATCACTGACGCGCCTGGTTGCAATCTCGTGAAGGAGCTTGTGACACTATACCCCGATGCCAAAGTCGTCTGCACAATCCGTGATGACAAGGCCTGGGAGAGGAGCATGGGAGGGTTGAATGACGAGGTGTCGCCATCAGCTTTGCGCTTCATACTCTTTCTGCTGCCCACGATGCGATTCTTCCCAGCCTATGTCCAAATTTTAATCTCACATTGGGTCAAACTGTACGGAGAATCAAACCCACCAACGGTCAAAACATATCACCGCCATATCGCGTACCTGAAGAGTGTTGTCCCGCCAGAGCGGCTGATCTTCTTCGATGTACGAGATGGATGGAAGCCCTTGTGCAAAGCATTGGATCTCCCAGTACCTGAAGATGTACCATTCCCCAACATCAACGATGGCAAGGCAATCCAGACGTTTGCAATGAAGCAAATCAAGCGGGGTCTTGGAACATGGCTTTTGTGTTTCAGCATGGTAGGAGTCTGCAGCTTCATACTGTTCAAGGCTTTGGGCATTCTATTTTGAATTTGTTCATTATTCAGCGACACACTAAGAGTAAAGGGGTCTTATAGAGTGGTCATGCGCTCCTCTAGAAGAAGTACTACAAAGGCATGATGATTATATGTTTGTGCCTTGGCTACCTAAGTCACCTTGCGAGCAAAAGATTCCCTCGACGTTTTCAAGCCTTAATTTATACATACTGAGTTCTTGCTCCTAAACGAACCTTCCATTCCTAAAGCTTCTAGCCCTTGGGAGTCACCCTATACCTTCCACATGTCGGACGACTTCGATTGAGTACTTTGTCCTATCGAGTATGAAATCGCATCAGTATGTACGTCTGTGAATTCCTTGAACGCCGATGTCTTATGACTATATTGACTATGTGCATTAGAGAACATTGAGTGGTGATGGTCCGAGATAAGGTGACAAGAAATCATAATTCATTCGCTACTGCTCCGGAGGGCAATATACTAACGCCAGTCCGCAGTCAATAAGATCAAAGACTTCCGTAATCATGATGGGAGATGGTACACGTCAGCCATCGCTCGAACTGTTATCAAGTCAAAGTCTTGTGAATTCCACTTCCCATCATTACACATGCATCCTGCTCTCGATAAACTCACTCGGAAGCATCAGCGCCTGTTCTGCATACCACAGCCCAAAATCTCACTCGACCCAACGAGATGCCGGTAATTTTGTATATAAACTAGACATGGGCCCGACAGAATTCTCTTTCAATGAAAACTCGCTACTCAGAGCTTTCGTTTAGTAGTATGCTTACAAATCGTTGTCGTTGTTGCCGCCGCCGTCACTTATGCGCGATAACGGAAACGGTGAACCCCGTTTCCGTGGTAATTTTACCCTTTACTAGAAAACCGGGACTCGAATGCAGTCGCTTTTCCTTAGTTCTCCAAATTAACATAGTAGAGACGGGTTACAACATAGTGCTTCTCGAATATCCTGTTCCTCTTCAATTATGCACGTGCAGTGATACCCGTTATCAGCACCCACTTTGCTGCGCACTCTGGGAACTCAGACAGCAGCCATTCTACTCTTCACACACACCTCTGCAGTACTCTGCGCCAGGTGGCGGCGGGCACCTTGCGCCTGTGGGCACAATTCCACTGGCTCCACCAGAGACACCCTCTCCGTTGAAATAACACTTGCCAAGATCATTCTGGCAGGGATTGCCAGGTCCGGGACAACAGTAGCCATAGGCATTGATATCAAAGTTATAACAGGCCACAGGCTCGACTGTTGCGGGTTTGGAAGTGGTCGTAGGCGGAGCAGGCGCAATCGTAGTGGTGGAAGGCATGAGAGTTGTGGGAAATAATGTAGGCTCCGGAATGATCACTGCGATGGACGATTCATTGTATACAGGCCCATTACCGAACTCAAGACCACTCAGCAAGTCGGTAAGGAGAGTAGAATTGGCGTCGTGAAGGTCTCTGCAGTTGAAGTTGTCGCCATTGTAAGCTCTCGAGGTCTCGGCAGGGCAATTGGAAGTTGTAGTAGACCAAGCCGAACGGGAGGTGGATGAAGGTCTTGCTGAAGGCGTTGTCTGAATGGACATATGTGTCCTCTCAGGTTGATCCGACTTTGGTTTCTCAGCTTCCGGTTCCTCAAAAGTCTGCTGGGAGACGACAATCGTTTGGCCTGCAGCGATGGCGACTGTTTGTCCGCCCATTGTGATGAAACCTCCTCCCGCACCGCCGACAACCACTATCCCAACGGCGACAGCAAGCACAGCACCGTTCGATACGTCGACTGGAGCTGCTGTTGGTGAGGTCGTTGGCTTGGTAATTGTGGAACTAAAAGACTTTTCCAATGACGAGCTACGGGGTTTGTAGCTGCTGGGCTCGGCAAAGCTGCTAGGCTTATAGTTGGTAGACGAGGATGGAATTGATGAGAAAGACGGGATCCTTGTGAAAGAGGGTCTTTTTGTAGAGGTGGACCCCAAAGGGGTAAATGTTGAGTTCGACACAGGTTTCCAGGTTGGACCTTGGGAGCGAGCCGGGACTTGTCGTTTGTGGTTGGGGTTACTGCAGCTGTCAGATGACGCTGGTGCGCCAGCATTCGGGAATGCAAGAACGTCAATGGTAAACAAAGCAAAATTCTGAGCGTTTCTCATCTTATCAGCGTCAGATAGACGAGCACAGCTGCCGGGAAGTTAGCTACCCGTCGATAAATCTTTGATGGAATTTGGCTTAATAGAGACCAATAAACATACCAACTAGGAGAATAACACGTGTCATGGCCGAATATGTCGGGAAGTGGCTCTGACAAGTCCTCAGCAGGCTCGCTGGGGCTCGTTCCTTTGGCCATGTGCTGGACTTCGTGAACCAAGATGCGGCCTTTGGAGTTGCCTGACCCAAAACCCAGCGTCCTCTGCCATTCCTTGATCATCTCTGCGTTATTGTTCTTCAACTCGAAAAACGCTGGGCAGAGGACGAGCACCAAGGGACCGAATTCTTTCGTTGTTCCGTCTGATTTCATCCCTGTTGCTCGCAGATTGGATGCTAGGACTCCATCCTGGCACATTCTATCGTCGACTGGCGGGCAACCATACACGATCGAGTCGTCCGTCGGCGGTGCCTCATTGAGTGGCGCTTTGAATTCAGCGTGGGTGGTCCATCGAAAAGCCGCAGGAATGTTTGGATAAGGAAGATGCGACAAGACTGTTTTGTAGTGCTGATTGATGATTGTATCCTTCGTTGTCGGGTTGGCATTACCTGCGCAATCTTGTGATTAGTTCATGATGCTTCTAAGACGTGTCGCTCCCAGAAGCAGATCTACATACTCGATCCAAACCAGGTATCATATGAAATGGACGTCTCAGCGCCCTCGACTTGGAGCACTTCTATGGTTTTCTGAGCGAGCTCTTCCGCCTCGTTGATGGCTGCATCGAGAAGTCGAAGTTGGGTAAAATCACATTTCCAGGACCCCTGCACAACATAGTAGGCGTTATCATAGGTGTTTGTGCTGTCGCGTTGTGCAAGGTCCTGGTCACTGGTGTTGATAACTGCTGCTGCGCCGGCATTCAGTCTGCAGGTGAGAAGCAAGCCCCAGAGAATGCGAAAACGCGAGTTCGAAGAAGCAGACATCATATTCAACGGATAAAGAGCGTGATAATGCGTGTGATGAGCGTATAATGAGTCTGTCAATAGAAAATAAAAGGACGCAGGACGCAAAATCCCGGGATGGACAGTGTCTCCTGATATCTTGCAGTTGTCAAATCAATGTCTGGCCCCGACACTCCCTCCGAAGGATCCGACGGATACCAAACGCCCTAAAATGACGACTCGTGTATCCAGGTAGACGAAGTTAAGTAGATTGCGAGACCGCACTTAGGAGCAGGGGTGATTGACTCGATAGCGTATCCATAGTGTGCGATGGAGTTGCGAATACTCCATATGACTTAGCACCGCGCACGGTGGTCTTCAAATACCCTCTCTTAGGCTCCAAGCCAATTTCGGTAATTACTGCGCACTATTAAGGATCACACTTTCTAGCATCTTGTAACAGGCAATAGAAAAAGGTTTGAAACTACAATTTGAGGTGGGCAGGAAGTGAGGTGAGCCGACGATGTGCTTTCTTCTCGCAAAAGGCCGGCTTCATCCTCTTTCACGGTCGAGATTTTAAGGCCTGGCGATTAATTTCGTGACTAACGCCACCTTTACGAAGTCCCTGAGCTCTGGGACTGGGACTAGAAGCGGCCCACAATAACAGCCATCTGTCTACAAAATGAGTCGTCCTGTCGATTTGTCTCGTCCGTTTCGACAGTCTTACCGATTCACAGAAGTCTGGAAGGACAGTTGACTTGACCTGACCCAGTGAGTGTTGGATGAATGTGCGTGTCTATTTTGATACAGTGACTCAAATTGAAAGACTTTCTCGACGAATTGTGGCTGGGTACAAATGCTATAGCATATCAAAGCTTACTGAACAGATATATTGTCCCAAATGTCCGACGCAGGAAAGACCGAGATTCGCTGTTGCATCTTTCCCAAGAACGTACTCCGTACATCTACTTCTCTTGTCTGGGCATACGGTTTCGTCTCCACGCGCTTTCTCAACCCTGTAGCAAGACCTTTTTTGTTTCTTTGTTCTTTTACCATGCTTCTCCGAGCGAATGTCGCGCTATAGGTAGTCTCTGTCTTAATTGAAAGTCATCTTGGTCATATTCTATGCTACGACTGAATAGGCATTCCGCTTTCAAGAATGACAATACACCTACAGCGGCGAGTTTCTTAGGAAAAGAGAAGAATGGTAGGCCCACAGAGGGGAAAGTGCAGTGTTTCAGTCTAAGGGTAGCTAATATACGTTAGCTTTCACTACGGATACTCTGCTGACCCGCCCCTTCCTAATAGATCAACAGGCCCATGAACCTTTTGCGCACATAATGGTATTGATCGGGCATACCAAAAGTCGCTGCCGGATCATCAACTTTCATTCAAGTGTCTATCTCGAGGCCTCGGCCTCTTCATCCGATTCTGCTAGCAGAGACGAAGAGTTTCAAATCTTCTCATCGTCCAGCTTGATGTAGATACTTGTCATTTCACAATCACGACGGCGCTATTAATCCTATCAGAGAGACTACAATTTAATGCGAAGTAAATCTAACTAAGGTAGCCATAAGTAATATCAAAATCATAAAAAGAGGTTTGAAGAATAGTATTAGCGGATTCCTTCAAGCTCACTTGGCTGAGCCGTTAACCCGTAAGTTCTTGGACATAGTACCGAATCAGTCAGCCCTAAGAACCGCAACAGACCATGCAGGTAAGAGAAAACCGAAGCTGTCATCGGACGATTCGATGTGTGAAACCACCGGTGGTGAGATAGGAGCTGCATCGTAGGTGTTGGCGCTATCGGGGTTGTCGTGGCTTAGGATTGACAGTGTCGCAGACTTCTTTCCTGCAATCTTGATATCAAGATGTTGTGGCTCACCAGCATAATTGGCAAGCTTAACAACAACGGTCTCCCCAGCGCTTACGGCACTCCAGAAGACTGGATCAAATTCGGCATCCGAGGTGATCTCATGTGTCATGGTTCCGGAGTTCTGTGCGAAAAGCTGCTGTACCCAGTAGCTGGAGGTGTAAACAATGGCGTCAGGCGCCTGTTTGAACGGAATCAGATTGGGCTGGATAGAATTTTGTCAATGAAACGTCGCGCTAGGAAAGCATGGGACAGTGCAAAACTTACAGCCCATTGCTGATGATCGACAAGACTGATCAAGGGTGCGAACGCCACACCTCGGATGAGGTCACTGTTGCGTTCCAGTCCAAGCATGAAGATGGCCTCAGAAACTGAGCCCTTCATGTCCGACCACTGAACGCCCCAGCGACCCATTTCTCCGATGATGTATTTATTCCTGCGGAGACACAGAAACTGAGCCCTTCATGTCCGACCACTGAAAGCGCCCGATGATGTATTTCGTGGTAGTCGATCCACGCATCTGCTGGAAATGGATCAGGCAAGCAATTGAACCCAGTTGCTGAAGCAATGAGTTGGAGCTCTGGATACGCCGGACGAATGGCGTTATAGAAGGCAGCAAATCTTTCGGGGTAGCTGCTACAACCAAAGTCGTCTTCGTTTCCGATTTCAACCCATTTGACAGGCCAAGGCTGCTCACGCCCGTTTTTGGCTCGCAGAGCTCCCATTGGAGTAGATGAATCGCCAAGAACATACTTTTCAAAACACATTAGATTGAAGAAAATAACATATGTCGTGGACTCTAGGACTTACTTCGAGTTCCCGCATCACCTCGTCAACAAAGGGTCGCAGGGCCTCGCCAGTGATATGAGTGCCGTCAAGAGAGTACCCTGAATAGACGTCCAGAAATGGCTCGAGTTGCATATCATCACACCACTCAAAGTACTCATGAAGACCTAAGGAAGCTTAGTGATAAAGCGACTTATTGTGAGAAGGAGAGATGATGTCCCTACCCAGAGCATCTGTGTTTGGATACCCCCAAGCCCCTGTGACGTGTTAGTCTATGTTATCGACTTATGTGTTTCTCTTCATGACATACCTTGGTGACCGGGGCGAGAAGTCAGAGCACCAATCGTCTCATTCCACTTCCATCGATTCTCGACATTCGGTCCTTCTCTTGGGGTTGTTAGAAATGAGAGTCTGGCTAAAAGTATCGATGACTCAAAACGTACAGGTTGTTGCCGCCGGGGAATCTGAGAAACTTTCCCCCGATGTTGTCCACTGCCTCAGCTAGAGATGGCTTCAATCCGTTATAACTAAAGGTCAAACGTTAGATGCCGATCCAAGATGGAGAAGTGTAATAACCACATACCGGTTGTGGAAGGTGGTTGGGTAGAGCTGCGGAAGCGCGAACCACACTGAAGATCCGGCTACAAGCTCTGCATCAAAGGTCATTCTGTATTCGATATCCGTCAACGATGAGAATGTTGTGAGTGGCCTTTGATGAAACTCGGTGAATCTTTCGGTGGTAGTATCGACGTAGAAGGTGGCGTTTCCAAAAATCTCCTTCGTGGAAACGCTTTGTAAGACCCAGGTCATTTGACCCTGGTAGTTACCACGGATGAAGATGTTATGCGAGTGGGGGCTACCATCAACAGGTATGCCCCAGTAACCCTCGTTGGAGAAGCCAACCTGGCCCGAGGCGCCACTTTCAACACTGACTTTCAGTGAATTCGGAAGTGCGTCAGAGAGCGGAACTGAAGAATCGACGTCTAGAATTGCTCCGGATATGGCCGAGTACGCCGCCAAGCCGGGGTTGTCACCCTGAAAACCATTATTTCGAATGAGCTGTCCATGAATTCCGCCATCCCCGGAATAGTTGATGTCCTAACATGTGATGATCGTTAGTTTTGGAAAGCCAAAGTAAACTTAGACCACGATACCTACCTCGAACATGATTCCCCACATGGTAGTAGAGGTTTCATTCCCGGGCTCTTGTGATACAGTCAAGCTAATCGCACCACACTTGACTGCAAAACCCAACCAAAGTCCAACAACGACATTTCGAAGCGTAGAAGAAATCATGATGTAAATTGGTGTGGAGGAGTGATCAAGTCAAATGCGAGGCGTAATTGAATGTTGAAATCTCGAGGATACAGTCGGGAAATGAAGATATTTTGTACTACTGAGGTATAGTCATGTCGGCATACCAAGTAGCTTAGGTAGGTAGCTCGAGACCCAATCAGATGTGGGCGCTTGTCGCCTGAATGGTGGCCAACCCATATATCCCACCGGGTGACTTGAGGCTACTAAATGAAGATAGGCTCATTCTTAGCCATAGACGGAGAATTTGGGGATTGGGCAGGCTGTCGCACGTTGCGCCTCTCGGTGTCGCCCTGATGTTCTGACGCGCCGAGGTCATTCCCCAGAAGCCGATGCAACATACAAGATGAAAAACCATTGTTTGGGTTACGGAATCCTTGGCACGATACTCCTCAAGTCCCCTCCAAGCTCGCATCTTTATTGTTTCCCACTGCTTCAATACCACGCCCTAGGTAATCAAAAAGCTTGTCCTAATTTGCCCTCGGTCATCTTAACCCTTGCTGGTACCAACGCCCCTCGGCATATGGCCTGTTTTGGATAAGGCTCACATTCAAGGAACGACCATTGGAAAAAACACTTTGCGAATCACTGCAGATACCTGTCTGTCTTGGAGGTAATTGGTGACAGCACAGTACTCGCTAGATAGAACGTTTCTATACTACATCTAAGGTGAGTGCATAAGGTAGGAGAATAATTACAATACGGTCTAACACTTGTCACTACATGCCCCCGCTGCATATTATGTGTGCCTTGGAGATATCCAGAATCCCGAACCAAAGTTGCGGCGTTTTCGACTTTCTCACTGAGTGAGCCAAGGGTTAGGATATCCCGGGTCTGTGATGTTAACCCCAATGATCGGGCTCAGCCAGCTGTCATAGTCAGTCGAGCTGTTCATGTTACCCCCCCATTTCAATGCCCGAACCAAAATACGATAATCAGCATTCGGCAACTGGTAAATAGTTCCGTTGGCCAGTTCAACGACTCCCCATGACCAATCAGTGCTATAAACGCTGTAGCCCCGGAAGTTGGTGGCAACTGTTCCATGAGGCACATCGCCACCCCATAGCAGGCCAACGAGGCCATAAGTCTTTAACCCTGCCACGTGATCAAGGGTGTCCAAGTCCAAGGGGGGAGTGGTGACAGTAGTGTTAGTGAATGTGGTAGCGTTCGTTTGGAGTCCCGGGAGATAGCCAAATGTTGACGGTGTGAAGTTGTAAGCGGGGTTAGACGCGATATCGGCGGGTACTGCGTCAAAGCGGACATACGCCGATGGTTGGTCAATGAAAATTGTGAGAACTGGATCGTTGTCAGGCGTCTGTGTTTGGTTCTCGGCAACCTTCTTGGCGGGGAATGTGAAAACTGTCTTATCGTTGTTGCGAATTCCCGCGTCAGAAGAACTGATAAATGGCAGCAAAGGAACGCCGGAAGGAGGTGCTGGGGAGACACCAAGATTCTTCAAGTCTCCTGTGTAGATATTGGAGAGTTCACCGCGGGCATACGGGATTCCAAGATAGGGGATAGAAAAGTCGTCCTCTCCCTCGGTGACTGTGATGAGACCACTGTAAGTCGGCAGGAGGGAGGCGTCAACAGCGGGAGGGGTGATCGTGAACTCTACAGTCGCCTTGCCGCCAGCAGGAATCGTGAGGGAGCTCGTTGAGAATGACACTTCCGAGTAGACAGGACTGAAGTTGGGTGCCCAGTAGAACATGTCGTTGATGTCGAGACTGTTGCCATTTGGTAATCCGTTGACTTCCGCTGCGGGCTTGTGGCCCAACTTGTAGGTCTTAGAGGAAGATGACAGGTTCTCGATTGTGAAGTTCCGATCGAGAGGGCCGGCTGAGTCGCGCAGGTTGAACTCAGTTGCAGAAAAGACGGTTTCCGATGTGACTGCTCTCAAAACGTTGACTAGTCCCGAGCCTTGTTGAGCGGTAGTCGTGAGAATATCGGTCGCGTTATCCTGCTTCAAAGGAGTTGCCGATGATTGCAAACGTCTCGCGATGTCCTTCGGGCTCAAGTTAGGAAACTTCTGCTTCACAAGAGCGTAGCAACCCGCAAGGCTATAGAAGGTCAGTTTATGGTCATCTTCGCGCTTTAGATACACGACTTACTGAGGAGTGGCCATCGACGTCCCAGAGATAACAGCATATCCCCATCCATTGGATGTGACCCATGTGCTAAGAATAGTTCCTCCAGGTGCAGACACCTGAGGCTTGAGCGACATTTCCATAGTTGGCCCAAAGGTAGAGAACCATGAGGTAGTGCCTCCAGTTGGCTGATCAATCTGATGAACAGTTTGGTCTTCGAAAGTCAAAGTGAAGTTCTTGCCCTCTTTAGCAATACCGGCAAGAATCTTGCTTGCCTCGGACTTCTTGATCTTGACCGTATCGATGTCGCCATTGGCACCTGGCTCGTCGATGGACATGTCACTGGTATCGGGAAACCATGCCCAGACATTCGTGAAGCCAGATGAGTTGCTCCGTGCATCCAGGATATCGTAGTAACAGTCGCTGCTCGCGGTGACCAATGCGACCACACTGCCCTTGTCAGGGAAGCTGGCGATCGCGTCATCCCATGCTTGGTCCACGCACTCTCCATTATCGTCGTCCGCAACAAAGACATTGAAGTGTGCTGAAGCGTTGAGAGGAACAACACGACCGTACTCAATGGTGGAACCATCCGAACCAGCAGCGTTGTACACCGTAGCAAAGTGGAAGTCGCTTACGGAGCCGACTGAGATTGCACTGGGGTCTTGTGCTGGTGCCGAGGAAACGTAAAGGCCAGTGTCGCCCTCGTTGCCGGCCGCAATGACGATTCCGATGCCTTGGGACTGGATCTTGGACAGAATCGGAATGTACGGTGAGCCACCCTCCCAAATCGTTGTCTCACCAATCGACATGCTGATGAGGTCAACTCCGTCGCTAGCAGCTCTCTCAAAGCCTTGCATGAGGATATCATCAGTGACACCTCCACTGCAGCCGAGAACGCGGTACGCATAAAGAGATGCGTCAGGTGCAACACCAGAGATGCCAAATCCAACGCCCTGAGGGTCTTTGGCAGCGAGGATTCCTGCGATGACGAGTTAGCACAAGCTAGGGAGAGGTTTGGCTTCTCCTCAACATGACATACCAGCAACATGGGTACCGTGACCGCCCTCCAAGCAGGTAGTCAATGGATCATCGTCCGGGACTGGATCATTCCAGCCAACAAAGCCATCACCCACAAAGTCATAGCCTCCCGCTACCTTGAAGCCTTCGCCGTAGCCACCGCCTAGGGCTGGGTGACGCCAATCAACACCAGTATCGAGGAAACCAATCTTGATGCCTTTTCCAGTCAGGCCTTGGGCATGGACTTTGTCAGCGCCAGTCATCTTGAGACTGGAAAGGACGTCACTGGTGCCATTGATGGTGACAACCTGTGCAGCGGCTCTGAGCTGGACAGACTGCACTCCGATGGGAACAGAGGGGTTGGCAGCCTTTGATCCCCGGCTAGAACCAACTGGTATGGGGCGGTCGTAATATTTGTTGGGCCAGACCTTCTTGACCTGGGGTAGAGCAAGCAAAGTGTCGACGTCGGTATCATCCTTTGCATTGATTGACAAGCCGTAGAAGTAGTCCGGATTTTTGAATTCGTGACGAACAGAGTAATCCAGGACGTCTTCTGCTCGGCGATGGAAAGCAGAGTGCGCATCTTCGCCAACCTCGCGGCCATTGATTGACGCATTCGGCTCAAGTTCGATGATGAAACCAGCGTTGACTGGTGGCTTTGCCTTGATAGCGGCTCCGGGGTGAAACGCCGCCAGACCAGGCGTGATCAGAGCCGTGGCAGCCATAAGAGTAAAAGAATGGACTTTCATGACGAAGCGTTGAAATGAGTGTAAATGAAAGGAGTGTAATGGACGCCGCGATGGCTATAATCCGCAAGAGAATTCAGTCTGAAGAGTGCATCACGACACATTTTAAGTACTGAGGACGTTTATCGCTAGACAGGATAGTGTCTCGTGAGAATAGACCATGATGATTTCCGAAGACGTGCTTCACGATAAGGATTGCGATACGAACTGATCACCACCAAGAGCACTTTCAGAAGTTCCTGTGTCCCAATTTCGAGATGCAGATAGCCAGCTGCCTAGGTAGCATTGGGTAGGTGTTGTCGGTCCCCGATCTGTCGGCAATCTCTGCTATTTGAGGCTGGAAAGCTTGATTAAGCCTGCTAGTGTTACTACAGCGTAGATATCTTAAGGGTCGATTAACCCCTCCAATCGGCATTTAGCAACAATATTCTCGTATGGTCGGGATACAGAGAGGGGCCGGAGGGCGGAGGGTCCATCCTCGCATCCAGGCGCAGAATAGGAAGGTCGTGTTGTGGAGATTCGTGATCTAATTACAGGGAGTTATTGCCAAACCTTATTGCGGATGTCGCTGGATTCCTCGGCCTCCGATATCGTCAAGAGGGCACTTATTACTTTCCTGAATCACTTGCTGGGTACAAACTGTGCGTCAATTGCTGAAGGTGAGTGATTTGGTACAAAACTCCTGTATCAAAGTTTTAGAGTCATCTCACTCGTTGAGATAAGATAGAGCTAGTCACACAGCTTTATCTTGGGCATGTATGCGACCTGGACTTTATACTTTACTCTACATCCTGCCGAGCATAGTTGCGCCTGGTCAGATTTGATCAAATTCACCTTTGCAATTGCTTCTGGTTAAATGGTGTGAGTTCACAGACTGAAAATCGATCTAGTATCAACTACTGGGGTGAACTTTCAACATGTTTGATCCGTTACAGAGTAAGGTATCTTACGGTTTGGGGGGACTCTTGGGACCAAGACCTCGCGATGAGCGCAGGGGCCATCAGCTCAACCAACACTCCCAACGACTCGTACGGGCAGCCAGAGGTCAAGTTTGCTACGGTGGAAAGGCCATCAAGCATAGTATTGTACGGACTGCCATCAGATCATCTTGTTATTGCTATGGGTGTTGGTCAACAGACCATGTAGGGACTCCGGACGCTCGAAGGCTCTTCGGATAGGCAGTCCAGCTGGTGTCTCATGTGGGTCGTCCAGCACGTGCCGTCGCTGTTGCCTGCCGCGTGCTTACTATTCCAACCTCCGCCTGGCCACAGCACAGCCCATTCCGAATCGTAGACAACTTCATATCCAATCCGTTCTCTCAAACCACGGTGCGCTACCTCGGGTGACTGCGTGTAGGAGGGTTACAACCTCATTTACTCAAGAGGTCACTCTACCCATGCACTTCATCACCGCCGGAGCGCAACCTTCGTTCACCCTGGCCTGTGTAGATCCTCCTGACTCATGGCTAATTCTGCCCCTCTCGCACAACCTGCGGAGAACCGGTCACGGAGTGGGATCCGGCCAAAAAGAAAGCAGGTCGGCAGAGCATGCGATGCCTGTCGTTTGCGTCGCATTAAATGCGATGATGCGTCCCCTTGTGCCAATTGCAGGGGTCGGGGCCAGCAGTGCAGCAATACGGAAGCAACCCGAACTTCGACTCTCTCTCAGGCCCATGAAGAGATAGATCGACTAAGGCTGAAAGTTCTGGACCTCGAACGAGAGCTTCAACGACACCGAGGGGCGCATACCAATCCTGGAACTTCATTTTCTACACATTCGCAACAACCACTTACCAACGTGGAAGCAACGGCAGCCAGTAACATCGAAGGCCACTCTGTCACGCCAAGAAATAAGCCTTGGGATGGTGCTCTGCTTCGACCCGCACGATCACCCCATGTCGCATGGTTTGGACCTTCGTCTCTTTACTTTTTCATCCATCGCCTTGGCGTGTTCCTCAGTACCGATGTAGAGCATACTCAGCCAGACCACATGCTTCTCCGATCAACGAGCGGTAGCGCCGTGCCCGCCCAGGAAAGGACTACGTCAGAAGACGCATCTCATTTGCTGAGGCCACTTTTGAACGGCAACAAACCCGGGGTCTATCTGAATCCAATTCAAGAAGAGTACTTCGTCAACCTATTTTGGCAATCATACCACACCTCTTTGTATGCCATTATTGACGAGGCCGAGTTCAAAAAAGAGTATCAAGCCCTCTATCTGGATGTGCCCTCTGGCTATACTCGCAAGCCTTCAGCGCTGGTCGACATTGTTGTTGCCATGTGCATGCAGTACATGGCCTCAAGTCTGCCGTCTGGCCATCAAGGAAACATCGTCGAAGGAAACGATGCTACAACTGCTGGCCGGTGGCATTACCGAAGAGCACAGACTTTGCTAGCAGGGGAAATGGAAAGCCCTTCTATCTCCACCCTACAGTGCCATCTCCTTTCAGCTGTCTATGTCTGTGGTGCGTCGTTCCATAATATGGCAGATAGCATTTGTGGTCAAGCTGTACGCATAGCCTATATGCTTGGTCTGCATATTGATCCTCCTCTTGATACACCTGAGAAAGAACGTCAAGTGAGACGTCGACTTTGGTGGGCTGTCTATGTCTTGGACAGCAAAGTCGGGATGAAGCTGGGACGCCCCTTCTTACTACATGGTTCATTCTCTATGCCGCCTTTCCCAGATGATCAGCTTGGCGCTTCCATGTTATCAGGATCTACATTCGCTCCAATCTCAGGGGACGCTACCTGGCTTAGCTTTAGTCTCCATCACCTCAAATTGTTCAAAACAATGAGAGATGCTCATACTACATTATACAGCCACGACGTTGGGCTCGGACAACACAAGACCATATGGGATGATCCCCCATCCTTGGCTAAGGTAGCCGAAAGTCTGGAAGCGCATACCGTCATGATAGAGAGATGGGTGCAAAACTTGCCTGGTGCGCTCAAAAACAGCCGAGTAAACAACGGCCGCATTCTTTCAACCGACGGCTCGGCTCTCGTTATTGAGCAGTATGCCCCACTCTGGCTTCAAAGACAACGCCTTCTCCTGGAACTGGAATATCACCACATGTCTGTCAACCTTTACCGACCCTTCATTTCATTCAAAAGAGTTCCGGCCCCCGGAAGTCGTCTTGAGACGCTCGCAGTAGAAAGTATCAACCATGCAATAGAGCTATCGAAGATTACCCAACAAGCGCTTTCGTCCACGGCTATACTCGATGGATGGCATGAAGCGTTCCAGTGGCAATGGAATTCTGCCATCACATTAGCAGGATTTATCTTGGCCAATCCGCGTCATTCTGCAGTCGTAGCCGCAAGAAGTGCCATGGGTTTAGCCTTGTCAGTTTTTGGTACATTTGGCGAAAGTTTCGAGCTCGCAAAGAATGCTGAAACTGTTGTCGGAATGCTGTGTACGAAGATCGATGGCTTGATATCGACTTCTTCCCAGGGCCATGGTCAGAAGGAGCCAGCTGCATTACCTACGCTGCGTATCGACCAAGAAGTGGAGGTAGCCAATGGCTTTACTTCTAAATCGGTCTATACATCAACCTCCCCTGAGCTTTTGACTCAATTTGCGGACTTCGATTT
The DNA here is from genome assembly GCF_011075155.1 of Colletotrichum scovillei. NCBI lineage: Eukaryota > Fungi > Ascomycota > Sordariomycetes > Glomerellales > Glomerellaceae > Colletotrichum > Colletotrichum scovillei. The sequence continues at coordinate 25,197 of NW_023336269.1, forward strand.
CACGGAAATGGCGGTTGGCGTAGATTTCTGGGCCAATATCGACATGCTGGGTGTCGGCGATATCAGTACATTTGGCGAGTCCTTTGTCTTTTGATAGAGATAATAATACCGGGTATATTCCAATACTTTGACATACGTTCAAACAACCAGAAACGTGATCGTGAATTCAATTGCTTCGAGCAAGCAATAGTGAGAGGTGTCATTTGTTTTCGAGCTGATCGCGTGACCAATTCATCAAAGAATTGCGCATCAATAATCGTAAGCATTCATGGTGCGTTCCACCAATCGGAGCATGTCCTGCCTCTGCTTACTCTGGTCCTTTCCTGACCACTAGGAGTTGCTCCTACACTGCGAACCAACGACCCAATCGAAACAACTCCTTTTGCGAACGACTAAGCGAGCCTCGATCCTTCAAAGACAATAGCACGAACTTGGTATAAATACGTCCGTTCGATTCACCAACTCTGGTTTGAATTATCTTAAATCAAACTTCTTTCGCAACTTTATACTTAGAGTCAAAACTCAATAATCAAGCTACCCTATTGTCACTCTTCGTCTAGCAAGGCACTTTGTTCCAAAAGCCACTATGTCTTTGCCGCGCCGAGCTCTGATTAGCATAACTTCTGCTCATGGCACCCTATTCGAGGGGAAGGAGACCACCGGTCTCTTCATCAGCGAAGCGCTGCATCCTTACAGCGTCTTAAGAGCAGCTGGTTTTGAGGTTGATCTCGCTTCCGAGACTGGTACATATACCCCTGACTGGCTTTCGACACAGCCAGATTTCCTCAACGGCGAAGACTTGGATGTTTGGAATAATACCAAGAGCGAATTCCGCATGAAGCTCGACAACATGCCAAAAGCCGCTGACCTCGATGGTAACGCATACGGGCTTTTCTACGCATCTGCCGGCCATGCCGCTCTCATCGATTATCCCACGGCCTCTTCTCTTCAGCGAATCGCAGCGCAAGTCTGGGCGAATGGGGGGGTGGTCTCGTCTGTCTGCCACGGACCAGCACTTTTCGCCAATCTGATCGACCGTAGCACCAATGAGCCCTTGATCAAGAACAAGAGAATCACCGGGTTTACTACGGAAGCCGAATCCTCCATGGGGATCATGGATGAACTCAGAAGCTGGGGTGCTGAGATGGTGGAGGAAACGGCAATTCGACTCGGGGCGACATGTGAGCTTTTCACTCTTTCCTCCATCCATGACCCAGCCATTGCTTGCTGGTGAGTTCTTCGGATCTAACATTGAAAACAGATGTGCGTGCCCCTGGTATCTGGGACGACTTTCATGTAGTCGATGGTCGCCTAGTGACAGGCCAGAACCCAGCCAGTGCTACATCTACTGCTCAAGCTGCTGTTCGGGTTTTCGATAGCGCTTGAAAGCTGATGTTTTGGAATCATGCTGGACTTGGTGATGTAAAGAATACATGTACTTACAGGATAATTCGATGGATTGGATAGATTGACAGGATTATCAATACTCTAGTTCTGAGGTTTCGGTGTGCCATGTTCATAGTGCAAAACCACTTACGAAAGACACTCAAAATGAGGTGAAATTCAATTATCATGCAGAACGAGACGCTAAAGACTTCCTTGTATTATTATTGAGCGTACGAAAGCCATTTTGGTCTCCGATGAAAAGGTTTATCTCCGATGACTAAGAGCGGGATGACAAATTCGGCAGGACCACTTAAATATGTCATTACCATCAGCACCGGCGATCGGGTTGTCCCGGAATCGCGGAGCTGCTGTACGCTTTGTAAGATGCCAAGCCGGAGTTGCGGAGTTGCCTACAACATCACGAATCAGTCTTCCGGCTGACTCGCCGATTCATGTGTGGGCCTTCTCAAAAACAAGGAAACAACTCGACGGATAGATAGTATTTAAGAATGAAACAAAAAACCTCGAATTGACTTGGTAGGATCTAGATATCTAGCATCAATTTTTCCTCGGCGACTTCAAGAAATTTCCCTCATTTTCCGTCAGCATATCCCACCCTGAACCAACATATTAGCACCATTAGTCACCCAGCAGCTTAAATCATCAGTTGAAGATGGCATCGCCTAGCATTGCAGAAAGCAAGCTCTTCCAGCCGTTGAAGCTTGGCAACACACATCTCGAGCATCGGATCGCTCTGGCACCGTTGACCCGATACCGAAATGATGCCAACCACGTGGCAAAACCTTTTGTTCCTCGGTACTACAGCGACAGAGCCTCAACTCCAGGTACTTTGATTATCTCAGAGGCCACTGGCACTTCTATGCCGGAGACTGGAGTACCCCACGGCCCAGCCTTTGTCACAGACGAGCAAGTTGCTGCTTGGGAAAAGGTTATTGCTGCAGTTCACGAGAAGAAAGGCGTATGGTTTCAGCAAATCTGGGCTCAAGGACGAGCTGCGGATCCTGACTATCAGAAGCAGCGCGGCTACAAGTTTCGATCCTCGAGCGCTGTGCCCATGGAGCCTGGCGCACCCGTTCCCGAAGAAATGACTGAAGAGGAGATTCTGCAGGTTATCCAAGACTTTGTGGACACCGCCAAGAGAGTTGTCGCCGCAGGCGGTGATGGTGTTGAAATCCACGGAGCCCATGGTTACCTATTAGACCAGTTTCTCTCAGACTCCGTCAACAGGCGTACCGACAAATGGGGAGGCTCTATTGAAAACCGGGCTCGGCTTCTTCTTGAAGTCATCAAAGCAGTCGTTGAGGTCATCGGCGCTGAGAAAGTGGCGCTTCGACTCTCTCCGTATGCATCTTTCCAAGGTGCGGAGTCATCCGATATCCACGGACAGTATACCTACATTATCAAGGAGCTGAAGAAGATGAACGTCCCTTTTGCATATCTGTCACTCGTTGAGGCTCGAGGCGATCCGGCCAAGCTTTTGAACACTACGCACGATCCCAAGATTGCGCAACAGACTCTCGACTTCATCCTCGATATCTGGGACAACCTGTCCCCCGTTGTTGTGGCCGGTGGCTATGGTCCTGAGAGCGCTGCCCAGGCATTGGAAGGGCACTACGCGAAGTGGGATGTCATTGTTGCATTTGGAAGAAGCTTTATTGCAAACCCCGACCTTGTCTGGCGTTTCAAGCACGGCATTCCACTCACGAAATACCACCGATTCTCATTCTACATCAGAGGGTCGGAGATTGGGTAAGTCAAACCCCCCACTTCCTGGCACCCCCCTGTTTCTGGCACCCACAAAAACGATGGGATCACAACCCAACCTCCTCATTACTATTAACTATTGATCCTCAACCACACCCACTACAATACAACTGCCGCAGCACTAGGGCATTCAGAGTCGCTGGATTCAGCCGTAATAACCTCCTTTTCACCCGCTTCGATTTGAGCCCGATGGATATCTGATGTTCGCAAACTTCGTGTTGGGATCGATCTGAACAGTCTTCCTCTTCCTAACTGCAGCGTTGGTAACTTGAGCCTCAGGTGAGCCAGCTGCTGCTGGGCAGCTGCCAGTTGCCAGGCCTGCTCTGTGAAGCCTTTTTCACCTTCCTGAACAGCAGCCGTTGAGTGCTGGTATCATTGTCGAGTTGGGTGTAAGTGCAGTTGACCGCTGAGCTCTGCCAGCTTCCTGGGTGTCGACCAGACCACTGCAGAGGAAGCAGAATCCCATGGCTCAACAGGGGTAGTTTGTTGACCATTATGGCATCGCTTTTGCCCCGACTGGTTGGTTTGGGTGGTAGCTTAGCGCCAGGTAATACCATAGGGTTCATCAGGGGCTTAACCATCGCTACAGGGTGTAGACCAGTCCACTTCCAACCACTTCTGATGTTCGAGACTGATAGACCAGCAAGTCGAGCCTTCTGGTAACAGTCCAGGAAGTTCCTTTACCTATAATGGTAGAGTCGTTCCATTGAGACAAGTAACCGAGCTCCTTCCGATAGGCTGACTTAACAGGGCTGAAGACAGACTGGTCAAGTGGCTGGAGGACATGAGAGGAGTGTGGTGGTAAGAACAGTAAATGGATATTGTTAATATAGCAATTCCACATGAAGTCTGTCGTCGTATGACTCCCATGCCCATCCACAATCAACAGTCGAGCCTCGCCTCAGCCTCGGCATAGTCTGTGGGATAAACACCTTCTCTAACCATTCAATGGCAGTTAAGTCTGTAGTCCAGCCATTATCTGTTGCTGTAAACTCCACCCATCGTATGGAACCAGATGTAATGGAAACCACTGTTGTTGGACCGTCTTCCCTTGAAAATGATAAGAGGACGAAGTGCCCTACCCAAGGCTGAGATACACTCAATGATAGAGACCCATGCCCTCGACCCAGGTTGTTTCTTGCGAACAGACGTCGTCTCAGCCATGCCCAGCACTAACCCATTAGCTCCTGACCCTCGAGGATGCCAGTCTCATCCATATTATATCTGTTGGCTGGTTTGATGTCCTTGATCTCAGGGATAGCAAGGAACTTAAACCAGTTCCTAATGACCTCAGTAGATGCCCCATTAACGCGTCTAGAATCGATGGAACGACTTCTCTGAACCTTAATGATAGGGTTCCTTCTCACGAAGGCATAGATCCAGCCTTTTCCTAATGGTTTGGTATCCCCAGCAGCAGCCAGAACTCGCTCTGCGAATTCCTTCACCTGTTGGTGCGGTGCGAGGCCCAGCGAAGCCTGAATGCGAACCCATTGTGCCAGCCACTCTCCTGGTCAGGAGACAGCCTCTGCCAGTCAGCAAAAGCCACTTTCCTAGTCTGACCACCTTGGAGACGTAGTTGGAGGGTTGATCGTGGTATCCCATACTCCAATGAGGCTCTCTTTTGACTCTTGCCGTTTGAGATGTCCTCGAGAGCCTGACGAAGCTGATCTTCGGTATATTGAGGCATTAGATATAGAAGAAGGTATGTGCAAAAAATGAGCCCATTTGGACTCGAATTGAAAATGTTGTGATAAAAGGAGGTTGGGGGTGGGCATTGCGTTGTGGTGGATTTTCGCGTTTTTGTGGGTGCCAGAAACAGGGGGGTGCCGGGAAGTGGGGGGTTTGACTTAACTACACTGCACATCTCACAGAAGGCGAGATGCAGAGCACAGTGACGGTGGGAACTCGTAAGTAAATAATATTGTCTCAGTGAGTCGATGGATTGTGGCTTCTCGTTGAAACCACATGCCAACAAAACGCCAGTCAACACTAGGCCGTTTCCAGAATATCGACCACATCTTCAAGGGGGACGCGAGCAACAAAATTCGATTCCACCTGTAGTGAGCTAACGGCGTCGGTCATCCGTATCCGCCGACCGTTAGTCCAATTGAGATCTATGACGACGTACAACCAGGTACTTGCAGACCACGTCGGTCGCGTCAGCGCGACTTTGGTGTAGAATATCAGCCAAGTGGAGACCACTAGATTCTTTTCTTCTCCAAGTAAGGAGCCTCATCTGGCAAGCTCAAGCTACGCTTTCGTCATAGATCCACGAAGCCGCGCGATAGCGCTCACACCCTATGCAAAATGGTGCACCTCAATCGGCGATTAGGCCATTCCTTGACCGAGAAGTCAATCCCACCGGTCAGAATTCCCTTAATACGGACTTTTCGACCCCCGAATTGTGCGAGAGACCATAATCAGATTACAATGTCTTGCGCTCATCTTCATTGCTGCTGGAATCAATGAGACAAGTCAATCTTGGCATCTGGACTAAAACTGGCTAAGGTAGAGTGCTCGGGCCCATGAGGGAAAATGCCGGGCGGGTTTGGCCGTGTTTCTCCCTGCTCTGATTGGCCCGCGGTTGAGTCCGATGTTCAGTCCTCCAAACGAGACTTGAGCTTCGTCTTTGCGCTAAGTCTTCTTTGTCAAGTGAACGCAGGCAATCGCACTTTGGGTGCCTATAAGAGAGTTGAAATGAGCTCAAGCATAAGGTGCCCAAGAACGCGCTTTCACATGGATATGTTAATTAAGTAGGTGGTTATGTATGTACTTACTTTCTGAATATTGAACCACTCTGAGGATCACTTTGAGAAACTTTGGGCATTTGGTACAAAACATATTTTTTACTTGGTGTGGTGTAATGATTTTGCATTACCTCTCGATAGTCGTTCACCATCAGGGTTAACTCATAAAACGATAGACGAAAACAATGAAAAGGCTGCTGGACTGACTGGCTGCCTGGGATCTGGATATCCATGTTCATGAGTCTCATACATCAAGCATATTACCAACAAAGTACCCAACTAGATATCCTGAAACCGGTGACGAATATGTTGGGAGCTTGATCTTTAGTTTTCAATGCCTCGACTCTAGCGATGTACACCGAACATGCTGGAACCTTGAAACTTGGGGTATTGTATCAAGGGATCCAGACGCAACATACTAAGTCATGTACAAATCATGATATCGTGCGGGTCTAAGAAGAGAGCTTGAAAATGATTCCTTGACGTGAAAACATTCCAATTAGCACACTACTCCACAAGCAAAGAAAACATATACTTGTATTGGTCTAAATTCTAATGCTTTTCGACCCAGAAAATGCAAAACAAAATATCAAATCTAGCCCTACTTCGAGTTTGAAGCCAAATGCGTCAAAGCCCATTCGCGCTGTGCATCGATGTACTCCTGACTAAATGTGTAATCGTTGTAAGTCAAACCCCCCACTTCCCGGCACCCCCCTGTTTCTGGCACCCACAAAAACGCGAAAATCCACCACAACGCAATGCCCACCCCCAACCTCCTTTTATCACAACATTTTCAATTCGAGTCCAAATGGGCTCATTTTTTGCACATACCTTCTTCTATATCTAATGCCTCAATATACCGAAGATCAGCTTCGTCAGGCTCTCGAGGACATCTCAAACGGCAAGAGTCAAAAGAGAGCCTCATTGGAGTATGGGATACCACGATCAACCCTCCAACTACGTCTCCAAGGTGGTCAGACTAGGAAAGTGGCTTTGCTGACTGGCAGAGGCTGTCTCCTGACCAGGAGAGTAAGCTGGCACAATGGGTTCGCATTCAGGCTTCGCTGGGCCTCGCACCAACGCACCAACAGGTGAAGGAATTCGCAGAGCGAGTTCTGGCTGCTGCTGGGGATACCAAACCATTAGGAAAAGGCTGGATCTATGCCTTCGTGAGAAGGAACCCTATCATTAAGGTTCAGAGAAGTCGTTCCATCGATTCTAGACGCGTTAATGGGGCATCTACTGAGGTCATTAGGAACTGGTTTAAGTTCCTTGCTATCCCTGAGATCAAGGACATCAAACCAGCCAACAGATATAATATGGATGAGACTGGCATCCTCGAGGTCAGGAGCTAATGGGTTAGTGCTGGGCATGGCTGAGACGACGTCTGTTCGCAAGAAACAACCTGGGTCGAGGGCATGGGTCTCTATCATTGAGTGTATCTCAGCCTTGGGTAGGGCACTTCGTCCTCTTATCATTTTCAAGGGAAGACGGTCCAACAACAGTGGTTTCCATTACATCTGGTTCCATACGATGGGTGGGAGTTTACAGCAACAGATAATGGCTGGACTACAGACTTAACTGCCATTGAATGGTTAGAGAAGGTGTTTATCCCACAGACTATGCCCGAGGCTGAGGGCGAGCTCGACTGTTGATTGTGGATGGGCATGGGAGTCATACGACGACAGACTTCATGTGGAATTGCTATATTAACAATATCCATTTACTGTTCTTACCACCACACTCTCATGTCCTCCAGCCACTTGACCAGTCTGTCTTCAGCCCTGTTAAGTCAGCCTATCGGAAGGAGCTCGGTTACTTGTCTCAATGGAACGACTCTACCATTATAGGTAAAAGGAACTTCCTGGACTGTTACCAGAAGGCTCGACTTGCTGGTCTATCAGTCTCGAACATCAGAAGTGGTTGAAGTGGACTGGTCTACACCCTGTAGCGATGGTTAAGCCCCTGATGAACCCTATGGTATTACCTGAGCCTTCTGCTAGCCCACCACACCCAAACCAACCAGTCGGGGCAAAAAGCGATGCCATAATGGTCAACAAACTACCCTGTTGAGCCATGGGATTCTGCTTCCTCTGCAGTGGTCTGGTCGACACCCAGGAAGCTGGCAGAGCTCAGCGGTCAACTGCACTTATACACCCAACTCGACAATGATACCAGCACTCAACGGCTGCTGTTCAGGAAGGTGAAAAAAGGCTTCACAGAGCAGGCCTGGCAACTGGCAGCTGCCCAGCAGCAGCTGGCTCACCTGAGGGCTCAAGTTACCAACGCTGCAGTTAGGAAGAGGAAGACTGTTCAGATCGATCCCAACACGAAGTTTGCGAACATCAGGGATATCCATCGGGCTCAAATCGAAGCGGGTGAAAAGGAGGTTATTACGGCTGAATCCAGCGACTCTGAATGCCCTAGTGAGGCTGGCAGTTGTATTGTAGTGGGTGTGGTTGAGGATCAATAGTTAATAGTAATGAGGAGGTTGGGTTGTGATCCCATCGTTTTTGTGGGTGCCAGAAACAGGGGGGTGCCAGGAAGTGGGGGGTTTGACTTACTTGATTACCATCATCACGTCGCAGGAAACCATAGTGTATCAGCTTCTATCTGCTATTATTGGGAAAACAAGCCATCATGGACGAGAAGCCCACGCCTCGGGACACCGATGTTCCTGGCGGCTTCCCGGAGACGCCTAGTCTTGCTCCGACCAGCGGGCGTCCTACGCCAATGACATTGTCTAGTCACGGCCAGCATAACGCTCAGAATGCTGCAAGCACACAATCAAGCCAGATTACTCGGAACACCACGAGTTATTTTGCCACGACATCGCGTGTCCGCGACGACACCTCTTCTTCTACTGTTACGCTCTCTGGCAACGGTGTTGCAGTCTCGGGAAGCCGCAGAGCTTCGCAAGCAGAAGATTTGTCGGAAAAGCATGCCCCTATCGATGTTGATTCGACGCCGTCTTCTCCCTCCGCAAATGCTCTATCGCCGACGGATAGCACTCACTTTGCACCCCTCAAGACCCATGCCAGCAATACCAAACGACCAGAGGCGCGCAGACAAGAGAGCAATTTGACCGAAGATGACCTTTTCCGAGTACTATCTCGCCGTCGTACCAATGCTACGCACCAGTCAGATGCTGAGCAGCAAGAGGAACAGCAAGAGGTTGAACGCCTCATGTCTCGGATCTTTGGTCGAGCTCGGCAAGAACAGAGCGAGGAGGAAAAAACGCGGCACAGTGGAGTTGTTTTCCGCGATCTCACGGTCAAAGGTGTCGGCCTCGGGGCCAGTTTACAGCCCACGATTGGAGACATCTTTCTCGGATTCCCTCGCAAGATCAAAATGCTCTTCACTCGAGGGCCCAAGGCTGCATTTGCAAAGCCTCCGGTTCGGGAGCTCATCAGTCATTTCGACGGTTGTGTACGCCCTGGAGAGCTTCTTCTTGTTCTTGGCCGTCCAGGCTCAGGATGTAGCACTTTCCTCAAGGCCTTCTGCAATCAAAGGGCAGGGTTCCAAGCCGTTGAAGGCGACGTCACTTATGGCGGCGCCCCCGCTGAGGAGATGAGCAAGAGGTTTCGCGGAGAAATCATCTACAACCCGGAAGACGATCTCCACTATCCAACCCTGACTGTAAAGAGAACCCTCAATTTTGCACTGGAGACGAGAACCCCCGGAAAGGAGTCAAGACTTGATGGTGAGAGTAGGAAGGATTACATTGAGGAGTTCATGCGAGTTGCCACAAAGCTCTTCTGGATCGAGCACACCTTGGGCACGAAGGTTGGAAACGAGTATGTCAGAGGTGTGTCGGGTGGTGAAAGGAAGCGTGTCAGCATTGCAGAGGCCATGATTACTCGTGCATCCGTTCAAGGGTGGGACAATTCAAGCAAAGGCCTCGATGCGAGTACTGCCGTGGAGTACGTCCGATCGATTCGCGCTATGACAAACATGGCAGAGACATCGACGGCCGTGTCCCTTTACCAAGCCGGCGAGTCTCTCTATGACCTTGTGGATAAAGTGCTTCTCATCGACAAGGGGAAGTGCCTCTATTTTGGGCCCTCCGAATCCGCAAAGCAGTATTTCATCGATCTCGGCTTCAAGTGCCCAGACCGATGGACAACTGCAGACTTCCTCACTTCGGTGACCGACGAGCATGAGCGCCACATTCGAGATGGCTACGAGTCCCGAATTCCAAGAACCCCCGAGGAGTTTGATTGGGCATACAGAAATAGCGAGGCCTACAGGAGGAACATCCAGGACGTGGAAGAGTTTGAGTCTCAGCTTCATCAGCAGGTTGAACACCGCCGACAGAACGAGTCAAAGAAGACCGAGACCAAGAACTACGAGATCCCCTTTCACAAGCAGGTCATCTACTGCACCAAACGCCAGTTCATGGTCATGGCTGGGGATCGAGCGTCCCTTTTTGGCAAATGGGGAGGGCTGGTGTTTCAAGGTCTCATCGTGGGCAGTCTATTCTACAACCTCCCGAACACCGCTGCTGGAGCATTCCCCCGCGGAGGAACGTTGTTCTTCCTGCTTCTTTTCAACGCGTTGCTCGCACTGGCGGAACAGACGAGTGCCTTTGAGTCCAAGCCCATTCTCCTCAAGCACAAGTCCTTCTCTTTCTATCGCCCAGCAGCTTTCGCCATTGCCCAAACCGTGGTGGATGTACCACTCGTATTCATTCAGGTAATTCTTTTCAACATCATCATCTACTGGATGTCCAACCTGGCACGGACTGCGTCACAATTCTTCATCGCCACACTGATTCTCTGGCTGGTCACCATGGTCACCTACGCTTTCTTCCGTGCCATTTCAGCTTGGTGCAAGACCTTGGACGATGCTACAAGGTTCACGGGTGTATCTGTTCAGATCGTCATCGTCTATACAGGCTACCTCATCCCTCCCACTTCGATGCGCCCCTGGTTTGGGTGGCTACGGTGGATTAATTGGATCCAGTACGGCTTCGAGTGCCTCATGTCTAATGAGTTCTACGACCGAGAGCTCCAATGCGTCCCGCCCTACCTCGTACCTCAGGGACCGAACGCTTCGTCGGCTTATCAAGGCTGTGCGCTTGCCGGAAGCCCGCCAGGCCAGACGATTGTACCCGGTTCGAGTTACATCGAAGCTTCCTTCACCTATTCTCGTTCGCACCTGTGGAGGAATTTCGGTTTCCTGTGGGCCTTCTTCTTCGTTTTTGTAGCTCTCACAGCATTGGGCATGGAGCACATGAAGCCGAACACTGGTGGTGGCGCCATCACTGTCTTCAAGCGTGGACAAGTTCCCAAGAAAGTGGAGGACAGCATCGCCGCTGGCGGGCGTAGCAAGAAGAATGACGAGGAGTCAGGCGAAGCCAGCAACAGTACGCAGACGATGACAGCGGACACTGCGAAGAAAGAGAAGAGTGACGAAGATACCATGAAGCAAGTGGCTCGGAATGAAACGGTCTTTACCTTCCGCAACGTCAAATACGTAATACCTTTCGAGAAAGGAGAGCGCACGCTCCTGGACGATGTTCAAGGATACGTCCGCCCTGGAAAACTCACTGCACTCATGGGTGCCTCCGGTAAGCATCGATCCTGTCCAAGGAGCTCTTACTTGCAATCGCTAATGCCTCACAGGTGCTGGCAAGACAACTCTGCTGAATGCCCTGGCTCAGCGCCTCACCTTTGGCAAAGTCACTGGAGAGTTTCTGGTCGATTCTCGACCACTGCCCAAGTCCTTCCAAAGAGCAACTGGCTATGCCGAGCAAATGGACGTGCATGAACCTTCAGCGACGGTCCGAGAAGCTCTCCAGTTCTCTGCGCTGTTGCGCCAGCCCCGAGAGGTCTCCAAGAAGGAGAAGTTTGATTACTGCGAAACCATCATTGATCTTCTCGAGATGCGTGATATCGCCGGAGCGACGATTGGCAAAGTCGGCGAAGGCCTAAATGCGGAACAGCGTAAGAGGCTCACCATTGGAGTGGAACTGGCATCGAAGCCAGAGCTCCTCATGTTCTTGGACGAGCCTACTTCAGGTTTGGACTCCGGCGCTGCTTTCAATATTGTCAGATTTTTGCGCAAGTTGGCAGATGCTGGCCAGGCTGTGCTATGCACCATTCACCAGCCATCAGCCGTATTGTTCGAGGAGTTTGACGAACTGTTGCTTCTCAAAGCTGGAGGGCGAGTTGCGTACCATGGGCCGCTTGGACGCGATAGCCAAGAACTGATTCAATATTTCGAGTCAAACGGTGCTCACAAATGTCCTCCAAGCAGCAATCCAGCTGAGTACATGCTCGAGGCAATTGGTGCAGGTGACCCGAACTACAAAGGCAAGGACTGGGGAGATGTCTGGGCGCAGTCGAAGCACAAGGATGAGAGGTCCAGGGAGGTTGATGAGATGCTGGCTAGGAGAAAAGACGTTGAGCCCTCAAAGAGCCTCAAGGATGACCGCGAATACGCCATGCCACTGACGACTCAGACTATGGCGGTTGTCAAACGTTCGTTCACTGCGTACTGGCGCACGCCCAACTACATTATCGGGAAGTTCATGTTGCACATCCTGACAGGTCTCTTCAACTGCTTCACATTCTACAAGATTGGTTACGCGTCTGTCGACTACCAGAACCGGCTGTTCTCAATCTTCATGACTCTTACGATCAGTCCCCCGCTCATCCAGCAACTGCAGCCAGTCTTTCTGCAATCCCGCCAAATTTTCCAGTCGCGCGAGAACAACGCAAAGATCTACAGCTGGTTTGCTTGGACGACAGCGGCAGTTCTCGTTGAGATTCCCTACGCTATTATAGCCGGAGGCATCTACTTCAACTGCTGGTGGTGGGGTGTATTTGGATGGCGTCTTCCCGCCTTCAACTCGGGCTTTGCATTCCTCTTGGTCATTCTCTTCGAGCTGTACTATGTAAGTTTTGGCCAGGGCATAGCTGCATTCGCTCCCAATGAGCTCCTTGCGTCTCTCTTGGTTCCCATCTTCTTCCTCTTCGTCGTCAGTTTCTGCGGTGTGGTTGTACCGGCTGCCCAACTTCCTACGTTTTGGAGGGCTTGGATGTACTGGCTCACCCCTTTCCACTACCTGTTGGAAGCCTTCCTCGGAGTCGCCATTCATGATCAACCTGTTCAGTGCGAGTCTGGCGAGTTTGCAAGATACCAACCTCCTCCCAACCAGTCCTGCGAGGACTACACCGCGCCCTATATCCAGCAGGCTGGTGGATACGTTCGGACTGGAGATGGGGGCATTTGCGAGTTCTGCCAGTATGCGACGGGTGATGAGTTCGGCGCAGGCTTCAGCGTTTACTACAGCAACATCTGGCGTGACTTTGGCATCTTCTGCGGGTTTATCGTCTTTAATTACGCCGTAGTCTATGTCGGGACTTGGCTCAGGTTCAAGGGAAAGAACCCTTTCAAAAAGCTTATGATGAAGAAGAAGTAGTACGGTGCCGGTTGGTCATGGCAAATCTGTTATCAATGTTTGCAGGATTCATTATGGGTAGTAGACCTCCTGGATAGTGAGGTGTAATAGATTAATAGACTGTATCACTGAGTTGCGCCTGGTATTATTGAAATGATTCATTTGTGATAGAAGATATCGATCTCAACGAGTTTCGTACAGTTAACAACATGAAACTTGCGTCTTTGCTCGGCCAAGCCGAGTGACTCCCGATGCCACTCCTTGCACCTTGAACTTTCACAAGCAGCCAAATGGTGAACATGGGTTTTGATATTGATTCAATGGGAACGCTGGTGTATGATGAGGGAATCTATCGAGGGAAGGAAGAACAATGGTTTGATTGCAGTCAATCTGGCAGCCTTAGTTCTTGAAGGCGCCGTTTGTCAACTCATCCTCCAGGTCGTAGTAGACTTGGAATTCGCAGTAGCAAATTTCCGGGTCACTCTCAACGTCGAAGTTGAACTGCGCCTCCTCATCCGTGATGGGAACCTTTGCCAACCCGTTGGCGCCGGCAGCCTCGGCCAGGAGCTGCACGCGACAGCTGCGCTCCATGGAGGTGTACAAAAAGGCAGCCTCATCAACGGTGCGTCCAACCGTCAGCAGGCCGTGGTTTCGCAGAATGCAGCCCTTGCCCTTGGGACCCAATGCCTGGGCGATCAGCTCACCCTCCTCAGGACCCAGAACGACACCGCCGTAGCTGTTGTAAACGCTGTGCGCTTCGCCAAGGAACTTGCAGGAGTCCTGGGTCAGCATCTCCAGCCTACGTCCAAAGACCGACCAGGCCTTGCCATGGATGCTGTGGTTGTGGCACACGGCGTGAACGTCGGGGCGAGCCTTGTGCACGGCAGCGTGGATCAAGAAGCCAGCCGTGTTGGGGGGCTTGCTGCGGTTGCCGCCGATAACCTCGCCGTCGAGGTTAACGAGGATCATGTCGCTGGCCTTGAGCAGACCAAAGTGTTTGCCGAGAGGGTTCGTCCAGAAGGCGTCGTGGTGTTCGGGGTCTCTGACGGAGATGTGGCCGCTCATGCCTTCGATGTAGTCTTCACGGTACCAGTGGCGGAAAGCGGCGGCCATGTGCTCGAGTTGCCATTGACGCTGGGAGGCGAAGTCGGGGAACTTGGGGATACCGGCGAGAGCGACATCGCCATGGGACATGGCCTGCAAAGGCGTCTTGTTGGCGAGCTCATGGCCGTGCTTGGTGTGCGATACCTCCTTGGGGACGATGGCGGCGGCGCGGGCCTCGATGGACTCGGTGTCGCTGACAACGGCAGACGGAGCCATGGTGGGTCTTGGGATCGGTGCGCCGGTTTACGGAGTCTGAAGGATAACGGTCTCAATGCGAAGAGTGAGCACAGCGTCTCTCAGCTCGTGGTACGCTGAACGTATCTAATTCGAGATGGAATAAGCGAAGGCTAAGGTAGGTTCAACGAGGATTTGTGAGTTCAGGTGTATTCCAGATAAAGTTGATCTGGGGAAGTTCCACGGTAATGATGGCCGCCGATTGATAGGTAATACGCCACCTACGAATGGAAGACGGAAATGTCCATCGGAAGATGTTACCCAGTGTCTGGCCGGAGCGGGGTTGCGGGTCTTGATAAGGCATGACCGGGATCGCTCTCACAAAGTTAGGACCGGATACCGGAAACCGGGAAACCCGACCGGCCCGGTCCAAACTTCGGACGGCCGGACAAGGAATACGCCGCAGTATCCTGGGGTTGGGAAGGGGCCCCGCCTCCGCAACGGTCGGCTCAATCGCCGATAAGAGAAGCATCTCCACGGGCACTGCGAGTTCGAGCCAGGCTGTCACTCACTCGTGACATCGCGGCTTCGAGATTCACGCTTGGTCAAGCTTGGTTCAGAAGTTGAAGAGTGAGACGTGGTATGTTGAAAGAAAAACGTCGCGACAGGGTATGTTACAACTAGTCCATGCAAATTCCATCCGCCCGTCATAAACCAAGAAAAACTCTCTTGTACAGCGACCGTCGTTGTCGTCGTTACGCAAATGCTTTTATTTACCCGCGCGCAGCTCCTGACCGTCCGGCTCCGAGCCCTTCTCCTTTGCTTTCCTGGAGGATGGAGAGGGAGGTTATTTCCTTGCTCTGCTCAGCACATGTGCCGGATGTCGCATTAGTTCGTCATTAGATAGCAGTATTTTGCTCTTATTCAGTAGTTGTCGATATGCCACGTCGATACATCTACCGCTTGGCCTGCAACGCCTTGTCCAGACACTGGATAATCTGATGAGAGTTAGCACACACGATATGTAATCAAGCAGCATTCGATAGGACCTACCTCATCTCCCCAAACACCTTGGTTGCTAAGATAGCGACCCATGCCTCTCACCAACTCGAGCTGCTCCTCGACGGTCAAGCCAGTGACGGCCATCTCCATGACGCTGCCGAGATTGACCTTGTGAAGAGCAATAAAGGAATGATAGTACATGTAGGTGAAGAAGCCCATGATGAACTGGCAATCCATGCGATCCGTCATACCGCCGTGTCCCGGAATGGAGTCGCCAAAGTCCTTGATCTTGAAAGTGCGCTTGAGCCCAGAAGCGAAGAAACCGCCGAAAGGTGCGATGAGAGAGGCAAAGGTGGCCAATACCAAAGTGTGCAGCTGCATTGGAGCCACAGTGAAGGAGAAGGTCTGGTGCATGTTGGGTGGCAGGAAGAACAAAGGAGGCAGGCTGTACGTCTTGGGGATGAAGACGGGGTTCCGGGTACACTCAAGACCAGTAAAAATGTTCGCGCCGAGATCCTGGATTGTTGTTAGAATGTCAACAGCGTTTATCTAGGAGTAGCGTAGGTTACTCACGTTGACTGGGCACAAGAAGAAGTCGGAGCGCATCAAGACGTTGGTCAGAAGCATGCCAAACAAGATGGTGAAGGCCCAAGCGCCGACAAAACCCTCGACAGTCTTCTTGGGGGAGAGGGCGATGAGTTGGGTGCGGCCAAAGGTGATGCCGCAAAGGTAGGCCCAGATATCGTTGGTGATAACCATGGCGGCTGGGAGGAAGAACCAGATCATGCCCTCGAAGACGTTGTTCATGATGAAGTGAGCCTGGACGACAATGAGGTACAGGGCCATGTGCGTCCATGCGAACTGGGTGAACTGAAACTTGTAGTGACCATTTTGGAGAGAGGTGACGAAGAAGACGAAGCCTAGCGAGGTCAAAAGTCAGCGCGTGCTCGGAAGAAAGGGTATGTTCTGGTGTATCTCGAGAAAGGACGTACCAAAGATGTACAGGATGAAGCTAATGAAGCGGTGGTGGGTTGCCAAAGGCAGCAGAACCTTGTCAACCAAGACGATGTGCTTGAAGTAGTAGATGACGCTCTCGCCGTAGAGGAAGTACATGGTGGTTGCCAGCCAGTACCAGTTGAGGCTCTTGGAGGAGCGTAGCTGGCGGGCGCGGCTGGGTACGCTGGCGATGGCGATAACCTCCTTGAAAGAGATGATCTGGATAGCAGTCATGATGCAGATGATGTAGATGTGGCCCATGAAGAGAGCAGTGAAGAAGCCAGCGAACATGACAAAGGTCCAGAAGGTACGGGTCAGGAAGTTGGCCTTCTTCTTCTCGTAGGCGGCTCGCTTTTCCTCCTCGGGTGATTGAGGTTGCTGTTGCAGGCGCAAAAGGTTAACTTTGTCCATACCAAATTGAACGGGGTCGCGGCCATGGCCATGACCATGATGATGATGATGGCGCTGGTAGTCGCACTAAGGCCGGGCAGATGCAGACTGTAAATCTAGAGCTTACCTCTACAATGTTCTCCAAGGCTGCGCCAGACCTTTGCTTGGTGGGCGAACCATCTTCGCTGACATCGCTGAAGCTGGAGCGGCGCCCCTCACCGTGACCATTGGCCTTGTGAGGGAACTTGACGCCCCTCCGTGTGCGGGCCATCATGTCTCTATTGACGGTTCCACAGTACTCGAAAGGACAAGAGGTCTCGACGAGTCGGCCTCGTAGGTAGCTGCGATACTAGTTGAGGGTGGTCAAGCGTGGTTGGTAGGAGAAAGATAAAGGTCGTGATAAGTCGTCGCGAAGCAAAAGCGGGTGGTTCGGATGCGGCGATGGGAAGAGTGGAAGCGGAGGGTCGGCGCAAATTAGACCGTTGGGTCGCAAGGACAGGCGATGGAATGGATTATCGTCGAGTTGTCGAGACACGTCGGAAGGGCAAATTCTAGTCGAGTCCCAAGGCGTGAAAGCGCAGGGTCGAGCTCGGAATCGCAGGCGGTCGTGGGTGACGTGTTGGAGAAGCAGATGGGAATTGTCGGCGTGGATGGATTTTTTGTTGAACCCGTACGGAGCAAGGTAAGGTAGCGTAAGTAGACCTGGGAGGGAACGCAAAGGCTGAGCAGAGCAGAAGGGAAGGGCGGAAAGCGGGAAGGCACAGCTGGCGCAGAATCCCCAAGTGGACCCACCTCCTTCCCACGCCTGAAGCGGGCTGCTGCGGCTGTGTCCACGTCGACGGGACTCGGGCTGTTAGGTACCT
This sequence comes from Colletotrichum scovillei, assembly GCF_011075155.1. Taxonomy (NCBI): domain Eukaryota; kingdom Fungi; phylum Ascomycota; class Sordariomycetes; order Glomerellales; family Glomerellaceae; genus Colletotrichum; species Colletotrichum scovillei. The sequence continues at coordinate 43,052 of NW_023336269.1, forward strand.
TATGCTGCGTTGCTCCTTCCTCCAACTAGGTACTTTGATTGCATTATTTCTCTCACTTTTACTTGTAACTTCACGATTTCTGTTCTTTTCAAGAGTTTCTGTTGTTATCCTTCCTCTTGCTCGTTGTCCCAGGCCCCCAGATGTTCTATCTAGGTACCTACCAACAGTCTACAGTACAAATTATTCGTACAGAAGCTACGGTGCCAGGGCAGCTGGTCTGGGCGAATGATGACGGTGCAAATTAGCGTAAAAGAGCTACGTCAGGCCTGCATTCTTGGCGGGGGGAGGCCCTGGAGATGGGAATTGGAGTCCGCTCGCATTGCCTGCCCGCCCTCATTGTCCCCATTGCCCCTGTTGTCCCGTCCCCCTCGAGCGGAGATTAGGTAATCCAGCCGGTCGGCAATACCGCACCTCCCATCAATGCTGAAATGCTGATAGTCTAGATGCCTCATTGGCCAAACCACTTTTTTGCATTGTCGGTTCGGTCTCCGGGCTGCTAGTCATCTCCGTTGATCTCTACTTTTCTTTCTTCCCCAATAAAACTGTTTGCTAGTTCCTTCGGAGACAGAACAGTCGTGCTTTATTTTACCTCAAGTCAGGCACGGATAGGTAAGTGTAAGGTCCCATGCGTGAAAGAACCTTTTTTCGCCGAAAGCACAAGCTCCAAGGAGCCCCATGCACACAAGACGTAACGGGTGAAAGGTTCCTTTAGTTCCTTACGCGTATGTTTTGCAGGGCTCCGCTGAAAGGAGGAGCATCATCCTAGGTACCTTACCAACCCACCAAAGTTGTTGAGTTGGTCAGCCAAGGGCCTTCCTCTCAATACACCAAATGCTACGGACGGATAAGCACAGTATCTTCGAATGCTTTTTTCGAGGCTCGTGGCTGACGAGGAGCTTGAGATTGGGCAACAAAGTCCGCCGGTATAGCTTATGCCGTCTCCGGTCAAGCCGAGATAGCTATCAATAGGTGGACGCAAGCTGACATCATCACATGCCATCTTGTGGCAACCAACTACCTAGCCAGGTCTGGCCAGTAGCTTTTGTCTAGGTGCTTTAGGGTGAGGCGCGAGCTTTGAAATTCGTCCAGCTTCTGCTTCGCGCTACATTCGATTCGTCCGAGTTCACCAGCCACAGTCACATGATTGGACTTGAGATGGATGTTGTGGCTAGTAATCCGGAGCCCAGGTGTGGCTGAGCGCGCGCCTCCCTCAACCTGGAGGTCGCGTCTTCCAGCGCGTTGAATCTTGCAGTCCTCCAAACACTGATAAGATAAGGAAACTAGCTGTCTGAGGTGCCCGCAGTGCCTGGTGGTGGGCTGCCACTATTCCCAACTCCATAATCTTCCACCTCAAGCTCTCTACAAGGTTCAACCGTTGATAGGTCCATGATGATCAGCAATCTGACGTTTCAAAGCGACCATGGACGAATTCAACGATGACGACTTTGATGATTTGAACGACACCACTCTCCAGGAGCTTGAGAACAACGCCATTCAATTCACACAAGCACAAAGAAAACAGGACTCCCAGTCTCAAACTCTGCCTCCGCACCATGACCCTTCCCAAGTCGAGAACTACGATGACCTAGAGTTCGAAGATGACGACCTCGACGATGCTGAAGTCACCAACGAACTTCTACCTCCCGTTACTCGCCCCGCCATAGACAAGACCATCTCCCAACAACAGCAACATCAACACCAGCACCCGCCCCCGCCGCTTACAGCCAGGCACCCGCCTCTACCGCCTCAACAAAGATGGAATCCTCCACCAGCCCATGCAAATCCTCCGACGCTCTCCTCGCGGCCGCGATACCCTCCTCCCGTGCCATCCTACAACGCCCCTGTAGCCTCACAGCGATTTCAGCCTGCCCACCCTGCAGCTCCGTATCGACCTCCACCGAGCCAATTCGTCCGACCAGCTCCTCCTTCGTCCGCTCGCTTCAATCCTCCACAATCTCAGTCGCAGTTGCACACGGCACCTGGTAATGATGTCATTGCAGCGCTGCAGCAACGGCTCAGGGCCCTCGAATCTGAGCTGAACTCTGCACGAGGCGAGGCCTCCATCATACGAACAAATTCAACTAAGGCGGAACAGGATCACGCAGCCGAGGTTTCCCGCCTCAAGAAACAGAATGCCGAACAAGCTGCCAGGCAAGAGAGGGCTGTGGAAGCCGCCATTGCGGCTGAAAGGCAAGCCACCACAGAGTTACAATTCCTCCAAAGGGACATGAAGGATGCCTCGACCCGTCCTCGCCGAAGAGAAAATGCGCCAGTGTCCGCCGCGCCAGGAACCACCACACCTAAGAAGGCTGCCAAAACCTGGGGCGTTGCGGACGGATTTGACGATATGGATATCGCTCCAAGTCCGACCAAGAATAGAGGCAAAACCAGGGACCCCGGGCCTGTTGCTATCCCATTGTCGGAGAGGACGCCCACCAAAGGCAAACGGAAACGGCCTCCAGTCGATAGTCCCGTCATGGCTCTGGAGACAGATGCCCAAGACGTAATCATGATTGATGACACAGGGACCACCTCCATTCCAGTCCAGTATCCAGGCCCTACACCTACTACTCTCCCTTTCGAGGTAATGTTTCCACATCACGTATCATCAAAGGATCTCTGGCTAACATCGTCGTAGTTTCTCCAAGTCATACTAGACCATGGCTCCTTGCATGGGGAACCGCCGACTTTTGACATATTATCACGATACTCAAATCCGTCTGATCCGACCACGTCTTTTGCATCCTTCATTTTCCAGCATTTGCCTCTCATGGGCACTCCGCTGAATCCGGTTCAACTTCTGGTAGACTTCGCCCGTCTTATTATCCAGATGTGGAGCCAGTGTTTGAGAGAGAATTTCTTGCGGCCAATTTGGGACCTAGCCTCACTCCTCTCCTTTACTCTGCAGCTTCAGACCATATCAGTGGTTCCGCAGATCGTCAATGACTTGGTTCCTACCCTGCAACAGTCTATTTATTTAGTTGCAGAAGCTCGATTCAAGAGCCAGGATGGCGATGTGTCAGCAGGGGCGGCCACAGAAGCCCTGCAGCAGCACGTCGATACTACGTACATCCTGTCTCTGCTGAACGCCTCTGCCGCAGCCTGCGCTACGACAACGATCGAAGCAGACGGCGGTGCGCAGACGAGACAAGCCGAATTTTGGCAGCTGATCACTCTTGATCTAGTTCTCATCCTTCTCACCCCCAAACAACAGCTGGACGATATCATTGGCATGCTCGATATGCTGTGCACTTCTACCCTCCCAGATTCCCTTGGCCCCATCATCCCAGGCAAAGACGCCGACCTGGCTGCTAGAATGATCATCGACAAGGTTTCTCTCAACCTAGTCGACTTACCTAGAGCAGTGTCGTCTATAAGCCAGAAGCACGCCGTAAGATTCGCAGTCTTACGAACACTCATGGCCTTTACCCGTACCCCGTATGGTGCACGACAGGTCGCGGGCCACGTCAGTGTCATACCCCGGTTAGTCACAGCTCTGGGCGAGCTTGTCGATGTTTTGTACGACCTTTCGGACCCCGTAGTGGATACCTCCAGTGGCGGACTCTCCCCTTCACACAAGAACTTGACCGTGGGTACTACCCCGGACGATCGCCGCGATGGTGTAAGCGACTGGGACGACGGCCGAAGTGGCGTCTCTCTGTTGGTATCTCAGATCATTCTGCTTCTCCATACCATGGTAACAGATCCGCAGACGGCCAACGTCGCAAACATCCTCTCAAAGCTCTCCATGTCCCACGGCGGCTCTCAACGGTACATCCTTTCCTTGTCACGACTCAACTTTGCAGAAGAGGATTTGGTCTATGAGGGCGCGATTGACGCGGATACTGTGGATCGAGCGCATGAGTTACTAGAGATTGCCGTGACCCCTGACGAGGGCGACAGTATCGCCGTTTCGTTTGGGGTCTGAACAGCAAGTAGCTCTTCGTCCAAAGGCGCAATCACATTTCTAGAAGGCTTGTTGTCGATAGATACCTTACCTTAATAAGGTAGTTCACCTACCTCAAGTGACATCGGTCATTTTGGAACTCGCAGTATCCGGATGCCAGGACCCTGAGCTCGCTTCTCAACGACAACGAATGCAGGTATGCCAAGAGCGCCCTAACATCGTACTCGCCTTCGTTTAGTACGAAGGCAATCAACAAATGTATCATCACATCGGCCGTCACTGTCACATCAAACTAGTGCTGTTCTACTCTGTTCCTAGAGACTGAAGCGGCGAACACGCGATCGAGAATGTGGAGAGTCATGCATCACGTCGTCGCGATCTGATTTGCAGAACCCTTTAGAGACCATCGGACTGATTAGGAATCGCTTTCAGCCTTTCTTCGATTATGGAAACTCGGCCGAGAAACGTGGACCGCAAGCTTCACATTACCCCCAGGAGGGCCGTGCTCGGCTGTATGGAGAAGATCACATCCCCTTATTGACTGGATGCCGTGGAAGCCACACCACGAGAGATGCTCGGACCCCATGGACTAGGAATTACTCGATTCGGATTTGCTGATCCCCAAGCTCTGCGATGGCGTCGAAACAGATCGTTTGCTGTACTGCATAGCTTTGTTCAGTTGAGCGTCGCTGACTAGAGATGGTGACTGGACGCGCTAGTCAGGCAAAGCCTTTGCTCTTCAGCTTAGCGCCTACCAGTCATCGCCCAATTCAGCACGCGCCCCTGAGTCAAGAGGAAGCATCTCGTCCGATAAAGCAGCCACTTGGGATGGTTCGTCCAAACCACGCCTGGGTCCGAGCCCGGTTCGTCCGGTCTGGCGTGAAGGCGTGGGTCCAAGTCGAAGCTAGGATGACAACAACAACAATACCACGGTCACTTTCGCGGGACTCGAAGTAAGCGGATCGGAGTCAAAGACCACCACTCGGCAAGACAAGCGGGGTGCATTGAACATGGCATGTTTTTTATGGCAAGCGCCAGGAGGCGACCGTTAAACTTTCATGTCGCACATGGCCGGTCAGGAACAGGTGGTGGGCAGAAGCCACTTGTGCATCTCACAAGCTGAAGTCTCCGATGGAGGAACCCCTCCTCCTGAAGACCCCTCGCACCCCATCATGAACAGCATATATGATGCGACTTGATCGCACGTCCTCGCAAGTAAATAAGGAACCCACACTCTCTGTTACTTCTCTTCTCCAAGTTTCTGTGCTGCTATTGTCTCAGTCCAACGCCGTCACGATGCATATTCTCTTCTTTTGTACCGCGCACAATTCGCTTTCGCAGCGTCTATATGTGGCGCTGTCAAAGTCCCACACAATCACCATCGAATATGCCCTCTCAGACGATGTCATGATCGAGGCGGCCAAGCTCGCCAAACCTCATCTCATCATCTGCCCTTTCCTCACTGCCCGTGTTCCTAAAGAGATTTACGAAAACTACCTCACCCTGATCGTGCACCCCGGTCCCCCAGGAGACGCCGGTCCAAGTGCCTTGGACTGGGTGCTCATGGGTGATGATGGCACAGAGGCCGACCCCGATACTCTCCTCGAACAAGGCTTCTGGAGCGAGTCTGGCCGGCCATACTGGGGTGTCACTGTCCTTCAAGCTGTGGAAGAGTTCGATGCCGGGCCAGTATGGGCCTTCGAGCAATTCCCTTTGCAGATTGACTCGCCAGCTGTCACGAAGTCGAGCCTTTATCGTGGACCGGTAACACGAGCTGCACTTACAGCCACGCTTGCAGCCATTGAAAGAATACAAACGGCATCTGTCCAGGCTGCTTCGCCATACACTCCTCCCCCGTCGCCCGGATTTGAGAAGTTCGCCCCGCATCATGTCACTCCGCTACTCCGAGCAAACCCTACCTACCGCGACGCCTCTGTCACACTGCAGAAAGCTTTCCTCGGCGGAGTAACACGTCATCGGCCACTTCTCAAAGCGGCCCAACGCGACTTCAACATTCAGTCACACACGGCTCGGGAAATATCCCGCAGGATTCGATCTTCGGACTCTCAGCCAGGCTGTCTTACCAAGTTATTTGGCCCGGGCCTCTATGTTTATGGCGGCAACATCGAAGAAGGCAATGATCTCACTACCCACACCCATCCTGGCACAGTTGTAGCTTGCCGGGATGACGCCGTTTGCGTTGCCACTTGCGACAAGAAAGCCATCTGGATTACTCACATTCGTCGTGTGAAGAAGAAGACCGACACAATGCTATGGCCCAAGGTACCTGCTGTCTCAGGCCTGAGAGAGTTGGGCATCCTCGACAGCGACGCCATCACAGAAAATCGCATATCCAGGGCGACGATTGATTGGTCCCGAGCTCCACATGGTACCCAGCAGGACATATCAGTTGACTTCCAGACATTCGCCAATGCTAAAAGGGTCGCTTTCCTCTACTTCAACTTCTACAACGGCGCCATGAGTACAGATCAGTGTTCCCGCATGATTGACGCCCTTGACTTTATCGCATCCACTCATGTCGTGGAACGACCACTCAGCGCCCTTGTGCTCATGGGGGGTGACGGATACTTTAGCAACGGTATTGCATTAAACGTTATCGAGGCTGCTGCGGACCCGGCGCTTGAGTCTTGGCTCAACATCAACCGCATTGATGACGTTGTGCACTACCTCCTTCACGATTTCCCATCACGGAACATTCTAACCGTTGCCGGCATCAGAGGCAACTGTGCAGCGGGCGGCGTTGCCATGGCTGCCGCATGCGACATTGTGCTTGCTGGCTCCGAGGTCGTTCTCAACCCAGCCTACCGTGCGATCGGCCTGCACGGTTCGGAATACCATTCCCTGTCCTACACCGGACGTTGTGGCTCAGCCGGAGCGACCAAGCTGCTGCGTGACATGACACCGCTATCACCAGCTGAAGCTCGGAGGATGGGCTTGGTCGACCACACCATTCCCGGCAATGGGGCGCTCCTCGAAACCCGCATGCGGAACCTCGTCAAGTCCATGGTCTCTTCCGACAAGAAGCTAGCGCCGGGGTCTTGGAAATGTAACGTGAATGTCACGCCCGCAGGGCTGGCGTCTGCTCGTGCCGAGGAGCTGGGACAAATGTCGAAAGACTTCTGGAGCGCCAGGTCGTCCAGATATCACCTTCGCCGTCGCGACTTCGTGCGTAAAGTGAAAGCAGTCAAGACACCACTACGGTTCGCGACACACAGGCGTGGCTTGGGGGAGCTCGACGAAGAGGAGGCTAATGATTTCGACGATGTCACCGTGTACGAGCGCAAGGCTAGGGCAGTACTGTTGGCTGACCAGCTGAAGGAGTACGTCGAGAGCATGGCTACGAAAGCTCCACGAAGGGATACGAATGCAGAGAAAGCCAAGGCCCTCCGTCGTCAAAAGTCTTGTGTTGAGATCGTACGCAAGCCGGAGGTGACGCAGGACCTGACGCCCGTATACTCGTGCTACTACGAGGTAACGGGAACATTGGGATTCTCATGAGATCTTTCTCGACTGTCTTTGCTAGAAGCCGGCGTTACTATCATGTTGAACTGTTCTTATTCGATCTATTACCTCTCATGGGACGACTGAAAAGGTTTCGTCTGTACGAATAGTATTAAATTAATTTACACATTTGAGCTCAGAAAGTTGTTCTCCTCAGCATCTCACTCTCGCTCACGCGCAGCGAGTTGAACGACGCCGAATTTCTGCAACCATCACGGGAACCATATCAAGACATTGCCAGGTTTGGCATGCTGATTCAAGTGACTGGCTGAATTCTAGAATTCTAGCCAAGCCCCTATCACTTCTCAGACGCTAATGGCACAAAAGTTCCCGAACGGCCTAAAGCTCGCTCTCATTCTATGGGTGGAGTCCCTCCCTTCGAGGCTGAGCTAGAAGTCGTTTTGATCTAGTGACCGTTCAAATGCAAAATTTCTTTCCTGGATCCCTCACTTGTCAACTTTCTTTTTGTGCAAGCCAAAAACGTCCAGTCACAGCGGCAGACTCGAAATCGTCCGATTCTCTCGTGGAACGGCCCAGGCCTTTGGTCCTGGGAACGCACGCTACAATTCCGTTACCGAGTCCACGGCTTCGAGGTCATACGATAGGATACATTTTACACCGGTCAGGTCATCGAGCCCGACATGGTGGGGTCAGCTTCCGAGGGATGGGCAGTACACGGATGCCGGATCCGGGTCGATGTGGGGTGTCATGCCGAATAGGAGCCGTTTTGCTATCAATGCTGCGAGTCACGAGTTGAAGTCTCCCATGGCCCCAAAAGGGTTTTTCAAGAAGACCGTCTTTCACTAGATTTGTTTCGCAAGCTCTGCATCTTTGGGCTAGTTTTCGCAACAAGATCCGGAGCTGCCGCTCGCGTGCTTGCTTTAAGTCTATTGGTGTGTTGCCCTGGAATAGTCTCTCCTGGTACCCACGTGTTCAGCCGAACAAACTGTCAAGCAAAGTAAGTCACTATGTATGGTGAGGCCATAGGCTGCTCAAAGTTCATATGCAAAGGCACCACGATTTATGCGAGGATCGGATGATTGGTCCCAAGAATAATGTACGTACTGTTCAACGTCTGTTCAATATGCCCCTAAACTAATTTGATGCAATGATGCAGGTGAATTGCTTGCTACCTGCAGGATGCACTTAGTACGCCCCACGAGGCCCAGGTTTCTCACGAGGAAAACCATGAGAGGAATGGACATCCCATAGCCCATTGTCGCTCTTGCTCATGGAACCTCATGCTACTTAGCAACCGACCCCTCTCGCAATCAACACACCATAAACTAAGCGCGTCCCCCACCCCGTATTACAACCATTTATGAGGAATGACCTATGCTATTACTAACTCTCTATGGAACTCTGTATCCACGTGTGGGAGCAAGGTAGAATGCCCATTGAGTGCTGATCATGGGTTATTTCTCTCTTCTTGTGACACCATCGCACAAGTCAGTCACAGCAATCCTGGAGTTTTCTCATTGTCTCCAGGTAAGCGGAAGCGACAGGAATACAAATTGGTATCCAAGAGACAGCAAAAGAATTGCCAGTCAAGTTTCTTGGCGCGATATTTCTGAAATCCCTACGCAGATGAAATGTCTTAGGTCGGGTCTTTTAAATGTGACCTCCACCGGAGTGGCTCATCGCCTACTTACATACACAATTCTGCCTTGCTAGGTGTTACTTTGGACTTCTGTGGTGTCCCGTTATCAATGTCAAGGAATTGGATCCGTTCAGTCTCGACTCAGTCTAGTTTGTTTGTGCGGGTCTTGGATCTGCCGGGTCCTCCAACTAATGCCTCGATCTACCCGGATATTCCTTCACGCTATTCCTGGGCAGGGTCAGTGTGTAATAGGATTCACTTGCACGTGTGATCCTTAAGGGCCGCGGCGGATCACAGGGGGTATGGCGCTCGAAGATATGTCTATCGATCGTTGAATGAAGGCGACGAAACACACCCGCTCCAGCATTGATACCATGGTGTTCGCCAGGTCTTCTCTTCAAGGTCCCAAACCTAACTGCCTTTGATCCTCTAAGCCAATACCTTTGGCACACTCAGCGAAGGCATAGCGATAATTCTCGTCTTTCGGTCGTTGAGAGGTAGATCAATAGAACGAATTCGAGATGAGGCGACCTTTCTCTTGACAGATCACTTCCTGTATAGGCCCATTTGTGCTTCACTCACGAGCATGCTTCTTGCTAAATACAATAGAGCAGGCCGAGCCGTTAGAACCATAGCAACCATGCGGTATTATGGGAAGACGGAGGATACTGCCCGCAACTTGGACGCACGAACCCCAAATCCCGTCAACCCCACCAATTGCTCCCGTTCCACGGATTAGCCACAAAAGCCTTGACAGAGCCACAAGTGAAACGCCCGTCGCCGAACGGGCTAGTCCAACGACACCAAGCCCAGGTCGTTCTATTATTTTCTGCATCAGCTATTCATGACATCATTAACAGAACGTGTGAGACTTCCTTTCCGTCCCTGGTTCGATGGAGCCAGCGGCCGCCAGTCACATCGCGATTTACTATCTTGAAGGTGTAGATCATGGCGCTAAAGGACCAAGCTTTGCGGAGATCCCACACCACCCGCATCACAAAACGCGGCATTCAGATCCGATTGTGGGGGTTTGGAACTTGGGGAAGCCAATTGGGGGTTTGTTGCTTATCTGGATGGATCGCCGAAATGGGTTCAGCTTTTCGAGGATGAGGATGATCTGGGGATTTATGGGGGATAAGTAGAGGCAGGCCCCGCAGCTCTCTTGAAACGGTGCGACGCCGAATCCGAGCTCCCAATAATCACCTCTCACATAAAAATCACCTGCAATGAATGAGTTGAACATCAAGAGTGGCCGACGAGTGTCCTTTGGGAGAGGTGGAGCTGGTAACATACGTGGGCTTCTCTCCTGGTTCGTGATGACTACTACCCTTCGCTGACATGCACCTCCCCAGGTCATTACGCAGATGCCAGACTAGTTGAAGAGGAGCCATCTGTAGGAGTGCGGCGACGAAGCAGTGTTTGGAGTACTTCGTCGTCAGACTCGTCACGCAGAGGGTTAAGTCTCGTCCATAGCGTACGAGATGTATTCAGGAGGAAATCACTAGATGACACTCCCGAGGAACCTCTAGCCGATGGAACTAGGAGGAAAAGTACGCACTAATCAGGCGTGGATAACGGACTGCGATGCGAGCTTTTTAGATACCCTCAGACACTCAGCGGTTATGAATTAATTAGGGTTGTATTATGGTTTGTTCGATAATGACAGCGATGTTACCACATAGATCGTAGGGCTTCGACAAGGAATATGGAATCCGCCTGATTAAGCCAATTTGGCAAAGGGCACTACTTACTTTTGATAGGATATGATCAAAGGAGCTTCAGAACATACCTGAGCCACGTACAGTATGATATTGACGTCACCCGAGACAGCATGGTCCACAGTCCTCTCTCTCAACACCCCGGCAGTCCGGTTACAGTATCGGCCAAAGTCCACCGGCCTGTACAGCTAGTAGTTGTGCCATTGCCAGCAATCAGATCAACATTCCGAAAACTGATGTCGTGACAAGGAAACCTCTGGCTACAAGTCAGGCTGACTCGGTTGGTTGCTCCAGAGAGCGTCCCGGTGATGTTGGCGAAGACGACATTGGATATTTCCATGTTACTGGTCCCGGCGAATGACCCGTTATCACCATTGTTTTGGTAAAAAGAAGGGGCATTATTAACCTTCTCATACTGAATGTTTGAGAAGATCACGTTGTGAATTCGGCCCCAGCCACCGCCACGGGATTCTCCTGCGCTTTCATAACCATCTTGAGGCACAAGTTCGCCGATCCATGTTTTGAGATAGATTCCGTAGCGCAAATCCACCGGTCCCCGTTTGAGCTGAGGCTTTGCTTTAGTCATGCAGTTTGAGAGGGCTATAGGCATGTCGTGCTCACCGTTAAGTCGTCCATGACGATATCCTCCACGCTTGAGTCCTCGAGATACTGACCTAAGCTTCCAATCGCAATGCCGTTACCACCGTTGCAGGTGACGCCTTCCAAAGTTACGTTGTACGAGCGGGGTTTGATGGCAACGCAGTCATCTCCGCCGGTGTAATTGAAGCCCTTGACGCGAACATTCTTTACATCCATTGTGTCTGCATAATTCTCGTCAGTAATTCACTCGGGCCATCTCGGCATAATCGCCACCTACCAAAGCCATCCGTGTTTTGAACCCAATTATATCTCGAGGGTGCTTTTGTAGAAGTAGCATTGACAGAGATATTTTCGAAATACATGTCCGTTCCGTTCATGATGTTGTAGGCCCAGAACGGTGGCTGCTTGATGTAGAAATTCTTGACTGTCACATCGCTGACGTTCCAGAGCACGAATGGCTAACGAGAAACATTAGCTAAGTTAGGTACCTGATCCAATGATGATCGTGGTAAATGTGAAGTCAATACCATTGGGCGGCCTTCAACTGTCGTACCCTTTTCAGCCGTATACCATGCATCTCCGTTTCCGTGGATGCCGCCAGTTCCATGACCATTGATATGGATGCCATCCCCTGACAGCACGAAGCTAGCGCGGTGATTTTGAAAGAAGATAAAATACCCATCGGATCTCCAGAAAGTAATGTTGTCCGAAAACTATCAAGGTCAGCTGTGGACGGAAATGATGAACTCGGACTTAGGTGGTATCTTCTTACAGTCCATTCTCCCCGCCATTGGATGTTCACGTCGCGGACGAGGGGGTTGAGTTTTCGATCAATCCAGTAGTTCTCATCCTCAGGAAAAATGATGGTTCCAGATGTCCCGCAGATATTGAAAGCTTCTAAGATATTGTCCACGTCGCTGACTTGGTCGCCTTTGGCAAATACAGTACATTGAGGTCGTCCTAGGACATCAGTGACTGCAACTCCGGCGGCTTTGGTGACATTGATGAATCCAAAAAGTAGGATGAAGAGCAGATTGAAAGTCGTTGGAGCGATTGAAGCCATGATATGGTAATCTCGAGCATCGAGTTCTTGTGGCTTCTGTATGACTTAGCGGCATTGGTCAAATGTCGACTGGGATTTATATCACTTTCAAGTCTGGTGAGTATCGCTTCATCCACGATTCGTCCCTCATCATCAGCAGCTGCGACGCACTCAGTTGCTCCTGCTAGCGCCTGCTCTCGCCATCGATGATGTGCCGAAGTCCATTTGTTACCCCGAGATTACGAAGATGGCGCTTCAATCATCTACCAGCTCGTCAATAGATCTTGGGGATTTACATTGGAAGATTGCCAACATCGAGCGAAGACTGCATATCTCGGCCAATTTCTACAAATATGCACCAATCCAGTCACGCACTTGACAACAGGTAGGGATTCCATCCGTCCGGGGCCTGCAGCCCTCCGTCACTAAGACTGTCCGGCCGGCCAACCTGCCCTACTGCTAATCGCTTCCTCGAAACCCCGCATATCGCGCACATCCTGCTTCCATACGCGGGATATTGGTCCCGTTCGGTAGAATGTGTGACGACAGCACAAAGCATCGCGAATTGAAGTATTTGCGTAGATAAGGAACTTTTTAGAGAATGGAAAGAAAAAGAAGAAGGAAAGAAAACCTTGGTTCTAAGGAGCAGAGTTGTCTAGGAACCTTCTTTCAATGACTTGGAGAGAGTAGTTATCCTCAAGAGTAATTGGCCATTCGTTAATGCCGAATTTCCAAGCCCTACACTCGAAACTGATGCTTAAGAATGTTCAAGGTGATTTGTACACGTATAATTCCAAGTGAGGAGTTTTTCGACAGAGTCTAGATGCATCAAAGCATTGCGACTGGGAGTTGCAGCGCAACAATCAGACTTTGAATGATTTTCGAGCGGTTTCCCTCTCAGCGTATCCCGTTGCTTCCTTTCAATCGCACACATGGAACCCAAGGCCTACATACATACTATATAGGGGACCAACGTCATAGATGCTAGCCTGAATGACCTCGGCCGAGCTGTCCTATGCGATATCGACTCCATAAACATCCATTGTCCGTGGGAAACTGACGAAGCACTGTTTCCACTAGTAGTGCAGCCCTTGGGAGTTCACCTCCATGATCAATACGCGATCGCGCCATCGCAATCTTTCACGCTGACGTATGGGGGCTGGCTAGGTCTGCATCTGCGGCGAATGCTCGTGCGATGACAGCTAGCTCGCGGCCATCTCTGACCCGATACCAACGTAGTGCATGCATCTCACATCACGAACTTGTAGCTGAGGTCATTTCTTGTCTGTGGAGGCATCTACGGCGAGTTGCGGATCCGAAAGCCGATGTCGTATTTTGATCCAACCTGATCGGGCCTTTTCCATATTAGACAGCAAAGTCTGATATGCCGCAAAGGAAGAAATGTACATCCTCCGGCTCCTACAGATTCCCGAGCGCATTCTCTTCGAGCACACCTGACAATACATCAGGGTACAGATTAGGATGATCCGTTTCATCCGACCGTCAATCACCAAAACAGGTTCATCAGTGTTGATACAGCATGATTGGAACATGTGGATAAGCCAAGGTCAACCCTGAATCCAAATTTAACGAATGGAGACGTGGAACATGGTTTATTTACGCTTTAGTAGAAGCTTTTGAGCAATTACCCACACACATACCGTTTTAGACAGGTCCCCGTTGAAAGTTCCGATTTTCTTTATCTACGACTCAGTCTAGCGGCTGATTCCTAGAACACCTCAAGTTGAGATGTTTTCCAAGACGGCGATAGCTCTGTCGACTTAAGAGAAGCAAGCCCTTGATTCTTCAACTAGACTCAGGTGGCATATGGATCTGGAGTAGAGATAATCAGATGGAAGTGCCAAAAAGAAGCTTCGTAATATGCTTTAAACCAACTGCGAAATCATCGGCAGCGAAACCTCAGCAAGTTATTCGAAAACAGTGCAAACGTCCTCTCATGGCTTTATTCGCAGAACCCTGCAAGAGCAAAAGGTCAAGCAGAGGCTTAGTAAAAAGTTCCATGCATCGGATCATGCTGAAAAAGGAGTCACGATCCGAGCCTCCACCCAAATCAAGAGACTGCGTTCAAGCTTATCGATTTAACACGGTGAGTGACGGCGGGAAAGGTTTGAATAAGGTAGGGAACTTCCATCGTGACATTGGAGCCCCTTATTATAGCATCATTCAGGTGAAGCCTCCCGGATCCACCTCAGGAGACCCTTCTGTAGACCCGAAACAAAGCCGAATGAAATCTTTTTCGTGATAAGACTTTCTTTCGTGATAGTGACAGGAAGGCGTCTTAGATATTTCGGGCCGTCTGTCTATCTGGTCCACAATATGGTTCTCTGAGATGATAGCATCGTACGATACAGACTAGCAATTGAGAAGATTGAGTTATCTCGTATGTTAGTCAAGTCCGTCGGGACCGCGGTACTTCGTCGGATTTGAGGAACTTTTCGACTCCGAAGGTGAGTTACAGGAAAAGAAGATATTGGGCGCAGCTCGACGTCTACATAAGATGACCGGTCGCTCGCCTGACATCTAGCAGCATTTCATGTGCAGACACTCATCGGTCCACTCGTCCAACACAACAAACTTACTTGAACTCTTACCAACACTGATCTTGCAAACGCATGCGCCTGTATTTCAAAATGCAACCTAACATCATTATCTCCCTTCTTGCTCTTGTTGGCAGTGGTCTTTGTGACTGGCCTGCTCCGGGAACTGTCGCCCACGACTCTCTCAATCCTGTGGTCGATACTCTTGGCCCCAATGGAAATGTCATCAAGAAGTTTCAGCCGCTGCTGCACATTGCCCATGGCTGCCAGCCCTATCCCGCTGTGAACAAGAACAACCAGATCAGGTACGTTGTTTTCGCCAAAGGTTTTGTAGTTTCAGTTATACTGACATAGAGGGAAGCGGCGGCTTGCAGGATACTGGAACTACCTCGGGAGGATGTAAGGACGGCAACAAAGGGCAAACCTACGCCCGTTCCATGACTCTGAATGGAAAATTCGGCATCATGTATGCTTGGTACTGGCCCAAGGATCAGCCAGCCGATGGAAATGTCGTAGGCGGACACCGTCACGACTGGGAGACTTCGGTCGTCTGGCTTGATTCTGCTTCAGTCAATACTGCTACCATCACGGGTGGCGCCTGTTCTGGACATGGCAAGTTCAAGTTGACCAGCAACCCTCAAAGGAGCAGCAACAACGTCAAAGTCGAATATTACACCCAGGGTGGTTTGGACCATGAGTTGCAGTTTACGAACACCGTGGGCCGAACATACTGGATCTGGGATTGGGATGCCATGGAGCCTATCGTCCAAAGCGCTCTGAACAAGGGAGACTTCAAGAAGGCAAACTGTCCGTTCAACGACAACCACTTTGAAACAAACATGCGCGCCGCCTATATCTAAGCAACTCGGCGCCGCGTGAGATTAGGGCATTAGAAGGACTCGCTGATGTCGGTCTCTTGGAACGTTGAACTATTCACACTTTGAACTAGCTCAGATACCTTACAATACACTCTGATGTCACTCTCAGTGTCTTTTCGCGCTATTGCAGTGACTCGTGTCAAAAAAGGGCCACTTCATATGACGACCTCTAATCAATGATCGTTTCTTCCGCTTGTTTAACCGTATGCGCGTCCAAGACGCGTTGTGTCCGACAATATTGCGCGTATGTCACATGTGCCAACGCTTGCGGTGAGACTTGAATGTTACAGAAATTAGAGCGTGATATGACCCTTATTTCAAGCTTGGTTTCTATATATAAATCATTTTAGATGACATGTGTCATCTGACCTTACCGTTGACTAGTGTCTCAGCTGCTCACCATGCTGTTGTGAGTAATCCAATCCTTGCTTCTTTTCCTTAACCTGGCACCTTTCGGTTTGTGCCCAACTACTATGTTTAATGACGAGAACAATTGCATGAACCTGATAGCCTTTGGAAATTTCATAGGACCATTAAGGTGCTTTGCTAGGATGGTGGGAGACTGAGCCCCAGCTCCGGGCAGATTTCTCGTTTCAGACTCGTCCACAGACCGTGATCCTAGCTACGCACGTGGGCAACCTATGCTGACATAGCAAAGTTTAAAGATTAGATCTGAAACCTTCTGGGACTTCACGTTGAGGCATGACATCGAGAAAATGAATGACTTGGTGCAAACCGTTGCGTGGGTTACTTCGTGATCTTCAGACTTAGACGAAGATCCGCGTATGCACTCCAATATGTCCATCCGCCGCGAAATCGACAAAGATGGAGATCTCATTCTTGTGCTCAGCCGGCTGGGCGTAGACGATGCCGATGTTGCCGAAGATGGCGAAGATGGTGTAGACGCCGATGCGAAGCTCCTGGAATACGAGCAATTACAAAACAAGGAAGTAAGGGTATCTTCGAAGGTTCTGATGCTGAACTCGCCAGTCTTCAAGGTAATGCTGGGAGGCAAATTCAAAGAGGGCACAGAATTGGCCAAGAGCACCGGACTCTCACTTCCTTACAGCCTTGATCTCCCGGATGACGATGCCGAGGCAATGTCTATTCTGAGCCAGATTCTTCACAACGCCTATGTTACCGAGAGACCAAAACCAGTCGGTCTGGCGCGGCTTGCTTTCGTGAGCGACAAGTACGAATGCACTGGGGCACTCAAGTACTGCGGAATGGTATGGATCAGGGATTGGCTCTCAGACTACGATGAAAATGTGCCGCCAATGGCAGACCTTTGCCACCTCCTGGTCTTTTCATATGTCATAGACCTCCCCCTCGAATTCTCAGAGTTATCGTGGAGAATCTTCCTCCACCACGAAGGACCAATTTCGAGAGGCTCGGAGCAAGTCAAGGTATTAGCAGATCATCCTCTGCTGAAGAATGACATCATCCGTAAGTAACTTTGTTCACGGGGCTCATGTGAAGGATCATCTTGACGTTGATTATTCAGGATGTTTGGAGGCGAAAAGACACGAATGCTGCAACTCATTCTACAAGGGTCTCGTTAGCCCCATGACTTGGACGTGGGACATTTCTCAAAATCCTTGTGTGAGATCCGCCAAAGCACTGGCGTCGTATATCGAGACTCTCCGAAAGTCCAACATTCTGCCAAAAGACATCGACTTCGCGACTCACAAATTCTGCAACCTACTCAACACGGCAGTTGATCTTCCCAAGATCACGATGATGGATTTCTCGTGCATACGGGAGGTTGGGGTTTGTGGCTGTCGCTCAAACAAGTACGCCAACCGCAACTTGTCGTATGAGGTTGAAAAGGAGGCGGACAAGATCATCCAGCAAAGACGGGTGTTTAACTGCCTGGATTGTTTGAAAAGCGATGGTGCATCTGGGAAGCGGAAGTCATGTCGTATTCCTCATTAATCATCGAAGCAAAGTTAGTCAAAGTCCTTGAACTCTAGGATGGGAAGACAAAGTGGTACTCGCGCAAGTAGATACTCGATGAGGCAAGGTGCTTTATGGGAAATAACCAAACACAACAAGTTTGCCTCCAGAATGAGTGAAATCATCCATTTCAACTATTTGAAATTACTACTATCAACCTGCGGCTACGTCATGGTCGATTCCCCCCTTCGTAGGGTAGGAGTTTGTCTACTTCGGCACCTTGCTTGCTACTTCGACTCAGCTGTGAATTAAACCCCAAGTAACAAACAGCATTTTCTGGCTGTTGTAACACTGCACAGTCCCTTGCAATCCAAGCTTCCCATTCTGTGCCATGACACCATATCTCGTCGTGTAGAAGCGAATATCGTTCGTGCCAACGTTCATAGGGCTAGCCGCGCTGCCAGAGTCGGCATATCTGACGGCAAAGCTGCAAGTTCCAGAGCTCACTACAGTAGCCCATCCATTGGAAGAGAAGTCTCCGGGCTGCAAAGTCCAAAATCCATTCTGACTGCTGAGAGAGCTGGCGAGTGCCTGGCAGTCTGCTGCCAGCGGAGCGGAAGCTGAGAAATCTGTCGCCGGGTCCTCGGCCATCTCTCCGCACCACTCGTCTCTTCCGGAAGAGAAGGGGAATCTTTTTGATAGACGAACTGGCCGTGTGCCTTCTGATCCCTGGGTGAACTTGATGTTGCGGTTCATGCGTATTGTTGAAGTAGTGCCATCGGCGTTGGTGAATGTGCGAGGGACCATGAGCTGAGAATCCTGTACCGATGCATTTGCTACTGAGAGCAAGCCAAAGGTGACGAGGCCAAGTATGGACTTGGCTGAGATGTGCATTGTGATGTAATTGAATGGGTCGAAATTTCCTGTCGCGAGGTTGCTGTGTTGAAAAGACGTTCGTCGGTCTTGGCTTTGATTTGAGCTTTATTTGACTTGGTTATTGAAGCAGGAGCGAGAATTGATTGATGATACTCCGAAGATCGAAACGAGGGTAAACAACATGGGAAAAGGCTCTCTTATATTCACATAATGACTAGCAAACAAATGCCCTCATGGACAAAGGCAAAAGGAGTGAAGGGATGGGTTGCGCCGAATCGCTGCGTGTGATTCATTCCCTGCAACTTGATGTTTGCTACCAATGGCCGTGCCTGAATCAGTCGAACTTACGAGAAATCAGCTCGGTGATGAGCGCGGGGTCCAAAAACGCCAAGTGATTCGCTCTGAGATGTTTGACAAAGCCATGGCCCCCGATGTTTTATCAGAGGGCCCCGCATTGCGACCGCATTGCGGGCATAGCGGACTCGATATGTGAAGTTGATCGGGGGCGGTCTCGCGATGCTGTTGGGCAAAGGAGTTTACGTGATGGACCTGAGTGTGATAGTGACGGGAAACGGCCCCCGGGAGAGCGGGGATTGGCACCGGAAGCGCCCAGGGCGGACGTGACATTAATGCGGCACATGTGTGCTCTGTGGGGACCAGCCAATGACAACGCGACGCCGTCATGTTGGTTTGGTTTAAGGATCTGCAAGCGTCCCCAACTAGGGTGATGAGAGCTAGATTCGTGCATGAAATCAAAGTGATGATTTGGGGCCCCTGAATTGAGGACCTTTAATTCAGGTCGGGGCCGTCGGAGACTTTGGGGTTCTCTAAGTGAAGGCCGCATGAGTGCTCACAGTTTGGGGTTGCAGGCTATTTGTTATGACTAGTAAGACAAACTTCCACATTACTTCGCAAGGACGGCCGGGGCTAGCCTCTTCTTCCGTTGCGAAGTGGAGGTCGAGGTAGATAGGAAAACATTGTTGACCCTTGGTCAGCAGCAAATACATTATACTGCGCCATCGTGCGATCAGGCAGTCGGCGAGGAAACCCTCGATTGCTACGTGCCCACCAGGCCATCTCAGTTTGGAACAACACCCCCTCTCCCACAGCTTGTACTTGGTTCAACCTCGTCCGAATCCAGTGAGACGGTATCTGTCAGGCAAGGGCACGAGTAACGTCGGCCTCCAGATTTGATACCGCCTGTCTAACAGCATCCATCCCACTCACATCGTCTTCAATGAACCTCGTCGCTTCGTAAAGGTGGGGCTGTCCCTTAGCAAGGAAGAGCTTCACCTTGCTCTCGCCGAGACAATGAACCATGTGAGTGCTCACACAGAGGTCAACATCTTCATCAGCGTCACCCTGTATGATGGTCGTGGGTGGCCACGCCGCAGCTCTGCTCTCTCCCATCTCACCTTGGGCCCATTCGTAGCCTGGGTCAACTTCACCCACAAGATTGAGAAACTCGTTGCGGTAAAGGTAGTAGTCATAGAGACATCCTCGGGGGAACTCATCGCAGTTGCCATCATCTGAGATGGGGAGTGGAGGCAATACAAATGCGGTATTCTTGGCGCCATCAGGAAGGATCTTCTCAACATGGAAGACCTGTGGATTATTTGCGGATGTCACTCCTATGGATACCGGTGCGGATAAGTGGTGGCTCATTTGTGCTTCGGTTATGGGTTCCGGTGTAAGTAAGACTGAAGAACTGAAGAATGGATGACGAAAAGTAGTGATGCCGGTGATTGATAACAGAGCAAGGGGAGTCGGGTGGAGGTGGTGAGCCGTCAGAGAGGCGATGAAGAAACCTAGGACTCAAGTCAGGGCCTCAAAGAAGGTTTGAGGCGACGTAGTGAAGAGCCTCTTACCCGCACTTGATCCACCTACAATCACTTTTCGATTTGAGGCAAGTTCATTTGTGATTGCCCAGCGCAGTGCAAAGGAGTAAGCGTCAGTGGCATCTTGGAGCAGACCTGAAGCCTTGGCCTGTGGAAGCATTCGATAGCTCGCACTGATGAGAGTCCATTGATTCTTGAAGCAGACCTAAGGCGGTAAGGTCAGCTACCTTTGGCGGATGAGGAAGCACGGTAGTTGTCCATGAAGATGAAGGGCTCACCTGTACAAGCCAAGGCGGAACACATTCCCTGGAACCGCTCACGAGGCCACCTGAGTGGAAGTACAGGAAGACGGGAGCTATGAGTGGGTATTCAGCAGAGGAATACACATCGCACTCGAGCGGGATCGTGCGTTGCGCAAACACAAGAGTGGTCTTGGTCAACGACATGGTGTCTGGGTGCATCAACGGTTGAAGAATCTCGGGAGTGGGAATGAGAAGCTCAGCTGAGGTCGTGTAGGATGAGTGAGTGATGGCCGTGCCAGTTAGGCGATGGTAAGCAGGTCATGATGGTAGTGCTCATGACGAGTATCATGAGATTCAAGGGCGCGAGATGTGATAGGATGATTTGATGCAATGGTTGCGTCTCTATGGTGGGGGATCTGCTCATGTCACCTTGGGCATTTCACAGTAAGACTCAAGAGGGAGCTTCAGTCCAGCCACATGAGGTGAGAGCAGCACCAGCCACAGATGATATACACCGCGCACGAGCCACAGCTTCTCTTTTGCCGATCGGCTGAAGTTCTGGAGACAACAGGCGGGAAGCACCGCATTGGCACTGAAGATGTGCAGGAGCAGAAGGAGGGGCCGAGGGCAATGAGTGGACCAGCGGGGTACAAGAGCTTGGCTTTGACCTTACGTAATCAGTCACCACTTGGGCACTCAAGGTAGGTATCCCAGGCGGTGAGCAAGCTGCAGCCAAATCAGGACTAGCATTGTTGTTTGCCGCGGGATGGTTTTGCCGGTATGCCGTCCTCACCGTATTACGGCATTCCCTCTCAGCGGAAGGATGCCACTGGATGCCACTGACCGCTGGCGTTCCTGGGCCGGGAATGAACATGGCAGTCAGTACGTAACTGCAGACAGAAACATCCCGCTCGGTTCTGCCCGTAGACCGTACGGATACAGTAAGGTAGGGAAGGTGGGAAGGTTGTATCGTCGAATCGAGTTCCGCTGACACACAACTTTGAAGAGCCCCAACGCATTGATGTCACTCCGATCCTTGGACCTTGGGGCAATTGCGGAACTGGAATCCTAATCCTTGCAGAAAACATTCACCGACCATTTCCTTCTCTCGTTCCCTCGTTCCCAAGCGACCCTTTGCCTTTGGAGCCCTTTGGTGCTACCTTACTACGAGTAGTTACCTAGAGGCTAGCT
This sequence comes from Colletotrichum scovillei, assembly GCF_011075155.1. Taxonomy (NCBI): domain Eukaryota; kingdom Fungi; phylum Ascomycota; class Sordariomycetes; order Glomerellales; family Glomerellaceae; genus Colletotrichum; species Colletotrichum scovillei. The sequence continues at coordinate 64,920 of NW_023336269.1, forward strand.
CCCAGTCCACAAACCACAGATCCAGCACCGGCTCGGCACCACCACCGGCCCCAATACGCTCGCCCGCCTCTTCAAAGGTTGCGAGCCACAGCACCTCCAATCTCTCTCGTCGCAATTGTTTGACCAACGAGTCAGCCTTGCTGTGACAAATTTTCCTATCATGGTTCAGCCTGGCATTGCTCCAACAAACTGATACTCGGCATTTCTATCCCCATCACCGTCTTTTCCGTCCCGAATCTCCTCCTTCCGTCTCTACCCGCCGGCAACATTTGCGACCTACCTACACAGTAAACTCGAGACGACTGCAACCTCTCGTCACATCAAAACAACAACATCAACGAGATCAGTGTTGCGCCCTGTGTATACCCATACGCATAGTCCCAGAGGATCTCCATATCGATCTAAATCCCAAGATCCAGTCTCGCTTAAGCTCACCCCCGCCAATCTCATCCGAGCATCTCTCCAGCGCTCTTCCTCTCTTCCACCCTCTCTGCCGCCCCTCGCTGCATGAACCTGTAACGTCATCTTGTTTGGGGGCACGAAAAAATGTCAGGTAGCCGACCACAACCGAGTCGCAGTCCTTCTTCGCAAACAACGCAAACAACGCAAACAACACAGACAACACATCGCCCAGCGAATCCCAGCGGTTTGCGCCAGAGCTACACCATGGGCTCTCCCATCCAATCCCCAAGCTCTCTCGGCGGCGAGTCTGAATACCTGAGCACTCGCGAGGATGCCACTCCGCTAGCAACCCCTCTTCCTCACGACAACGAAACTCGCGATCCTCCTCGCGCCGGTTCCAGCCTCAACCGACCCAACACATTTCCCCCGAGCGAGTCGACGAGCCTCTTGCAAAATGTTCTCATCGACCACCCGCCAGCTAACAGCTACCCGAATGGTACATTCTCGCCGCGACCCGCCAGCCCTGCTGGTAGCATGGATCCCGAATTTGACAGAGCATCCTCCTCGGCGTCCGAGATCCCAATCTTGGACCCTATGCTGACCGCAATCACGGGCGACGACCACTGGAGGAAGCGATTTGTCAGGAAGATCAAGAGCAGGAAGATGCACTCCTCGAGAACTTTGGCAGAGCAGGCTGGCTTCAAGGATACCGTTTGGATGTGAGCAGGACCTTGATCCCGAGTTTTTTGCCGCTCAAATCTGCTTTGCTTGCTAACTTTGCTTGTTTCCCAGGTACCTTTCGTATTACATCCCTCTCTTGACTTGGCTGCCGCAGTACCAATGGTCGTATCTGAAGGGAGACCTTGTTGCAGCTTTGACGCTCGCCTCCCTCTACCTCCCTATGGCTTTGTCTCTCGCCGACAACCTCGCACATGTCCCTCCGATCAATGGACTGTATGCCTTCGTCTTCAACCCGTTCGTATACGCCGTTTTCGGCAGCGCACCCCAGATGGTAGTTGGCCCGGAAGCTGCTGGTTCTTTGCTGGTCGGGTCTGTGGTCAGAGGCAGCATTGACCATGACAAGAGCGATGAGTACAATGCAGAGGTCCAAGCTAAGATCTGTGGTGTTGTTGCGGGTATGGCTGGTGCTACTGTCTTTCTTGCGGGTCTGGCCCGCCTGGGCTTCCTCGACAGCGTTCTCAGCAAGCCGTTCCTGCGCGGTTTCATCTCTGCAATTGGCTTTGTTATTGCGGTTGACCAGTCTATCCCCGAGCTTGGTCTTGCCAAGTACGCGGCAGAAATGGGCGTGGGCCATGGAAGCAGCATGGACAAGCTAGAGTTCATCTTTAGCTCATTCGACCATGTTCACAAGCTTACCTTCATTGTGGCCGGAGTCAGCTTCGTAATCATGATGACTATGAGAGAGCTCAAGAAACACATGGTGCCCAAGTACCCCGGGGTTGCGTACATTCCTGATCGTTTCTTCGTTGTCGTCATTGCCGCAATTCTCTCTTGGCACTTCGACTGGGAGAGCAAGGGAGTTGAGATTCTCGGGCCGGTTAAGGCCGCTTCGGGTCATCTTTTCCAATTCAGATGGCCCTTCCAGACTTCTCACATGGAGCATGTTCGTGAAGCAATGGGCACATCCTTCCTAATTGCGCTTCTGGGATTCTTTGAATCATCCGTTGCCGCGAAAAGCTTGAGCAGCTCCGATAGCCCCCACGGGATTCAGCTGAGCCCCAACAGAGAACTTGTTGCTCTGGGCGCCGCCAACATTGTTGGAGCTTGCTTCATGAGCTTACCCGCGTTTGGCGGATATGGTAGGAGCAAACTGAACAAGCAGACCGGCGGCAAGACGCCAATGAGCTCCATCTTCCTCAGCTTGATTACGCTTCTTGCCGTCTTCTTCCTGTTGCCGTACTTTTACTACCTTCCCGTAAGTTGTCACTTCCCAAAAGCAGGTCCATCATCTAACATTTTCTCAGAAACCTGTCCTGTCATCCATGATTACCGTTGTCGCCTGGTCCCTCCTCGAGGAGGCTCCGCACGACATTGCCTTCTTCTTCAAGATTCGAGGCTGGACCGAACTGGGATTGATGCTCATCATCTTCGTGTCGACAATTTTCTACTCGCTCACCCTCGGCATGGCTATCGGCGTTGGTCTGTCTCTGCTTCAGGTCATCAAGCACTCGACTCGGCCCCGCATTCAGATTCTGGGACGCATTCCCGGCACGCAGCGCTTCGAGAACGCCGAGCTCAACCCCGACAGGCTAGAGTTTGTCGAAGGCTGCCTGATTGTCAAGATTCCCGAACCTTTGACTTTTGCCAACACTGGAGAGCTCAAGGCACGTCTTCGTAGACTGGAGCTTTACGGCACGAGCATGGCGCACCCTGCGCTGCCGAGACTGCGCGGCGAGCAACACAACAAGAATGTCATTTTCGATATCCACGGTGTCACCTCACTAGACGGATCGGGTACGCAGGTGTTGTTGGAGATTGTCAGCGGGTATAGAGAGCGTGGTGTCAGAGTGTTCTTCAGTCGCGGCCCTACGAACCCGCGTCATCACATCTGGAGACTCTTGAGACAGGCAGGCATCATAGATCTGGTCGGTGGAGAGTCACACTTCGTGACGGATGTCCAGGAAGCCTTGAAGCTGACCGAGTACGAGACTAGCATCAGCGAAGTTGCGAATGCTTAAGACAAAAGAGGCGCAAGTCAGTCAATCCTTATCGTCAAGTGCGCGGGGTTGGTTTGTACGTATGGTAGAATGCGGTTTTGTTTTTGGTTATCAGCATTTTGGAGCGAGAAAAGGCGTCCCGACTTTCAGTTCTTGCAGGATATCTGTTCGTCTTACGAAGCGTACTTTATGCTTAATGGTTCGCAACGACTACGTTATGGATATGTTTATAGAAATTTTATACAAAAAGCGGCGCGGTTGTTTCCAAGCCTCTTCTAGCCTGGCTGTGAAGTGATGTGTATGTTTGTTTCACTGACGTGATGAATATGGATGGCCTTTTCATCTGAGCCTCATACTATTTGCATTCAAATTCACCACAGCTCCTCACCAAGACTTTTCAAACTTCAGCCATGACACTAAACAATACCCATAAACTCGGGAGCGCAGTGATCGTACAATCATTCACATTCTTGATGCTTATTTCCCAACAACTATCAACAAATTTCCTGCATTCTGCTTTACGCAGCCTCATTGACAAACAAACCAGCCATACCCTGTCCCGTACCAATACACATGCTCGTCAACAAAATCTTCTTCTTTGTCCTGCGCAGCTCGCTCAGACCGGTAACAATCTGTCTCGCGCCCGTGGCGCCGAGCGGGTGGCCGAGGGCGACGGCACCTCCGCGGGGGTTCATCTTGGCCCAGTCGAGAGCGAGCTTGTCGCGGCAGTAGACGGCCATGCTGGAGAAGGCCTCGTTGATCTCGACGACGTCAATGTCGGCGAGGGAGAGGTTGTGCTGGGCGAGCAGCTTGGGGATGGCGACGGACGGGCCGATGCCCATGATGCGCGGGGCCAGGCCGGCGACGGTGGAGCCGACGTACTTGGCGATGATGGGCTGGCCGAGCTTGATAGCCGTGGAGCGCTTCATCAGGAGGACGGCGGCGGCTGCACAAAAGGATTAGCACGGTTTTCAGAATGGACTATTTCACTAGTAGTTGTAGACTCACCTCCGTCAGTGACCTGACTGGCGTTGCCTCCGGTGGTGGTGGGACCCCACTGCGGGAACGCGGAGCGAATCTTGCCCAAGCTCTCGGCCGTTGTTCCGGGGCGGATGCCCTCGTCGCGGGTAAGAGTAACCTCCTTGACGTCGCCGTCGGGGCCGACAAGCTTCGTCTTGATGGGCACAATCTCGTCGTCGAACCAGCCGGCGTTCTGCGCCCTCTCGGCCCTCTGGAAACTCTCGGCGGCGTACTTGTCGAGCTCCTCACGGCTGAGGTTGAAGTCGCGCGAGACGTTCTCCGAGGTCCAGCCCATGGGCTGCATGCAGTCAGCCGACTCCTGGGACTGGGAGACGACGGCCTCGTCAAAGGGCTGGTCGAGGGCGTCGCCGCCAATGGTCATTTGTTCGGCGCCCATGCCAATGCCGACCTCGATGGAGCCGTTGCTGATGGCGTGGGCGATGTCGGCGGTGGCCTTGAGGCCTGAGGAGCAGAAGCGGTTTACGGAGGAGGCGCCGGCGGTGTTGGGGAAGCCTGCTGCCAGGGCAGCGGCGCGGAGCTTGTAGGCGGCCTTGCCATCAGAGACCTGTAATGATCACAAGAGTCAGCGAGTTTGTCTGCTTGGGGTATGGGGAGACTGGTTGCGTGGCTACGCACATTTCCCATGCAGATATCCTCGACCAGGGCGGGGTCAATGTTTGATCGTTTGCGGACCTCCTTGAGGAGGGCGTACACCATGTACTCGAGGGTCGTGTCCTTGAAGCCGCCCTTCTTGGCCTTGGCCAAAGGCGTGCGGACGGCTAACGTAATAACGATATCATCGGGGTTCTTGGAGGTGCTGTGAGGGGAAGCAATGTCAGCTGCTTGGTTCGTCCGCTATGGGCGGTGATGCTACGAATCGGAGACGCGCAATCACATGTGCGTGAAAAGGACCGTACGTACATCTGGTTGAGGGCGCTACCTGGTGCCAGGTGCTTCACAATGGATCCGATTCTCTCGAGAGCCATGATGTCTGATGATATTGTGGAAGTATTACGACGACGGCTTGGCTGTTTTTCTCTTCAAGGAACAATGGAAGAACGAGGACAGAGAAGAAGTGAAGTGAAGAGGAAAATAAGCTCGAGAGTTTGGTCGACAGTTATTGAAAGGAGGGGGGCCAAGCAGCGTCAAGTAGTCAAGTAGACATGGTTCATGACGGCTTAGCTGCCGGCAATCGTGTCGGGGCTCGGGTCTTTCCCCAGGCGTTGTGTTCCAGCCCAGACCAGTGGCTGTGGGGGAGTCAATTGGACCGAGGCATCTCGGCCACAGAGCTGGCCAGTAGGAGTTGAGCACCCGAGTAATGGGGGTCCCCACGGAGTCTGGGGTGCAGTAGCGTGGAGGATATCTTCTGTTAGCCAACGACGCTCTCTTACACCATCTACCTAACACCCAGTAACACTTTTCGCCGAGGTCATTCTCTCCCAGAAATGCCGTCCACCGGCTACGTCTTGCTGCCATCGCATCGCAGCGAACCCCGGCCTTACCGACCTGACAAACTACTGCCGTTGAATTTGCTGACCAACACTGCCTTTTTATCAGATGACACTTGGTTCGACTTTGAGTTCGTGACCATGTTCTGTATCAAAGTCAAATCCCACGGCTCACCCTGCTAATGCCGACTTTAACCCGAGGATACCATCAAGTCCAAGGTATGGAAGGTATAGTTTTCAACAACACCACTTTAGTCCAGCGCAAAATATATAGTGCAGATTTTGTTAACGTCGTCAAATGTATTCGTTCCATGGACATGTCCAAAATGTCTTCTGGGCTCAAGGCGACAGCTTTTCGCCGCTCTTTATCCCTCTAATCCGCGTTCTATAACTTGATGAAAGAAAAAACCTTACAAATATGTGAAAAAAGAATGACCAGGCGGTATTCTCCTGGCTCCGTCTATGTGGTGAATATGTTCCTGGGGGTGGTCTATATCCCTGCCCTACATCGCATAAGATCATGATGACATCGTCAGACCCTTACGTCTCGTGTTGAGGAGGACCAAATCTACATGTTATGTTGCCGTGTTGTTCATGAGGCGAGAGTGAAGACGGCACCGAGGATAGTGGCCGCCATCGCAGTGAGCACCGGTGCGCCTCCACGAACGGCGGCGCTACTGTCACCGGACGTCGGCTTCACGCCCGTGGCACTCTTGCCGAGGTACCATGAGCCAATGTCTGTCAACTTGCCGTCGTTGTTCAAAAAGGAGGCGTTAGGGCCAACGTTGCTCGTCTTGGAGCGGAAAGCACCAAAGTACGTGTACCGCTCAATGTAGTCGATGCGGTCAAAGTACTCTGCGCTCATGTTGTAAAAGTCCTGGGTCGCGGAGAGCTCTTGGTTGGCGTAGGCATATTCGGTGATCCAGATCTTGGTGTCGGGGAACCTAGGCAGGTGTTAGTTATCTGAGGGACAGCGCACAGCATGAGAAATGAGTGACAACATACGCTGCAACACGTTCGCCAATGTGACTCGCCAGGCCTCCAAAGTTGTCGTACCAATGGACGGGGAGGAAGTCGTATGTGCAGTTCTTGGTCTCTCCGTCGGTGCTAATGAGCGCGGAGCAGTTGCCCAGGAACTGCTTCAACCAGGGCAAACCGCCCGGAGCGCCGGTGCAGGCGGGAAGACCGACCTTGACGCCGAGCTCTTGGAGAGGAATGAAGTTGGCGACCCAGGCCTTGGCGGCAATAGAAGGGGCAACATCACTGCCGCCATAGGATGAGGGACCATCAGGTTCATTGAAGCCTAGGGCGTGGGTGATGTTGATGCCTTTGTCTTTGATCAAGCTCGTCACGCTCTTCAGGAATGTCGTGTCTTGGGGGTTCGATGAGACACCCCACATCATGGGGACGAACTCGAACTCGGCCTGGGTCTTGCCCGAGAAGGCCGGGCTTGGGATTTCCTGGTAGTTGTAGTACCATGTCAGATCGGACCCTGATTGAACCCATACTTGATTGTCCTGAGGCCAATTGGAATTCGGAGTGAAGACGAGGCCGCGTTTCGAGGAGGATGTTGCTGCCACGAGGGGCAGCAGGGCGAGGAGGAATGTGGAGAGCATGGTGGGCGGGTTCAAGGTTGAGGCTCTCGAGTGGGTGAGACCCGGTTGAACAGCGACTGGGGGGCCGGGCGGTCCGGGTCGAATGGATTTGGGTGGCCCTTGGAGGCAAAAGCGACGACGGGTATTGCAAGGGCTGTCGTTTGCTATTTCGAGTGTGTCGGGCTTTGAATTGACGACGGTACTCGAGTATCGATGTGGTTTGCAACGTTGGACAATAGATGCAATCTTGCTCCCTGCGTTTCGTCTTTGTCGATTGAGGTACTGTGTATTCCGAGTGAGCGAGTGTGGAGAGTGGCAGAATTAAGGTAGGGATATTCTGATTGTGATGGATGCAGGGCTGTCGGCGGAAAAGAGCTGGGAAAACGAGTGACAATGGATGGTTTAAACACAAAAAAGCCTCCTCAAAGAAACGACGTGATGAGCACTGGACATCAAATGCAGGAGGCGGAGCTGAAAAAGAGAAAGTCTGAAAGAGACGGCAGCTCAGAGGGAGGAGGGGGAAGAAGAAGAAGAGAAAACAGGAATGAAAAATCCCATGCTGGCGGTGCCGGCGTTGGCATTGGCGTGTACTGGTTTGGCGTTGCCGCTGGCGTTTGGCGTTGGGACTGGCGCAGGCACTGGTGCGTTCTGTACGTCAGTAGCGTGTCTTGGGTGTCTTTGCGCGATAAGGGTCATCTTCAGCTCGTCCACCTCAGTACCTTGATCTGGCGAGGATTATCTCACCGGGCTGTATGTAAGGTAGACGGAGCTGCGGATACGTCGGTGGGAGTGGTGGGAGACTGGGAGTGGAGGGAATGCAAAGAGGCAATAATACCACCCACCTGCCGCCAAGCTGAGGTGGTTGAGCTACTGCGGCGCCCGGGCTGGGCTGGGCCGATTGCTGAAAGTATTGAGGGTTGATGCCTTTGTCCATTGGTCTTGGCCAAACGTCCACCCAATGGCGCGTCCGGAGCTGACCTTGCCCCTGGATTCTGGGCATGGCCGTGTACCTGCCCGATGTATGAATATCTAGGTACTCGTGTCTGTAGACTGTACGGAGTAGCTGACTGCCATTCATCGGGCAAGTTGGTATCGGTGCATTTCAACGATATTCATGGTGGCATCCCCTGTGGATGTGTGCTTTCCGGAAACATTCTTGGGGTTCTTGCTTCTTCCACGCAGTTGCCTATCACGATCGACCTTTCATTGTGGTACCTTACTACCTAAACCAGGTCAAGTAAGGTGAGTAGGTACCTTATTGACATTGGAACGGGAAGCAGCGAAACAAAGAAAGTCAGGACTTAGGCGAGGAAGGAGAACAAAAAGAAAAAAGGAAGGACCCTCCTGTCTGGTCCCCTGGCGTTCCTGAACTTCTTGGGTCTTAGCTCCTGCCCTCGTGGAAATACGACGTGGGACGGTGGGCCCGGCGAGATGGCTCCTGCGCGCTCAAAGCCACTCATTAGACAGGACGCTAGTCCTTGTTGGTGCGCGTAAATATGGGTCTTGTCCATCCGACGACCCGCAGCTCTAACTGAATCAAGCATGGTCTTCCCTTGCCTTCCCGGATCCGGCACCCGTCGGCCTGCAAAATGCCATGGAAAATCTCCTTGACAGTCACGATTCACACCTTCACCTTTCCTCAACATGGACACAGGAGCAACTTGCCAGAACTTGCTGCCCACCAGCAGCCGCGCTATTGACGGCTAACTCAGGAACCACACAGTAGGTATCATACACTAGATTCATAGCAGCGTGATCCTATGGTTCATCTGAACAGCCTTGACTTCTCCGGAAAACTACCACGACTACCTACCCCTCCACAACCACATTCTCACCACCGCCGTCCTTTTTCCATCGCACTTCATCCCATCTCATTCATACCAGCTGTATGGATGTTTGAAGCCATCAACCCAACTTGACATTTCTGCCCCTCCAGTTACGCTCCCCGCTCGTCCAGTATGCCAATTGGGCTAAACCACGCTTTTCCGACTTCCCTTGTGCTCAAATTCCGAGCTACGACGCTCTTCCATTACAAAATTCTTTCGGGAATCCGTTGGAGGGGAACTAATCCCAAGCACAATTATTATTATCCCACTCAAACGAAGCTCGAAACCGCCTCTCCTTCTCGTCAATCTGTCAAGATGACAGAAATAATCACCTTGTCACTCAACAACGATTCCTCCCCTCTCCCTTCGTTGCTTTGTTAGTTTATCTGATTGTTGTTTTGGCCAACAAGAGAAGTCTCTTTCATCATGCTTTCTGGGATAATGTCATTGAAACTGAGCGCCTTTCCCTGTCCTCGTGGTTTCAGCAACTTTCTCCAGGCCCTGCCATCGTGGCAACTCGTTTATTTCAACCTTCCTCATCAACAGAGTACTTGAGCCATGTCTCGCCCTTCATTGTCTGTGTCTCCCGCTGCTACTGGCATCCTCAATCCTCACTGCCAGCCACTCTGTATGACGCAGCCACTCCAATTCTTTTACCCGCCTTGTCCGTATTTCTAGATTCGCTATGCAAGAATTATCGCAGGATGTCTATGACGAATCAGAGCAATATCTGGACAAGGTCTACTCGTCTCTCAACTGGCTGCCAGATGGCCCATGGAGCACTCAAGAAAAACAACCCAAACAAAAACTAAGAGATATCGGATTTCGAGGCCCGATTGAGGAACGAGATGCAACCAATGAGTTCCTCTCCACAGAGCTGATATGCCAAGGAGACGCTCGGGAATTCGAATTCCAGGTGATTCGAGCTCTCTCCAAGTCATACGCAGCATTCAGGCGCCTCCGCGGGAAGGTCAACGTGGAAGTTATCACGAACCTCCTCGAGGACGAACCATTCCTGCCCCGCGACGAGCTCTTAGCACTCGTCAATGGGGCGTATAAAGCTACCCTTATTAGTCATCCCGAATTGAATGCATTTGGTACACACGAAGAGCTTCCGCATAATCACAGTGCCGACTTGGAGGAATACTATAGGCTCTTCAGAGGCATCGAAACTCGTACATGCGAGAATGGAGGCGCTCAAGTCTCGTTCAAAAACGTCATCTACAGAGATGATCCCACCAACGACACGCAACGGGCCTACAGGGCCTTCTTACTATCCTGGATGAACCAATCCGATCTCAGCAATCCCAAGCTTCTGGCCCATCTCATCATAAACCGAATGAATTGCGACCCCAGTGCCTTTACATTCGCAGACTGGGAAGCACTGCATCTTGGTCGAGCCAGCAAGTTGTTCCTGCCCAAATTTGTGGACAATCGATTCATTGGGATTCTCACTCCAGATGATGTCCAGAAGGGCATACAGATGGGACTGAAACGAAACGCCCCCTACTTCTTTTTCGTGGACGACTTCATTCTGATATGCCATACTGACCAACGAGACGCTGACCAAGACTGGATGTTTGAACATCTACGCAAGAGTGGTCGCCTCTTTGCCTGGGCCGACGGCATCCATCTCCTCCATACCCAAGCCCTGCTTTACCGAATCCTCTACGGTGTCACCAAAGCAATAGCAATTAAAAGCGGCCAACCAAGAGGAGAAGTAGGCGCTGAAACCGTCGACAATGACCGCGTCGATGCCTGGACAGAAGCACACCGTCCAGAAAGAATCTTCTACTTTGAAAATGAGGGAATAGTCGAATATGGGCTGTACATGCCACCAGCCTCTCTCGACCGAAAATGGCTTGACGAATTCAAGACAAAGTTCACACGGCAACTTCAATGGTCAAAAGATCATTTGAGGAACCTTTGGCTTGATCCATTCTATTTCCAGCAATGCGTCGATGAGCAATTTCAGCAGCACTACGGACACGTATCCGAGCAACCCCAGACCTCCGTCCACCATGTTCCAAAGAACGCAGCAATGGCGGTGTCATACCAGGGCGAACTTCCTCATTTTTTGGCACGCGACATTGACGCAAAGAAGAGTCTGATCAATGACATCGTCAGACGCGTCGTTCAGTGGGCTCTATACGAATTCGAAATGTGGCAATGCCTGGTCAGCAAAATCGATGCCTTGTGGAACCTTGCTCGTGCCAGCGGCGTGAACCTTTGGTGCTCAGAAGACTCCCAGCGTCTAGAAATACCAGACGATCAACCTGAAGTGAAGGAGGCCTGGGTTGACTTGGGCTTCCATGCACGTTGGTTTGTGGAGCGTCGAATCAACCACGTCGTCGGCCATGGCGGCTTGTTTGCCACCGAAACAACCCGGCATCTCTTTCGTCGAGATACTGGCTGGCCGAGTTTGCAAGTAGTCAAGGATGATTGGGACCTACCCAAGGAGTATGCCGGTATCAAAATAGACTTCACTATAAGGGGCCGTGAGTCGGCAACACACGGGGACGCAATGGACATTGACAATAACGACATGAACGAACCTGATATCGAAAACTTGGATAGTCCAACCTGGTGGTCAATCAAGAATGTCCACACCGGTCTTACGAGCAACTTCAGCATTGGGACCATTGGCTTACCGAAGCTCATCCGGGCCTTGCGCACTAAGCTTTATGAGCGACACGCAGAACTCGGGGCTCAGACGACAGTCACAAGAGACTATGAAGCTATACACTTGACAGGCCTACTCTGCCACCACATGCAACTTGTACATCCATTCGGTCAAGATCTCTTGGATGCCGAAGGTCGCAGCACGCGGCGCCGTGAAAGTCCAGTAGGCCCCTTTCTCATTGGTTTTGACGACGTACCATTCGAGGATCTTGTGCAAGAGGAGACGCTGAGATACACGCAATGGTTGCTCGGGGTCGTCTACAAACCGCATGGAGACAAAGACTACGGCCGGCATTCGTTGCTAGCCCAGTTGTGGGTCAAGAGCTTTTGGCAAGAACTCTGCAACGGGCTTGTAAAGTCGACAAAAGAACTGGAGTGGGAGGAGTCAGAGGAGTCGAAGGATTCAAAGGGTTCGAAGGTGTTCAAGAAGTCAAAGAAGAAAACGAGCCCTGCGGGCGGTGGTAGGGGTGGCGGCGGTATCGCGAGGCACGGGAGTAAGAGGAGCAAAGTCAGCAAAAATGCAGCGACGCCAAGGTATTGTCGACCGGCCGGTGTTCAACGATATCTCGCTGCCGAACCCCCTGGCAAAATCGACTTGGAACTGAAACGGCCTTGGTACGATTGCAAGAAGATCTGCGGAGAGATCATGACTGTCGCGCCCCCGGACCACCGCGAACCTCCCCATTGGGACTCTCGTCTACCCAAGCTCGTAGTGGTGTCGACTCCCGAGGATAAAGAGGCAGAAAAAAAGGACGAGACGGATAAGGTCGTCATAAGCAGGTCGGTTTGGCCGACCATACAAAGTATTTGGAACCACGGTGTAGCGGCCGTTGACAAGAGGAACATTTTTGAGCTCTTTAGCGCGTTCAACTTCGCCCGCCAGACCATGGAGGGATCTCGCGAGAGGTTCAGCTGGACGCCCCATTCCGCGTTTCCGGAACCGACTGGAGCGAATGGGGAGCCCGAAGCGGCAAGTATCACGATTCACTTGCCGCACGATGCCAGCGATAATATGAGAAGCGACCAGCGTCGGTGGCTTCGGGAGGCATTCGCCAATATGGGCATCACGGAAGAGACTATCAAGAAGTACTACTATTGTCAAGGTGAATTTGCAGCTATGCGGTTTGGAATCTGAGCAAGGGAAAGAGAGGGCGGAATCCAAGGCGTTGTACAATGGTAACTTTGGATATCTTTGAGTTTCAGGGATTACCTCGCGCATGGGGATAGACTAACGATGGAGTATTTGTTTTTGACCAAGACGGACGTCCTCTGAACTTTGCTACTATTTGATACTGTCATGTTGGATCCATTGAATGCCTCCCAAGACGAGTCTCTCGTGCATCACCAGGTGAGGCCCCTTGCCTTTAGTTGCAAACTTTGCCTATCCCAATCCTATCCCATCACTACGGTGGACCTCAAACCACCCTCGCCGGTCGCTCCGTCGTCACACCACCAGACCGACCCAACTCACTCCCAACATCTCTGATCCTCCACAGTTCCCACAGTAGAATCACCGCCAACGCTGCCCCGAACGGCGGTGGTACTCCGTCCCCTGCGCGGTCCCAGATCCACGGGCACGAGGACGCGCCGCTTGACGAAGCGCATGTACAGGAGGAAGCAGAAGAATAGGAACGCAACGACCATGGTGAAGGATAAGATGCCTACCAGGGCGTTTACGCTCGAGTCGCTTGCCATTTTGGTGTGATTTTGTTGGAGCTTGCGATGCTGATGAAGATGTGAGTTGATCTTGTTAGTTTCAATGTCCGAGGACCTTGATAGCAGTGGGTGAGTGGTGGATGTTTTTGGTGGCGACAATCATAACCAATCGATAGTTGGCTTCTTTTATACAAGTCGAGGTGGTCTCAACAGCTTACGTTCATCACGGCTATCAACGCTTGATTTGATCGGTGGAAGTAGTGAATCAGCCAGCTCTCATGCTCAACCAGGCGGTGTGCTGTTTTCAAGGTAGTCACGTCAAGATGCGACATCTACGCGGGCAGCATATATATCAAGCGCCGTGAATCATTCTACATCACACGGCGAGGAGTAAGGACTAAGCTCGTAAAGATGTCAAGCGATTATGATTATCAGGAGACTATCCCATATGTGACAATACCGAAAACCCAGATCCCGAAGCCATCAAAAGCAAAGCGAAGGGTATAATGCTATGTGCAGCCCACCAAAATGTTGTATCCCCGTTACCTGATTCCCCGAGAACCGACCTGTCCCGGTCTGTACCGTACCATAGACACCTGTGAAACCCGTGTATTCTCAGTCGCCCTGTCCGCACATTGTCCGTTCCGATCCCCTCCTCCTCTTTGACTGTCTTCTAGAAAGTCTTACATGATTTGACCGGCCCCAGTCCAAGTTCTCCCCTGTTCTATCCCAATCCCTTTCCCCTTCGCGCCAGTAAAGATAAATGCATAGATAATATGAGATGTATGGGAGGTAGAGAGAGAGAAGGAGAAGGAGAAAGATAATGAAAGCGCTGTATAGGATATGTTGGGTGTTGTGTTGTGTTGTGTTCTGTGAGGGAGGGTTCAGAGCAAGGAATGTCGTTGTAGCGCAAGTGATGTGATTGTAGCGATGTGGAGGTGATTGTCGTATATGGTTGAGATTGCCGAGACGTGATCCAGATAAGCGACGTCAGGTGCCCCGACGGGCCGTGGGAATGCTGCTAGCAATACACCGAGGGGGTTTGAAGAGGCGGAAAAAGTCGTATTGGTTATAATGCCAAATCGTTGGTGGGGTAGTAGTGGGCGGTCCTCTATGGGGGAATGATGAGCGAAATGCAACCGAGTCTATCACCAAACGAGCCGTAGACAAACGCCGTTGTATCCTTTCTATGCGGGCAGTGGGCAGCTCGAACTGCAGTCATTTCCTGAAACAAGTATGAAAATGTCTCGGGCAAGGAGGCAGACACATTGGTGGTGTGGAAAATCGACGCCAAGATGGTGAGCCAGCCCCAGGCCGCGAGAGTACGCGTCGTTAGCAGCGTCGCGGTCGGAGTTGCATCAGTCCGCGCCCCCGTCTTTGCCGATCTTGGGGTCAATAGCGAAAGTGCGCAGTGGAGGGTCGGACGGGCTGCGTGAAAATAAACTCAGCCGCGCCACCCGCGTTTGCGAAGCGAGTCGAGAGCCAAGGCATGTCATGAAATGCTGTGATGGTGGGGGCTGCTACTGATCTTGACCAGGAATATGCTTCCTTGTCTTTTTCGTGACATATGAGCCGGCTCGTTCTTGGTCGTTGATTTAGGGAGCGCTTGTCTAGACTTGGAGACCATGTGAATGGCTCGGGTGAGCCCTTGAAACCCATGTATGGAACACGGGAACGCCAATGCACGACCGAAGAGGCCCGGCGGGAAGGCAAGCGAGTGGTCAAAGACAAGCCGGTTGAAAGACGGGTCTGGAGAAGACAGAGTAGTGTCTGGCATTTTGGGAGCAGGCGGATAAGGCGCGGTGTCGTTCGGTAGCTCCTTGACGCAGATGATGTACGTCATGCAGGCCGGACGGATGCAGGCGACCCCTCCAAGAGGCGATCACCGGATACACCCCCAACCCATCATGCACCAAGGAAAGAGCTACTGATTGGCGACGTTGATGGTCGAGGCTCGAATCCGTTATCGAAGTGCAGGCGGACAAACGCGGCGGTGATAGGTGGTCTAGAATCGTCCCCGTCATGGATGATAGACAAAAGTGTGACCAGAGAGGCAAAGTAGGCGCCGCTTGCCCCTGCATTGTTTGCCCATCGTGACAATGCGGTGAAGGTCTAAGGGAGGGGTTCATCCATACTGAAAGCTGTCGAAAAAGAGGGCAATATCGAAAGGTTCCCCGCCTCCTAGAGCATGGAGACAGGCTCAGAGAGGGAGAGACGGGATGATAGGCTCTCAGCTAGGATGGCGAAGGAGGGGGGGGGAGAGGGAGGGTCGAGGATGGTGCGTCGGGGGAAAAGTGGCTCGTAATCCCCAAAGTCGATGCCGGAGAGTGGAGCAGGCGGTGCCGGTCGCTGAGCGGGGCAGATGTGATTCGCCGACTCCATCTAAATCGGGAAAAGTGGATTCGGTTCCGGAAGCCTCCATTGGTCTGCGCCACAGCAGCTGACAGCACCTCCGGGGTCTCCACCCATCCACACCGAAAAGTCCTACTCGGTAGTAGTGTAGATGCTCATGCTCAAGCTCAAGCACCGCACTGCTTGCTCCCAGTGACAGTCAACCCGGGACCAAGACAAGGACTGCAACGGGCAGATGCACATGTGTGTGACCGGGGGGGAAAGGGAATAAACCCGTGGACCCCTACACCACACCCCCATCTTCCTCGTGCAGCCCGTCCAAAGTCGCAACCTGACCATCCCCAATCAAGTCAACGACGTACGACTTGCTCTCCGACGACATCTCTTGATGCTTCCCTTCTCTTTGTCCAGCCCTGCTCTTGTTCCCGTGTTTCGCTCACGCGGTTGCCCTGTGTCTCCAAGCCCCTCCCGCACCCCTGGGCTGTGGTCCCAAAGTAGTGACTCACTCCATCAATTCTTGACAAGACTTGTTGTGTTGCTTCCGGGATATCACGCTTGCGCCTCACCAGACGCGAAGCACCTTGCCTCCTCGGCCAGGTCGTCGTCGCTCACCTGGCCCGCCGCCCGTCATGCACCCTCACTCCCACCTAGGAGCCTCCGCGGCATCAAGCCCGTTGCGCCCCGTCCCCGTATCCGCCACCACCGTATACTTGGTGACTCGGGGTATGGTGCGCAGTCATGGACTGATACTGCTCTGCATAGGTAGTTGGTGCATGCATCGCTGGTATCGTAGGATCCCACCGTCCAGGGGCTGAAGGCGGTGTATGCTGGTTTCCCAGCGGTGTCTGGAGCCCGCCGCCGTACGAATGGCTCGTCATCGACCGACTATCATAGCTGCTGACAGCTGGTAGAGGTGCAGCGAGACGTAGTCCAGATTGCCGCGGGGACACTGATGTAAGTGCGGGAGAAAGGTTGCGCGGTGGTCCTGTCGAGTACGCCGGCCAGCTGTGCGTGCTGCCAGTGATCGACCGCGGTGAGGTCAGCCCTTCGTGGTGGTGGACTTGCGATGGCACACCATAGGCACTGACATGGTCTGATGCAACAGTCGGGGCTGGCGGCGTCGGGAGCGGCGGAGGATACGCGTTGACCGGCGTGGGCGTCAAGAGGTGCGAGGCTGGAAGAGTCGATGAGGGGCTAGCGCTGTATTTGCCAATGATCTTCTTCAGCGCCGATTCCAAAATCTTCCACGGGAAAACTTTGACGTCCTTCTCAATGTTCCTCGGCTTCGGGTTCGGGAATCCCATGATGATCTTGAAGAATTCCTCCGAGTCGGCCTTGGCTTTGCTGACAGTCAAAGGCCTGAAGCCCTCGAGGTTGCGGCGGATGCGGTTCTTCTCCTCCACAGTGAACCTGGCTGGAGCAACGACAAGCTGTTCCAAGAGGTAGATAGTGTCCACAGACGTGACATAACACTCGTTCTTCTCTGCCCACCAGATGCAGCTGATGCAGATACTGTTGGGTGGTCTCTCATTGACATTGACAGGTCGGAAGGTCGCCGTGAGCGTCGGTCCCGTCTGTTTCTTACTGAACATGACGATGCGTCTTCGGTTAGACCACTCCTCGGGGGACCATTCGTGGGACATGGTATCGAGCTTGCCAACAATCTTCAGTTGAGCCTTGTTTGAATAAGATCCCCAGTGGTTGTAACCAGACTGCTGTCCGCCTCCCGGAGAGCTAGGGATCGAGCTGGTCCTGACAAGCAGAGGCATCGTGGCAGATGGCATCGGCAGCGGCGTCAAGCTAGGACGGGAGATTTGCGTGTGCGTAATGGGGGGGCCAGGCGTTCGTCCGTATGCCTGCCATCCGGCCATCGGCGGCCGCAATGGCGGGGGCACCGCTCGGGTGTAATGCTGCTCCGGGAAGGAGTTGGTTCGGTAAGCACTGAGCATGTTGGTGTTGTTGTTGTTGTCTTGCGAGAATGAGTTTCCATAGGGAGACTGGGCAGGCTGTTGCGGAGCTGTAGCAAAGTCGTACGTATTTGTACTGGCTTCGTTGCCGAGCTGAGTGCTTGCTGACCTGGGGGACTGATGTTGCTGTTCAGGTGACTTGGACATCTTCCTCGTGATGTCGTCTGAGCTAGCACCTGGGCCTGCTTCGTGATATACAAATTGACCCGCTGCCGCCTTGAACACTTCTTCGCCGTTCTCTGTTTCAATCAGGACCAAAACCGGCACGTTTTCGTTGGCACAGCTGGTGACCACAAATGACGGTGCATCGGCCGAGACAGTGAACATGTAGCCGTTGCTGTCCTGGGATTCTTTGGTGGGTTGTGCCTGCACCTTGTTCACGCCGAAAACGAGGGAGTAGAAAGGCGCTACGGTGAGAAGATCGTATGGCGAGTTGATCTTGACCTGCACTTTGGTGCCCGCCATTCCAGAACTTGGTTGACATGATACCACCGATGGACCTACGCTGACAGACATGTACGAGCCCACCGCACTGTTGGCGGCAAAGGCTTCCTGGTTCATCTGGGCTGCGGTGAGCTGGCCTGCACTGCCGTGCTGCGCAGGATAGGCTTGCGCTCCATATTGCTGATACCCGGCATCCTGATACCCACGGGATGAATCATACCCTGCAGGACACATGTCGTGTTAGCCATAGCACTCCAACTGGGTGTATTGCGCCAAAAGCTCTCATGGGAACCGAAAAGATCACACAAAGTCCACCAAGCTCGCCTTTTCTACAGCGGAAAAAAACGTACCGTGGATTGGGCCTGGCTGTTGCTTCCCGTAGTGGGACATGGGGAGGAGACCGCCCGGCGGGGAGTCGCCCCGAAGGTCTCCGTTGGCCCTTGCGACTGCCTCTTCGTACTTGAGAGTCACCGTTTCTGGCGAGTCAAGGCCTTCCTCGCCGATGATTATTGGCCTTTGCGGGTGGAAGTCGGGCTGTTCTCGGTGAAGCACCCCTCGTCAGCCTTACCACGATCTTCAAGATAGCACGAGGCGTTGTCGAGTGATGCGACCAACGACGTCTCGGGGGTGGCTCAACTCCACGTTGAGATGGGAAGTTTTGACTCACCTCGAAATGCTTGTAGGAAGCACACTCAAACTTCGCAGCAGACATTCAAGCTGTAGAAGAGGGTGCACTTGGGAAAGGATGCGTGGTCTGGTGTCGGGAAAATGCAACCCACTGTTTCGGGAGCAGTGTTGCAACGACAGGAAAAGAGACTATGGCCTTGTGGGACCGTCGAGGGACAAAGGGAGGAAGGGAGAGATATGTCTTGAGATTGCTGTGATTAGAGTCCGGGCGAGTTTTATTGAACGAGCCAAGGACAAGTGCGAGGGAAGGGAGAATTCCTAGTAGAGGAACGTCAGTCTCAGGATATTCTCCCGGCAGGATTGGTTTGAGACACCGTACTCAGATATGTGGATGGCGTATCCGAGCTGGCTGGTGGCGCTAGGAATTTGAGAAGATCGGCTGCTGTGATTATTGTGGAGGTTTGACGCGACTGGAATCGAGGAGCGAGCTGTAGAGGTCGGGCCGGGTGATGATACCAGGTTAAGAAGAGCGAAGCAAGTTGGAGAAATGGAGAAAGCGGGAAGGCTGAGAAGATACCCAGGAGCGGCAATCTTAAACCAAGCTCAGCTCTTTGAGGGCAGATGTTGCGCGAAGTGAACTCAGACCGATGCACCTGTCATTGGTCGCCGTGGCGCTGGCAAACCGAAATCTGAGATCAAGTTTCGGGATGACCCAAGAATTCCAACGCGTTGGTAACCGACTGAAAGATGCCGTGCTGGGACTGTTCATTGGCACGCAAGTCAGCCTGAATGCTCCCAAGGTGGAGCGTTGATGCTCCTTCGCAAGAACTGCTGGCTGGGGACGGCAAGATGCAGCGAGTGGCATGACGGCTTCTTGCTGGAGTTCGTGGCCATGCAACAGCTTGCAGGCAGAGGAAGGGATCACGTACTCAACCGTCTAGGCCGGGGTGTTCGCCAGTGTTGTGTCCAATCAGGGCTAGAGGTTGTTGACAAACAGACTGAATCCGTTGACTATGCCAAAGACGTGGAGCTGAACCGTGCTTCGTTCGTTGGTCCTGTAGGCTGATGGCGAACCTGTTCGTGAGAACAAGAGAGTTAGAAACAGGCGTCCTTTCAAGGAAACAAGCTCAAAGATGCTGCAGCACTCGTGCGTTTCTTCGGCGAGAAGAGCGGTAGGTTTGCAAGGTCCACCACGCCAGAAGTGCCCGAATATCGAGTGTGAGGTTACTCACCGGGCATGAACGGGGTAGGCGAAGGCAGAAATGGGGAAACTAGAAAAAGAGTATGAGATGGGGAGTAAGAGGGAGAGACGAGACTGGGACTCAGAAAGTCAGACTCTGTCGCTGATTTTGTTGCGGGGGTGAAGGAGGTAGATGAGGAATGTTGACGAGGTACGGGGCAGTGGTGTTGCATTTCTCGCATAGAGAGAGATAGCAAAGCCAGTCTGTCTCCCTGCAGGCCAGGCACGGTACGTGTGTTATGAGTGTTGAAGGGAAGACGACGACGACGAGTCTGTGGCGACAGAGAGGTTCGGCCGGACAGATCCACACGGGAGGGAACAGGGACCTTGGGAAGATGGATATTGCTTTTGGTCTGCTTGCCGCACTAACAGAAAGCTCACGTACCAATAGCTCCGTCTTGGGGATCCCGACTACCCTCCCTTACAGTAGTACCCCTCGTCGTTTCTTTTGGGAGAGGGCTCTGCGTCCTTCCCTAGCCAGTGGAGATGATCTGGTCCACGGGTAGCTTTTGGCGGAGGAAGAAGCGGGCAAGGAGGGAGTCAAGACCGGGTGGCATTTGTGGGGATGAGGGGAGGGGGGTGTGTATGGTAAGGGTACCTAGGTATCCATCCGTACAGGAAGCAACCTGAACGTGGTTATGGATTCTTGTAGAGGACTGGCAAGGCTGGGCAGGGATAGTGACCACCGTTGGGGATGCGAGGTTCCAGTTGTCTTATGAGCAACAAGGTCTCATTCATCTGAAGAGAAAAGGGTGGGGGAGCGGGAGTCAGTTGTTCATTGAGGAAGGGTGTTGCGCGTGTTTGAGTGGCTGTAGGTAGGTATTCGTGGATGGTGATGATGATGTGTAGGAACCGCTTCAGCTGGCGAGAGTTGGCATGCAGTTGGGGAGAGACTTGCTTCGTACAGAATTTGGGGGTGTGGCAAGGGAATAAGGCTGTCGCCCATGTTGGTGAACTGCCCTTTTCTTGCTACTCAGACACCATGGATAGGTAGGCAGGTAGGTAGCGTGGTAGCTTAACCAACTTGTAGCCCAAAGGCAAGACACGGGGCTATGGTGTCAAAAGTGAGAAAGCAAAAGAAGAGCGAAAAGTCTCTCATGCAGGGAGACTGAAGGGGAGAGACCGTTCGTAATAGGGAAAGAAGGAAACGGCCGTTGCAGGAAGAAGAAGGGGAATGACAAATGACAGGGAACATCAGGAAGCTCAGGGCGAGGGGCCTGGATCCATAGATGGGTAAGAAGAGGGCAGAAAAGAGAGAAAGACTTGAGATTGAGGAGAGGAAAAAGGAATTATGGAGGGGACTTACTCGTCAAGATCGACCGTGATGAGCGGCAGCGCAGGAGAGGCAGTACCGGGGTATTGCTGGGTAACTAAGGTACCTTACGTACAGATGATGTACAGCACAACCAAAAGACTCGCAAGAACAGGTGTTTCTATCCGCAGTGAGGTTTCGCCGTGTTAGTCGGCTTGGTGGGAAACATATAAGCAGTGAGGCGATGTCCCCTTGTCGCTTGTTGCTCGCGATATTCGAAAGATGCACGCTTATTAGGGCGGGAGAAGCTTCAGATTGACTTTTGCGTTCGGACAACAGAGGTAGGTACTGAAAAGAGAGGAAGCGAGAAAGAAAAGTGTGTGTGTGTGTGTGTGTGTGTGTGTGTGAGTGAGTGTGTGAAGGCGTGAGTGAGAGACAGACTGAGGGAGGGGGGTATCATAGAAGAGAGCGAGAATAAGAGTGAGTGTGAGTGTGAGAGGCTTGAGGCGTGTGTCGATCAACCGTAGATGGGATTTGATGTCTGCGAACTACGGGTTAGCGTACTGTGATTGGCCATAGCTCCTGTGAGCAGCTGCAGCAAACCCAATGAGCGGGAGGGTTGGGATGAACGAGAGGGAATGGCTGTAGACCGACTGTGGCATGTGGCCAGGGTTAGGATGGACTGGGGCTCATCTAACGGCATGGAGGGGTGCGGTAATAGTCTGTGCAATCGGGATACAAGCGGCACGCTCCAGTGTCACTGGATCTGGCTTGGGATACTACCGACCGGCTGAACCCTTGCATGCGTCCGTCCGCACCCCCTCAACCACCAGAGACCTCGCACAAGACCTGTCAGGCAATGTACAAGTGCGAATGTACACGAGGGATCCCCCAGGCTAAACCAACCCGTCATCCAATACAAACCCTGTGTGCTCGTGCCTTTTGAAAACGGGGGGGAGAGTTGGGAGGACGTGAGGGGGGGCCAGACGAGAGGACAAGATATGAGAGTGGCAGTACTCCGTGCAGTGAGAGAGTGTGTGTGTATGTGCGAGAACTTAGAAGCGCATGAAGCAAGGTTGGTGAGCCCATGCCACAGATAGCGTAGCTGAAAGAGGGCACATTTTGCTAACATGGCACCATCATCATGGATACCTACCAGGGAAAAGCACGGGAGCCGGTGGAAGATCAGGTGTGGGAAAAAATGGAGGAGATCGGGAGATCCGCATGAAGGGATGCAGCAAACCTGGCTATAGAGAGATGAGACTTACATCTGATTCAAAACTCAGAGTGAGATCCAGGGACCGGACCGGCTTAGACCTGATGTCTCTCACGATCGTCTTTGGATAGCTATCTGGCCTGCGGCCTACCCACCTCTAGGTAAGTATATCCGTAGATAGCGTACGATCAGCGTGCTTTCTGGAGGCTGAAATCCAAGGTGCCAATGTCTGCGCCGGTCGAGCGTACAACAGCCAACAGCAGCGCCTGGGAGCGTTGGGTTTGGCCGGTGTCGTCCGCGGCCGAGATGAAAGCCGACGGAGATCTATGGAGATCTTGAGCCCAGCAAGGTATGATACTACTAGGATTCCGTATCCGTACAGTAGGTACACTACTGGTACGGTACTGCTTCGCCTCGACCGAAAAAAGGTCGTTGGGGGTCAAATTACTCGTCCGTGTCGCTTCGGCTGCTCGGGCTTCCGGGGCGCATCTGCCAAATGACGATCTCTGATGCCGCTGTGGAGTGGGCGCAAATTGTCCCGACTGGGAGTGCTGTCAAAAAAAAAAAAAAAAAAAAAGTCGCGATAAACGGCGAGGTACTCGGTAATGTGAAGAAACCCAGACACAATTGCTTTGCACCCCCTGAATATGCTTATTTCTTCCTTCGCCTTGGTCTCAGAGGGTCGATCAATAACGCGTGATACTCTCTACCGGTAGTCTGTATTAGACAATCAAGAACTAATCAAGGGTGCTGGTGCAGATGGGGGCTCAAGCATGGCTTGCACCCTTCTCAGTTGCCGTATGGGTAGGTAG
Organism: Colletotrichum scovillei; assembly: GCF_011075155.1. Classification (NCBI taxonomy): domain Eukaryota; kingdom Fungi; phylum Ascomycota; class Sordariomycetes; order Glomerellales; family Glomerellaceae; genus Colletotrichum; species Colletotrichum scovillei. The sequence continues at coordinate 88,137 of NW_023336269.1, forward strand.
GTACACTTACGACACTGCCTCTCCGCTGAGCTGAGCTCTGCCTTTGCCTCTTGCCTGCACGCGAGCGTCAAGAAGACGCCGTGGAATTTCTGTGCCTCACCGGGGGGGTTGAATCTCGGAGCTTTCCTGCCCTGCCCCTGGCATTTGCTGCCCTGCCCTGCTCGTTTCTTTCTCGATGTTTCCTGTCACCACTAATTGGTCAGCCCAATTGCTAATAGTGCAGGTGAAGCACTCGGCCCCGGGGGCGATCAGTGGATTCATCCTCCCGCTGGAGAATAGCGTGATTGTAACCTCGGCGGTGACAGAGAGGACTGTCGGGTCAAGTCGTTGTTTGAAAATGAGGGGAGCGTGTGCTGGAAACCTGACGACACTGAACATGTCGAGAAGTGGTTGGCGATGCGCAGATGCACAAGGCATCGAAAGAGGCAGAGGCGGCGCTGTGTTGCCATCATCTCGACCTCTTGCCTCAACCTTGGCTTCTCGATCTTCTCCCACCACAGCCCATCGCAGCCCAGCCAAGCATGTTCGCAGGGCCAAGCCGGGGTTTCGCTGCCTTCAGTGGTGTGTTGACACTCGGGCTCCCCTCCATGTTCCCTACGCATACACTACTTGACTACCACACTACACCCCCTTGCAGCCAGGAGGAGGCAGCAATGCTGCACTACATAGAGGCTAGAGACGGGATGATCGACGGCGGGAAGCAAGCCAGGCGGCGACGCCTGTCAAATGGTCCAATAAAGCTAGGCGGCTTTGCAGACCCGGGCAGTTGATTGAGATCGAATCCCCGTCATTTCTGCCCGAGCAGGGCCCCCCAGCGCAGCTGAACGAACGCCCTGGTCGATATGCCTCCACAAGGGCCCAAGTGCGTGAGTGTGTGTGTGTGTGTGTGTGTGTATGTGCGTGCGTGTGGAGGGAAATGTTGGGGGTTTCGACCAACGCCGTCACCGAGAAAATCATCTAGTGAGATGTAATGCCGAGGCCACTCTGTCGGTCGACGCTGATGAGGTTCAAATCTGGGCGAATCCAAAACACGCCCGTCTTGTTGTGACCCGTCTCGGACTACGAGCCAGCACTGTGTGCGTTTCCCAGGACTCGAGAAGCCATGGCAGTCTCCCGTGTAAGCCTTGACGCCGGAGAGCGGGACGGGTTGGCGCCAGGACCGGCCATTTTATTGCTTGGGCAGAGCAGCGCAAGCAAAGATGCCTGGCTATCCCAGGGGAACGTGGAAGGGGTCCAGAAAAGAGAGTTCAAGACTCACGGCACGGAATTGGCAAGGCCTGGCGTGGCCTGGCGGCGTGGGCCTGTGAATTGACGGCCGTCTTGTACGGGAATAGACGGATCTGTGTCTGGCTATCTGCCCGCCTCCGCACGTCAACTCAACTTCTTTCCGTAGCGCCCGTGTCTCGCTGTCATGTCAGGCACAGACTTACTGTTCACAACCCAATTCCCCTCCCCGTTGGATGGGCCTTCTTCACGAGGTGCCTAGTGGGCTGGCTTGGTGGACTTGCCGCCGTCGGTTCGTTCCTAGTGGTTGTCGGAGAGTCAACAAGCGTGAGACTCGTGTCTGAGACGACTGCACCTAATTCCAATTGACGGGCGGTAGCTTGGGGTGAGATGGGAAAGGCGGGCGATGCCGCAAAGTGAAATGCGATGGGTCGATGACAGCCAGCAAGGGGGTGTGGGAGTTGTCGACGACGACGACCGATACCAGTTGGTGATGGAACCAGGACGGGTTGGGCTCCAGCAAATAGAGATTCCAGTGACCGTGACTAGTGTCGGATGGTTGGCTCACAGTGGGCGGGCAATGAGATGGCTCAACGTCGACGATGGCCTGGGAACGGTTGCGGTCTTATATTCAACGTGGGTGGTTTTGGAAAGGTCGGTGGCTTCCCGCCGCGGCGTCCTCGTTAGACTCGGTTCAACATGGCAAAGATACAAATCGATGTCTTTTTTCGAAAACGTTGGTGTAGCTCCAAGTACGAGCTCAGAGCAAGTACCGACGAACGAGCAGCTGGCTGCGTTCGCAGGCGACGCGAGCAAATGGCACACGGCCGCTGTCGATAGGCTCGAAGCAATACGTGCCTGGCCGTGGTTGCAATTCTTTCGGTTGTTGTTGGTGCTTGCTTGGCTTGCTTAGGTCCATGGGGTTTGTGTTCCCAGCCCGACAGTCGGCCAGACGACATGTCGAGAGCGAACGTTCCGGAAGTGGAGCGGGCAGCCATTTGCCCGTACTGTGTTGGGTGCAGTCACGGCCCCCATCCATACCAATGGCACCGACGGCCAGGATCACAAGAGTGAGGACGTCCCAGTCCTGAGGTCCGGGGAGCGATGTGTGCATTTGTGAGGCAAGGTACACAACCTAAGACTGCACAGGCACGCATCTAGCGGCCGGCGGCGGGTGTTACAGGAATTGATCTGGCGAGTTGCTCCTGCAGAAGACACAGTCCGCGTCTCTCTTCAAGTTGAATTGAAGAGATATTGAACGATAGGCGGCAAAGAAGGTGGCTACAACGACACCCTCACAAGGCTTGGCTCGAGGCGCCCCTGGGTACCTAGGTCGCCATGACTAGGGTGACGACTAAGATGGTAATTCGTGACGGTAAGGCGACGACTGACACCGGTAGTGGGCAGAGTAGCGCAAGTGAGGCGGATAGGGCTCCGTCTGACCGTCAAAGTCTGAAAGGGCAAACTCGAGTTGCCAAGATGGAGGCGACGAGACCATCAAGGCGAGGGTTCCTTCAGGCTTCAGGGGCCAGGAGTCATGCCGTTGCCATGTTTGATGGACGGCGAAGCTGGGCTAGCAATTGCAAGGCTATGTATCGGGGCGTATTATTCGTACGTATGCGTAGTTGGTAGCGTACGTTTGGTCAGATGGACCAGGTTCAAGCCTCGTGGGATCATTCCATTGCCCCCTTTGGAAGACTCGGGTGTTTGGAGAAGACTGGATCGACGGCTAAAGGAGGATTACAAGGAGAACCCTTGTTGCAGATCTCGCAGACAGGCGGTGCGGCGGTGGTGAGCGGTAAGCACCCAATCTCTGGCTCGCAAATGCTGTTGCTGTGAGGTTGTGGCCGACATTGAGGGGGGCGCCGAGGTAGGTTCCTGAGGTACCTAGTGGCAGACAAGGCGGCGGCAGATGGTCAGGTAGGTACTCGGTAATGTAGAAGAAGCATGACAATTAGTGACGCATACGGCCGTGATGGCGGGGACGGTGAGATAGGTGAATGGTAGCGGAGCGTTGGAGTCTCAGTCTCTCATGGTGGTAAAGTGATGAGAGGATTGAGGAAGAGGAGGAGCAGGAGGAAATGGTCCCATGGAATGAGCCACCATCCATGCCGTCTGTGTCCCGTCTGTCGTCCATCTGGCTAAGGTACCTTGGCTTAGTGCGCGCGGGAGGAGAGCGACGGCGGGCGGGAAGGAGGAGGACAGACCTCTTCCAAGAATGGACCTGCCCTGACCTGAGGAGACCTGAGGAACAAACTCGAGGTACCTGCCTTACACCCGACATGGAGGTCACGTCGGAGGCCGGGCCTTCCCTCCAGCCTCTAGGTACCTCTGTACCTATCTAAGGTATCTTACCTTACTTCCCAGCAGTAAGGCAAGAACCCTGTCACCGATCTTTTCTTTCACACCTTCCACGCCTTCCATCTTGGAGGAACTGAACCATCAAACATACCTCAGGTACGAGGTAGGTAAGTTGTCTAAGGTACGGTACCTACGCAATTACTTAGTAGGTATCGGTACCTAGCTACATTGGTGAGCTTCCAGACTCACGCAGATAAGCGACCATGACGGAGTGGAGGTCCCAATGGAATTGAAGGGGAGTCAGATCCTTAGCTTACCTAAGGTAGGTAAAGTCCCGGCCGCACCAACACCGCCCCCAAAGCCCCGACGCGGATAGCGCAAGGCAAGGGCCGCTGTCAGTCTGGTCCCGGCGGATTTCCAGCAGACATCAGGCGAGTTTCAGCAACCATGTGCCCTAGACTGCCATGGCGGCGCTGCCTGTGCCGATACCTAGTAACTCGCCTCCGTCTACTAGGCACTTAGGTAAAGTACCCAACGGACTGCTCTCTGCCTTGCCTTGAGCTAAAGTAAGGAACAAAAGGTGAGAACAGTACCTTACCCACCCGTACCTGCCCAAGGCCGGTAAGGAAAGCACTCAGCGAATACGTGCCTTCCCTAAGGTACCTTAGGTAGTGAGCCAAGACGTACCGTACCGATGTACATCGTGAGGATAGTCAAGCACGGGCGGGCAGGCACGCCATACGACGGCTTCCTGGTCTTTCCTCCCTGCCTCACTCCCTTCCTTCCTCGAATATCTTCACCTTTCCACGCCATGGAAGGAAAAGGCCATGTGTCTAAACAGGCAGGGTACTTTAGGTCCTTCTCTCAAGGGCAGGAAGATCCCAAGTCAAGGTACCTGCCCAGATACCTTACCTTAGATCTCGCACTTTTACATCCATGTGCCTCAGGTTACTTACTTCTGTGACAACGACATCTTCCTCCCTCACGGCCACCCTCAACCCAATATCCTCCTCCACCACGTTTGATGACCACCACCACCACCACCACCACCACCACGAGCAGCAACGCATCATCACCGCCACAAGTCCAACATCTGATGATTTCTTCCCCCGCTTCTGCCGCTAACACTTTCTTATTCCTTCATCGAGTCCCGTCCTGCAGGTCCCGGAGAGTAGGGTCCCCCCTGACATTTCCTCCTCACTTCTCGCCATCCTCTTGCGGCTTGCCCTCTAGTCGCCTCGTCAAGCAACCAACAAGCTTCAACCATCAAGCTTGACCTTAGGCGCTCTCCTCTCTGTTCCTCTCCCTCTGCTGCAGCGCCGCAACCTGCATTCTCCCTCGCCTGCCAGGGAGCGTGCCTCGCTAGTGTGGGAGCCAACGAGCCAACGAGCCCTTCTCTGCAGCCCGCCGTTTCGATCCTCTTCCACATCCGACTTGCTGCTCATCCGCCTCCGCTTCGGCTACACTTGCACACTTTGCCTGCTGGAAAAAGCATTCATACCGAATTTGCCAAAACACCACGAGCCTCGACTCCCTCTAGAGTCTAGGTAGAGCGTCCTCCACGGGTACTCCACGAGGTCGACATGCCCCTCGTTGGTCTAGAGGTACCTCGCATCGAGGTGCCCAGCTAATCCCTCGGGTGCAACTCTGTACAGGGCCATCCATGGACGGGTCCTCCCAGGCCCGTTATTATCGTCATCATCTCGACTCCAGCACGCTGTTCTCGTCGCTCTCTTCACCTCCCAATCCTCCCTGGCTCGCCATCTCTCACTCCATTTTACCACTCGAAGCCGCATGCGTGCTCCCTACTTACCCATGCACACCATGCGACAACGCTACCTAACACGCCGTCTTCTTCGTCCACCGGTAGATATTCTACACAGTACGTTCAGGTAGGTAGAGTCTGCTTATGCTTACTGACCTGCCCTGCGGGCTAGGTGTTTGTACGTATCTTGCCTAACACAGTCGGCCGCCTCATTCCTAGAGCAAATACAATACCGGTACCATTCGCCTACGGCCGTAACCATCGACCTCGGGCGCCTCCCCTCTACTTGTTTAGATAGCGCCATCCACTTTCCATACCTAGCAGGCTCGACACCATCATTGGCAACAGTGGATGGAAGCGGACGAGACGTAGGCCACAGGCTCTGCCGTTCATGCTCCGGTCGGCCTACTGTCCGTTCATCATGGCACATCCGCCTGATGCCGATACGCTTGCGGGTGCGGTTGCGGGTGTGGCAGGTGTCCAATCACGGCGTCACACCCTGGCTCCGACTTTGGCTCGCTTGGCTTGTCTCTCACCACGACATCTACCATGGCCCTGGAAAGCGTGGTCTTCTACCTTAGTCCAGCCCATCTCGCGCGACACACACAAGCCCGCCTTGCCTGCCCTCTCACCGACGGTCTCTCGCTTGTTACCGTTTTACCACTTCATCTTTGGTGCAACTTTGGCCACTTGTGCCCTTGTACAATCTTCCCATACGCAATCCACCTGCTTCGTCCTTGTCACCATGTCCTATCCGCCTGGCCATGTCTTTGATATGCAAGTCATCCCGCCAGGGTGGGAAGGGGCAGACAATCGGTACCTTGCCTTCATTGCTTTGCCTCGAGGCCCGCATGTTGCAGATTCGCTTCCGAGAACTAAGGTAAGAAACTCGACATGCTGATTTGCGTGATGCGAGACATTTCTACTCGGGCCCACCTCGTGGCCGTAACGGAAGGTCCAGGACCATGGATCCAGGTCATCATGATGAATAGTTCCTTCTATTCTCAACCATATCAGCTGAAGGCCATGGTACGCATGATATTGTCCGTAGTTCACAGTCACGGCAATGGGGGCGACGCTACGGGAGCACTCGAGGTAATTAGATGAGGCATTCTCCAAGCTTGGGCAACAAAACAGGACAGAGCCATTGCTTGAGAGCCCAAACGCAAATTAGCGCTCCCCCGAACCTGACAGCTGAGCCCCTCAAACATGCTCCCCATGGCGCATTCCTGGGGCATTCTTTTACCGTGTCTTGGGTCGCGTCATCTAAATTAGGGTTCACCAACAACGATGCCGAACAGGTTCAAGAGAATGAACTGCGACCCCGTTGCTGTCGACCGCCTACCCGACCGCATGCCAATGTGCAGGAGCGCGTTGCAGCGCTGATCGCTCTGTTTGTTGAGACGGGGCAATAGGCATTGAGAGTTCATTACCTAGTCCGTTTTCGCAGAAATTCTGTACATACTCCTTGATTCGCATACCCCAGGTAGCAAAGTGCCTTGCTGCTGCATGCATATCGATCGATACGCTACATTCCGGTATGATCAACTTATCAAGTTACCAACTGAGCTCTGGAACGACGTATTTAGCCGCAAAACTTCTCGGCGGGGTGAAGGCGATGATCGCGAGAGAAAAGGTCTCACCTAACAAGATCATGCACCTCCATATTGGCCTTGAAGCAGATCTTGCGCTCACCCTCGCAACACCATCGTCTGATACGATCGCTTTCTTCAACGCCTGCCACCATCAACTGCTGTGCAACACCATTCTGCGGTGCGGGAGGCGGCAATGTGATTGATCGTGCTCGAGACACCATGATTGGTCTGTGTTCCGAGCTGAGCTGGGAGAGAGTCGTGGTTGGTATGCCGAGCATGCGGCCTTGTGCTACAGTCATGTCGTTTGAACAACTCTCTGGGGCTCAAAAGAGAGCCTTCCTTGCTCATCCATGGTTACTTTCAGCTCGGTATGTTGGTACAGTCCTCGGCTTGCATACGGATAATGGCTGCTGCCGTGTCTTCACTCTCGCTAATCTACTCCAAGTATGGCCTCGTTACCAGCACAGCAGCCACACACTTCGGCATAACCACATCTCTGGGTTCCCTCGCGCTGTTGCCAACGCTCTCGGCAGCCTCACGAAAACCACCAAATCATGCAATGGCAACCTTGTTTGTCACATGACGGCATGTAGAGGTTGAGCAACCCTAGGCAAGAAAGTGAGCCATGCATAACCTTGATTTTCCCGCTCCTTCAAACTTATTATTCAAGAGACGGCAGTCATAATCGGTATCTGGGCTCGACTTGCCCAACAGTAGAAAGACGTCGGACCTCAAAAAGACGGTATACAACTTACCTCGATGGACCGTTTCCTTTACGCCACAGTGTGACAGCTTAATCATTACCTCTCACGCGCGCTCGGCAAAAGACGTTATACGACGGGTGCCCCGGACTACCTGTGCGACCTTGTTATGCGATTTCAGCCAATGCACTCATTGTCCACGAACCAGTCCTTCGGGTACTGGTTCGTGGATCGAAGACACCAGGTTCAGAAGACTTGTCTCAACTGCCCGCTCCTAACTGCTGGATCGGAGAGGGAGGCCGGCTGGGACTTCGTGCTGCTTGCCGTCGAATGAGGCACATGCCGGGCGCACACTTCAAAAGATCAATATCAATTTTGCGCTCAATGACTGCAAGATTCAGGCGCTTCGCCAGCTGTATCTTGCAAGCCATATTGCGTGCGCAATCGATTGGTGGGCAAAGTATCCCATGTATCTTCAAGTCCTCGACTCAATTCACGTCGCAGAATAGCACTGCTTTCTCTGGGCAGCGCCATCTCACAGAAACTCCGTTGATACAGCATTTCCTATCACGGCGCGCGACAAGGCCCCGGCAGCATTTGGACTGAGCACTTGACTTGTCGCCTGTCGTACCAGACGAGATCACCCTTGTCTTCTGGCTCTAATCGGCAATGGCAGCATCATCTCCTCGACGTGATTCTAGAGCCCGTGGTAGCACCCGTGATTCCAGACGACTTTGAGCGGGCGCCAGGATCGTAGCACGGCAGTATGGCACGCAAATGACAATGGTCGCACCGTTCAAGTCTCTGGAAGCTCTGCGGGTTGCCGCCAGCATACCTCATCTCGGTTTTTTTCTTCCACGATCCTGCAGCAAGGCGTGTGCAACCAATCAGCAAAAAGAAAGGAACACAAGAGGAACATCTCTCCTGTGTAGATGCTTGCAAAGATGTGTTGCGTTGCGTTTCCATACTCTATACGGAGTACCGTGACTACGGTATCCGTACCTCACTCTCGTTTAGACCTGGTCTGGTGACACGACCAAATTTTCTTTTATTCGGGATGACCATGCTGGCAATGCTGGAGTCGACCCCGACTCCCCGTTCGTGTCATGTCAGTCGGCCAAGAAGAACTTTCCAAAATAATATGAGAAAGTGGAGAGATGTTGGAATAAGAAACGAAGGCGTTTCGTGGCGTTCGGCGTTACTGGACTAGACGTGTCGTGAGGAGCTAATTCAGCGTGGGGATGACCAGCATTCGGGTTGTTTTGCGAGTCCATCGACCTATTCTGTCGCCATTTATGCGGCCCAAGACGATGCTTACAGGCTAAGCGGATAGCTAGCTCATCTACGAATATGTCATTGTCAAACTCTGGGCCTCCCTGTTCGGTAAGTCGTGCCTATAGCGACGGGACATCAACAAGCCCGTGGTCTACGCGGCCAAGGGTGCCACGGGCGGCCGCAGCGCCAACACGGCTTGGCTCGTTGCGTTGGACTGTGGACGCGGTGGGCCACGGTACGACGGACACAGTTGATTGCGATATCTTGAGCGACATAGCACTGGCCTGCCGTGCTTCCAGATCTTTCAGGATCCTGGTCGCTTCTTCCCCTCGACTCTCCAGTCTCACTCTCATGTGAATATGGGGGTTCACGAAACCCAATGGCTTGGCTTGGCTTACCCGTGAAGTTGCCGCTCACAATCTCGACTGGGTCTTCCTCTGCGGCATACTTTCTGCCCATCCACGCACGGCGTGCTTGTGCTATTGGTCCCGCGTTGATAGCTCATTAGCCTCACCGGTTTTTGTTTGATTTGCGTCCACGTGGGAGGAGTAATGATCGCCAGGACTAGCCCCTCGAGAGCTACGTTTCGCGTTTCCGTCGTGCCCAGAATGGGTCGACCTCTGATAATCCAGAGTGCTTCAAATTCCAGGCCTAGGTAGTCGAGCTTGCACTCACGCGGGGGAAGGGGGCAAATTGCTTTGGGATGCTCGTCGCTCGAGACTACCTGGACGAACGACCAACCTGGTCAATAGTCCTTCGGGAACGGGTGACCAGCGACGACGACACAGTAGAGATCGACGACAAGCATTGCCTTGCCTTGGCTCTTGGGGACGACTCCATCCGATCGGCCCAGAACTGTAAAAGCTAGGGTGCAGGGGGGAGAAAATCTCCCAACTCACCGTTACTATGGGGAGGGGCGAGCCAAGACGGCGAGCCTGCCAGTACATAGAGCATCATCAGGAATAGGCACAACGCGCAGGAGACGAGTTCCACCTAAGCCGTCCCTGATGACATCTGCATGTTCCCGTACACCGACACAGGTCTATGACAGAGAGCGGTGGGAAGCTGCATCATCTCGAGCAAGTATATTCATCAGATGATGCAAAGAGCTTGAACATGCGGTCCTTGCTTGCCGCGCTTCACGCCTACTCCACCTTCATCGACTGCCGACCTGGCCTTGCGGCCGTGTCTGGCTGATGGTTCACTTCCGATTACGGAACAGATGGTTGCCGCTCCTCAATACAGACTGGAGAGTCGAGACCAGGAACAATTACCCAAAGATCCGTGGTACGGGTCCCCTTGAGCTAGTCTGCCGCCCTAGCTGCTCAGCGCGACGTCCGAGGGCGGGAAAAACAAAGGTCGGACACCAGTTCAACACACACGGCTCCTCTTTCTTGGATCCAAGATGGCATGCCTAGCTGAGGCGCAAACCGCGCTCGGTAGCCCTCCCACGCCTGCCTCCCTGCTGGGTGGGGGCTGGATGACACCAAACGAACAACGGGATCTACGGAGTACGCGATGGCGCTTCCTAATTTGACGCGTCCTTTGAACAGACTGAGTCCAGGTAACCTAATCATCCTGTACGGTATTACATGCTTTTGCTGGCTTTCTTTTGGCTGCATGACCTGGTCGGAGACTCTGCGCAACGGTTCGGTCCCAGCATGACGGCTTGGGCGATGTTCTCCAGGGAAGATACGAGTCTGACGACATTGCTGCAAGGCATGCCACTCAATCCCAAACCGCACGACCTTCGTACCTCACCATCGCGCCTTTCCCTGCCTGCTATCTCATACGAGGTATCACTGTCTTCTGTAGCGCAATCGGCTCTTTGGTGGTCCAGAAAGTATAGCATGGGTCACCGTGGCTCTCACAGCAGCCCTCTGGGCTCTACCACCAATCTCTCGGCCAGGCATGTCACCAACACCCTGCAGGTCTCGATCAGAGTCAGTCTCGCTCGTAAAGGTCCTCTATTGGCCCAACCTCTTATGACCACCTAAGCCCCGAGGGAGTGAGGCGTTCTGCTGTGCCCTCGCGGCGATCCCACTCCTGGTTTCTTTTCTCTCGCTCCTTGTCCCTCCCTCCCTCCTTCTCCTCATGTACGGATGTACCCGAGAACTGTGACCTCCCACAGACCAGGGAGTTGACTATAGACCAACTCGAGGCGTGGTATTTGCGAAGCTCAGTGGGGAGCCCGGGGGGGCGTGGGCTGTGAAGAAAGCAGTTACCTCATGTTACTGCAACGCCTCGGGCCACATCTTGCAGCCTCTTTAGTTTGCTTGGCTTCTCAGCAGATTAGACGCTCCTCACATCTGCAAGACCTGTTGACAAATTCTCCTCAGGGTTGTGGCTTTTCTTGGAAAGAGGGGCTGACTCGTTACTTCAGCTGTCGACTGAACGGCCAGGCACTTGTGCGGGTGACACTTGATCAGGGACATCGACCGCATCTCGTCCGTATCGTGGCTCAACGACATGTACCCCCTCGAGCGCGTCTTGGCTCTGGATTGAATACCTATGGAAGTATCCTTTCCAGCAAACCTAGCAACAACCCATAATTTTCTCGTCTCCAGTGACGGCACTTTACTCTCAGATCTTTCCATGGAACGTTTCATGGCTATGATGTTCCCATATCAGGACGCCGATCCGGCTCCATCACCTCCGCGGTTTCCAATCGATCGAAATCGCGTGGTCGAGGGATGAACATTGACGAACCCAGGGAGGATTTACCGCTCACCTCGGTCGACCTTTCATCCTCGGACAACGGAGCTCTCTCTTCTTTCTCTGGAGGCCCCTGGAGGAGGGACGACATGACGACTTTTGTCCGGGGGCGCCTCGGGATCGAGACACGACATGCTTGAATAGGCGAGTCCGGATGCTCGGCGGATCAGGGGCTCGGATCACGTTCGTCCCACAGTACATGTAGGCTATTCCGTCAAATTGGGTCCAAGTAAGACGCGAGAAAGAAAGTGAGAGAGGGAATAGCTTCCTTGGAGTCTCCGTAGAGTACCATGTCCACTGCAACCCGGGTCATATCGACGCGTACTTCGCCTGTTCTTGCCTTGCCTTTCGTGATAATGACATTGTTGACCACGGTGAATCGGGCCACGGGGTTACAGGTGAGTTTGGAAAGCGTAGCTCAGAGTCAGGTGAAGAGGGGGTCAAAGGAGGCCCCGGACGTGATCGGAGTGATATTGGCTTCCTACGCGGGGGCTTCCGTGGTCTCTGCTGGATAGCCAGGTTGTCTTGGAAAGGGGGTTGTTTGTTGGGCTTTAGCTTTGGGCTCCTAGAGTATGTCGTAGATGTTGTCTCGTAGCGGCGACGCCTGGAGGCTTGGGCGAGTCCGTATGTGCCGGTCCGAGCCCGATACGACTGCGTCTGTGGCCGGAAATGAATCAAGGCAATCTCTGTGGACGTTTCCCTTGGTTGGTGTCTGTTGATTTTTGAGGTCATTGTCGTCTGATAGAGGAAGAGTTGGGCCTCACGTTGAAATCGTCGTGAATATCCAAAGGGATTTGGTGTTGCCTTGCAACGCGTAGTAGATGAAGACGTTGCTTACTTACTTCGTCAAGGGAACAGTCACCTCGTGGCCCCTATCTACGATTTTCTCATGACCTTGAAGTGAAATTCCAACTAGTTCGCAGATGCTTTCCTTGATTTTTCTCATTACTGAAAGATATGTTGGCTTTTGAGATTCAACGATGTCACCTGTCAGGGAGTTTGGAGGAACAAGGATGACGTTAAATGACCCTTTAGGTATATTAGAATCCTTTTTCTATTCTCCTCTTTTCGTTTGAAACCCTCTTATCCCTCAGGAAACGCCATTATGCTTCACAGTATTGGTGTTCATCTCACATCCTGATCCATTTCCACGTCAATGATCACAATAGAGCGATCGCTGCTGTTTTCCAATCATCTAAGTTTGCCTCAGCTTCCACATTGAAGGTCCCGAGTCACTTCATAGTTCGTCCTTCACAGCTCTTTGCGTACGATCATGGCTCTTGGCCTTGAAGCCATCTCCAGGTTTTGCGATTCTCCTTAAACGGAATATCTTGGCCCCATGACTGGGCACCGAAGCCTTCAACACACCTCTGGCCTCGACTTCGCCAATTTTTTGGCCAAACAGCCTCGGGTCCTCCTTCTCCAGGCCGATGGCGTAAGAAGTCTCAGTAGCATTGTACCAGTTCGCGTCCTGTAGAATCTTGACACGCGCAACGTGGCTATCAGCTGTGAACAACGACTCTGCCGTCTCCGTAGGCATCCTATCGGCCCAGAGATCGTGAACGGCCCATTTAGACTTGACCTGCGGCGCCGAGCCACCAGGCCCATCTGCCACGAAGATCTCCGCGAGCGAGGACTGCATTTCAATCTCCGCGCCGGCGGCGTTGAGCAAGATGACGACCTGGTCTCCGTTTTCCAACCGCCCACTCCAGACCTGTGCTTCAGCAACGCCAAACTCGTCCGGAACCAGATCCCCTCCAACATCCCTCCTCACCCTCAACGCGCTGCGGCCGTGAGGATCCTGACTGATGGCGATGATGGCCGGGTTGTTCACGATACTCAGCGCCTCGGCGGGCATATCCCGCAGATCGTTGCCGAGCATCAGCGGCGACTTGAGGGCGGCCCAGAGGGCGAAATGCGCCTTGTACTCCTCGTCCGTCATGCCGCCCTGGCCGACCTCGAGCATGTCGAGGTCGTTCCAGCCGCCGGGGATGCCGCGGTCGGCGAAGGTGGCGACGCGGTTGATGATGAAGAGGACGGAGCAGTGGGTTCCTGGCGCGATGCAGAAGGGGTCCGAGGCCTGGTTGCAACTGCAGAGGTCGTCGGGGCGGGTGAAGGCGTCGTAGATGTCGCCTGACATGCGCCATGCATTTGAGATGGACATTCCCCACTGCGAGAGTGTTAGTAAAAGATGTACAGAGATCATAGAGATGAGATGGTAGCGAACTGTATGAACGTAGTCTTCGCCCCAGTTACAGAGGCTCAGGGCAATAGGGCGGCCCGTTGCGTTGAGGGCGTCGGCCATGACTTTGAAGCGGTTGAAGGAGATTTGCGGTGTTCCCATGCGGCCCATATGGTAGCAGTTGTCGTATTTGAGGAAGTCGACGCCCCATGCTGCGAAGCTCTGAGCATCGTCGTGTTCATGATCGAGAGAGCCCGCTATCTTGCGTCAGTGTTGTCCATCAAATCATCATTCTGATAGATATGGAAAGAGTACTCACCAAATCTGGCACAAGTCATCTCGCCAGCACTTGAGTACATGCCATACTTGAGTCCCTGGCGATGAAGATGATCCGAGATGTATTTCAGTCCATTAGGAAACTTTGCGAGATTTGGCTGGAGCTTTCCCTTGGCATCGCGGCCATTCTCATCTTGCCAGCAGTCATCCAAGACTACGTGGTTGTAGCCTAGGTCGCGGAGACCCAGACTGACAACACGCTCTGATGTGCCCAGAAGGAGGTCTTCGGAGACGTCGCACGCGAAGGCGTTCCAGTTGTTCTGATGATTGTAAGTTGAGGTCAATACTTCCGAACAGGTTCTTGTAACTTACCCAGCCCATCGGAGGTGTGTCGGCCAGTCCATTGCTGAGAGCGGCAACCCGTCCAGCGGCTGCGATCGCGGCCGCAAGACTGAGCGATTTATATGACATCTTGTATTCAAATTTCAAACGGCAGAACCGAAAACAGTCTCTGCCTCACTCTCAAGACTTTGATAGGGACGACGAGAACTCAATGTCGGCACCTTCTTATACAGATCAGAGTATGGAGAGAAGTGGCATCGTAGATCCATCCAAACCCCGCCATCGTGGCTATCGCACGTTCGTTCTGATGCGTTGCTCTCCGACTTACATGATGCCCGTTCCTGCTGCGAAGTGGGGGGCTCAGAGGGGTCGACATCAGACGGTGAGGTAAAGCCAAGACGAACAAGGGGCGGAAAAGTCGTCGAGTTTCCCGCCTCTTCTCCGCAGTGTTGCAGCAACGACCCTCCCGAGTCATGCAGGCGCACCCGTCAGTCAACCGGCCTGAACGCCGATGGGGCGAAAATCACCGGCCGTGAAGGAGACATCACCGGAGGCCAAGACGTACCCCGCTACTGGGCAGAAGATGTGTTGGTTGAACGGTGTATTTCTCGGAGTCAGAACATCGCGAGTTACCCTCTGTCACGAATATGAGCCGCTTCACGAGTTGTCTTGCCTGTCACATGTTGCAGCAAACATACTATTCAAATCCACTGCATTGAGATGATTGTCTCCATCAACGGGCCAAGAGTCCGGAAGCGGTTCCCCAGCTTCACTACACAGGTCCGGCTCCCCTCACCGGGGGCCCGTCCATCCACAATGACTCCATCTCCTCTCCGTCTCCACGTTCCTTTTCTTCCATTGGCTCCGCGAACTCAACCAAGAATCTCAACATCCAACGGTCCAGAACAAAACTCGTGTCGATGCTCGTACGTGCCGTCTGATGGAATGCTCTTAGACGGCTGATGGCCCGGTCAGTAGTAGGCCAGTAACACCGTAGTTGCATCAGCAACTCGAAATTCCTCTCCAGCCTCCTCCGAGCTACACCAATATCCGCCTCATCCCCACTGAATAAGAGTGTGTGAATCTGTACCGTCGACGCGATGACGAGTACATGCGCCGTCATTGTGTACCGCACGTCCGACCCGGCAGTTGTCTGGGTGCGGTAGACCATATCACATAAACGAGCCGCGTGTTCCTTGCAGCGCTTCGCGTACGAGTCCCTTCTTGCCACAGAGGCTGAGGCCGTGGGGTTGATGGCTGTCGTCGTCGCCGCGCCGTAGAGAAACTGGTAATACAAGAGCTGGCCAAAGTGGTAATAGCCCAGGTAAACGGCCGCAAATGTTCGGCCCTGGCCCCGGGCTGCAAACCAAGCAAAGTTCTCCGGGGTATCACGCATATTCGCCGGAAGTGCGGCGAGCCAGTCTTCCATTCTTATGCTTAGAGACTCAACGCCCTGCTCGAGGACATCCCAGGTAGGGTTATCCGCAACGCAACGCTGGTTAAAGTCGTTGACGTCCAACAAGATCCTGTTGAGTCTTACCATCTGCGAGAGGAGTTGAGAGCTTTGTGCGGCCGATGCCGTACCTGTTACTCCGGCTCCGCTGCGGCTCAACGAGAGAAACGGTAGATCGTCCATCGGCAAGGGGATGTCAGATCTCGCCGGGAGCAGCTTGGGTAACTTCACCGCAGTGGAGGACCACACGTCGATCATGCAGAGCGACCACCAGACTGGAACCCGGCTTGTCAGCTTTTGAGTTCGTGCCTTGCATAACACAGTTACAGATGAACGTGGCCAACGGGTAAACAATGGGGAATGGAGCCTCAATCATACCCCGTATGTTGATCTCTCGTTCCAGGAGACTGGTAGCCGGTCTTCCTGGTAGGTCAAGCAGCTGCGCCATGCGGCATGCGACGCCGTAGTAGATGTTTTCTGATTCTCCATCGCCATTGGCAGTCAATGCTGCCCCTATCAACACGCTGAGTTGTATCGTTGGCAGAGATACATCGCGTAGGTTTAGAAGCGCCTCGGCAGCTTGTATGTAAGCATGGCTTCTATCTCGAGGGTCAACGTCTGCAAACTCCGGGTCGGTTGAGAATCTACGGTATCATTAGACTTGTAATTTATCCCAACTCATCGAATCCACATGTTCTGCTTAGCAGCATAAGAAAAGACGCACCTCGCAGATAGCGCGCAGATACCAAAGAGGATGCCGTGGTGCACTCGGTCGCCGAGTGCATCCTCGATGAAACTCGGCCGATGGAAGAGGGAATGGAACTGGTCATGGATGTAGTCAAAGTAGAGTCTGACGAGGTCCAGCCGCACCGGCAGACTGGGCAGTGCGGCGGCGGCTTGTGAAGTGGTCTCACAACGGGTGCACCAGCCACCACTTTGAGATGCAGACGATGCACTTCGGGCTGCTGCGTTGTAACTACTTTGCTGATGTACGGATAGGTCCCGCTCGTCTACTAGGCGTTCTTTACGCTGATTCTCTCGTTGCTCATAGTAGCCTCCCTCGGGCGGTCTTTGATCGCATTTGATGCCCCTCTCGTTGCAGTAAACGCAGTCGACGAGGCCCTCGCGAGTTTGACACTTACGCCTGCGAGCCCTAGGAGATTTCTCGTTAGATCACAGGGCGGCATGGAAGTGTCATGAAATGTCCAAAATGGGACGAGTATGTTACCGGCACGCAGCACAAGCCGAGGGTTTCCGCATGCCAGCGGGGCCGGAATCCCCTCGGACTGAACACCGCCCTTTGGTTGTGTATATGTCGTGGTCTTGTCCGCAGCAAGAAAAGGAAGCAAAGAAGATGGGGCGATTACAAGCAGCAACTGCAAGAAGCGCAATACTACGTCGAGAATCCCGATTTCTTCCAAAGATGACTAGGGTTGTATTTCACCACGCGGTGGTTACCCGGCCGAGTTGGTTCGACCGGGACTCAAGAGACTCAAGAAACCCCCTCCCCTGCCGGGCGGTCTACCACGGATCGGGAAAAGGCGGCGGGAAACGTGCGGAAAAGTCGCTCAAACCTTGCCCTGGACAACTGATCGGTGACACCCACAAGCCGTTGGACGAATGATCGCGTCGCTTTGCTTCCCCAAAAGTCTCGACCGACCGTTGCTCCCAACCCCGGAGAATTCCCCATGGGACCCTCATATGATGCAGCAGACTTTGAACTTGTTGTACAACGTTGGCACGTTGGTTCCTCGAAACGTCGGATTGCCAATGTTGTCCCCTTCACCTTCATTGGGTTCTCCGCATTGCCTCGGCATTAAAATGAAAGTGGTCGGATTAATCTGATGTTGGGACTGGTCTCTCAGAGTTTGGCACTCTCAGGGTCGCCAAGTCCCTCGAGTCGTCCCGTGGTAATGGTAGGTTGCAAACAGCTTCCCCGCCTTCACTTTCTATAAATGCGACGCTGTGTCCCATTGTTGGGGATGGTTCTGGGAATAACCTCATTTGTAGTCGCCTAGGCTTCAGGTACTCTCTCGCAAGAGTCTTCAGCATGGCTCAGACAAAGACTGTGGGCGCCGAAGCGGTGCCAACCGTCAGCCACCATAATGACAACAACCCTGGTGAGGCCATCACGGCCATGCAGAACGAGCGCCAGATGAGCGTGAGGGACTCGTTTCGCTTCTGGCCGAAAGCGATTCTCTTTTCCTTCGTCATCTCTTTGGCTATCATCATGGAGGTATGAGAATCTTCGGCCTCTTTAAAGCAAAGGCGCGACTGACTTCTTAAAGGGCTATGATACCAACCTCATGAGTAACTTTTACGCCTTTCCGGCTTTTATGAAGCGGTACGGCGACCAAGTCGATGCCAATGGTGACCCTCTGGTCTCGGCTCGCTGGCAAACCATCATCAACAACGGCACTCAGGCGGGCTCAATTCTTGGTCTCATCCTCAATGGCATCATCACCGAGTGGATTGGCTACAAGAAGACCATGATTGTCGCAATGGTCGCCATGATCGGGGCCGTCTTCATCCCCTTCTTCTCCAACGGTCTTCCAATGTTCTTGGCTGGAGCCTTGATTCAGGGCATCCCCTGGGGTATCTTCCAAACTCTCGCCGTTACCTACGCGGCCGACATCTGTCCCATGTCACTCAGAGGTTAGTTGTCTGTCTGAGCGTAACTGGCTATATTCACCTATTAACTTTAATGGCAGGATACATGACGTCTTGGGTGTATGTTCGATCGAGCCCTCTTCCCAAGGAGTCTGTCAGTATTGCTAACAAAGGCTTCTAGAAACATGTGTTGGGTCATTGGCCAGCTGATCAGCAGCGGCATGCTTCGAGGGCTTTTGCAAATCGACAATCAATGGGGATACCGCATTCGTAAGATAACCCGGATGACCCTATTATTGAGGATAATCGTTGACTCAAAACTCATCGCAGCATTTGCGATTCAATGGGTCTGGCCCGTCCCCATCATCATTGGCACGCTCTTCGCCCCCGAAAGCCCATGGTGGCTCGTCCGCCAAAACCGCCTCGAGGACGCGCGCGAAGCAATCCTCAAGCTTACCTCTCCAAAGAGTGACATTGACTTTGACCTCGAAGCCCACATCGAGATGATGCGTGTGACGAACCAGTTTGAGATCGAAGTCAGTTCAGGCGCTCACTACTGGGACTGCTTCCGCGGCGTCGACCTTCGCCGCACTGAGATCGCGTGCATGGTCTGGCTGACGCAGTCTTTCTGCGGTGTGCCGTTCATGGGCTACGGCACGCAGTTCATGATCAACGCCGGTCTCAGTTCCGAGAATGGGTTCACGATGAGTTTGGTGCAGAACTGCATCGGTCTCATCGGCTGTATCATTGCTTGGTACATCATGACTCACATCGGCCGTCGCACTCTGTACCTGGCTGGTCTATCGGCCATGTTTGTGATTCTCGTCGTCATCGGCGGCATCGGTATTCCACAGGACGCTGCTGGGTTGCCGGCTCGGTCATGGGCCGTAGGAGCCCTCATCATCGTGATGCTCTTCTCTTTCCAGCTCAGCGTCGGTCCCTCGTGCTATACCTTGGTCGCGGAGATGCCGTCTACCCGTCTTCGCGTCAAGACGGTCGCCTTGTCTCGCGCCTTCTATAACTGCGGAGGCTTCCTCGTCAACGCGCTGCAGCCAAAGATTGTGGGCAAGAATGATTGGAACTGGGGAGCCAGAGGCGGCTTCTTCTGGGCCGGCATCACGGTGCTTTTCCTTACGTGGACCTTTTTCCGTCTTCCGGAGCCCTTTGGTCTTACATACTCGGAGATTGACTTGCTCTTTGAGCACCGTGTTGGCGCTCGTCACTTTTCGCAAGAGGCGGCTGACTCTCTACGCCCGCAGCTGGAAGAGGTCGCCAACCGTCATGAGAAACTGGCTGCTACGGTGAGCCATCAGGAGGCATAGTCGAGTGAAGACTTTGATCACGCTTAATGAACTTATCGTCTTTTGGGTAGGAGCAAAACCTTCCAACCGTGGTCCAGTAAAGAGGCTTAATCAACAATGCTCCAGTCTAATCGATTATATCTAATAAAATAGACCTCTCATTGTAGCTCACTTTCATGCATGATGTGAAAACATCTTCGTGAGAAATCATAGTCTACTTCCTGCTATCCACTGACATGCTTTCCCTGGTTATAGCAAGACGGATCCCGGGATAGTTGCAATACTTCATTGGAATACGCATTATGTCCAAATCTTTGCACCGCAAAGCTTCAAATATATCATAGTGGGGTCTGAGGTGTCCTCAAGGCCCTACAAAGTTGGCCACATTCGACGAAGAGAATTTAAGGAGCCAGGCTGATGCAGCCGTTCGTGCTGTCCTCCTGGAAGATACCGCTGTAGACGATGCCCTCATCGATGCCGTCCGGCTGGAAACCATTCTTGGTGATATCCCCCTGACCTCCGACGGGCTTCTTCAAAATACCAAAGTGGTATTGACCCTGACCCTTGATATCGTTGATCTGGGGTTCCCCCTGGGCCTCCAAGTCGTTGTTATCGGTCGAGTAGAATACCTGGACCGTGCTGAACAAAGTGTTAGTATCCTATGACGCGCTTCAGGCTCGGGAAGTACTCACTTTGCGGTGAAATCCATGGTCACGGCAAAGTTATGAATGGTGTTCTCCGCGAAGGGAGTGCTGAATAGGACAGGAGGTGCCGGCTTGGTGTTGACATTGCCAAAGAGTTGCAGTGTATCTGGGTCGACTGTTGCGTCGCCACCGAGGATGGTGCCAGTCTTGAGCACGACTTGATTTGTGCCGAAATCGTTACTCTCCAGGAAGGCTAGCTGATACTCGTGCGAGAGATTGAGAGGACGCTGAACATCTTTCGAGAGACTGAAGTGCAACGTCTTGATGCCAGTCGTCGACTCATCCGTTCCCGTGTTGGATGATGGGATGAGCTCAGCGCGACGGAAGGCTGTCTGTTTGTTGAAGATTGACTGATCGCTAGTATAACTGTTAGCTGAACATACCTATGATGATCTGCTGGGGCTTGAGCTGACCTGATTGTAACTTCAAGGGGAACGTTGTCATTGCCGTCGAATGGCGAGCTGGCTTCATTAGGCAACTGCAACACTTTGCTGAAGCTCAAGCCAGCCCCAAAGACATTCTGAGGACTGAAGAGATTGTTCTCAGCATCGAACGCTTCTGCCTCGGTTCCGGTTGCAACTCTGCCGTCAAATTGCAGAGTACATTGCTGAGCCACTGCTGCTGAGGCAAACGAGAGAAGAGTGAACGACTTGTAGTACTGCATGATGGAGAAGTGACGTTGGACCAGCCTAGATCAAAAGAGTGAACCGATAGATTTATAAATGAAAGAAACGAGCTGACATCGAGCAACTAAGAATAATACCACGAGATCGCGACGTTCCAAATTCAAAGCGGCACGAGGACAGCCTTTAAGTAAGGTATTCAACCACTCACTTGCTGGCTAGTGTCTCCGGCCCGGAGGGACCATGAGATGCACCGATCGCCGGCGATTCATGCGCTCGTGCCAAGAGTTTGGAACGTGTTCGTCGCGTCTTTAGATTCGGCACCAAGCGAGCTGAGGCCTGTCAGACCCTCATCCAGGTCCCGTTCTGATTTCAAACAAGACACGGCAACTGAAAGAAGGTCCAGACTGAGGAAGGTTTCTCTCTCAGGCCGGGGTGATCGGGGAGGACACGGGCGGAGTTTCTAGTATTAAGGTTAGGTTGACGTGAATGGCAGTTGGCCGAGGCTCAATGGGCGGATGTGAAGACGCCTGTCAGGACTATCGCAAGGGTGCGCGCCGGGGTGACGGAGATCAAACGAAGCCGTCTCAGTGACGATACATACAACGCTGGCATCTCCTTCAACGTCTCGTGATATTCACGGAACGGAAATATCAGATGGATGGAGCCGGCAGCTGTCGGCAATATGAGATGAGAACGGGATCCTTGCGCAAGTGACTGTGTAACTTGTTCACAATGCGTGTATGTGTTGATAGTGCGTACCATACTGCTGCCGGCTTCGTCTCATGTGTTTACATGACGCTCAATCCAACGGCTTAAGCACATTGTCGGTGAGTTGTCATTTCTTTCCCCACATCACTCAAGGGTTTGCTTCTAGAAGAATTTGAAGCTAGGTATCATGCCAATCATGTCACGCCGAGACGGCTGATTAGTTGTGATGGATGATTCGCGGACAGCATAGCGGGTGAAGCTCATCGTCGTTTGGCGATTGCGGTGGAGATGGTACCGTATGTGAGAGAGCTCCCATGGATGAACAATCATCAATGCAATATCATCGGGAGGCTTGCTTCCGTAAACTCTGTAATCTCTCAAAATTGCCTTTGGTCCAGATCAAAGTGTTCGTCGAGCCTCATGAGAGCATCGCCAGAGTTGAGCGGTAAAAGAGGACTGAGAGTCAACAAGGTTTCCAGCAGTGACGGTAGACAGGTGACAAATGTGCTGACACCCCGGCGCATGGGCAAGGGCATGGACTCATGTCAATATCGACCACGTTCAGCCGTTGAACCAAGCGTTGTAGAGCAGAGGCGTTGCCCTTTCTCTGATTTGGCTTCGGGATGGAAAAGTAAGGTAAGAGCGATGGCACCTACAATTGATGGCGATGTTGGTCTGGAGCTCAGCGTTTTTGACTTGCTCTGAGTACCTTGAGCTTGAGATTTGGAGCGTCGCAGCCTGTTACACTGCTTTCCCCTCTCGCCCCAAGGTCACCATCTTCCGTCCATTTCAGATATGGTTGGCTATATGAATAGATATGAGCAAACTCATTGAAGCTTGATACATGATGCCTGAAAAGAGAGTGAGTGTCATTGAGTGCGTGGGTTGAGGGAGGTGCACAATTCCCAAGTGCTCAGGTTCCTTATCCGATGAAGACTCTTATCGATAACATGATCCTTATCTTTATCGCCTATTAGTGGATCTCGGTGATCTCACTAAGGCGAGGTTAGCGATCTGGGCCGCTAACGCTAAGCTGTTGGCGTCTTTGCTGGCTGGGGTCTTATTCTTCGGGGCGGTCGCGGTTCACAAACAACATCTGACTTCACCAGGGAACCTTGAACACGCCTCCGTGTGGTCAAACTCCTCAATTATTCCTCCCTATTGACCACCCGGCGATTTCTCAAGACCGCAACAATCCCCGTCTGCCTTCCGCTCAAAAACGCGAATAGTCGACAGCATCTATAGCTTGGCGGTTAAGCTTTCGAGCTTTGGTCTTCCCGAGCACCTTCTGAGACGCGTCTGTTCATGTCAAGCTTGGGCCTCGACAGTCGCCTCGCCACAACCTCGAACTCACGTTTTTCTCGATTTCGCGACTTGACACGGTTCTGCCAATTGGACATTCGGAGGCTCCCGTGAACACGGCAACTCCGTTCTTCGACCTACGCCGCCGACATCGAGACTCAACGAGCAGGTCCCGATACCGCGAACCCTGGTCTGGCACCTCCGGCCCACCGCGTCTGCACCGCTACCAACCCCTTCCACCACCGCGTCGCCAGAGACTACGATCCCAAGAAGACTGCACAGCTGTCCACCACGGTCAAATTTCGGAAGTTGGAGAAGATATAGCATTTGTGTCTCTCCCGACGAACTCTTGAGAAGTCCAATTGACCGGTAGCTCTGCCCTACCTTACCCAGCTGAGCCGAGTTAAGCAAGGGCTTGTAGGTCCAGACGCCACCATACGTCTGAGGCGCTATACATCTGGACTTCACAGCAAGCAAATCTCTACAGCCGGCATCCGAAAATCAAGTTGTTCTATCTCTCGCACCAAATATATGTTGACGGAGTCTGGCGCCCGAGTCGCATTATTGTCAGACGCGCCTCGGCCATCAGCATCATAATACCAGTGTCGAATTGTCGGAACTCCACTCCGGAAAGTCCAATGTGCCAACTCTAGGACGCCTTCAGTATGCCTACCACCCAGGTCACCCCGACAGAGGATGTTCTTCTGCAAGGGATCGCCGATTCTCTTTTTAAAGCACGAAAGGTTGTGGTCATTACTGGCGCAGGCATCAGTACCAATTCGGGCATTCCTGTAAGAACCCACGCCGGAATGGCTCCTCAACCCATGCTAATAAGTAATGCTTAGGACTTCCGAAGCGAAAATGGACTTTACTCCCTGATTCAAGCCCAGTTCGATGCCGCAAATCGTGTGGACGTGGTCGAGCCGAGGAATTTTGAATCAGCTGATGCCGGGCGCGAGGAACGGGAACCGCCTACAAAACGGAGGAGACTTTCGTTCGAGGATTCTGGCATTTGCCTGAGCGACGACTCGCAAAACTCAACCCAAGTTCAGGGAAGCAATCATGCATCCGCTTCGCAGAGATCCGACTCGAATACGGCGAGGTCTACGGGGCCCATCACTAGGGCGAGGTCGAGGGAATCAACTGTCGATGCTAGGAGTGCTAGTACCGATGATGCGCCCGTTTCGGGTGGCAGGCCTACCTTGAGCAATTCTTCAAGGGAGAGTGCAAGAGCTCAGTCTTCGCCACCAGACGAAAGCCCTCGGAAAGACCTGGCCGTCAGAGGACACCTAGGCTCGATGGAAGCACACCAAACACCCAGCGACAGAGCTGCCCGCAGCTATCTTCAGAGGAGGGGACGATCTGCAAGCCCGTGTGCCCAGCGAGCCAACGCTTATCAGGCGAGCTCCGCTGAGATGCGCAAGAGGTCTTTGTTGACTTCTACCATTGCCTCTGTGCAGGGATCGGGGAGCATCGAAGCCGTCAGCTCGACTTCAATTCCGACTCTGCCGAGGACGACGTTCTCCAAGGACGGTGAGCAGCTGGAGGAGAGGAGTACGATTCACGTTACGCCAAAAACCTCGAGGTTCTTCTTTAGCTCCTCACCTCTATCATCGCCACCTAGTGCATTTCCGCAAACGCCTAGTTTCTTAAGAGACGCGAGCCGCTTCACACGATCGAGTCTACGACAGCAGCCAATGGGTTTTAGTTCCTCGCCATTGTCGTCGCCTCCGCCAGTTTTGTTCGACCCCTTTGAAGAGCCTTCATCGTCAACTAGTCGGCAGACGTCGAGTGCGGCTAGCAGCACCGCATCTTCTGAAACCGACGAAACGCTACCGTCCTCACAGCCTAGCAAGTCGACTTTGCCCAACATCAAAGGCAGGGATCTATTTGATGCCTCTATATGGGCGGATCCCTTGAGGACATCAGTATTCTATACGTTCGCTACAACACTTCGAGAGAAGGTGAAGGACGTCGTGCCAACGGAATCTCATCACTTTATCGGCCATTTACGCAATCGGGGGAAACTAGTCCGATGCTATACGCAAAACATCGATCAGATTGAGGAGAAGGTTGGGCTTTCCACCTCGCTCCAGGACGGACCGGGGCATCGGGGTCGCTTCTCGAGGAAATCTGTCGGGGCCGTCTTGGCTACGGCAGCAACGGGAGGTTCCGCAGAGTCTATCTCCGCAACACCAGAAACGAGTGATTCGAAAGATTTGGGGGAATCAAAAGTGCCCGATGGGGTCGGAGTCACGGATTCGGCTGAAGCAACTCCGTCGGCCGAGCTACAGGTCCAACAACAGGCTGACAAGAGGTCCAATGGCGTGGAATGCGTTTTCTTGCACGGGTCACTGGAGTCTCTTCGGTGTTTTCTCTGCGGGAAGATTTGCGACTGGGATGAAGCCGACAGATCACACGAGACACTCTCCGGGCGACAGCCCGAGTGCCCGTATTGTGCCGGAGCAACGGCGGCACGGCAAGAGAGGGGCAAGAGAGCGTTAGGCGTGGGCAAGCTGAGACCAGATATCGTACTCTACGGCGAAGAGCACCCGAACGCCCACCTCATTTCACCCATCGTTACCCATGACTTAGGATTATCCCCGGACCTGCTCCTCATTCTCGGCACGTCACTGAAAGTTCATGGCCTGAAGATCCTTGTCAGGGAGTTCGCCAAGACCATCCATAGCAGGGGCGGCAAAGTCGTCTTTGTCAACTTTACGAAGCCTCCGGAGAGTTCATGGGGGGATATTATCGACTACTGGGTGCAGTGGGACTGCGATGCATGGGTTGCCAACCTGAAGGAGAGAGTGCCCTTGCTTTGGCTGCCGCCTGGCACCAAGTTGCCAAAGAAAAAGAAGGAGAGCAGTGAAAAGACGAAGAAACGCCAGAGCTCTACGGAAGAGAAGCCGAAGACGGAGGCAGTGAAACCATCAGCAAAGCCACAAGCTAAACCGTCTACCGATTCAGCCCCAGGTTTGCCGGCAGAGTTGTCGCACGACTCTCGACCAGTGACGACAGCGAGGCCAGAGAAGGCTTGTAAAGCTCCGAAGCTTGACAAGGTAGTGAAGACCGAGCCTCTCACGATGCCGCTGGAGGTTGCTGCTCCTCCCAAGTCTACACCCCAGAGGCCAATGGCAGTCCGTGATGACAGAACGAGCGCTGCTTGGGTGACATGGAAGGTGATGGCTGAACTTCGCCGCATCGTCGGCAGCATTACCCCGACGCCATCGACATCCCCTAAGGCCCTACGTGTTGAAAAGCCAAAGACGAGGAGATTGAGAAAGTCAGCACCGGCTGGTCTGTCACGGCCGGCTCCTGTTCTTCCAGACCAAACAAAAAAGACCCTCGAGCTAAGACCAATGATGGTACAGGTCGAGCAGGAGACTGTCCAGATAGACTTGGCCCAAAACGAGGGTGCCGGTGCACAAATGGTCATGCCAGACGCAGTGGAAAGCTCAATCTTTGCCGCTGTCAAACTCAATCCTCGGATGCGGAAGCGGAAGACGATTGATGGCGAGGAGATTTTCGTGCCCGGTATGCCACGGCCAGTCGCTGCCAAAGCACTCCCACAACCGACTCCACGAAAGATCAAGGCACCACACGCCAAAGAGAGGCCGGTCATTGTGTCGCCCAAGATTCTCTCCGACATTCAGCGTCCGTCCATGGACTCGCTCAGGTTGCCACCACTTCAAACAACCAAGGCGCCCGCCGCCACGCCATCGAAGCCTCAACCATTGGAGCCTCTTAGCTCCCCTGCAGGTCCCCTCTCAGCCATCTCGTCCAACACGCAGACTCGGGTCGACACACGCATGGCGAACCCTTTCTTTCTGTCAGATCCCCTCTTGTTACGACTCATCCAGGCCCCGGAATGGACCCCTCCTCAAAGCCATGGTTTCAAGCCTACCAAGGCCGAAAGAAAATCCAACAAGGATGCAGACGCCGCCATGGCGTTGCAGGATCTCAAGCAAGGATAAGTGTCTGGGTCACTGCAGCAAACACACTCTCCGATACGGAGAGAGCATTACATATAGTTTATGGATAGAGGAAGCGCTGAATTATACCCCCGCGGTGGACTGTATTCCGTATACCGCACTCCAAAATCGAGGTGCAATTAATATTTACGGTTCGTGACTCTTCACAGACATTCTTGACTCGTCCGCATCCGTACCCTTTCACAACCCGTGACGGACGATCTCGCAAGACTCTAGACCGAGGGTCTTGACGCTACGCCCAGTCCAGGGCCCTGCAGTAGGGCATCCATCGTCTGCATTGCGAACAGAGCTTTGCGTGCGATCTGGCGTGCCGTTGTTCGAGAAGGCTAGTCCCAAGTCAGGACGCTGCACATGCCCAAGCGCAGAAAAAAAACATCCAAGCCTAGCGGGCGAGTCAGGTCTTGTTTTTTTTTGTTGTTGTCTGGGCCCTTGATCTTCTCTGGGAACAAGAAAAGTGTTTCTTCCAGAGCTTGGTGCCAGTGTCGCAGGTCCACGTGGGGGAGCTCATGAGGCTGGGCGTCGGCTCCATACTAGGTACGTGTCGTTGAACATTGCATGTCACTTGGTTGTCACTCTCTTGTCAGAGATAACACAACTGGCTGCCAACTGCAAGTTGTTGAAGAATGGCGCGCTAATATGGGGTCTAGGCTGTCTGGAACCACTTAGCAGTCAATAGTCTGCAAGGCAATGGGCGCCATATTGTTGCCACTCCAAGACGACGATATCATACGCGTGTGAGAACCAAACAGTCGGTATCTCTGCGATGGCGAGCCCTACCTTCAGGGATCCCTGGTCCGTCAAAGTCCCAGGATCAGGCAGGTCGCGAGTGAGCGCCAGATGGTCCGTTACATCCCGCCTAAGCTGGATCGCAAAGTGGTAGCTGAGCCATCGCGGGCAGACGGAGTAGACCCCGACGAGATGCCTTACGACTTAAGTAAGGGCTCTGACGAACGCATTGATACCAAGCGGGGATCACGAGAGATGCGAGCTTTGGGACTCATGTACGATGTGTATTCTCCGAGACACAAACGACATCCGTGAGATCGCGGTGCGGCTGAAGGTCGGCATGGAAGCCTGGGGTATTCTTCAAGTCGGTGACACGAATCGTGGGCCGAGAGTGCAGTAGGCTCGGCCGGCGCACGTTCTGGCAGATTTCAGCTCCGCATCTGCAGCCTCATGATGGGCCAACAGGAACATGTTTCGAGAGGCGAAAGCTCACATTAGCCGCTTGATGCTGCGTGTGGAAGCGCATTAAGGGTCCAGAACCTTCAGCCTTCGGGTTCGCAACCTTTACGAAGGGTGCGTAAAGTTTCCTGGGACCTTTGGCCTAGATGTGTATCCAGTCGGTCTGCCCGCTCCAAGTGCCGAGCCTTGCATATTGATTCGAAGCGGCCACCAGCTATCACGCCATCCAGGGCAAGTTTCCTGCCACAGCCTTTGGGTTCCTGGACCATGATTTGCCTAAGAGCGAGAGCGGAAAGACACAATCCACGATGAAGCATGTCAAAGGCGCGAATAGGATGGGTATCCCAGTAGCCCGAAAGAGTCTCCAGCTCGTCGGACCAGGCAGGCATAGCAGATGACTAGGCGACTTTCTCCAAGCTTACTTGGTGCTCCACCTGTCGATAATGGAACGAAAAGTGGCCAGATGTTGTTGACTGGATGTGAATTGCCGGGAAAACTGCTGAACATGCTGGAGACGTTATTGTACCACATCAGATACACGTGGTGGTTCGTCAGGCAGTTCTGCTGGTGGCTGCCGTGGTTCGAGCTTTTGCGTTTCCGGAAGTCTGTCCCTTGAGCCAGCGACAGAGCTTCCAGACCATAGCATCCTAGCCCATAAGATGACCGAACCCAGAAAGATTGAAGCTGGAGCTTGCTGGAACACATGAGACACGGGACAAAAAGAAAGTGTTTGGCGAAGAAGCAGCGGGCGAGGAAAGAGCGGTGGCGTTTTTGGGGGAAGCTGGAAAAGCCGGAGGGTGTGTAAGAGGGTGTCGAGTGGTTGGTGGTGAAGCAAAGTCGAGATGGTGTTGTTGATGATTGGTAAGGAGGTGTGGGAGGTGAGGAGTCGTTGACCGAGAAAGCTTGGTGGTAGCCGAGACGTCATTCGCTCCCGGAGCAGGAGGAAAGGGCGGAGTGGTGGTCGGTGGATCCCGCTAGAAGCACCGGACATGCGCCCCGTCCTCCACAGGTGGCTTCCACCTTCTCCAACACAGACGGGGGCAGGAACTGGGGAAATTGGCGCTTATCTAAGGCAGCGAGCCACCTTCCCCCACTACGAATACCTGCCTTCCTTCTGTCTACACTTTTGTGTAGGTACCTGCTACCTGCTACCTGTGCCGAGATTGCCAGCCAGGTTTCTTTCCATTGCCTCGGGCAGGAACTGCCTCGTTGGTGGCTGTTGGGGTAGGTGCCTACTCTAGGTACTTTACGTGGCGTCAAGGCGTTCCGTTTCTTCACCGAGCTCTTACTTCCCTTTTTAGGTAGGTACCTGAGGTGAGGTTGCCCAGATCTCACCTGCACCTGCACCTGCTCACCTTGGCTCATCCATGATCCATCTAAACAGGACAAGGAAGGAAGGGACGATCTTGGATCTTGGTGGCGATCCCTGCCTGCCGTTGCACTGCACAAACTGCACAAACCCTTGGCCTCACGGGCCAACTCGCAGTCAACCTTGTTCCGTTCCAGTTTACTTTACCTAAGGTACCTTTAGGTAGGTAACGTGGTAACCAAATTTCAACTTCATTTGACCGCAGTGTGTCACCTCGCCAGTTTCCGTCTCCTCTTCGGCTCTGACTTCGGCCTCTGTCGCAACTTACCGCAATTACCCATACAGACTATTCCCATTGCGACCATTTCTCCAAATTCTATCAGTTGGCAATATCAACATCACAAAGCATGGGAGATAGTGTCTCTTTTGCTACCCTGATCTGGGCATTTTCGAGCTTAGCCGGACAAGCTCCTTTCTGAGCTCTATTCCCCATCCGGCACATTGCACTTGTCTCTTCTGGACAGCTCCGTTCAAGATGGATCAGCATTTCGCCATACGGATATCTGCATACGAAGCATATGAACACCTACGAGAAATACGCCCCCTGTAGGATGCCTCGTTAGGACGCCACGAGTCTCACCTGTCGCATGTTCTTTCAGAACCACGAGGATAGGCACCATGAGGCCATGTCTTCCCACGCCCTCCCGTCTAAGTGGACTTGTTGATGGTGCCTTCGACAAGTATGGGTTGATGGGAAAGTTTCAACCGAGTCGTCAGCCATCCATACACAGGGTTGGCAACTCTCGTCATCGAGATCGCGGATGACAACCTCCGGTGTAACGCGAGACAGACAAGCTTCATGGCATAAAGAAACTGTCTCTGCTATCCCGTTCCTAACGGTCTGGGGTACCTTAGCCAATGCTTGACGCCCCCGCGTCCTCGTCGACAAAGAAGGATCAATCCAAAAGCATACACATTTGCATCTTGCCGCGTGTTGGCCTTCGCACGCGGCAAAGGGCATGGCCGTGGGCATATCGAGAAGTCACAATTGCCGCTTCCCCTCCAGAATTCGATCGAGCGATCGACACAACTCACCAGGCACGCCGGCTTAGCCAGGTTAACACTGCCTGCTGTCTCACTTTAGACAACACCAATGGACAACAAAACAATGTGGTCGTTGAAGTGGTCGATCATCCCCGAATCCGGCGATTCCCCAGGGCATCCACTGGTGTTTGGTCCCTGGAAAACAATAGTCAATATCACCAGAGTTTGGGAAACCATCCATGTTGTTCATGGAGATCACGGTTTCCACGCGATTTCGGTTCACCGAACTTTGCGAATTGCCTTCCAAACTTGCCATACATCCGTGCGAGTTGCAATTCTTCGGAGCATTTCCATGACGTATTGGCAAATGGCTTCTCGCGCTTCTGGGCAGGCATTGTCCGCTTGAAGAATCACAAGTCTCCGCATATAGAGCCGCTGCGCTTCTTGACACTCTCCTGAAGACGCTAGCGGACTCTTTGACGCTGGGCTGGGACCGCAAGCTCTCATTCTCTGCCTGCGCTGGATGGCGCTTTGGCTCTTCGAAGCACTTGTGGGAGCGTCTTACCTACCTTAGTCTCCCTCTTCTCTGCCACACATGGTACCAAAACTCCCACGCCTGGACGCTTCAGGAGACCCGTCTGGCTGATCGGATTTTCCTCTTGCTGCCGCTTCAAACATCTTGTCAAAGCTTAAGCAACACGGGGCTTGTTTTCCCTTTGTCGTTCAGTTAACAAGCGCCGTATTCTGGATTGTTTTGCATTCTGAAGTATCGACAGAGTTGCTCTGCCTGCAGGGGGGATGCTTCGGTGCATACCAAAATCTGGGGCTACGGAAGATGCGGAAGACCACAGAGAGGCGAACGACTTACATGATGGACAGGATAGGTACTTGAAGAGTACTTGTCGAGTTGGAAGAAGTGCCCACCACTTCAAAGCCATAGGCTCGCCCGCACGAACACCTCAGGGTTCTTCCAGAGCCTCGCTATTTCTGGACTTGTAGGCCCTCGTCCGCAGTCATATCTCTACCCTCGTCCGCCTTGGGAACACAGCTGTCCACTTTTGGTTTCTACATCTCAATCGATCCATCTCGGCTTGCCAGGTCGTTGCTGACACTGCTCATCGTCCTTCTGATTCGTTGTTTCGCTTTTCGAGCATTTTGTTTTCGCTTCGCCGATTGGGCCCCAGCTGCTGCTCCGGCCAGACGTATTCTCGGATCGGCCACCCACCACACCAACTCTGGGAATATTGCTCCTTGCGTTGAGCTGATACGCTTTTGGGTGGTCCGCCTCTGCGTGGGATTGGACGCCTCAGTCGAACTGTCAGCCCGACACTGATTCTCAAATCCAAGACGAACGGAGCCCACGGCGGCCAGCCGCTTTACTATAAAAATGGTCAATCCTGATCGATGGTCATGGTCGGCGGGGCCACGAAGAAGTTCAATCCGAGGGGATGCGGTGAGCAGCTCGCAGCCATTAGCACGTTCTCCCGACAAGCCCATTTCGTGCGAGGTCGACGTCCCAAACGACCAAAACCTGCAGGGTGGCGGCGCTACCAGTGTCTCATCGCGCCGTTTGACCAAGAATCGGTGGAGCTGGCGGCCAGACGCAGCCATATCGGTGACCCTGGAAGATCAACCAGAGACATCACAGGGCGAGAGGCAAGACAGGGAGCAAAACTCGGAGCAAGTAGACACATCAGCAAGCAAATCCCGCCGCTTGTCGAAACTGATCAAAAAGACGGATGCCGCTCCTACTTCTGCGTCTCGACCAAAACGGAGGCCGACGTCCATGATAGCACCAACAAGCTCTTCTTTCGGAGCATCACCTTCTTATTCCCACCCCGCTTCCCAGGCGGTGCAGCAGCACTTAGCGGTCGAGGAGGATCAGGATCGTTCCTCTCACGCAAGCCCCCTTCCAAACCAGCCTGCCACAGGGGTCAAGAACAAGCTCAATCGCTTTCTCAGTCGACACATCACCACCCGGCAAGTTGACAAGAGAGCTGTGCCGGTGCAACATCAGCATCAGCAGACACAGGTAGATCCGACACCGCCGCCATCCCGACAGCAGCAGCAAACGCAGAGACCCATGCCGATGCAACCCCCGATGCGCCATCGTCTCCAACTCCACAATCCCCAGAACACGCTTCGGGCATCGCCAGCCCCCCCTGTCGCCCACATTCAGACTCAAGGTTACACTGACAACGGTCGTCTTGTTGCACCGCTGCCAGGGCTTGACGAAAACTCGCAGCTGCAGCTGCCGCCAGCGACAAGCCGACCCGCGACTGCCACGGGTCCAGTACCGGCAGCGGCGCAAAGTCTTGGTACTGGTACCTCACCGTCATTGACTGCTGCACCTTCGGCAGACGAGACAGGGTTGCTGAACCGCCTTATGCGACGACGATTGGTTTCCAAGGACAAGGACGCTCAGAATAAGAAGACGTCAATTTCCCCCGGGAGCGATAATACAAGTTCGTCCCAGGGCTTCGACCAGCAGCGGGCCACGGAGCAGCGTGAGACGCAGACACGGACTCTGCTCATGAACCCGCTCATGTTGAACCCGTCGCACCCAACACCTGCCGAAAGTGAGACTGTCTTGGATGCGCGAAGAGGCTCTTTGAAGTCCGCAGTGCCTCGATTCCTACGTCCAGTCACACTACCACAGCAAGCACCTACGAATGCGACTCAGACTGCCGGCGCCGCCAACTCGCCCAAGCCTACGTCGCCTCCCCGACAGCAGTCAACCATGCAGACCTTGAGTTCTGATACGGCGACGCAGCTCAAGTCGCGATCCAAAGCGAGTTTCGGAAAGAGATTCTGGTCAAGATCCGGCGCCAATGATTTTGGAGAGGACAACGTGACCAGCACCGAGACACCGGCAACAGCATCGGCGCCGCGAACGGCCTATGTTCCTAAACACGCCGCGGCTGACTTTTCGCGTACGACTTACACAAATACGTCGCGCCACAATCGCCATAGCT
Organism: Colletotrichum scovillei; assembly: GCF_011075155.1. Taxonomy (NCBI): domain Eukaryota; kingdom Fungi; phylum Ascomycota; class Sordariomycetes; order Glomerellales; family Glomerellaceae; genus Colletotrichum; species Colletotrichum scovillei. Next base: position 121,725 of record NW_023336269.1, read on the forward strand.
TTTCCTTTGGTAGCGACCCGGACAACGGCGCTCAAGCACTGGCCACAATAACGGCCGCCTCCTCCAGGGTGAATGAGCCAGAGCAGCCTCTCCACAGGCAACGGACGCCATCCGCAGAGACTGCCGAGAAGCGCAGGTCACGGGACATGTCGCTGTCTAAGTATGAGGCGCCGCCTCCCCACGAACTGCACCGGCGTCTCGAGATTGTCAAGAGCAGCGAAATTGAAGTGGTAACCACTAGGGAACCGGTCGCGACCGACCCCTGGCAGCAGCAGCACAGCCTGTTACAAAATGCTTCAAATACGTCGTCGGCGAACGGCAAAGCTCCAGCAAGACCTCACTCTCGTCCATTATCATCCAAACGACACAGCTTCAATCTTGTATCCGACCCATACGCCAGAGACCTCACACCGCCAAAGTCAATTTCTCCCGTCGAGATGGAAGCGCCGTTTGACCCGCCAAGCCAGCCAGAGCAGCAGCAGGCGCCACCATCAGCACCGCCACGGCCCACCTCGTCTCACACTCGGCCGCAATCGCGACAAGAGACTCCATCTCAAGAGAGTGGTAGCCGCGAACTGACGGATTATGAACGTTTCGTGGCAGAGGCAGAGATTGCCGAACGCGAATATCACGCCCAAATGTGGCGAAACCTCGCACGGCGTTCGGGACACTACGGGTACAGCGACAACCCCTGGAGCACGACTCGACAAGCGGATACTACTGCTCCTGCCGCGCAACGCAACAACAAGAGAAGCAGCGCGCAGTACTCGACGGGGGCTGGCAAGCGTGCAAGCATGATGTCGTTCGGCGCGGCAGATGAGGAGCGCAACCTGATCTCGTCAAGCTTCTACGGGGAGGCGCCACGCAAGCCGAGTCTTTCGCACAGCGCTAGTGTAGGTGCAGACGGGAAAAGGGGACTTCGACACCAGGGGAGCGTGTCGAAGAGAATCTCGGACTACATTAAGCCACCAAAGCCGTCTCAGCAAGCCACTTACGAGGATTGGCCCTCTGGACGAGCCAACCGACGAAGTGTGATTGCTGGCATTTCTGAATATTGAAGAACGAGATATGATGAAGGAGTTTGCGGATACCTAGAAAGGATCATTGCACTTGGGGTGCTGGATATTGATTGCATAGCACAGTAGAAGGGAGAAGGGATGCTTTATTGGCTTGGCGCATCATGGACACCAAGACGATGATTTCCTCGGATGATATACCACGACACAACCATTTCCTTACTTTTCTGTCTTTGAGGGTCAGCCTCATACCAAATAAAACAAGATGCCAATTACAGTGGGTTCGTTGCATGAAGTGATGTAAGGTAAGGTAAGGTAAGGTAAGCTGTCCTGTATCGGACGGGAAGCGACGGAGTATCGGGGTCCTCTATCGCGGGGCCTCTCGGCGGAGTTGAGCGGCGGGGAAAAAGAGGGACGGCACGGATCAACCTGCCACGTTCTAGATTGGATGCGAGAAATCCATCACGGCGGAAATCTAAGGTTAAGGGGCCTGGGACCTTCGGATAGCTTAGGTAAGGCAAATACCTTACCAGGTAGGTAGCAGTGTCCACGTACGCTACGTACCCCACGAGCCACTGAAAGCAAAGGAAGAGTGGCCACATCAGGCCAAAAGAGCCAAAAGAGGCCCCTGTTCCATCAGCTCTGAGGCCTATGAGTGGCCTTCTCCAGGTACCCAGCTTCCCAATTCGCCATCGCGAAGAAAAAAAGTGACAGATAACCACCATCTGGCTTTTTTTTTGACGTCCGCCGCCTTCGGCTGGATTCTGCTTTCCGCCGCTCACTTCTCCGCCGCCAACGACGCGAGACCCCACAGTAAGGAAGTAGTAGCAGCAGTACCACCAGTGCCCTGATTCTGCCACGGGTCACCTTTTACATCTTCACATCGCAACATCTCTTTGTTGTGCTCCATCTGCATCAACCAGGAGAACCACCGTCGATGCAACAAGGGGCATAGCATCATCCGACAAACAAACCGCTCTCTTTCATTTTGTCCGCCGTTCTGTCGCCTGATCCACGCTATTGCGCGCAATCGCCCACCATGGCGCCCCTCGTGGACAACCCTCAGATCAAGGTGGCCGAGCTGTGGAAGCCTTTACCGACATACTTCCACGCCTACGTCTGGCCCTTTGCCATCATCTGGCCCATCTTCCTCCGCTACTACCTTACCGCCGAGCTCTACGAGAAGCACATCGCATCTGAGGAATGGACCTTTGTGTGGATCGGCTCCATCGTCACCCTTCAGTCCCTCGCCTGGCTGAGCACTCACTGGAGTGTCAACCTCCAAGCTACCTTTACTGCCACCCGCGCCAAGTCAATTGATGAGGCCGAGCTCGTCAAGATCATTCCTGTCGCCAACGCCGGCTCTGCCGAAATCTGCAAAATCATCCGCGACAAGGTAAGCCCCCTCCTCCTCCTTTTCTGCTCTCCGCAGCCTGACTGACCTTTGCTCTTCCACTTGTGCAGGTTGGCGGCAAGATCAACACCACCTTCTTGTTCCAGAAGCGCCGCTTCATCTACTTCCCCGAGGACAAGTCCTTCCGAACCCTCGCCTACGATATCGATGCCGAGCCAAAGCCCAAAATCGGACGCTACCAGCAGTCCAAGGGCATCACCACCGAAGCCGAGCTGAAGAGAATCGAAGAGCACTATGGCGCCAACGCCTTCGACATCCCCGTTCCTACCTTTACCGAGCTCTTCAAGGAGCACGCCGTCGCACCCTTCTTCGTCTTCCAGGTCTTCTGTGTTGGTCTGTGGATGCTCGACGAGTACTGGTACTATTCGCTCTTCACCCTCTTCATGCTTGTCGCTTTCGAGAGCACCGTCGTTTGGCAGCGCCAGCGTACACTCAACGAGTTCCGTGGCATGAGCATCAAGCCTTATGATGTCTACGTGTACCGCCTGGGCAAATGGACTGAAGTCCTGAGCGACAAGCTTCTGCCTGGCGATCTCGTCTCCGTAGGACGCACCAAAGAAGATAGCGGTGTCGCCTGCGATATGCTGCTTGTCGAAGGAACCGCCATTGTCAACGAGGCCATGCTTTCTGGTGAGAGCACTCCTCTCCTGAAGGATTCCGTACAGCTTCGCCCCAGCGACGCCCCCATCGAGCCCGAAGGCCTTGACAAGAACGCTTTCTTGTGGGGTGGTACCAAGGTTTTGCAAATCACCCACGGCAACCCCGATGAAGAGAAGCCCAAGCTGGCATCCGGCGTCCCTCCTCCTCCTGACAATGGCGCCATGGCTATCGTCCAAAAGACCGGCTTCGAGACCTCCCAGGGCAGCCTTGTCCGCACCATGATCTACTCCACAGAGCGTGTTTCCGCCAACAACGTGGAGGCTCTGCTCTTCATCTTGTTCCTCCTCATCTTCGCCATCGCCGCTTCCTGGTACGTCTGGGACGAGGGTGTCAAGAAGGACCGCAAGCGCTCCAAGCTTCTGCTTGACTGCGTCTTGATTGTCACCAGCGTCGTTCCTCCCGAACTGCCCATGGAACTCAGTCTTGCCGTGAACACCAGTTTGGCAGCGCTGGCCAAGCTTGCCATCTTCTGCACCGAGCCCTTCCGTATTCCTTACGCTGGCCGCATTGATATCGCCTGCTTCGACAAGACTGGTACCCTCACCGGCGAGGACCTGGTCGTTGAGGGTATTGCTGGCCTGGGACTCGGTCAGGAGGGCACAAGCACCCCTCGCGAGGCCGACGGTGCGCACTCAACCATGACCCCCGTCAACGAAATCCGTCTGGACACCACTTTGGTTCTCGCTACTGCCCATGCGCTCGTCAAGCTTGACGAGGGTGAAGTCGTTGGCGACCCAATGGAGAAGGCTACTTTGACTTCTCTCGGCTGGACTCTTGGTAGAAACGACACCCTTGCCAGCAAGCCCACCACGGCTGCTACTACTGGTGTTAGCGGAACTGTTCAGATCAAGCGCCGTTTCCAATTCTCCTCCGCCCTCAAGAGACAGAGTACTGTTGCCACTGTCAACGGTGCTGACAAGGCTGGCAACCGGATCCGTGGCACTTTTGTCGCTGTCAAGGGCGCTCCTGAGACCATCATGAAGAGACTCTCCATTATCCCTGCCGACTACGAAGAGACCTACAAGTACTTCACCCGACGCGGCTCCCGTGTTCTTGCACTCGCCTACAAGCAGCTTACTGTCGATAACGAGCTCGGAGGTAGCAAGATCAACGACCTCAAGCGCGACAACGTCGAATCTGGACTCACTTTTGCCGGTTTCCTGGTTCTCTCTTGCCCTCTCAAGGATGATGCGAAGCAAGCTGTCCAGATGCTCAACGAGAGCAGTCACCGTGTCGTCATGATCACCGGTGACAACCCTCTTACCGCTGTCTATGTTGCCCGCGACGTGGAGATTGTTGACCGTGAGGTTCTGATTCTTGACGCGCCCGAGGACAACGAGGGCGGCGACAAGCTTGTCTGGCGCAGTGTTGATGAGAAGACTATCATCCCTGCCGACCCCTCTAAGCCTCTTGACCCCAAGATTCTTGAGAACAACGATCTCTGTGTTACCGGTTACGCTCTGGCTAAGTTCAAGGACCAAGTCGGCTGGCGCCAGATTCTCCGTCACGCCTGGGTTTACGCGCGCGTGTCGCCCAAGCAGAAGGAGGACATTCTCGTTGGTCTCCGAGACATGGGTTACTACACATTGATGGCTGGTGACGGAACCAACGACGTCGGTGCCCTCAAGCAGGCCCACATCGGTATCGCTCTCCTCAACGGCACTATGGACGACTTGACTCGCATCGCTGAGCACTCCCGCAACACCAAGATGAAGGAGATTTACCAGAAGCAGGTTGACCTCATGAAGAGATTCAACCAGCCCGCACCCCCTGTTCCCGTCATGATCGCCCACCTGTACCCTCCTGGCACTAGCAACCCCCACTTCACCAAAGCTGTCGAGCGTGAGGCCCAGAAGAAGAACATCACCCCCGAGGAATGGCTCAAGGCCAACGGCGTCAGCGCCATCGAGACCGTCACTTCCCCTGGTGCTAAGCAGCTTCTTAACAACAACGACCCTAACGCTGCTCGTCAGGCCAAGGCTGCCGCCAACGCTGCTAGCTTTGCCGACAAGATGACATCTAGCCTGATGGAGACCGAGATGGGTGACGATGAGCCTCCTACGCTGAAGCTTGGTGATGCCTCTGTCGCCGCTCCTTTTACTAGCAAGCTGCGCAACGTTATTGCCGTTCCCAACATTATTCGCCAGGGCCGCTGCACACTCGTCGCGACCATTCAGACATACAAGATTCTTGCTCTCAACTGCCTCATTAGCGCGTACAGTTTGAGTGTGTTGTACCTCGAGGGTATCAAGTTCGGTGACGGACAGTACACCATCAGCGGTATCCTGATGAGCGTGTGCTTCTTGTCCATCTCTCGTGCTCGCGTTGTCGAGGGCCTCTCCAAGGAGCGACCTCAGCCCAACATCTTCAACTTTTACATCATTGGTTCGATTCTTGGACAATTCGCCGTCCACGTTGTTACTCTCATCTACATTGCCCGATTCTGTGACAGACTGGAGCCGTAAGTTTATCCTAGAAACTACGCCTGAAAAGCAAACACTAACAATGCAACAGCCGCTCCGGTGACGTTGATCTTGAGGCCGAATTCGCGCCCAGTCTCCTCAACAGCGCTGTCTACCTGCTTCAGCTCATCCAGCAGATTAGCACCTTCGCCATCAACTACCAGGGACGTCCTTTCCGTGAGGGTCTTCGCGAGAACAAGGGCATGTTCTACGGCATTGTCGGTGTTTCTGCCCTGGCCTTCTCCTGCTCCATGGAGTTCATCCCCGAGATCAATGAGCAGATGAAGCTGGTCCCCTTTAGCGATGAGTTTAAGATGACCATGACGGGCATCATGGTTATCGACTACGCTGCCTGTTGGGTCATTGAGGTTGTTCTCAAGAACCTCTTTTCTGACTTCCGCCCCCGCGACATTGCTGCTCGCAGACCCGAGCAGCTGGAGCGTGAGCGTGTCCGCAAGGCGGCAGAGCAGAAGATCAAGGACGAAGAAGAGGAGAAGAAGGCGCAGGAGAAGGTGGCCGAGTTCGAGCGCAAGGTGGAGGAGCGCCGCCAACAGCTCGAGGCGTGGAGAACGGGCCGACAGAGGCAGTAGATAGATGTGTCGGTTTCTAGACTAATTGTGTAACCAAAACAAGTTAGAGACGCAAAATGCGTGTGGAGAGATGTATGATAGAAAATGAGCATCATGATATGTGCATACAATAGTTTATCGTAGTCTGAGACTTGAAGAAGCTGCGTCTTGAAATCCTATACTCCGTACAACCGTTCTTTGCGCAGGTAACCAAGACTTTTGTTTGCTACACAAGAACCATCAACAGGATGTAGTTCGTAAGAATTTGTCAGGTGTTATTCGCAGGTAAATCCTAAAAACTATCTACGATGCACGTCTTTCAACAGGAAGCAATTTTAGGGATGTGGTATCACGGAATTTTAAGGAACGAAGTTTGAAGTCAAGCGTGTTTGAAATTTATGGTACAGAGGCAGACGCAAAGTCGATGCCACGAGTAGGTAAAGCACGACTTTTAGTGTGCGCTTCTGTGTCTACCCGTCATCCTTTTCTTTCTTTGCCAGTCGGATTAGACTGGGGGAAAAAAAGAGTAGTGGAGGATGTGATTTTGTTTTGTTTTTCAACTCTGCTCAACCTGTTTGTGTAGGTTTCCATCTACTACAACACGTCCCCTAGTTTTACATCAAAAGTGACACACGGAGAAGTGTTGCACTTATTTGGGGGGGTTGGAGGCGACAAAGGAAACACCCTTGGCAATGTTCTTCTTGAGGTCGGCGAAGCAGGCCTCGAGGAGCTTCTCCTCGGCGGCGTCAACCTTGCCGAGGGGAAGGATCTTCTCGACACCGTTGGGGCCGAGCTCGACCTTTGAGGAGAAGAAGTCGATGCCCTGGTCCTTGTAGAGAGGGGAGTCGACGAAGGTGGGCTCGACGATGCCCTTCTCGCCCTGGGAGGCGCGGAGGAGGGACTCGGCCATGCGGGCACCGGCGAAAGCCATGGAGAGGGTGGCGGAGCCGGCGCCGTCCTTGGCCTTGACGACCTCGTCACCGCCGAACTGGACGCGGTTGACGAGCTCGGCGTTGGAGGAGAGGTCGGGGTGGTTGGACTGGGAGAAGAGGGGGACGATGGTGACGCCCGAGTGGCCGCCGACGACGGTGATGTTCTCGTCCTTGGGGTCGGTGGACTTGATCTCGGAGACGAAGCGGGAGGCGCGGACGACGTCGAGGGTGGTGACGCCGAAGAGGCGCTTGGGGTTGTAGACGCCGTGGGCCTTGAAGACCTCGGAGACGATGGGGACGGTGGAGTTGACGGGGTTGGAGATGACGAGGATGTTTGCGTCGGGGCAGGACTCGGCGCAGGCCTTGGCGAGGTCGCGGACGATGGAGGCGTTTGTGTTGAAGAGGTCGTCGCGGGTCATGCCGGGCTTGCGGGGGACGCCGGCGGGGATGAGGACGACCTCGGCGCCCTTGAGGGCGCTGGCGAGGCCGGTGGCGGTGGGGTCGTAGCCCTTGACGACGGACTTTGTGTTGACGTGGGAGATGTCGGCGGCGACACCTGGACAAGAGTCAATTGGGTGTTGCTGGAGAGGAAGATGGTGATGGAGATGGATGTGGACTTACCAGGGCCTCCGCGGATATCGTACAGAGCGAGCTCAGTGACTCTGGGGTTGAGCTTCATGAGCAGGGAGAGGGGCTGGCCAATACCACCGGCGGCACCGAGAACGGTGACCTTGGAGAGCTATAGGCATGGTGTCAGCTGAATGGTCTTTTGGGTGATTCCATTGTATGTGATGATGGATTTGTGTTTGTTGACGTTGGATCATGACGAACGAAGCTTCGTAGCTTGTGTCTCCCTTCAGTTCCGTGCCCCGAGGTCGGCTTTTCGGAGCTATGGAGAAGAAAGAGAGAGAGAGCTCTGCGTTGATGCGCAGCCAACTAGGAATTGGGAGTTAAAGGATGACTTACGCTTCTCGCCGAGGCGGAGAACATGCGGCGCTGGACGAAAGACATGATTGCGACGAGGAGGGGGGGGATGTGTAGTAGGTAGATGGTACACAGTTGAGATGGATGAGGGAAGAAAAAAAAGAGCAGAGGTGTAAAAATTTATGAGGCGCGCGAAATAAGTTGGCACACACCTCTCACACAGCAACAGCGCAGCAGCGGAGGACAACAGGACACTCAACAGACAGAGAGCACACGCACCACACGGGAGCCACAGACAGTGGATTGACGGGGGCCCGGGAATGGCAGCAGCCTATAGCACTACTCTCAGAAAGGGCCCACCATCCACTGTTTTCCCCCCGTCATTCCCGGCCTTTCTTTCCACACCTTGTCAGCACCTCCATTTCTCGGCTTCGCTCTTGCCTCTACCTTGCTTAGCTTAGCTGTGGATGTTATTACTATGTTCCAACACTCCAGTGCTGCTGACTGACTGGGACTTGCTTTCCTGAGGCTACAAGGTGTGCGAGTGATGGATCACGATGCGACCGCCAGCCCAAAAAAAACAAGCAGGAAAGAAACCCCACGCCAATTCCAATTCGGGTCTAGCGTCACGGCCACCCGGAAGACTACGGGGAAACGCCGGAGAGGATACGTACTCCACACATCTCTCTGGTGCATTCTGTAGCATCCTTTTTCCCTTCCTTTTCTTCCTTCTCAGCTTCCCATCGCCGAGCTTGGTCCCCGACCATCCACTCCCGATTCCACTGCTACCACTCAACCCCGGAACGCGAGACGCAGTCGACTCTGCCGCACCCGTTAGACGCCTTCGGATGGATGGACGGACGGTCTCAGCATGGCACATGCTTATCTACCCTATGATTACCCTGCTGTAACCCATCTGTCGTAGTCTATATGATAGATGATGTATCCCGCATCAATACCTACATCCCTCGACCCGAGGTTACGGTAGAGCCTGCTGAAGTGTAATTCCTTCTCAATCACCACCAATGTATACACCCTATGGAAGCCTACCAACGGACGCAATGGGTGGACGGGATCTACGTAGAATGGCCTCACCCTCGGTCCCGCATCCCTGGGATCCCCTACCATCCGTCGGAGAACGTGTTACACTGTCCATGAGAACCGCCTTGCTTCATGTGACATCTTCTCAGACAGCCTTACTCGACATATGCATGTCTTCCTTGGCTCTGCCTACGAAGGATACCGAGGTGGTACTCCACACACTACCTATGCATACTCGGTACCGTTGGGGAAGCCAGAACACGCCATCTCACTGGTGCGCATGTTGCCTTATGTTTCTGCGTCGACGACAAGGTGCTCAGAAACTCTGAAAACACCGCAACCGGCGCCGACTCATGACCTCATGACCATGACCCGCCAGTCTTGTTGTACTCCGTACGGCCCGCGCCATGTAGCCGGCTTCCACCCGGCTCCGACTGGCACCTCCCGGTCTGTGACATCCGGTGATCTCATGTTTGAACTGCCGTAACCTATGATAATAGGTCATGTAAAGAAAGTCTACACCTGTAAATTTGCATTTCACTACTTGGGATAGACAGTAAGTATGGTTCAATATGAGATTTTCTTTGGATTGAAAGGAAGGTCCTTTCAATTGCGTCAAGCTGTACAGTATCACAAAACGGGATTCAAATCTAAGCAGACTGGCAAAATAACGATAGCCTGATGAGATTCTCTCATGAGATTTTTGTCTGCATGTTCGAGTCTGGAATTAGACTTAGTCAGCGTCCAAGGGTTCATTCTTACACGCAAGACTGAATGCTTTCCACAAGTAAGCTTCCATGAATAGGTACGTAGGTTATGCTTTCCAGTTGACCTGAGAATTTTCGAATTCGAATCTAGCAGCATTCCTATCACTGAGTAGGATTGTAACCTACAATAATCATATCAGGACATGAGATGCAGCTAATAACTAGACCCTCCATCTCATCACCAGAGTGAGATATGTTCTCAGCACGCCGAGTGACTCTTCGGCGATCCAGCGGGGGTTGCCGGCCGGCCACAGCGCTGACCCCACCCTAACTTTGACGGTCGCGGGGAGCTGTGGCGCTAGCTTCTACAAACATCAGCTAAAGAAAGACCCCGCCACTTTTGTCAATTTCATCATCATTCTCAATTCTCAACTGTTGCGACAAAACTATCCCCCTTCCCACGCCCAAAGAAGTCCCACCACAGTTCTATAAACCAATTCTTCCTCAACAAAGACACATCCAAAGAAGAGACATCGAGCTCTCACCATGTCTCTGGCGCAGCTCTCTCGCCTGCTGCCCCTCCCTGAGGACGAGCTGAAGCAGATGCTCGACTACGCAAACACGCTGTCGAAATCCGAAGCCGCAAACCACTTCAACGACCTACTGGGCGACTCACCGCAGGCCGTCGAGTTCATTTCCTCGTTTAATTCACGACGACAAGAGAAGAAGACCCCAAGCCCAGCGCCGCAAACCAGTTCGATCAGCTCAAGTACCCCGGAGCCTGCTCCAAAGACGTCGCGGGGACCCAAGAAGAAGAAGGCAAACATACACACACCGGCCGCAAGACAAATCGACGCTGCACCTCCCCCGGGAGCAAGCTACAATAAGAAGTCACAGGAGGATGAGTGGTACGGAGGGAAGAAGCCAGCTCCGGCGGCGGAGAGCAGCGGCAGCAACAGCATTAGCACTGCCTTCCCGCAACTTGGGGCCCCGTCGTCGGGTTCTAAGCAACCACCAAAGAGTGCTACTCCTCCCCCGCAGCAGCAAAGAACGGCCGGAGGCTATCTGATATCCGACGTCAAGGCCAAGCCCAAGTCGAACCCTGTATCACGATCCTCTACCCCCAAGCCCACGACGAAACCTACAAAGATATCGATTGCCGGAGGTACGCCAATGGCGGGTGCATCAACGGCCCTCAACGATCTAGACGCGGCCATCCGGACCTTGGAGTTAACGACAAACCCAACAATGGGCGATGACCCGAAAACGAGGAGGTGCAATTGCGTGGCCACCCGGCACCCACTGCAGACGGCAGCACCCAACTGCCAGTCGTGCGGCAAGGTCATTTGCGTCAAGGAGGGCCTTGGGCCATGCACATTCTGCGGCACGCCTCTGCTGTCGTCGGAGGACGTACAAGGGATGATTAGGGAGCTCAAGGCCGAGCGAGGAAAGGAGCGCATGGCTGTGGATAGAGATGCTCACAAGCGTGCCGAGGTCAGCAAGAAGCCGGTGCCGTTCAGCCAGAATAAGATGTCCGAGGCGGAGGCCAAGGCCAAGGAGCACCGGGACAAGCTTTTGAACTTTCAAGCGCAGAACGCGCGGCGAACGACGGTCAGAGACGAGGCGGCAGACTTTGATGTCAGCGGGGCCATGGCCGGCAGCGGAGGCAATATCTGGTCGACGCCCGAGGAGCGGGCCAGGGAGCTCAAGAGGCAGCAAAAGATTCTCCGCGAGATCGAGTGGAACGCGAAGCCCGAGTATGAGAAGCGACGGCAGGTTGTCAGCATTGACGTGGTGGGTGGCAAGGTAGTCAGGAAGATGGCGGCTGTGGAGCGGCCGACAACGCCGGACGAAGAGGATATTGTTATGGACGAAGTTGAAGACGAGAACTACAGCCTCACCAGTCAACGGCAGGGTGGACAGGGTGGTGCTGGCGGCGGCGGAGCCTTTAGCCAGAACCCTTTACTGGGAGGACTGATCAAACCGGTGTGGGATGCCAAGGGAAAGGGAGCGCAGCTGGAGGGCCGCAAGGACAGAAAGACGCAGTGGAGGAGGGTGCAGGATGACTTTGGGGACAACGAAGCGGTGATTTTGGATGGCGGGGCGCATGGATACTCGGCTACGGGTGACGAGCCAGCGTGCGGTTGAGTTCACGGTTCAATGACTTGTCGTGTATTGGAGTGGAGAGTACGGAGTATTAGAGGACCCTCAACATGTGGTCAACTGGATGATTGGGTTAGAGTCTCTTATAGATGAGACATGAACACATAAGTAAGCATTCCTCGGGGAGTTGGTGGTTTTGGACAAAGCATTGTGTAGCGGTGACGGAGGTAGACTCGGGTGTTTGCATGTAAGGCATGATTGGGGGTCATCTTATATGAGACTTAGACTACGGATACCTTGGTATATCTACCTTATTCAAAGATGGAGATGCGTATGCTCGGTTCACATTTGGGCTTGGGCAGCAATACTTGATCTTCAGGGGTATCCGTTCGGTGGCCCAATCACAGACAATGAAGAGGCCTGGAACAGCAGGTCGGTCTTTGAAGAAGAGCAAACATTGTGTACGGAGTACCTAAAGGATGGATGCAGATATTCAGGGAAGTGTGGTGGTGAGGTACCCGGATGGAGAGGGACGGGAGGACCTGAGGTGGTGGTGGTGATGGTGGAAGGTACTTTGGTACAACGTCATGTGACTTCGTGTCTTTGACCTGCTGAGTCAGGCCGAGCGGGAAGCCGGGCGTGTCGCAGTCGCTCGATTTTTGCCGCCACCGCTGTCCATGTCGCCTCGGCCGGGGTGTCTCTTTGTTCTGGCAGGAGCGGCCTCGACTGGCACCAGGTACCTGCCTGCCTTACTGACTGCTGAATTCTGACATTAGCGACCATTGCATCACACACATTCGTTCTTTTCGTCTTCATCATCTTTTGGGTTTTTTTGAGTACGGAGTATCATATTCACTGTTCGCATCCTCTTGCGTGACCACCGAACTGGGGTCCCCGTCTGTTTAGCGAAACGAGCCCCAAGAGCGTTAGGTCAGGACGACTGGGAGGGGGGAATTCGCCATTGTTACAGTGGAGAAGCCGCTGCAAGACACAGCCGAGAGACACTGGAGTTTCTCCCCCCAAGGGCCAGAACAACGAGAACAAGAGTCAACAATCCACGGAAACACACACACCCACACATCAAACGGGACACACCTGGGCAGAAAAAAACAACATACGGGGACTTTTCATTGTGAAGGAGAACAACCGACGGGAAGGCAAGCCAGGTGGGCGAAAATAACGCGACGCAGACCGCGTAAACCGCCCTTTTCCTCCACCACCACCACCACCCCAGCCCAGCCCAGTTATCGCTCCTTTTGCTCCTCCCAGGCTCCCCGTCCCGTCTTCCATCCCCCCCGCCCGTCAATCAATTCCCTCCCCAGCTAATTACCTATCGTCTAACTACGGTCTTGGGTGCCCGCGACCGTTAGCAGATGCCTCGACAGCGGACATCACCACCTGTGTGACCTGTCTAGTGTCGTCCGCGTACCTCACCTACCTACCTGTGCAAACTGTACCACAGCCCACCACCACCACCACACTCGACTGCACCGCACTGTTCCTCCACCACACCGCACACCCGATCCTCGTCGCAACCCTCACCCGTCACCTCGGTCACTCCTACACCTCCGACCACCAAATCTCCCTCTCCTCTCCTCTCGCCGGCCTTGTTGCCGTATATCGTCTTTATCGGTGTTTGAATACACCCTTCAACATACTCGGTCCCTGCATCCGCCCGCCTCTCGAAGCCTCCATCATCACACTTCAGTCGGGCGCATCACCAGTCTGTCCGCCATGGACTCTGCCTCCATCCCGCCCCGGCTGGGCCACATACACGAATCCGACCGACAACATTTCAAAATGCACTCTCCCGCGACCCTTCAAGACACGGGATTGCTGCCGGATAAAGCCGCTCGTCGTGCTCTGCAGCCCTTGACTCGACCCCAGGCCGTCGCCTTCCCCGACGCGCTCCCCAACGACAAAGCCGCATCTTCCTTGGGCGACGCGACTGCGAATCACCACCACAACCTCCACAGCCACACCCACGCTCACCTTCATGCACAAGGCCAACAACCCCGGCCCAGCTACCAGCAGCCCTCGCAATCCTTCACAACATCAAATCACCTTCCTCGCATAGCCGATCAACAACCTCTCAAGACCACTTCAATCGCTACTTCCTCCGTACCTTCTCAGGTTACTCCATCCACCCACCAGCGACCGCTCCCCTCCTCTGACTCGCAGACCTCGAGCCTGTCTGCCGAACCCGCCAACGTCTTCACGCCGCCCGCCAGTCAGGGTGACATGCCCGGAGGAAGCCTCAACGGTCACGATTCCAGCCAAGAGTCACAATTACTTCAGTTATCCCATATTGCCGCCGCCCAGGACAAGTTGGCCGAGGACAATGTCATGGCAACTGCCCGGAAGCGAATGGCCGACGGTGCCCTTAAGGAAAACACCTCTCCCGTTCGAATGGGCCATTCGAGGAACACGAGCACCGTCAGCATGGCCTCTACTACAGCCAGCAGTATCGGTGATGTAAGTCGGCACGCGACACTAGAACAAAGATATCATGGCTGACCCAGTATGTATAGTGGTCCAGCGACCTCAAGACGCGCCTCTCGTACGCAATGCTCAAGGTCAATCACGGCTGGCAATCACACTCCATTGATGAGGTCGAATCCATGGCGTCCCAGGCCGCCTCGCCCACCTCGAGCCATTCCACCTTGCACGGCCGTCAAGAGCTGTCTGCAAGTCCTCGCGCCAACATGGCCCGTTATCAACCCGTGAGCGCTGCCACCACGGCAAGCTCCGGCCCCAGCCCTGCAACCTACGAGTCCTTCTGGAAGGAGGGCCCAAGATCCACGCATACCTCTGCCTCTCCTCCCGCTCCCGTCCAGAATCCAAACGTCCCTACACTTGCACCGCCTGCTCCGATTCAACCGTCAAGGCCAATGGGAGGTCACAACCCCCGCCGTAATTCAAATCCTCGCTACACTCCGACTCTTCTCTCCCACTCACACAGCGCGTCACCGCATACGCCTTCTCAACCAAACAATAATGCGACGCCAAATCAGAGGTTAGGCCGGACTCCACTCATCGACCCGATCCTCTTCTCACCTCATCAAAACGTTAGAGAGCAGGACGCCATCGAATCACTACTCTTCATGAGCAGTCCCGGAAACTCGGCCAACATGAAGCACAACTACTCGTCATCAGCAGCCTCAAACCTGCCTGGTCGCCATGCTCTACCCAGCTCACAACCCCGTAAAAGCCTGCCCTCGCAACGGCCCCTGCCGCAGAAACGGGTGGGTTTCGAGAAGAGCCCCGGAGGCATGACGGCAGTGAGCGACATGGACATTGACATGGACTCACCTCAATCACGAGGGCCAATGAGGAGGCGAATCAACGGAAGTGCCAGCTTCTCCGGAGGGGCCATTGGCAGCACGCTGCGTCCACAATTGTCTTTACCAGCGGCCCTTGGAAGCACCTCACGACCTCGGCCGCGCTTAGCGGACGCGGACATTGAGCGGATGATTGATCAAGCAGCGCAAGCCGGCGACAGCTCTGACGACGATGACGGCGAAATTCAGATTCCAGGGAGAAATCGGCCAGAAGGGGCCGTAGGAGTATGAGTGCCGTGTTTTGTCCTATTATTTTTGTTTTCTTCGCATGGATGATCACCTGGGGGATCTGCATTGCTTTTGTTTGGACTGCATATACACACGTGTTTTGGCGCCGGAAGAACCAAGGTTGCAAGGTTCCCGGGAGAAACGTGACGATGACGACGAATTTCTTTTTTGCTTCTTTTGGGACACATATATACACCTGCTCGTTGGATACTGTTCGCCCGAGGCCGGGTTCTCAGTATTACACGGGCATTTAGCTGACTGGTTTTGCCCGTCTTCCACACCAGGGAGGGGGCTTCATTTAGGGAGCATAAGGGAGGCCTTGCACCTCTGACGGAGTTTTGAATCTCGGAATTTCTCTTTTCAGGATATTATTATATGCATTGCATGGCTGAGGCCACGAGTAGCATCACAGACGCATAGGATAGTGACTCTTTGGTCACCGTGCAAAATGAAAGCAAATTATTGGTCTGTACAAGTTTGAATTTACACGCGTCGTGAGACGCCTAAAGGTATCTGAGTAGGCCAGCGAGGCCATCGATATCGGCTTCCCTGAATATTCCCATGTCAAAACGTCCACCTCTTGCTTCTCTCTAATGCACTAGCCGTGCAGGTATATAGTAGTAGACAGTAACATCATTACGAGTAAAACCACCCCAAAAAACGCCAGTCGTAATCAAATAGTCATCAACGCATCCGAGTCTCTCTACCAGCCTCCGTGGTGGCCATGATGTCCGTGGTGACCGTGGTGACCACCCCCGTGATGAGGAGGCCCGCCGTGGTGTCCATGCTTCTCACGTCCCATCAGCGAACCGACCAGACCGCCGAAGCCACCGGAAGAGTGGTGGCTTCCGCCGTGGTGCGGCGGACCATGGTGCGGCGGACCGTAGTGGTGGCCTCCGTAGGGTGGCGGGGGAGGTCCGCCGTGGTGGTGGTGGTGATGACCTCCGTAGTGATGGGGAGGCGGGGGCGGAGGAGGCGGCGGGTGGTGGTGTCCGTGATGCCCGTGGTGTCCGTGGCTGTGGCTGCTGCTGGAGTGATGACTTCCACTCAACCTGTGCTCCAGCTTATTCGCGACCACTGCGCCGCCCAGAGCACCCGCCACGGCGCCGAGCTTGCCCCCGAGGAACTTCTTTCCCGCGTACCCTCCCGCCGCGCCGCCGCCGATGGTGGAGACGAGGCCGCGTTCGCCTTCTTGGCCAGTGCCGAGTTGGGCGTCGTAGCCTGGTGGACCGGTGGATCGGGAGCGGTGGTGGGAGGAGGAGCCGGGAAGGCCGAGAGAGGAGAAGGAGGAGTGAGGGCGTTCCGAGTTTGCGGAGCGGGGGCGGTAGCCTGCGCTGTCTATGAGGGGGCCTGCGGAGAGGTGGCGGGAGGAGGAGCCTGGTGTGTGGGTGTTTTGGCGGGTGCCGCCGTAGTAGTCTTGTGCTGACATTTGAGTTTGAGTTTGTTGTGTTGATGTTGTTGTGTTGATGATGTTGTGGTGAGGGTGTGTAAGTGGTCTTGTATTCGCTTCTCGAGGTTTGGGTATAAGTGGCGAGTTTGTTGATGAGCAAGATATTAATGAAAGTAAATGGGGACAGAGACTGGGGGACACCAGCCTTAAGTAAACCGGTCGTCTGAACAGGTTCACAGGGGAACCAGTCCAAGCTGGGGGGAGTGATCAAGGCATGACTGTGACTTGGAGAGAAACCTAAGCTTCGCGACGAGGATGGATCCCGGGAGCGGCGCAAGGTCGCGCTGGGGCGGAGTTTTCGGGCTTGGATGTGGTGGTAGGTAGGGAATTGCGTAAGGCGGCGGCCCCTCTTTTTGGTGTCACTTTACATTCAAGAGGTACATACACACTACGCAGTACACACTCGCTCCCGCGTCCATCCCTTCACGGACGCTCCACATGGTCGCCGGGGCTCAGCGCCCAACAGGTTGATATTACACGTAATTCACGATGGGCAGGTCATTCTTCTCCGCGGGGATGATTCGACACGCGTTTGATGTGTTTGTGCCTTGGCTGTATCGTCTGGCCGCGCTAGTGGGCGAGACAGATGGTCATTATGCCGAGTCTTTGGATACCGTCACGGGATTCTCATGGAATGTACTTGTGCACCACGTTCTGCAGAGATGTATCTCTGTATGGAGTATGAGGGATGGGGTATATTTGTGTGGGACGGAACGTCTGATGTGTGAGAGAGAAGATCGTATGCTCGTCATTGTTTGCCCTGACATTATGCCTGGTGCCTTGACCTTACTCTCAGTCTGTTTTGTTCGGATATACAGGTACAGACGGGAAGAGACGCAAGGTAGCGTTCCATCTGCAAACACACCTTAATTTTTGCTTATTCGCGGGTTGTGGATTACCGGACCTGCAGGCGGCAGATTGCGAATGCACGGCAGATTCCCACAAGGCGCATGCTAAGAATATCGAATCGGTGCTGGGCGAAGTCGGCGGGGGAGATGCGAGATTGCCGGCTGGGGTCTAAGGGTCGATAGGGCAAGGTGAGAGTAAATGTGAGCACTGAAAATAAGGACTGAGGACTGAAAGTGAGCCTGAGAGTGAGAGTGAAAGTGAGAGTGAAAAGTAGAGGTGAGTGAGTTCGGGGGAGGCGGTGCGCTAGGCCCCATCAGGTGGCTCCACTTTCTCTTTCGGGATGGACCATGTCACCCTCCGTCCCGTGCTTCGGGTCTTCGGCGTTAGGGGTCCCAGTCGGCGAGTCCGGAGAGCCACCGCGATTGCGTCCTCACCTTTACTATCGTCAACCACCGCCTCTCTCTACTCTATAGGCTACAATTCACAGCAGTCGCCTTCATCAACAACGTCATTCTGAGGCTCCGTGAGGGCTTCAACTACCTCCGCAATCGGTCTCGTCATCTTCTACGGTTCACCTCTGCTGCTGACTGCACCACCCTCGGCTACACTCGCATCTTGACATGAGATTATCCCCAGGCACAAAACTTACGTGGGGATAACCTTCATCCCAGCTCAGCCTCACAGACACCTCAGACCGCGCCCACTGCCTCGCAGACGCAATTCAACCCCGAGTCACTTTTGTTTTGGAAATCTTCAGATCACATCACGTTTTGAATGCAATACCTTATTATTTCCGGTCCTCGCGCTTCTCCACGGCTATAACAACTTCACACTACAAATCTACAGATCTCTGTAGACTGGCCGTACTCTAACAGCCAAGACGGCAGACACGGCTCCATAGCAGCAAGGTTCGCCTGTTCGTCGCCGACTCATGAGAAGCATGAGGCCAGTACCATCCTAATCTGCCCAGATTGAGGCCCACCCCGCTTTCTTCTAGAACATGTCGAAACATTTTCTAGGTTCTCGAAAAGATGCCCGAGCCTCACTCGCGCCGCGCTGGAGCTTGGAGCAGGGATGGGACTCCAAAGTCTGAACCCGCGCCACAGTCCCCACATCGGCATCTCGGAGACTTCGCCCACATTCCCGAACGCGAGACGGCGAGAGCCCACTGCCGTGGCGGAACCTCGACCGCTCCGCCGCGTGTTCGCTTCCGCCAAGCCACTATTCCCGTGTCACCCGGCCCGACGTGGTTCGAACTGCGCCTGGTATGTCAGTAGACTTGGAACCTCATCACGCCTCACGTGAACATCCCGCCGGCCGGGCCTCAATTCAAGGTACTGGAGTTTTTGTTGCAACATTATCGTCTCATTACATCGTTCGATATGCTAGAAACCTAATACAATTCTAGGACACGACCAGGCTTCCCTCCAACGCCAGGTTTCTGCTCGACGCTCCAACCTTGACGGTAAACGTACCCGCCGGCACAACCCAGTTCTGGCTTGCGACATCCCAGTAGCTCAGGTCTTTCCTTCTAAGGTTGAACGTTGCTACTGCTGATTCGCCCTCGCCGAGCCTTAACTTCTCGAATCCGCGGAGCTGCTTCGGCGGAGACAGGGGCGCGCCGGCCGGGAGGGTGAGGTACAGCTGCGCGATCTCGGCGCCGGCGATGGATCCCGTGTTCTTGATGGTCGCCGTTACGGTGGCAACGACTTCGAAGAGATCGGCGCGGCCACCGGGGACCACTTGGCCGACGGCCGGGCCGGCTGTAGCTGTGGATGTGACGCTGATGTCCGAGTAGGTAAAGTTGGTGTATGCTGCATATTTCATTAGCATGGCCTTCCAAGTGAAGCGTCAATCCTCCCCTAGAGCACAAAAGACTTACACAATCCGAAACCAAACTCGTAACGCGGCTCAATGCCAGCCCGGTCAAAGTGGCGATAGTCGATAAAGATGCCCTCGGCAAAGTTATCCTCGAGCGTCTTGGACACCGCAGTGCCGTAGTCGGCGACACTCTTGCCAATCGTATACGGCAGCTTTCCGTTGGGGTTCGTCGCGCCCCAGAGGATGTCAACCAGCGCATTGCCAGTCTCCTGCGACCCGAGCCCAGCCCATACAATGGCCTTGACGCCGGGCTGCGCGAGGATCGTCTCGAGAATGATGGGCCCGACGCTGTGCACCACGACCACGACGTTATCGTTGACTGCCGCCGCGGCCTTGACGAGCTCGTTGCCGTTGTGCCACGGGTCCAGCGTGTTGCGGTCGCCAATGTTGCCATCGACGGTGATGTAGCCCTCGCCCGAGTCCGACGTGATGAAGACAAACGCGGCATCGGCGCCGGCGGCCGCGGTAGCGCCCTGCTGCGCGTCGTCGGTGCTGCTGGCAGATACCTCCGTGCCGTCCTGCTGCGCGCGCTCCCGGATCGCGTCGAGGGGGGCGACGAGGTAGGGGTAGTCTACCGTTCCGGAACCCCACCCCATGCCGAGGGTGCCGTTGTTGCAGCTGCGGTCGTAGCAGGCGTTGATGCCGGCCGGGTTATTCACGGTCGAGGACCCGATGACGGCGATTTTTTTAGGCGCCTTGAGCGGGAGGATGGCGCCGTCGTTCTTGAGCAGCACGATGCCGTCCCGCGCCGTGGCGCGCACGTTGTCCTTGTGCGTGCCCTGGACGTTGGCCGCGAGGTTGACGGGCGGGTACTCGCCCTGGTCCTGGCCGAGGAGGTACCACGCCGCGAGGATCCGGCGGACTTTATCCTCGATGGTGGTCAGCGAGACGGTGCCGTTCTCCACGACCGTCTTGAGCTGCGGGCCCCACCACACGGAGCTGGGGTCGTTGTTGTAGTTTGCGCCCGGCATCATCATGTCCAGCCCGGCCTCGGCGCCGCTGACGGTGCCCGTGGTCGCGTACCAATCCGTCATGACGTACCCGGGGAAACCCAGCTCTTCTTTGAGGAGCTTGGTCATGACGGCGTCATTTTCGCAGGCCCAGGTGCCGTTGATTTTGTTGTAGGAGCACATTACCGAGGCGACGTTGGCGTGGACGGCCTCGGCGAAGGGCCAAAGGTAGAGCTCGTGCATTTCCCTGTCGCCGACGTTGCTGCTGATTGTCTCGCGGTTGAGTTCTTGCTCGTTGACAATGTAGTGCTTTGCCGTTGCTTGGACACCAGAAGACTGCATGCCCTCGATAGTCTCTCTGGTTGCGATGCCCATGAGATACGGGTCTGGGCCGAAGCCCTCCCAGTTTCTACCGGCATTTGGTGTCTGTTTCAGGTTTTCGACAGTCAGCCATATTTCTTTGAATCTCAAGTGCGACAGTTCACGGAATCCGAGAACCTACTTTACCCAAAGCACCACACGCAGGACCAAGCATAACATGAACACCGACGCCCCTCGCCTCAGCAGCTTTGAACGCGCCCCTCTGCCGAATCAGCTCGACGTCCCACGTCGCCGCCGCCTGGATACCGGGCACGAAGGCCGTCACGCTGCTGGCGTAGCGGACGCCGAGGGGCCCGTCTTGGAGACAGAGCGAGGGGTAGTTGATGGAGGACGCGGGCGAGGTGTTACCGACGCAGAGGCCCTTGCCCCAGCCGATACCCGAGACGATGCCAATCTTTTCGTCGAGGGAGAGCTTGGCAATGGCGGCTTCGGCTTTGGCGTAGGCTGCGTTCCATTCCGGGGTGCGGACGGGGCTGCCGCCTCCCGTGGAGTTTTGCGCGCTGGCGAGGCAAGCCGCTGCGGCGAGGAATGCGATCTTGGGGAGATGCATCTTGAGAAAGGAGCGTTTAGGTCTGTGGGACGGATGGTAAGAGAAGCGAAGGTGTGTGGCCGCCGGGGGTCTTCGCCTTTATATGTCCCCGGAGGCCTGAAGCTCATGAGCTTTTTGGGAGCTTCCCTCCCCGCTTGAGGGGCAGTGACGATCCACACCGTTCAGTAAACCAGAGAGGTCTAGCCAAGCTGCCGAGGACATGGGGAAGAGGACAGAGGTCGTCATTCCTGCAGGGTCAATCTGCGTGAATTGGGCTCGGTATGTCCCTGTGATCTCATGTCCCGCGGCAAGGACATGTATGGTTCCGTGGCCCAGTGGTTGGCATAGTATAAATTGCCAATTGGCCCCCTTCATGTCTTGGCCCTGTGCGTCTACATTAAGGGGGCAACTTTAGAGTTGAGCCGTTCTCCATACTTTTGAGTCGGCATGTTCGGTAGTAGTATCCAGCGGCTTGGTATTGATCATCCCTTCCCAAGATCCATGGTTGGTGATTATTATTCAGTATAGGTAGTATTCGTTGACCACATGTTTTGTGCGTTCATCCCATAAAAGTAACCATGGATATGTGCCGCTAGAGAACTGTGGCCACATCGCGGCGGCTGCTCCCCTCCGGTTTGGAGAAATGGGAGAAGATCGTCCCGGAACAGAATGTCGGACTGCGTTGGTCTCTCAGGTGACATTGACATTGCCGTAGGGTTGCATTCGATCTCTTGGAAGCCGGGGCATGAGGTGATGTACATGATGGGCACATGCAAATGAGGGGAAAACTCCAACTGATCCACGGTCTTCTCAGTCTTGCTTAAAAGTATTCCCGCGAATGGACACCCGTTCACAAGACGTCGGGCCGTCTGCCGCAAGACCCAATTGCAATAGAGCGGTTATTTGCTATTGTTCTGAATTGCCGTACACCATCAATGATTATTCGCTCGAAAGCGAGTTCGGGCCATAGCCGGTTGAATGTCGTGGCCCCCTGAACGCAATTAAATGACGTTGTGAATCTTAACTTATTAAATGCCGGCCCGCTTGCAACCCCGCGTTGGGATGCCCGCTCGGCGGTCGCTTTTTGGGGACCCCGGGGGTAAGGGAACGGCGGTGGGCGGAAATTTGAAGCTCCCCTCATTTTCTTTACCTTTGGAGAGCAAGAAAGGATGAACTCTTCCGCATACTCATGTTGGCATCTCTGACGCAATGCCAATGGTGTGTCGACTGCTTCGTAGCGAAGTGCCTCCTCATTCAGGTCCTGTTGTGTTACGCTGATGTTGTTTAAACTTGGCTGGTAGTTACACACAAGCTAGACTGCATACAATAGAAAATACACAACATACTTTAGGTTCACAAGAAACGCGCAACTGGTTGGCTCCAACTCGGAGAAGTTCTCCCAGACTCTTAGGCGTCTGCATCGGGAACGCAAAGATGAACACCAGCATTTAAGGTTGTGCGCAAGCTCGGCCGAGGACTGCTAATAGTGTCTAAAATGACACTTTCACGCGCATACCTAATTCTCTTAACCTTACCTCCTACACAGCGGAGCAAAGAGGAGAAGATAAAGCTAATCGAATAGGAGTTCTTCCATGAAACAACTGCCAGTGAACCTAATTCACTGCCCCTGAACCATATGTCGACCGTGGTGAGTTAATTGTGCATAAACTTTTGGGGATGAACATGGATGGGTGATGCACCAAACGTACTGAGCCGAACTGTGCTCAAGGACTGAATTGAGTAAATAGTAACACTCAATCCCGCCTAAGTACACAAAAACTGTCTCCAAAGAGTAAAAACTAGATGGAAAATGCAAGAAATAGCAAAAAAATATGTGAAGATGCGGCCAGTGTGGATTGAACACACGACCTTCAGATTAAGTGATTGAAGTTAACTTCAGTCTGACGCTCTCCCAACTGAGCTATGTCCGCCACAATCTTCGATGACGATCTCGGCTGCTTATCGTCCTGAGTAGGTCGCGTGCGAGCTCGCGTGCGATAAAGTCGAATCTCCCGTCTCGCTGATGTTGAAGAAATCACGGAAGGTTCTTGCAATAAGACTTCTCAATCGCCATGGAATTTAATAAGATGACCAACGCAAACAACCAAAGAGTTGCAAGTTGCCCTCTCACCTCTGTAGCCGATTCGAGTCATATAGGCGCCCCACCGCTTAGCGACACTCTCGCGGAAACGATCACTAGGATAAAATTGTTCAGAGTCATAACTTTACTGGAATTCGCAGCGTTAAGGATGGAACTAGGTTGTACGGGTAGTCTCAACAGATCCGGCTCCTTTACGAGTTCCCGAAAATCTAAAGGTGCTCAATTCAAAGAGCAGCTGCTCTCTAATCCGCCAACTATCGGGTGGTTTCGTACTTCAACCGCCGTGCCTCCGTGTTCGTAGACCGATTGAGCCCGCCGGAATCTGACATGCTCGTCAACATGTAGTTTCAAGATGCACGAGAGGATCGCGATCCTACACATGTTACAAATCAATTCACCATTAGGAACGGTAAACCTGCCATCTGCTCATCCCTAGCCTCGAGACATAAAGGTGACTCAGCCAAACAATGTTCGGTTAGACTCGGTCGGCGCATGATAGCTCGCAGTCGTTCCGCCCTTCACTAAGCCTTAAATTCCGTTAGACCCGTCCTCTGTCTGTAGTCCGCGCCCTGCGGACAACATGCAGGAGTATCAAGCGAGTGCTTCAGCGGGTCACCTGCGGGCTAACACTCCGATGGACCCATGCTCCGGGATGCGGAGGTGGACGCGGCTCGGCTCCCGCTCCTGTTTGGACTTAATCTTTTGTCTTGCATGGGGTTGATAGATAAACCATCAACCTCTTGTGAGTCAATGGCATCTTGAGGTACGACTCACATTCGAAAGTAATATTGGTATAAATAACATTGGATAGGACATTGTTAAAAAGTCAATTGATTCAGAACATCTTCATCTTTGTTCAATTCGTTCTCATTCAGTGAGAGCCTTATCATTGGAGAGGTTTCGGCATCACGTTACCGATATATCATCACCGATATATCATCACCGACAATACCATCTCCTCTCATCATCTAGAACCTCATTCATCATGGGTGAGCTCGCGGAAGAAACAAGCAAGCTCCAACTCGGCTCCACGCCGTTTGGCAAGCCAATGTTGAAAGAATTCCTCCACGACCCAGCTTATCACAACATGAACAATGGTATGGCATTCCCAACTCAACCGCATTTCATGTCCCGTTCACTAACAAAAATAAAACCCAGGCTCATTCGGCACCATTCCACGCCACATTCAAAAAGTCCTCCGTTCCTACCAAGACGAAACCGAGGCCCGCCCAGATCCCTTCATCCGCTGGACCTACCACGACCACCTCCGCGAGTCCCGCAAAGCGGTAGCAGAAATCATAAAGACCCCTCTCGACAGCACCGTCTTCGTCCCCAACGCCACGACGGGCGTCAACACGGTCCTCCGCAACCTGTCCTGGGAGGCCGACGGCCTCGACGAGATCCTCTACTTCTCCACAATCTACGGCGGCTGCGCAAAGACGATCGACTACATCGTCGACACCCGCTACGGCCGCGTCTCGGAGCGCGGCATCCCGTTGACGTACCCGATGGAAGACGCCGACGTCGTAGCCCTCTTCCGCTCCGCCGTCGCGCAATCCCGCGCCGAGGGAAAACGCCCCAAGATCTGCCTGTTCGACGTCGTCACCAGCTTGCCGGGCATCTGCTTCCCCTGGGTCGCCATGACGGCCGCCTGCCGCGAGTTGGGGGTGATGAGCCTCGTCGACGGCGCGCAGGGGATCGGGATGGTGCACCTCGACGTCGCGGCCGCCGATCCGGACTTCTTCGTGTCCAACTGCCACAAGTGGCTGCACGTCCCGCGCGGGTGCGCCGTCTTCTACGTGCCGGAGCGGAATCAGCACCTCGTGGCGTCGACGGTGCCGACGTCGCACGGGTACGTGCCGCGGTCCGGACAGGTTCGGTTTAATCCGCTGCCGAAGAGCAAGGACTCGCAGTTTGTGACGAATTTCGGGTTCAACGGGACGTTTGATAATAGCCCGAACATGTGTGTCAAACACTCGATCGAGTGGCGTAAGAGCCTTGGTGGAGAGGACAAGATTCTGGATTACCTCCAGACACTGGCCAAAAATGGCGGCAAGAAGATTGCTGCGATCCTCGGGACGTTTATCCTGGACAACAAGACGGAGACGTTGACAAAGTGCGCCATGATCAACGTTGCGTTGCCGATGGTGAGCGGTCCTGATGCAGAGTCTGTCTCGGTGGGTTCTGATGGCACGGTCACCGTTCCCGAGGCTGAGTCCGGAGCTGTGGGCGCCTGGCTTGTATCCAAGTTGATGGGTGAGTACCAGACTTTCCTGCCTATCTACAGGCACGATGGTCGTTGGTGGGTCAGGGTGAGTGCGCAGATTTTCCTCGACGAGTCCGACTTTGAGTGGACCGGCAATATGTTGAAGAGTCTGTGTGAGCGCGTGGGCAAACAAGAGTACAATACGGAGGAAAGCAAATAGAGTGTGAAGAGGCGCGGAGACGTTGAAGGAAAAAAACAATGTTTTTATATCACAATGCCATTCATTTACTATGCCGGCTAGAGAGCTCAGAGGATATCTAAGCTAGAATGAGGTTCACCATGTAGTCCCGCAAAACATCCCTTAGGTAGGGGAATATAAGACAAAAAAAGATTTCTCTGTAGTCGATCGTCTCAGAAGACGCCCATGACCATGGCGATTAACACGGCTTGGAGGACGACCATTAACCCTCCCTTGGCAGCCGTCAACCTCTGACTGCCGGACGTCGAGCCGGCGTTGTTCATGTTGTTCTCCCTGGACATCAAAAAAAGTGAATCCTAATGCCAAAAGAAGTAAAGTGTATTCACACGTGTGTCAATGCTTACGCCGCTGCGCCAGCGCCAGTCGCGGGTGCTGCCGCCTGTTGGCTGTTGACGACGTGCTCGGCCATGCCGAGGGACATGTTTCCACCGTTGAAGGCAACGAATTGCGACTTGAACATGATGTCTCCGTAGATCTGAAGCTTAGAGGTGGTTGCCTGGAGGCCACCGAAGCAGGCTGGAGGGTGTTAGTTGATGCTATAGACAGGCCATGGGATTTTGTTTGACTTACTCTGAGCGTCAACCTGGGCAAAGTTGATGTCGGCACCCTTGACACGGGCCATGTAAACACCGCCGATATCCATCATGAGATCGGGAAGCTGGGCGTTGCAGGGGAAGGTGATGCCGCCGACCTGCTGGTCCTGCTTGGCACCCTGGACCTGCTGGTAGTAGGCCTGGACCATGGGAGGGTTGGCGAGGATGAGAGTGGTACCGGTGTCGGCAATGGCCTGAGCACCGGCGGTACCCTGCTGGACCTGACCGCCGGCAACCTGGAACTTCTCACTGCTGAACTGCCAGAAACCGCTGGTGGTGTTGACGGGGATCCAGGCCATCTGGCCGGTGAACTTGGAGCTGTCGATGCGGCCAAACTCGTAGGCGCCGACGGTCTTCTTGCGGAGATCGGCGGTGAAGACGGGCTCGGCAAGGCTGGGCATGACGTTGTCGAAGAAGGTCTTCTGGGCCGTGGGCTTGACGGTGTTCAGCTTGGAGAAAGCAAGACCGAGAAGACCGTTGTTGGCGGTGTCCTGGACGAACTGCTGGGAGACGGCGGTGGCCATCTCGACTGCCTGCTCCTGAACGACGGCGCCGCCAATGTCGACGACGTCAGTTCCGACGACACCCTGAGCTCCGGAGCCATCACCGTAGCGGATAGAGAACTGCTGTCCGGAGAGCATCTTGGCGTTCGTGCTCTTGGTAGGGTCGTACAGCTGGTGACCGGTCTGGGATGTGGCGTCGAGCATGGAGGTGAAGACCCACAGATCGGAAGAACCACTGTCAAAGTCGACGTTGACCTCCTGGCCACCAATCTTGATGGGCGAAACGTACTCGACGTCGTTGCGGATCGGGGTGGCGGTGACGAGACCGGTTCCGGGTTGTCCAGCGGCGGCGGTCTGGTTCGTGGCGCCGGCGGCGAGAGACTTGAAGCCCTCGGCCTTGACGGGCTCGGGGCTGGGGTTCTGGGCCGCCATGGCGTCCATGGCATCCTGCAGGCCCTGCGGGATGGGCATGCTGTACTTGCGGTACGCCTTGATCAGCTGTCTCGGACCATTGTGACCGGCGAAGTTGTCGTTGGGCACTCTGGGGACGAGGAAGTGTCCTCGCTTTTGGATATTAGCGCGCTTCTCGACCGGGGAGGCGTCGGCAAAGGTCGACAGGAGGCCGTAAAGGACCAGCGACCGCAATGAAGTTGACTCCATGTTGATTGTGATGTAAAAAGGACGTCCGTCACCAGGCAGACAACTCTATGAACAGAGAGAGGATATAAAAACAGGCCACACCAGGCGGCTCTTTTGCTTGTTAATGAGAAGGACGAGGAGCTGTCTCCAGGGAGCCCTCAAAAGTGTAAAAAAAAAGGGGGAATTAAACAAGAGTCGTCGTGAATGAACGGAAACTGGTGACGGGGGGCGGGAGAAAGGAATAGAGGATGGCCAAGAAGAGAAGAGTAACCCAGGTCGGAAAAGAAGAAGAAGACGGTGGTGGACAAGGCCGAGTTAATGTTCAAAGTAGGAAAGTCAAGAGATGGCGACTGGCCCGGCTCAGAGAGCGAGGATTATACATGTTGCAAAAAATGGGACGACGACGTCGTGCGCTTGTTGCTTGGAGGCTCCAGGCGAGCCAAGTCTCAAGTTGTGATGCCCTGGTCACAGATTGTCCCGCTCAGCAAGGGGGCGTGCGCGTCCATGTCAAGCCGGGCCAACCCTGTGATGGACGGATCTGGCGTCGAACCGGTCGAACCACTGCAGAGGTTCTGACTGAGAGCGAAGGCGAGGTAGGAGAAGGAGGGCGAAGCCTGGAGGAGGAGGACCAGGGGAGGGTGTGTGCGCTTCCGCCTGGGATCGGGGTTCCCTCCCGTCAGTCAGGACCCAAGACATGAGTTGCGGCAACGAGGTGGATCTGGTAGCATGTTTGGAATTCTGCGAATACGTCGAGGAGAAGATCGGTCACAAGCAGGGGAGTCCCCTTACCCCACAGTTGACCAGGCCGTGATCCAGAGCAGGGATACTGGTCGATCGGTGCCGGGAGGCTAGCGCAGGGGATGGGGGAGAGGGGGGGGGGGGCAAGGAGAAGGGGGAATGTTGAGCTGTGGGTGTGGACGTGGATGGTGTGCATCTGTCTCTGCGTGACCGTTCTGACCTTTCCCATGCTCGCTTTCTGTTCGCAACTATGCGGAAGCCCGTTGAGGTAGGTCTGAGTGAGAGCCAAGAAATATCGTGCTTCGGATGTAAAGTCTCATGAGCCATGGAAACTGGCGAGCCGTTGATCTGAGGTCTCAATTAGCTTATTTCGACCCATTTAAGCGTGGTTGATTTGGCAGGTTGACAATGCGATATGATCCCGGTCTCTCTCTAATCACCATACCGGTAGATAGACAAGCAGTAGCAGCAACACCACCACCATCTCAGTCTGGTAAGGCACATGTACGTTTGGCGCCCGGCAGCGATGAGAAAAGCAGAAACGGTAAGGCGGAGGGCGCTGTCAGATCTCCCCTAGCGCCGACGCTCTTTCTCTGCCATAACTTACAAGGCTTACGTGCCGTAAGCTACTGCGAGAAAGACACAAGCTCGCCGCAGCCAAGCGTATGCTAGTCCTCGGGCGATGTTCTCGGGACCAGCTAGCCGGGCTGTCGCATTTAGAGCAGTCCTGGTGCAGATGGCCAGACAAGTTGTTCGTCACCCCCTTCTCCACTGGACGGCGATGGTGAGCCGAAGTTGGTCCCGTTGATCCAGAAGTCTAGGTCAAGTAAGCGTGGCTAAGCATTTAGACGACGTAGCAGGTAGATGTGGTGGCCCACGCATGTTCCCCACAGGCCTTATTCCAATTATCAAGTTGGATGCTGGATGCTGGATGCCGGCAAGCTGTCGAGTTGGGGCGGCTTCTCATCAGACAAAACACTGACAAAGAGGATGGCGAATATCCGACGATGGGCCAGAGAAAGAGCAGTGAAGTCAAGCAGCCAGCCAGCCTCAGGTGAGGAATGAGTAGGGTA
Source organism: Colletotrichum scovillei (assembly GCF_011075155.1). Taxonomy (NCBI): domain Eukaryota; kingdom Fungi; phylum Ascomycota; class Sordariomycetes; order Glomerellales; family Glomerellaceae; genus Colletotrichum; species Colletotrichum scovillei. Next base: position 151,274 of record NW_023336269.1, read on the forward strand.
TAGACTGGATGCTGCTGCTGCTGCTGCTGCTATTCTTGGCCCCAAGCGTCAAACGGGTAATCCTTCCACGCCCTCGAGAACGAACCGGGTGTCTAGCCCTACCTAGTCGGTTGGAAACGAAAGGCAAAAAACAGAGAGGGAGTTTTCTTTGACCGACAGGAAGAAAACAGCATCATCCCCTCTTGGATTCAACTTCAAGGGGGGGAGGGGTCTCTCTCGCAGGGGAGGGGGGATCGAGCGCGGGAGAGCGGCGAAGGATGGGCGAGCGAGGATTCGACGGTGCATTCGACAGAGAAAGGAGGAGGACAGTATCCCGGGTGAATCTCGTCATTGGACCCCTCTGGTAAGTCAGCGTTCGCAGTTGTTTCCGCTTGGCGTTTCAGCGATCCCCATGGTTGCTCTCCCGTCGCCAGCTAAGCCTCGCGGCGCTTGGCGCAGTAGCGATGTGTCTGCAATGTGACTGCTGGGCAAAGCAAGACTTTTTGCCAAGGGCGATCTGGTCCACGGCCTCCACGGTCTACATGGCCTCCATGTTGCGGCCTGCTTAGCGAGCTAAGCTTTGGGATGTTGCGGAAGAGGGATACCGAACATAATTAGGTCGAGGGACTCTTCCCTATCGGATGAAGGAGAAACAAGTGCCATTGCTGAAGCCAAAACTGTCATTGTTTGCGGACCTCGGGCACGCCCCGGGGATAGGCAGGCACAGGCACAGGCACAGTCGCTGTCAGACCGTCAGGTTGACCATAGGCCGCATTCCTTAGTCTATCGTTCTCGCGTGTGCGTGTGGCACCTAGACAGACAGACAGCTGAATGACGGAGCCGCCTCCCGCCGCATAGCTTGGAACGAGGTCCTGTTCGACTAGGCCTCATCTCCCTTGATTAGATTCTAGTTTCTCTCTGACCATGGTCTCTGCGAAGAAAGAACCCCTTGGCCTTGCGATGACTTAGTTCAGGAGAAGGCGGTTTGGGGTTTGGGATCTTTGAAAACGCTGGCGAAGAGACAGGGCAATATCGGCAAGGTCGCTGACGTATCCACGGGTAAACGGCGCGGTCAACATCGTTTCTGACCAACGCGTGGTCCGGGTTGGAGTCAGCGAAGAGAGACAACGGAGACAACGGAGACAACGAGGCCCAATCGGTCGATGGTGGCCAGAGGTGTCCAGGCCAGACCAAGTTTTCAGTTGGCGGCTGTTGATGCTGGCTGGCAAGCTGTAGCCATGTTGCCAGCCAGGCATGGAGACCGACCGACCGCAAGAGACTCGAGAGAAGACAACAAATGATGATGGGTGGACTCGGAGAAGCCCCAGTCCCTCCTCCCCTCCCCTCCCCTCTGGATCCCCTCTGGAGTCTCAACTTCTCGTGAAGGCTCCCTCGTTCTCCTGGGGGTCCTCGTGGATGGACGTTGAGTCCAGTCTTTCTGTCGAGTGAGTGGACAGGCTGACAGGGCCTGAAACGGTCCACTGGAGATTCTGAGACAGAGTTGTGCGGCGGGATCCCAGCAGTAAAACTCCGAGCGGCCAAATGTTCCGAGCGGTCCATGTGCCCCGGGCGTAGCGAGGGGTCCATACACTGTCGGGTAGGTAGCGCCAAGTAGTGTAGCGCTTAACCCAGGCTGCAAGGTACGGGTACGCTACTTCGTACGTGCAGCAGCAGGTGTGAGTACTCGCAGCGTATCATTTGGCATGTTATTGTTAGTGCGGCGGCGAGCCGGTGAGAGCGTTCAACGTCGACGTCCATTCATCCATCCATCCATCCATCCATCCATCCCAAAGGCAACAAGGACATGGCTTGGGCTGGAGGCCTTATGAGAGAGTAAGTCGACCTTAGCAGCTCCCGGAAAGGCGAAGTGTCGGTGTCGCAGAACATGAGGCCTCGTTGCACGATTTGCAATACTGTTTGTCCTGTAGAGAAACGAATGTGACCGCCTTGCTGGCGCTGAGCGTCAAGTCATACCCGTAGATCCGTTTCCACTTCATGTTTTGCGACGACGGCTGACGCACTTCGCCTCGAATATTCGACGTTGCAGCCAGGCAGATCACCGCATCGTATCCCCAGGGACCTTACCAGATGGACCCCGAGACCGAAGTGTAAAGAGGCGAGAGAGAGAGAGAGAGAGAGTGAGAGTGAGAGAGAGCTCTAGAGGGATGAATGGATAGATCCCATCCCGGTAGCATATCATGTGCATCCATCCTATAAAGGCATTTGCTATGCGCTGAATGTACACAATGTGTGAAAATGGCATGATGACCATGGGGCGAGACAGGCAACCTTGAACTTGGGCTTGAAGCTAGGTACGCCGTTCAATTTGCGAGAAAACGGGACCCTGCCCTGCGGCCGGTACAAAGTTGAGATCAACTATAATCGGTCTGCTGCCGTGAGTCGAGAGTGGACTGCCCTAGGTAATGCCCATCATCTGAACCGGCGCAGGGCCACGGGAGACGTGGAAGAAAGTTGTCATGTCGGAGGAAGCAACTCTAAAAGCCAACCTAAAATGAAAAAAACGGTTGGACAAAGTAGTCTCTGTAGACACCTTGGACTAAAAAAGGTTGCTTTTTGCTCGGGTTTAGGCTCGGCGTAAAGATGGTTTGACGATAGTTAATGAATATGGGCGTGCAGTGCGGTGGTTGCGAGAGTAAATTGCCCGGCCTGAATGCGAACGGCTTAATTGGCAATCTCTGCATTGATTGCTGCCATCAGCGTCGAAAAGTCTGCGAGACGGGCGACTCGGACACCGTCCTTGGCGACTTGGCAAGGTGAGTAACTTTGAGGAGTAGTGTAATCGCCGGTACATAGAGGTGTCAGAGTCGGGTGGTTCAGAGTCAGCCAGAGTCAGCAACTCGCAGCACACACGGGTTGTTGGCTATTGCCCGGGGGCCACCACATCCGCTTACACCATCTTTCGTGTTCGGGAGTGCCACAGTAGTGATGGGTGCGCCCTTTGCAGCCCGAGGATCTAAAGGTCATTGTCTAAAGAAGGGAGGAACATGTGAGGCGGAGATGATGTTAAAGAAATGAGATGTGTTGGTATGTGACGTGATGACGGCAAACTCGCGATGAGGTCAGCGCCTGGGTTGAGGAGTCGAACAACCTTGAACTAACGAGTCGGAAATCTAATTTCAAGGTACTTTGCAGACCATCTCGGGGATTGCGATCCATTTCGGTACACTAGTCAGGGGAGCGTAGGCAAAAGAAAGCTTGATCTTGCATATGTTGGCTAAATAAAGTGGGAGGGAGTGAAGAAACGGGCTTGCAGGACCGCCCACGTTAAGGCGCAAAGTATGTCTGAATAGAGCTTTTGGAGGGGGAAACAAATGTACAGCGTACACAGTCAAAGAACAGACACAGCGACTCCATTAGACAAGCTTGGAGGATCACTTGCGAAGAAGTCTTGGTGTTTCTGCCAAGCCGGATGATGGCCGTGGCGGTGGTGGAGGTGGCTTGCCGTTTGAACTGGGGAAGACGAGCAGAGAACAAGTTGCTGCCTTACAGACAAGGCTTATGGAAAGGAAAACAGCGCTACGCCGAGATGGGTGAAATGACTAAGCACAGGCTGACCGGGACTAAAATGAAGATGCATGACTCCACGTGATCTGAGATGGTCAGTGCAGAAGCTGAGGTGGAGGCTAGTGTAAAGTCCGGCTGGCACGGGGATGGAAGATCATGGCTATCCACGTGCCGTCATGACTAATCATTCGGGAGCCGTGTTTCCTTTGGAAAGGAACCACCCGTGGGCACCTGACTGGCTGTCTGGAACTGTCTGGACCCCGACTCCGTCCCTCCAGCTCCTCTGAGCATAATCACAGCGAGCTAGTCCTGAAATGGATTAGAGCAAAGGGATGAGTCTGGTCCGGACCAATACCGGGGGACTCTCGTGGCTCCTGTCACCATTGGTAAAGGTACGGTACCACGCCCGGCTGCCGTCTGCGAGAGGAGAACGTGACTTTGCGCCCGACTCGCTCCCAATCAACCAAGTCACTTACTATCTATCAATGCCCCGCTTCGACTCTTCTCTCCGTTGAACTGTTGCTCGCATTATCCATCTGTATCTCGCCGGGTTCGTTCACGGTTCAGCTCCAGCCGCCAGCCAGCCTCGTGCATTTACCGCAAAGAGGTGAGCGCAGCCGCAAACCCGTACGGATACCCGCCCTCCACCACGCCCCAGGCTCCGCGACTCGCTCTCTCCTAGACTCCCAGACTCCCAGAGTCTTCCTCCCACGTCCCAACGCACGTAACAAACTGGAACGGGGCCCACGGCAGACAGTTGGTTCTTCCCCACGCCCAAACCCAACGTTCGTTCGCTTCCCAGTCTCGTGCAACGCAAACTCGACGAACCTCCGTCTGGGTCTGGGTCTCTCTCTCGGTCACACGCCCACCCGACAACTCTCACCCAACCAAACCAAACCAAACCAAACCTACCTACCACCAAACCCGCCCGCACCGCACCGCACCGCACCGTACAGGCTGCGCTACACGCCCCCCAATCCGTCCATCCATCCATTCATCCAAGGACCTTTGCGCGCGCCCTCTGTCTACTAATTTTTTTTTTGCTGCTCCCCTCCCGCCGCCACCGTCAGATCCAAACATCACGGCCCTGGCTGCCCGTTCCATCTCCGAACCCGGCCCATATTGGATCGCGACTCCCGTATACGAAAAGTAGGGGTCCAAGACATTACCGCCGCATAACGACCCTTATTGCCGCCACTAACCATCACCACCACCGCCGCCCATCTGTCCCCAACTGTCTGCCTGACCCCCCCCCCCCCTTCGACGCTTCGACGCTTGGGGGATACCCTTATCCTCCTTCGTCCTGCTCGGCCACTGCCATCCCTCCTCCTCGTCCTCCGCTCTCCGCTCTCCGTCCTCTAACCTCCCCGTTCCGTCTGCTCTCGTCGTCGACAAAAAGGACTCAATGTCAGACGATGAGTTCGGCGGCCCGGATGGCCCACCCGGCAGCGCCGGCGGAGACCGCGACAAGCGTGCACCGCGCTTCAGCTGGACGCCCGCCTACGAGGCCACCTTCTTCCGATCCCTTTGCGACTCGGTCCAGCTAGGCTTGCGCGAGAACCACTCCTTCAAGGCCGACGCCTGGGATCGCGCCGCCACCGCCCTTCGCGAGAAGCACGGCGCATATCCCACAAAGAGCCATCTCGTCAACAAGTCGGATAATGCGCGCAAGAAATTTCGTCTCTGGCGTGGCCTTCGCGAGGACCCCGAGTTCCTCTACAACCCGACCACCCGTACCGTCACCGCTTCTGAGGAGGCCTGGAAGGCGCATATCGAGGTACGTTGGTCGGGACGCGCGCGCGCGCGTATATTTTATGTATCACAGTCGTATCGGGCTTTTGTCGCTGACCCTTTCTCCGCAGAAAGAGCCGTTATCGCGCGCGTTGCGTGGTCGGCCGTTCGACCATGAATCGTTCATGGAAATTTTGTATCCTGACGTCGTCGGTTCCGGAGGTGCTCCCAAACGTATTATGAAGCCGAAGCGAAAGGGTCCCGATGTGATTCAAGGGTCTGAAGACCCGGATATGCCGGGCACCGCAGTCCTCGATCTTCAGGTTGAGCCGCCTTACGGGACCCCTTCACAAACGGGCATTAACCACCAAGTACAGCCTCGCGGCTCCGTAAGCCAGTCTCCCGTAGCACAAGTCCAACAACCCATGATACCCCAACAGCAACAGCAACATCAACCCCAGCAGCAGCAACAACAACAAATACAACAGCAGCAGCAACAGCACCAGCAACCACAGCAGCAACAACAACGGCCCACCTCCACCGCGATTCCGCCTAGGACGCATATCGCAGGCACGAGCGCTTTGACGCCCCCCGAGGAAACTGCCACAGGACGCAAGAGATTTCCCCAGCAGGTGTCGACATCCGACACCGGCGGCAAAGCCCCAACGGCGCCCATGGGGCCACCGGCGCAACCGGCAGAGAAGCGTCGACGTGTGTCGGGATACACGAACCCGGCGCAAGCATCAGGGTCAGGCGTATCAAACAGCCACAACCACGGCCACGGCAACGACGCGTCGACGGCAAACATGGTCTCCGCCGGCAAGCAGCTGATGGAGGACGGACTGATCAAGATCGCCGACGCTCTCCGCGGCCGGAGCCCGCCACGGTGGCCCGAGCAGGCGATTGACATCTTCTTCCGCGACTTCTCCGACGAAGACATGGACCTCCAGCTTAAGATTGCGGAGAAGGCTCTCGCGGATGACAACAAGGCCATGATCTTTTGCAAGATGTCGCCTGCGCTACGCAAGCACTGGGTCAAGCGCCTGAGAGAGTTGCACAACAACAGCCGCAACACGTAATGCCCTGTCGCTATGTGGTCTTGGGCAGCAGGCGCAAGAGGAGGAAGTGTAGGATTCGGGGTCGAGTACGGAGCGGCGTTTCGATCGATCGATGTAAGAAAGGCTTTATCGTGTGCGTGTGTGTGCGTATGTGCGTGTGGGCAAAGCGGGCAACGGCTAAAGGCAAGGCTTAGGTTGGCTTCAAACGGTTGAACAGAAGACTGGGTTGCGAAGGGCGTTTTGCTACAAAGGTGTCCGGGTCTGGGAAGGGTTCACAACGGGGTTGGAGGAGTTAGCAACCAAACGGCATAGCGACTTTGGGGGTGGGGTTGATGTTGAGCTTTGGCTAAACCTACCTTTTGTTTTTTCTTTCTCTTCGTCTTCCTTCTTATTTCTTCGTCTTCTCTCTCTTTTTTTCCCTGTATGATTTCTACGATCACCACCATACCATACCAGAAACTAACTCATGTGGAGGTTTAAACCGGAGGCGGAATAGCAGACCGGGCGGACGGACGGTCGGTCTCCTTTCTTAGTATATTCAATATTATTGTTGATATTGCCATCTGGTGTGCGGTATACCCTGGGTATCAGACTGAAGCTTATATTGGAATGTCGTGTTGGAATCTTATGAATGTTGGAATCGCGGTGTGGTGTCGTGAGGTCATCTACGGTCAGCCAAAAGGAGAAAGATGTTCGAGCACTTTAGAGAGAGCAAGTGTGTTTTGGAGGAGATTGTGTGTGTGCATTTCCATATTCGCCCCAAACGCCCAGTACATACATTACAGCCAAGAGCCGTTTATCCGACGTCGTTCGTTCGTAAAGACGCCATTACACGCCAACAAGCCAGCATCCGTGCAAACATGCCAAATAGAGAAGAGTAGTTTCCCAAGCTAGGTTAGGTAGTAGTAGAAGAAGAAAAGAAAATCAAAGCCGCCGTCGTCCCCGACGCGCACTTGTCACTCTATTTCTTGCCCTTGGTCTTGTACAGGTAGCTGTGGGGAAGAAAACAGTCAGTATGCATGCGCATAGCTTGTGGTCACTAGGAACGAGGAGTGAATGCTTACCTTCCAAAGATACCCTCTCCAAGACCAACAACACCAAGGATGCCCAAGCCCAGGCCGACGCTCTGCCACGACAGACGGCCGCGCTCGTAGAGACCCCAGGCCTTGTATCCGAGGAAGGCGCTGAGGCCGACAACACCGACGAGATTGGAGACGACGAGGGCACTGGCGGTGCCGTCGGAGAGGGAGGAGAACTGGCGCTTGAGCCACGAGTCGGCCTTACGGGCCTTGGAGGCCGCCTGCTTCTTAGCGAGGTCGGCCTCGGCGCGGGCCTTCTCTTCGCGGTCGACGCGGTCGGCCTGGGTTTCTGTCTGGATCTCCTGCTCGAGGAAGTCGTGGGGGACGGTGTGCACGCTCGGCATGTCGACGTCGACGAGGGAGGAGGTGGAGGCGGTGGAATCGACGGAGATTTCGGGGGGAGGGGGAGCAGCGGCCTGAAGGGAGGGAATGTTAGTAACGATACGTAGAGGGCTGAATGAGATCACGCGATCAAATGCAAGGAAGAAGAACGTACCTCCTCAGGAGTCTGCTTGGGGCCCTTGGCGGCCATGTCTGCGTAGGAAGCCACTGTGAGGTGTTGTCAGTATCGCATGCGCAACTTGTCGAGTATGACGCAACTTTGTTTACTTACTTGTGAGGGATGAGAGCTGTGGTTGGAAGAGAAGCTTTGAGCTTTGATGTAGGGCAGGGTAGGTAGGTGTAGGAGGCGGTTGGGGGTATCAAAGAGGGAGGGAGAGATGCAAAATGTGCGAGGTGTAAAAAGGTGTGTGGCAGATCGACAGGATGACGCGCGGGATGGATGAACGGGTAGGAGTTCCTTTTAAGAAGATGCAGTCATGTGAAATGGGGGAAAGGAGGAAGTCGGGAGAAGCCTGAGGATGGGAGGGAATTTTGAGGGAATGGTTCCGTCAGGTGGTTTGACGGGAAAGGATGGCGCACCCCCGCGAGCGCTTTCCTTGATCTTGGTTGGCGCGTAGTGGCCTGGAGACCAATGACGTATGACGTATGCGGCTCGGGAGCTTGGGACAACCTGATCGGCCGGCCAATCACAACCCTGACAGATTTCCGCTGTGGGGGCACCTTAGTTAGGTATCTGGTTCCTCTGCACCTGCCGGGGGAAAAAGTCGGGTCCTGCCGTCACAATGTTGGCCAGGAACAATGTCATGCACCGGGGCATCCTCGGATGGGTCCTGAGGTAGTAAGGTACCTTAGCCGTCGGTGTGTCATTAGGTACCTTAATGCATCTGGCCATGTTATTCATGCTCGTGGAGACAGTGAGAGTCATATTTTGTGTTGTTGGTTGAAGCTATTCCCACTATAATTATGATCAAGAATCAAAAGGAAGATAAACGAGATTCTTGGGTAGTCTCTCAGAGAAGTGTATGTCTATTGCTCTTTTTCTTTTGCTTCCGTACTGGTACACTGTGTACACGATTATGGTACATGAAATATGCCTGATTTTTCCCCCTTCATGGTTTCATTAGCCACGCTCTACGCTCCGCAGCCCGCAGCTGCGGCTTCGCAGCCAAGCGTTCGCTCCTTCTCTGCCACCTTTTACTCTCCGGTCCTGACGATAGCTATTTGTGTGTAAATTGGTACAGAAAGCAAGAAACTCTCTTGTTCTTAGATGTTGTTCGCCGCAGTGGCATCGACGGCCTTGTTGTTGGGCTGGGTAAGATCAACAGGCTCGGGCGAGGGAGCCGCAGGGGCCTTGGGCTTCTCCTGCTTCTCGGCCGGCGCGGGCTTCGTCTTCTCCGCCTTGGGTTCGGGCTTGACCTCGGCCTCAGGGGTCTTCTCTGGGGTGTCGGCCTTGGTCTCCTTGGTCTCTTTCTTGATCTCCTTGTTGTCCTCCTTCTTCTCCTCAACGGCCTTGGTGGGCGGCGCAATCGCGGCATCGGCATTGGCGTCGAGGGCGGGCGCGGCGGCGGCGGCTTCGGCTTCATCGGCGCCCTCGTCATCGGCCAGCTCGTCGCCGTAGACCTCGGGGTATTTCCTGAAGCACGTCTGCATTCCCCTGCAATTCCAGTTAACACTCCTCATACCACGACTTGGGCCGCATCATCTCCAAAACGTACTGGAACTTCTCAATACAGTCCATGCCCTTGGGCTCCTCCTTGGAGTAGACGAAGCAGCTGAACGCAGCCTTAAACTCCTCTCCGCAGGGACCGTCAGCCATGCCGCCCAGGCACGGGCAGTCCCAGTTGATCTCGCCCGTCTCAGGGTTGAAGGCACCCTGCTGATCCGCCTCGGCCTCCAATGCCTCGGGAGAGCCGGGGGCGGGTGCCGGGCTTCCCTCGGCGGCCTCACCCTCGAGCGCAGCCTTGGTCTGCTCGCTGGCTTCTGTCGGTACGGGGGCGGCGGTGGCGGCGGGCTTGGCCTCCTCGGCCTTTACGATGGCACGCTTGCGCTTCTCTTCAACAATGGCATCGACGGTGGTAAGATCGGACTCGGAGAATTGGGACGGGGCGGCGATCGTTTTGGCTGTTGAGCAACACATAGTTAGAGACGATCACGTTCTTCTAAGCATCTTCTCCTTGATCGGTGCGGGAGACATACGGATGGGCTCCTCGGCAAAGACTGGACTTGTGTTGTACCAGTAAAGAGCACCGGCGGCCAGACCCCATCTCACTGCCGCACCCTTCCACGTCCTCGGCTTGTCGGCGGGTGCTGTTGAGGCGAATCGTCTAGGAGCTGCGCGAATTGCCGACTGTCGGGTGGCGCTCAGGGCGCGGGGCGCCGAACGCATGCCGCTGCGATACATTGTGTGTGGTTATGTATTGTATGTAGAAAAGCTGAACCAAAGGAAAAAGGGACTGGGGGGGCAATTGCCAAAGACAAACGACAAAGGGGAATTAGAGAGATGGACGGAGGGCGCGGGTTTGGACAGCTTGTGAGCTTTCCACACGTTACTGGTTGGTAATCCCGGGTGGAAAAGAAAATTGAAGCTTCGATGGGCGGGTTTTGCCGGAGTTTTGGCGGCGCATTATCGCTTGATTGCGCTGGCTCACGCCCTGCCATGCCCGCCACGCCCATCCGATGCAGCCTGCAAGGTCCGGCCGATCGGACGGTCCAAAGAATCCAATTAAAATCTGAGAGAGTCGACGCTTCATTGGCTGCTGATGCCGTGCACCACTTTCTGCGAGATATTCCTTTTTAGGCCGGTGACACTGATGACTGCCTACGCCTGCGTAAGGAACGCATCATGGACAACTCAACCTGGGATAAAGTACCTGATGCAAGTTGGTGATACAGTATTATGATTCTCTCTCAAATTCTCAACTGTGCTACTTGAGCGATAATCAAGTTCAAGTCTGACACGTCTGCACTTTTCTTAGGAGGTCACTTGTATTTAGAGACATCCTTGTCTTTCTGGCCATCTGATCCTCTGACTGAGGTAGTTTCGTGCTAAGATAGAGCGAGAGACTGAACAAGGCTCTTCAATATGTCGCCAAGTTTCGAGTGGCGGCCGATAGGTCTCCTCCGCGACAAGAAACCAGAACAACCAAGCACTGTCGACTTTTCCCTCATCGTACTCAACCAACCTGTGAGACAGACGCCAGTTTTTGACTCACTATGGACAAATGGTACAACCTCCTCGCACTCGTTCGACCCGACCCCATGCTGACTCCTCATAAAGCCCTCACACGAGTTGCTGCAGATGGCGGGGCAAACAGGCTACACGATCTGAACAAAGCAGCTGAGGCTCAATCCCACCCTCCATACGTGAGTGCCTGCATCTCTCATCATCACGATGACCCTGTCTGACTCATACAGAACAACCTCGACGTTATCATCGGGGACTTGGACTCACTCCTCCCCTCCGTCAAGGACTACTACACAACGCTAGAAAAGCCAGCCCAAGTCATACATGATCCCGACCAGTACTCAACAGACTTCGCCAAGGCCGTCTCATGGATCCGATCAAACCACGGCCCCAAGACTGACATCGTGGCTCTCGGTGGACTAGGTGGCCGCGTCGATCAGGGTCTCAGCCAGGTGCACCATCTGTACCTCTTCCAGCCGGGCCCGGACTATGCCCAGGGCAAGCTGTACCTCGTCTCCGGCCAGAGCCTGACCTTCCTCCTCAAGCCCGGTTACCACAGCATCTGGGTCCGCGAAGACGGCGAGGACGTCTTTGGCAAGCACGTCGGCATTATCCCCATCGGCGGGACCAGCTACATCACCACCAAGGGCCTCGAATGGGACGTGGAGAAATGGGAGACCAAGTTTGGGGGCCACATAAGCACCAGCAACCACGTGCTGCCCGAGACAAGGGTGGTCGAGATCGAGACAACCGAAACGGTGCTTTTCACCATTGCTCTTGTGGGCACTGAGTAACCAAAAAAGAGGTCAAACGAAAAAAAAGTCGACCGTCGCTTGTTATACAGGGAGAGCTCCATGATGACCCAAATTCTGCACGGCGCATATACTGCAGCCTACTCCACAACGCCTTTCGCCCTGCATGTTGCCTAGCGTCGGTTTTTCGTCTCTGGCGGCGCGACTCCAAATGTGATGTGCGTTTACCGTAAGAAATGTATGCACGCCCAGCAGAAGAGGAAGAAGATGATGACACCGGCCCAAAAGATCCACTTGTCTTCCTTGGCGCGGCGCTCAATCATGCGAATGGTGTCGCCGGAGATGCCCAGCGTGTTACCGACAGAGTAGAGCCTCTTCTGGGTGTTCTTGAGCATTTCGCGCTGCGTTCCAAGATCGCCTAGCACGGCTTGCCCGCGGGCAATGTATTCGTCCAAGGCTGAGTTGGTGCTGGCAAAGAAGTTCTGCTCTCGCAGGGCGTGTTGTTCTCTTGTGACATCGTTTCCGCCCATGCTCAGCCCACCGCTGCCGGCCTGACCTGTCGAAGCCCCTCGGCTGTGGAATTGGGACGACTTATTCACGTTGGCGTAGGGGTTTTCGGGGGTGGCTGTGACATAAGCTCGACGGCCCAGCAGCTCGCCTCGATTGTTGTTGTGGGCGGCTTCTTCGCGAGCCTTCTTGAGAGAGTCGACCTGAGAGCGGAAATCGGAGAGGTCATCGCGGAACCGTTTCACTCGTTCGTAGGCTTCTTCTTGTTTCTTGGGTACGAGCTCCTGACGAGCTAGTTGGTTGTATTCGTCGACGGTCTTGGAAAAGGAGGCGAGAGATGCGGACACATTGCCAATTTCGGCGGGAGTCATGGCAGCTGGTTGCGCAGCTGAGGAGGACAGCTTTTCGAGGTCGTTGCGGATGGCCTTGCTCTGGCGCAGGGCCGAGTTGTATTGGACGTTCTGCAGGTTGTTAGTACGGCGCATCTGAGATTTAAGGTTAGGAGGGAGTCTGCGCGACTGACCATTCTGGGCTGATATGCGACGGGGCACCGAGTCTGAAGATGTGTAGGGTAATTCTCGAGACGGGAGCAGTCAAGAGGGTAGATATTGAAAGCGCGTCCCTTGTATGAATGCAGGGTCTTGAGGTCTAAGGTAAGGGACTGCCTGAAGCCCGACGGAGCTCTGGACACTTCATACTGGAGCTCCCTCCCAAAAGTACAAAGGTACCTCCAAGTCTCCAGGTGGCTTCTCCAAGAAAACACGTTACCGCCTTCCCAATCAGTAATGGAGATGCACGTACCGTGTGTACGTACAGTGTCTAGTTTCCCCGAAGACGGTCCGCCCCATCCCCGGAGGTGCCTTCCTCCCTGGCTCCGTCCTCCTCCCTCTTGGCGTTCCGTGTAAGTTTAAGTGCAACTCAAAACCTTCAACTTCACCTCAATATTCCATCGCACTCATCATATCATGTAGTATCTCAATGAACATGGACACGTTCTTATGACTAAACTGTTCTTCTTCTGCTACTATCAAACGAACAGGATAACCATGATTGAGTGCATTTGCCGAGAGCGGCCCGCTCAGCACTCCGTTCGAGGGCTTCGGTCGAGGTCCGCGATAATTAAGTCACGCGGTGATGTGATTATCGCCGGGATCTTACGCTTTTTTCTACTTGGGCTGAAAAAGACCCACGGGGCACAGATTGACTACCTAAGACAGAGAGATACCGAAGTCTTATTGTCCGCTAGCCTGATACTGTCGCAACTCCAGCCGACGCTCACTCTTCGAGACACGCCGACTCGGCACCGAGTATGCATTCTGACAACGATGTCGTATTAGTTCCACCGAACGAGCGGTGATCGATTACATCTGCGCCCCAAATACCCCCAAATGGCCCCAAAGCCCCCAAAATGCCCGATTGTGCCCCAATGACTGCCTAGTCAAGTACTTAGCCGCAGACGGACTTTTTTTTATCATAAGTCCTGATCTCGGCAATAACATGTATATATCAATACATTTGCCCCAATGACTGGCATTCTTCTTACTGCACTTCTCATCATCAGGCTCTGTATCAAGGCTGGCCAAGACTGGGATCCAACATCATCGCCAAAAATGTCTCGACCAACGAGTCCCACGTCTTCAGATATGTCAGCGCCACCGGCCGACTCTACTAAATCGACAATAGTGGACGAAGAAGCAGCTACACCACCAGAAGAACAACAGCCTCCACCATTTACAGTTTATACGACATGGGAGAAGCGGCTCATCGTGCTGGGAGCCGCTCTGGCTGCCTTCTTCTCGCCTTTCACTGCGCAAATCTACCTTCCCGCTCTGACTGTTCTCGCCAACGAGTTCAACGTCTCCGACTCGGACATGAACCTTACTCTGACGACTTACATGATCTTTCAGGGAATCGTGCCCATGTTCATCGGTTCTCTGGCTGATCAGAGTGGCAGACGCCCTGCATATGTCATATGCTTTGTCGTCTACATCGCAGCCAACATTGGCCTTGCGCTCTCGCAGAACTTTGCTTCTTTACTCGTCATTCGCTGCATACAGTCTGCAGGCTCTAGCAGCACCGTCGCTCTGGCCTCAGCTGTCGTGGCAGACAGCATTACATCGGCTGAGAGGGGACAGTACGTTGGTCTTACTGTTATACCCATTGTTCTAGCGCCCGCACTGGGGCCAGTCCTTGGTGGTGTTCTAGCACAGTATCTAGGATGGAGATCCATCTTTTGGTTTCTTGCCATTCTGGCCGGCGTCTTCTTCATCATTCTTCTTCTCTTCTTCCCAGAGACTTGCAGGAGGATCGTGGATGATGGCTCCGTGCGGCCTCCAAAGCTCTACCGAACCGGCTTCCAGCTTATCAAGGACCATTACAGAGCCAAGAAGGGAGATGGAGCGCCGGTGACGAGACAAACAACAGGGGCATCAAACACTGTCAAACCAACTCTCAAGTTCAAGATCAACCCGTTTGAGTCACTTCGTCTACTCTTCGAGAGAGAGCTTGGGCTACTTCTCGGCTTCAGCGCCATTGTCTTTGCTGGGTTTTACGCTATCGCCTCTTCCATGCCGACCCAGTTCCAGGAGATCTACGGTTTCGACAGTCTTAAGGTCGGCCTCATGTACCTGCCCATGGCTGGCGGCTCAGTCGTGGCTGCCTTTCTTGTAGGACCTCTAATCAACTGGAACTACCGCCGGCATTGCAAGCGCCTGGGGATTCCCTACGATAAGTCTCGTCAGCAAGACATGACTGGGTTTCCTATTGAGAAAGCCCGACTCGAAGTCGGACTGCCGCTGCTGTATCTCAGCTCGATTCTGCTGCTCATCTGGGGTTGGGCTCTACACCTCCGAGCGCCCGTGGCTGTGCCATGCGTGCTGCTCTTTCTCTTCGGAGTCGGCATGATTGGATTCAATAACACGACCAATACGCTCATCATCGACATCCACCCAGGGAAAGCCGGGACTGCAACGGCGGCGAACAACTTTACGAGGTGTCTGCTCGGTGCGGCTGCGACTGCAGCGATTATTCCCATGATTAACGGGATGGGCGTAGGCTGGGCCTTTACTTTTCTGGCTCTTCTCTATATTGTCTTCAGTCCGGCATTGTTGGCCATCATGTACTGGGGCGTGAAGTGGCGTCATAACGCAAAGGACAAGGTGCTCAAGAAGGAGAGCAAGAAGAGCGCAGCATGAGACTGTGATACAATGTAAGTATGAATGTGGCATAAAGTGATACCCTCGTAGATAGTTACTCGAAAACGCCTCTAGCAATACATGTAATGAACTGTAATTACAAGAAACCGATTCAACATCGCAACGCCACATGGTTATTCTGTCAAAAACGCTGTCGGTGTGGTTTCCTCGTGGCGGTTGAACCCCGCATATTAGGCTAACT
This sequence comes from Colletotrichum scovillei, assembly GCF_011075155.1. Classification (NCBI taxonomy): domain Eukaryota; kingdom Fungi; phylum Ascomycota; class Sordariomycetes; order Glomerellales; family Glomerellaceae; genus Colletotrichum; species Colletotrichum scovillei. The sequence continues at coordinate 166,827 of NW_023336269.1, forward strand.
CGACTTGCACCACGCCCTTCGGCGTCATGTCAAGTTGATTCTTATCGCTCAGCTGAAAAAGGAAGTGAGACCGGTAGCTCAGGTCAAGCTCCGCCCCTCATTGCTTCATTACATTTCAGGGTAATTCATCGAATATCCCCTCACTTTAAACGTGGCTTTTGAACAATTCGCGTTGCAATGAGTGAAGATTATCCCCGACCCACCGGGCCAGCCCCCGCAACAAAGACTCTCACGGCCCGTTGCTACTGCAAAGCCGTCCACTTTACCCTCACTCTGCCCACCTCCTCCCTGCCCCTCAAAGTCCACCTCTGTCACTGCAGCATCTGCCGCTACACCCACGGAACCCTCTGCATCTTCCACGCGCCCCTGCCATCCGGCGTGTCCCCCTCCTTCATTGCCCCGTCCTCGCTGTCATCCACTCTCACGGCCTATCGCCACGCGACGGCCTCGAGCACGCGGTACTTTTGCAGTACGTGTAGCTGCCACATCGGAGACGTGGGCGTCGACGACGACGACTGGGTTATCTCGGCGTCCATCTTTGACACGAACCAGGATGATGTACCCGCCGTCTGGGATATACGGTCTCACGTTAACACGGCTTCGGCGCCGGGTGGGGGATTATATGAATGGCTTCCAGCGGTGAACGGCAAAGAGATGAATATCTGGAACCCCAAGAAGGACGAATCTGAAGCCGCAACGCCTACAACGACACATGGGCGAGAAGTCGGCGTAGACGGCGAAGAGGTCCTCCGCGCGCAGTGCCACTGCGGCGGCGTCTCCTTTACAATCTCCCGCCCCAAAACCTCCATGCTCGAAGATAAAGCCTACGAAGCCTGGCTCTCGCCTGTCGACTCTCGGAAATGGCCAGCTTGCATAGACGCCTGCGACGACTGCCGTCTTCAGACGGGCGTCCACGCAATTGCCTGGGTCTGTATCCCCGAGAGCTGCATCACCCCCTCCGTGCCCGAGGACCTCCAGCTCGGCGGGGCAGCCAAGACGTTCAAGTCGTCTGAGAACGTGTGGCGGTCATTTTGCGGGACGTGTGGCGCCAGTGTGATGGCGTATTTTGGGGTGGATGGTAGGAAGCAGGCGAATGGGGAGAGGTTGGTGAATGTTGCTGCTGGGATTTTGAGGGCGCCTGAGGGGTGTTTGGCGGAGGAGTGGGTTACGTGGAGGACGGGGCGGGTTGCGTGGGCAGAGAGCGGGATGAGGTATGATGCTGGGGTGACAGAGGGGTTGGGGGAGGGTATGGCGAGATGGGGGAGGGAGAGGCATGGCGAGGCTTGGGGATTCAACATCGGATAATGTTTGATATGTCCTATCGACTCATGGTTCTGGTATTCTATCCTCGTTCCTCTCGTTTGCAGCCAGTGATATAACCACCGTACAGAGATCTATGCAAGATGCCCATAGGTCTCGCTGACCCTCTCTTTCTCCCGCTCCAGATATTCGTCAAAGGTCCCCAAGGCAACTCCCCAGCTTCTTGTCCCCTCAATATCAGCAAACTGATCCATATCACGCATAGCCAACTGTCCAGCCAAGAACGGGTTCCCTCCTTTTTGCGCCTCAACCTCTTCATCAGAGAGATACACAGCCTTGATGTCCTTCCCCGTAAACCTCGCAAGTTTCCCCATGATATCGTCTGCGGTAAGCAGCTCCGACGCAAGTGAGATCTCCTGAGTGTTGAACCTGACAGGATCACGGTACGCCGCCAACGCAAACTGTCCGATATCGTTCGGGTCCACCGTCGGCAACTTCGTCTCGGGCGTCAGAGCTGTGACGAAGCGCCCTTTCTTGGCAAGATCCGGGTACACGGCAACGATCGGAAGGATGTAATTCGCCGTAAAGTTGCCAGGTCGTAGGATGGTCCAGTGCTCGAAGCCCGCCTTCCGGACCTCGTTCTCGATAGCCTGCTTCGAGAGAAGGACCATAGCAGTGAAGCTTTCGGGATCCCAGTACTTGAGCTTCTGGGGAGCATCTACCGAGAAGCTGCTGCTGTAGATGAAGTGTGTGGCGCCTGCCGCCTTGGCGGCGGCCATGATACGCTTCGCCGTCTTGAGTTCCCAGGTGTGGTCGACGAAATCGGGCATCAGATTCAAAAAGGCCCCTGTGACGCCTTTCATCGCCTCCTCGAGGGCACCTTGGTCGTCGTAGCCTCCTGGGGTGAGGGAGGCGCCGAGGGAGGAGAGGGCCTTGGCGGCGGGAGAGTCTGGGTTGCGGGCGAGGGCGTGGACTGCGATGCCGGCTGCGAGGAGGTTTCGTGCGACTGAGCCGCCGACTGTGCCTGTTGCGCCGCTGACGAAGATGGTGTGTTGAGACATTGCTGAATGTGTGTGGTGTCGAAGCTGGGTTGATACGTCTAAGTGAAATTTGGGAGGAAAAGCGTGGTGAGCTTCGATTGAAAGATGATATAGCGATGAGACTGTTTGAGCTGTAGCAGGTCAGAGCAGTTCTTTCGGTGCTTTATATACTCACAAAATAATACTTGTCATCCCGGATGATGAGAATCCATGTTTGATGCCATCAATTCATTGAAGGTCTCATCGCGGGAATCCTTCAGCGACGCGCAACCGACGACGGGAAGCCGCCAGCTTCGCTTGATGATATTGATCACACATTATACGTGGCTGATTGGTCGGAACGATAAGTACTTTGGTGTTTCTTGCACATAAGGACGCAGACAAAGAAGAGGAAGGATGAAGGATTGAGGTGGGAAATGTTGGCGGAATCCCGCCAGATTAAGTAAGCTCAAACTGAGCAGCGCTGACAGCGTCTGAGTGAGATTCCAGCGCTCACCTTCAGTGCTTTGACACTCATTCAATTTAGTTGGAAAGCTTGCTCGGGGAGTTTGAAGCCGTCACTTATTTTCAACTTGACAGTCAGATTTTCAGATATCTTTTCATTCATCAACGGGAAAAATCGACGCGGGCATTGGCCAACATGTCAAACTCATTCTTTGAGCGGGCCAACCCGCCGCCACGGCGCAAAACATGTACGGCCTGCACCAAAGCCAAGCGCAGATGCGACCACGGCCAACCCGCATGTTTGCGGTGCTCGAGGCGGAATATCGCCTGCGACTACTCCGCTCCGTCAATACCCATCAGGTCGAAGGCGAGTAATCGCGATCTTGTTGTGCGAGCCCCGAAGCCTCGGCGACAGCATAATCAAAGCAGCGTAGCTCCAAGTCCCGCCCCCCTCCTCGACAACAACGCTGGCTCGAGCGCTTCCCTCATTCCTTGGTCCCAGAATCCAGATCTTTTACCTTTGGGAATGGCAGACTTGGAAGACGTCGATTTTGATCTAGCCTTTGACGAACTCATAACCAGTGACGCCTTCCTTGAAGGGCCCTTGATCGCTCCTTCCCTCACGCCCAAGCCAGACGATATGCTTGTCCCATCTTATGACTCCGCCCCGGGCTCACTTGAGAGTGTGATAGCCAACCGTCTTCAGTATGCCCTTGATGAGATTAAAAAGGTTCCGACCACGGTGGTGATGGAAAACCAAGCTCCATGGAGTCATCCCCATCTGTATCGAGCTCACATGCCCCGAGACATGCAAGGTAAGTATCTCATGTCGCCCTCGCCCAAGTCCACTATCCATGGAAAGAATCTGACTGTATATTCACCAGATGCTCAAGCCTGCTGCGCTCTTTACATAACAAAGAGCAAAATCAACTCATCCTTCGTCCTACGTACCATCCAAGCCAGAGCCCACGAGCTACTCGCCTCACCAATGCCCAAGAACCGTCTCGACATCCTAGCTCGCTTCCACGCCATCCTCCTCTACCAAATCATTCGCCTGTTCGACGGCGACATCTCCATGCGGGCCTCCGCTCAACACACCTTATCCTCTCTAGAGCATACCATACTCGCCCTATTGCCGTTTGTGAAGTGGGAGCCGGAACAGCCTGCCACTGGCCCGGCCCAAGACTACACCGCGTGCCCGACCAAGGACTTTTGGCAGGAATGGATCTTCCAAGAGTCTGCTCGACGTACCATATTCTTCACCTGTTTCTTCCTTGTTGCCTACAGTGCCCTGGTCGGCACGCTTACGAATGGATGTGAGGAACGATACGTGTTTTGTCAGTCGTGGACCATGTCCGCTCATCTTTGGAAGGCGCCTACCGTAGTTGACTTTGCTGTTGCTTGGAAGGAGAAGCAGCACTTGGTAATTACGAAGCAGGGCTTCGAAGAGGCGTTGAGAGATGCGTCTGCTGATGATATTGACGCGTTTGGAAAGATACTCTTGGTCAGCGCATTGGGCATTGAGGACGCGAGGCTGTGGTTTTACAACAGGGGCAGCTGTTTGTGACGGCGTTCCGGGGCATCAATAGATAGCAAACATGGCCCTCACCAATTCCACAGATTCTGCAGATATCGCAGGTTTCACTGTTCATAACATCACGAAATAGAAGTCAAGCCTGGTTGATCGCAAATTTGATGTGTCTGATACGACTGTCTGTGGTGAAGTCCCCTAGCTCTCCTCCGATATTACCTCCACCATCCGCAGACTCAGAATCCTTGAAAACCCTTGTAAACGCCCAAAATGCAGCTAGAAACGATCCTTCAATGGAAAAGTAACCCTGTTGACCTTGCCGATACCGTCCACGGTAGCCTATCCCAGGCCCAAAAAGTGAAATGATGATTGGCGACGATCCTTTAATGGAAACGATTGCCTGATGATCATGCCTGATCATGCCGATAGAATCAATATGGCCCCCTCGGCCTTGGAAAGAATAAGAAAAAGAAAAGAAAACCCGATGCCCATACAGCTTCCTTCCACTTAGAGTAAGGTTCTCTTGACCAGTAGACTTTGTCGTCCAAGGAAAAGATCGGAACCAGGCCTGAAAACCAAAGACCGGAATCTTGAGTCGTAAGACATCTGAAGTAAGTGAGATTGAGGAGTCGGTCGAGTTGTTGAAATTGGAAAAGGAAAAGGAAAAGAGCAGTCCAAATCCATCAGTCATCCACTCGTGGTGAGGTTCTCTTAATCAGTAGATCGTGAGACCCAAGAAAAAGATCGGAACCATGCCTGAGAGCCAAAGAACAGAGTCCTGAGTCCAAAGACATTTGGAGTATAGTGAAGTTGAGGAGTCGGTCGCGTTGTTGAAGTTGAGAAAGAAAAAGAAAAGCCCATGTTCATCAGTCTTCCACTTCGAGTGAGGTTCTCTTAACCAGTAGATCGTAAGACCCAAGGAAAAGATCGGAACCGTGTCTGAAGACCCAAGACTAGAATTCTGTGTCTGACACCCTCGGAAGTATAGTGAAGCTGTGGAATAGGTCGCGTTGTTGAAAGAAAAGAAAGAAGCAAAACCGTATCTGGAACTTTTCCGACCTGACGCCTGGGTGTGACCATCAGAGAGCGAGCATTCTCATGCTATCCATGGACGATGAAGTACCAAAGAAGAAAGGAAGAAGACCGCCATTCGAAAACTTGCTGGTGTTCTGGCTTTCGCATTGAGTATGTGCCGACTGAGGTCGTATGCTGTATGCTGTATAGCCGCTGAAAAGTGAAAAGTAAACCTCCGAATGTGACCGTTCCTCGTGAATCGTATCTCATAACCGTCTCCAGGCCGTTGTCGTTACGCTCGTAGGAATGAAGCAGTGCAGTCGAAAGAGTTGTCGGATTTAATATCCTTCATCAATCTTTGCATAATCTCTCCGCTCCTGTCTGCTAGGTATGTTTCGGAGAGTATCAAGAGAAGGCTGGCCATCTCCGCGTCTCAGGGTGAATTTGTGATAGACGCCGCCTTTGTCGTTTGTGGCCTTGCTGTAACCGACAACAACATAGAGGCCATCGTAGCGCAGTCCGACTTTGGGCGCGTAAGCGGAGCCGTTGTTGCCCTTCTTCGCCTTTCGGAAGACTCGGACAGGAGACTGGCGTTCCTTGGAAACCAAGAGAGCTGCATTGCCCCGAACGGGCGGTCCGCCATCTGCGGGAGTGTTTCTCGATGTATTCTCGAGTGAGTTACTTCCGCAGTAAATGATGTCGTCGCCACGGTCGACGTCAATGTCGCTATATTTATCTGCCATCATGATGGAAAGGGCAGGGCCCGGTTCTCCATTAGGCCCTCTCATGTAGGAGATCCCTGCGTTCGACTCGCCGTGTCCTCCGTGCCACATCGCGGACAATTGGTTGGGGAACCACTGTCCAATTGCCAAGCCATTGTGTCCGAGGACTTTGGCTGAACGCTTGGAGTCATCGTAGGCGGGGTTAAAGGCTTGCGTTTTGGTTCCTGGTCGCAGGCCGAGTCCATGCATGATGCCTAAGACACCCCAGATGGGATGATCGCGGGGAACACGTTTGACAGTATCCGCCGACCTGTTTGTCGAAGAGTTAGGCCTGGTTGATCTGGCGGCGGTCGACGAAGTCCGAGCTGGTGTAGGCGCGAGGGTTGGCATTGGCGGTCGAGGTGGTTCCCAAGGCCGGTTGGAGAGGGCGTTGAGCCAGTCGACGAGGCCACGAGCTCTATTCTTCTCGGGTCCCAAGAAGAAGCGATGACGCTTCTCTTGACCCTCGGGAGGTGTCCTCATGACAATCTCGAGATTTCTCTTGATGGGGTATCTTGCCGTCAAGATCACCCGCGGCACCTGGGAGGGGAAGCGCGACCGGACCTCCCCGAGCCATCGTATAAAAAGGGCCATATCCCTCCGAGCATCAACCACCTCACCAGTAGCAATGGTGCTCACTGACCTCGCGGCCAGTGAGAGAAGTCTAGCGACCTTCCCCTCGAAGGTCCTGATAAAGGCGGCTACGTCTCCGTAGCCGGGAGGTGTAGGAGGCAGACCTGAGCCCACCCCCCCACCTCCACCTCCGAGGCCACCATTGCCACCAGCACCTAAAGAAAGGCTCATGTTTCTATTCCCTGTTTCCCATAGTAAGTATCATAGACGAATACGAGCGAGCGAGAGCGAGCGCATGATGAGTTGCAGTGATGAAGAATGAGGAAAATGATAGAAACAACAAAGGCAAAGATCATAGAAGGGGAGGTGACAAGAGATAACAAGGGAAATTATGACGAGTTGCAGTGATAAAGAAGAACGAGGAAAATAATAAAAATAACAAAGGTAAAGTTTATAGAAGGGGAGGTGACAAGAGATAATAAGGGAAATTATAGCAAGTTGTAGTGATCACGAAGAATAAAACGACAATAGAAAGAACAAAGGCAAATGTTATGAAAGGGGAGGTAACGAGGCATCGTAAAGGAGATTATAACGAGTTGTAATACTAATAAAGAATAAGGAAAATAATAAAAACAATAAAGGTAAAGATAATGAAAGGGGAGGTAACGGAGGATAAGGGAAAAAATAAAAACGACCAAGGTAAAGATCATAAAGGGATAAGTAACGAAGGATAAAGGGCATAATAAAAACGACAAAGGTAAAGATCGTAAAGGGGAGAGGTGACGAAGGGGAACATCATGAAAAAATAGCAAAAAACAAAAAAGAGGAAGACAAACTTACGGAAGGGTGATTGCCTTTAGTATTTGAGGCTGAATGCTTTCTTTGTCGAAAGAAAGCTGTCGTTGGTGAAAAGAGAAAGCTGTCGTAAATAGATGGAGCTTGTGATGGTTGAAAGAAAGAAGAAAAAAAAGAGGTTGAAGAAAGGGAAGAAGAAGAGAAGTTGTTATAGGGTGGAGATTGATCAGAAAGGGCCGACTTTGAGGCCAGGTATCGAGGCATCTATCAAATCATGAGGAGGCGAGAGCTCTCGACCAGTGCACCCGGAGGTGGTGTTTGACACACGCCGGGCCCGGGAGGTGTGAATGTTCGGCCCCGGTGCCGTAAAGTGGGGCCGTTTGCGCCGAGTCCGACCGGAAGTTTCGAAACGAAACCCCGACGATTTAGGCAGAAACGGGGCGGTTGTTTCTGCCGACTAAGGCAGATGGCAGGGCGGTTGAAGTGATAATCCGAGGGAATGGAATCAGACAGATTCCAGTGGAGGGTGTGGCACGTCTGGTCTTCCAGGAGGCGTGAAGAGACCCGAGGGCTGTTATTCACGGACTTGTCTGCTCAAGAGCGTGTGGTGGCTTGTTGGTGACGACCGAGGGCGAGAAGCTTACCAGGGGTATTTGGCGATTGGTTTACACACGTACGAGAGGTCTCGAATTGAGACTCAGATTTACTTCAATGCTCTACCTCAAGATCAGGTACCTTTGTAATCCCGATGAGGCGAGACTTTATTTCAAGCCCTCTGAAGGTGACCTTCAGCTTGGTGTTTGTTATGGAGAACCTCTACGTAGCTTGGATGATCTGTTCTGACAGCAATGTATAGAGGCGCTATGTATATTACGACTTAGTAGATTAATCTGTCGCTCAGATGCTTAGAGGCTGTGTGCGATTCACACTTGGCTTTAATCTGACGCAGCGAAAGTACAATCTAACTGCTTATGTGGTCGGCCTTTGCCTTCCAGGCTTTTGTTTATGACAAATGTTTATGATATGTCTTTATGGCATTTGTTTATGAGAGTATGTCTAGGAGGGCGTAATTGGAAGACGCTTTCCTATTACGTTCCTTTGGTGTTTATATGACCGACAGGCAATTGCCTGGTCAATGATGAAGTACTCTCGTGTTCTGCTGGTAGATGATATTTTGGTGACAGATTAGCGATTATTTCTCAACTTAAGGGAATTAGTCATGCGTATCCTGGGACGCCCAAGTCAATGCTTAGTCAACTCTTTCTTAAGTGATGATCAGTATATGTTGGCTGCTATGTGACTGAGTGTTGCGATAGGATGGAGGGTTGGCTTAAGACGGGTTGTGCGGATGATGGCGCCTTTATACCTCACAGACGGACACACCGGAACTCCGTCGCTATGTGTCCTAACGAAGAGTACATGGTGCATTTTGAAAAGAATAACAGGGATCAGACTTTTCTGCAGTCAAGAATTACATTAAGATTTCTCAACAAGTTACAATTGTAATTCTCAAGTTTACTTTTCAAGTTTTACTTGACTATTTGCGGACTGGCTGCTGAGTCTTAGCAAGGATTCTGCAGATGTTCAGCCAATCGAATCGCAGCGGACTATCGTTCTTGGACAGCGCGATGCGACGTACCCCTCAGCAGAGCTGGCGAGGTGCTTTAACAGTTGTACTTTACTGAGATTGTGCCTTAATTACTTTTCAAAAAGTAATTCTATAATTTTGGTTGGTTGGTTTATGAAGTTGATGGGGCTTTCTCAAGTTTTACTCAATCGTGATAGTCTTGTTCTTCAGTTCCTATGTTGCATATCTCTAAATGTCAGAGAATGGTCTTGGGAAAGCTACATCTCTTCACCGAACGAATGAGGCAGGTGCTCTACAGCCCGAGAAAGTACCTGCCCACTCGACGCAGTGATGTAGTCCTAGGGGTATTGAGAGTCGCAGGAAATGCTTCTAATCCCTGTTCAACTCGATCATGATATCTAAGTGGCATTCATAAGGGCTATCATCACGCGGGATAATCGTATGAGGGTTAATACGGGAACATCACCTGGCTGGCTGGCACCTGACTTACCATCGACTACTGTGCCGCACCAATCCCGCCCAAGCCTGTCTATGAAGACGCCCGACCAGCAAGTAAAACATTGCGGCTTGGCTGCTGGAGCACGAATGAGCAACAAGCTTGGCCAGAATCCTTCGGCATCTGTTACTGCGCAAGAGAGCCGGAGTTTCGTGCCAGTTCCCGGAAGCGAGCGTCAGCAGATTCTGGCGGCAGGATATGCAGATTGCTCTCAAGTGAAGAAGGTAGGCTGACTTGACCAGCCGTAGCCGCGATATCGACATTTGGGTACATAATCAGGCGGGAAATCAGCATACTCAAAATATTCTGCGAGGTTTGCGATAATTCACTACTCTCAATACCAAAGGATTTACCTTAGCTAACAATATCCGCTCATAGCGACTCTTCACAACCATGGCCAGCACCCAAGGACCTCACAGCGAGACCAAGAGCTACAGCTCATCGGTCCTCAGCCAAGACACCCTCGTCGCCTCCGACACAAACTCCCTCCATCCGCTCATCCGCAACGCCCAAGACCCCGTCGACCATCCCCTCCGCGGCACCGAGCCCCAGCCCGCCCGCTCCGATAACTACCACTACGTCTCTACGCGCGTCGTAAAAGAAATACCTAAAGCCAAGGTGCCTACCGATACGACGAGTGCGTTGAGCAAGTTTAAGAGGATGCTGAAGCCGCCTGTCGTGAAGGCGGTCGAGGCTCTGCCGAATCATGAGGGGAAGTCGTATCATGTTGACGAGGAGGGGCGGATCATCGAGACTACGGTGAGGAGAGCAGGTGAGTGGCGTGACATGCTGATCTGCTACTTCCATTGCGTGCTAACGTGGGTGATTCCAGGTACATCGCGGAACGTCTTTGCTAATGGCGATGGTGGCGGCGGCGGCGGATCTTGAAGGAGCATGTGAGAGCGGACGGGACATGATTTCACACATATACTGAGGGATTTGGACAGTGACAAATTTTGTACGATGAATATGTATTCTGCTTGGTATCTGGAACTTTTAAACCACATGGCCAACTAAATGCTTTTCCGTGCCTCTCACAAACCTAAGCAAGCCAGAACCAAATCTTCTGCAACAGGTTCTTGGGGATCGGCTCCTCATCGAGCTCCGCCATGGCTTCCATCTCGGCAACGCCTGTCAAGACATCTACGTCGGCCACGTTGCGCGCCATCGGCGTACGGAACCAGATCTTGTGTCCGATGTACAGCACGAAAAAGATGGGCAGCGTAATGTAGGCGGCCAGGAAGTCCGAGATGCTCCAGTTGCCAGGGAAGAAGACCTGGAAGCCGTTGGTGAGGGTCAAAATGATGAGAAGACCCAGGATGAACCAGGTGAAGTAGGGCTGGAGGGGCGTCTTGAAGGGCAGGCGGTGCATCATGTTGTGGTAAATCATAGCCTTGCGGAAGCGGAGGTAGGTGATCATGACGACAATCCAGGCGATGAAGCCGGAAATGGTGCTAATGTTCATGAACCAGGTGAAGACGGTAGAGGTTCCGCTGCTGACGGTGAGGTAGGAGAGCAGAGCAATCGACCAGGTGCCGAGAACGGCGGTGTAGGGAACACCACGCTTGGTCGTACGGGCGAAAAAGCGAGGGGCCTGCTTGTTGAGGGCCAAACTGTAGAGGATACGGCTGCCAGAGTACAAGAAGGCGTTGCCTGCACTCCACGCACTGGTGAGAATGGCGGCGTTGATGACGTGGTTCAGACCACCGATGCCAGCGCGCTGGATACCGATAACCCAGGGAGAAGCAGCAGCGTTGGAGGAGGGGCTGAGGAGTCTCTCGTCGTTCGAAGGGGTGATGGCGCCAATCATGAGGGAGCCGAGGCCGTAGAAGATAGCCAGACGCCAGACGAAACGGCGAGCGGCCTTGGGGATGTTGCGACGGGGGGCAACGGTCTCGCCGGCCGCGAGGGCGATCAGCTCAGGGGAGGTGATGAAGGCGAAACCGGCGCGGACGAAACCAGTCCAGTAGGCCAAGAACTTGCCAGTGTTTCCGCTGACGAGGTATGGTGTAATTGCGCCAGGGTCGTACCAGTAAAGGAAGCCGATGCGACCTTCATCGGGGGCACCGCCGAGAATGATGACGAAGCTCACCATGATGAGACCCAAGATGGTGATGAGCTTGATACTCGCGAACCAGAACTCGGCCTCACCAAAGACTTCGACGGCGAAAATGTTGAGAGCGAGGGTGACGAGGAGAATGATTGTGATCCAAACGGCCGAGGGAACGGGTGTTTTCCAGTAGTCGAGGAGGATCGCGCCGGCCGAGGCCTCGGCGCCAACGAGCATGGCGTATGCGTACCAGTAGTTCCAACCGGCGGCGAAAGCCAAACTGGGCTCGACAAAGCGTTCGACAAAGTAGGGGATCGAGATACCCTTGAGCGGGAGGTAGGTGGCCATCTCTCCGAGATTGTTCATGATATTCCACACAACAATCATCATGGAGAGGTATCCCATGAACAGCGGCGCGGGGCCAACTGCTGAGAGGATACTGCCTGAGCCGACGAAGAGACCGGTTCCGATGCTGTAAGTAACTGTCAGTCGACGCTTACTTGAACCCAATTGAGGGCGTGCAGAAAAGGCGGAAAACATACGCGCCACCCAGTGCCAGGAACTGAATGTGTCTGCTCTTCAAGCCACGCGACAGCTGGTCGTGCGAGTTGACCAGGTCATTGGGGTCGTTGAGTGCGGCGAAGTTGACATCGCGGGGGTAGGACTCCCCATTATGCTTGGACTCGACGTCGGTCAAGGGACCGCCGCCTCTGTAATCTTTGTCCGCAGACTCCATTGTCGAATCGTAGTTGTAAGCAACTGAACTCGACTCTGGTTTGGGCGAGGAAAAGAAAAAGCAGAAGAGCAGTCGGACGGGAGAGAGTTTGCGATGTGGGCGGGCGGGTAGCAATGGTATATTAGTACGGCAACTTTTTTTTTTTTCTCTGGTCGCAGGCAAGGCTTGTCGGTGGGCGTCCCCGGCGCAACCACGGATTGATTCTAGAACGCGAAGAGGAGAACGACGCGAACAAAGGGCCAAGCTTCTGGCTGAAGGGGGAATGGCTGCAGTATTATGGAGTCTGGGCAATGGGCAGCATGGCGAAAGATTCCCGTCTGTCGTGAGACGGGCAGCTTACACTACACTTGTACGTGGACCCCATGCTTGCTTGACCAAGCAACGGAAGCTGCCTCCGTTGGTTTCGCTGATGAATCAACCCTTGTGGAATGCCGACGTGACGTATTGATGGTACGCTGTGCTCCTTTGCGGCGTGGGTACGGTACTAGGCATTCGACAAACTGACTGACTCTGCGGTATCTGCGTGTATGCCCAGGCGCGCGAGCTGCAACTGAACCCTTGTTGGATGTTGTTTGGAGGCGAAAGGCGCAAAAGGGCATCTCGGCACTGACTGGTGCAGAAGGCGGGCAGATCCAGTCATGGGGAAGAACTAAACCGAAAGCAGAAACCTGGCAGTCCATCAGCTGTTTCTGTGTGGTAACGTTTTCATGGCGAACCCATGGGGTAAACTCGGACGGAAGGCTTATCTACTTGGCAATCCACACGACATCCACACTCGGCCACACATTCGGGCACACCGTATTGATAAGAGGCTAACGTCCGAGGATGGCACATGTTGTTACTGGAAATGAATTGCTGACAGACTGAGGCCGTGAGGAAAACGGGGTGGTTAAAGTGGTTGCAGTTGTCACCGAGAAAATCTGCGGTCCAAATTGGAGGCTCAGGCAGAGACGGGAATTGGAGGCAGCAGTACGTACCTCCCGGAACAACTGCAAACATCCAAGCCGCAGCTTACCTAAGACAACCTCACCGGTACTGGAGTACTTGGGCAAGAGACCCCATATCACGTGGCTGCCTGTGCGCGGCTGCATCTCAGATTCCTTCACTCCCAGTGACTCCACGACGGGGTAAACACCGATGGTACCCGCCCTCGTACCAAACTATCACGTAAATTTTTCATCTTTTTCTCCAGAGTCCCTTGGATTTGGGCGGCACGAGCACTCGTCAATTCCCATCAAATCGCGCAAATTCCTAGTTGCAGTGTGTCACCATCCTCGACCTGGCCTCTCGGCCCTGGGGAAGCCTGTCAGATGTCTGATTGGATGTTGGGAAACTTGCTCCGAACGACGTTTCTAAACACCGATGTTAACGTTCACCAAATACCTGAATCGCGAAGTAATGACACGGAGACATCGCGTCTAAGTCTGTCGCGTTCCTGGAGGCTAGAGCTGCCTTGTGCCGAGCCGCACTGTCGATAAGGATCGCCTGACCAGCACGCAACAATTGAGACGCCCACTTTTCATAAGCCCGAGTTTGAAAACAATGTCTCCGGAAGGCTGACTTTCTTGTGCCGCCGCGGTTGATACGAGACGAATCTTAGTGCAAGAAACATGCTGTCGGCGTTCGCGAACATGATTCAACTTTGTCATTTCTTCAGAACAAGGGACCTACAAAAGCTTATCAGCCTTGAACAGGGAGCTGGAAAGGGTAATTGATACCGTCCATCCCCAATTCTACCAGTCCCCGTTGTCTGGTACCCTTGATGCGGACCGGTGGATGTTCAAAGTTGCCGTTTCCCCCGCATCCAGCAAGCCGGCCAAGAGAAACGGAAAACTGATCCGACGCCAGCTCCTTTGACTAGTGCCTTGTCGGCGACCCATCCCGATCCCGATCCCGACTTATAAGTTTTGCTAGCTACGAGGTGGCTCAACATCGTTGTTCTTGGCCGCTCAGAGATACGAAATATCTCCATGCGCATGTTTGACTCAAACGCTTTAGTCTCGATGTCAAACCTGCGTCACATACACGATAACGACGGGGCAAACCCCGTCTAGGCTTCCACATGTCCGTTACGCCTTGTACGCGCCCTTTAATCACACGTTCCCCACGAGAAAGCACGCCACTTTGCAAGTCTGGGTCCGGAGCCCCGGATTCTGAAGGTAAGCACGAGACTCATCTCGGCCAAACCATAATGGTGGCGGATCCCTTGGTGGTATGGAAAGTTGGGGAGACGAGGTCCAACCTGACAATTTTCATTTCCATTACGTTTTGGTTGTAAAAGCTATTATCGATCCTCTCTCTCTTCCTTTACCCACATTCGCCCGCCCATCCCTTCCGACAACTATTACACCTCGACAACACCATTTCCATTGATCTGAACATCGAACACATTTCCATCTCGGTATACACAGGTTTCAAAGAGCAAGCAAGGCTACGGCACCAGCGGCCACCGCCTGAAGGATCGAGCCACCGTGGGTGTTCGCTGCGTTCACCGTAACCGGAGGCGGGCGGGCTGTGGTACTGTTCGCGGTGATCGTCGGCAGCGCAGCAGTCGTCGTCGGCGTATTGGAAACAATCGGAGGTGCCGGAAGAGAAGTGGTCGGTTTAGGCACAGGAGAAGTCTCTGCTGAGGTGCTCCCGATTTCGGAAGTGAGGGTGAAGGTCGCGGTAGAGGTCGACGCGAAGAAGGACGTGGAAGTCTCCTCGTCCGGAACCGACTCCGTGAAGAAGAGGGTGGACGTCACCGTCGAGCCGGGTTCCGTATTGACACCACCCGGACCGACGCATTGCTTACCGATCGGGCAGCAAGCATACTGGCCGTTATTACCGAGCCAGCACGTGGACGTCAAGGGACAACCGCCCTGCTGGTCTGGGCAGCAAGTGTAGGTCAAGGGAATGCAGCCGTCGCCGCAGTCTTTCCGGCCAGACTCGCTGCACGGGATCTCTACAATCTGGCGCTTGAGAGGAGAGAAGGCCTCTTCGGCGAAAGCCAAGGCTGGGAGAGCTAGAACAAGAAGTTTCTTGAGCTGGAACATGATGGCTATGAAAGCGAGTGTGTTGAAACGAGAGTGAAGGGTTGCTGGTGAAGGTTGAGCTGCTTGATGTCCAAGATGGCCTAGGATTCCCTTCTACTTTCTCTTGGAACTCTCCTGCTTAAGTACGCGGCGCACAACGTAAGGCTGTGATATTGGGCTCTGTGCTACTCCTCCTCGGAGATGCAACATCTCAGCTGCCACACTACACGGAAATGAGCAGCCAGCAATTACGTCGTGGCGTCCAATTGAAGGCATCACTGCAGTGTCATACAGGAAACTGCATCTCTCTGTTCCTGCAGCTAAACTAGCCCGCGATGTCAGAGTCCTTGCCTAAGTGGCCGTTGAGAAAAGTTACAGGAGGTTATGGTGGCGTCGGAAACTGGGGTCTGGGGTTAAGCAATTGCTTATTTTGAGGGCTCAGCTTTCTTGTGGCTGCAGGTAAGCTCGGGGAGGAGTTACCCCGCGCACGTCGATAAACTCGATCTCTTGAAGTTGTCAGGCTGAGCGGCTGGGCTGATTCGAGGAACACGATCAGGCAGATCATCAGAACCCCAGACACTGGGCTTGACTATGGGAGTCTGTCTGCCTGTCAAACCGCTGCTAGCACTGCAGCACAGGACTTAGCTCCAGTTGATTATGCATTCTTGCGGCAGGCTGTGGGCATGGTAATGTGCTGCCGAATCAGATTTAAGCTTGTTTTTCAGCTGCCGGCAGCTAACGTTGTTTTAATTTGACTACGGCGAGTGGCTTGCAACGTCGTTGTCGTGGGAGCCTTTATTTCCCTCCAATTGGCAGGTCCAAGTGATGCTTCCTGAATCCCTCTCCCCGCCCTGTAGAACTTACTACACACATGACGGATGATTAGACAAAGAAAACCATATTGTACTTGGCCGCTACAATAGGGATCAGATGGCATCTCGATATCTATCGATCTTGCGATCACTGACCTAGCATCGTGCGTTGAGATTCCACCTTGTACTATGCGTCCATAGAAACATTCCGATCGTTGTTGGGCTTCGAAATAAGTCATTTGCTGCCTCTGCAATCACGATGAATGCTAATCATAACACTGTCTCTTGTCCACAACGCCCTACCCGTTAGCCCACGCATGCGGGCGTCATGGCACAAATCTCGGACCATGTACACCCACTCCGCCTCAGCCACCTGCACAAGCAGACTCAAAACAGCCAATGAGATATCGAGGACGATCAGACAACGAGATGAAGCCGTTGTCAGAGATGTATACTTCATATGACTGTCTTAAAGTCCAGGGGTCTTTCATTTGTGGGTGGCCCCTGACGCTGATGTGCCTTAGCCTCGAGATGACGGGCGCTCGTGTTCGACTAGCTCTGCATTTTACTTTGCCTCACGCTCATTTCAAAGTTTCTGGATGGGCAATTCTATTGTGAGATTGCGAGTAGTGAATCCTTCTCTGGCTTCGTCTTCGTGTTGCGTACCACAGATATCGATCGCCGGAGGATGATGACCGTCAACAAACCTCCCACTCGTATCATCCACTAGCGGAGGCTTCAATCAAATAGCTCCAGGACCAGATAAAGCCTGAGAGTGCTATTACTTGGAGAGTAACCGTGGAAGATGTGAGATTGAAGTTGTAATGGCTTTCCAATGCAAAATTGCACCGGGGTGAAGGTAATCTTGCGCACTACCTCAATACCCAGCCAGGCATATTATTGGCAAATTTGTGATAACTGTAGTTTTCTTACATGACATCCTGGGCAACTGTTGTATCTTCAGGGCTCTGCCGGTCTATTGTATTTCCAGAGTGGCCGGTTACAGCCAGCCAGTCTTCACCTGGCCTATTGATGTAGGCTCAAGATCTTTCTCATTGTGTAGAGTTTAACAGTAGCAAGAAAGGCAGTCACACGCTGTCGAAGGGAAGTTCCCATTAATCTCCAATCTTGACGTCTAAGCAGCTTAGGTAGAATATCTATATCGCATTCCGAACTAGGAACGGCGGGCCTCGGATGTGGGGTCCCGGCGAATTTAAAGTCGGCGCCGGATCCGCAAGCCGAACGCTTCGGAAACTCGGCACGGTCCGCCCTAGCAATGCACTAATGACGTCCTTGCCGCTCTCCAAACCCCCATTCCTTTTCTTCTTCATTTTCAACCTCACGCGAAATGTTTGCAGAGACCCCAAGCCAGGCCACAACCTCCACCATTGCCAAGACTCGACCTGTCAAGCCAACCAAATTTGCAATCCGCAAAGCTTCTAGACGTCCATATCTTGGTACCCCGCGCCATCGCCATGTCAGGAGCTAGAGCGGTCGTCAAGACACTAGATCACCTCGTGCTCACTTGCGCGAGCGTCCCAAAGACGGTCCAGTGGTACACCAAGTACCTCGGGATGAAGGCGGAAACATTCACGTCGCCGTTAGATCCATCCGTACAGAGGCACGCACTGAAGTTCGGCACGCACAAGATCAATTTGCATCAGCAGGGCAAGGAGTTTGAGCCAAAAGCTAAGACTGCACTGCCAGGCACTGCCGACCTCTGTTTTTTGGTGGAGGATGGCACCAATCTCGAAGAGCTGATTAAGGGGTTCCAAGGGGATGGGGTCCAGGTTCTCGAGGGCGAGAAAGTGGTCGCGCGGACGGGTGCACAGGGTCCCATCCAGAGCGTTTACGTGAGAGATCCCGACGGAAACTTGATTGAGTAAGTGCTTCCCAGTGTTGGATATTGATGGTACCTCACGGACAAGGACTAACACCCACATCCACAGGCTTTCTCACTACAAGTCATAGGTGGCCGTCTACATTACGTGCATGAGCATTTGCATACTTAGACCATGAGATTTCCAATTGAATACCAACACCGGAAATGTTGAAGTCTGAAGTACGAGCGATGATCATTAGTCACTAAGGATGGACTGTTCGTTCCTCGCCTTTTCTCGCTTCTCAAAGTACATGATGATGAAGATACTCGAAAGCTCCAAAACGCTCACTCCACACATGACGGAGAACCCCATGTGGAAAGATGGTGCATATTTACCCACGTCGAGGATCACAACTGCAACAATTAGCGTCTTTTCAAAATATTGAGGGCAAGATAATTGCAAACCTGGAACCCATGCAATGAAAGCTTGGCCTAGAGTCTGTGCAACCCCAATAACGATTGCACGCTCCTCCATGTTCTTGTGCATGATCTCAATTGCCCAGGCCTAAGGTAGAAGACATCAGTATTAAGGAGGCAAGAAAGCTGCAGAGAGAGTGGCTCACGTAAAGGACCGGCCAAAAGCCCCACGAAGCGGCGTTGATAATATATCCGATAAAGGTCAACGCGTAGCTTGATTCAACTGCAACCATGATCATGCCGATGAGGTTGATGGTCTGCGTCTTGTCAGCTAGATCTGGATGCTGATGTTTCATGTACTGACAGCTGGAATCAGTAAAACCTGCCACCTCTTCCCCAACCCATCAGAGAGCCAAGCATATAGCAGAGTGGTCACGAGACCGACGGCTTGCGCTGCGGTAGGAAAGAGGTTGATCTGATAGACCGTGAAGCGGTTCAAGGACTTGAGCCAGACAGAGAAGTAGTTGAGGGGTTGTGTGACAACGCAATGGCAACTGCGAGGTATATCAGACTATTCCATCCTGGATATCACGAGGGGTAGGAAGAACTCACATCAATGCGAAGCTGAAGACGTAAATGGGCCAGTTCGTGAAAATATCCAAGACTCTGGCTTTTGTCAAAGGCTCGGGTTTGCGCCGTTCGATGGCTTCCATCCTCGCGATATGCTTTGCCTGCTCACCCGGGCGCATCCAGCGGGCCCTTGTGATATGAGGGTTATCAGGGACGGCGAAGAATCCCCAGATGGGAGCCCAGATCGAGATGATGCCACAGAAAATGAAGAGCCATCGCCAACCTGGGAGACCGCCGGCTCCATTTAGACCCCGATAGATTGCGGCCTGGAGGTATCCGCTGAACATGCTAGCAGCATAGCTGGCTGAATAGAAGATTGAAATTCGCTTGGAGAGTTCTACGGGACGAGGTAAGAACAAAGAAGTGAGATTTCGCAAAATGGATGCTCTTACCTCGAGGGGTGTACCAGCTTCCCATGATGGTCAGAACGCCAACGGCAAAGGGACTTTCAAGGAATCCTAGCAGGAATCTCATCGCTAAAACATGACGAACGTCTTTGACAGCAGCGAAACAAAACGTGACAATGGTCCAGAGAAGCTCGGCCACGGGGAGGTAAATTGAGGGCCGAACTGGCAGATGTTAGGCTTTTGGGCCGTACCTTAAGTAAGGACTGATCGCATTCCAAGAACCTACAGCGAGTAAGCAAGAACTGCGAAGGAATTTGACCGACCAGATACCCGCACGTAAAGAAAGTTTGCAACAAGTTGTACTCGTTGCCTTGAAAGTCGAGGTCTTCTTTCATGCCGCTGACATACGCATTCGCTATTTTTGGTAAGAACTTCAGATTATTCATCATCCTAGTACCAAGAGCTGCTCTTACTGATGTTGCTTGAGTCGAGTAGCCTGACGAAATATCCAAAAGTAGCCCAGCTTCTGTCATGAGCGTGGTCAGCGCAGCTTTGAGATCATATTCGGAATGCGGGATGCTTTACAACACGAAGAAGTCGAGGCGCCGCACAAGGCGGTGTTCTTCTTTTGTTCGAGGACCATCCCATATGACACCCCTTAGGAGGTCCCATCTTGATGACGAGGGCTCTTGAGGCCCAAGATCCTTACCGACATCTCTTTCTGATGCATTTTTGGAGTCCATGGCAGTCGCAGGTCGCTAGGTTAATAGTCGTGGATGTAAACAGAAGGAGTTCGCAAGACAGAGACAGAGGTATCGACATGGAGAGAACATTAAAATCCCATTGTCTCCCTGTTTGTCGGAGCGAGGCCGACATAGCTCATTCTCGGCCTGTTACCGAGTCCTCGTAACTGATGCAACTTTAGAACGAATGACAACATAACATGGCAAGTGGGGGTTGATCGAATGGAGCCAGATCCTGGTTCTTTTGCACTCTTCGGGAATGACGTCTAGCAAGTCTCAGAGGCCACCTCGTTCCCCTCTTTCGTACGAACTATGGCCCTACTTGTATTTGTATTGACCTCCAATGTGGTCGTTGCGGAGATGTTTCTGGCCAGCACCATACATCCTCTCACGCAAAGTGATTTCATCTCCCGATAGTCCGTCGTACCCGTATAGCCCTCTTCGGCGAAGCTCAGGCACTAGCAAGTCTACCACATCTTCGAAACTCCCAGGGCTTGTGACATATCCAACGTTGAACCCATCTAAATCTGCAATCTTCACCCAGTCCTCGAGGAAATCTGCAACACGAGCTGCCGATCCTACTGGCACAGGCCCGTTCCCGCCGATGGCCATGGCTTTTCCGATATTACGAGGCGTCCAAGCTGGAATGTCATCGCCACGGTATTTCAGACTGCTGACCAAAGAGTGTACTCGTCCATCAATGGTAGCATCATCTGGTCTTATTTCTGCGTCTAGATCGTATTTGGCGAGGTCTATCCCAGCATTACCTGAGAAGAATGCAAGCCCAGCTTCGAAGCTCGCAAATTCCAAGGCTTTACGGTATTTTGCAGTGGCCTCTTCGTCTGTTCTCGCAATGACTGGTGTAATGACGGCGAAAATCTTGACACTACCAGGGTCACGGCCAGCTTCCGCTGCTTGTTGACGAATGGCTGATACGCGAGGCGCCAAGATGTGAGGTGAAAGCCCCGATATCATGATCCCCTCTGCGTGTTTGGCAGCGAAAGCTATACCAGCGCTGTAAAGGTTCAGCCAAAGTCAGCGTGTGGATTGTAGGGCTCGTACTTACGATGATGTCCCTGCTTGAAGCAGAAATGGAGTCCTTTGAGGTGAAGGATGCAGGATGTGAGGAGCATCTACATTGAACCTCGCCGTATGATGCTTTATCCAACGGATCCGACTGGGATTGGCGTAGATGTTGTTCGTTGCATCTTTCTTGAGAGCATCGTCTGCCCACGAGCCTTCCCATATTCTGATTTCTTAGTCTAAGACCTTCGTGTACATTCATATAACCTTACTTGTAGAGCAACTCCAAGTATTCATCAGCAGCGGCATATCTCTCATCATGTTCGACATATGAGACCCCCACCTGAGGAAAATTAGACATAGTCTCTAACAGGGTCTCATTGCGGAGTCTAACTTACGGCCTTAGCAGCAGATTCCTTGAAAGAAGTGACGATGTTCCAGCCAAAACGCCCTTTGGTAAGATGGTCGAGTGTCGAGAACCTCTTTGCAACGACGAATGGTGCCTCGTAACTTGTACTGGTTGTTACAATGAACCCAAGTTTCTGCGTTACAGCTGCCATCGCCGTCACTGGCTACATCTGAGGTCAATGTATGGTCATGGGCACAAATGTTGCATTTCTTACTTACGATAATGGGGTCGCCCATTGGGAACTGACAACTCGTCCGTATCGTTGGTTCAGCGCTTCCATTGTAAACATCGTGTTGACCATAAGTATCAGCCAGAATCAATGCGTGTATGTCTCCCCGCTCAAGTGTCTGCGCGAGATTGGTCCAGTAACTAAGACTTCCAAACTTGTCGGCAACTTCATCTTCGCCCCTGCGCCACTGGCCGAAGCAGAGGTGGCTCGGAGTGAACATGTCAAATGCATTGAGTATGATTTGCCGCCCAGCAGGAGGTTCCATCTTGGCGGGGTAAGCTCGTGCTGCGCTGAGTCCAACTCGTTGGAGGAAATGAGCTGGTACTGCGTCTGTTGCCAACTTGCCATCGGCGAAAGAGAGCATATTCCCGTTGATAACTCATTGCGTAGTTGGTGTTGAAGGATCACGCAATCAGTCCGAGCCGATTTCGGCAGCGAGTATGGATGTTCGAGTTTCGCAATATCTGACCAGAATTAAAACCCGGACAAGCCCGAGATTTAGTAAATTCGCAAGCTAGACAGCGTATGGCGTATCATGGAGAATTGATGCATCCTTGATTGCATGCTTATCTGGAACCAATCGAGTCTTCCTTCCCCTCAAAACATATGCGAAGGAAATTTGTTCCCAAGTGTCTGCAGCACGCTGTATTCACAATCCAATTGTATCGGGAGCAGGGGGTATTTGCAAGCAACCGTGATAGTTGCGTCATCCATGCGATACGCCGGTAATCGACGACATTGAAGATAGAAACTAAATCGCAATCCATAGTTACGGAAGCGTTAAGCATTGTCGTCTCGTTTTTGTCAGAGTGATCAATCATGGCGCCAGGCGCGATACTAGACCCGTCTATCGATGGTGCAAGTTCCCTTCCAGCGACTGAGAACAATATTCTTCGAACCATCAACCCTCATTTCTTGATAGAAGAGCATCCCATTGATGAACATCAAAGTGTCCGAGCTATTGTTGTGGGTGCCGGCATTTCTGGCATCACCGCTGCCATTCTACTTCCCGCGAAGGTTCCCAACCTAGATCTCGTAATCTACGAGAGAAACAACGATCTTGTAAGTTGAAAGAGAACGGTATCGCGAAGCACTAGTCACTAATACGCGAGACAACGAAGGGAGGCGTCTGGCATACCAACATCTACCCAGGTGTTCGGTGCGATGTACCCGCTCACGCCTACCAGGCTACATTTGCTCCATCGACGGATTGGACCGAGGCGTATGCCACCGGCTCTGAGATCCAATCTTACTGGCAGGATGTAGCGGACAAGTACAACGTGCGCAAGTATATTCGCTTCAGGCATAGTGTCACGTCTGCAGAATGGTCTGAGGAAAAGGCCAGATGGATCGTCAAGATTCAAACAGACGACGGTGTAGTCACTGACGAAGCCAACTTCTTGATTACTGCCACGGGCCACTTCAGCGACCCAAAGCTTCCTCAGTATCCCGGAATCGACAAGTTTGAGGGCCACCTACGACATACCTCGAATTGGGACCCTGGGTTTGACCCGAGAGGGAAGCGGATCGCAGTCATTGGGAACGGCGCTTCTGGACTACAAGTGCTCCCGCAACTACAAAAGGTCGCTGCAAGAGTTGATCATTATGCTCGCAACAAAACATGGGTTGCAGCACCAATCGGAGGAGAAGACTTGGCAGACTATGTTGCAGGAAATATCGAAGACGCGCGGACAGACCCCGAGAGGTATTTGAAATTCCGTAAAGCTCTGGAGGCAAAGCTTTTCAGCCGCTTCGGCGGAATCTTCAAAGACGGAGCTCAGAATGCAGCGGCCGAAGATTACATCAAAGAACTTATGAGAGTACGATTGGGGGCTAATTCCAAGCTTGCTGATGAGATTGTACCTGAGTTTCCAGTAGGCTGTCGTCGTCTGACACCTGGACCGGGCTATCTCGAGGCGCTGACTGCGGAAAATGTCAACTACATCACCGATCGAATCTCGGAGTTCACTGAAACCGGCATTCGGACTGTGGATGGTGGGTTCCAATTTCTGCTGATCTTGGGAGCATCTTTGACTGACTCGGTTATTAGACACTCTTCGCGAAGTTGACGCAGTTATTTGCAGTACAGGTCACGACATTACATTCAGTACGCAGTTCCCTGTCGTTTACAAGGGACTTGACCTCCAGAAGGCTTGGAGGCCTGGCGGCAAACCAGGATTCCCAGACACTTACTTGGGAATGCTTGCTCCCGAGGTTCCGAACTTCATCACCGTACTTGGACCAAACGCCACGGGACCAGCAGGAACGCTGTGTCATGCGGTAGAGAACCAGCTCACATACGTTGCCAAGATACTTCGCAAATTTGCGACCCAAGGCCTGCGGACTATAGCTCCGACGATAGCTGCAACCCGTGATTTCCGAGCCTACACTGAAGCCTTCTTCCCGCGTACTGTCATGAGCGAGTACTGCAGCTCTTGGTACAATGGTGGTATCAAGGGAGGGAGAATCCACGGCCTCTGGCCCGGCAGTGCTGCTCATGTTGACCTGGTTAGAAAGGATCCGAGGTGGGAGGACTTCGAGTACACCTATCAGAACGCCCAGGGGAACAGGTTTGGGTGGCTGGGGAATGGCTGGACCAAGAAGGATGTTGCGGCTGCTCACGGCGACGCTGGGGTGGAACTAGATCTTACTCCTTGGTTGGAGAAAGGCGCCTTAAGTGGTGATCTTGACCTTAAAAGCTACCATGAGAAATGGTGGGTGAGCTAGGAGATGTTTCATAGTTGCATTGCACCTAAAACTGGGCATCTAGATTTCATTACCTTTATGGATACTATTTATGTCTAGCTGCAAGAGCTCAAAGCTCCTGTCTTCTGGAACGCAACTTCGACGGACTGCTCGCCACCCAACTTGATATCGAAACTGGTGTTCCACCCATCAGCATCGACACTTCCACTGGCTGTATAGACGGACCACTGGCCTTGGTCCTCTCCAGTAGCTTGGAAGTTGATCTTTTCAACGTCCAGCCTGGGAACAATCACTCCCTGCCTACGGACCTCGTGAACCAAATCCATTGTCAGGCCATCAGCAGTGGCGGGTACACGGTCCTTGCGAACAAGAGCCTTGACTGTGACCGGCAGCTTGCCATCCGCCACATTTCCGATGCAAGATTTGGACTGCTGATACAGGAGGATATCACTCATGGGGTATCCGTTGCCAGCATTATCGTATGTGATAGTCTCGTTGGTTGACGGCTTCGTAACATGGATGTAGAACTTGCTGATGCCCGTGTCAGGGCTGATGGTGGTGTCAAACTCCCACCAGTAGAAGCTCTCTCTCCATAAGCCAGAGGCACTACCGCCCTGGAAGGTTGCCTTGCGGGTAGTGATGACAGTCGATCCGTTGCCGTTGCGGTCAGCGTACGTCAGCTGGACCGAGAGATCATTGGGGTCTCGGCCAGTGACCGCGGTAGTGCGGATGCGAATGCGGCCGCCGAAGGACAGGTTGCCGTCATCCTTGAGGAAGAGCCCGCTGATGTAGGGCTTGATGTCCGTGGCTACGATGGGCTCGCTGAGCTTAACGTTGGCAGGGACGGTGTCAATCATGCGAGTGAAGATGTCGGCGCAGGTAGCCTGGAATGCATCGGGGTCGGCCATGGCTTGCATCGTCTTGTTTCCATCTGCGGCAAAGATACGCTTGTCTGAGTTGAGGGTGTCGTTTGTGCCAACAACCAGAGGGTTCTTGGTTGTGCCATCCAAATATTCGGTCACGACGACGTTGTCGAACTTGGCAAATTCGGTGTCGAAGTGGGCTACGGTATCGTTTTTGGGGTCCGCCTCGACACCGACGATCTCAGGGAAGTCCATGCTGTGCACACCTCCCAGAGTATGACCGCACGCCACCATGGCAATCATGTCGCTCTGAGAGAAGCCTGCCTTGGTGAAAGCCTGCTGGGTGGTGTTGAGATCGGTTTGAGGCTCAGGGACACCGGCAGGGCCGGCCTCTTGGGCGTCAATACGGCCGGCACGGAACGGGATTTGAATACCGCCGCACGCAAAGCTGGCGACGAGAACACTCATGGCCAACAGATCAGAAGCAGAGGCACGAATGGAGTGGAAGCTGCTGAAGAATCCAAACGTGTTGTTGAAGGCGCCTCCGATGTTCTCTGGGCGATCCAACTCGAAGAAGATGGACGCGTCTAAACCACCAGTACCGGCGGCAACATCGTGCGTGGCCATGTCGTGGAAAGCGGCGCGGATCCATTCAGCAGAGTTCTGACGGCCGGGGATGCTTGTGCCGAAGCCACACGTAATGACACCTAATTACTTGTCAGTAGTTGGTTGAGGGTTCGTTGTAGAGAGACAACTGACCATCAATGAAGCCTCTGCGAAGGTATCCGGACTGGAGAGAGAGGTGATCCTCGATCTCATCGTACTGAGAAGGCCAAACATACTCCGTCGCGGCGATGGACGCCAGAGCGAGCGTGGAAAGAACACTCTGCTTCATGATGAGTGCAGGCCGATAGCGAACGACTGGGACGAAAGGCAGTTGCGCGACCAAACATTCAGTTCATCTGACATCGTGCCAGCCCTCATTCGCTTTATGGGTTTCCAGAAAGGCTCTTCCATTTCGGCAATGCAACGTTGGACGGGGCGACCCTTGGACCCTGCAGCGATGGGACGGAGACATTTGGGCGCTTGGGGGGACAAGATCTCGTATTCCTCTCTCCGACCAAGTTATTCTGGTTCTTTTCAATGCCGATAGCGAGGTCCCATCATCCCATCGGTTCCTACCGTTGTGGACCATGCCCAGATATGCTTGAAGTTAAGTGCTGGACTAGTTCATTTCCCGAGACTAGGCCTCCCTAGCTTATCCCCAATGCATCGTGGGGAATAGTCTCCTGCCCAATAAGGCAGCTGTAATTACCTAGCACACAGCCTGAAATACGAGCGACGTGGGCGACGATCAGCGCACCGTCGCAGCGTGCTGTAGCTTGTTCGTGTAAAGACGCTGCAGGGGCGGATGCCCTACTAGATCCGGATCACCCGACATAGAACTCGGCCGGGGTCATGGCAAGAGGAATCCGAGGTATCATCCGACAAGGCGATCTGAGGAAGCAGGTCTTTCTAGACATGTAGCCGTGCAAAAGCCGCAGACTGGCAGAATAAGGTAGACAAAGCTGTTGTGGCTGAACGCCTGAATAGTTAGGGGCTGTCTTCTGCGGAAGTTACCCACTTTGCCCACACAAGTCCGGGGCTCTTCATAAGGTTGACAGAGAACCTAATTTAATTGCTGCGCTTCTCCTTGGTGAACAAAGTCATATTCGCCCAAGGGTAAAATATGCTGTAAGAATGTGCGACTTGGCGCTCACCAAGTCGCGTCTAATCCCGTCCAGTGTGAGGGTAGCGGAAAAACGGCTGCCCGAAACCTTTCCCCGGCTTTGGACTTCTTCCGTTCCAGTGCGTGTCGGGATTATGCCGTCATCGAAGTCAATTAAGGAGCTAACGCTTCGGCGCTCTCGGAGCTTTCCTTGAGAGTCCGACATATCTCCCGGTACCTTTATGACCTCTCATTATACCTATCTCAGCTCAGATACTACGTGTTTAAACATAATAAGTCAACATGGGCGACGCTTCAATTCTTCACATGCCGACAACCCTCATTTTTGGGGGCAATGGCAAAACCGCCCGTCAACTGACAGCAATCCTTCGGGACGCCGATACCCCTCACACCATCTTCAGCGTTATCCGCAATCCGGAACAGGTTCCGGACTTGGAAGCCATCGGCGCAAAGCCAATTGTCCAAGACATCTCTACCGCTTCCGAGGTCGACTTTATCAAAATCATTGAGGGCACCCGGCCCGACGTTGTGGTGTGGGCAGCTGGCGGCAAGGACCCCAAGTCCGCTGAGGCCGTTGACCGGGATGGAGCCATTCGCGCCATGGATGCCCTGGCCAAGGCCAACGTGGTCGCCAAACGCTACATCGTCGTCAGCGCCCTCGACGTCCGCGACAGAGACAGCAAACCCGTCCCGGACTGGTACACCGAGGCCGACGAGAAGCTCAGCGACCGTATGTGGGGTATCATCGGTCCCATTCTCCGGGCTAAGCTAGCGGCCGACACGGAGTTGAGGGTGGGGAATGCGGCTCGCAAGCTTAACTACACAATTGTGAGACCCGGGGGCTTGACTGAGGGACCTAGCACCGGAAAGGCACGGGCAGGAAAGGTTGGCACCGTCGGCATGATTCCCAGAGAAGATGTCGCCAAGGTCGTCTACGCCGCGATTCAGAATGAGAAGACCTACGGGCTGGCCTTCGATGTGCTAGGGCCCAAAGAGGACAGCCCAACGATCAAAGAAGCGGTCTCACAGGTGGCAAAACATCACGAAGATACCTTTGAGGGCTACTATTAGGCAAACAAAATCAACAGTTACGATTCGTCAATTTCTTGTAAAGATCAGATCTAGCCCCATCCCAAGTTCGTAAACTTGAAGCCAGGGCTCAACTAGCAGTTGCTTCTTCGGTCGACTTGGCCTTCAATGGCTTTCGACCGTGGATTGCCCAACTGTAGAATGTCAGTATCGAGACAGAGCTCGCCAATAGGCGCCGACAATGGGGCATTCTTCTTACACCGTAAAGTAGGCGTGGATACTTTTGTCCCCAAGATCTCTCCGTGCTTCCATAGCAAGTACCATCACCTCTTCTTTTGTCCAACTCAGAGCCCGAGTCAAAGGTGCCATGAGAAACGCCTCCCAATTCATGGCCAGATTCTCATAGGTCCACACGCCGAGCTCCTTGTAGTTCCTGTCCTTTGGCCATGAATTCGATGGCCACTTGTATCGTTCTAAGTGGATATCCTCAAAGCCGACCTCGGCCATGATATCAGCCAGTGACTTAATGTCTTGGAAGGGGCGCTGAAAAAATTCTGCTGCCTCCTTCAGAAGCCGCAGACTCTTCATCAGGGATGAATCGTCTTTTAAGGTACCGTCGTCAGATCGCGGCTCGGCGTCAATTTCCTGGATTTCGAGATAACCGCCGGGGTTCAGATGACTATTGAAGAGTTGAGGTCAGACACAATCATCTTACTCAAAGTAGACGAGGTTCATGGACAACAGTACTCAAAACTTTGTTGGAAGTATGCTTTCCAATCATTGATGCAAGAGTCGAGTACACGGCTATGGATGTAATCAAAAGGCCGAGAATACGTCCAGCGCTCCTCTAAATCGTCGATCTCAAAGCGCACATTCGGAGGTACACTAAAGGAGCGTCAGTAAGCCATGGTCTCTGGCTTTCGAGGAACATTTCGACCTGACTCACAACTCTGGTTGGGCAGGAGACAAATCGATGCCGAGGACCTGTGATATCAATGTTAAGAAAGAGCAAAAGATTCACCACACTTGTAAGTCGGAGAGGACTATTCGGTGTCTAACCTCAGCTTCAGGGTGTTCATCTCCGAACTCCATCGCCCAAATTCCTGTTCCTGTGCCGACATCCAATACTCGGCCAACTTTGGATTCGGGATCATTGGGAGGCGCGGTGCCCAGTCGATTGCCGAAAGTTCTGATGAACATATTGTGTTGTAGATCTAGTTGCCGGCTTCCATGTTAACGTGACAGGTCGATTAATGCATCCAGCGGCGGGAGACACCGGAGAGATTAGCGCTGGGTTGCACAAACCAAGTCGACCGTTTTCTCTCTCGTCATTAGGGACATAATATTCTGCCCGAGTTAAGTACTCCCACTCGGAAAGTTCCGCTAGAAAAACTTACTCCCGTCTTTGTACTTGTGATAAGTCCTGCCATTTTCTAAGCGGTAATCAAATATCGAGCTCGACAGGCTTGTGCTAGATGAAGCAACACTTTGCTGTGGGGGAATTCAATCGATGTTTCCATATATCGCCTATCCAGGGCGGACCAGAGCAGGTAACATACGCCAGTAGCGGAAGCATCATCGTCCGTGATCTGAAGAAAAGTACATCTCAGTACGCTCTAGGCTTGCAATTTGTGAAGTATTACCTCGTCGGCAGCAATGTTGTCGCGCTCTTCTATCGCGATATTGCCTTGATTCCCGCCAACACCACGTGGCGGGCTCCTGCCCGCGATGTCTGCCGTGCACATCGTTGGTAGTGTTGTTCTCACATGCGAGGACGCGGTTGTGCTGACGTGGGGGTGGTCCCGGCGGATCGAGACAGTCGCGTCTGCAGGCGACCAACGGCTAAGTGACAAAGCTATCTGAATTAGAAATCGATAGGAATGAGACTCGACAGCAGCTCTGTGAAATAATTTATCTCTTGAAGTGATTGTCAAGGATGTGTTGTTACCCCTCTTCTTGGCTGGAGACTGGCATGCATGTTTGCGGCGAGCGTCCCATCCAACGCCATTTCCGAGTAGGAACCCCCCCCCCCCCCCCCCCCCACCTCCCGGAAAGATGATATGATTCATGTATTAGACCCCAGAAGTGGATCTATGGATTTGCGATCCTAGTCAAATCTATCAACCAACACTATCCTCAGGTTGCCCGCGGCTGGATCAAGATATCTGACGATTGACTCCTTGCAGGTGCGGCGTTCTGCAGGATGCTTCATCTATCAAGACTTCTGACCGTGGAATACTGTTAAAGCAGCGCAGTCCTTGGAATTGGAGGCAGGTAAATGATCAAAGTTCACACGAGGTGGGATCCAATTGCCAGATTCAAACTTTCCTGGCTGAAAACTTGGTGTTCTTAGCTAACATGTGAGCACGCACGTCCGGCGCAGACTTTGAAGATAATGGACATGCATGATGGCTACTCTGCTTCAACAATGTCTTGGATGGTATTCTGTTGCTAAGCCACATTGCATACCAAACACATCCTCAGCGTCAGCTCAAATCTCAATGGATCGTTGCTAGATTAATTGGCCACAACTTCCTCCGCAGTAGGCTTTCTACCGTATACAGACCAACTGATCCGAGCATTAGCCAAGTTACTTGTACCTAATGGGAGTTCCACTTACAAAGTCTGGTACGAGTGAATGCGCGGGTTCTTCATCTCGTTTCGGACTTCCATTGCAAAGACTGTAACCTCTTCTTTGGTCCAATTATGGGCTCTCGTCAACGCGCCTAGCATGAAACCTTCGAGCCCAGCAACGGAGTTATCGAGGTTCCAATACCCGAGCTCTTTGTGTTTCCTGTCCCGAGGCCACGGGTTGGAAGGCCACTTGAATACCTTCACGTTAATGTCTACAAACCCGGCGTCGGCCATGAGGTCCTTCAGAGTCGTGTTGTCCTGGAATGCATGCCCGAACATGACCGCCGCTTCGCCCCACAGCTTCGAGAACCTATTTAGGGCAGCATCGTGGGCAAGTGTACCATCATCTGACTTGCAGTACAGGTCGACCTCATTGAGCTCAAGATATCCGTTGGGGTTCAGATTGCTTCAGTGGTGGCATGATCAGCGTAAATTCAATTGGTCGAACTATTCTTGGAACTTACTCGAAACATTTCTGGATGTACTCTTGCCAGTTACCAATGCTTGATGTCATTAAGCGGCTGTGAATGTAATCGAAGGGCTGCGAGAAAGTCCACGGCTCCTCGATATCGTCAATCTCAAACTTCACGTTCTGAGGAACGCTATAAAAGTGTCAACAACGGCTGGTCTCGAAATAGCACCGGGCTAAGCAGCAAGCTTACAACGTTGATTGAATGGGCGAAAGGTCAACACCAAGGACCTTAAATAGAAATAGATCAGTTATCAAAATATCTGCTCCGCAATGTTTGAATTACCTCGGACTCTGGATGTTCATCTGCAAAATCCATTGCCCAAATACCGGTCCCTGTACCAACATCAAGTACCCGACCGACCTTGATACTGGTGTCTTTCGCGTTCACTGGGGCACGTCCCAATTGGTTGTCGAAGGTGAGGATGAACATATTATGTTGAATATCTGTGAGACCATTAATCATTGCGAGTCGCAAATTCGTAAGCAAGCAGGACTTTCATACCCAACCGTTTGTTTTCCCTGTCATCGTTGGGCATGAGATATTCTTGTCTATTCTTAGCTTTTGTTCGTTCAGAATGAGGACAGACAACATACTGCCATCTTTATAGCCATGATATGTTCGCCCATTCTCTGTCCGATACTGGAGAACGGAGCTGGTCACACTGGTGCTTGATGATGCGACGCTCTAGATTTTGAAGTTATTAGAGGAATGACTCTTGGGCTTCCACCATTCGGTTGATATGGGGAAGAAAGAAGAATCCAGCACTTACCTCGCCTCTAACAGAAAGGTTATCTTCGCTAAGCTATTTAATGTGTCAAGTTAGTTAGGCAATCAAATCCAGTCAAAGGTGGTAAATAGTGTTGTTACCTCTTCAGCATCTAGTGCGGGCGTGATTTGCGTTGTGACATTGTTTGCGTTGTGAGGTGAAGTGCCACGGGACGCAGCCGATTTTGGGCTTTGCCTAGCAATACGTGCTTGCTCAATGTCGGACATGGTACACGACAGCTAAAGGTTCAGTAAAATGAGAGTCTCTGCTCAATTCGTCTAGGCGAAGTTGGGAGACGCGTATTTATGTACGGCTGCGTCTCCGTCCCCTTCAAGCGTTTGCATCAATTGAACGCAGTGGCCGGCCTCTGTTGGTTCTATCACTTGCAAGCCCATCGTTCGATGGCAGGCTACCCCACTCCTGCGATGTGATACTCACGCACGTCTGCGGCGACCATGCCGGAGATGGCGGTTGTACTTCCTGATGAAGAAAATTACCAGCCATCTTTCAGCCCGGTTACATCTCGCATACAAACCTATCATGTTGGAGCGGAAAGTCGGCAACTGATGCCTAAGCATGTGCCTCGTGGTGATTAGGCGGGCCAATGCGGCCCTTTCCATGTCGGGCACGCAAATGCCCCGTAAGTAGAATGCGTACCCACTTACTATGAGAGCGTCTGAGTGCAAGGAGAGACTTCACACGCCTTGATATAGATAAATAAGAGGAATCGCTGGTCCATCCTCACAACAATGAGAAAGAATAAGGACCTATGGTTCCCATGTCGAGAAGCGTTCTAGCCCCCATGTACTTTTCTGTCCATACATTTCAGAAACATCTCAAGAACCCCATCTCTTGATGAAGGACAAACATAGTACCCTTCCATATATTCTTTGAACCGGTATGAAACAACCTGAGTGTACTTCTTCATGTCCCAAATGGGCCTAGGAACCAATTGTCTATAGCAAATCAACGCGTGTATCAGTGAAGTGACTTCTCGACCCTGCATTTCGGCGAAGTCAAGTCGCAAGGTAAGGATTCACAGCTATAACATGACTTGCGTGGACTGAAGGACCCTCTTGGGGAATATTGCGTTGCCATGATGTCGGATATTCAACATCTGCGGCCAAGACTCTTCCCTGACTCAATGATCCGGGGTCGCTGCCTCCGGCTTTCTTCCGTAGATCGACCAACTAGATCTCGTCAGTAGTGCGACGTCAACCGGGCTTGGTCATTTAAGCTTACATTGAAGAGTAGGAATGAACATTCGGGTTATTCATTTCCTTCCGCACTTCCATACACAGCACAGTCACCTCTTGGGGTGTCCAGTTGTGTGCTCTTGTGAAGGGTGCCATGACAAAGCCTTCCAGACCAGCCGCAAAATTGTCGTAATTCCAGTACCCTAGCTCACGATGTTTCTTATCTTTTGCCCAA
Source organism: Colletotrichum scovillei (assembly GCF_011075155.1). NCBI lineage: Eukaryota > Fungi > Ascomycota > Sordariomycetes > Glomerellales > Glomerellaceae > Colletotrichum > Colletotrichum scovillei. The sequence continues at coordinate 200,192 of NW_023336269.1, forward strand.
GGATTACTTGGCCATTTGAATCTCTGAATGTGGACGTCTTCGAATCCTACTTCGACCAGAACATCTTTTAAACCTTTGATGTCTTGGAAAGGTCTCCCAAAAATTGCGGCAGCTTCTCCCCACAAGCGAACGAACTTATAGAGAACAGATTCTGGCTTGAGGGTATCGTCATCACAGCCAGGATTGAGATCGATCTCATTGAGTTCCACGTACCCACCTGGTGTAAGGTGACTGAGAGCACATCAGACGTCCGTATGCAGATGGGAAACAGATTAGAACCTACTCAAAGCACTTTTTCAAGTACACTTTCCAGTCCCCTACGCTTGAAGTCATCATTCGACTATGGATGTAGTCGAATGGGCGAGAGTACGTCCAGTCTTCTTCGAGATCATCGATCTCGAACTTCACATTTGGAGGTGTGCTGGCTCGCTCTTAGTTACTGGTACAAGAAAGTTCGATCATCAGGAAAAATGCGAGAATGGGCCGAGGACTCACAATTCTGGCTGCGCGGCTGAGAGGTCCATGCCTAGAACCTATAGGAGGAAGTGGTCTTGTTCAGCAACTTCAAATTACCAATATAGAGTCGGTTCATGTAGTAGCGTACCTCGGCCTCGGGGTGCTCGTCACCAAACTCAATCGCCCAAATGCCTGTTCCAGTTCCTAAATCGAGGACGCGGCCTACCTTGGCATCCTTAGAATTTGGTGGGGCTGTTCCGAGGCGGCCGTCAAAGGTGAGAAGAAACATGTTATGCTGGATATCTGTCCGAGGAAAATCTGAATATGAAATTATCCAACGTTAGCAGGGGCTAGACTTACCAAGTCGATCATTCTCTCTGGCATCGTTGGGAACATAGTACTCTAGTGCCGTTAGCCTCAGCTCACTGTCAGAGAGCTAACTTCACCTGGACTGACTTCCGTCCTTATACTTGTGATAGGTACGTCCATTCTCGATGCGATACTGAAGAATTGAGTCGGTTACGCTAGTGCTTGAGGATGCAACACTCTGGTCGGATGATTAAATTACAAGATCAATGATCCGCTATAAGCAATGCTTACCTCGCCCCTCAAGGATCCATCTTCATCGGTGGTTTGCTTGTCGAAAAGTCAGCTCAACTTACAGCATAGTGACCAATGTGAGAGTCTTATATCACTTACATCTTCAGCCTCGATAACGACATCTGGAACCTCGGTGGTTGCAGCTGGGCCCGGGGCAGGGGAACCAGCTAGACCACTTTCGGATTCTGCGGTATTGGTGTTTGGAGTTTCTGTTGACATGGTTGAAAACGAGGTTGTAGCCGGTATTACAGATCAAATGCTTGGCAAAGAATGAGAGACATTGAAGCAACCATAATATTACAGATCTAATCGCAATGATTTATGAGAATTTGGTGAATGCTTTGACTCGTGTTACCCCTCTCCTCGGCTGGGGACAATCATGCATGTTGGTTCCGACCGCATCTCCCAATGCGAATTTTGTGGGTTTCCTGCCTAGAAACAGTATCATTTCCGGAGGTCCTATCGGATTGAAGTGGAAAGACAGCCGGTGAGCCCCTGATAAACATCAGATGCATATCGTATCACGCCGCGACTGATAACTGTTGGTTGAGAAGGAGACTCTCTGAATTGAGGCACTTTGATTATCATAACATACTCTTGATTGAGAATGGTAGATCATCTTAGAAGCATTGTATGTACCCTCAAGTCTAGATATTGCGGCTCGAGAGGCACAACGTCAATCTGACAAGTCCATCATGGCTCGATGACTACCTACAGAGTACGTGGCCCGAGCAAAGGGCACAAGAACAGACCTTGGCATGTGCAAACTTGAATGCGCCATCTGCAGAATCATCGTTGGGGCCGAATTCATCCATCCATTACTATACTGAGGGATCCTTGCCCTACTCCCACAAGCTGGTTCCAAATTCTTACATTTCCCCATGAACATAATGGTGCGAAGTGTTCCCCTCGCACCTAGTTGTAGCTCACGTGAACATGGTCCCTGTCAAATTGATGAGCACGGATTTCTGGGTCTTCCTTCAGCATCTTAACTCACCAGTGATTCGCGGTAAAGTCGCCGCGGTCATCCATACTTCGCCAGCTTGACCAAGACTTGACCGAGTCTTGAGAAGGATTCCAGATCTTCTGACCCCAAATAACGTACTTGAGGTCGAGCGTCCCACGGTTGTTCATGACCCACTCAGCAATCTCCTTGCCAGAGATAGTGGGGACCTGTAGAGGGGTTAGTCAAGCTGTTCAGAGCAAACAATCACCCGGCGAGCTTGACTCACACCACCAGCATCAGAGCACATCATATCTGTCGCTTTGCCGCAGCAGTGATCCGAGTCGCCAGGGCATGTGCAGTCGCGAGTGCAGTAAATTTGCCTGACTCTCCCGGGAAATGCTGCGACAATCTTCTTTGCGCCGCTAACTGCAACCTGCTTACAGGCACCAACAGACGGAACGGTTGGATCGTCGTAGACGCCGAATCCGGTGGCAGTAGAGGAGCAGCATTTGAAGCCACTTGGTCCTGGACACTGATTGGAAGCAGAACGGTTGGATCGTCGTAGACGCCGAATCCGGTGGCAGTAGAGGAGCAGCATTTGAAGCCACTTGGTCCTGGACACTGATTGGAAGCAGATGTTCCTGCGCAGTCGCTTGTCCAACGGCAATTGCCCCCACTTCCGCAGGAAGCCTTGGTGCAGCACTTGATGTTGGAAGCATCGGCGGGACAAGCGCCGTCAATCGTTGTACCTCCGTTCGAGGAGCACGAGCTTGTAGTTACGCAGACACCTGGGAGAAGGATCAGTCGAGGGTCTCTCACCGAGGCAAGGGTGAAGTCATCATACCGGCTCTACCACCGGAACCATAGCAGGGCTCATTGAGCGCTGCCAGTGCGACCTGCACTGAAATGGAGGAGACGAGAAGTGATTGGTATCTCATGACGGATTTTGAGAGAAGTAGCTCAGGGACTTTATGTTGTAGAAGTGCGTTATCGCGTTGCCAATTCTACCCTGACTGTCACAGGCCGTCGAGCTCTGGGTTTATATAGTTTGATGTTGCCGGTTTTCTTGCTTCTTACAGCAGCTTCTCCCCTTCCATGAGTTTGCCCGAGCTTACCTATGCGACGCGAAACATCAGCAAGGCAAACGCAGCTGAAAGTTTGTGCACACCATTACAGCATCTCGAGCTGACCTTGAATCTTGGCACTCGTCACTAGGCCTCACGTTTGATGGATTGGAGGCCGATTTAACGCTCGTTGCATCGAGATGTATCCATTTTTGGAATTCACTCTCAACTGTCGGATGGCGTGTAGTCCGGGGTTCACCTAAGCCATCAACAATTAGTTCCAAGTGATCAGCCATTCACACTGTTGTTTCCCTGCAGGGATTCAGCGGGATGGGCCATGGCCCTATAGAGCTACGCTAGCGGCCGAAACTAAGGCGTCGCTAGCCTATAATGATGGGGCAAAGACAGGATCTTGGACTTATAGATAGCTGGTCTCTATCATCATACTCATCATAATCAGCGCGAATACTGCATGTGCTTCCAAATGGCGATGGCATACCTTGAGAACAGAACTCGGTTGAGTCCACGGAAATGTCACGGAAAATAATTTCGCTCTTACTTTCCTCGAGGTACATCCTTGTTCGCATCTCCAGTCTATCGAGGCGCCACAGCGCAATGTACGCATATAAGAAACAAGCTTTGAAATCCCTTGAAGATCCTGTAGATCTAGAGCCCTACAGAATGGCGTCATCTATCACTTGGATGGAGAAGCGGACTTGGCATTGTGAGACACATTATTAAGACACCTTCTGAGCGGGTCCCTTGAATCGTTCCGGGCCCTGTCGTGCCTGTCCCGTCACCCCTTGGAAGAAGCTACTCTAGCGGGTAAGACGGGGAGACAGAGTCCCCGCTTCGTGGCGTCCTTGTGCTGATGTGCCATGTTGCCATGCCTGATTGAAGTCCTCAGCTAGGTAGGCACATGAGCAGCTTGATTGTGACGTAGGAAGTAGAGCCATCTTTACTCCTTCTAGACAACGATGTGGAGAAATGAAGACTCAGGGATGTTTCAGCTCTGTGGAAGTTGACACCTTCATTAGGTATTCATACTCCGCAGCTGAATGATATTATACGACGATCCAAGGCTGCCAAACTAAGCTTATCTGCATACCCCGCGCGCAGCTGAAATCATCGTTACTTGCTTCGGAGAACAAGGTAGATTTTATCCCTCAAACGGCGCGACAAGCTCTGACCTGAGATGTAACGTTGTCACAAGGGGTGATCTGAAATACATGTTAAGCTTAAGCTGATTGTGGTAATAGTCTAATTGGCTTCACAACGTTTGGCATTCTTCATTAAACCTACTTGTGAGTGATTGGTTCTGCCACCAATATTTTACCTCAAACGTTGACTAATTTCATCAAGATGCAATGTCAGGTGCGATCAACTTGAGAGCACGGGCGCGAGGAGGCAGCACGTCTACTATGTAAGTATGCTTGATTGAATTGCATCAAACAATCTAACTAGGCACACGAAGTAGACGTCTAGTTCATATTCAAGGCGCATTGATACTTGACAGAACCTGTTGCCCAACGATACGTGCTAGGCCATCGTTATCAGTTTCATTCTCAAGCAGTGTGTGATCTGGGTAGATACTATGCGGTTTGCTTCCTGGTTTGGCTTGACGACGCCAATTATGTAGATACGAGCGTCTACTTCCGTCAACTTGAGCAGGGATCATCTGCAAGGCACCCTGTCATTGGCCAATACCACCAACGCTGCAACATGGTGAGGTCTAGGACACGCAAGTTGCAGCCTGGTTCACTTGAACTTCTTATCATGAGGCGAGGCAACGGCCAACGCGCGTCTAACCTTATGCCCTGTATAACTTATATGCATGGCACGATTTACAATTGTCACCCTCTGCAGCGTCTCCAAGGTATCTCCCAAAGCCAATTGCCTCGACTAAGGTATTACCCAAATCATTGCTCCAACTACCTCGCCGTATTGAAGCCATCTCATCGATTCTGGGCGTTATCATGTCTTGTCCAGGGATAATGGGTGATCGGTCTTTTGGGCCACGGGTCAATCATCAGTGTCGCTCGTTTGACTTTACTTTGTTCTTTGAGGACGTGTTTTTTGCGTGTTTACCATCTGCCCTTCTCCTCCTCCTCACCCCAGCGCTTCTCATTAGCCTACAACGCCGACGCATTGTTTCGACCCTTCAATCCCATTTGTCTTACGCCAAATTGGTAAGTCTGCTTCCGAGAGACGGTTCACGTTGAATGGTAGTATTTTCGGATGCAATTCGCATGTAGCTAATGACCTCAAAGGCAGCGTTGACCGCATTAGTTGCTTTTCAGGTCGTCTTTCTTGCTCTGCGGACACGTTACTCCTCATTCAAGACGACGGCATCAATCTCTGCCGATGTTACAGCCGTAGCCTCAACGATAGCAGTCTTTGCGCTCTCTGCTTTAACCCACAGAAGGTCTCAAAGGCCATCTACACTAGTCGTTTTATATCTCTCCGTATCAAGTATTCTGGGTGTTGCACGACTTCGGACTCTATGGCTCCTCAGCAATGAACTTGCTGTGCCGACAATTTTTACTTGCATTCTCTTCCTAAGTTTGGTGGCTTTGGTCCTGGAATCTGTTGCGGTGACGAAGCAACAGACCGAATCAGAGCCTTTGAACAACGACAAGTATGTAACGCCAGAACAAAACAGCGGCTTCTGGGCTAGGACTTGCTTTTGGTGGTTGGCAAGAACGTTCCGATTGGGATATACCAAAGTCATATCTTTGAGTGATCTTCCAGGTCTTGGTCCGAGTATCCAAAGCCATAGATTGCATACCGAGCTCACCGCTTCGTTGGACAATTGTAAGCATTCCTCGGTAAAAAGTCGAATTAGACGGCGTCATTGCTCACTTGAATTGCCTTGTAGATAATCACCAACATCGCCACAGTCTCCTGCGAGCCAGTCTTCGAAGTTACTTCGTCCCATTCCTGTCGCCCATACTCCCCCGGCTCTGTCTTACCGTTTTCACATTCGCACAGCCATTTCTTATCAACACAACCGTCGCCTACGTCGCTCGAACTAGCCCCGACGCCAACTACGGCAGAGGACTGATTGGAGCATGGGCTTTAGTCTATCTAGGAATTGCGGTGAGCACCTCAGTATATCAATACCACAACTTCCGTTTCGCCACGAGACTCCGCGGAGGTCTGATCGCTCTTCTCTACCGGCACGCTGTTCATACCAGAGAAGTCGATTCGGGAGAGATTACTGCTGTAACTCTCATGGGGACAGATGTGGAGCGAATATTCGGCGCCATGTCCATGTTTCACTCAGTCTGGGCATCGCTTTTAGAAATAGCTATCGCCAGCTGGTTGCTTGGACGACAGCTATCAGTGGCTTGCTTGGCCCCTATTCTTCTCGTTTTAGGTATGTGAAAGACATCCATGATCTCTCTCCGCTTATTAAGTCCGCTGACCTTGGATGCTGTATGTAGTCTTCATAGCAGCAACGTCTAGGATCTCCGTAGCCACCAAAACAGCGCAGATGCGCTGGATCGAGAGAATTCAACAGCGTCTACGTGTGACGACGGTCATACTTGGCGACATGAAGGCTGTCAAGATGCTTGGCTTTGGTCGAGTCATGACAGGTGTGCTTCAGAGGTTAAGAGTCGACGAGGTAGAAACCTCAAAGTCATTCAGAAAGCTTCTTGTTACAACTTTGTTGCTTTGTAAGTGCCCCAAGCTAGGAAAGACACAGAGCTGCTGATGAATACTGACCACAGCCTACAACTAGCGCTCACTCCGATCAATCTGGCCCCTATCGTAACTTTCACTATTTATGTCATCGTCTCTGTGTTTTGGAAACACGCTACGTTACTACCAGCACAAGCCTTCACGTCCATTGCCTTGATTGCACTTCTGACGACACCGGTTGTTGAGTTCATTCAATTACTTCCAATGGTGGTGCAATCAATTGGGTGTTTCAGTCGCATACAAGATTTCTGCAATTATACTCACGAACCTGGACTGAGCGATGAGTCAACCGGCGACTCCCCATCATCAGAGCATTCACAGGAACCAGCGTTTGGCTTGGAGTCACTTGCGAGAACTGACTCTCCTCTTTTAACACAAAAACACATTGTTTCTTGGGAAAATCAGTACTTTGGATGGGGAAAGGACCAGGCGGTGTTAGATGGTATCACCGTCGACGTCCCCCGAGGCATGCTGACTGTTGTAGTCGGCCCAGTAGGGAGCGGCAAATCAAGTTTTCTGAGCGCATTAATAGGCGAGCTGAAGTCCAGATCGTCGAACCGAACCACGGAGCACCCAGAGGATAATGAGAGATGTGCCATGGCTTACTGCTCCCAATCGCCCTGGCTTGAGAATGGAACGCTCCGGCAAAACATACTCGGCATCTCTATCTTTGAGCAAAAGTGGTACGACAGCGTCGTCTCTGCTTGTGGACTCGAAGCGGACTTGCAAGCGCTTGAGAAGGGCGACTTGACTGTCATTGGCAGCAACGGTGTGAATCTCAGTGGGGGACAAAAACAACGTGTTGTAAGCAGCCAGTCATTGTGTCGTTCTATTTTTCATTTGACTCTCGAGAGCTGATGTGCATATACCCATCTCCAGGCACTTGCACGAGCTGTTTATTCAAGATGCAAAGTAGTCGTTCTTGACGATGTCTTCAGTGGCATAGACGCTCATACCTCCTGCACTGCCACGACACGTCTCTTGGGACTCAATGGTCTTTTCCGGCAACATCACGTAACAGCTGTGATTGCAACACATGACCGTAAGATTGAAGTGCCTAGATATCTGGTCTAGTGTGCATGATACTGATAGGATTCTCAACGCAGGCAACATTATGCAATTTGCAGATAACATGGTTGCGATAGAGAGCGGGAGAATCCAAGAAGTTGGCAGCCCTATGACTCTCGCAAGTCAAAAGGGATATGTCAGCAAGCTAGGGTTTAAAGCCTCCCAGTATGATAATGCGATCGAGGAGGCTGAGATGAGCGGAAGCTCCAGGTCTCCCATGGAGATTGAAGTCAGTCCGGCAAACCCACATGCTGAAGCCCCCCATGGAAATACCGACGTCCGGCGAAAGAATGGAGAGAAGGCAGTCTACCTGTACTACCTAAGAAACGCAGGTCGGAAGGCTGTAGTCATGTACACTGTCTCCGTTGTGGCCTGGATCTTCTTTTCCGAATTTGCAAGTAAGCATTGGCCGACAATCTTTCCGAAGTGATAAACAAGCTAACACATGCGTTGCCAGCCATTTGGATTAAGTGGTGGTCTGACTCCAACACGTCCGCGCCTAATACGAGTATTGGATACTATCTGGGCATCTATGTCACGATCGGGATCTTGGGCACGGTCGGCGCATCTCTTGCCGCATGGTTTGCCTTTCTCGACGTCGTGCCCAACACGGCGCTTGGTCTGCACAACGATCTTCTTCAAACGGTCTTTGCGTAAGGTTTTGCAGATATATCTTGAGCCAGAGCTACTCATTCTGATCAACTTCATCCACACAGAGCATCTTTCAGGTTCTTATCCAAGACGGATAGTGGCGAGCTTCTCAATAGGTATGCCAACATGTACCGACTCGTAGCGAGACAATGACTTACCTATCCATGTCGTAGGTTCAGTGAAGACATGCAGCTTGTTGATATGGACTTGCCTGCGACCATGGTGAACTATACATCAAGTCAGTACCCCGTAGCCAAATGGACGATATAAGTAACTAAAGTCCTCACCAGCCGCTATCTCGGTTCTCGCAAAAGTCGTCATCCTGGCCGTTTTCTCTCAGTACCTTGGCATAACCCTACCTTTTCTCGCCATCGTGCTCTTTTTCTTGCAACAATTTTACCTTCAGACATCACGCCAGATATGCCTTCTTGGAATCGAGGCCAAGGCGCCTCTGTACACACACTTCTCTGAATCTGTGGCCGGTGGCCCAACCATACGCGCTTTCAGGTGGCAATCTGAGTACCAGGAGCGCAACTACGGCTATATTGACACATTTCAACGACCAAACTACGTCCAGAGTTGTATTCAGGCATGGCTGACCTTCGTCCTGAATCTACTTGTAGCAGCACTGGCAGTGATGCTGGTTTCTACAGTGGTGACTTGGCATGACAAGTTCAGCGCAAGCAGCGTAGGCGTGAGCTTGATTATGGTCATTGGCTTCAGCGAAGTTCTGGCTCGTCTCATTCAGACCTGGACCAAACTTGAGTCGAGTATCGGAGCGGTAGCTCGTGTCAGGCGCTTTGTATCAGAGACGGAAACTGAGACAAGCGTCGGGAAGACTTCGCTATCGTCCGAGTGGCCTCCTTCTGGGGCCATATCCTTCTCTGATGTTTCCGCATCGTACAGGTAAGTCTGACATCCATGTCCTTCCAATTTGCTCCCTCTTCAGAGACTCTAACCTAGCACACAGCCCTGGAGATGGACTTGTGCTCAAAGGCGTTACTCTCACTATCGAAGCAGGTCAGCACATTGCAATATGTGGCCGGTCAGGCAGTGGCAAGACGTCTCTTGTTCTCAGTCTACTGCAGATGATGCATGTGACGAAAGGCATCATCAAGCTAGACAGTGTAGATCTTGCGACAGTGGTGCCAAACGATCTTCGCTCCCGAATCAATGTGGTTACTCAAGACCCGTTTTTGGTGCCAGGAACAGTTCGTTTCAACATCGACCCGTTCGGCGTCGTCTCGAATGACGGAGAAATTCCTCGCGCCTTGGAAAAGGTTGGGCTTTGGGGTATTGTTTCGAGACAAGGTGGATTAGACAAGGAGATGGACTCTTCCGCGTGGTCAGCAGGACAGAAACAGCTTCTCTGCCTGGCTAGAGCCATAGTGCGGAAGTCCAGGGTCTTAATACTGGATGAGGTCATGAGCAGGTGAGTTCTTTCGCGGGTGGACTATATAAAGCATTCGGGCCTGACTAACATACTACAGCGTTGATGCTGCGACTGAATCGGTGATGCAGAATGTGGTTGACACCGAATTTGCGGGCTGTACGGTATTGGCGGTGATGCATCGACTTGGACATGTGGGCCAATACGACAAAGTCGCTTTGCTCGGGGATGGAGAGGTCCTGGAATTTGGTGATCCACAAGAACTGATTTCAGGAAACACTCAGTTCTCTGAACTGTACAGAATGGGTGGCAACTAATTTGAGTGGCGTGAGAGAGATTGTCCTTGATGTGAGTACAGCGCTGGAGAAATTCATGTGGTTGAACTGCCCACCTGGTGAATATTTTGCTTGATCAAGTTGGCGACTGCCATGCCTTACACCCAAAACTCGTGGTCAATATTTGCTGTCCCCATGACGTAGCTCTCTCTCTCTCTCTCTTTCTCTATATCATGCCCTATTCACCCTGATGACTGGGAGTGGACGTTATAATTGCACTCAATTGTCCACTTTACATATCGCATTTCCAGATACATCAAATTGAAGGAAGGCGCGGGCGCAGTTCACTACAAGAATCAGAACCAGCAGGTGCTGGCCCCTGCTCTGGGGGGGCAGTGGTTATAATTAGCAGCAACCTTATCGTTATCAGATGGAGTCTGTGCTCGAAATAGACGTATCTCGCCCCACTATGGTGCAGCTACTGCATCACGTGCCTCCAACCTGGCATTGGTAATTGTCTCTTTTGGTTGGTTCCTGCGTCCCCGTCGCTCTTGCACCAATCAATCGCGGTCCAATTCACTGCCCCTGCCCCGCCCCCGCCCCCGCAGTACTCAGCTCACCGCACCGTACGGACGACGGTTGACGGACGGCACGGCACCTCACCTTCACCCCAAAACCTAACTTTACCTCACTCACACTATCCTTAGCTCCAGCTCACGAGCAACGCTCGTTTGCGTTGCAATTCTACATCAATCTTCCGAACCAATCCGACTACATTGCTATTCCTAGACCCCTTCGATTTCCCTCCTTCTTCTCCATAGTCCCCACCATGCCCAAGAACACCCCAGCGCCCGATGAGCCCGTCGTTACTTTCAGCTCGGGCTCCAACGCACCGGTTGCCTTGCGTTTTCTCCACCTCAACGATGTCTACCACTTGGAACCCGCGAGCGCTGAGCCGGTGGGTGGTGTTGCTCGCTTCATCACTGCCGTCAACGAGTACCGAAGCCACGAACGCTACCAGGGCCAGCCCGAGCTAGTGACCCTATTTTCGGGAGATGTCTTCAACCCTAGCCTCGAGAGTTCTGTCACAAAAGGTACAGCGCATCCCCATCACGTGTCACTCGTCTGTCACTTGTACTGATTGCGCCCCAGGTGAGCACATGGTCCCAGTGCTCAACAAGATCGGCGTTGACTGCACTTGCGTTGGTGTAAGTGGGCCTCATACTTTACTGCTGCTTTCTCGGAACTTACATGCTTCATAGAACCATGACTTCGACTTTGGAGTCAAGCAATTTGAGCACTTGACTGCCAAGTGCAACTTTCCCTGGCTTCTCGCCAATGTCCTGGACCCGGCTCTGGGCGAGAATGTACCCCTTGGACATGCCAAGCACACGCACATGATCACATCATCCAATGGAATCAAGATCGGTCTTCTCGGTCTCGGGGAAAGAGAATGGCTAGAAACGATCAACAGCTTGCCACCCAACATCATCTACAAGTCGGCCAGCGAGACAGCCAAGGAACTGGTACCGCAGCTCCGGGCTCAGGGTGCCGACATCATCATCTGTCTAAGCCATCAGCGCGAGCCAAACGACAACAAGCTTGCCGAGAAGACCGAGGGTCTCATCGACATAATTCTGGGCGGACACGACCATTACTACGCTCATAGCTTCGTCAATGGCACGCACGTGCTCCGATCCGGCTCCGACTTTAAACAGCTCAGTTACATCGAGGTTCGGAAAAGGGAGGACGGTTCAGGAAAGTGGGACTTTGACATTCTGCAGCGCGACATCGTCTCCTCTATCGCCGAAGATCAGGAGACACTAAAACTTACCGAAGACCTGACCTCCAAGCTGAAACACAGCCTGGCCAAGTCCGTAGGCTGGACAGCGTCACCTTTGGATGCAAGGTTCAGCACCGTCCGGATGAAGGAGAGCAACATGGGGAATTTCGTTTGCGACGTCATGAGGCATTACCACAACGCCGACTGTGCCCTGATGGCGGCCGGCACAATCCGTGGCGACCAGATTTATCCCCCCGGTGCGATCAGGGTCAGGGATATCACCAATTGCTTTCCTTTTGAGGATCCCGTCATCTTTATCAGAGTTACCGGTCAACAGCTCTGGGATGCCTTGGAAAACGGCGTCTCCCAGTACCCAGCACAAGAAGGTAATCTCCATATAGCATACATTTGCGAAGACCTTGGAAATTACTGACCCATCAGGCCGATTCCCGCAAGTATCCAACATCGAGTACACGTTCGACCCCAGCAAGCCAGCGGGCTCCCGTATTGTAGCAGCGACTCTCGGAGGCGGACCAATAGAACCGGAAAAGAAGTACACACTTGCGACCCGAGGGTACATGGGCAGAGGAAAAGGTAATTTTGGAGCTTTCTGCAATGAAAATTATTAGCTGACCAAAGTAGACGGATTTACCAGCCTGCTCGTCGAGCCCGAGGGCGGAACCGCCGAGGAAATCGTTTGCGAAGAGAACGGCATTCTCATCTCCGCCATGTTGCGCCAGTATTTTATGAGCCTTCGCACAGTTGGCCAATGGAAGAACCTCAGCGAACACTGGGTCAAGGTCGCCGAGAAGTGCCACAGCCCGGTCGAGCCCCGGAAAATGTGGGAGACGCCGGCGGAGACGGGCACTTCGGACCCCAAGCCAAAGGTTGAGTCAAAGTCGTGGGCTGAGTGGATGGTCAAAAGACATGCCCTAAACGTCAAGCCCCCCAAGGATGACTCTGACGAGGAGGTCGATTCCGAGGATGAAGTGGATAGCGTCGCTCAGATTGACATGGAAATGCTCATTATGCGTAAGTTCTTCGCTAGATGGGCGAGCAAGGCGGGTGTCAAGGCTGAGGTATGTGACCCTCTGCATGAGGGGGAGTTCACGGTCGACTGGACCCGTGTCATTGCACCAGTTCTAGAGGGACGCATCAGGATGATCAGCTAGATGGTTACAAAAGTTTACAAAAATAGACTAAAGGGCATTCATTGGAATTCAAACGAAATCTGTCAATTCTTGAACGTTGAAGTCCGCCTCCTCCATGTTCTGTGAGAGATCGTGGCGCTAAGTCTATCGGTACGTACTTTCGAACGGCTCATTGCTCCGTCTCATGGTTCCCCCCGCCGCCGCTTCCGTCCCGTTCCGTGATTTATCCAAACGACCTGACAACTTCCCACTGAGCTCCATCCCGTCTCCCTTGCCTTTCAGATGAACATCCCTTCAAACCTAAATCACGTTAATCGTCCGATTCTTACATGACATAATCCTGTTTACTACTCTCATCGTTCACTTGATCTCCAATCTTGCCCCTGGACAGCCAGCTCACAGTCTGCATCGCCACACCAAGCGTCTTGGCTGGTGCATTCTCCCGCCAGTCACATCTCCCTTCTCAATAAGATTTCTGATTCATGCCAAGTCTTGAAAAATATCTCATTTCAGGGCTGCTAGCGGTCATTCTTTCATATTCTCATGTCGGTCAAAAACAAAAGTCTAGATCACATCCCTGTTCCTTACTGGCGTACACTAAACCCGTCCAGTCTCCCAATTAACGGTCCAGTCTTGGCTACATTGCAGCTCAAAACAACAATCAATCAGAAACATCTCTAAACACATGTCGAAGCCGGCTGCTGCGCCATGGGCAAACCCTTCTTGGACCCCAACGCCTGGCCCACGACAATCATCCGCATGACGCACTCGGCGCTCTCGCGTGTCAGAACCTCCGCGTCCAGGATGGCCTCGTCCAGCGTGGATGGTCGCTGCAAGATACACGTGTACGCATCGATCCCAACGTCGTAGTTGACCCGCGCTCCTGGCCCTATGGTCCCCGCGATAGCGATGACAGGCAAGCCGTGCTTCTTCGCGCGCACGCCAATCTCTGCGGGAATCTTGCCCCGCGGAGTTTGGTCGTCGATGCCCCCTTCGGCCGTGAGCACCAGGTCACAGTCGGTGAAGAGGCCGTCAAAATCGACATACTCCGCCACCACCTCATATCTTGGCCGGAGCTTGGCGCCGACCAGCCGCAAACCGGTGCCCAGCCCTCCAGAAGCCCCTCCACCGGGCGAGAGGCCCACGTTGTCGTCGCAGAGGAAGCGGCCAGCCACGACGGCGAGGACTTCCATGGCTGCTGAAAGACGTTCTGTCTGCAATTCGCTGGCGCCTTTTTGCGCTCCAAAGACTCTGGCAACGCCGTCGGGGCCAGAGAGAACATTGTTCCAGTTGACGGCGACCTCGATGGTGACGTCCTTAACACGCTTGTCGATGCCGCCAAGATCGATGTTCCTCAAACGCAGAAGGGACTCGCCCCCGGCAGCAATGGGGAGCGAATGTCCATCCTCGTCAATAAGTCGAGCGCCAAGCGCCTGGAGCATTCCTGCGCCGCCATCACAGGTGCCCGAATCACCGCATCCGACGACGATCCGCTTCGCACCAGCGCTCAAAGCAGCGGCTAGAAGTTCGCCGACTCCAAAAGTCGTGGTAAGACCCGGGTTGCGGAGGTTAGCAGGCACGAGAGTCAGGCCAGCCGCTGCTGCCATTTCGATGACGGCAGTCTTTGGCGTATCGGGGTTGTTGCTACCCAAGATACCGAAGAAGGATGCAATCGGGATGCCAACGGGGCCCGTGATGGTGACAGGGTGAAGCGTGCCACTGGTCGCCGATACAAGGGCACGAGTGAAACCCTCGCCTCCGTCGACAAGGGGAACCTTGCGGACGAATGCCTCTGGCAGTACAGCTAGAATTCCGGCTTCGATGCAGTCAGCGGCAACGTCTGGCTCTAAGCTTCCCTTGAATCCAGAAGGGCAAACAAGAACTCTCATGCCCTCGGGAACAGGAAGAGAACCCATATTGTCTTGATGGGTGATGTTTTGGGGTGCGGACTCGGCAAGATCAATGGGAGATGGTGATGACTCTCTAAGATCAGGTGTTGCCGTGATGTTGTTTGGATCAGAGCTCATTAGTTTGAAATCAAGCGAATGATGATAGCGAGTGAAGTGGTTGTGAAAAGCGAACGTAAGTGACGTAAATGAAGATTTGAACTGATGATGATATGAATGTGGTCGAGCGGAATTTCTAGACGTCACAACCTGTCCACTTTATATCATTCCAATGATGATCTACAGCGTCCTGAACAAGACCAAACTTACACTTTTCCCAAGGTCCCAGTCTCCTTTACCCCCGGGCATCGTTTCCGCGGTCTCTATGGTTGAAGAAATTGAGGAGGTATCTTACAGTATGGCTTAGAGATTAAGTCGTCCAGCTGCCGAGCCGTGGCGATGAGATGCTTCGCCAGTGCATATTTTCGCAAACGGGCATGCGATCGTGTGATCTCTGCATACCCAAGGCCAGGGGCCATGATGGCTTCTCTCAGCCCTGCACGTGTCCCTTGCCTCGATGGGCTGTCGAATGCAACCAACTCGCACGAAATGGCTCGAAACAAGGTAAGGCTAGGAGCTGTCAACGGCGTCCATGGCGTAGTAGAACGTCTACGGAGGTGACATCATGGCACAGCCTCTGAAAGCGGCAGAGCAGAATGGCAGCTGCGGTGTACAGACTAGATGATGTGCTCTCGAGATTCAACTGGCTAGTATGCGTGATATCATGATGTCTGATCCCTAGGCGTGATGCCAGGAGTAGTGAGCACGCGACCAGATTGGTGGTCCCAGATCTCGTATCTCAACCGACGACGGACCCCGAAACATCTATCCAAGGTTTCCCGTCTTAAAAGATAGTCTTCCAATCATTTACGTCCGTACCTGAGCTATAAATAAGAATTGCACTTATTTTCAAGGTTAACCTTGGGCTCATGGCGTCGCTTGGGCGGAGTCTAGAAAAATGTTACTCCAAAAACACACTCATCAGCCACAGTTGACGTAGCAATCCAAGAACCCACTCCCACCCCGCCGATCGACCGCCAAGAAAGCTTCGGCTGTCATTCTCACCCTCGGTTTGGTTTGAAGATACATTCTGGCATTGCTGGGTTTCCTTGTCGCGTCACTTGGCGGGATGAACTTGGGCGAATGAACCTAGGGATGTGTGACTTCTTGAGCCCGGCTGGTTCTGCCGCTTACAGGAAGGCTGATTTGCCTCAGCCCGAGAACATCACGCCAGAACCGGGGCGATGCCATCATGAGTGCATGAGGCGGTGCTCTTCTGTTTGTCGTCTTGGTGCTAGAAGACTGGCCTTCCTCAGATTTGTTCACGAGATACTCTCGTGTTTTCAGTTTTGAGAAAACTCATATAATATGCTGAATGAAGGTCAATAGCTTCATACTAGACACACAGACCTTTCAGAACTACCTGCAACATTCGTTCATACCGCACTTCGCACACTCGCTTCAAGGCTTCCCAACTCTCGCTTTTGCATCTTTATTCGGTTTCTGTCATGTCTGATTCGAAACCACATGCCTACTACTTCGTTCCCCGCAAGCCAGTATCGGCAGACTCCGAAACGGGCTTCAGCCTTCACAGGACTTTGACTCGGTCTCGATCTAGCTTATGGCGAGGATGGAGTCCCGGACTACCTTCTTTCACAGAGTATGAGAGAACAGCATACAAATTCCCCTGGCTTCAAACCCCAGTGGAAGAATCTGGTTGCAGACATCCTGGGATTATCCTGGAGACGTCGGCTCATGACGATCGTTCACACTTACTTTCTCATGACGATACGCAGGCGGGACCCTCTGCAGAGACTCCTCTCGAGGAAAAGTCTGCGCAGGGTATCAGACCTGATGATCGTGAAGACCCAGACCTGGTATGTAATAACCAAGCCTCATCTATAGAATAATGTACTGCGACTTGTCAGCCCAGAATTTAGAAAGCTAATCATCCTTCAGGTAACATGGTCTGGGCCTGACGACCCAATGAACCCAAAGAATTGGGCCAGGCACAAAAAATGGACGGCAACCATCTTGGTCTCATGCTTCACATTCATCTCGCCAGTCTCCTCTACCATGTTAGCCCCGGCACTGGACACCCTCGCCGACGACTTTGACGTTGAGTCTGACATTGAGACATATCTCCTCATGTCCATCTTTCTCCTCGCGTACGCTGTGGGGCCATTCGTTCTTGCTCCGTTGTCTGAGATGTACGGTCGTGTTGTTGTGCTTCAGTCTGCCAACATGTTTTACTTGATCTTCAACACCGTCTGCGGCTTCTCTGCTTCAAAGGAGCAGATGTTGGCTTTTCGATTCCTCAGTGGCCTTGGTGGAAGTGCTCCTCAGGCTGTAAGTCTCTAGTCTATCCAAGGTGGAAACTCTTGCTAACATGATCCTCAGCTTGGTGGCGGCGTACTGAGTGATTGCTGGAGAGCCGAAGAGAGAGGCACTGCAACTGCCATCTATAGTCTGGCTCCATTTCTCGGGCCCGCTGTTGGCCCTATCGGTGAGTGTTACTGCCTGCATCTTGAACGCATCTACGGAACATCTTTTGCTGACTATTCTAGCTGCCGGATATCTGACACAGTACCTCTCCTGGCGCTGGATCTTCTGGACCGTCTCTATCGCTGATGCGGTCGTCCAAATTCTCGCCTTTCTATTCCTCTCCGAGACTTACGCCCCTAAGATTTTGGCAACCAAAGCAAATATGCTGCGCAAAAAGACGGGCAACGCGAATTTGCGTACAGAGTTTGATCGTCCAGACAGGACTTTCGGACAGACGTTGCGGAAGAATCTTGTCAGACCATTCAGAATGCTTTTTACTCAGCCAGCACTGCAGATCACTGCCGTGTACAGGGCATACCTGTATGGTCTCATGTATCTTGTGTAAGGCTTAAATCTCTCAGGATGAGGAGGTGCATGAAAGCTGACTTATCTCAAGCCTTGCGTCGTTCCCTTTTGTGTGGAGTGAGCAGTACGACATGGAGCCCGGACCAGCTAGTTTGAACTACATCTCACTCGGCGTTGGCTTCGTGATCGGGCTACAAGTATCCGGACCTCTTATTGATAAGGTAAGATGAAGACGCATTCGCAGTAAAGTTTGTATACCATTGACTCACAAATGGCAGGTCTACCGTAAACTCAAAGCACAAAATAACGACACAGGTCGTCCAGAGTTCAGGATCCCTCTCATGTTCCCCACAGCCATAATCACGCCGATTGGCCTCCTCCTGTATGGGATTGCAGCACACTTTGAAGTCCACTGGATCGTTCCAAACATCGGCGCAGCGATTCTAGCCGCCGGCCTCATCCTCTCTTTTCAGTGCGTACAAACGTATGTTATCGACTCGTATGAGAGGTATGCGGCTAGCGCAGCAGGTGCGGCGGCCTTTGTGCGGACGATGGCTGGTTTCAGCTTCCCGTTGTTTGCACCGAGATTATACGATGTGTTGGGTATTGCCTGGGGCAATGTGTTGCTTGCTGGTATTGTCTTTGTGATGGGGCTGATTGTGCCGTTTGTTATGTGGAGATGGGGCGCGTGGCTTAGAAGCAAGAGCCAGTACTGCGCAGGTTGAGTAAATATCATATATGAGTTGCGTACTGGTCTTACGACATGTTATGATAGAGTTGCGATGTTAGGGATGATTTACGATACATCACTAGAATTATGATAACTCACGTTTTGGCTTCGAAACAGGCAAACATCAAGGAGCTGGGACATAAAGATTGGAACTGTGCTGGCAGAGTCACCCAGGACTTGAAGCCGGCTCTAAAGCAAGCCATTACTGGCTTGTACTGAAACTTTGAGGACACGAAAGATGTTATCTGTAGTACCCAGGCTGTGATCTCATGAGTTTAAAGACATGGAGTGTCAGTTTCTGAAGCGAACAGGTAGTCATGATGCCATCACCATCCTGGCTACTCTCATTATGTCCTGAAACCGTGCGTATCCTTAGACTGAAGGTTGATCATCTATCAAGTGAAGCCCTATGAAGTCTCACTACTACATCGAGGCTAAAGGAGTCTTTGTTACCCTCTTTAGACACGACAGGCAGTCATGAAACCATCTCTCTCACTTAGGCAAGCAGGCTGCAGCGCGGTCGACCAGGAACTTGTATGCCAGTTTTGGTCTTTCTGGAAGGTATATGAGTCCCACGAAATTCTACTTTCCATTTCCCGTCCTTACCCACCTCACTCCCGCCAAGCAGTCAAACATTACAAGCTCTCACCGAGAATTCTACCTAGACACTTTACTCTACACACTACGAGTCGACAATTATCTCACCTCACTTATCAACATGCCTAAAATGGACATTCTTGACTGTTCCCGCAGCGACTTGCTGTCCTGGATAGACCTCCGAGCGCAAATCCCCTGCCCCAAGATCATGGTCGGCGCCGCCATTGTCCGCCGTGGACCCTCCGGAGCCGAGACTCTGATCCTCAAGAACAAGCCCGGCCGTGATAACGACAACCTCCACGAGATTCCCGGAGGCGAGATGAAGGACACTGATTCCACCGTTCGAGACGCCATCTTCCGGACGGTCGCTGAGTCGGTCTCTCTTCAGGTGATTGACGTCTGGAATTGCCTTCCACCTATTATCGAGGTGCAGGAAGAGACGGTGGAGAATTCATCGGCCAAGGGAAAGGATACCGTGGAGAATGCTGCTGCGGGTCCGTCGTCCCAGGCTGAACAGGCGGCCCAGCCTGTTGTGATCAGGCGCCCAGTGGTTCACTTCAATTTTGTTGTCATTGCCAGAGGAGATGGAGCTGGCTTCCAGGTCAATGTGGAGGAGCACGAGATGGGTATTTGGGTCGATACTAAGAATAGCGCTGACATCGACATGAAAGATGCTATGAGGGACGTTGTGAAGACGGCAGTCAGGCTTTAGGTCCATGCGATCGTCATCGGGCTGCAGTCAGGTAGCTGCCCCGAGGTGGGTGCCTAGCCTAGGTCAACTATGAGATGAGATGAGATCAATAGACAAATCACGGTTTTGGAAGACACTATAATTGCGTATTTTGACTGTATTAAGGGTATATGTCCAATGATTAAAAGTTCCGTGTGCTTACACACTACTAAGCCATGCAACGACGGTTCGCAACCCGGGATATCAAAGCTGAAGCAAACCCATTACCAATCTTTCTCCGTCATCCATCATTGACCCAATCAAGTGGGTTTCCTCAAATCGACGCTCTGGCGATGTTCTTGCCCTGGACCAGACCAGGACCCTTCTCAGTGAAGAAGGTCTTGGCCTTGGCGGCGCTGACGATGAAGCCAGGCAGCTTCATCGTGTTGAACTGGCCCGTGGCCTTCTTCTTGCCAATCGTCACAAACACCTGGGGCTTGAGCGTGAGCTTGAGGTCCTTGACCTTGGTCTCGTTGCCGGTGAGGACGGCATCGAGGTTGTCGGAGAGGTGCAGCGCCTGGCCCTCGGCGCGCATGAGCTGCTTCGCCTCGAGGTTGCCGATGTCGCCAACGCCCCAAACGTTGGTGAGGCCCTCGACGCGGAGGTCGTGCTTGAGCTTCAGGCTGCCCTTGTCATCGAGGAGGTGCTCCGGGATGAAGGAGGAGTTGGGCCGGACGCCGAAGAGGGGCAGGTACAGATCCGCGGTGAGAGTTTCGCCGTTGGACAGCTTGATGGACTTGAGAGCGCCAGAGGTGTTTGCCTCGGTGACGCGGGCGTTGGTGACGAGCTTGACCTTGAGCTGCTGGAGGTTCTTGGCGGCGATCTTGCCGAGCTGAGGCAGGAGGCCGGGGAGGGGCGCGTCGCCCTCGACGATGAGGGTGATTTGCTTGGTGGAGCCGTAGGCGTGGCCGAGCTCACCGGCGGTCTCGACACCGGTGGTGCCGGCGCCGGAGACGATGATGGAGTTTGCGACCTTGACCTCGGACTGGAGGTTGTGCCATGCGGTGAGGGTCTCTTCGTGGGTGCCGATGGTCTTGAAGGGGACGCCGCTGGCGAGGGAAGAGCCGGTGGCGATGATAAGTTGGGCGTACTCAAGTGACTTTAGGCCCTCTTTGGTCTCAATCTGCACAGTGTTGGATGTGGCGTCGAAGGTGGTGGCCTTGCCGAGGACGAACTCGAAGGCGTCTTGGGGGTACTTTTCGAAGCCGGGCTTGATTTCGTTGAAGAGAGTGTCGTCGGAGAACTCGCCGGGAATAAGACCGCGCACGGCGGCGCAGTTCCAGTACAGGTGGGTCGATGGGGAGACGAGGATGACCTTGAGATCCTTGACCTTGGGCTGGGTGTACTTGAGCAGCTTATGGGCGACGCCGAGGCCTGCGTAGCCTGCGCCCAGAATCACGACCTGCTTGACCATTTTGTGAGGTTGTTCTGTTTGTCTTGGCAGCGAATGATGAGAGGGATGAGATGTTGTTGAGGAAAAAGGGTTGGCGGTGATGAAGATGAGATTATGTTCCCCAATCAAGGGAGAAAGTAAGCAACGTCGCCGGTATTTGGGGGCCGGAGGTTGAGCTGCGACGGTACGGGACTGCCGTGGGGGAGTGCGAGAGTGGACACCTGTGAAAGAGCACCCAACGAGGCACAGTTGCTTGGACAGAGAGATCTGCGATGGGAAGAGAGGGCTCAAGGTATAGGCGCAGGGTATCGAGAAAAGAGTGGGAGCGAGGATAATGAATGACTTTTTATCGACACAAAGGTAGGGGATCCGGGGACTTTTTAGCTGACGCCCTGGGCTTCGGCCCAATCCTTCCCATCTCTACCATTCCATCCCCAAAGATGCGAGGTACCACACGCTTGTACGCACGGCGGCATAGTCGCACTGCGGCCTGGTCTTTTCCCTGTGTGCCTGTACCTCTCGCGCTGGATGGGACCATTTGAGAGCCAATCCAATGTTTCAGACGAAGCGGCGCTCGGATTATTCAGCTTTGAGCTTGCGTATGACAAGCGAAATTGGATTTGGTAGAGCTTGGTGTGCTTCTCTTTTCTTCTGGCACTTTGGGATTTGGGATCAGACGCATGGAGCGGGTTAGCTGTAGTGGTATCCGTAGACTGCGATGCTACATGCAAAAGACGTAGGAATGAGCCCCACGGCAGATGTACTCCGTGCCGTCAGACAATGTCCGGAGCTTGCCCAGGTCTCCAACATGCACCAACCAACATGGTAAAGGCAGGGGTCCAGGCCGAGTCAAGGCAACGGCGCGGCGGGTGCCACGGCATTAGTCAGAGGTAGCGCGCGCTCTTGAGGAAAACGGGGATGGAAGATGCTTTTGCCCTTTTCTTTTGGATCATATGCTTCTTGCTACATTGATTGCGGAGAACTAACTACCTGACTGGCCAAATGGGCGCCAAGTGGCTGTCTACGGGCACTTTGGCTCTTTGTTTGTGTACTGTGCCACTCGGGATGCCGCGCGCCGGAAGCAAAGGTCGCGACCCAATGAATAGGCTTCACCAATCGTTGATTCCCAACAGTCGCATCGGGTCTAGATTGCCCAGCAAAAGTAGCAGACAATTAGAGTGGGAGACCATAAATGGGGACGGCTTGACTTGTCTTTTTCGGCGGTGTCTCTGGATTCTTGGAGCGTTAGATTGCCTTAGTCAGGGGGGTTGGGCGGCGCATTGGTAATACTCGCGCGCGCGCGTCGTCTTACCTAAGCATCCAATGATGGTGAACGAAGTGGAAGCAATGAGTGGAAGCAAACCCAAGTGTGTGTGTGTGCCCATTCGTCCACCGTAAAATCATCATCAAAGGCTTGTGTTGGTAGTGTCGGCGAAGATAGAGTCCGTTCGCCGTATTTTCAGTTCCAAATGGCCCTGGTTTCGGTCCCGGCAGGCGCGGCGCTCGGGACCGAGTGGGGCCCGCTAGGCTCGATGTGGTCACAGTGTGGCCCTAAGCGCCGCACTGACATTTCGGCGGTCTCACTCTCATTCTCACTCTCACTCTCACTCTCTTTCTGATTCCTCACTCGCTCTCTTTCACTCACTTGACTTGACTCGTCCCTGCAGAACTCATCATCCAATCTAGATTGCTTAACAATCACTTCGAAGATTTCTAAAATCAAAGGTGTACTCGAAACTCGAGTATGCCCTAAGAAAGAACGAAGCATGTCTTCCAGAAAAACATGTTGGACCACCGTAGGGAACCCGCAGTCATCAACAGGGCTTGATGTCATTCTCAAGCTCGGATGACCCCCTCATAACGCCAGGATGCTTTCACTATTGGATCTTCATAATAACGAGCTTCTCGCATTCAGCTGCTCATCAAAGCTTATCTGGGAGCTATGGCCCCATGGCGCCATCGGCGCAAACGCTGCACTCTCACACCACTTCCAGACGAATGCCCTTGCTTCCCTTCTTTGGCATTGCAACAGCAAGGTCATAATCATACTCTATATCGGCATCTGTCGTCTCGTACAGTCTCAACTGCGGCATGACGCGCAACGTCATGGCAGCAATGGCCACGTGAAGCTCGCAGTATGCCAGCCTTTTTCGGTCAGCTGAAAACTCAGAAAGTCTATACCGAGTGACGGATCATGGGGGAACTACCGCAAAAGAATGGTGAGAAACTTACTGCATGCCCAAACACTGCCGGCTTCCTTTGGAGAACGTCAATAGGTACCGTTCCAAACCCCGCCTCCTCTGTCCGTCTTCATCAAGCCATCTCTCAGGGAGGAATCTATTCGAGTCGGGAAACACCCTCTCGTCGTGGTGCATGATCCACGCCGA
Source organism: Colletotrichum scovillei (assembly GCF_011075155.1). NCBI lineage: Eukaryota > Fungi > Ascomycota > Sordariomycetes > Glomerellales > Glomerellaceae > Colletotrichum > Colletotrichum scovillei. Next base: position 223,914 of record NW_023336269.1, read on the forward strand.
CATACCACTCGCATAGCCTCGTGGAATAACGTGAGTCACCTCAACTGGTGATGCGGCGCCTGGAGGTGTCCACGTGCCTTGGTAAACCAAATCCTCGTCCGGTGCGATCCGTGGTAATCTCGATGGGGAACCATATCCCATACGCAGTGCCTCCATGATGGAGGCACTGAAGTATGGTAGCCTCTCCAGAGTGGCCCAAGTCGGAATCTGCCTTGGGTCCGTCGTGACGGAGAGAAGCTCGGCTTTCATCTTATCAACGACGTCCGGGTTGCGGAGCAAGTGATAGGTGCACACACTGAGGGCTGAAGCTGTCGTCTCAGTGCCGGCGGCGAGCATCACCGTCGCCTCGCCAGTGAGTCGCTTAATCGTCTTCTCTTCAGGCGGCAGGTCCGACTCCAGAAGAGAATGGATCACCGTCGTCCGATCGCGCTTGATGCCGGCTTCGTATGCTGACTTGGTCTGCCTGACCATCTCCGGCATTTTTACCTGCCCTTGTCAGCTTGTTCACCTGCATACTTCTATCGAAAGCTCTCACCTTGGACTGCTCAGCAAGTGCTCCCATCTTGGACGATAGCTTTCTGATAACGCCCCTGCCCGTCTTTAGCACCCACCAGGAGGTCATGCGAATACGGGTACTCACAATGGTATAGCCTCCATCAACCACGTCGTCCACGGGAAGTGCCTCATGATGTGGATCAACTGTAACATCGCATACACTGCCTCCTTGAAGTTGGGTTCCCAATCAGCTTGTTGAAGAAACCCGAAAGGCTGTCCGAAGCAGTAATCGCTGACAATGTCGGCTGTGAAGCAGCTGTACGCTGACGCTGCTTCGAATGGTCCACGACCCTGATATCGAAGGAACTTGTCGCAGAGTCGTTGAGCATCTTGGTGGATCACCCACTCCAGCTTGGTAATCTGCGCTCTTGAAAAATACTTGCTGGCAGCCGCTCTGCGGAGGCGATGATGAACGTGGTCAACCGTGCCAAATCCTCCCTGATGAAAAGAATTAGCTGACTGATGCGCGACTTCAGGCCATCTTAGAAAGGCCCCTTACATTCTTCAAGCTACACGCTGTCTGTTAGCAAAATCGACTTGTATGGAACGAGGTCTTAGATGGGGTGAACTCACTCTGCAGCAAACCCCTCTACAAACATCTTGGACTTATTACGCTTTTTGCTTCCATTGGCGTAGATAATGTCCACAAACTCTGGGTCATTACAATGAACTTCATCTGGATTAATCCGGACGATAGGACCTGAACGCATCATGTGACATCAGCATCTATCAGTCTCAAAAAAGCACGTCTAGTTGAAAGTTGACATACCGTAAATCTCATGAAGACGTTTGATCTCATGCGTGAACTTTCCCCAGCGTACCACGTCGAACCATACCTCATACCAGTATGTCGCACCGGCGAACTTCGGGCCGGGAAACTTTGCTAACGGGTGGAGGGTGACTCTGTAGATTGCCAGGAAAGTTCCGTAGAGCAACCACGCCGCGAGCCCGACCCCGAGAATCTGGGTCCATCGGGCTGTGGCCCAGAAAATTCCGGGAAAGAACAAAGTATCCTTAGTAGACTCCATACTTCGTCTGTAAGGAAGACTAGAAAACTGATGTCTCTTCGCAGGGGCACAATAGTGAGGGGATAGGAGTGATAAGGTTCTTAAAGAGCGGCCCGCGTTTGAAGGCAATGTTCAGGGCTCGAATGTCTGAAAGAAATGCCCGCCGTTTGGTAAAAGGGGATCACAGGTCGGGAGGAGGTGTAAGGGGTCTAGACATGTGCTTGGCTCGTGCTATCGAGAGCCACAAAGACGCATGTTGGCCGTTCCTGGCTATTAGGCTTTCGCCACACAAGCCTTGATAGCCACAGCTTGAGCCTAGACAATAGCGATCTTCACGACAAAAGACCTGGAGAGATTGCGACTCTATTCCACTGATAGGACCAACTTGAAGGACCGGTGCCGTAGCACAATAACATCAGGATCCCATCAGAGTGCTGCAAGTTCTAGAGCTATGAAGACTGCGGTTGGCAAAATCAATTCGCTGAAACTTGAGTGTCTGAGGTGTGGGCAGAATGTCTGTCTTGAGTGGGGAGTAGCGCACCGGGTTGTGGCCTTATGAATGATGTTGGTGGCTTTTTTCGACTGGAATGAAGTGTACCAGGTACCAGGATATGTCTCAAGCTACTTTGACCTAAGAGCAGCTAAAAGCGGGCTGAGCTCGCTAGACATCTTAGCTGCCAAAGCTGCTTCCAACATACTGGCTAGACCTTTACAGGTTCCGTCAGTGGCGATCGATGGTTGGCATACGCGGGTGCCCATGGCGGATTTCAACTCCCGCTGATAGGGTCTGAGAGTGGACATGGAATGTTGTCTGAATGACAATGAATGATCTCCTAGTTTCTACCGTACACACATGATAGCCCGAAGTACTTTCCCAACACAGCACGTTCTGGGGTATCTGATATCATGCCCCAACTATTTCACACGTGAGAGCGAAGCTGCAGAGACAGCTGCGAAAATCTCATTCTCAGCTCCATCCTCCAAGGGCAACAAAGGTGACCTGACAGTCGCATGCTCCAAGATTCCCCTCGCAACCAACGCGTGCTTCAGCGCCACAGTGCCCTCCATGTGCGATCCTCGATGGTACACGGCCTTGGTCACCGGCAACAGCTTGTCATGGATCTCTCTCGCTCTGGGGTAATCCTTTGCCTTGCCCGCCTTGATCAACTCAATCAGAGCCTCGGGCGCAATATTGCCGTAGCCAACCAGAAAACCGTCGACATCAAAGGCGGTGTGCAAAAGATATTCGTCATGACAAGTGAGAATCTGGAGATCCGGCCTCTCCTTTCGGATGACGGGAATCTCAGTGTCCCAACGTCTCATATTTCGGACACCGTTCTTCATTGCAAAAACGCCAGGTTGCGCCGAAATATCTAGCAGAGTCTGCAAGTTGTACGTCGCCTTTGTCACGTCGGGATATTGGAACAGGATCAGCGGCAGCCCGCTGACCTCAAAGACGCGTTTGTACCGGTCCTGTGGAGCGCCGGGCTGATAACCGAAGCGGAGCCAGCCGTGAGAAGGGTACAAGAGGCCAGCCGAGGCGCCGGCTTCCCGGGCACGCTTGGCCTCTAGGGCGGCTACTTCGGTCCCCTCTCCCGTGATGCCGGCAATGATGGGGATGCGATTGTCAACGGACTTGACAAAGGCTTTGATGACGGCGAGTTGTTCGTCTTGCGTCAGGAAGGTGCCCTCACCGGCATGACCGAGAACGACGAGACCCTTGACACCAGAGATGCTGCCGAGCCAGGAGCCGAGACGGTGAATCGCGTCGTAGTCTACGCTGCCGTCCTTATTGAAGGGGGTGACGGGGGCGGGGGTGAGACCACGGAGGTCAAGGCCGACATTGGAACCCATGGTTCGGTAAGGTTTGTGATATTGGAAGTTAAAGGATTTCTGAGAGTGATCACAGATTTATGAGATTTTGATGTCTGTGTCGAATGTGGTGAAGGCAAGTCTAGAACTATCTCCTGCAATGGAGTCTTTTATAACCAGATCATGGCGAGCTTCACACACAACTTTTCTTAGGGGCTAGATGAGCTCGCGTTTGAGAACGTGCCGAAGTCGCGCCTACTAACTCGGAACCATGCACCCTTTTCCATGATTGAAGAAGCATGCTGAATGCTTACAGCGTATACTTGGAGCCGACTACCAGCCCCGCTCATCCGAATAGGTGTGAGATGGGCGGCTTCTTTTCCGGTCAGAATCCGAGAACACAAGTCCGAGCAGGCTCGGAACCACGACTCATGTCCACTAAAAGAGGGGCCAGAACACACACACAACAACCAAGAGAACAGGTAAGGATGATATGAGTGCTAGGATAGGGCTTGACAAGTCTGGGCTCGTCCAATTGTCACCCCATCCACATGCCGCAAACGTGTCATAGGTGATGTGCTCCGAACTTTGGCATGGAGAATCGCAGAACGGACACCGCGACTATCTCGACATCTACGACAGCAATGCATTGCACATATCCTTCCCGCTTATGGCGATACTAGAGAGACTGGGACGAAGTCGTTTGGTAAACCAAGCAGTCTTCGTACATGCATTTCCGAAATCTTGTAATCCGGGCTACTTATGGACGCTGACGCTAAGCAGAAGTGGCTTGACGCTACTATCAAGACTGGAAAATATTTGTTTTCCGAGCCACTCGCTGCTTCGAGGACCCCGGCGCCAAGGGCAGTACCCCAGATTCCTGGGAAATTTCCCCCGCAACTCCAGACCCAGCTGTAGGTTTCACGCCGCTTCCCCGGGTTCCATAGTCGTGACTTGATATTAAGGCCTCGTCTCCCGCCTTTCAGCTATAAAGCCGAGTCGCGACGACTTTCCAGCTTCAAGCAGCTGCCTCATGACGATCAATTCATTCTATGGAGAACTCTCTGACAAAGAGAAAGTGCCAACCAATCACACCCGCAACAAGAGAAATGGCTGTCAACAGGGTCTCTTCGGACCGCTCCGACATTGAACACGTCTCTCACGAAAAGGACTCTGTTACCCACCATGAGTATCAGCGCAATGGCAACCTGAGTCCTGATGATGTTGCATTCCTCAGCAACTTTCCAGAGGACAAGAAGAAGAAAGCAGTCCGCAAAGTTGACGTGCGTACACTTTAGTTGCAACTCCCCCCTATGATACATCGTATTGGTGTTACGACATAATCTGACTTGCGTCTTCAATAGTACCGACTTATGCCGATGCTGATTCTGCTTTACCTCATGGCGTATCTCGACAAGACGAACATTGGAAACGCCAAGATCGAAGGGTTGTTGGGTAGTCTCCACATGACGGGCGTCGAGTACAATATTGCAGTTTCTGTCTTCTTCATCCCATTCGTCCTAGCCGAAGTCCCGAGCAACATGATTCTACACATGTTCAAGAGACCTTCGCTCTACATTGGTGCCATTGTCACATGCTGGGGCATCATCATGACCTGCAACGGCGTGGTTCAAAGCTATGGTGGTCTGATAGCTGTTCGAATATTCCTTGGCTTGTTTGAGTAAGCGATCACTCCTGACTAGTCGGAGAGACTACAACAGAGATTAACTTAGGGACAGAGCAGGCTTCCTTCCCGGCGCTATTTTGATCATCTCCAAGTGGTACCTCCCAAACGAGACGCAGACCAGGATAGCTCTTCTCTATACGTCTGCCGCATCTGGTGGAGGCGTCTCCGGCCTTCTAGCATTTGCCATCGCAAAGATGGATGGTGTCGGAGGGTATGAAGGTTGGCGATGGGTAAGTCTGTAAGCCGCTAGTCTTTTTGAATCTTTCTAACAACAATCTAGATATTCATACTCGAAGGTTTGGCTACAGTGGTCATTGGCACCATGTGCTTCTTCTTCCTGATCGACTCTCCCGCTCTGTCCAAGTGGCTAGACGCCGACGAAAAGCGCTATCTCGAATTACGACAAGAAGCCCGCCGGGTTCATCGACCAAGCGAGTTCCGAGAAAAACACTTTGATAAGCAGGCTTTGATGTCTGTCCTGACAGACTGGAAGATCTATCTCTTGATCTTTGCAAACTGGTCGAACGCGGTCCCAAACTACGCCATGAAGTTTACGATGCCGCAGATTATCAAGAACATGGGCTATACCTCGGCCAACGCGCAGCTTTTGACGATGCCCCCGTATGCGGTCGGCGCTATTTCGGCTTCCATATTTTCAGTCTTTGCTGATAGGTATTCGTGGCGAATGCCGTTCATCATTGGCCCTCAGCTCTGCCTCGTGGTCGCATTTAGTATCTTGTTCACAAAGAGTGCCAATATCAAAGACAACATTGCATTGTGTTATTTCGCCGTGTGCCTGGCCTGTTTCGGGTAAGTCTCTCTCATCTCGGTACACCTGTCGGTCTCATATAGAAACTTGAATATTGGGGAACTAATCCATGATCGCCAGAATGTATCCGATCCTTCCAGGAGTCAATGCCTGGAACGTATCAAATACGCCGAGCCCAGAGAAACGAGCAATCAGCATCGGCTTCTTGGTCTGTGTCGGAAATATTGGTGGTTTGATCGGCAGCTATATCTACCTCGACAAGGAAGCGCCAACATATCCTACGGGCTTTGGTACATCTTTTGGATTCGCATCAGCCGGTATCATTGCTGTTATTGCGCTTGAAATCCTTTTGAAGAGGCTCAATGAGAAGAAGGCGCTACAGACTGAAGACGAAGTGAGGGAGAGATACACTGAAGAAGAGCTTGGCCGCATGGGGGAGAAGAGCCCTCTGTTTAAATATGCTCTTTGAAAGAAACTTCAGCCCTCCCAGATACACTTATACTCAGTTCAACACTGTGAAGTTTCCCATATACGCGGTTGTAAGTTGCCATATCCATGCATTGTATATCATTGTCGGACAAGAGACTCTCCTGCGCGTCTCAGAACTACTAGCCAAACTGGGATAGAGAACTAATTACTGAAGAGCGTCTGGTTTACCAAGTTCCCGTGTCCCATTCCCAATCATCTGACAGGGGCCACTTCACAAGAGACCGGAAGTTTCCAATTTCGGAGCCTCTTCGTGACGCCAACTCGTCACCCACCACGTCGCCCTCCCGTCGCCCTCAACCTCGACTTCTCAAATTCCCTGAGACCGTGGACCAGCAGCATCCACCGCAGTGGATCATCAACTCGATTATCACGGCCGGTTGGCCCAATGGCAAGGCGTCTGACTACGGTTCATCATGTTATCAGGAGATTCTGGGTTCGACCCCCAGGCTGGTCAATTGAGTATCCTTTTGCCCTTCTCGAAGGGTTACCTAGCTTGTTGCAGGAAAATGTCCTTTTTGGTTAAATAATTCGATACTATGAGTTATTTCTGATGTTGAGATTCATTGAGTTGTATTGCCTTATGTTATTGATCTTTCATGAGTCGTGAGTAGAGTATCTGTCGTAGACTGCTTGGATTCCCTAGTATCCCAAGGACTCGTAGATGGCACCAAATCCCTTGAATTGCTTGAAAGCCTTAACCTTGGGCCCGTTCATAGGCTCCATGCCCTTGTCGCCCTTCTCCAGCGCCTTGCGATACGCGGGGCGCTCGGCAACATCCTTCAGATAAGTCAAACCCCCCACTTCCCGGCACCCCCCTGTTTCTGGCACCCACAAAAACGCGAAAATCCACCACAACGCAATGCCCACCCCCAACCTCCTTTTATCACAACATTTTCAATTCGAGTCCAAATGGGCTCATTTTTTGCACATACCTTCTTCTATATCTAATGCCTCAATATACCGAAGATCAGCTTCGTCAGGCTCTCGAGGACATCTCAAACGGCAAGAGTCAAAAGAGAGCCTCATTGGAGTATGGGATACCACGATCAACCCTCCAACTACGTCTCCAAGGTGGTCAGACTAGGAAAGTGGCTTTTGCTGACTGGCAGAGGCTGTCTCCTGACCAGGAGAGTAAGCTGGCACAATGGGTTCGCATTCAGGCTTCGCTGGGCCTCGCACCAACGCACCAACAGGTGAAGGAATTCGCAGAGCGAGTTCTGGCTGCTGCTGGGGATACCAAACCATTAGGAAAAGGCTGGATCTATGCCTTCGTGAGAAGGAACCCTATCATTAAGGTTCAGAGAAGTCGTTCCATCGATTCTAGACGCGTTAATGGGGCATCTACTGAGGTCATTAGGAACTGGTTTAAGTTCCTTGCTATCCCTGAGATCAAGGACATCAAACCAGCCAACAGATATAATATGGATGAGACTGGCATCCTCGAGGGTCAGGGAGCTAATGGGTTAGTGCTGGGCATGGCTGAGACGACGTCTGTTCGCAAGAAACAACCTGGGTCGAGGGCATGGGTCTCTATCATTGAGTGTATCTCAGCCTTGGGTAGGGCACTTCGTCCTCTTATCATTTTCAAGGGAAGACGGTCCAACAACAGTGGTTTCCATTACATCTGGTTCCATACGATGGGTGGAGTTTACAGCAACAGATAATGGCTGGACTACAGACTTAACTGCCATTGAATGGTTAGAGAAGGTGTTTATCCCACAGACTATGCCCGAGGCTGAGGGCGAGGCTCGACTGTTGATTGTGGATGGGCATGGGAGTCATACGACGACAGACTTCATGTGGAATTGCTATATTAACAATATCCATTTACTGTTCTTACCACCACACTCCTCTCATGTCCTCCAGCCACTTGACCAGTCTGTCTTCAGCCCTGTTAAGTCAGCCTATCGGAAGGAGCTCGGTTACTTGTCTCAATGGAACGACTCTACCATTATAGGTAAAAGGAACTTCCTGGACTGTTACCAGAAGGCTCGACTTGCTGGTCTATCAGTCTCGAACATCAGAAGTGGTTGGAAGTGGACTGGTCTACACCCTGTAGCGATGGTTAAGCCCTGATGAACCCTATGGTATTACCTGAGCCTTCTGCTAAGCCCACCACACCCAAACCAACCAGTCGGGGCAAAAGCGATGCCATAATGGTCAACAAACTACCCTGTTGAGCCATGGGATTCTGCTTCCTCTGCAGTGGTCTGGTCGACACCCAGGAAGCTGGCAGAGCTCAGCGGTCAACTGCACTTATACACCCAACTCGACAATGATACCAGCACTCAACGGCTGCTGTTCAGGAAGGTGAAAAAGGCTTCACAGAGCAGGCCTGGCAACTGGCAGTTGCCCAGCAGCAGCTGGCTCACCTGAGGGCCAAGTTACCAACGCTGCAGTTAGGAAGAGGAAGACTGTTCAGATCGATCCCAACACGAAGTTTGCGAACATCAGGGATGAAGCGGGTGAAAAGGAGGTTATTACGGCTGAATCCAGCGACTCTGAATGCCCTAGTGAGGCTGGCAGTTGTATTGTAGTGGGTGTGGTTGAGGATCAATAGTTAATAGTAATGAGGAGGTTGGGTTGTGATCCCATCGTTTTTGTGGGTGCCAGAAACAGGGGGGTGCCAGGAAGTGGGGGGTTTGACTTACCGCAGAATGTTCTTGTGCTCTGACAAGTCCAGGAGAGGATAGAAACCGCGCATGGTGGTCAGGGTGAAGACCGTCATGATATCCGCAGCGCTCAGGTTCTCACCGGCAAGCCACTTGTTGTTGGCCAAGCGGTTGTCAATCAGCTTGAGGGCCTGATGGGACTTTTCTTCCATCCGCTTGCCAAAGTCACTTTGCGAAGCGCCCGCAAACAACAGTGTCATAGCGCGGCCGAGAGTGGGCTGAAGAGTGCCGTTTGCGAAATGGAACCACTCGAGGTAGGCGGCGTAATCGGCGTCATCGGGGGTACGAAGGAGTCTCGGGGCACCGGAGCCAGCCTTGCTGCCGTGGACGTTGAGAATATACTCTACAGTTGCGCCTGACTCTCCGAGCTCGATTGGCGGGGAAACAGTGCTGTCGCGGAAATACGGTGCGGTTCCGGCGGGGTTCTGACTCGTTCAGCTGTCTATCCACTATTCACAAACTCCGCCGAAAAAGACTCACGATCTCCTTGATTTCCTTGGGCGCGAGTCCTGTGATGGGATCTCTTTGGAAGACGTGCAAATCGTACGGTACTTGGAGTTCCTAGTGGAGTCTTAGCAATTGCTGACCTAGATGACGGTTTGCGAGATACCAACCTCCAAAAGCCATACAATTCTCTCTGATTGAGAAAGCCCAAGATGGTAAACTTCGATGGACATGTTGATTGATTGTTTCGATACGGCTCAGATAGAGATAGATGCTTGAGATGGTTGATTCTGTCTGCCCCGAGGCAATACAGTTGAGGGGTCGGCCCGCATGATATAAAGTAACGAGTCCGCTAGGGGATCGGCTGGTCTAGAGTCTCGAGTGCCACCATGTTGACGTCAGGGGTCCAGGAGCAGAGTTCACGCGCGCAGCAAGCTGCGACGAAGCGAACGGTGCCGCGGTCGGTGGGTCGAAATTCTGGAGAGCCGGTGCAACTCTGGAAGCCGCCGTCCGCCTCATAGGGGCAGCGGACAGGGACCGGCTCGGGTTGTCCGGAGTAGAGCGGGGGATGGCGGGGCAGACGACCGGATTTAGGGAGGATTCTGGTGGGGGTGGATGGACTGACCGTCCGATCGTCCGATAGACAGCCTCCTAGATCTCATCCACATCGGTGCCGAGCTACCTCGAAGAGATGATAGTAAGAGGCCGTGAGCTATAGGCTGCTGTCTACTCGGATGATGGTTGCTCCAGTGCTCAACTTATCCCCGCGCCACGGTTTCTGAAGATTTCAGCTGCATCGTTTCTGCAGCGCTGGAGTCAATAATGATTTGCAGCAGGGATCAAAGCTCGGGAGTTGGCATACGGCGTATTTGTCATTCCATTGAGAGGGGTCACTAAGGCCGATTTGGGCCACAAATCCGACTCTTTGTGCAAGTACTGTGGTATTTAGCTCATGAATGATATCATTGCATAATTATTTATCCATACGTCTCTTGCGAGTTTCCCGTGGGCAGAGGAAAACCCAGGCTGTACTATCTGCCGGCTCGTCAAAGCAGTTTGATCCATAGGCCAGATCGAGTATACTGGACGAAGTTACAAACTTACACAATCTGATTGTAAGCACAGCAACACGTGGCCAACACATGTAGTGATTGCTCGGCAACAATCCCCATTGGACAAGCTCCTCGTCGAGAGATATTATCCTTTATCAACAGCATGTGAAGCGAGGGGGCATCTTGGAAACAGACTCTGGGAACAGTGAGCCCGGACTTGTGGAGGGTAAGAAGGTTTCGATCCAACCGATTTGCTCATCCTTGCCCCGCATTTCAGCCGAGCTTTGAGCGCCGGCAAGGGGGCCATTTGTTGGCTGTGTGTTGTGGCCGGTTTGTTTGCTCCCCTTAATAATCAGCTGGCCCCTGACTTTGGCTTTTCCGGACCGCTTTCTATGCACAAACTCCCAGCCAGATCTGCGTGCCACACCACGCGAGAGGCGTCAAGTACTTTTTTCGATTTGTTCCGGTACGAGATATCCTCCGTTATGACCCACCTACGGATTCACCATATGCCGTAGTAAGACGAAGCGCATACACTCGGAGCGCTGAACCCGGTGTAGGAGCCGTTGTGGGTGCTGGAACCGACGTGGTAGTCCGGAGGATCGGACTTGAGTCAGTGGAGACCATCAGCAAACGCATCGGAGGGTCGGATATTCACGGCTGGTGGTAGGATGGCCGACACACCAGCGGAAACAACGGCGAGCACCGACACTGGTATCCGCGATGATGTCCCTGTAGCGACATCCGCCCCGACACCTTCATCAAACATATCACAGCCGTCCCCGTCAAGTCTGCCGCCGATTATAACCGATCGGAGGAAACGCAGCTTGCCCGAGGGTTCGCCCGAGGGCCCCGAAGAGGGCCGTTCGTCATCGGCTGCTGCTGCCGCCGCCGCTGCTGCCGCTAATCGGCGAAGAAGTCACAAAGTCAGTCGCGCATGCGACTTTTGCAAATCCAAGAAGCTGAAATGCTCCGGAACGATCCCCTGCGACGTCTGCACCCGAAAACGTCTCTCCTGCATCTACGACGCTACCTACCGCCGAGGTAGACCGCCGACACCTCCGCCAGCATCCAGTTCTGCCCCCGGGTTATTTGAATCCCGACTGGTCCCCTCACTTTCCCTAGAGGTGCATAGGTATGTCATTGTAAGAACAAGTAATGTTCGATGATGGTTAGAGTGGTGGTTAACCGTTCACAGAAGACCACTTCCCTCGGCGGCGCCTCTCCCATCCCTAGCACCGCGTGAACCCCGTCTTCCCCGCCGGAGCGCGGCTCGGTCGAGAAGCCGTGATCATGTGGCCGACGAGGCAGAGGCTGCAGAGCGCAGCCGGCGCAGCGTTCTGCCAGGCTCGCGCGCCTCGCCAGAAGTCGAGATTGCCGAGATCGAAGGGCAGTATGTTGACACCACTTCGAGTCTAACATTCCTGCACCGAGCATGGAAGCGCCTTTCGTCGCAGAGATCTAATACTACTGACGTTCCCGGTAACGCACCGAGCGGCGCCGAACAGCACCAGAGGCTGACGAGGGCAGGAGACAAGCCTTTCGATTCGCAGCCGTTGGACGTGTCGACTCTTCCTGACCGGTTAGCTGGCTTAGACATGCTGGATTTCTACTTTGATGTTTGCGTAGTAACCTATCGATGCCTTCATCAAGGCTACGTCGCCCAGTGGTTCGAGGTTCTGCTCGCAAATGCAAAAGACAGCCGTCCGCTGTACCACGAAATTGGCCACGCCAAAGCCTCTATCGTTTTGACCATTCTAGCTATCGTCACCCTCCGACAAAGCAAGGTCCGAAATGTCGACGAAGAAAAGTTCTCCCACCTTCTGCGCAGCGACGCTCTCTTCTCTCAGGCTTTGAGTTTAACGGATGCGGAGATCGGATTGCCGAAGCTAGAGTCCTCGCAGGCACGCCTCTTGCAGGTGTTGTATCTCCTCCAAACATGTCGCATGAATCAAGCATGGTATGTCTTTGGGAGCATTCTTCCCATCATCTCAGCTTTGGGTCTGCATCGAAAATCCGGACGCAACAGGGCCAGCAGCGACAAGGACTACATACTGTCGCAGTGTCGGAAGAGGACTTTCTGGGTGGCATACACCATCGACAAGTATCTATCTGTTGTATTTGGTCGACCGAGGATGTACCGCGACGACGATATCGATCAGGACTTCCCTGACTGCGTCAACGATGAGGATATGACACCCCAAGGAAGATCAAGTGACGAGCCAGAGATGGATTGCCATGTTGAGAGCCTCATCTTTCACGCCAAACTCGCTCAAATCATTGACGGTATTTCTCGCGAGGTGTACTCGATCAAGCCTGTTCATAAAGATGACCGTCTCATGATTGCACATCGATACGGCAAGGCTCTACACCGGTGGCGCGAGTCCTTGCCACACCATTTGGGTACCGTTCGACCCATGTCCTTGATTCCGTCATTCAGAAGACAGAACACAGCCCTCAAGCTGGCATATTGCCATGCCATCATGCACGCCAACCGACCCTTTCTTCTTGGAACGGGTGGCTCGAGAGGTGGACAGCGATCGCCTCTAGAAGACAGTATTGATGAATGCATCACTGCAGCCAAGGCCGCACTTGAGACGGTCGACGGCATGGCTAGTGACGGGACGTTGTTCCACGCTTTCTGGTGGACGCCGTACGTCACCTTTTGTGCACTCGCGGTGGTATACGTCTATGAAATTCAAAGAGGGAGACAGGACCCGGAAAGGGGCCTCTTTGAGCTGGCGGATCGCTGCCAGAATCACCTGGCGAAAGCAACGACTGCTGAGAGCCCAAGCCGCAGGTACTCTGTCATCCTCGAAGAGCTTCGGCAAGAGGCTAGTTCACATTCCGAAGGACCTTCAGGCCGTGAGAAGAAGCCGACCATTGAGCGTGGTGAGCATGGAGGTGCGGAGCCGATGCAATTGGACGAGGTTTCGGGCGCTCCAGCACCGCCGGCCGATATGGGTGAAGTGTTCCAGCAGCATGGGTTCGAAGGGATGACGAACCTCCTCAGTGGTTGGGAGACGACGGATTGGCTGGACTTGGACTCTTCGGTACACGATTTCCTCCAGAGTTTTCAACTAGGATGTTGAGCTGATTGTCTTCAGGCCTTTGCTACGTTTCCCAACTTTGAAGGATCGCCAGTCTACTGGATGCCGGATGTTCAGTGATCGCGCATGGAATGAGAGGATCGTGTCGACTGACGAGGATGTAGCGACGGTGTACTATGATGAAGATACCAGGTAACAAAAGCTATTCGCTGTACAAAATAGTTTGTAGAAAGACAAACCATTCAACCCGGGTACGAGTTGTCGGGAGAAAGGGAAACAACCAAAGCCTCGATCGGCAACGCGGCAGCCCTGATTGTCCGAAACAACGATTCGCCGGAATTAACGGGATAATAACACTGCTTCTTCATCCAGATTGCGGTGAGGTTATCTTGCGCTGTGGGGATGAAGCGGCCTGTCAAGCCGAGCCCCTTCTTTCAAGCTTCGTCCAAACTCCACCAACACTGTCCATCGCCAACTGCTTCGACGTGGGATCCTAGCTTGTTCGGCAACTGAACAGGAACCTGCAGATGCTAAGTCGCGGGAGTATCACCCGTGCCCGGCATGACCGGTAGAAATACCCTGTCGAATTACCCGCACAGATCAGCAACGCGGCATGACACCTCCTCCAAAGGCTCATCAGCCTCCGCGCTGCAAGGCACCCCCTTCGGGAAGGCCAATGCAAGAGCCACTTTGGATAACGGATACCGGCACCCATACTTTTCCAAAAGAGCCGGGTTTCCCTTTCGCAAGCCATGGCAAGTGCCGAATAAAAGCTTTTTAGACAACTCCAGATGAACCAGTTTCCTTTCGCTTTCGGATGAGACATGGATCTAGCACGGCCCCCAGCCAACCGGCTAAATTGACGATGATGGCCCCCTTTTCAACACTACCCTACATGTGGGGTAACGAGATCACCGGGTTTTACACATAGTGCATGCGGCCCCTTGGGTGCTATGCACGAGCGGCTGAAGGGAAGTCTACAAAAGTTGCCAGATGCGTCACAGGGAGCTCTGTCGACAGCTTCGTTCGTTCGCCTCCATCACTCAGGACTATAAGTAGTTGCTCAAGAACGAGCCCAAGATCGTCTTCGAGAGACTGAATCAGCATCGCACTTGGTTGTCGCAAGTCCATCGCAGCTATGAAGTTCAGCACGATTCTCTCCGCCCTTGGCCTGGTCGCCTCTGCCAGCGCCGCTTCGCTGCAGCAAGTCACCAGCTTTGGCTCAAATTCCAGCGGCGTCAAGATGTACATCTATGTTCCCGACAAGCTGGCGACGAACCCTCCCGTGGTTGTGGCCATCCACTACTGCACCGGCACGGCTCAAGCCTACTACAACAACAGCCCCTACAAGACACTCGCAGATCAGAAGGGCTTCATCGTCATTTACCCCGAGTCACCATACTCAGGAACCTGTTGGGATGTCTCCTCCAAGGCAACCCTCACTCACAACGGAGGAGCCAATAGCAACTCCATCGCCAACATGGTCTCATACACTCTCAACAAGTACAACGGCAACAAGTCCAAGGTGTTTGTCACCGGCTCTTCCTCCGGCGCCATGATGACTGTAAGTCAACGTCCATAACTCAACGAGACAATGCTCGAGTGACTAATCGCGCAACAGAACGTCCTGGCCGCGACGTACCCCGACGTCTTCGCCGCTGGCATCGTCTACAACGGCGTCCCGGCCGGTTGCTTCTACACCGGTACGGTCAACGGCTGGAACAGTACCTGCTCTTCAGGCCAATCGATTGCCACGCCGGCACGCTGGGCCCAATGGGTCTACGACGCCTACCCCGGCTACACGGGGTCCCGCCCCCGCATGCAGATCTACCACGGCAGCACCGACACCACGCTCAACTACGCCAACTACCAGGAGACCATCAAGCAGTGGTCTGGCGTTTTTGGATACAATCCGGACAAGCCTGTCACATCCTCTCAGAACACCCCTATTGCCAACTATCGCACTGATGTGTTTGGTGATCACCTCACGGGTGTTTGGGCTGTTGGCGTTGGACACACTGTGCCCATTCGGGGTGACGATGACATGAAGTTTTTCGGCCTGTAATCGTTCTCAACACGTACGAGTATTCTTGTATATAGTTTGAAGGAAACTTCAGCCGCCACTATGGTAGTAAATAACTAGCGTGTATTGTTATTATACTTCTTCGGTTTTGACGTACATTGTCGCCGATATAGAAACCTTGGAAGCTCTTTTATAAAGTTTCCCGCGGAGAAACGTAGTCCGCGGAGACAATCTATCCCCCTTTGACGGACCGGAAGCATGATTCAGAACCGGGCCGGTATTGATAAACGATCCCAGACCCGCCGGATACAAGGCCGGTTCTCTGAAGGAAACCAGCGGCCGTGATCACTCAATGATGCGTGGCGGAAAAGCCAACACGGATGTTGCGGTTTACTCGTAGATGGCCAAGTTGCATATCCGCTACTTTCCCGTCCAGGAAGTGGACGGTGTCCCGCTTGACGTATCGCGCGTTGATCCAGACCGAAGAGCTGTAGGAGAAACTTTCACTAAATTCCACGACGTAGCAGTCCTTCTCGTGCTTTCAAGACCTCTTTCAGCTTGTCGGCAAATCGCGACACGTTGATCTTGTCCAACATGGAGTAATGTTCACCCGGCACATCATAAAACTGCACATCGCTCACAAACTCTCGCCACCGGCTGAGCTTATTCTGAACCCAATCGTCACGGTCAACAGCTACCTCCTTGAGAGGATCTGCGACAAATACATCCATGCTGCGTATTGTTCCCCGTGGTTCGTAGTCTCGAGCCAGATACTGGAGCGAAGATGCCAAATCTGTCCACTTGACCAACTCCTCTTCGCCGAGGCCTAACTCGAGCCAACGATCCGAGTCGCTGAGGGCTCGGAGGTGGGCGACTGCTTCTTGCTTTGAGAATGTGCGCAATATGCAGATCTGATGTATAGCTTGATCCTGTCCCATGAGCTTCGTGAAGTGGAATAAGTTGGCGAGACACTCTACCCAGCCGAGCTGTCTCATGCGGTGCTTTATATGCGGCGGAAGGTTCCAGCAACCGCAGTAGAGAACCTCGTCCCCTCCTGCCTCTAGTCTCTTGCATAGTTCGAAAGCAATCATTGAGCCGAACGAATAGCCTGCGATAGCATACGGCCCCTCCCCTTGGACAGCTTTGAGGTGCTTAAGATAGTAATCCAGCAACGCATCCAAGGAAGCAAAAGGCGAAACACCGCTATCGAGACCCTCCGCACGGAATGCATAGACTGGCCGGTCGTCGATGAGCTTCACGAGGTTCATGAAGACCAGGATTTCTCCGACACCGGGATGTACGAGCCACAGCGGCGTCTTTCTGCCCTCTGACCGGAGAGTAACGACCGGACTGCCGACTCCATCTTTCCCCTCAGATCCCTCAATCACCAAAGCTAGCCGCCGAGGCGTCGAATTTCTCAGGACTTGACTAAGCGTGAGTCTTTCTCGTAATTGAAGCCGGTCCGAGATCAGACGCACTATCTTGATGAGGTCCATTGACGTAGCGCCGAGCAAGAATACCGATCTTTCAAGGCTGAGAGATAGCCCCTTGAATTGGAAATACTCCTGTATTTCGTGGCGAATAAGTGCCTCAAGAGGAGAAACTGTCACCTCTGCAACGTCATGTTCTACTCTGTTGGCTTCGCTCGCTTTGCGCAGATGCAGGGTGTACGCGCCCTTCTCGAAAGCCGACTTGATCGCACCCCTGGGCAGATTTCCTAGTGCCGATGGCTTGAGATCAATGGCTGTCAGGGGTAGAACTATGGCAGATGAAGACGTATGGAAGCCAATAATATCGACTATCCTATTGTGAGTCTTGATCCGGGCTCGTGTATCATTCTCCTCGACCGATGGCGAGTAAGCAACCACGACTTTTTCTGTGTCGGATGACTGTGGCAAAGTTGAGAAGCAACAGAAAGAGCCCGGGACTGCTTCTTGGATCAACTCTTTCTCGAGATGGTGTTCTAGTTCGTCTGGAGCGTATTTCACCCCATTAATATTGATCGTATCTTTGGAGCGGCCTTGTAGGACTAGTTGACCGTCGTGGTTGACACAAGCGAGGTCGCCAGTAATGAACCAGCCATCGTCTGTGAACGCGGCCGCAGTAGAGTCGCGATCGTTGAAATACCCATCAAATACCACGTCGCCGCAGAGTTCCAAGTGCCCTGACTGGCCAGCGTCTGCAAATGCAGATGGAGATTTGCCATCTGAGAGTCTCACTCGCAGCTGTAGTCCAGAGATACCTTTGCCAACGGTAACGTGTTGGGAGTTTTGTCCTCGATCATACGTCGGGCAGTTGGTGTTGTAGATGCACCCAGCACAGGTTTCCGTCATTCCTAAACCCGGGACGATGATGTCTTTGCGTACACCATACTTCTCAAGTTGGGTCTGGAGTGCCTCGCAGACATCCACCGTGTTTGCCTCTCCACCCGAGCCAAGCCATTGCAGACATCCAAGGTCTAGATCTCCATCCAACGACGATGTTTGTTCCAACACGAGCTCCCTGGACAACTTGGCCAAGAAAGAATGAGGGGCAAAGGTTCGCGAAACCCGGTGGCGGCTGACCATGTTCAGCAGCTGCACAGGGTTGGACAGCACTTCGTTCGCGGGGAGATGCACTTGAGAGAGACCCATGTATATAGCGAGGAGATGAATCTCGGTCAGGCACGCTACGTGGTCCATGCCGATCCAGTTGAGAAAGGGACCGCCGCTGTGTGGTCTTGCAGAATTGGCTTTGCCTTCTAGCGAAGCCAGTATCTGAGCATGGTTGAGTTGCACCGCCTTGGCTCTTCCAGTCGTACCTGGTGTCAGCATCAGAACCGCCGGGTCGGAATCAGAAGGAGGGTCAAATAAAGGTAGCAGCGACATCGATCGACTCATCGTAGCAAGACTTTGAGAAGTTGTCTCTGCAACCGGTAACTTCTTGGCAAAGTCTTGCAAACAGTATGAGCCTGAAAGCGACTGAGGTACTATGCATGATGGATCCTTCAACAAGATGCGTAGATGCGAGAGGTGCTCTGATCGACCAGGCTCAAGAATCGATGTGTTTGAAATTGCCGGCAATAGCCCCGCGATCACAGTCGACCAAAACCAGATGATTGTGTCCAGGGTGTCGTCGAGACACAGCAGAACGACATGGCGTTTTCCGCCGATGCCGTCAGATGGCGGGCACAGCCGTTGGAGAACCTGAGCATTTGTTCGAGCCAGACAGAGCAAGTCTGAATATGACACGACTGTTGGCGCGAGATCTCCAACTGTCCCGTCTACTTTGTAGGCTATGATTGAGTGAGATGTAGACTCGGCGGCATTCCGAGTGAGGTCGATGAGGGTTGGTCCTTGTCCATCCCTTTTGGCCGGATTCAGGGGCTCCATTGCTTCGAGAAATATGGCAAGAAGCTCATAGGTAGAGGCTCAGATAGGCAAGAATTGTGCGGAGCAAATGGCTATCACTCTCAATCTACACCGTCACGTAACGATCCTGTATGCGATGTTCCAGTCGTCAGCATTCGAAAGCATCAAGGCCAGCTTAAAGGGGGAGAGACTTGAACAAGAATAGGAGCAAAAAACACTTTGGACGCTCTCGGGATCGTTTACCCGAGCCTATCTGTCATCGATGAATCTCAAAAGATTTGTTTGGCAATTCTGTGTGGGTGACCACCTGTGAATACCCAGCAAACTGCGCGGGGTGGGTGCAATATTACGCCACCATGCATTCAGCACAAACAATTTCAAGGTTGATAAACGTTGAGAGAGTCTTGATTGGATGGCCTGGCATACCAACATTCCTCACCAAGCTGATCTCTTGCAACACAGCAGGATGACTAGTCACTTCCCAAGCAAAGATCGAAGCTGTTCATAACAGAGTCCTATATACGGCACAGTTGCCAAAAGTTCCAATTTGTACATGAAGACAGAAACCGTATAGGTCACCGAGAAGCACCCGAGCCCCCCTTCACATCAAGGAAGAAGACCTACTGCAAAGCAGTAACGACCGCGTTATAAGCCGCCTTGGGGTTATAGTTGGCATCAAACAAGAGCGGGTTGTTCTGCGCTCTCCAGCTATCGGGGTCCCGCACGCCCCAGACCGTGATACCAACGCACTGCGGAACCTGCAGACAGGCCTTTGTCACAGCAGTGTAGTCAGCCGCGCTGGCGCCGACAATGTCCAGCTCCGTAATGGCGACCTCCTTGACGCCACTGCCGGCGAGGGTCTGCAGAGCGCCGAGGGCGTTGCCGCCTTGGTTAGCTTGGAGATGGGCTTGGGAGCCTGGCGAGCAATCCGTTAGTATTCATGCATGGTGACCAAGTAAGAGTGTGTTGGACTGGCTTCAGCACGTACCGATACCATCAATGGGGATGCCCTTGCCGATCCACTCCTTGACCTTGCGAGCCATCGCCTGCGTCTTGGCGTAGCTGGCTTGGTCGAGGTTGTAGTCGTTGATGTACAGCTTGGCGTTGGGGTCCGCGGCCCTGGCGGCGCGGAAAGCGATGCCGACAAAGTCCTCGCCGAGGACCTGCGAGAAGACGGAGGAACGGAGGGAGCCGTCCTCGTTGAAGATCTCATTGACAACGTCCTAACCGCACAAGTTTCAGTAAAGTTGGTTTCCTAGAGAGAAGAAGAAGAAGGTGGGCGTAGACCCACCCAGTGGTAGATCTTGCCCTTGTACCGGCCAACAACTGCCTTGATATGGTCCTCAATGACGGTCGTCAATCCAGCCTTGTCACGAACGTTATTCACCCAGCCCGCAAGCTGGGAGTGCCAGACAAGAGTATGCCCGCGGACAAGCTTGCCGTTCTGTTGCGCAAAGTTGACGAGGTAGTCGGGCGTCGCCCAGTTGAACTGGCCGCGGTTGGGCTCGATCTGGTCCCACTTCATCGAGTTCTCCGGCGTGACCTGACCAAAATTGGCCTTGATGATGTCGGCGTTCTTGCCGGCAGTCAGGCGGTTCTGGTCGGTGCAGGTGCCAAAGTAGTGCTTGCCCTTGGCCTTGATCAGCTTGTCGATGGACTGCGAGGCCTGCCTCTCCTCGAGGGGAGCGGCGAGGACGGTGATGGGTGCCAGGAGGCAGACGAGGCTCGAGGAGAACTTCATTGTGAGCGATGAGGTGGGAAAGAGTGGACTTCGTTGCTGTGAAGGGTATATTCCATTGTCTTAGCTGGTCGCCTTTATAGAGTTGGCGATTGTGCTTTCGGATAGATGGAGGCTCTCTAGCCAACACATTTGGCTTGACCTTAGATGAAGGACCACTCATTTGCTTAAAGTGCTACTATACAATAACCATAATCCGAATTGCTTATTTGGGCACGAACCAAGGCCAAACGAAGGACTCGCAAATGCAAAGACAAGGATCTCGGCCCCTTCTGGAAAGCCAAGTTCGGTGGTAACAAGCCGTAATGACACGTAAGGTGTTGTTCATCGTGTAAGAAGCGGATACCAGCCGGCCTGGAAAAAAGGCACTTCCCCTAGTAATGCGGGGAATAAGCATGGTTGATGGCGGCTGAATGTGTTAGTCCCTTGGGGGCATCCGGCAGTGACATTACCCAAGGGGACTAGTCATGGATTGGACATCGCAGGACGCACTCAGCGGCAACGAGCTGGTCATGCAGTGGCCTCGTGCTCTTCAGATAGATTGCTAGCTATTGCTAAGGGCGGCTGAAATGAGGCGCCTAGGTAGCATCCGAACTTCGCGAGATCCGAGTTTGGCGAGCCTCGGTAGCTGCAAGAGGCCACCCTTGTTCGATGCGTACCGAGTGAAACCCTAGGGGCTTGGCCACCACTGCTGCCGCTTATGAGGGGCCTTCCACCATTCCTCCGGGCTACTTGATATGCCAAGTAGCGTTTCGGATGACGGGTATACGCCATAGAGCCGGGGAATTATTCTAGATTGATGTAAATTGCTCTTATTTCACGGAAGGGGCACATGATTGCCCGTCCTGACGATCTCATCCCTGGAGGGTCGAAGGGTGTAAGGATTATCTTACGTCCGCTCTGACGGAGTGGAAGTCATAGTCGTGGCTCTGAATTAAACTCCTCAGTCGAAGTTCGTCCAGCGGACTGCTCTCAAGTGGATGGGAGGAGAACTGATGCAGCAATAAGATTGCTGGCCTTGTTTATAGTTGTACCTGATTTGACGAGGCCTCGATGAATCAGGAGTTGGCACTGGCAATGAGGTCGCTGATTAGATTTTTGATCGGTTCAAAAACCTCTTCATCATCGCCAGGTGGCACAAAAACCTTGATGCGCCCCTCTGAGAGCACGAACCCGCCGCAAGCAATCTTGGTGACCCTCACGCCGGGATGGAAGAGATTCAGGGCGAGATGCTTCTCCAAGTAGGCCCCCAAGGCATGCAAGAAGGCTTCTTGCTGCTCTTCTTGGCCGTCAACCCATCCCCATCCTTCGTCCGCCTTGCCGCCCGCGAGCTTTTTTCTCTTTCTAGGATCGTCTTGGTAGCCTTGAGTGAGCCCTGCGTTGTTGATAATCGTCGGTTTCGTGAGCGTTCTCCCTTCCTTTGTAAACCGCTTGAGTTCCTCAGCCGGTATGATGATGTCGATGGACTTGATTCCGAGCCCGTCTGGGGGTTGTTCGTCAGTGCCATCTGAGGTCACTGCGGGTGGTATGTAGAAGCCCAGGGTCAAGACCATGTCTTTTGCTAGAGGGCCTTGTGAGGGGAGACCGGCATCTTCGATCCACCGTTCCCATGCGGTAGTCAGGCCTTTCGTACCCAGGCGTAATGAACTGATCCGGCAGTCGAATGTGCTTGACAGAAAGTCAACGATGACTGATTTCAAAGGTGCAGGCATGCGAAGGAGAAGCAGAGGTAGATGCAAAAAGTGCCTGTCATCTTTTGTGCCGCTGCTGGTGAGCAACCCAGGCACACCGAGGCTATTGGCCGATTGCAGTCCGGCGGTAGGCTCTTCCGTGATCTTGTCAGAAAGCGATGGTAGCAGCACAGCCGTGCACAGCGCGTTCTCGTATCTCATCTCGAATACAAGGCATCTCTTCTTGCGGACGGTATCGTCGGTCTCGACAGCATCGCTGCTAAGATCTCTGCTCAGATCGGGGTCTGTATCATCCGCGCCGCCTAGTAGAGCTTCCACGCCAACCCATCGAATGCCAACTTTTTCCAGCGGACCGGCGCGTCCTAGAGAGCTGTCGCTGCCTTCCAGCCCAACCTGTACACCTCTCACGACATCTCCCACGAGAGTGTCGCGCAAGCGCTGGGAAAGTGCCTGTAATCGCGGAAAGCTCAAAGTATTGGCGCCGACGTAGAGCGGCGATGCGCGGTGGGTGGAAAAGGTGGTGTTGAAGAAGGGCGGAGGCGGTTCGCGCTCCTCGAGGGACGACGGAGATGGTCTGTCGGGAAGCACTTCGGAATCGAATTCGGCCGCGGCCGCACGAGGGCGACCACGAGGAGGCATTGCGATGAGCCGGCGAAGGTGCTGGCGACTCGGGGAATGGGTGCGGAAGCGGCGATGTCTTGAATTGGTACTTGGTCTAACGATGACGCGTTGGTACTGGCTGAGTCTGCGGCTTTATCGATTGACACCAGGTTCGTAGCAATCGCCTAAGTTGAATACGCGTCGGTCAGCGATTTCTCTCGGTATTGTTGATTGTAGGTTTCGCCGAAGCACGCAGATGCTGTGTGTGAGGTAGCTGTGATGCGTAGAAGGTAAGGAAGATGGCCTGCTGAGCTAACGTGGGGCCAATTGGCGATGGCACTCAGGCATGGGCAGATAAAATATTGATGCCTGCAATGATGATAGAGACGAATGTCTGTAGGTAGATGTTCCGAAGTAGAATGAATACACTATGTATAGTAACAGAGGAACCTCGCCTAGGGTCATGGTGTGTAAGGTAGAATTGAAATGCAGATTCTCCGGGCAAGAGGCACAGCGGCGAAAGGTACCCGGAGGCAGGTACCTCACAGAGCACCTGCACGCCGTGCCGATTTTGTGGATCCATCGGCGCCAGCTCCGGAATTTGCGCCCCGGACGGGTTTGGAATGGAAACACCCAGGATGGTCCAATCAAGATCACTTCTCGTAGAGTCTCACAATTGTTCAATTTCGGATTGTACTCAGACTGACTTGAAGGTTACTCACCAAGCTGGACACAAACGAGCCTACTCACGTTCTAAAGTGAGCGGAGGCTACAGTATTCAATACCACCAGGCTAGGCGCTTCCACAGTTAAACGTCTTCATAACAAATTCCAGCATAATGCTTAGGCCAAAATATCGTATGGGCCTTGAGATGAACAATGCATGCTACATTTCGAATTCAACCTCAGCAAATCTTGCTAGACCACATTCGCCAAGTACAACATATCTCCCCAAGCTCTTATTTCAGTCCAAAGGTATGAAGTCAAGATGCAGGCTCGATAACGCGCCTTCTGGTCTTCTGTTCGCATAGTAGTACACTGCTCCAAACCAACGATTCTACGCCAGTCATGCCATATTGCGCCTGGCCCTTTTTTAGTTCCGAAACCCTTTTCATGTCGTGAGATGTCGCCGATGAAGCACTCTAGATAACTCCAATGAAATGACGCCCAATATCGCTCAAACACCCATATCCAGTATGTATGTACACAAGGTATGTACATGTCTTTGGTATGTATCACGCGCCTACGGAAAAACCAAAGGACCCGTCAAACACGTCCATCTTGTTGAAGCCAGGGTTTTCTCTCATGGCCAAGAGATCGTCAATGGTAGGGACCTCGTTTGTCGCATAAAATCTGAGAAGGTTTTCCATGTCCTCGTCGGTGAGATCGCAAATCTCTTCCCAGTCGAACTTGTTGCTGACTTTGATCATCCTGTTGTTCAATGGTGAATATCTCTTATAGTGAGTTAGAACACACCAGACAAGGGTTCAGACGTACCAGCCCATGCGCTTAGGGCTTTCCTCCGAGTTCGGAGCCATTTTGCGCAGCTTCGCTCTGAGAGTACCAATGGCCTCGATGGCGTTGCCGGCATTCTTGGGAAGCGACTTTGCGATATGCCGCCGGATGATGGCAGCCAGTCTGGGGCCCTTGCCATTGGTGCTGACCATGATCTGAAGGGGGCCGTCACGGTGGACACTGCCAAAGTAGAAATCGCATTCCGGTGGTACGTCGGCGATGTTGGCGGGCACTTTGCGTTCCTTGCAAAGCTTCCAGATTACAGTAGAGGCGACCGGGTCGTCAATGGCAACAAGAACCATGGCTGCGCCATCTAGGTCGGAGGGTTCGAAGAGACGATCGACGTGGGTAACTTGGGCTTGTTCAACACGGTGGGCTACTTCGGGATTGAGGCCAGAGGCGGGGCAGACAACGGTGACATTGGCATCGGCATCGAGGCAGTTGAGAATCCGACCTGCGGCAACCTATTCCAGGCAGACAATCAGCATTCAACAATATGATCCGACAGCAATGGAATGGCACGAGGGAAGAGTCATTTCTGGTGCAAGAGAGAGCTCTAGCTACGCCGCGGAGATGCAGCAGCAGTAGGCTGTGCAACATAACATACCTCGCCTCCTCCAACAACCAGAACCTTCTTTCCCTTGATCTGCCATGCCAGAATCAGGCTCCCGCCGCCCTTGACTTCGGGGAACTTCTTCGTTGATTTGGCGGCCATATTGTACAAGTGTGTGCGTGGTGAAGGTGGTGGTTTATGGGACGAGATTTGACTCTTTGGTGCTCGATGACGAAGGCAACTTTTTGGGCAGCATTTTTGGAGAGATGCAGCTGCCAGGTCGGGGGCGATAAGGCGCAAAGGCCGTCGATAAGGCTGGCGTCCCCACACCGAGGGACGCAATGGCGGTCTGCACGATAGATGTATACCTCGTCCAGAGCTCACCATGTGTGTTGATAGAAGTACCTCTGTATCAGTCGGCACACAGCTGCCCCGCCTTCCCCCTGTCTGTGGGCCCTGGTCAGCGCGTGTGTCCACTAGCGCAGCCTTTAGCGCATGTCTCTAGCGTCCCGGTCTCCAAATCCCGCCGAATGCGTTGCTCCCCAACCCCTGTCGTCCTCCTCCTACCGCCCTGCCATTGCCTGCCATTGCCTCTCCCGCCCGCCGTCCGCCTGCCGTCCGCCCACCGCTTGCTGCTGATTCTCTCCAATCCCTGGCAGGGAAGAGGCCTGACGGGCTGCGCGGGAACCTGCAACTTGGAACTGCAACTGGAACTGGAACCAACCTGCCCTCCGCTAAGGTGCCCGTGAGCTGAGGTGACGGCGCCGTCACCCGTGAAGACGAACCACCGCCACGAACCACTTGCACTTGCACTTGCGACCTGCGTCTGTCATCTGCCATCTGCCATCTACACCATCAAAACCCCCCCGCCCTTCCGACACGCTCAAATCCCGATCCCGCCGAGACGACCCGAGCAAACGAACATCGACGTCCCCTCCTTTCCACCTCCGATTCATGGTCTCGTAGCTATCGTCCTCCCGTCTTCCACGATGTCCGGCCGCAAGCTGGGAGGCGGCCGCATCTTGGGCAGCGGCAAAGGCCTCGCCCCTCCCACGCCTCCCGCCATCAACGGCCACCAACGCACACCTAGCCCCTTTGCTCCCTCAGAAAGCACTCTGTCGCTCAACTCCTCCTCGGCCTCGCCTCCAGTCTCGAGCCCTTTACCCGACTTTGCCCAAGATCTTGGTTCCAACATTAGTGTTGGAGGCCCCTCTCGAGCTGCTACTTCCAGTTCCAAACTAGTCTGCCCAATATGTGAAGAGGAAATGGTCCGTTCAACCATGTGTCGTGTATGAGAGAGAAGCTTGCTAACAGCGAACCACAGTTGACCCTGCTTCAACTCAACAGGTGAATTTGGCTTTGCGTCCTTTGCGACAATGAACTCTAGTCTCTGACCCTCCCTCCTCAGACACATCGACGATAACCACCAAGAACTTCCCGAAGTCGAACAAGATGAGGTCCGCACCTGGTTCGACAAGCAGGTGCTCAAGGCCAAACGGTTCCAACCACTTTCTATAATCAACCAAAAATTGCGAGGTCTCGATGTCTTCGAATCCAACGAGTCCCTGCCCATTGCCCCGCCTACGACTGCGAAGCTCATTGAGGGACCGATAGATCCGGACGAGCTCATTACACGATCGCATTGGCAACGACAAACGAGCAACGACCGATGCACCGACCCAACGTGCGGAAAAGGCCTTGGAGCTGTCAATGGAAGCATCAACTGTAGGAATTGCGGCAGGTTATTCTGTGAGGAGCACACCATGTACCAGATGAAGCTGTCGAGGTCTGCCCACCACGACCCCGTGCGGGGATACTGGGTCCGAGTCTGCGAGACGTGTTACAAGTCGAGAGATGGCTACAACGACCACAACGGTGTCCTGATTGACCACACCTCGACATTTGCGGAGATGCGACGGAAGAGGGTGGAGAGGCAGAATCTCGAAGTGGCTAGGCTGGAAAAGCGTTTGACCAAGCTGACGCAATTGCTTGCGAATGCGCCCGAAGGTGTCACGACAAATGGAGGAAGTCTGCTGTCACCTGTCGCCGCCCTCGCGGGTCAGAAGAACCAGAGGAAACTGATTGAGCAGTCGGTCGTTACTTGGGAAGATGACGCCTCCGTCACGCAATGTCCATATTGCCAACAAGAGTTTGGATCTTGGACGTTTAGAAGGCACCACTGCCGGATATGTGGCAGGGTGGTCTGCGCCGATCCACTTACAGGCTGCTCGAGTGAAGTGGGCTTGAGCATTGCCAGTCGTGAGTCTCAATCCACAACATCATTATCACGCGTAGCACGCCTAACAGTCTCAGCTACGAGCCCTGCGACGGAGAAGCCCCCGACGGCGGCACAGCCTGGCCAACTCAGCATCGACGTTCGCATGTGCCGCGAATGCAATCACACAATCTTTGCGAAGCGTGACTTTGCGTCAACCATCTCCCACAAGCCAGCTGACCAGCGAGCATACGAGACATTGCGCCAGTTCGAACGCGGTATTCGCCAGCTTATGCCCATCTTCCAACGAACATTACTCGCTCTCCAGCCAGAGGGGGACGATGGGGTCGAATCATCAAAACCACCTCCCACACATGCCCAGATTCAGGAGGCTTCAAAGATCAGGAAACGTCTTACCGATGCATTTACCAAATACGATACGGCCGCCCGTCGACTCCGCGATATGAAAACTACCTCCAAGACACAGCTTCGCCTACAGCAAGCCGTCTACGCCGCCGCCTCTACATTCCTACATACCCATATGTTGACCCTGAAGTCGGTACCTCAAATCCTACGCTCTCGTTCATCACAGGCTTCTCGCCTCCGAGCCCTGCAGTCTGGCAACGTGAATGGGTCCTCGTCGTCCCTACACCTCTCGCCCCTCCGTAACCAAGAGCTCGCCGAATCCGAAACAGCAAGCCAGGCAAGCGAGACCAGCACAGCCGTATCAGCGCTCGAGACGGAAGAGAAGGAGGCTCGTGAGCGTTTGGTGGTCCTGGAGGAGCAGCGCTTCATGGTACAGCAAATGGTGGACTCTGCTCGGGATGCGAGACGGTTTGAGGAGGTTAGTGCGCTTACGCGCAATGTGGAGGAACTGGACAGGGAGATTGAGAGGGCCAAGAAGTTGGTGGGTGGTGTTGAGGAACGATGGGAGGGCCTTTATGCGTCTGGCCTGGCGAGGTGAGAAATCTCACGAAAATGACAAAGCAGGGAAGAAAGGAAAGAGGGGATGAAGGTTTAGCGATTCAGTGTTTTCATGTTCAGAATTTCACAGCAGCATTGCAAGGCGTTTTGGGGAGGGAACAAACAAAGTCGAGAAGCTTGGTACCACCACCACCCCTGGGATATTTCATAGGTGGGCAAAGCATTCATAAGATAGCCTAGGCATGAATGAGGACGCTTTGGGATACCTCAACAAGTCTGAAGATCGAAAAGACTTGTAATTGTTGAAAGCCTCGTCTTGTATGATGAAGACGAATAAATAATATCATGATATTCTGAGCTGAGCCTCGCGCGCGCATCTCCTGATTTGCCTCCCTCACTCCCCTCAAACGCCATCGAGTAAAATAAAACCAGGCAAAAGACCACCGCTCCTCTCTTCGAACATATGAATACTTGCCAAAACGGTCGGATTGGCGTGAGTAAAAAAAGGATGCTTCTCCAACATAGGGGTATGACAATATCCACACAAAATAGCTCTTTCTCCTGAGAGCACTTCTTCTTTCTCCCTCGAGACGCGACACCACCAACTATGGTATGTTAGTGCACCACACCCTCGACGCCGCCGAGGAACCGCCTCACACGCTCCACTTCCAACTCGCCCTTTTCACTCTCCACCGCCCTCAACAGACCATCAACGACAGCATCGACCTGGTCCTCGGGCTCCCCCGTACACATGGCCACCACGCGCCGGTACTTGACCTCGAGGTCCTTGCTCCTCCCCTTGAGCGCGCCCGCCATCTTGCGCGTGACGTCTCGTCTCGCTGACACGGCGCTTAACCTCGCCTTGAGGGTCGCCGCCGAGGGCAAAAGGCCGCCCTCGCCATTCGTGCCGGCCGTCTCGAGCGCCGCGCTGAGTTCCGTCTCCCATGACGATGAGAGGGCATTCGTTCGTCCCGCCCGGTTCTGATCCTGCGTGAGGCGCACTTGTTCTTCCTCGCGAGCGTGGCTCAGGTTTGAGACTTTTTGCCGCGCGAGTTGCTGTTTGCGTAGAGTTGCCTGCATGGCCTCGAGGTTTCTCTTGGCCTCACCTAGTTGGGCTGATGTTGTGCGGAGGGTGGTGTGGAGAGACTCGATGACGGCCTGTTTTGACTTCACTTCGCTTTGGAAAGTCGAGCTTGCTTCGGTAAGGAGATGTGTAATCGCTGATGGAATGTCAGTTTGGTGATGTGGTAAAAGGGGAACACTAGACTTACATGAAATAATATCATCACTGCTTTCCTTTGTCGGTTCACTGCTGACGAGTCCGTTCTTCTCGACATCTCCGTTTGTTGCGTTGCCATTGGCTCCGTTGATGATCTTGGAAGCTTCATCTGCAGGTTCACCCCCAATGCCAAAGTCTACGGGCCGCAGACCAGCGCGGTTGGCAATTTCGCCATCAGCGCCGACCTCTAGCAGTTGTGAGATGATGCTTCGGTTGCCTATCCGTGCTGCGATGTTCAAGGCCGTGTCGCCGGCATGATCTTGGGCATTGACAATCTCCGACATGAAGCGAGCGATACCCATTTTGGGCTGTGATGATGGCTGGGATTGTGAGCTGGCTGGCGCACTCTCTCCCTTGCCGTTGGCAGCGAGTTGTCCGTTAGGATTGCTGCCTTGCCGCACGACCCATTCCAGGAGACTTTCTAGGTAATACCGGCTTGCTGCATTTCTGCCCTTAACAGCGCTCGTCATAGCAATATGGTGCAGAACGGTCCGTCCCTTGCTGTCGCGAACCTCGATAGTGCTTCCGAGAACATCGAGGAGATCGGGGAACTGTCCCAGGTCCATAGAGTTCGTCACAACACATGCCCTAACCAGAGCGGTCTCTCCAGAGGCATTGACTCGAAAAGGACTGGCTCCTGCTGCAATGAGTGCCCGCAAGAGAGACATGCGTGATAATGTAGCCGCCCAGTGTAGGGCAGTGTGACTTTGCTGGTCGATAGGCATGTCCAGCTCAATGGGGGCTAATGTTCGCAGCATCTCATGCTTTGACTGATCCGAGGTTGCTGAGTCCATGAAAAGGCTCATGAGCATGCTACGCTTCGCTTCCGCATCGGGAGACATTTCGAATGGTAGAGGGCTCAGAGGGCTGTGGCCGTCGTGTGGCGGAGCGTTAGCTTGAGAGTAGATGAAAGATTCGTTGGGTTCTGTGGGCGATCCGGGAAACTGGTTCTGGTACATCTCCATAGAGTTGTTGTTATATCCAAAGCTGTCTTGCGGCGTCATGGTTACCCGCTGTCGCTTCCTAGGCGGCTCTGGGCCATCAAACTGCTGACTTGTTTGTTGGGTCGAATAGGCCGAGTCGTTCTGGTTACCGTAGTCGGAAGCGAAGCTTTGCTGTGAGTTGCCCGGGAAGTCATCGCCATTCTGCATAGAGCTCTGGCGGCTGAAGCTGGGCGCCTTGGTCGGTCCGTTACGGCTTCTCGGGCCGGGTGAGTCGAATCGCGCCTTGCTGATAGCAGCGACAGCGTGCGACGCAGTGGTTGAAATATTCTTAAAAAAGGTGCCGTTGAGACCGGCCATGGCGTTCGTCCTTGCCTCGTTCCCGGCATTGTACATTCGTTTCCTCTGCGCAGCCATGGCCTGCTCCTTGGTCGGGGTGTTGAAGTCTCCTCGGCCTGCAACTCCTCCATCCTGACCCATATCGTACGTCAGCAAGGGGCGCAAGACCTCTTCTACGCCGTATTGACGGCAGACTTCGACGCCTCGGTCGAACTTGATCCAGGTGCCCTGATATTTTCCGTATCCTCCCTGGACCTTTTCGTGCTCGCCAGTCTGGATCTCTTTTTCGAGTATCTTTGTGCGCTTTCCCTTGTCGACACCGGCCACCTTGAGGATTTGTGTGGCATTGAGCCAGCTGTCTTGCCGCCTGCGCATAACGGCGACACCATTGACTTCCATCTCGTAGACGTCAACACCGGAATAGACGGCCTAGTTGCGCTTGTCAGTGCGACTGTCCAGTATGGCGAACTGCGACATTGGGGTAGCGCGACCACAAGCAGGGCCGGTACTTACGCTGTAAATCTGCGGGGCCTCATTGGCGAGCCTCGAGTCCCCTCCATAGGCTCGATAGCCGCCCTGAGATTGCTGGCTCATTGTGAAGGACTGTTGGGATGATGGCTGTGATTGCGATGCGGAAGGCATCACTGCTGTGGAAGCGGGATTCCCGCGATTATCGTGGTGTCGGGCGGTGGACAAGGAGGATTTGCGGCGGGAATTGAGGGAGTGGGAGGGTTGGCTAGTTGTGAGGGTGGTCGAAGACATGTGCCAGCGCTAGCACATTGGAAGCGAGCAACCGATGGTAAGGCGATGTGATCGGTAGGCGGAGAGGAGGCGAGAGGGGTTGTAGAGGAACAGAGCTCTAGATAAGTGAGGCGATCAATCGACGTTGAGAAGTATGGCTTGGTCTTGTCGTTGTAGAGGCCGAGAAGATGAAGAGGGTATAGAGTGGATTCGGGGGTTGCGCTGATTCGAAATGCGAAATGCGAAATGCGTGCACCCGCGGCCGTCTTGTTCCCTTTGGTCTTTGGTTGGGGGCTCGTTGTGCGGTGCGTTGCTTTGCGGTGCTTTGCGTTGCGCCACCTTTGACCGGGTGCTTTGTGTGCCTTGTGCTGGGTACCTTACTATACTAGGTATGCGGATGCAGTAGCTATACCATAGGTAGCAGTAACGACGGAAGATGGAAGATCAAAGCAGGGCAGCTGGAGGGACCAGCAGCAGCAGAGTAGAGTCGTGGGTTGTGAGTGGAAGGCTGCAAAGGCGAGGTTTGGGTGGTAGGCGGCTATTCTCCAAGGGAGAGAGAGAGAGAGAGAGAGGTGTCTTTCGGGTTCGAGCCAAGAGCAGAAAGAGGCGGTGGATTTGAGGTTCAGACAGGCGCAAAAAAGTGCCACCAAAGGAAGAAGGATGAGGTTGAGATTGGAGCGTCCAGACAACGGCAGACTGGAGAGCAAGTGGATATCTGACAGAGTTCACAACTGCGAGTATTCGTCGCTTTGGTTGCCGGGTCCGAAAATGAAAAAGGGCCCGCGGCACTGGGCCCGAAATGGGAATTTCAATTAACGGTGTTGGGGACGTGTCTGTTTCGCGAGGGCGTGTCTTGCGATGTGAGCGTGTCGCGCGTCTCAATTTACGCACCTGTGCTGGGAACCTGGAAGTGGTGGAAGGGTGCGGGAGACGGCTGACTCAAGGGCGGGAACTTGGGAAGGGAGGCACAGGGGAGGAGGGGGAGAATTGGTGCTTTCCCATTCGTTAAGCGAGAAGCACAGGCCACCATTCCTCCGTTCAGCGATGTATCACCTATTACCTAAGCTGCGAAGATGGGGTATCTTAGGAACGTATCTTTCTGACTGTGCGCCGGGCTCCAGGATGCGGAAGGTTCCCCCTAGGCCTCTGCTCCCCTTCAACGCGTTCTTGACAGTGGAAGGAAAGGGCGTGACGCGTCTCACTGTGCTGCTTCCCTTCACGGCCACACTTATCAGACCTCTTATCGCGTCTCTGCCACCTCCCCCCGCCCCGAGGGGTCATGGAATGGAACTCAAGCATGATTCTCATGGCAGAAGGAGGGGCAGTCAATACGCTCATGTCAAGTCTCCCACTCATCCAATCACCCGTCACTTCATGAGGCAAGGTACGTACGGAGTACCATACAACATGTGCAATGCTCTCAGTCACGGATAATCAAGTGACAGCTCACCTTCCCTATTGTTCTCATCAGTCTCTGAGTAGGAACTTAATCTTGCACTTGGCGTAGGAAGTACGACAGCGCCTTGGGTTTTGGCTTTTAGACAAAAGTCATGTCACTATTCCTACATCTACTCCGTCTCTTCTCACTCGTCTTTGTGAATTCTCATTTTCAAAGTGAGGGAAGCCGAGCAACAACCGGGTAAAAAGGCCCCACCTCCGGAGCTTGGGCCAGTCGGACTCAGCCCAGCCGAACCAACGAACCAACGGGCAGCAGCGGCGCAAGAGGACGGTGCAGGTCCTGTCAGGGCAGTTTCTCGTAAGGTACGGATAGCTTGATGCTCCCATCCTCTGCATTGTCATCTGCATGCATCCTGCTCGACATCGCACATGCGTCTCTGCCCGACCTGCCAACAACCATGATGAAGAAAAGACCGATCTCGCCCTAACCTCCTCACCCTCCGATTGACCTTTCCTCCCTCTTTCGCCTTCCCGTCCGTCCGTCCTTTGCGACGAGGACCTTCACCGATACTGCCACAATGCAGACTCGAATACCTCTGCCACGGCCAGCGCAGCCGTTGCATGTCTACCGTCACCTGCTGCGCTCTGCCACCTACTTTCCTCCCTCAATACGACCGTTCCTCGACCATCGCATACGGACTGCTTTTCGAGACGAGCGAGACAGAATGGCTGAAAGCGAGCTCAACATTCCCGAATCCCTCAACCCAGCAGAAGCTCGAGAAAGGGAAGAGGACCGGCGAAAAAAGGTCCTTGCCGACGCAAAACACAAGCTTCCTGTGCTCCAGGCTGCCCTTGAAGGCGATCAAGCCCGTCTACGACGTGTCATGTGGCATGCCTTCGGCCGACTTGGCAAATCCCGCCGCGAGCTTATGGCCTCATTTGTCCAAAAGGCGCCGGACCCCAAGGCCGACCCTGCCAAGCTAGAAGAGCTCGCAAAGAAAAAGGAACAGCACAAAAAGATGATGGAAAAGCGCGCCAAAATCCATCCTTGGAACCGCGAATACACCTGGGACGAGCCCACGCCCTGGCTTCGGCAACATCTCAGTCCCATGGAGGAAAATTGGGACCTCCCCAAGCTGGATCGATACCTCAGGGCGCAAAAGAGTCACCAGCGCAACACCACGGGCGCCGCCTTTCCTAGAGGCACAATCGGCGATCTTGATCCAGAGAAAGATGTACCCGAGAAGGACGGCTGGGGCCGTCCAGTCGCATTACGGAGAGTGACGAAACTCACAAGAAAGTTCTGGAAGGCCCAGGCCGACAAAATCATGCCTCCGGTATCGCAAGCAGATTGGGAGTCTTTACAGCAGCTCGCATCTGGAGAGGCGCCTCCTGAGATGTACAGGATGTTGCAACGACGGCCTATCGCCGGCGGCCCCGTCGAAGCGCCTCAAGATGCTATGACCAGCGAGCGGTCTTCGATACTCTCTGACAACGATGGAGACGAATGGGAATCGCGGGAATCGCGGGAACCGTGGGAGTGGCAATCTTCCGCCCACATCCCTGCTCGTGAGACTGAACGATCAACTCAACGAAAGCTCGAATTGCTCACCGGCGAGAAGGACCTTGGGCCATATTCGCAAGCACGTCGCCTCCGTCTTGAACACAATGAGAAGACGGATCGACTTCAAAT
This sequence comes from Colletotrichum scovillei, assembly GCF_011075155.1. NCBI lineage: Eukaryota > Fungi > Ascomycota > Sordariomycetes > Glomerellales > Glomerellaceae > Colletotrichum > Colletotrichum scovillei. Next base: position 258,450 of record NW_023336269.1, read on the forward strand.
TGAGAATGTCAAACGCAGCGCCTTCTCCAAGCGTGCTGTGCGGCGCGAATATCTCAAGATGTGGCAGGCAACCTCATACATGAAGGGGGCCGAAAGCAAAGCGGCAAGGCCTGTGTGGGGTCGTGTGGAACTAGAACTGCCCGTGGTCACTGCGACGCATCATCATTTCTTCGAAGGCGTCGATGCTCAAGGCCGCGTACCGAAGCCAGAGCGACACGAGTCTACAACGACGAGCAGCACTATGCCTGAGGATGAGAAAGCTCAGTCTAGAAGTGCAGAGCAAGTCAGTTCTGGTGGTGGAGCCGGTGCGACTGGCGAGCCTCGGTCTAAGTCGCCTGATCCCGACAAGCCCAGAACACCTGGAGACATTGAAGCAAGATCCCGTGACTTGAAGCATTCCAAGCCATCCAGACCTCCACGTCAAGTCGACAGCACGGCAGGTAGCTTTGGAAACTTCAAGTTCTCCAAGTCTAGAGATCATAGGCAGCGAGACACAAAAAACACCAATTCGAGTGACTCGAGGCGAGCATCTTTGACATCAACATAGGCGGACAAAGTCCTTGGTACGATAGACGTCACACCGCCTCTAACATATCCATCAATCCAAAGACGCCCTGGGAGGCTAGAACGACGACAGAATCAAGAGTCCGAATACCACAATGGCCGGATCATCCTAACAAGAGGTAAATGAATACCACAGATAGTGAGGCAGAGCATCTCAGAAAGGTGTCCTCTGGAGCAGCTGCGTTGCTGATCTTACACTTTAACGATGTATTATATGATTGTAACTATATCTTTTCTTTCGGTAGAGTCTGACTCTCTCACGAATCAAGCAAGCCAGCCAGCTTCGGCAAGGCGTCGCCATCGACGCGCATGCCAACCCAGTCGTTCATGGCCTTTGCGCCAATGGACTCGTAAAACTTGATACTCGGCTCATTCCACTTCAAGACGGACCACTCGAGCCGCCCGCCCTCCATGGCGACGACTTCCTTGGCCAGCTCGACGAGCAATCGCCTGCCGTAGCCCTTCTTGCGCTCCGACAGACGCACGTAGAGGTCCTCGAGGTAGACGCCCGGCTTGGCGCGCCAGGTGCTGTAGTTGTAAAAGTAGAGGGCCATGCCGACGCCCTCGCCGGCCTCGTTGAAGAGGAGGAGGCACCGCGCGGGCTTGGACGGTGATGTGGGCTCCGTTTGGGGTTTGCCTGGCGTGTAGGTCGTCGTCTGGGGCGACGAGGGCGCAAAGGCGATAGTGGCGCCGAGGGTCTCTTCTGTCGCGAGGACGCTGTCGAGCTCGTGCTCGTAGTCTGCGAGCTCTTTGATGAGGCTTAGGATGGTGGGGATATCTGGTGGGGTGTTAGTCCTTGGTCTCGTCTGCCCCGTCGTTCTGGGGATGGAGTGCCTTACCCTCCCGGCGGGCGTGTCGGACAGATGCCATCTTCAGGTGTACAAGATGGTTGCTATTGTAATTCTATGATGACCAAGACTACGATATGAAAGACTAGCAGAGCCTCAAATATCGTGATTGAGAGGCAGTATTTGTATCTCTACTATATTCTAAGATGTACTCATAAGATGTTGAGGAACGATCGTCAAGGGCGCGCCTCATGTCATGTGGTGGGGAAGCTTGTATGCAAGTCCCCCTCAGTTGTCCCGGCAGAATCGAGTCGTGGTTTTCACCGCCTGCTTGAATGTTTCATATAGCCTCTCATGGTCGTACTCATTGGGCTACACGAAGAGGAAGCCATTATGAGTCTTTATGAGTATCTATAACATCTCATTTGATCGATAAAGTGTCCTAAATGAAATCGCCAAGAGCATGGTTTGTGATTGTGGAGTTGAGCAGCCAAATCAGTCTTATCGTGAATTACAAAGCATCAACGTTTCATTCCGAAGACCCCGGTCGAATGACTTATAACACTGTCATAAGTCAAATCATTGATGCAGGTACTGCTAGATGAATGTGAGTTTTCCTCTCGTTCAAAACTCAATGGCGTCTTTAACCTCTTAAAATGCATAGGTCCGGCGTTTGGAACGGGAGTTGAGAGTGATGTCCGGCGGGAGAATAGACTCCAACACCATACCTCCCGCCCGTCGCCGACACCGGTCCGGGACGGATTGATAAGTTGATGCTAATACACCCAATGCCGCTTCACAATTGGACCAGGACTGTCCTTATCCTTGCCCAGTGATGATGACATGGACAATGTTCCCGCACGCCATTGACCGAGCCGTCTGAACCCCCAAGAGCGTCCTCTCACCCCACAGAGGTCTACAGTGAGAGTAGTAAGAATTAAGGTCCTCGGCTTGGTTCATTGGTGTCCCCCCACCCCGGCCATCGGTCGCATCGGCGGCTTTCCGACCTGCCTGTTGCGCAATTCGACCCTGCGATGCGCAAACCAGCTCCCCGCACCCCGACGAATCCCATAAAGATGCCGATGGTGGGATTGAAAATGCGACGGTTGGAGCTTTGAGAAGCTTGGCCTGCTTTGCTTTGCGATCATCAGCTGAAACGAAACCAAACCCCTCCCAATCCCGTCGGAGCTTCTCAGATTCTCAAACTCACACAAACGGCTTTCATCTCATCCCGAGTTTACCTCAGCTTTTGCTTTATAAGCTATAAAACCAAGCTTATCGCCCAACCTCTTCTCTCACTCCTGAGATTCTCCCACTGAGGCGTCCCTCATAAAACAACCCACCACACCAATGATCATGCTCCTCCCGCCACCGAACAAGACCCTCAAGGGCCACAAGCTGCTTGTTCTCTCGCAGTTCCCGCTGCCGCAGGAATGGCTGGACAGGGTGCGCGCCGAGTTCCCCGACCTGAAGGTGGTGCATCACGAGCTAGGCTGGGCCGACAGGAAACCGAAAGACAGCTTCAACCATGACGAGTGGAAGGACGTGACGATCCTGCTGACTGGCAGCGCCCTGCCCGCCATTGAGGACGCGCCCAAGTTGCATTACGTCCAGCTCCAAAGCGCCGGCGCCAACCACATTCTCAAGGACCCGTTATTCAAGGATACGGATGTGAGCTTTTGCACGGCGAATGGTGTCCATGGGTGAGCTTTGTCTTTCAGATTTCTAGACATGAGCTTCATACTGACGTGAAGACTCTAGACCTCAGATTTCTGAATGGATTATAACGACATTCCTCTCGTTCCAGCATCAACGTAAGAGATACTTCATCGCAATCATAGATATTCCCGGCATCACTCATCTAACTTCAACGCCCAGTTCCTAAATACATCGACAACTACCGCTCCGGCCACTGGCAACGCGGCAACGATTTCGTAGAAGACGCAGTCGGCCGCACAATGTAAGCCCCTCACTCATACCCAAACCCCCCAGGGCCCATTTCTAACAAATCCACAGAGGCATCCTCGGCTACGGCAGCATCGGCAGACAAACCGCCCGCGTCGCTACCGCCCTCGGCTTCAAAGTCCACGCCTACACCCTCCACCCGCGCCCGACCCCCGAATCCAAGCGCGACGACTCCTACACGCCCCCCGGTCTCGGCGATCCAGAGGGCAAGTTCCCCTCCAAATGGTTCTCGGGCGCCTCCAAGGCCGACCTGCACGCCTTTTTGGGCTCCGGGCTCGATTTGCTGGTCGTCGCCACGCCGTTGACGGATAAGACGAGTCACTTGCTCTCAGCTGAGGAGTTTGGCATCCTGGCGGAGAAGAAGACGTTCATTTCAAATATCGCGCGTGGTCCGATTATCAATACGGATGATCTGATTACGGCGCTGGAGGAGGGGACGATTCGTGGCGCGGCGCTGGATGTTACGGATCCGGAGCCGTTGCCTGATGGCCACCCGCTTTGGAAGGCGAAGAATCTGTTGATTACGCCGCATATTAGCGGGTTGTCTACGAGTTACGGGGACAGGGTTTTGGGGATTTTGGAGTTGAATTTGAAGAGGTTGAGTGAGGGGAAGAAGCTGGCTAATCTTGTGAACAAGAGGGAGGGATATTAGGTCGCTTGTGAGAGGACGGGTTGCGGTAGAGGACTGTAATCTGCGATGAATTGATGAAAGCTAGAAGATATCACAAATTGACTTTGTTTTCAGGTCATGAGGCAGTATGCATGTTTAATGTGCAAGCTATCGATGTGGCCTCGTATCATTACCACCATCGTCCAAAGTCCTTTTCTCGCTCAGATTTCATGCCACATTAGGAAAAGGCGTCTAATTTGCTTTACTTGATTCGAAATGTTAATGTTATGCAACTATGGACATGAAGGGATCATTCTCATACAGGAATGCCATGAAGACGTCACTGTCGTTGCCACCTTCGTCGACGAGTACCAGCTTCCCATAAAGTACAACCTGCTAGTGATTAACTTCGTCTGCTCCTTTTCTTTGAGCTCATCATGACCGCACAATCAGACTGCCGCAACTACAGGCGTAGGCACCTTCTGTTCAGGCGTCTGGTAGGTCGTTGATGGCTGCTCGTCACCGGAAACCTCAGTACCATCACTGTTCTGAGCTTTGCGTATCCTCTTCTCCCTAGCACAAAGTTAGCTTTTGGCCTTCAACTGCTCATGATCAAGCGCGCTTACCCATGAGAACCTAGCAAAATCCTCACAACCTGCGTCATGATGACCAACAGCACAACCATGACGGCTGAGTACACATAGCCCTTGGGAAATCTTGGGGCTTCGACAGTTGGGTACACAAACAGCGGGATCCACGCGTTTGTGGATGTGGCGATGGCCGTCATGAGGATCAATGTCAAAGCCCGCTCCTCGATGTTGTGTTTGAGAATGATGTTGGCCCATCCGTACAGCACCGAGGAGACCGCCACCGCAGAGTACGTGGTGCTAAACGCATACCACTTTGCGGCTTCCGGCACGTTCCAGATCGCCAATATGACCAGTCCCGAAAAATTGACCGCTGACGCCAGAGTGATCGCAGCTGGTCGCCCAATCCACAGATCTGCGCTAAAATTGATGAACAGCACGAAGAAGATTCCCAGCCCGGGGCTGAGCGCGGCCAGGTTGTTCATCTGAGCGGTACTGTATCTGCCGAGACTCTTGATCCACAGCAAGAAGGCAGCGCTATTTGCACTAGTGTTGAAGAAGAGTATATCCCAGATGATCAAGACGTAAAACCGCCAGTTCGTAAAGACTCGTTTCAAAAGATTCAAGGAGAAGGGTGTGCTCTTGACTGATGCGCCGGCCTTTTCCAGACGCGAGCGTGCCAGCTCGAGTTCGGACTCCTTCATTAGTAGCTTGTTTGGCTTCGCAGGCGTTCCGGGCCAGACAAAGTATCCGATTACCGCGAGAGGTAGTGTGATGATTGCGTTGATGATGAAGAGCCAGCGCCAGCCGGCTAGGCCGTGGGTTCCGTCGAGGTATGTCACTGCTGCGGCTTGCAGTAAGGATGCTGTCAGGGTGCCCAGGGTCAAGCCGATGTAGAATATGCCGCCTCTTCGACCGATTTCGTCGCTTCGATACCATGAACCAAGAACGAAGTGGACGCCCGGGAAGTAAGAGGCCTATGTAATCTGTCAGCCTCCAGCCGAGACGGATGGGGTAGAGGAGAAGAACTCACTTCGAAGATGGCCACCATGAACCGATATGCCATGATTTCCGCGTAGCTCTGGGCGCGATACTGTAGCAGAGTAAACAGTCCCCAACCCAGATCTAGGGTCGGAACAAGCACATGCATCGGAACTCTTGGAAACAGGTAGATAAACGGCAAGAGACCGACTACGTTGCCCACCACAAAGATGGTCTGGAACTGGACAAGTTCATTGCCGTGGAAGCCGAGCTCATCGGCCATTCCAGAAACGTACGCATTGTCTATGTTGTTGTTAGCGGCAATTGGAACCCTTCAGAATTCGTCTTGAAGGATTCCCTACTGATGTTGATCTGGTCGATGTACTTGACCCAATAGATGATGCTGCGGATGTATTGTCAGTCTTGTCAAAAATAGCATGCAGAAAGATCGGGACATACAAAGCATAGGGCACGATGAGGAAGTCAAGTTTGAGGATCAACTTTCTTTCTTCAGGGCTGTCAGTCGGTGCGAACCAATGGTACCAACGGCGAATCGACGGAGTTGACATGGCGTATGTGAATGACGTCGTACTTGGACTTGCAACAGTCGCGGACGAAACTTCAGATTCCAAGACATCATCATCTTCTTTGGAAATCGATATTTATTATGGTGAACTTCGACGAAACCTCGGATAGTGCCTTGTTGAAGTCGTCAACGCCGGATCGGAGCACATCACCGGCAGGCGTGGGTCGGGCTTTCCCCGACAACGATCCAGACTCCCACACCCATGGCGAGAGGTTCGGCAATAGAACAGATGTAGTTATTTTCCCGATACCTTATCTCGACTTGACATCCATAAACCGTGGTTGGCTGGTGGTCTTTCCTCTGCATATCGTCTATACGTCTTACCGGGGGTGTTGAGAATGATGCCATCCCGTGGAACATTGCGCAAGCGGGTATGCGGCAGTTGTCATTTTTTTTCCGCGCAGAAACGTAACTCCTGGTTAGAAGAGACTCTACAGTGAGTTTAAGGCCTCGCATTCTGCAACCTAGGTCCCGAATATCTGCCCACTGTACCCATGCCAAGCTTATTGTGGATTACCAGTTGCCTTCCGGACCAAATACGGCCCATCCGGACACCTCTTTAAGTTTGGGTAGGGTTTACTAAGTACTTTGCTGTGGCCCAAAGAGGAAATAAGCAAGGTTGCAGAGGTTCACTTAAAGGCCAAGGGTAGCGCATCTTGGTAAGGATCTCTGAAGCTTATTATTAACTGCAAAACGCCCGGCCTCACATACCTGCTGTATGATTACTCTTGAAACGAACTCACAGAGACGAAAGATAGCACGACCCGGCAACGACAGGATTATAGGAGTCGCAGTTCTGGCAGTGAAGAGACAAGTGGCATGCGGAACACAAACTCAAGAGCTCCAAAAAGGCCCACAAACGCAGCTGCTGTTGTATGAGATATGACCCATTGATTCACGGAAACCTGGCAGCAGGTATAATGTAAGTTATCTAGTCTGAACTATAACTTTACACCAGAAAGCTCAAGCATAAGGTCGAGCTAGACTATAAAAGCCCCCTAGTCGCTACCATTGGCACCAGCAGCAATGCAGGCGTTAGAGAAGCCATTGCCGTCCATTTGCTTCCCGGGAGAGTTGCAGACACGGTGACCATCATCATCACCGAGCGTGCAGTCGGAGCAGAAGCCAGGGCAGACCTTGTTGGTCGCAGCATCGTTCTAATCCAGCATCAGTTTCTTTGTCTTTGTGCATCAAATCTTGAGATGGAAGTAAGAACTTACGGGAAAGGGGAAGATGAACTGTCCGCTGCCGGAGGCAGTGATGCAGTGAAGCTGAGTGTGATGCTTGGCAGTGACACTAATGAGTGGTTTGTTAGCCACAAAGTTCTAGAAACTACATGTCATGTGCCTCATCGTGATAATAAGTGCAGAAGGAAAGAGAGTACGGATAGGCAAAAGAGAATGGGCCTAGCCTACCCGGTCGCGGTAGCGAGGATGAAAGTCATCATGGCGGTAACGGTAGAGAACTGCATTTTGAGAACGAAGTAGGTAGTTTGATTGGAAAAGAGTTTGTTGAAGTGAGTGAGTGGTTGTTGAAGCGACTGTTTGACTGTTTGATCGAATTGTGAGTTGATAGAAGAAGTGTCGAAGAGAGGAATCTGTAGATCTTAAGTAGCCATTGCTTGACATGTCAGTAAGTCATCGCCGTAAGGTTGGACATAGTTGAAGCAATCGCCGGATTCAACCAGATCGGGTCTCCAGTGGAATCCGTTACTGCCGCAAGGCTGAGATGTGCGATGATCCTGTTCACGACTCAAGAGGATGGTGAACTGGAGACAAGGCGTGGCCTGAGCCACGGTAGGGAGCGAATGCGAGAGCGAAAGTGGGAACAAGAGGCAGCGAAACCCACGATTCGACGAAGAATTCTGCCGTTGCTTTACATCGCCCACAATTGAAGCTTTTGTCCGCGGAAATCGGAACCTGAAAAGCTTTGGTAATTTGGCCATGCTAACTGTTCATCTCATAGTTAACTACGGATATTGCCCGCCGCCGCGTACCTATCTCACCTTACCCAGCCCACTTAGTCAGGCAGAGGTCGAGGCATATGAGCTAGTTGTACTGGCTGAAGCTCTCAGGATCCATCATCCATGCACATGTAGTGGTTTCAGTTCAGATCGAATTAGGAAAGAATTCGCCTGTAGGATCGTTACTTGATGCAAAACGCTAATATTTCTTTATGGCCCCAGGCCGAAATGGTATTTACAGAGGAAAAATATACATGCATGGATCCGATGAATCCGAAATGATATTACAATGGGGGTGGTTATTGCCACATGATGCCGTTACCCGTGATCATGTGCACACCTACTCCCTTTCTCGCTTTTAGGGCTGTATCTGGCTGACTTTCTTCCATCAACTTAGACGCACTGAGAATACCAGTCGTTGACAAGCTGGCACTTGCCGGAGGCGCAGGTAGTGGCCCCGGAGTAGCCCTGTCCGCCGCACTGGCCGTAGAGGGCAACAGATCCAGAGGTCGCAGCCTGGGAGGCCTTGGGCGCAGCAGAGGTAGACGCAACAGGAGCGGACGAGGGAGTAGCCTCGACGGAATCGGCGGTCTCGGCAGCAGTCTCAGTTGTAGCATCGGAGGAAGATGAGGAAGAGCTGAGCTTGCCAATGCCGGCGTTGCTGGGGACACTGGCCTTGATCGCGCTACCAGCTGCGGCGCTGGCAATGGTGAGACCATCAAAGTCGCTGAAGAACGAAGTGTCGGTGTACTTGAACGCGTCGGTGGTGTCCTCGAAGACGTTGACTTCACAGGCTCTGCCCAGGGCAGTCTTGCACTCGGCAGCGGTGGTCGCATCAGGAGCGGTGAAGAGCTTGCCCTGGTAGTCGGAAACGAGCTGCTTGACGTTGATGAAGGCGTTACCCTCAAAGATACCACGAGCGGTGGCCTCACCACCCTCAATGGCGTGTCCCTTGGTGTCCTCCCAGACGTTGTTCACGGCGTGAAGCAGGGTGGAACCGCTCAGAGCGGGACCACGGCCGGCAGTCATGTACACGTAGTTGTTCTTCATGGTGATCTGATCGTCCTTGCCAACCATCTCGAAAGTCCAGTAGTGGTATCCATCGCAGCCGGTGGAGTAGGTCGAGTTTCCGTTGATGAAGTTGTTGGACAGGGTGATGCGCTTGCTAGCAGTGAAGCCGAACACGTAGTGCTGGCGGCCGGGACGGGTAGTCTTGATTCAAGTCAGCTTTGAATTACAAATACTTAGATTATGGCAGAAGTCTACTTACCGTGACGTGGTCGACCCAGACAAGGTCAGCGCCGGCGAAAGACAGAGCATCACCGCCCCAGACGTACTTGTGGTTCAGATCGGTAATCTCAATGTTTTGGATAATGACGTTGCTGCCCTGCATCCTCAAGCCCTTGCCCTTGATGACACCCTTGTTACCGACACCGATGATAGTCTTGTTAGACCCAACATCGATAGGCGTACGGGCGGCCTTGTACCAAGTGCCCGTCTCCTTAGTAGAGCTGCCGCAGTCGTCCTGGATGATTCTCTGGCAAGCGGAGCCGGTGCCCCAGCTGGCGCATGCCGTGCCGGTCTCCGTGCCCTCGGACTCGGTAAAATCATACTCTTGAGAAAGAGCAATGACACGGGGCTCGTCGTCGGTGAGGTACTTTGTCAGCTCATCGATGTCCTTGGGCGTGACGGCGGCAAGGCTTCCACCGCCGGTAACTCCGGCCGCGAAGCCCTCTGCCTTTCCGCTCACGGTCTGAGCGGAAGTCAAATTGGCAACGGCCGCCAAGACCGCCAAGATGGCTGAAGCCGACTTCATTGTGTCCGGAAGAAACGCGGAATCCGCGGAGGTTTTGGAACACGGAAAGTTTTTATAAAGACTGAGAAGAAAGGAATGTACGTAATAGTGAGTTCCAGAACTCAACGAATGGACAGACTCGAACAAGACAACTCGAGACAAGAAAAGTTAAAGAGAGACTTGAGGATGACCCAACAGCAAGAGAGAATGGATTGAGAAAAACTGAACCTCATCGAACCTATGGAAGAAGGCAGCCTCTGATAAAGCATCGATGGTAGCCATTTCTCATACGCGAATACGGCAAAGCTCGTCGGCTCACCAAGAGGAGTCTTTCTACCTGGAACAGACTACGCCTGTCACTTTAATTTAACTGACAGATCGAATAGGTGTAAGGCGCTCCCTGAGGCCCTTTTGATTGGTTAGTTAGAGTCTTGCTGCGGTGCGTGCGCCCTACGCGCCCCCCTGAATGGGACACAAAGTCTGCTCGATTGAGAGTAGTGACGTCTCCTCCACGGCCCCATATGCCAAAAGTAAGCAAATATCTACGGAACCTTCCAACTGTGTTCTACTTGGGCAAGTCGTTTGTGATGCCTGCGAATGAACCCGCCCGGATTTTCTCCGGCGCGGAAACTTTCTTCGACCAAAGGTAGCTCACAGCCGTCAAGTCCATCAAAGCAGGTTTCACATCGCATTTATCCGAGCAGGTGCAGGAACTGAGAAATTGGCTGATGCCGTAATACCGATTCAAAAGGATATTCCTCTGTGAGAGCACACTGAGGGTTGAGCCTTAAAGGGGCCGACAACAAGAGCCACTAAACTGGAGTTTTGACAGGGGCCACTCTCGCATTCGCGTTTCTTCGTGATAGAGGAGCTTCTGTCTTGCCAGTAGCCAACGCGTCGTCTTCGTCGATGGCTGAGAAGGCGGGCTGGACGTATAAAAATCGCCTTTTCGAGAATTCCTCTTGTTCGATTTCTTGTGTGCCCAGCTGTCTGATGGAATATAATTTCCGATGCTTTGCAGCCATCGTACTACTCTTATTCACTCGGAGAGTGTACCCCGCTTGCCCCAGACTCGGTGGGCCTCGCACAAACACCATTTAGCGGTCTCAAGTTACATTTAAGTTAAGACGGATAGTAATACAGCATGTCCTAGTCTTTTCCATACTGGGCGATGAATCAGACATCTTATAGGGAATACAGCGAGATCAAATTTCGAGCGGGCCCCCCAAAAAGAAGCAAGGAGTAGCGTAAGCAGACGAGGAGACGGGATGTGTCCAAATACATTGCAGAACGTTCTTGCACTGTACTCATAGACAGCGTGGTCAGAGCCATTGTCCGCGCTGGAATCTACTAGAGGATGCAACTTCCAAATCAAGTTAGGAGCTTTGTGACAATTGCTGGATAACTGCATATTGCGTACATCAGCCTGGTAGCACAAACACGCAAGCAGCGCGTGTTGATGAGGTCGAGCACTACTTACTTTTGCCGTCCTTAATCCTAATCACTCTTGGAGGGTCTTGGCATGAGCATTGAAGCGGATCTGCGACCGTGTGGCATTGAAGCTGTCGAGAGGCTTATTGTAACAGGTATCTTGATCATTTTCAGCCACGTCGTAATTTAGAGCTTTACATGTAGACTTGAACTTACGTTTAAACGATCAAAACTCAGCAAGTGGATAGAAACATCATTGGCTCTTTTCTGATTGAGATGTTGTTGCTGAACTTTGCCCTTATAAGATGAAAACACCATTCGTCCACGGCTTCATATCTCATTACCAAGTCACTTTTGTGGATTGAAGCTATATGTAGGCAATTACCAGTCATTTATTTCGATATCTGAAGGCTGTTTCTGCCAAAAACGTTCAATTCAAAGTCCTTTTTTCCCGTATAATTCTGATGGTGGTTTCACTTCGACAGATTACTTCGAAGAATCTCATCGGGGGTAACTTTTGCTTTTGCGTCGACTTGGTTGGACACCGTACCATGCGATTCGAGACGTTTAGTTTCGGCCCGGCCTAGAGATGATGCGGATCCATCATCCACGTGTTGCTGGGTGTACGGTACGGGAACTGCCGGGGCTGGAAGCACGAACACCATGTGGGATACCGGCGGGCAGTCCCTAGCGCCGGCCGTCATGCGGCACCATCTCTTGTGATCCCAAACGCTTTCTGTACAGTAGGTATCACCGCCTTTTTTTTTTTTTTTTTTTTTTCTTTCTTTCTTTTTATATAATGCTAGTGGCTTACCAAGTTTTGACTTGGGAGTCAACTCAGGGGTTGACTCTGCGTACACTTTTCCTCTCCTAGATGCCAAGTATAATCAGACTCGAAAGTCGCAGAAACCCCATCTTCCCATCTTCCCTTTCAAACGGTGCAGCGGTCCCTGTCTTTCAGCTAAGGTAGTTTCCTATATTGGGAAGCCTGTGAGACAATCGTGTTCTTGAACTCGCTCCTTTCACCTTTCCAGCAAAGAAGTGAGGAGTTGTGATAAAGGGCACAGAACAGAGCACACAGCACAAGGTAGCAGGGGCTGCATATCACAGTTTCTTGATATATTATAAATTGCAGCGTACTCCGGAAGCTTGCTTCTTGCGACTCCTTTTATTCTCAAATGTAGCTCTCACTGTGGTATCCCATCCAGCAGCTCTCTGCGCACAATAAGAACAGACCCGCTCCTAGCGAATCATTTCCAGCCTCCGAAAACTACGTGCTATCACTTCATCGCAGCAGTCGCCCCCAGCTCATTATCAAGCAGCCCTTTATGGCCTTTCTGAGACATGGTAAGTAGGTGACTATAAGATGCCGGATCAACCCATTCATAGCGGTAAAATAGGATGCGGCTTGCCGGTCTTGGGAGGTGGCGGTCCGAATATGCCGTTCTGGGTACCCATCTGATCGGGCAATCCTCACCCAGGCGTTTCGAATATGTGGATCAGCCCCAAATCTCTAATGCTCTTCTCCTAAGTCTCAGTATCATATGCATAGTCTCAGGCTCAAATAAAATGCAAATCATACAGTGATGGCCGTCCTTTGTGTCCGTCATGAGCATCACGTCCATCCATCCATGTATTTAGCCTTATTACCCGAAGTCTCAGTCCCTAAACTAGAAAGAGACTCACCCGGGGAAATCATGGTTGTGTATGTCATGCTCAAAACAATGCACGGAAATATGGAGATTCAAGCGAGGTTTGTTGCGCTGAAAGTCGCGCTGTCTCTTCAGATGAACTAACCCCAGCAACATGCCCCATAAGCTGACTTGATATCAACGTTGGCGCTTCCTTGTGCCGGGCTTTCTTCTCTCCGCCTGACGGGTAATGTCAATGAAGATGTTGACTCGATTCATCTCTCGAATAAGCACACCTCTAGTTCCACTCTGAACCACCCACTTGATCCAAGTCTCGGCATACCAAGTTGGGCTAAGCTGCTTTGTTACAATGATAGGACAAATCATTCGCTCTCCTAAAGTACACGGAAAGAAACACCGTCGGTTTCTGACTAATAGTAGGCACCCTGTAAGTGAAAAGTGTCATCTTATACTTACCGTATTGAATCAATACAGGTCCCACTTCCGATAGCAAGTCTTGCTGATACCCATCCTAGCTAGCTATGTGCAGTCGAGAAATGGAACATACTATACTTACCAATGACGCAATCCATGTGCAGATTTGCTTTTACTTCAGAATTCACCACGTCTATCCTCTTCTTCTTCCCAAATCTCAATTTTGGGTGGAATGGTTTCGCTACTTAGCACCCTATCCGCATGCATTGCAACTCGATGCACCCCATGCATTTGTCTCTTCTCAACACAGGATCGCAAGCCTGCAGCTTGCTACAGTAGGCAAGAGAATAAAGCCGGCGTAGGTCATAGGACCACTACTCGTTAAGTGTCCAATGGACTCTCGAAAGGGGCGGGACTGCATGCAGAGTGGAGTTCCAGACCGCATCGCTGCAGGATTCAAGACTCAAAGGCCGGCCATCCAGATGCATATCCTGTTGGCCAGTCCTCATTCTCCAATCGAGAGATCATGACAGATTGAGACTCCCTATCGTTAGTAGTTCATCGTCACGCCATGATTTGACCAGGGATGTTGAGAATTTGGGCCGATGTTGCTGGAGCCCAGTCCGATCTTGCTGGAGAATTACACACCAAGGCCCAGCCTTGTCATCACACCCTCCAAATTGTTAACGGAAATGGCTTAGCACACTGCTTCCTTGTATTCCAGCCTGTCTTAGAGAGATCCAAGGCTCCAAAGACGTCTTCATAAGCAGGCAATACCTGCTAGATTGGGAAAATCCAAGCAGGCCTCCGCGAGCCTTGTGAATAGTTCACCTCCACTTCCAAAAAAGAAAAGGGATTGCAATCGATATTTATCATTATATTTCCCATGTACCCAACATAATCAGATGGAATGACTTCGAGCAACTTTGTGATTCTCAAGATAGCCAATACTGCAAACCTCCTATTGATCTTCCGCATCGGCATCATCAATCATCAAGTATGGTGACTGAGCCCCCATAACCACTTCCGCCCCTTGCAGTCCTTCCTTTCGTGGCGTTCGCCGGCCCCCCCTTACCATCGCCCCCGCGGCCTTGGCCCCTGACATCCCCTCCTAATCCATCACCACCCACCACTCCAGACGCCGAGCCTGTGCCGCCGCCACCAATCCCGCCGTCAGCCTGTCCAGCAGTGGCGGAACCGCCTTCACCCGCGCCACCTGCAGCGGCTGACTTTTCGGTGTTATACACAACACGTATGGTATCTTTTGGTTTTATCTGCAGGTCGCGGAGCTTGTCGTTAGGGGCAATGAGCTCTTTCTTACCGTGCCAGAGCTTTACTTCGCCAGGGAGTTGATACTTGGTTACAACCCAGCCCCTGAACCCTTGAAGCATTTCGTCAGCATCTCTGGCGGCGTCGAACTTCTGCTCCTTTGCTTTATCTAATTTTCATGATCAGTAATGCGATCGTCAACCAAATTAATTGAGATGCGTACCAGCCAAGCCTTCAATTGCGCACTTGAACTCAATCTTTTCTTGACTCATGTTGCAATAAACCGGTATTATGAATGCAATGATTGCAGGTGATCTTGTTTGCACGTTTGAAATATGACAAGTAAAGTTTAGATCAATGGTGTCTTTACATTGATGTGGTAATTCTGTGGATATGTGCCGGTTTTTATAGATGAATGGATGATCAACAACAAAGACCTCCAGTCTGAATGAAGTCCGGTTGTCCGCGCGCCTTAAACGATCCAAAATAGGTTCTAGGCCTCTCAAAAACAGCCAAGACCGGATGAGAAGGCGTCCATGATCACGAGGCCATGTGAGAACACCCTCTTCTTGCTCAGCTGCGTCACACACAGTTATATTACGAGGGTCTCCTTCAAGCACCATGTCAATAAATGAATGCAGGCTCAGCATTCCGGCTAATGTCGTGATACGCTTTCCATTGCGACACAGGCAGCCTTTACACATGTGAAGTTCTTATCTATCAAGACGTGTACTGCGGAGAACCTAGCCAACATCAGCAAGTGACACTCGCAGAATTGAAGCCCGGCGTTAGCATCATGTGGATCAAAACGACTCATATTACCAGCAAGATTCACGACATTGGTGTAATTCTGATGTCATGGTGAACTTGAAAGTGTTTGACTGCCTCGACCTGCGAGCCAACCCTTGCAGTTCGAGAGCTTGCCATCGGCGACCAGAGTGGACGACCACCAAAAAGTGACTGGAGAGCATATCGCTGACGAAAGGTCCAATCCTTGTTGACAGATGTTGGCTGCGATACCTAGCTATTTAGGTACATGTGGCTTCCACGAGGGAAACCTGGGTTCGATCACCACCTAGGTAGTGAGAGATAACGCAAAATCAGACAGTAGCTCAAAGTGCGCAACCCACAGTATAAGATCCGGGTATTTCCAAAGACGAAGAAGAGGGATCTACACGTATTTGCCATGCGTGTCGCGTGATACCCAACTTCCTAATCCATCTGCTACTCTGCATGGAACTTGCATCAAGCCATGCAATGTCTATCAGGCCGCCGCTCACCGAAATTCGTTTCCTGGCTCTAAGTGGCTGCCACATCAAAATGCGCACCATTTTATGTCACCTCTTAAGGCTTCAAGATGACTCAAAGTCTGTCCATTGTCAACAGTCATGTTCATCGATTGAAGCGCTAACATCCTGAAATTCCGATGTACATTCTTTTACCAAACACTGGCACAGAATCCACAGTCCTAAGGCCTAACTCGCCTGAGATGGATCCAGTTGAAGTCAGCATCAGATGCCACTTTGCCTCTATTGAGCGGGTAAGAGCCGTCGTTGGCCGGCTGATAGAAAGACGAGCAGTGGCAACACAAAAGTCTCCCACTAACGCATGGGGTGCTGTCATTGCGGGTGCGTTACTCGGTGTTTCACTACTTATACTCTCGGCATTTGTATACCAACACCGCACCAAGCTATATGTTATCCTGCAAGAATACTCGAAAAGAAGCCAACAACAGCGAGAGAAGCGGCGACATAGGGCAAGCCAGCATAAGCAACCCAGAAGAAAGAGTCCTGGTCACGATGTCGACACCGAGAGCCAGAGAATTCGGCAGTCTCGACACCATGACCGCCGCGGCTCTGAAGAGATGCGGGAACCCAAGGGAGATCGCGACAACCGTGAGGCTGTTGACGGTGGTGCTAGTGGTGGTAACGGAAACATATACACACCAGGAGAGCGGCACGGATCCGGCAGCAAAGTCCCGACCCCTTTAGTCTCTGCGCAGCCCGGTGCTGCATCGGCGGACAGCAGAAAAGGCCCGACGGTTACGCATGCTGAAGGCGGGAATGCTGGGGGCGGATCCGGCAAGGGTGTTGGTAGAGGAGGACAGGGCTCGGGGGGTCGAACAAGAGGAAGCGCTCATGCTGAGGCTCAGGCGTCAGCATCAGTATTTTCGCTATTCATGTGCTGCAATTTTACTGCGCCTAGCCCGCGAGTTTCTCGAAAACCGCAAGATTCTGGTCCTGCAAACCCAGCATCAATTCAACAATCATCGTTCGTCTTCAAGACCTTGGAGGCGAGTGGTGTTAAGGGAATTCAAGTTGTACGTCCCTGGAAGGCCGTTGAGACGCCCCGCCCGCGGCGGTCAGGGGCTTGGATGTCTAACAGCTGTAAATGTCGAAGAGGCAAGCGATCGCGAAGGTGTAGATGTCGGAAACGAAATGGTAGGTGATCATTGGCTTTGAAATAGCCCCTGTCACGGAAGATAGCAGTGTCGATGTTGACAGAGCCTGAGGCGGTGTCGAGGGAGAGCCGTAATCATATATCTTTCCTTCATTGATGTGTTGCAGCCTTCTATCGGCATCCCCTCTTTGGTCCAAGTCTTGGCAGAAACGTTCAAAGATGATCGCGTAAACCATAGAAAGAGACTTACAATAGGCGCACCATTACCTCTTTCTTTAAGGTAGTGATGCGTAATTTTCGCTTCCCGATCAGCAGTTCAACTTCTACATGTAGCTGACCTGCTGTCAACAGCCGTCAAGTTCTGTCACAAGGTGATGTGGTAGCGAACTTCTGGGCCAACCAAGTCAAGTACAGGCGGGGTAAGGCATTCGTGCGACGAAAAGACGAAGATAGGTAGGCACTCACCAGGATAATTCATACCGCTCAGTCGAACCACCCGCCGGTCTTGACGGAATATCAAGCTCGGTGACATATCTCGTCAAAGAGCCACCCTCAAAAGTCTTCCTACACATTTTTTCCACCTCACATTGTCCACAGCTAGTTAATTCTGTTCATCATGGCTGAGGAAGGCATGTCCACTTCTGATGTCGTTGGCATTGTCGTTGGCATTGTCTCGGCTATCATCGCACTAGTCGGGGTCTTCATTGCGTATTGCACGTGGCAGAACCCCAAATCACCCGCCGGTAGGCTCGGTACATCCATTTCGAAATACCTCCCGGTTCACTCGATTCGAGGTGGCGATGGTCGCGGCGGGCACGCCACAGGTCCGGGAGCTGTGGGTGGATCAGGTGTCGGCGGATCTGTGTACACCAACTCGACCAAAAAGTTCGGGCGCGATCTTGGTTCAGCCCGCGGATATAGGGATATCGAGCGTCAAGCAGGGACTATGAGCGAATCTCAGCCTGATAGCGACATACGCCAGGTTAGGGATGTTCGAGGGCTCGAAGCGAGAGGCGGTGATGGGATCGGCGGATCGGCAACTACTTGGAGTTAAAGATTTCCTGGATAAAATCTCTGGAACCAAATTTGAGACTCCTTCGGCAGTGGAACAGTGTGATGGGGGAAATCATGTGCGAGAACTGGAAGACTCAATCTATTGCAGAGGAGGAAGTGACGAAAAGGGCTGGTAACCACCTCTAGTCAACTCTAGACTAAGAGTCTCAGGTATTTGTGCGGAGATTGCGCAATGGAGTGAAGGAAGTAATGCTTATTGAGGACATATCAGATCATGGAAACGATTTCGCCCGTGCTGATTATTCTAGTTTGAGTGGCAGTCTTCAATAATTTCATTCTCATAACTCTTAATGGCAAAGGTGTTTGTCTTCAGCATGACAACTAGTCCTGAATGTCCCCATTTGATGTCGCGACGAAGAGACATAAGCTCATTAGCATGGGTAATCAACATCTCGCAGACATGTAGGGTCATCAGAGAGGCAGCGTCTTTTATGGAACCCCATGATTAAAATGCTTCGTGATTGTCTCTGGTATCTTCATATTGTGAATAATATCTTAATAGGGTAACAAGTGTGAGAAATGTAGGAGGTCTCTGCTCGGTTCCAAAACAAGCCAGTGAGTGTTCTCATGCTTCACGTCTCAGCGGTGACATCCTCCATTATTTGCACGCTGGGTCATCCTTGCAAGTGAGCTATCAACGAGTCAGGCGTTTCTTTCAACCTTATCCAAGTCTAGAGCGTGAACTTACGTAGCAGCAAAGGGCATAATCACGACCTTCCAGACCGGGAGGAGGGGCCGCCGCGACCTGAGTGACGGCGACAAGGAGAACGCTGACAACGGTGAGGAATTGCATGTTGAATTGGAGGATAAGTCGATAGTTTTAACTAGGGTAATTTAGTTTATTGAGATGTGATGATGTGAGAAGCAAACTTGGATCGAGTGGCGTGAGGTGAAGGTGGTTTTTATGCTTCCTGCTAGATCTCCCACTGGCCAGGGGTAACGGGAGTTGTGAGGATCGGGATGCAATCCAAAAATCCCTCAACGAGTTGACATCGCTCTATCTGAACCCATGACCTGGCAATAGTTGTCAAAATCTGTTCCGATAATCTTATCAGATCAATTCCGATCCAGCAATTGGCCGCTGAAAGGGCCGTTGGCCCTGGCTGTACCCATCCTTACGGGGATGTGGTGTGCCAGAGTCATTGAGCACCCGGTGGGATGAACTGGAACCAAGTTTTAGAGGGCACGAGAATGGAAGCGAGGAAAGAAAACAAGAAAGCGGAAGCTACTATCATAGTCTGTGATGCTACCCCTGGCTACAATCCTTATTCTCAGAATGTCAGATAAGTCACGGTCTCTCTGGTGATTCTTGACGCGGCGTTTAGTTCTGATGTCTCAGAGCCATCTGGTCTATGGGAAATAGTGCTCGTTGAAGACAGAATATCCGAGAGGCCAGGAACAAATTATCGGTTGAGCTGAGAACGTCCCGGAGTATCTAGGCGACGGCTGCCTCAACTGTCGTTCTCATGCATCCTGAGTACATACGCACTAGACCATTTCGATAGCCTCAGATTGCATAAACTTCCTGAGATGAAAAGTAAGCTGAAGGAAAACAATTCACTCACCTTGGGGACATTCTTAGGCATGGACTAGTCAGGTGTCCAGAAGGGAAACTGAAAGGGAGATCAACCTCCGAGCTAGATGTTCACCTAAAACTCAAATCACAGCCAGCCACGAGCATCAAAGGCGGCGATTTCAATGTGGGATAGGTGAGTTGGGAATTACTATGCTACAGCTCCCATCAGGCCCCATGAAGTTGTTCGCCAGAGACCGTCACTTATCGCCGACTCCGCCCATTGACATCCTCGTACCCGATAGTAACTCTACCCAATACCAACTCATCAATACTCAATGCGAATCACCAACTCGACAAGCATGAACTAGTCAATCAGCTCGACGGTCGGATTCGAGACCTTGCTAGTATCGCACACAACAACTCAGAAGAACCGCAAGCGCTTATATCTAATAGCCGAGGCAAGGATCTTACTAAAGACCCAGATCTCAAAGGCCACATCCGCACTGTCATCGCGGACGCGGCAATGAATTCCAACCACGGCAGCAATGTATTGATTTAGCAGATGTCGGATTACAACCGGACCCAGAAGTACGACGTTATGCCCGCATCGGCTGTGTACAGCAAGCGGCTGGCCCTGATCTGGTTGCGGCGAAGATTCTGGTAGGAATCAACTTTAGGGCACTAACCCAAGATCACATCGTCATTCATATTGTTCAAAGATAACACGGGAGATCGCAACTTCAACTACACCCAGCTCACTTCTAAGCACATCCAATTATGGTGAAAAAAAAGATCGCAGAACTGGGAATATCATGAAACTCTCATACGGAATTTTGCGTGTAGTTTCCACCGCTTAGTATCCAAGTGCCTTCGCGGACTCCCCGTGGAGATTCTTCTCAACAAGTGTCCTGTGGGCTGATAATGTGCGCCTCTTCAGCGGTGCCTTAGTCGAGGCGGCTAGTGACATCGGCGAAGTCACGACCTAATATTGCCAGACTATAGTAAGGCCATATCAATCATAATTTGTACGATAATAGAGCTCATAATGCTATGTTCTCGCCTTGAAAATTGTGAGTCGGTTCGGCGTGGGTCTACCTCATTATTGAACAAAGTTCGACAAAGTCGCCGGTCCTTCGGCAAATCCTGTCGGGGAGCCTCGAAACCTGGTGCTCCCAGCACCAAACCGATTACTCAACCATGAAAGAAGGTTCTGTGACAAGTTAGGTGATTTGTCAATGTTGCATTGGGCAAAAAACTTCCGACAGTGGCTACTAGCTGTGCCTACCCTGTTTCGTGTTGACTTGGTGGATCTAGGAATTCTATACTATCGTTGCTCCTAAGGATGACCTGAATTCAACACGATGTTGGTAGTTCGATACTTGGGTAGTAAGTGGTCAAAATCTCTTGGCACAGGCGATGACACTTTCACAATACCGTGGTCGTCATGAAGTGGACTAAAATGGTGCTAGACTAGCCCTAACAATGTCGACGCATATCTCGTCAGATGGTGTCTCGTGAGTAGTCCTAGGATACTTCCTGCACTTGTGCCATATAGATAGACCCCACATGTAGCTTGCCACAAGTTAAGGCAGGTGAACCATTCTTCTAAGGATTCGGTAAGCTTCCTGGCCAGGGCAGTACAGATTATGTGCACGAGCCGAAAAACGACGATGCTAAACTTGGATCCATGCGGCCCGCTGTTGCCCATTCCCATGGAACGGAATGCCTGTCAGCCCATCTTGAAGAGTAGCAGTGTTGGACGGGGCCACTGAATGGCTTACTGTTCGTCCAGAGGCTGAAACCCTTAGCAAGGATGTTCCTCATCGCCCCCATGTTGGTGAAACAGGAGCAGCCAATCGGTTTTCGGCCATCGAACGACATGGGGCCTCGGAATGTGAGGGTGGCCTTTTCTTCGCTGCCCTCCTTCACGCAAGACCATTATGAAAATCTCGGAGGAAAAGCACACGTTATTTGGATGTTTACAGATCAGCGTTAGAGCTCATTGCTGTGGGCAGCATTTCTGTAGGCGCTTCGGCTCCGCGAGTATGAGACTATAAACATGCTCTACGTGTAATGCCCTTAGAGCGACAAATGCGCACAATGAGTCGTAGTCAGTCTCCTAGTTTCGATCAATACTAGAATTTTCCAAGACGCTATGGCTGATCACGGGAACACCGGAAAGTGTTTGTCCTGTCAGAATAGCCAAGTCTTCGACCTTCAAACGAGTCAAGGTGTTGAGTTCATCCGGATCGTTGCTTGCCAAGGCGACTGGACATATTCAGGGGGTTACGAGAATGGCGGACTCCTTTATGCGTCTAGAAATGCCTTGAAGACGACACAGAGCTTTGACAGGTCGCTTAACGATGTTTACTAAGTTGACAGTCTGCTGCCGGCGGTGGCAAACAGTCCGCATAGTGCGGGCTGTTCATGGATGCGCCACCGAGTCTAAAAAGTCGTGATAGGGCTTAGTATCAGCCCAGTTATCATGGGGAAATGGAGTCTAGAGCCCTCTTTTCCATCATGAGCAGGGAAACGGTTACAAGGCCGCTTCAAGGCCTTCCTGGTCACAATAGGGGGCACACGCTGCGTGGGCTAGAGGAACTCTATTTTTGCACTGACGCTACTCCGCATCTCCGCTTGATGATTCCTCATCAGCTGAGAGCATGCTCGTCCCCCAAGTCGGTGACCTGAGGAGCTTCAATCGGTAAAAGGCAAAGTTTTGAGCCCAATGCAGATTCAGAAGTCCTCCCGGTAGTCGGAATTTCGGTCCATCCACCTCGCCTGCAACAATATCAACCTGTATGCCCCCAGAGTTGTCTCGGGGAGCTTTTCCGGATGTGCATGGATCCTAGTTGTCAAGCATTGCTGGTGTCGATCCCTCGTCCCGCCTGGTCGGTTTCAGAAGTAAAGAATTGGGTTCTACAGTCTCCTTAACATGCATGCTAAGAAGTCCACAATAACCTTGTTAATTCACTTCACGAAGCATCGAATACGGACTTGGCAGCTGAGAATAGCATCGGGCATTCGGTCTTTGTACTGCCAAAGTGTCCGCTCGGCGCCGACTACCATGGAAAAGGCTGGCCTTACTTGGCCAGGCGCAATATGGATTCAATCAACAGGCTAGGCGAGGTAACGGTTTGCAGTCGACAAATTTGATATTGAGGAGTGATCATGATGGCCGTACATGGAATAGGAGCAGTTCCAGTGGTGTCATGATGTTATAAAGTCTTTGATTTTCCCTCGAAAATATGTTGTTCTTCTCATCATCACATCAATCAGATCAGCCTTCCATCGCAACAACGAGTTGTACTTCCTTCTTTTTTTGTGCTTTTTATTCACTCACTTAGGAACTTTCCTACCACTTTCACTTACCACCAATCTTTTGATTCAAAATGGCCGCTATCGGAGCAGTTGCAACCCTCGGCACCGCTATTGGCAATGTCGCTACCTTTTTGGGACTCGTCTCATCGGGCATTGGCATCATGTCGGCCATCAACACGAAGCCCAAGGAGGTTGACTTCTACACCATTCGCATGGAAATCGGAGACAACCAAGATGCCGCTGGCAACCCTCCCTCCATCATCCTGTCCGACTTCTCCAACACCCAGATCTTTGGTGTTTTCGAAGGAAACAGTAACAAGCCCGAGGACCAATGCCGCAACAATGGTGACTTGGAACTTTTCAAGGGCCTGAAGAACGCTGAGGCACCTATTCAGAGCTTCAAGACCAACAATGGTTTCAACCTCAAGTCTCTCGATATCCAGCCTGGTGGCAATGCCATCTGCGTCTCCAACATCATTCTGAAGGGAAGCGACACCCAGGCAAGACGCGATGAGGTCTTCATTCCTGTTGGTGACTTGGGCTTCCAGTGCGGCCGCGAGTGGAACTGGGGCGCCGTCCTCAATGGTGTTCGCCAACGCTGCATCTGGCTTGACGGTCAGCCCGACGGCACCAACAAGCCCATCCAGTCCCTTCACCTCGACATGGAGAACCTTGCCGGAATCTTCAACAAGGGCAAGAACGACACACTAGCCAAGACTACTTTTGAGCAGGCTTGCAAGTACGTTACCGACAACGTGGGACAGGTCGCAAACCGCAACAGCTGCAAGGAGTCCTTCAGCAAGCGCTCTCTTTCCGGCAAGAACCAGACTATTGATACTGTTCCATTCCTTGAGGAACTTTCTGGATTCTTCAATGGCAAGGACGAGTCGCTGACCAAGTTTGCCGGTGCTCCTTTCATCACCTCCGACAACAAGATCTGGGACTCCACCAAGAAGGCTTTCACTGACGTTTCTCCCAAGAGCGTTCCCGCCAAGCGCTCCCGTCACTTTGCCCGCATGGAGGAGAAGAGGGGTCTGGCTTCTACCCTGAAGGGCGAGCGCTGCGAGTATGCTGCTAATGGAGCAGCTCCAGTGTGCAAGGTCGTCAAGGAATTCGCCGTTGGCTCTGCTTGATTTCGAACATTTGATGTGCTTTATTGATTCATTTCCTTGTTTTTGTTTAGCCTTGTAGATTGTTTATGTAGATTTCTTGAATGACACTTCATTTTTCATAACCGTCTGCTGAAATCATTCAACTTGTATTTGCTGATCATTTGTCAACTCACACTCTATCATGGGTCAGCTCCTCGAGCAAATGGCGACTAGAAAGTGAAGTATAAGCAGACCAATCATCTATTGCAGCTCTAGGACTTTGCAAGTGAGGTGAGATTAAGGTGACACTACTCTTGGATCAAAAGAGCACTTAACTTTAAGGTGGCAGGGAAGGCGGCAGGGATGGTTCAGAAGAACTTTCAGTTCGGGTTGTGGGGTGCATACACCATCAAGGACCTACGGAGAACATAACACGGTATTAGTCGATCATTTGCTTGGGCAGAATTATTCTACCGAAGACACTATAGATCTGGCGCTTGATAGCGATTTTTAGGATGTGCCACAAAACGTTTCAATTACCTTGGTGTCGTAGAGTCATTCTTTGCTGTAGCTGGACAGCTTGCCTGCATCAGCACCAGGCAAGTCGCGTATGGATCCGACTTTTGCTCTGTCACATTGTTGGGATAGAATTTCAATTCATTCATTAAACCCACCAGAGAATCTCACGTCAGCCAAATTCATATACCCTAAAAGGGTTATTTTCTTCATCCCCAGCTGATAAGACTGCCGATTGCGAGGGTTTCAGCGAAAGGATCAATATTCATCGTCTCTTGCCGCTGCTGGGGGGCGAGTCAGCAGCTACCTGACAGACTTACTGTCGGCCTCACGAGAATATATTATACTCCTGGTTCAACTAACAAGACAACCAATCGGGGCAAACTTCCTCTTGAAAGGCAACCTTGGAATCCTGAAGGGGAAATGGCCCCCTGCGACATCAGACCCCATGGGGATTAGAGCTTGGGGGTTGTCTAACTTGGCGAGGCAGGCAGCTAGACATTTGTCTTGGCACGTAAGCCGCCAATGCTTCACATCGCAGCGGTCAAGACCTCAAAGTTTGCAAACGGTAGTAGGCTTGTTGAGAAAGAAATTACTACGGGGCATTTCCGATCAGGCAGCCATTATTTTTCTCATTGCAGAAGTTTGCTACTAGTTTAAGCTCGACTATGTTCAGGACGGCCAAGTATAAGTATGCTTGTTCTGTGCTTGCATGCAATCCTCACGATCAGAAGAATCACCTCAATCAGCTTGCATCTCCTCATCAGTTAATTCGTCAATCCCAAGTCTTAAACGAAACTCATCCCTCCAGTCAACATGGTCTCCCTCAAGAACATTGCCCTCGCAACTTTCGCTGGCTCTGCACTTGCTTGCGTCGATTTCGTCGCAAGCATCAACAACTTCCAATATGCCACCATCACGCTCACAGACAATGGTCAAAAGGTGTGCAGCGTCAACGGATACGGTGACGTTAATGGCTGGCGTGAGTTAATTTCACCGCACTCTGACATGGCAACGGTGCACCAATAGCTAATCGTTATGTCATACTCAGGTCTGAACTGCCGCTCTGGTTACTCAGCATACATGCGCTTCCGTGACGATGTTGTGGAATACTCTGCGCCGCATGGCTCGTGGACATTTGCGACAAAGTGCGAATACATGGCTGCACCTGGCGCTGGAGCTGCTGGTATCAATGTTTGCACTGCTAGAGTGTTTGGCTGTTGATTTGTCAAAAGACATTTGGGAGCGCCAAATAGAAATAAAACAAATTGGGTGGAAAAGCCTGAAGCTATCATGAATTCGCTAAGTGTTTGGGACGAAAGCAATAGGATGATTAGTTGATGCCAAGCATCTTGAACACTTTCTTGTTGTTAAACACCGCTTACTTTCCACTGCTCCGTGGGACACTGCGAATCAAATGGTGCTACCTGCCAAGCATGGGTCTCAGTTCTTACCTCTAGCGGCATTTCGGCCTCTGGTATCTGAATCGTCTTTTCTCGACTAGAGTTAGTCGTGTGAGGATTGACAACTTTCTCGATTCTCACTTGATTCTTAGACTCTGAGATTTGAACCCTTTAGAGCCTATGTTGTCATCCAACGTTACATTCTCATAAACTGGATCCATTCTGTCTGTTAATAAGAGTTAAGTCAGCTCGCGCACTAGCAAGAACATGGAGTTGACGACTAAAATCGGGGGTTTCGTCTCCGAGATGCGGAGTCTAGTGGGCCATACCAACTCGGGGGCATTGGGTGATTCATGCGTCCAGGTTCAACTCGGGTTGTCCGTCTTTCGTGCTAAAGAAAAGAGCTTGGCAAAGGTGCTGACTTTTCCAGCCTTCAGTAAAGACACTTTGTCCACTTAACTTCGTTCCATGCAGAAATTGTAGACTCAGCAACCAAAGTCGAGACTCATTGGAACCTTGTGCAGGAACACCACCTCGAAGCCCCAGCGACCCAGACTTTAGCATCTTTACCCCGCCATTCGAAGTCTTCAACCGCGATTACCCCGCAGCAACCATGGCAAGCACCACCGTCGCGGGGCAGAACTCTGATGTCCGCATCGAAGTCATCTCCCAGCCCGAAGACTTCACTCAAGTCACCGAAGTTGTCCGTGACGCATTCGGTCACCAAGCTCGCGATGGTGTCTACCTGTCCATGAACCCCGGCTGGGACACACCGGAAGGCGTGGTTCGCGGCGCCGGTCGCATGGCTAACCGCTTCAAAACCGTCAACAAGAACAACAAGGGCGAACCCAATGTCGTATTCCTCAAGGCCACCCTTCCGGATCCCGAAACTGCCGGGCAGCGCAGAATCGTAGGCATGGCTATCTGGGCACAGCAGTCCGCTATTGAAGGTCACGGCGATCAGCCCCCGAAAGACTTGATCAAGGAGCTCGGGCTGGAGTCCATCTTCCCCGGCAACGAAGCCGAGCAGCGATACGCCGCAGCCTGTATGGGATCGCTACACAAGCGACGTGAAGAGGTCATCGCAGAGAAGGCAACGGCGGCTGAGCCGGCAGTTTTCGTGCTGGACATGTGCGCCGTGGATCCCAAGTTTCAGGGTAAGGGCATCGCCAAGAAGCTGGTTCAGTGGGGTCTCGATGAGGCGAAGCGACGTGGCGGGCTTGAGCTGCTCCTTGAGGCGTCAAGTATGGGTAGACACGTGTATTCCAAGCTGGGTTTCAAGCAAGAAGGTCCAGAGATCGAATATGACGTTGAAGAGCAATTCGCGCACCGAGACAGGCCTTCGAATATTTTCATGAGGACTGGAGACGGCCAGTGACGTTCTGAATGGGAAAAGGGACACAGCTTGGTATTCTAAACAATAGCTCGAACAAGAGATCTATTCATCTTTGTAATTTTTTTAAGCTGTTGAACAGAGGTCTTCCATAGGAGGGAAGCATGTGCCCAAATGCCACACGGCGAAGTTTCACACGAGTTCTATGACCTTGCACATGGATTATGTTCAATGGTATTATTATTAAACCTATATACACAAGCAACTATGAAACTACAAAGGCCTAAACGGCGTTGGATGTAGTCTCCTGCTTGGTGTGATGTTCAGAGAAAGGTCTCTCATCGCTTGCCTTCTCGGTTGGGTTGCTGTTGTCAGTGTGGACCGATGCTCTTTGGAACGCGGACTCGTCTTTATCCTTGCGAGTGATGTAGCCTGGAGGCACCCACTTGGTGGAGGAGTAGGGCTTGACGCTTGGGTCGCTGTACATTCTGTCGACGTTCTCGAGGGACAGCATCTTCGTCTCGTAGAGGAAGAACCATACGAGGAAAGCGGCGGCCAAGTTGCACCCAGCAAAGACGAAACCATATGCGAAAGAGATACCGTTGGTCGCGAACGGTGTCAGAAATGAGATGAGGAAGTTGCCCAACCAGTTGCCGGCGGTGGCGAGAGATGCCTGCTTGGCTCTAGTTCGGAGCGGGAAAGTCTCTCCAATGACGCACCATGCCATAGGTCCCCAGGTCTATAGAGATACATTGTCAGTAAGAGGAATTGTTGAAGTTGGCAGAGGGAAGCTTACGCTAGCGAAGGAAGCAATGAACATGCAGGCCGAGACGATCATGACGATGCCGCTGGTCGCGCTGGTTTCGGGAGGAAGGGCAGTGCCGACAGAGGCGAAGATTGTGAGCCAGGCAAACTGCCAAAGAGCACCAATGAACATGGGCCAACGTCTACCGTATCTCTCAACGGCATAGAGACCATAGAAAGTGCAAACAACGTTGACGGCACCGAGAATAAGCTGAACCATGATCGGATCATCGATACCAGCCGACTCGAAGATTTGCGCTCCGTAGTAGAAGAAGTAGTTGATACCAGTCCTATAATGGATGTTAGACAGTGTTCTTAAACGTTGAAATTTCGATGTGCCGCAACATACCACTGCTGCAGGAAATGAATGCAGATACCCAGGATCGTTCTGTAGACGGTCTTCGGGATTCCAGACGATCCAGTGAAACACTCGAGCCAAGTACCGTAGCCCGTCTTGGACTCCTCCTCAATGACCTTGAACATTTCCTGGAGATCCTTCTCGACGGTCTCGTTGTGCGGGTCGTCTTTGAGACCACGAAGGCGCGCCATGGACATGCGAGCGCCTTCCCAATCCTGACGACCTGCGAGCCATCGAGGAGATTCGGGAACGGCAAGGATTCCCAAGCCCAATGGCAGGGAGAATCCAATACCAAGACCGATAACGATGCGCCATGAAGCGTCGGACTCCTGGATGTTGCGAACGCCGAAGTTGATCAAGTTGGAAATGAGGATACCGAAGGTGATGAGAAGCTGATAGGATGCGACAACAGCACCACGAATCTCGCGGGGAGAGCACTCAGACTGGAACATGGGCACACCGATAGACAGGTTGCCAACACCAAGACCAGCGATGAAGCGACCCATCATCATGTGGACCCATGAGTTCATGGCTGTGATCTGGATGATGTTTCCAACGATGAAGATACTGACACCAAAACTCAAGCTCCTTCGTCGGCCCCACCAGTCGGCTGTGTAGGCACCTGAGAGCGCACCGATGAGAGTACCGATACTCATCAGCGACACCATTAAGGACTGGGTGATGGGAACCCATTGTGGAATACCGTCGGCGTCTGGTGCACCGGTTGCGAAGCGTCTCTTGAAGTCCGTGAACAAAAGCATAGAGGAGATTTGACCGGTGTCGTAACCGAAGAGGAAGCCTCCTATGCTGGTGATAACACCAAGCAAAAGCGACTCGATGCCGCAGTCGGCGCCATTGATGCGAATGGACCTTAGCTTGATGTTAGTGACTACCAGAGTGTACAGTGCAACGGCTCTGTCTTACTTCTTGCCCAACCCCATGTTTTCGGATGCTCTTGTACAGTACGGAGTATCGAGATCGAATTCGGGTGGAGTCTGGAGTAGTGTATGAGTGAGCAGAAGCTCTTCGCTCAAGGACTCATGCAGATGCCCTAATAGTCCAGTGAAGGAGTAGCGGAGACAGGATGAAAGGTCGGTTCAAGCCCAGTTGTGTGGGAAAGCCAGAGAGCGTGAGAAGTGGTGCTCCTGTCTCCGAAGTATGCACCGTGATGGCTTTATACTGCAGCCACATCCTGCCACTTCGCAGATGTGGACGAACCTGAGTCGGCTGACCGACTACAGTGATTGGCAACGATGCTATGACGTTGCCCCAGAGGCCGACTCGGCCCTATCCTTTCTCCATACTGGGGCGCAGACCGGCAAGGTTGATGAAGGCTCTATGTAAGGTGTGGGATGACCTTTGGAAGTACTTGTTGTATCCGTACATGGACACAATCCACTTTCATCCCACGCCTTCATCTGGGGGAGACAGGAAAGGCGCCACCCACGCGACCGACTGTCGGAAGCCCCATGCATCGACAATCCGGGGTTGGAAGGGCGCCGCGCATTCCACCAAGGCAGGACTTGGTGTCTGCGAGTCGTGCGAGCTAGAGAGCTCGCAGTGCCAGCGGGTTGAAAAGCTCAGGTCGGACAATAGACAAGCTGGGCAGGGCGAAAAGCACCTGTTCATGGGGCTCACTCCGTCGACAATGGTTGGGAGACTTGAGGGTGAGGCTTTAGATCGGCTGCTTGGCCCCCGTCATTGCCGACAGCGAGGCAGGGGTACGCGGACATTGGCATACGGAATCGATTTGTGAAGCCAAGACACCGACTTATGCTGCCAAGATGAGTCCACGGTGGAAGGCCAAGCTCCCAAAGCGCGACCGAGTCTCCTTGGAAACTCTGCAAGACTGCTGATTCTTCCACTCAAACGAGTCTCAAAGCCTGTAATAGGCGAAGGCGGAACCGGCAACGTGGGGCCGAGTTTGCACAACGCGATGTCTTGGAATTGAACAGCAGGAATAAAAAGTAATGACGATCCCCAGACCCTCACATGCGAGTCAGACAGCGGCGCGTCCGACCTGTTTCTGCTTATTTAGAGTCTATTGTGCTGTAAGATGCAGCCGGGTCACAGGTAGACTCCGAGACAAAATGTGACGTGCCTAGACTGTGAGCGCAACGCGTCCTGTTCAACTTAACTATGGACTTCCAAGGCTGCTGGCTGGGCGAATGTTGGCAGTTGGCAAAGTTGTGCTTTTTCAGTCTGGGCAGACCAACGAGTCAATGCCATCCCTGCGATGCCCCCGTAATTCAGCGCGCTGGACGCCTCTGGCATTGCCTAGAGTGTTGCTTGTTGCTCCATCTTGAAAAGTTTATCATCGACGGTTAAACACTCGAAAGCATTTCGCTACAGGTTTCTATAACCCTCATATGAATACTGAGAACGACTTGATGAGGGGAAGCATAGGAGGTAGCTTTGATCTGAGAGTTTGCCTCACGCCTGATGATGAGTACCTGCTGGCCTTCCCCATCCATATTATCATACAGGTTGAGCCTCCTCGTTCGATGGCTTCACAGTACAGTTTAAAGCTTTCATTATGCTTCTCCGCCCATAATGCTGGAGCCCCCATGGGACATCCGTTATGTAGCAATACTTCCGACAGCCTCCCATCGGGGCAGCCGGGGAACTTGACCGCCATGCGCGGAGCGTCGGGGCCCCAAATTGCATGCCCCGTTCTCCGCAGTTTCGGGGTGGAATGTGGAGTGTAACGGTCCGATTGCGAGTGGGAATCGCCCAAGACTCTCGCTGTATTCAACGGACCGACTCGAACGTCTTTGATGGGGAAAGGAGAAATGATAAATGGAGAGCGAAGTCTTGGCTTTCTTGGATTTCACACGTCTGCTACCATCTATTTCGAGTTTTCTCCATCCTTTTGCTCAATTGCTGGGACTGATTCCCCAACCACACCCCAGAATCATGTCCAATTCTCCATGTTTTGCACCATCCGATGACCGTCCCAAACTTTTCGATGCTTGCCTCGATGCCTCCTGTTCATCCCGCACTTCAGTCTCACCGGAGAGCCTCCGAGATCCTCCGCACGCCTGAGTTTGGGGAGAAAGGGGTAAAAGAGGGTCGTGGTACCACCGAGTCGGTGAGCTCGAGCGTGGCCTCTTCTAGAACGAGTGTCTCGCAGGCTGCGACAGCTGACCGACCATTCTCTCCACTGAATACGGACGCGAGAATCGGGACGATTCGGAACACTGACCACTTTGCAGAACGAAAAACCAGAATTGCGTTCCACTTGAGTCCCCTGTGAAAAATTATGCTGATCAAGTGGTAGGCAAGTAATTCTTCTCACTTCCGAGCGGCTAGAGTCTGGCTACGATTGTAAGATGCATATGGCCAACTCGAGGAGGAAACTCGTCTGGGGTTCCTGGGGACCAGGGAACCACCTTTTCCCCGGCCGAGAGCATTGAGACCAAATTCTCATTTTGAGCCTCAATCCACGTGAACCACGTTGCCTTCCCTGAAGCCTGGAGAGTGGTCCTGCGAGTAGCCCTTTTGGTTGGTGTAGAGACGCTTTCCTGTCGCCTCATCCACGAAGTCGCAGTTGTAGTGTGTATGACCGAACGCCCAGACCTTGACATTAGGGCTCTTCCAACAATCTTCGTTTCGCAAGTCTGTTTGGAAGCCAGATTTAATGTCGCTTTGAGCATGACAAGGTTCAACGGCGCGGGTATCTTCGGTCGGACTGTAGTGCGTGAAGATGACAATCTTGCGGTCAGAGTCGACGGATATGGCGTTGACTCTGCTGTTCAACCAGGCTAGGTCTTGCTTGTGCAGTTGACAATGCTCCTCCACAGTCCAGCCATCGATTTCGCGGAAGTCGTTTAGGCCGTTGCTGACTGGTGTCATTTTCGTTGATGGGACATTGGAGAACAGTGTGCATCCCAGTACCGTTATGTGGCTGTCGGGAATTCGGTATTCTCGCTGATACATGAAGACGAACTCGCCAACTGCGCTTTCAGGATTCTTCTTCCGTTCGCTTCGATTTGCTTTTTCGAATTTGTCCAACGTCTCCCATGCGTTATCCCAGCTAGAGCCATATGGCTCATGGTTGCCAAAAACATAGAAGACAACGCGAAATTGGTCCAGCAGGCCTCTGATAAAGCCAATGTAGCCGGGATCTTTGACACATCCGATATCGCCGATCAAAGCAAGGTATGGTGCCGTTGGTACAATGCGATAGTTTGAGTAGTTGTTATGTTCAAGATGTAAATCGGATAAGATCTGGAAGGAGGCCATTTTGTGGTGTTTACTGTGACGGGATGCTGTGGACTCCTCAACGTGTTGTGTGCGATCTAGGGGTAATGATTGATGTCTGGTGGTTGCTCGAAAAAACCTCCTCTGCCTTCAAGTAGCCATCTTATTATATACATAGTCAAGAAATGTAGGTTTTCAGCACGTGTTTGTTGGCTTGAACGGAGAAACTACAGAGTTTCTCTACCTCTATGGTTCTTGATGTGATTGTTGCGCGCATAGCATCCGGCTGAAAGTCCCTTCTTGAAAGAACCTTGGTATCAAGAAACCTAAACCGAATTCTGGAGTGAGTCAAAAAGAGAAGAAAATAGACCTTGACAAAGGTTTTGAACCATTTGACGCCCTATATATGAACGGACTCTTGCTTTAATCTGACCAGACGGCAAGGGTTTCGACATATCAGCCATCGCTCCATACACCGACCATGGGAAGTTACTTGGTCAGCTTCGGGGGTTATCTAAGCTTCATCGACTTGAACTTCATGGCATGTTCGAACTCAGTTCGACAGTAAGTCCCTGATTTCACAGATCCTGCGGTCCTTATGGGTTTCCTCCAATCTATCTACGA
This sequence comes from Colletotrichum scovillei, assembly GCF_011075155.1. Classification (NCBI taxonomy): domain Eukaryota; kingdom Fungi; phylum Ascomycota; class Sordariomycetes; order Glomerellales; family Glomerellaceae; genus Colletotrichum; species Colletotrichum scovillei. The sequence goes on from NW_023336269.1 coordinate 291,698, forward strand.
GGGCCTGCATCTGCAGCAACATACTTGGCCACTCATGCTCCGGAATACAGGCATCAATGATCCTAGTCACAATATACGTCATCGCCCGGCCAGCAAGGCCTGTATATTTGTCCTTCCTTGTACCCTCAGCTACCATGTGCCTCTTTGGGAATATTGTTGTGCATCGAATGTAGGATGTCAGTACCCTGTACTGCTGCATGCGGATCATGTGCATGGTGCGAGAACCAACACACCTCCAGTTTCGGAAAGAAAATACGAAGCAATTCCCGTTTGTCGGCCAAAGTCTTCGCAATTCTGCAATGTTTGCCACGAGGTAGTTGGCACGGAAGCCCCAACGAAGTTGGTCGTCCAAGACGGCGTCAAATGCTGCACTCGGGTTGCCCTGGCGAAGGTCATACAAGTGCTGGTATACACCGAGGTAAGAGAGAGGTTGCCTTTGAAGTCCAGCTTCCCATTCACTACTTGAAAACGTCATTCGGAAGAGTTCAGCTTTCGCCAGGCGTCTCCCAATTGTGTCTCTTGCCTTCCGCCGACGACTGCGTTTCCATTTCCGCAACGAAGAGCCATCGGCTAGTCTGTGCAACTGCTTCGCTGCTCTGCGCATCCAATCAGGAACGTGATATTTATCACTAACACCGTGTTTATACAGAATGTTCCTCAACAAGCCGTCAAGCTGGCCGTCGCCAGCGGCTTTGAACATTCGTGTCATCACGTCGTTCTCATCCGTTTCCCGCTGTCGGCGGAACTCATCAACGAGTTCTTCTCCGAAATAAACTCGGAAGAGAGGCAGCACATGGTTGACGCGTTCGGCTTCGTTGGACACTGGGAGGCCATCCATGCCTACAGGTGTTGACGAGGAGGGGGAGGTGCGCCTGGGTTACGTCAAGTAGGGCAGGCGATATGAGTAGAAACTTGATACTGTATAAGATCTGGCGTAGGGCTTGTACGAAGTTGAGAGTGCCGAGTAAGCCTGAGAATAAGATTTCTGGAAGTTGCTTGTAAGGTCGTGGACTTGACTCTGCATTCCGATGCCGGTGGATCGCTTCATTATTATCTCCTGCCCAGTAGCGGCGATTGGTGACACATTGCCACAGACAATATCTTTGTGAGAAATCAGATGCCGATGTCTTGTCTTTGTGTGAGTATTCCTCCTCATGCACAGATAGTACTCTGCATTAGTTCTCTTGGTAGTTAAAGGTCGTTGGATCAGCCTTTGTTGGCAAGCTGGTAATTCATGTCGAAATCACAACGCACTGCAAGTTCAAAAAGACGCGCTGGCTATTGTCTTGTCTTTTAACTGAAAATAGTGTTTTGTATTTTTATAATCTCGGTCAGCCCGGGTAGTCACAGAACCTGGATGTCTGACTTCTTCATCTTGGCAGACGAATGAAAAGCCAATTGCCCATATACACAATGTGGCTGGCGGCAACTCCCGATATCCAGGTCTGTTTACATAATTTCACTTGAGACAGCACACAATATCGAATCTCCATGTCTGCTCTTTGGTTATTTCTGTTAAGTTTGTATCCATCGATATCATATAATGTGCAGGCATTGAGCTGTGATACCCTCAATTAGGAATCAGAATTGACCGACATTAGGAACTACAATACTTCTAGTAGGAACTCGCCATGGCGCTCAACCGACCACCGTCCATGACCATGATCGAACCGTTCGAATAGCTGCCGGAACGACTGGTAAGGTAGAGAATTGCTCCGGTCATCTCCTCATCTCCTCCGAACCTCCTCGCAGGAATGAATTTCGTATCATCAGGAGACTCACAGTCTGGCTTGCGGTCACCGATAAGCCCAGCAGCAATCTCGGAAGGGAATACTGGAGTTTATTAATTTTGTGGAATTGAGATGCAGAATCAGAACCGTAGTACTCACATCCAGGGGCGATGCCGTTCACACGAATGCCATGTCTAGCCAATTGGCTGCTAGCTTGCTTAGTGAGCTGCATGATGGCAGTCTTGCTGGCTAAATACGGTGGCGTCGAGGAGAAATGCCGACTGAAGGCCGAAATACTGCTCGTGAAGATAACTTGACTCTGGATGGCGATAACGTCGCTACCTTCCCGGTCCGGCTTGCCGAAACCACCCTTGAGAGCATTCTTGTTACCGGCATCAAGGAGTTCAAGGAAGGCTGACATGGTGAAAAAGGCAGCTGTGATGTTCACGTGCAGAACCTCTGTCATTTCCGTCATGGAAAAGTCATCGAAGAGAATCTTCTTCAAATCGGAAATGGAATGCGCTGGGTTAAAGCGAACAGAAGGCCCAAGAACACCTGAATTGGCGATAACGAGGTTGACATAGCCGACTTCCTTAGTGATACGATCGACAATGGATTGGAGGTCTTCCTTTGAGGTGACATCGCACTTATGGGGGATCAGATTGGGATGTTCTTTGGCCGCGGCCTCAAGCATCTCAAGACGGCGCCCGAGAATGTAGACCTTGGCGGCACCTTGAGAGACCAGAGCCCTCGCCATTGTGAGGCCGATACCTAGGTGCGGTCTTAGCTCTGGGCTCATCAACGTCTTGCCGAAGGATGCATACCTGTCCCGCCGCCTGTAATCACGGCGACGATGCCGTCGACTCTGAAAATCGCGGTCGAATCCATCGTTGCTTCTTCTTCTACTGCAGTCCTTGCAAGAATGTGGAAGAGCAGTCGATTTTGATGATGCAGGTCGGGGATTGATCCCCGTGATGTTGTCGGACTTCTCCATCATATATACTTCAGCCCCCGCGCCAATGTCCGGACAACAGACGTGGCGCCCATAAGGTGTAAGCACCTCCTGCAGCCACATCCGTGCCTTGTGCTAGGTTACGGCTTGAACTTCGAGGACAAAGGATCAATGGACCGCGTTTAAATTGACATCCTTAGCCAATTGCATTCTTCGGTAATGGAGCCCACTTTATTTCGTAAAGTCGTTCAAAGTAGGAGCTCCGACCGTTTTCTGCTTCGAGCAACTGGTAAGCGACAGCTCCAGGTACTAGCAGCGGCTGGCCGGAAGGATCACGGTGGTTATCGGTGGTCAGCTGGGTTTACAAATCAAACACGTTTACAAATCGGAGCCATTTACAAATTCAATCAGTTTACAAATCGAATCTGGCTGGAGCACGGCGGCGCTCCTCCTGCGATAAACCGACACTCGGCGGCGCTCCACCTCAACCTTTGATCATGACGACAGATCACCTGAATTTGCAGTCTCACTGAGCTCACCACATCACTTGACTCTAGGTGATCAGACTGACTGCATGTCTTCCCTTTGAGCTTCGTCATGTCCTCGGCATCCAGCAGTCCTTACATTACGAACCGCACTGCAAAGTACTAAGCCTACAAAGACTACAAGAATATGTAATGAAATAGACTGTTATAGTAGATATACCCTAATGAACGTGATGAACTTCAGGATTTTTCAAGGCCGATCGATGTGGTAGAAGTGGGCATCAAGCCGTGGTGGCCGCAGTACTGAGGCTTCATATCTCGCAGGTACATGCCGAAATGGATGTTGAGTCAGGATCAAAGTGATTGATGTTGTGTTTGAAAACAAATTCTATTGATTCTAAGCCTCTGTATATGTTTCTAACTCTATAATACTGACAGAGGACGTCTATATAACACGTCGTGTAGGTCTAGTAGATGCTCCAGTCACCATTCATCTTCAGGTCAGGAGTGTGAATGCCCCGCTTCTCTTTCTCAATCTCCTCTTGCATGGTCCAGTTGGGTTCCCACTTGAACCCCTTGGGAAGGTTTGTATGCTCAAAGGGAGTGCCATTCTCGAGATGACTGCGGCCTTCGGCAAACTTTTCAGTGGCGTACTTTGCAGGGTCGTGAGTCCATATCCATTTGCCAAGTCCCATCGGGCCTCCTTTTGCTGCAGATTTCATGACCTCTTCGAATCCACCCTTCCGGTGCATCTCTCGTCGATTGGCGAATCCAAGACGCTGGAGGGTAGAGGCGCGTCGAATGCTATTGGTTTCATGCACCGTCAGTTTGGCTCGAGAGACCAGAGGCCATATGTATTGGGAGTTGAACATACCGCAATAGTTCGTGAACCTTGGTTCCAATGTTGGCGTCCTTCTTTCCGGCGAGACGCAAGCATTCAGCCAGAGATTGAGCGTCCTCCAGCGCTGTAGATGCGCCAGATATCGAAGATGGAATAAAGGCGTGCGCACTATCACCAAGCTGAAGAATCCGACCCTCGGGCGATGTCCACTTAGGCTGAGGATCGCGCCAGCAGAGCTGCCATTTGACGATGCTGTTCTCGGGGATGTTGCGAATACCTTCCAAAATCAAAGGGTCCCATCCTTCGGTGACTGGTAGTTTACTGACAAACTCATCGCCAGTGATGGTCTCAGCCCATGACTCCGATGCAGTCCCATCGTCCTATAACGGTAGTGATTAGTCGTTTCCATCTGCCAGGAGAGCAAAACTAGTTGCGAGTGTGGTCCGGGAAAAGCGGCATACCGGCATCGTGATTGCGATGACAATAGAGTCATTAGCAGTGATAAAGATGCAATGGAAGTCGTCACTGTAAAACCAAAGTCAGCATACTGAAGAGTTCATCAAGTTTCGGTAAGAAGTCACCCGGAATGAGTGCGAAGATCAGGTCTCGTCGTCTTGATCAGTTTCTCATAGAGGTTCTTGTTTTTTACTGGGTCAAGACGGTAGAAGATGCGGCAAATGACGAATCCTGTGGGAACGGCTCTGATTGCTTCTCCCATGACCACTTTGTGCGACTTGGTGCCTAGACCATCCGCAGCAACCACAATGTCAGCCGTGAGTCGCTGGCCATCAGCTGTGACAGCAGTGCCTGTTCCTTCGGCAGCATTCTCAATATAGTCAACGACATTCACGCCAAACTTGACCGGGATGCCTAGACGCATGCACTGGTCGTAGAACATGATTGACATGCCCGGTCGGCTAACCATAGTCCTGATTCTCAGGGGCCAAGCAACGTGAGGCTGGACATCGTCTCTGTTGTACTCAAATTCTTGAGGCTGACAGACCTCTTCGCCATCAAGTCTTCGGTATGAACAGAATGCATCCCACGATTGGCGGTGATATTCCTTAAGCATGCTCGGGTAGTCCTTGAAAGTTGCTAGAGCAGATGGTCCGATGAAAATCACATCGCCTGTGTCTAAGTGTCAGCTAGTCCATTTGTTTCTGATTATTCGGTCTTTCTGCTTCATGTATAAAAGACATGGCTCACCAATTGTAGAGTTTTTGCTGTTTTTCTCAACAACTTCGACATCGTGTCCTTTTTTCCAGCACTCAAGAGCGGTCAGTAGGCCGGCAGGCCCACCACCAACGATGAGAACCTTGAGTCCTGTAGATGGCCATCGGAGCACGCCATCTAAGAAAGTGCTTTCGTGCGTTGGTTTGGGGACACCGTCGTGTGCAGAATCGCCATTGATTTGTTGAGCTATGAGGGTCATGGTTGGCGCTTTTGGCTTATTGGACTTAAAATTTGATGAAACTATCGCTGAATCGAAAGAATTGTGCTGGTATGATCAAGACCTCTAAGACCAAAATCTCTAGCTTATATATTTCTCAAAGTCAGTGATCACTCGTTCTCAGTCATGACGAGGATATCCCGGCAGTTCAGTGACGGCTTATACGGTCAGAAGACGGAGCACGTCGAGTGGGGCTCGATATTGGCGGCATTACGATTCTGGCCTGCACGGCCGACGGCTCGGGACGTTAGTCGCTCCCGATTCTCGGTAAATGCTGTATCTGTATGGAATAGGCCGCCCAGGGTTTTCCGAAGCCGTTGTGGAGCGCGTTGGGAGCAGATCATCAGCAACCGAATCCTTTCTCTGTGGGATAGTCTGATCCAAACGATCAACGATCATTGGACGAGCTGAATCGTAAACGCCATTGCAGTGAGCCTCGAATCCGGGGTTGCCAGTCTTGCATCTGTCAACCCAACGGTTTAGCTGAACTCAAATAGCGACATTTTGAGATGATGGATCGGGGTGGCCCCGCTGGTCTACAACTCTGGACGGGTCCTGCTGAAAGCTTGTCTTCAAAATGACACATTCGTGCGATTATCCTAGCTGGCTTTCGCCGATGAGCTGCTTCGAAATACTCCATGCCTCCCAGTTGCTCGTGCTATTTCCTCTTTGTCATGCTCAAAATCCGTCTCCGGCTTGATTGCATGGCGCACACCTAACGTGTCAACTTGCTTGCGCTATCACCTACTAATGAAGCCCGATCGTCCCAACTCTGGGTGTCCGAGTATGGATGAACCATCGAAGGGACCCTCCCGAATCTCCTGCAATGACACCTCCTCTCAGCCTCACCAAGCCACACCCAAGTGAGCCGCGACGTATCATCCATATGTGTCAAATTTTTGGGTAGCACCACGAAGCAAACATCTGCTGCAGCTGGAAATTGTCGGAAATGTCCCCGTGATGTGATCCAACGACATGTCTTCCATGCACGAACAACCATACCATGCATCAGACATCACAACCAACTGCATGAAGTTATCGTACGAGCTCCATTCTTTCTGGGAGGCTCGCTGTGTTACGCGCGTTGCTTCCTTTTTCGCAAATGTCTCCTCGCCGAAAAGAGTATGTTCGCCGGGATCCCGCATAATTGAATCCGGCCAAGCAGAGGGGCAGTGGCAAGCATACAATTTCCTGTATCCGTACTTTGGATGGCATTAAATCACCTGTACTGGCCCTTTAGATTTCTGATTTTTTACATCAACTGCAAAAACCTTACTCCTGGAAAAGCTAGCCCGGCTTTACTCAACGCCTCTCTAGTGTCTTCCGCAACAATGCTTGCGACCGACTCTTCTGCTGTGCCAAGCGCACTGAATATCGCGCCCAGTGTCCAAGCTAACGACGCGGTTGAGCTAGTCGCGGATGAGGTATGCTGGATACCTCCAACTGGGAACAAAGCTAAAAGCCTTAGGTCGCAGATGACAGTTCATCGGAACTTGGAGAGGTGAGTAGATGATCTTCCGAGTCACCACACGCGAATGTGCTCTTGCATCGAGAGAGGAAGTTGACACGAACATTCAGAGCATTACTTCTTCGAGCACAAGCGTCTCGAGCTCAATTCTTGACTACAGACTCGAGAACGGTCGAACTTACCACAAGTATAAGGATGGCAGTGAGTTTTGATTGGATCTGGCTTTTCTCGTCGGCGGATACTGAAGTCCAAAAGAATACAGCTTTCCTAATGATGAGCGAGAACAAGACCGATTGGGTATGTTGCCGCTCATGGGTGGGCGATGGAAATTTTACTAAAACTAACATTTGAACTAGATCTCCAACACAATCTATTCTTATTGACATTTGACAACGCCCTGGGCCTTGCACCGCCAAATGCCAAAGATTCGAAGACAAAAAGGGTGTTCGATATTGGCACGGGGACTGGCATTTGGGCTATCGACTATGGCGAAGATCACGAAGACTCTGAGGTGCTTGGTATCGATCTCTCGCCATCAATGCCCGAATTGTGAGTCTTAACTTTGTACTCCAACAAGATGTCTGAGAACAGCCCCCAGAGCTAAAAGTCCTTTCCGTGACCAGCATTCCACCAAACGTCAAATTCGGGATCGACGACCTGGAAGAAGAATGGACCTATAGTGAACCTTTCGATTACATCCACAGTCGCATGATGAACTCGTCAATCAATGATTGGAAACTTTTCCTCAAGCAAGCCTTCAAGTATGCTCGCCTCCAAATGCCCCACCGTGACCACGAGGCTTTTCCCTCCGCCTGAACCCTAAGTTAACATTCTTGCACGCTTAGACACTAGACTCCCGGCGGATATTTCGAGATCCAGGAACCGGACCTCTTCCCGAAGTCTGATGACAAGACCCTCAAGCCAGACAGTGCCCTAGTAATGTGCCTAAACCTCATGTACGACGCCTCAGTCATGATGGGACGCCCTTACCAGGAGACTCCACCCTTGGTGCGAGTGATGGAAGAGGTCGGTTTTGTAGACGTGGAGATGCATGTCTTCAAGTGGCCTTCAAACTCCTGGCCCAAGGATCCCAAATACAAGGAATTGGGAATCTGGAATAACGAAAATTTCTGCAACGGCTTCGAGGCTTTTACCATGGCCCCTCTCACCAGGGCACACCATTGGACTCAGGAGGAGGTCCACCTGTTTCTCATTGACGTGCGAAAAGATTTGAGAGATCGGCATATTCATGCCTACTGGCCAATGTAAGTCGTCTTTCTCTCTCAGGCATTGCTGTTATCCCGCCTCGAAGCTAACAACGTGAGCTAGCTACTCTGTGTTTGGAAGAAAGCCTGAGGGAGACAAAGTGGAATCAGTCTGAGATTATCAGTCCTAACGAGGCCGTTGATGACGGTGATAGTACCAAATGAAGATTTGACTTTGTCTCAATCTCGGAAACAGTAACCCTAAGAAGATGCACCCGTTCGGATACTCCGCTTCCTAAAGGCGACCCTGCTGGACTGAAACCGGCCGTGCCTATCATCTTGAGCACCTCTCAAACTCAACTACTCTGTAAAATCACCCAATTGTTGCAGCTTGCGGGATCGTGGGTCCTACGGTGAAGCCCAATCTGCATATTGCCATGAACATCAAATCACAGTGCTATCTTCTGCTTTTGTCGTGAGGAGTTATTTTCGTATCATGAAAAGTGATGGAATTACCAACGCACTCACAAACAACTGTGTACTGCATAACTATAACTATACCCTGCATCATGGCACCGTACAAGCTCCACGTCGTACTCTACCTAACCAATGCGTCCAGGGTACGTGCGTTGGTTCCATGTTTACGAACCTTGCATACGCCGTGAATAGTATCTTCGCCGCCAACATGCATACTTGTCTCCAGCCAAGGAGAGGGGTAAAGGGAAATCAATCAGGCCTCTTGAGGACACGTGCTAATCGTATCACTATTGTGATCTCCTCATCCTTAAACCGAAGAAATTCTTAAGGGAACATTGCCATTTTGTTCAGGGTGAAAGACCTCACCTCAACGTTCGACGCCTTTGTTCTTGTTCCGTTTCCGACCATGTCCAGCAACACCACAAGCGCAGCCCCTGCTGCCACGAACCTGGCCACCGTCAAAGGCCCGGGACATATCATCCCACAAGATGTACAGTGAAAGACACAGGATCTCATTTCCAATTGTTGACACGAATTAGGCCCCCGATGACAATGCGTCGGAGCTGAGGGAGGTGAGTTCGAGTCTCGGTGTCCATATCCTATACATCATGGTCAAGCTAATGATCAATAACAGAGCATCGCTTCATCAAGCACGAGTATCACCTCCTCCATTCTTGATTATCGAATCGAAAATGGTCGAACGTACCACAAGTACAAAGATGGCCGTGAGTCTTGACCCAATGGAACATCGGCAATAAGAGCACACCTGACGTCGATGATGCAGAATACCATATTCCCAATGACGCATCAGAATCTGACAGACTGGGTGAGTCCTTCTGTTTCAACTGGCCTGAACTCAGCTGACAGGCAAGCCAGACTTGCAACACAACCTTTTCCTTCTGACCTTGGATAACAAGCTGGGTCTCGCACCGCCGAACGCCCCCGACTCAAAGGTGAACAGGGCCCTTGATGTCGGTACTGGCACTGGAATCTGGGCAGTCGACTTTGGAGAGGAGCACCCTGAGGCTGAAGTATTAAATACTCATAAGTGACTCTCATGGTGCAAAGCTAACGACAACACTAGGTCCTCGGCATCGATCTTTCTCCTTCCATGCCACAGTTGTAAGTACTCGATACAAATGCCAAGTTCAATTAACAACCATACCGGGGACCACGTTTGCCTCTGGGTCCGAATCACTGACACCTTCAAGCATCCCTCCTAATGTCAGGTTCGAGATTGATGACCTAGAGGAGCCTTGGGTCTATTCGCAGCCGTTCGATTACATCCACACACGGGCGATGAACTCCTCAATCACTGATTGGAAGGTCTACATCAAGAAGTGCTTTGAGTAAGAACCCTTTTCGAGAACAGGGCAAACGAAAGTGAAGTTTGGTTGTTGACTCATCCGTTCGCAGCAATCTCAATTCGGGCGGTTTTCTCGAGCTGCAGGAGTACGATGTGTTCGTCAAGTCCGACGACGGTACCCTGAAGCCGGAACATGCTGTCTCTAGATGTGTCGACCTGATTTATGATGCATCCATCAAGTTTGGAAGACCCTACCAGCACATCGAACCGCTCGCAGAGATGATGAGAGAGGTCGGATTCGTTGATGTTGCAATCCAGAGCGACAAATGGCCCTCGAACGCATGGGCTAGGGATCCCAAGTATAAGGAATTGGGCATGTGGAACCACGAGAATATGTCTTCTGGTGTTGAGGGCTTCACCATGGCCGCTTTTACTCGCATACACAACTGGACGAAAGAAGAAGTGCAGGCCTTCCTGGTTGATGTCCGGAAGGACCTGAAAGACAGGTCTATTCATGGGTACTGGACAGTGTTAGTAATAAGGTGGTCCTGTAATTGGTACTGGCTAACATCTAATGACAGTTACAATATTCACGGAAGAAAGCCTTAGGTATAAAGGGAATGTAGACAACATTGAGGGAGCAGATGATCTGCCGAATGAGAGTGATGTCACTTGATCGGGGGATATCTTGCGTACATGTACCTTAGCTAAGTGAGTAAGTATGAAATGGCTTGCTAAGAAAATAATGGTGAGACGAATTAATTCACCTTCGCATTCTGCACAGTTGAAGCATTCGATCCTTGTCCCCTGCCCCGGCCGTTCTCATTGGTTATTGAGTGATGCTGCATTTTCACCTGACCACAACGCTCTGGTGTTCCAGGTGTTCGTAGATAGACGAGCCGTGGGCGGGAGGGAAGCTTGTCCTACATTGTGGTATCAAGGTGCTTCCTTGAGTGAGAGAGAGACGGGTCCTGAGGATGTCCAGGAGCCACCTTAGTTTGGCAACAACGGTAATCGTGAAGCTTAAATGTCTCCTTCCGGAGAAAGGCCAGGAATTGTAGAATAAATACCTCTCACGCTCCCACCTAAAGACTAGCTTTTGCCTGGCTGTATGCATTCTCCTAGGGGATGCACCCACGATTCTGTTCTAACCCACTTGAGAAAAACAACACCACGCTTTCTCGCCATACACACTAAATCCTGTCATCAGGCCTCATCGCAACCGAAATACACATCAGAACAGAATCATCAATTACACCAAACGTCAATATGTACATTCCGGAGGGACGTGTTGACTACTTCTTCGCCATCCACGACGTCAGCATCTCCGACTCCAAACTCAAGGCCATGGAAGATATGCACGGCGACCCCTGGGATATGTCTCTCCCTCAAGCACTCTTCTTGATATTTCTCAGCTTCGTCTTCTTCGGAAGCATAGCGCTCGGAACTAATATGCTCGTGGCCTACCTTGACGCCCGGTACAATCCACCACAATACTACTACGGAGACAACCTACGAACGGTGCCCAACCTGCGCAGCTTTAGGGACCAGTCAGAGCCGCTCCCTCGATATGAGCGCGAGGACCCTACTGCGAGACCGCTTCTTGCTTTCGAAGGCAACACCCCGCCTCCCGCCTACGGTACCGTCTTCCATATTCCCGCGCCATATGAGGACGAAGAAGGCGACGAGGACGATTCAGCAGGATCGTCACGGGTTGCACCAGACAGCAGCTATATTGCTTACATGGTGTAATGCATACTACATCTCCTTACGGCTTACTACTACACGGGCCGACCAAGCGATGCAGCTAGAGAGAGCGTATTCGCTAGCAACACACGCCTTCAAGCTGCCAACCATATGTCTTAGATTGGTTCGGATGATGGACATCGCTTTGATACTCCGAGTCAACATGTACGTGGGAGCTCCTACGTCAAGGACAACAAGACGGGGTCCGGGGATAGGCATAAGGAGAAAGGCTTGCTGGGATGATATCATGAGAAACGGCAGAAAGGTTACAACGACCAGGAGAGATCCAGACTAGAGGTCTTGAGGATTTCGTATTGCGGCGTTCGGGCGTCTTCCCCTCTAGCATTCGTTGGATATGGGAAGGGGCACTGGGGGTGTTGGCAATATGCCGAAGTGAGAGTTCAGCTCCAGATAGCTTGCATGGCGACAACGACACATAAAGTAGCTCGCATTCACTTCATATTGCCTGATCATCCATTGCCGTTTATCTTACTATCGAGTGATGTTCTTTTGCGAAGGTTGCCGTGCCGTATCAACGAAATACATTCTCAACATGAGTTCCATGCCTTCGTGTTAGTCCGCTCTTTCTCGGCCTCGAAAGAGATTATCCGGCCACAGCCACGTCAAAGCAACGCTGCTATCGCTCACGAACATGCATAAATAACCATCAGCCAAAAACAAACGAACCTTGACACAAAATATCAAGAATTGGCAAGACGGAAGGGCTCAATCGGGATTCGAACCCGAGACCTCGCCCAATTTCACGCTGTGCGCAAGGATTGGTAAACCCGAAGGGCGAATCATACCACTAGACCATTGAGCCAGGGGATCCCTGCGGGATCCAATGAGTGGTTTCGGCTGGCGACTTGGCCCCAGATTGTGCTTTATATAGGTTCAGAGCTTTGCAATGCAACAAGCTGATTGTCGATGTCTAAAGATGCGAGCGCAAACCAGTGTAAACCCTGAACATTTTAACATCCGGTATGGTGAACCATGATTTGACTGCCAATGAAACGCAATACTACAAAAAAAAAAAAAAAAAAGCTACTTTACACGTCCGCGCTGGGATTCATGTCTCATGGGGTATCTTCACTGCAAACCAGCCAACCTCCTGAAGCCAACATTCTCCACGACCCTCAATCCGCCGTTAAGCGTAATAATCCCCTTCCCGCCAGCAGCAAGTCCGTCGTCCATCTTGCCCATCGCCATTTCACTCATGAATTTGCCCAAAATCTCTGTCGGGCTGACAAAAGACGGCATAGTTGTTCGAACCACGGGGCCGAGGAACATATTCATGGCGTTGTACAGCGCGCCGGCGTTGGGCGCATAGGTCTCGACGGCCTTGTGGCCGGCCTTGTCTACGAAGGCAGGGCGGACAGATTCGGCGCGCAGACGCGGGTTCGCGGCGCGCATCTCGGAGAGGAGGGTCTCGGTCTCGCCCTTGACTCGGGCGAAGATGGCGCTGAAGCGGCCCGGCGTCTGCGTTGCGCCCTCGCCTGAGACGTAGATGAAGCGGAAGGGTTCGTTGTCCGGCGGTAGGTTGGCGAAAGCCTTTGCTGCTTCCAAAGTGTAGTCCTTTGTGATTTTGACATAATCCCTGTGGCCGTGTAAGCGCTTCTCATATTTGTTGGGGTGGTTGGAGGGGTTGTGCTTACTCTTTGCTGACCTTGTTCTGGCTGATGCCCAGTGCCCACACAGCGCCGTTTGCGCCCTTGAGCTTGTCGAGTACGTCTGCGTCGTACTTTTCAAAGTCCTTGTGGATGATGACATTGATCCGAGGATCTTTGGCGGCTTCGGCCATGGGGATCGGGCTTCTGCTGAGGACTGAGATCTTTGTGATGTCCTTCATCTTGATCATGGCATCGAGAACGCCTGAGCCTACAAGGCCAGTGGCTCCAGTGAGGATGAGATGCATCGTGTTAGTGGTGTCGGTTGAGTCGTGTTTCTAGAGATGACAACAACGTCAGTGCGGAAATGTTAACTTCTGCTACAGTGCCCTGGATACAAAAAGTGAATAAGATGAGAGAGTAATCATCTACATCTCAGTCAGGTCAGCAGCGATTTGGCCGTCTTTTCAATCTCAGCCGTCTAAGACGGAGCGGGCGGTGCGGCCGCGTCCTGCGGACATTGAATCCACCCTGGCGCCAGAGCAGACGAATTACAGAGTCATCTGCCGGCGGAAGACGTCCCGGAGTTAGCGCTATCGCCATCTCACGGCGCCTGAATTACGTGCGCGGCTGCTTCTGGAATCTGCACCAAGGCAGTAAGACCTCAAAAGGACCAAGTCCGAAGCTTACGGGTCTATGAAGGGACTTCTGTTTGTCTGACGGGATATTGTTGCACCGCACAGTTGTTAACTCCATTAAGTCATATCTACAAATTCCTCGACCGGTGTGAGGCATTCATCCGATCCTGATGCTGGCCGGTTACGTCTCAAAACTTACATCCAAGTTTCCCTTAGTACCTACCTAAAGAGGAGAGCCATCAGCAAGCAGCCACTGCGCCGCTAAGGCCCCAGGTTGCTACATGCTGTCGCAATCACACTGAACTGCAGCTAAAGTAGGCAAGGCACTTCAGAGCATTAGAGTACAATGCAGCAGGATTCCGCTGTTATTCCCGCCAAACGCCGAAATTACAGAATCTCCGCAGCGAAAATCTCACTCATAGCCATGCTAAGCCAGCGGGTTTTTCATCTTTCGTAGGGGACTTCGTTGTTCTTCCGCCTGCTTGCATGTGGGCTTCTTTCTTTTTCCTTCTCAGTCCTATGTTCAATCATTCAATAAGGAAAACTCATCATCACACTTGGTCAGTTTCAATGGTCTACCAGCTTCTCGCCAATGTGATGGATCCCTCTATCTATTAATCTTTCGTGTATTTGGTTCTCATATCGCTCTTTAAACCTGTCCTGTTTGTCAACAAAAAGGGGCGATTTCCCGCAAATAGATTTCGTCGCTGGTGCGTAGTCTGATCAAGCACGTGGTCTATGATTGAGCTGAGAGAATTTATTTCCGCCACTCGGTTTAGTGCAGAAAGACGCAATGTTACATTAAATTGTACAATGATTTTCGCGCAAACACAAATATAGATGAGCGTGTCGTGGTTCCACAGGCAGCATTACTAACAGACAGAGTGCTACTTCATGAGAACATCTCAGGCATAGCGTTGAAGTTCATAATGTTGCTGAATCCGAACCCATTATTGTCCTGAAAACACGTTAGAGCGCGACTTCAAAACAGTTTAGGGCTAGCGGGGAAGAAGACTTACCACGGATGTTGCCCAGTCCCAATCCCCAAGCATGTCAATCCCGGCATCAAAGTCCATGTCCAAATCGTGGACATCGGGCATATTCACTCCTTCCTCAATAACGTCGCCCCCTGCCAACTCCGTAAGCAACTCGTGGCACTCCTTAACCCGCTCTTTACACGCCTCTTCAAAAAATTCCTCAATCTTGTCGTCGCTCACACCCTTCTCCAAGCCGTGAATATGAGCAATGAGCAGCACACTTAGCGCGTGGCCCTTGATGTTCGTCTCCCCAGATTGGATCCGATCTCTCGACCACTGATAGACAGCTTCAAGGATGCCGCGCAGCTGATCTTCAGAGCCGCTGTAGATCATAGAGTGGCCGTTCCTCACTTCCTCCTCTTTGATGTTGATAAGCTCCAGCCCAAGCGTCATGACGCTCTGGAAGGGAACGGACCGGTAGAAACCGGCACCATTGATCGTCAACCGGTGAAAGTCCACTTCAGACGGGCCCGCAGGCTTCACTGTGGCGCCAGTGCCCGATTTATCAGGTGCCAAGAATGCGACCTCGCATAGCCGCAACGCTGTGTCAACGACCATCTTACGAGAGAAGTAGTACACAGGATTCCGCAGCGCCAGTGGGGCGATCTGGTGGTGGAGGGCGAAGAAGAGCCGGTATGTCAGGAACTGGACGTAGCGCAGCTGGAAGGAAGTGACGGCCGGATGTGCCTTGAGCTGCTGCATCATCCTCTGAAGCGATTTGCTGAGTTCGTTGCTATGTCGAAGGGTCTCTTCGTAGACTGTATCGGAACGGAACTCATTTACGCGCTTTGCTACAGCAAGACGAGCTGCGAATGTTCCAAATACAACCAGGGAAACTGTCATCTGTGTGTGTGTACCCGGATCCCTGGGCACGGGAAAGGCGGACTCGCCGTCTTCGACGAGTTGCTCGTCATCTAGGTTTGCCGGTAATTCCGTGTCAAAGTCGTCTAGTGAAATGAGAGGCGGGCCGCCAGAATCGATGCTCGTCTGCAAGGTGATCTCCAAGATCGTGACCCATAGCCTCCGGCGCATCTCAGCGCGGTATGGAGACATCTTGATGATTGACTTGGGGTCGCGATGCAGTCCCATGTACATGGCCGTTCTGATGAGGGCACCAGCACCGATCCAGGTGAGATCGCAGCCGATGTTGGCTGTATGTCGGAGGTAGTGCATCAAGCACCGGATCTGCAGCCCGGGGATAGTCATCTTGGACTTTTCACAAGGCGTAATAAGCCAAAACATGGCCTCCCAGAACCACTGGATGGCTAGGTTTCTTAGAGTGAAGCGCTCGTCATGCATGGTGGCGCCGATGCCCATGCAAAGCTGCATGGTGATGATGAAGGAGTCGCTTGCCTCGGATGGGTTCAGCCAGTACTTTTCGTAGTCCGCTTTAAAGGTCGGGATGTGGATGATGCGGTGGATGGACTCAAACGTTCGGAGGTAGTTTCCGATTAGAACATCTGCCAGTTCTCGAGGAGGCATACTCTTGCCAGTTGAAATTGTGCTGAAAGAGGGAGTCCGGCGGGCTTTGATTATGCGGCCTAGCTTCTTGCATTTTTCTAGGTCGACGTAGAGTTGAGATGAACGACGGTTCTCAAACTTTCTTGCAAAGTTGACTAGTCGGTACAACTGGAGGAAGTGTCAGTGTCCCACTATCTAGTATTTTGATTAAATGTGACAATGGGAGCGTATGGTTCCGCAATCTGGACTAAAGGCAGGCACCACAGCTAGATGATAGCAGGACAGAAAAGAAAGGACAAAAGAGCCGGATGCCGGTGGCCTCTAGGGAAAGGAGAGGGAATTGAAACCGTTGAATAATGATAGATTAGAACGAGAAGACTATGACTAACCATATCAGCCGCGTTCATCCAATGACTCTGGCCAAAATAGCGAGTCTTGCTGACACAGCCCCGGCTATATCTCAACCCTTCCCGGAGGCCAGGTGTAGGTTGAGTTACATCATCTTCACGAGCCCCGTACTTCACAGTAAGATCCGATAGCTGCTGCTCGAGCTGCTTCACCCTGTCAACCAGAGAATTCACCGTCGACGAGGAACCGGGGCAGCTTCCGGGCGTCGAGACAGTCTCCGCTCTCACACTGACGGCGGCCGAAGTACGTGTAGGGTTCACTGGCCGCCAGGTCCCAAAGTCCGCTGGGCCGGTATGTTCACCGGGACTAGTTGAGTCGAAGAGGGGGTGCCCATCTAGCGTCCTCGGATCGTGAGTAGAGGGAGATGCTTCTGACAAGGGCCGAGAAGTCGGGATGATAGGCTCAGGAAACCCGAGACCTGACTCGCCGGCTTTGGTGGAACCATGAACGGGGTCTTTGAAATTCTCTTGTCGTGTCCGGGTAGTTATGGGTGTGTTTACACTGACGGAGGAAGAGGAAGTGACCGGTTGTCTCGCCCGCAGGGATGATGACACCGGGAGGATAGGGTCCGGCAGGCGAAGGGCAGTGTGGAGAGAACCGTCATTACCTTCAGCCCCATGTTTGGGACTCTCCCTGGATTTCGGCTTTGTTTGTGAGGTGTAGGTGCAGAGTGAGTGCTTCGAGCGGACGCAGGTGCTGCAGGGGAGGTTCCTATCGCAGCGGACTTTCCGACGGCGGCATTGTTCGCAGGCCAGAGCAGGCCTACGCCGCTTCTTCGGCGCCGAGAACTGATCTGGGCTTCTCAAAGAATCCATTTGGGGAGTACTACAAGTTTCTGGTTGGAGAATTGGGAAATGGGGGGAGGATGCGAACGTGGGACGCGGGCTGGGCGAGCTTGGTGGGATGCTCGGCTTTTTGAACTGAGTCCGAATCTCACCAAGTAGATTAGGCCCAGTTTATCGGAAGCTGTTGCCTGAGCCGGGATTCGACGGGTTCATGGTACTACTGGCAAGTTTGTAAGAGATCTTATCAGACGATCAGATAATTGTGAGTTGTGAAGAGGAAGGAGGACGATAAATTTGATGGCGAAGGGAGTAAGACGGAGCTTATCCCCGACATGTCGTCGGGATTCCTGCGCTTTTGGACTGCTCCGCCCGCCATACACCGAGACTCCTAGCATTTTGATTGGTTCAATCCTCGGGCTGGCAGATCACCGAACTGCGAACGGAAATGCCGACTGATGTGGAAGCTCGGCAAATATGGGGTTGCTCCAACCAATGCTTCAACGAGGTTCCGAGAGATGTGAAGTTCTGGCAAGATGTCATGCAGTAATTATGCTACTTGAAAGCGCCACCCACTCGAACGTCATTACGTGACACGTCACACCTGCATGTCCATTGCGCTGCCAGCCAGAGCCTTGCGGATATAAAGTGAGATATCGCGAAAGTTTGCTCGTTCATCTTTACTTGAGCTACCAAGCCTAGGCTGCTGAACTGCCGAATCCCAGCCCCTAGCTACAACGACAATCAGACTTTGACCATTCGAAGCTTCAGGAAATTTTTTGAAGATAGCCTAGTCTTCAACAATGTTTCCACAGAAACTTTTGAACCAAATGCGACTTCCTTGCGTGTGATTCTGTGAATCTCACCTACGGTCGCCACCTGGGGAATGGCGCTGAGCCTGCAGCAATGAGCAGACAGAAGCAGAAAATTGGCTAATCATAAGGTCTCGGATTGATGCAGGCGCAACGCCATAGGTCTACCGTACATGTCGGTGGCCTCCTCAAAGCCAACTCGTGGAACGTCAGTTTGATAGTGTTGATGTACATGTAAGTCTTATTCTCCAACTCGAGCCCCTGCTAATAACCACCAGAGAGGAAAGATACATTTACTTCTTATTTGACTAATTCGCCAAGATGCACTTTTGGCCTTTATCAGAGGTTGAAATCTCGCAGCCTGCTCCAAGAAATTCTGGCATTTTCCACTTCTTCTTTGTCTCCCTCTGACTTTTGTGATCATCTTTTCAACTGCACATTGTCAGCGTTCAGGCAAGATGGGTCACACTTCAAACGACCTGGTTCTTTCTCAGCCCATCTCTCAACCTGCTCTTGATCAAGATGTCCAGCTCGGTATGATGTACGATGCGCGGACGTCACAGTTCTTCAGTGGTATTTCTCTCTGGGATAACAGTACCGTCAATCCCACTGCGGAGATCGACACCAAGCAACTCCAGGGGGCTGAGTTCCACTTCTCGGAATCACTTGAGGAGTCACGCAAGAATAGCTCGTTGGGGCTTGAGGGCTCGCTGGGCCTCGATCTTCAGCTGGTCACCGCAACGGGCGCAGCCAGGTACCTTGGTGACAAGAAATCAAGCACCCATGAGGCACGCATTGATGTATCGTGCTCTGTGGTGCGTCGCACGCGTCGCATTCCCCAGGAGACCTTGGCCGCTATGAAGTACGAACAATACCTCGACAGTGACCGTTTCACACACTTCGTCTCCGAGGTGGTTGAAGGCGGCAGCGCTACCCTCAGCTATGTTCAGTCCTGCTCCACTGCCGACGAGGCCAGGAAGGTCACGAGCGAGCTCAGAGCTGGCGTTGCGAATATTCCCGTCAATGGGTCTGCCACGGTGGACTTCTCAAAACAGATGGACGAGAAGTTCGAAAACGTCAGGATCTCATACAGTGGCGCCATCGCCGAAAGTGTATCTAACCTTGACGATGCCCGACGCGTTACAGCAGAAATGCCCGAGAAGCTAGCGCAACAGATGAACACTCTCTCTTACAAGCTCTTACCACTCTCTACTATCAACAGCAAGGTGAAGTGCCTCATACGGGCTCTTGACTCTCAATTGGTCAACAAGACAGCAAAGACGCTCCATGCTGGATTGACAATCACCCTTAAGCTGCAAGACCTCGCTCAGCTCGAGGTATTCCGAAAACACTTCCTTGCCATTGGACGCCAGATATCCAATTTTCAAGCCATATTCGCCGATGCTCAAACCAGCTTCACGAACGATGCACGTCAATTGCTGCCTGAGTTGCGGGATGTTAGGACTGATAAGAATGAGAAGATCTCTGAGCTTCAAACAACCGTCACTCTCTTTGAGCAGCGCATCGCCATAGCTGAGAAATTTATCAAGCGAAAGGAGAATGAAGCTTTTGTTCTGAATGGGACTGTCGCGGCGCTTGTTGAGGACAAATTTGTCAACCACCTCGGCGCCGCCGGCGGACTGCAACACCAGTCGATGGTCGACGTACAGAGACCGAGGCTATTTTTGTCCTTGAGCGATCGTTTCGTCGGGGCCAAGACCCACCCACTACAAGAGGCCCTTTTGAAGGCACCTGGTGATACAGGAGACCGCGTCGGCACATCGGACGACGACTCTGACGATGACGTAGAAGAAGAATGGTTCGAAAACGAACAAATTGTCTCCAACGTCAGGCAGTCTTGCGCGACTCTTCGTCAACAACGGCTGCTATCAGGAGGTGCCGTCGAGTTCGGGATCGCTTTCATACAGAGAGCTTACCGTCCCGGAACCGAGGAAGGGAAAAGGGTGAAGACCAGCATGGGAGACATTCTCTTGGACAGCCCGAACAGCCCCACCAAGCATCTCATCGTCACAGGTCTGCTCCCCAAGGCACCTGCCAGCCCTCAACTCACAGTGCTCGGTCAGAGCATCACCGTCTCTTGGGATCGAGAGCCAGAAGAGCGAGAAGAGCGAGAAAGATCGGCCTTCCCAATCACGGGCTTCATCTTGCAATACCGCCGTCAGAAGAATACTCAGAAAGACGGAGCTTTCCCCCGGGCAGGCGAGAACGAGAAAGTGACGGAAGCGAAGTTCTCCGCTTCCACAAGTACAGTACTACTTGAGGATTTGCCGGATGACTGCGACCATAGTATAGCCATCAGCGTCGAGACACTCATCGGTCCTTCGGAATGGAGCATACCTGCTGTAGGCCGCACAGCCAAGTTGCCGTCCGTGGCTTCGGAGATGGTTGCGTTCTTCGCCAAGAATAGGGCTTCACTATCTCAGGGAACACCCGGCTCTATGTTGACACCATGGGGTCTTGACCAGTCTGGTCGCAAAGCAACTCTATTCCTGGGGCTCGAGGAAGTGGCTTCGCGGACGACCTCAGACCGGAGATTTGGAGGCGAAGTTGTTGTCCGCATCATGGATGTCGCGCCTCAATTCAAGCCCGAGATACAAGCATCCGATATCACTGATATGGATAACACTTTGGTGGTCGTTTTTGCTGGTACTAGCGGTCACGGAAAGAGCACCCAGATCAATGCATTTATCTCGTTTCTCTTCGGTGGTGTGATAGACGATGAGGCACGCGTACTGGTTGTCGATGATCGTGGTGCCAATCAGGCCGAATCGGTGACACAGATTGTCAACTGTTACAGGATTCGACCACTCAATCCTCTATTCTATGGCAGAACGATTCTCGTTGTCGATACTCCTGGCTACGGTGACACCAGAGGGGTGGCGCGCGACGCATTTGTGACCGCCGCCATGTCAGAATTCTTCAAAACGGTCACACATGTCAACGCCATCATCTTCACTTGCCGCGCCAACGAGACACGCACCACAATCCTCGAGCCCGTGGCGACGTATGTGTTTTCTCTCTTCGCTAAAGACGTCAAATCGTGTCTCAGAACCATCTACACCTTTAGTGACGCCGGTGAGCCCCTCGCTCGCGCGACCTTGAGAAAGCTGGAATGGCCCATCGAGAATGGAGAGATTTCCGTCAATAACAGTGCATTCAGCATCAATCCAACAGGCGTCCAGAGTGATGCCTTCCGTGACGGCTGGATCCAGTGCGTCAGAGGACAATTCCAGGTCATGCAAATGCTCCATTCCATGACGCCAATTCCTACGATCAACAGCGCCCAGGTGACGAAAGATCGAATCCTACTGGAGCAAAAGTGTCAACTTGCAGAAAAGAAAATCCTTCGCACGGCAACTGAGGCCCAGAACTTGATTGCAAATATGGGAGCACTCGCTAAAGCCGTTGGTGCTGCTCCCGGCCAGAAAGTCAAGATCACACATGACGTGGCGGTGCAGAAAGACCTTCCCGCAGGCCTAGCCACCACTTTGTGCCTTGAGTGCAACTTCACCTGCCACGAAGTATGCCGCCTACGCGATGACGGATCGAAGTACTTCTGTGCTGCCATGAACTATGGCAATTGTACTGTTTGCAAGCAACATTGCAGCTGGAGAAAACACAAAAACAGTCGATACATGATTGTCATTGAGGAGCGCAGTCAGTGGCTTATGCCGGAGGAACTCATCAAACGCTGGAACTCAAACAACAATTCCCTTGAGGGAGCCCTTCTCAAGGCCATAGAAATCTACCTTAAACTCCAAACAGAGTTGCGGGATGATCTCATCGAATTAGCCGATTTGAGTGAGCAGCTCACGAAGAGAGCAATGTTCAACAGGGGGTTAGGCCTCATCAAATACGTCGAGAGGTTAATTAGCGTTGCAGAAGCACGCGGTGCACCAAAGGAGCAGCTAGAACAGCTCGCAACGGCTAAGAATACCTTGATTCTTGCGGCAGAAATTCACAGGCGGGGAGAGGGCGCGACACGGGACTCCAGCATCTTGCTCGATGTCATGGGTGCTGTTCAAAAGGAGATGAAGAGGCGGATGATGCTATCTCCGAACAAACGGGCGAAGGAGGAGGAAATGCCCTGCAACCTGTACAACGATCTCTGCGACAAACTGCCAGCTGAAATCAAGAACAAAGCCCCGAAGCCTTTGAGAACGCCAGGCAACTTCTCGCGAGGGGCCTTGTATCCGGCGAATTTGCAAGCAATTGTCACTCTGGTTCAACTCGTACTCAAGGACGGTGGGGTTGTGGCTGCACTTGCCAGTCCAGACTACCGCACAGCTGAGTCTGAGGGGGTCAACTCGACGTCGGAAGTGAGAGGGACAAGCAACGAGGTTGGTCATAGAATCGATAAGCGCGCTTTCCTCTCAGCCTTCCTGCCGAGATGTATGTAGGGGAAGCTCGAAAGACGAAAAGACGAGGCTCTAGTCATGTCGTCCTTGGCGGCTTGCTCTGGGCATGAGAACCAATGACGTTTTTCTTTGCTACGGACAAGAAAAAGATTGTAATTCGGGAAAGCTACGGGTTATTCTCTTAAGCTGGTAAGTTGCGCGATTTCCTTTTGGTTTTCTGGTTGATACTACCTTCTGTCTTTCATTTCCTATCTGGTGGAGGACGGAATAAATACGTGGACATGTGACAATCATGAAGTGGAAGTACCGAATAAACACTTGGGTTTTGTTTCTCATATCAAGCCGTACCATCTTTAGAACCTATATCAAATCCACTCGTTCTGTTCAGGCCAGCGTTCAAGAAAATGAGACATCATTTCCTCATTTTTTGGCACTCCACGGGACATCGCTTCAATGCCGGCTTGAAAGTCTGGCCACATAGGTGGAGGTTAAGTAAAGGCTCACTCGCTGATGCTGATAATGATGATGCTCTGTAAAACTCAACGAAGTTCCTATCTCCATACCTAAACCTCCAAGAGAAGTAAGGTCTTTGATAAGATAATGTACAAAAATTCCATCGTCGTATTTTCTAAAACAGGTAGGGGCATTTTTGAAGCATTAGGACCGGGAGCTTGCTGGATAATTGAAAAATCACATCCAACCGAAAGGTTAGAGAAGTTTTGATTCATTTAAGTGAAGAGTTGACCCAAACATCTGAACAAGCATCTTAGTACGTGAACAACAGGAGAAAAACAAGTTATCGCGACTTTTCGAGAAGGCTATCAGTCTTATCTCAAGGTCGGGCTTCATCATCTTTCTTCCCTTTCCTTCCCCACGCAATGACTAAGCGAGCTTCTCCAAGCTGCGAAGGCCCTCATCAATGTTCGAGACCATGCCGCCGCAGTGACCGGTACAGAAACCACACATTTTTTGCAAGCACTCGAGGAGCAAAACCTCGTCTCAATACATGCTGTTTAGTATCTTTGAGTCTAATACGCGTTCTTGGCTGTTACCCGACACACCGGGGGGCCTTTTACGACCAGGTGTTGATGCGTTCATCCGATCTTGAACCAGTTCGAGTTAGCGCGCCAAAAGCCGCGTTCCTGGCTATTTGGTTGGTTTTAACAAACACATACAGATCACAACAAAAGGCGGAAGATGCCGGGGACGGTTTCGGCTTTCAACGGTAACTGCTTGGATTTCTAGGTAAAATGGGAATAGGAGACCAAATGTACAAGACAGAAACCTCTTCCGCACCCGAGATGCAGCATTAGTTCAGGAGATCATTGTACACGGGAAGTAGGTTGTGGTAGGGGGGGTTCGTTCCTCGTTCGCCGCCGAGCAGATGGTGTATGCTTTCGGCCCATCTTTCACTGCCCTCCGCTTCCTCCCTCTTGGCAAAAAAGCCACAGGTCATATCCATCGGCCTGGATTGTCTATAATTCTCCCACGCCGGATACGCCTCTTCGAAACTTTCACGTCATGCCTCTTTTTTGCCTCCGCACGCGCAACGCAACGTCAACAACAACAACGACAGCAGATTTTGCTTACAAAAGGAGCTCGAGGGGGTTCTCGAGGACCTTCTTGAGCTCCTTGAGGAACTCGGCACCAACGGCACCGTCAACGACCTTGTGGTCGAAGCTGCCGGTGATGGTGATCTGATCATCAAACTCGACGCCGGTGGTGCCGTCCTCGGACAGAGCGGGGACAGCGACCTTCTTGGTGGTGCCGATGGCGAGGATGGTGGACTGAGGGGGGTTGATGATGGCAGTGAAGCTGTCGACGGCGTCGTTCATGCCCATGTTGGAGATGGAGATGGAGCCGCCCTGGTACTGCTCAGGCTTGAGCTTGCCGTCGCGGGCGAGCTTGGCGAGCTTCTTGACCTCGGAGGAGATACCCTCGAGACCGCGGGCCTCGACACCGGTGACGATGGGAGTGATTAGGCCAGTGGGGGTGGAAACGGCGACGGAAACGTCGACAGTGTTGTGCTGGCGGATGACATCGCCGAGCCAGCTGGAGTTGGCCTGGGGAACCTTCTTGGAGGCGACACCGATGGCCTTGATGAGGAAGTCGTTGACAGACAGCTTGTACTTGCCGTCAGAGGAGGCGTTGAGGGCCTGGCGAAGCTTGAGGAGCTTGCTGACGGAGATGCTGGAGGAGACGAAGAAGTGGGGGTTGGTCTGGGTGGACTCGACGAGACGGGAGGCAATGGTCTTGCGCATGCCGCTGATGGGGACGTCCTCGTAGGAAGCGCCGGGAGCAGCGACAACCGGGGAAGAGACAGCCTTCTTGACATCCTCCTCGGTGATCTTACCGCCCTTGCCGGATCCCTTGACGTCGCGGATGTTGATGCCCTTCTCCTTGGCGAGGCGGACGGCGGTGAAAGAGGCGTTGGGCTCACGCTCGAGAGCGTTCTCGAGCTTGCCGGCGGGCTTGTTGAAGTCGTCGGAAGAGTTCTCGGGCTCGGGGGTAGGGGCAGGCTTGGACTCGGACTCCTTCTTGGGCTCCTCCTTGGGGGCGGGCTTGGACTCACCACCGGCGTCGGCGGCGGAGAAACCCTCGAAGGCGCTGACATCGGTGCCCTCCTCGACGAGGACGGCAATGGGCTGTGAGGGGAGTGTCAGTTTGCGCGTACATCATGATGGTGCTGATAATGATGATGGGCATAATGGCGAAATGCGCCCGGCCGGACTCGACGAGGGGAATTGGGGATTTGGGTATCGGGGTGGACGTACGTTACCGACGGGGATGTCCTTCTCGCCGGACTCCTTCAGGAGCTTGGCGATAACACCCTCCTCCTGGAACTCAAAGTCCATCTGGGCCTTGTCGGTCTCGATCTCGACCAGGACATCACCGGGGGCGATGCTGTCACCGGCCTTCTTCTGCCAAGATCCGATATTTCCCGCCGTCATGGTGGGCGACAGAGCGGGCATCTTGATGATGGTGTGCGGGGGGTAAGAGGCGTAACATCTCAGGATCTGGGAAGAGAGGTTGGTGCGGAGGAGGGTGTTCTGACGAACAGTCCGTCTCAGGACTGAAGAGATCATGGTGAATAAATAGCTCTCGCGGGCGGCGCGAAAGCAGGGAGAAATTTGGCGATGGTTGGACGGCGGACCGGGCTCGGGGGAGGCGACGATTCAAGAGGATGATCCTTTTGCAGAGGAAGAAAGGACCGTCGACGTCGAACAATTGAAGCCTACGGGCAATTGAATGACGGGATTGCGCGAGACGAAGAGAAGGGGGGGGAGGAGGGAGAGGAAGAAAGACGACGCGGGATTATTCTGGGACGGCGAGGTTGATGCTCGAGATTGTCGGACGGGAATCTTTCCTTGGGGCTGGAGTTTTTTGCGTTGAGCTCCGTCGCTGGATGGAGCTTGGGGCGCTAGGCCAAATCGGGTGTTAGCGCGTCCCTACAAAATAGGCCGCAGGGAGGGACGGCCGTTTGGCGCACGTTGGCTCACTGAAGGGCACTGGGCGAGGCCTGGACAACAGTGGTCCAGTGGACAATAGGTAGCGCTCTGTAAGTTTCGCCGATAATTGTGGCCGGTGCTTAACGCCAATGGGCCAGGGCCAACAGGGTCCGCGATCGCTCTGCTCGCCGGGCGGCCTTGATTAAGACCGAGACTGCCTGAGGAACTTTTCGGACTTGAGATGGAGGAGTGGAAATAGCCCGGGAAAACAAGGGATCTCGCCTCAAGGTACGTAGTACTTCCATGCTGCAAGAGAGGCCGTGTGTCCAATGAGAACAGACAATGTTGAGAGCAGTGCGGGTCCACGGTGATTATGCTACATTCATTGGGTCACTGGCCGCAGGTAAGCGCAGCTACACGTGACACGATAGATAACACAGCAGATAAGGCTTGGATAAGATACGCGACGAGAACACCTTCCGTTGGCCTTCCTTCCATGCAGCAGACCAAAAAAAAAAAAAAGAGAAGTCCGAAAGAACACGGATGCACTTTGCTTACCTCAGCTTCAGATCTCCACTTCTGCCTGGTCTGAGATGTCTGTGCTCCCATCTCCAATTGCTGACATAAGGCAATTAAACAATGAAGAAGTGGCCGCTCCCTGGCGCACGCCTGGCTCAAGTCCGCCACGTAAACCAGATGGTCCCGTCGTCTTGCTGTGCTGCTGGAGTCCTCCTAAGCAAAAAAAGAACGCTCCATGCAGCAGCTACATTAAATCGACCAGGGCCACCTCGGATTACAGTGCCGCCATTCACACATTACACAGTGTTTGAACGACGCCCAGAGTTTCCTCACCTTGGGATCAGCTCTACACCAAGAGCTCACAGTGCAAACCGTCAAGACGAGCACATGAAATCAGGTAGCTCCAAGTGCCAGGTCCCATTCCGCAAGCTAAGCGTGGGACAGAGCCAGGGGTCCCTCCATTCAAAGAAATTTGGACCGTCATTGCCATCTCCATCCTGCGGCCTGTTACTATTACCTGTGCTGTCCAATTCGCGAGGACTGACAGACTACGGATACAGTACAGCATAGCGGTGTTGCTTTGTATTGCATTTCTCGAGAAGCTGGGGCGACGACTCCATCACCACCAACCTCGGAACCCATCTCCCATCAACGCCATCACCACCACGGTCAGCAATACCTACTACCGACCACACTAGTACCATCTTCTGCCAGAACCCCCGAGCATCGATGCTGCCGTCTCCGAAGACGCCGGATACACCACCAAACTAATACACATCAACCTGGGGCCCACCCCTTGCGTTGCCGTCCTCTCCACGTCGCCCTGCATATGCGCATGCGCCCCTCGATGCCCGGCCCAGCTTACCTACATACCTTGCCATTGCCTTTGCTACTGCAACACTTCTAGATCCGCGTCTCGACTGTCTCTCGAAACCAAAACCTCTCCTGATCACGAACCGTCCCTCGACTCGCGAATGGCACTTGGTGTCTCCAGTGCTCCCCCATGAGCTCCCTCAAATTCCTCGTCTCCTCTCTGGAGGCCATTGCCGCTTCCAAAGAGGCTCAGAGGAACAAGCAGCTCACCGAATCCCTCCAAAAGACCCTCACTGCCATCAAGGAGAGCGATCCGAATTTCCCGGACCCCGAAATAGTCTTCGCCCCATTACAGCTGGCAACGCGCACCGGAAATGTCCAACTAGTCACCGGTGCCCTCGATTGCATCGGAAAGCTCATATCATATTCCTACTTCAGCTTGCCGACCACAGCAGACGGCCAGCAAGATGCTCCCGCCGACAGAGCACCCCTCATCGAGCGAGCCATCGATACCATTTGCGATTGTTTCCAGGGAGAGACCACCGGCGTCGAGGTCCAGCTCCAGATTGTCAAGTCGCTCTTGGCCGCTGTCTTGAATGACAAGATTGTCGTCCACGGTGCCGGTCTGCTCAAGGCCGTCCGCCAAGTCTATAATGTTTTCCTCCTTTCGAGGAGCACTGCGAACCAGCAAATGGCGCAGGGAACGCTCACGCAAATGGTTGGCACCGTCTTCGAGCGCGTAAAGACAAGATTGCACATGAAGGAGGCCCGAGTGAACCTCGAAAAGTTGAAACACAGCTCGAGCAATGTCACCTTTGAGCAGGGCGATTCCATCAATGACACCACCATCGCCGAAGAAAAAGATGAAGAAGCAAACGGGGGGGAAGAGGAAGACTCTACAGCAGCCCCTATTTCCGAAACCGAAAAGACCCCGGCCGAAAGCGAAGAGAATGGCAACGGGAAGCTCACGCTCAAGGACTTGGAGCACCGCAAGAGCTTCGACGACTCACACTTGGGCGACGGCCCGACTATGGTGACAGAGATTAAGCCCGGAAGGAAAGCAGCCCGATCCGTATCCGAGCAGTCCACCCCCGAGTCGTCTCTTGAGGACAGCCCCGAAGCCTTGGACGCCGAAGACGAAGTGTACATCAAGGACGCCTACCTAGTCTTCCGATCATTTTGCAACCTTTCCACCAAAGTGCTGCCGCCTGACCAGCTCTACGATTTTCGCGGCCAGCCCATGCGCTCGAAGCTCATCTCGCTTCACCTTATTCACACCCTCCTCAACAACAACATTGCCGTCTTCACTTCTCCTCTATGTACCATTACGAACTCCAAGAGCAACGAGCCCACGACCTTTCTTCAAGCAGTCAAGTTCTATTTGTGTCTTAGCATAACACGCAACGGTGCCAGCTCCGTCGACCGCGTTTTCGATGTCTGCTGCGAGATTTTCTGGTTGATGCTCAAGTATATGAGAGAGTCCTTCAAGGTTGGTGCTCAGATTCACGGTTTGCACCAAGTCGCCCTGCTGACATGTCTTCAAGCTGGAAATCGC
This sequence comes from Colletotrichum scovillei, assembly GCF_011075155.1. NCBI lineage: Eukaryota > Fungi > Ascomycota > Sordariomycetes > Glomerellales > Glomerellaceae > Colletotrichum > Colletotrichum scovillei. The sequence continues at coordinate 320,818 of NW_023336269.1, forward strand.
AGTATTCCTCAACGAAATCTATCTCGCCCTATTGGCACGGCGGACAGCTCCCATCTCTCAAAAGGTGTACGTCGTCAGCATCTTGAACAGGTTTTGCGCGGATTCAAAGGCCCTGGTGGAGACGTATCTCAACTACGACTGCGAGCGCAGTGTCGACAATATTTTCCAGACCATTATTGAGGACTTGTCCAAGTTTTCAACAGCCTCAGTTCCGGTAACGCCGGTTCAAGAGCAGCAATACGAGGAACGAAGCGCGAAGAGCACGTCAGCAGGCGAATGGCAGCTAAGAGCCATCCTGCCGCCGCCCCTTTCCGTCGCACAAATCACGCCTCATACCGAGCCCGAGAATGAGATTCCCAAGGAGTACGTCATGAAGCGGGTGGCTCTGGACGCCTTGGTGGATTCTTTGAGGTCAATGGTGGACTGGTCCGCTGCTGTGCGGCAAGACACCAACGGAGTGAGGCCAGATGGCGAAACGAGAACTTCCGAAGACGTTCGTCCTTCAATTGATCCGAGCATGTACGATAATCCGTCTCGCTTCGAAACCCCTGCGCCCTCGACGCCCGTCATGGAGGACGATCCGGCGTCGCTGGAGAAGGCCAAGGCGAGGAAGACGGCCATGAACAACGCCATTAAGCAGTTCAACTTCAAACCCAAGAGAGGCATCAAGCTCCTGATCGAAAACGGCTTCATTCCGAGCGATAGCCCACAAGATGTCGCCAAGTTTTTGCTTACCGAAGAACGTCTAGACAAGGCGCAGATTGGCGAATACCTGGGAGAAGGCGACCCTAAGAACATCGAGACCATGCACGCTTTTGTTGATGCCATGGATTTCACCAAGAAGCGATTCGTCGATGCGCTGCGGACATTCCTCCAGTCCTTCCGACTCCCTGGAGAGGCGCAAAAGATCGATCGTTACATGTTGAAGTTTGCCGAGCGCTACGTGATGGGCAACCCGAATGCATTTGCCAACGCCGACACGGCCTATGTTCTTGCATACTCCGTCATTATGCTCAACACCGATCTGCACAGCAGCAAAATCGCCAAGCGCATGAGCAAGGAGGAATTCATCAAGAACAACCGCGGCATCAACGACAATGCTGACTTGCCGGACGAGTACCTGCTGGCCATCTACGATGAGATTGCGAGCAACGAGATTGTTCTCAAGAGTGAACGTGAGGCGGCGGCTGCGGCTGGCACTGTCCCACCACCATCCACTGGAATTGCTGCTGGACTGGGCCAAGCGCTGTCGAACATGGGCCGAGACCTGCAACGAGAAGCCTATCTGCAACAGTCAGAAGAGATTGCGTTACGGTCAGAGCAGCTCTTTAAGACTCTTTACAAGAACCAGAGACGAAACGCCCAGCGGTCTGGTGTCCGGTTCATCCCCGCTACTTCTTTCCAACATATCGGCCCCATGTTCGATGTCACATGGATGTCGTACTTCTCAGCCCTGTCCAGCCAGATGCAGAAGACGCATAATCTTGAGATCAACAAGCTATGCCTCGAGGGAATGAAGCTTGCAACAAAGATTGCATGCGTTTTTGATCTCTCAACGCCTCGAGAGGCCTTTGTTTCCGCTCTCAAGAACACCACCAACCTGAACAACCCGCAGGAGATGATGACCAAGAATGTCGAGGCCCTCAAGGTCATCCTCGAGCTCGGACAGACTGAAGGCAACGTTTTGAGGTCATCATGGAAGGATGTCCTCATGTGCATCAGTCAACTTGATCGCTTACAGCTCATCACAGGCGGCGTGGACGAAAGCGTTGTTCCTGATGTGTCCAAAGCGCGGTTCATGCCTCCACAGCGTGAAAACACCAGCGACTCTAGATCTTCCACGCAGTCCAAGAGGCGAGGTGGCCGCCCAAGGTCTGGTACCGGCCCGCAGGGCTTCTCCAGCGAAATCGCGCTGGAGAGTCGATCCGATGAGGTGATCAAGGCAGTCGACAGAATATTCACCAACACGGGCAATCTCAACGGAGAGGCTATTGTCCACTTCGCAAAGGCTTTGACGGAAGTCAGTTGGGATGAGATCAAGGTGTCCGGTTCCAACGACTCTCCGCGAACGTACAGCCTGCAGAAGATTGTTGAAATCGCCTACTACAACATGACGCGTGTTCGTTTCGAATGGAGCAACATTTGGGACGTGTTTGGAGACCATTTCAACCGGGTGGGATGCCACAACAACATCACCATTGTCTTCTTTGCCTTGGACTCACTTCGACAGCTGTCAATGCGTTTCATGGAGCTTGAAGAATTGGCTGGTTTCAAGTTCCAGAAAGACTTCCTCAAGCCCTTCGAGCATGTTCTGGCAAACTCTCAAAACATCGCTGTCAAGGACATGGTCTTGCGTTGCTTGATCCAAATGATCCAGGCCAGAGGCGACAACATTCGCTCTGGCTGGAGGACAATGTTTGGTGTCTTCACGGTAGCTGCCCGCGAGACAAATGAGAGCATCGTAAATCTTGCGTACGAGAACGTAACACAGGTCTACAAGACCAAGTTTGGCGTTGTCATCTCGCAAGGTGCTTTCACCGACTTGATTGTCTGCTTGACCGAGTTCTCCAAGAACATGAAGTTCCAGAAGAAGAGTCTGCAGGCGCTTGAGAGCTTGAAGTCAATCATCCCGCGTATGCTCAAGACACCGGAATGCCCGCTGTCTCAAAAAGGACAAAACGCCGCCGGGGAACACACAGCATCAGCAGCGGACACACTGCAGAGATCACAGAACCGGACATCAGTAGAGGAGGGATACTGGTTCCCGGTTTTATTCGCCTTCCACGACGTGCTGATGACGGGCGAGGATCTCGAGGTACGGTCGAACGCGCTTGAGTATTTCTTCGAGGCCCTCCTCAAGTACGGCGGCGAGTTCCCACCAGACTTTTGGGATATCCTCTGGCGCCAGCAGCTTTACCCCATCTTCATGGTGCTGCGGTCGCGACCGGATCTCAATAATGCACTCAACCACGAGGAGCTATCTGTCTGGCTCTCCACAACCATGATCCAGGCACTGCGAAACATGATCACGTTGTTCACGCACTACTTTGACGCATTGGAGTATATGCTGGACCGCTTCTTGGAGCTACTTGCCCTCTGTATCTGCCAAGAAAACGACACCATCTCCAGAATCGGCAGCAACTGTTTGCAGCAGCTTATCCTGAAGAACGTCACCAAGTTCACGACAGAGCACTGGGCTAAGATTGTGGGGGCGTTCTGTGAACTGTTTGCACGGACAACTGCTCACCAGCTGTTCTCCGCGACCACCATCAACTCAACAGCATCCATCGACATGCCGCCTAACGGATTGGAGTTCTCGGGTCCCCTTAGCCCTACTGAAGCATCGATGGAGGAGGACAACCTCAAGATCAACGGAACGGAAAAGAACGGCGATAACTCTGACAGCAACTCGAGTGATGCCAACCTCGGAAGCATCAACGAGGATGACTTGAAGACGCCAACGGCTCCGGTCGCACCCCAATCCCAACCCCCGCTTGAGGAGTTCAAGCCAACGTCAAACCTGCAGCAGCAGCCAGTCGTCGTCACAGCGGCTCGTCGTCGCTACTTCAACAGAATCATCTCCAGATGCGTGCTACAGCTGCTCATGATTGAGACGGTGAACGAGCTCTTCAGCAATGACACAGTCTACAACCAGATCCCGACATCGGAGCTCCTTCGCTTGATGGCACTGCTTAAGAGGTCGTACCTCTTTGCGAGAAAGTTCAACGCGGACAAGGAGCTGCGCATGCGACTGTGGCGCGAGGGATTCATGAAGCAAGCGCCCAACCTGCTCAAGCAGGAGAGCGGAGCGGCCGCTACGTACGTCGCCATTCTCTTCCGCATGTACGCAGACGACAGCCACGAACGCACGGCGGCGCGCGATGCCATTGAGCAGGCGCTGGTGCCTCTTTGCAAGAGCATCATCAAGGACTTTGTCGGTCTCGAGGAGGACAGCCAGCACCGCAACATTGTCGCTTGGCGGCCTGTGGTGGTTGATGTCCTCGAGGGCTACGCGGCCTTCCCTGTGGACGCCTTCCAGAAGCACATCAAGGAGTTTTACGTCATGGCTGTGGAGCTTCTCGGCAAGGATCTCACATCGGACCTCAGGACGGCGCTCTTGCTCGTGTTGAGACGCGTGGGCGAGGTCGGTCTCGGCATTGAGGGGATGACCAAGGTGGAGGTGGATCGAAGGGACAGCATCATCAGCAGCGCCACGGAAAACACAGTCGACGGGCCCGAGGGTGACGCGTCGGCGAGAATGAGGCGCTAGATGTTCGTGGAGCTCTTGTTTGGCAGGAAACATAAAAAATACGGCAGAGAGCACGCACATGGGGATGGCGTAATGGATAGACTGTAGGAGGGGATTATGTTCCATTGTAAAATTACTCGACCTGGCTCGGATCGTCGAGGGGTGTTTGTTCGCAGTTCCGTGTCCATATTTGAGGTATTCTACTCACCGTCCCACCATTTCCTGGTGGACTCGTGATCGACCAAAGTCGAACTATTATTAACAGAAGCTGTTTTATTCCGTGCTTGCTTGTCATTATGCCCCTTTCCCCCCATAATCCCTAAAAGCCTATTTTGCTTCTTACTTATGTCTCGAGGTATGCGACATGTGCCTTAAGCTAGTACGTCCCTGATGAATGTCCTCAGTGCCTCGGATTCCTCCGGCACAGTCCGATCCGGCAGACTACGCAAAGCATTCTTCAACAGATCATCGTCTTTCGTCGCCTGCCTCACCAGATCCTTCAAGATGCCCATCGTCCGATGCGAGTGCTCCACCACGCGCATGACGCTCAGCAACGTCTCGAAGAAGTCAATGAGGTTCAGGTGCATTAGCGTATCGCTCTTATCCACCATGTGCAGCGCGGCCAGCTGTAAGAGACCCGTCTCTGAAGACCCCGTCAGGTCTGGGAACTGCGAGACGCCTACTTCGACGATGTTGAGGGCTGCTAGACGCGGGAGGATGCGGAGGATGCGGCCTTGTGCTAGGGAGAGCTGGCGCTCTGTGAGTGTGACTTGTTCGCCTTCCGGTGAGGGGGACGGATCGGTGCCTTTGGCGAGGGAGAGGACGAGGCCGAAGAGTTCTTTATCGTGGATGATGCGACGCCACATCCTTCCCTGGCCCGGTGCCCTGCGCTTGACGACTTCACTCGCAGTCAAACTCGGGAGATGACTCGGCGGCGGGAGCTCGCAGTCGACGTCGAGTAAATCGCCCAACACGCGGCCCGCGCGCTCGCCGACCTCGACTTGCGGCGCAGATAACCATCGACGGAGGAGCTCCTCGACGACGCGGGGCATGAGGGAGAGGATCGCTGCGTCGGAGGGGGAGGCGGATGCTTTGGCGAGGATGGCGAGGGCGAGGAGGTTCGCGTGCGGGGAGGGGGAGCGGAGGGCTGCGAGGAGGGAGGATTCGTCTGCCAGTTGGAGGGTTTTTGTGAAGGGGACGGGGGCGAGGAGTTTTATTGTGAGGGAGACGATTTGTTTTGGGTCGTGGGGGGTTGTTTTGAGGATTGTTGTTAGAGGGGGGAGGAGGCGTGGGAGGAGGGGGGGTGTGTTTGTTTCTGTGAATGAGGTTGTTAGTCTTTGGTTTGGAAGATGGATGCGAGACAGAGAGTAAGAAGAGGACTGGAGAGGATGGGGACTGACCGTTGAGTTGGAGCTCTACATCGTCGAGGAGCTTTGGGTCGAGGGGTGTGTCTGGGGAGGCGACGAGGTCGTCGAGATGCTTTTCGAGCTCGGCGAGGCCGGATATGGGGATGGAATTGGCGGACATGTTGGGGACGATGCGTTCTGTCATCGATGGGTGGTTGTGGTAGTCGTTGTCGTGGATTTTCTATGGTGACGGAGCTGTGGTGGTGTTTGCGACAGAGTTGTGAAGCTCGGGAAGCTGTCGGTGATGAGAGCGTTGGAGATGGCGGGGGAAAGAGAGGGAAGGAAGCTCGGTTTAAGGGTCCCCGGACGCTAAGATAAGATAAGGATGAGTGAGTGACAGGCTGCTGGGGGTTGCGTGGACCTGCGTGCGTGTAAGAGCTTCGTACCTCAGGTGCCTGTTAGGAAGCCATGAGTGACGAATTTAATAGTCTAATAAACATTCAATGAGTGCAATTGTTAATCTTGTCACAAGTATTGAATGATTATATGCCTACGCCAAGGTACAGTCAGGAATATGAAGCCTCACGTAAGGTACCTGAGGGAAGTACCTCAGGAACGGAGCCGAGATCTGGACGGCGCTGGGGTGGCACCGGTGCCTGAAAGCGCCGGCAAGCGGGGCACGGCGCGTCACCCACCATGCTGCAGTGCACCTCACCTCAGGTGCGGGATGGACCCCGCTAAAAAAATCCAAGGCTGTCGATGCGCTGCAGCACCGTCCCAAACCGAACTGCAGCTTGGGGTTTTTTTCTCGTAGACGAAAAAAAAAGAGAGGCTGACTCCAACTATAACCAAACACCACGCAACCTCGCTCTGACGCATAATTTTCCTTTCCCATTTCCGACCCAACAACCGCCCTCACAGCTTCAATCGCCAGCCCAATTGCAGAAAAGGTTTTACCGACAAAACAGAGACAAGCTACAATGTCGCGCGGTGGCAGAGGTGGTGGCCGCGGCGGGCGCGGGGGTCGCCAGGGCCCCCAGCTATCATGGGACAACGGCGAACACGCACCCGACACACGACCCTCAGAGCTCTTCCCTGTATGTACGCAAACTTCCTACATGACCAAGTTCGACATACTAATCCGTGACTTCTGTTAGGCCTACGCAGTCCCGACATCGAAACCCGTCACAGACCACGAACAAGCAAACGTCAACGCCTTCCTCCTCTTCCGCCGCCAATTCCAAGACGGTCCCCTCTACACCCGCAAGCGCACCTGGGGCATGGACCCGACGAACACGCGCAAGCTCTACGGCCAAGAACAAGTCAACGCAAAGTACGGCGTGCGCACCCGCGCCACGGCGGATCCGTTCAACGCCGTGCCGACGTACTCGCAGAAATTCACACGCCCGGAGCGCGCGCTCCCCGATTTCGGCGGACGGCCGTTTTGTAAAGAGTTCTTCCCGCTCGAGCTGCATGAGACGCTTGACGGGGACGATGTCGCGCCAGGGGAGAAGAGGAGGGGCGGGGAGGCCAAGAGGTTGCGGTTGAGTCGGATTACGGCGCTGCCTACGGCTGAGGAGATGTTTCATGTGAATGCGGAGGGGGATGAGGACGGAGAGATTGGGCCGGATGGGGCGAAGAAGAAGTTGGAGGCGCTGGAGAGGATGGGCGAGGCGGAGGGTGAGGGTGGGGAGGAAGAGTGGGAGGAGGGAGGGGAGGAGGAGCAGGATGTTGAGTATGATGACTCTGATGCGGGTGATTACGACGCAGAGAATTACTTTGACGACGGCGAGTTTGGCGAGGATGATGGTGGCGGGGATGATGAGCATGGCGGTCGGGAGGGCTCGTACTGATATTGGCTACCTACTGAGAGTGTACGTCTACGGCTACGGCGACGACGACGGCGAAGACGGCGAACATGGCAAAGGCGGAGGGATTTGCTTAGAGGCCTTTTTGCTATTACCTCAGACCAATTGTCACCAACAGACGAGACACGAGAGGCATCACCGGGCGTTTTGGGCGAATGAACGGCTTTGCTGAGCGGATTACAGCTCCCTGATACCCCATCAAGTACCTTATATCAAGGTTCAGACTACAAAATACAGACACTTTTTGCAATTCGCAGCATCGTACATCAAAGTGCCTTAAAGTATTTACAATGATTACGTGATTAGAGACAAAAAGACGAAAGCTCAAGTGCCCAGTTCGTGAATCGAACTGGGCACCCTACGAAACCCTCCATCTGAGAAGACTTCGCGGGATTTCATCACCAAGTTCTTTACTAACGGACCAGGGCGTTATACCGCTCGACCATGGGGATCGAGTTGGCTTGGTTGACGGATGAAGCGCTGGGCCTGAATGTAAGGGTACTGGACTGTTGCGTATTCGTCTCGTGTATTCCTGTGATGTACGGACCATGAGGACGAATCACTTTGAGGCATCGGGACGACGGTGATTCATCCTCTGGACCGGGGCTTGATATTGAATCAGCCTACGCGTCTGGGCTATCAAATCCTCTCTCACGGCCCTTGCTTCCCACCAAAGTTGATGCAGACGATGTCTCTCACATTCTAGGATCTCATATCCAAGCATTACAACCTTACGACCCTCAACCGCGGCCACATCTGCCCGAGAGCTACCAATGCTTGATTTCGCCAATGCAGCCGGTATATAATTCTTTTCCCCAACCTGAACGCCGTTTGCTTCCCTGGACCGTGGCCTCCCCTTGCATACTATGTATCCACAAGACACTTCCATCTCGATTCTCCTCTCTCATTTGGTGGGGTATTGGCGCTGGAGCTGAGTGAGCTTCTCCCGTACGTCGACAATGCTACCCGCGGCCTCGTAAATCTTGTCACCCATCATCTTGATCGTCTCTAACAAGTCGAGAACCATGTTAAAGGCCGGCACCTGGGTCTGGTCCCGCAACGATCGCACACGCTCGTAGAGACCGTGCTCAACGCCGGGCATGTGCTGCTCCATCTCCCTAATCTTCTGAACCTGGAACTGGCTGAGCTCCTTCAGGCGATCGGCCTCGTTGGAGAAGAGAGTGAGCACGTCCTCGAGGTTGCGGTCCTGGTTGCCATTGGTCGTGTTGCCGCCCGATCCGCCGCGAGTGAGCCAGGTCTGGTGGTAGTGTGCGGGAAGCTTGAGCTGGTCGGCGCCTGCGAACGCCATCTTGGCAATGTCCGCGTCGGACTTGACCAGGTCCTTGAGGTGTCCCAGAGTGACAATATCCTCGTCCAGCGTCGTCTTGACACCCTCGTACTTGCGCTGGAGCCAGTTGACGTCGTTGGTAAGTTGTGCCAAGTCACCGCCGTGGGCGGCCATGAAACCTCGGATTTCGGATGCGTGTGCCATGAATCGCTGGATCATGAGATCGCAGTTCTCCATCTCGGACTGGATGGACTGTTCGAGGTCGTTGAATCGCGTCGTGCCCTTGATATTTGACATGTCTACTCGCACGCCCGGAACGCTTTGCTGCGTCGTCGACTGACCCATAGTTAAGCCGGGAGCAGAGCTACCTGCGGGCTGAGTTTGGCCGCTGCATGTCTTGTCAGTCACTGCTCAGACGCCTTCTACGAGATGCCACTTACAAGAGACCACCGGGCTTCGGCTGGTTCTGAGCCTGGCTCTGTCCGAAAAGACCACCACCCGTGCCTTGGTTCTGCTGGGTTTGCTGTGCATTATTGCCGCCGCCAAAGAGACCTCCTCCTGTTGACTGTTGCTGCTGCTGCTGGGGCTGCGCTGTACTTGCACCAAAGAGACCGCCCGTCGCCGGCTTTGCGGGGGTTGCACCAAAAAGCCCTCCACTCTGCTGCTGCTGAGGCTGTTGTTGCTGTGTCGCAGCTCCTCCAAACAATCCTCCTCCAGTCTGCTGTGCAGGCTGCTGAGTTTGGGCGCCTCCAAAGAGACCGCCGCTACTTTGCTGCTGCTGGGGTTGCTGTGCTGGTGCCGCTCCAAAAAGACCACCGGTGGCTGGTTGTTGTGGTGTTGAAGGCTTGTTGCCAAAGAGTCCTCCTCCTGCCGTCGAAGTGCCGCCGAAAAGACCGCCCGTAGCAGGCTGTGTCGTCGTCGCCGTTGTCGAGGCTCCAAAGAGTCCCCCGCCACCGCTAGGTGCGGAAGTTGTGGCATTACTGGTGGTGCTAGAATAATTGGCATTGTTGTCAGCTTCCACGAGTCTACAATGAGCAGAACATAGCAAGACTCTTTCAACTCACCCAGCATTGGCGGCACCAGTGTTGATGCTCAAGCCACCAGCCGATCGTCCAAACATCTTGAATTTTTGTTCGAGTGCGCCAATATTGGATTGTTTAGGTGTGTCCTTGCGAGGCGCGGACGCGTCGGTCCTCGAAGTCGGAGAGTTGGGTGAAAAAGGTAGCAGTTGGTGATGGCCTTCTGTGGTTGAATTATTTGTTGCTGCTGGTTGCTGCTTCGCGGTCTTCGACGGGGAAGAATTGGCTGCTGTTTTGGCGCTCGGGCCATGGGCAGCTTCGATAGCTCCAACAGCAAGCGTTGCCTCGTCCGCTCTGGTGGTAAAATGCGACGGTCTTTCATTGGCTAATCGGCGTCGCTTTTGACCGACTGCCGGGTACAATTGTGGCTCGTCGAGGTCCATCCTCTGTGGCTGGTTGCTTACCCAAGCATTCTGGTGTGGCTCTGAGTGTGGCGCGGGCTGTGGCACTCCCTGTGGCGCCTGCTGCTGCTGCCGGCCTGGGCGACCCTTGCTGTGCGGTGGCCGCCGTGGCCCTCTCGGTGGTGGTCCCCTCGGCGCGCCAGAGCTTAGAGCTCCAGGCGCCAAACCATTGAATGCAAAGCAACCCGCAAAAGCTGCATCACCAACACCTGCATCTCCATTCCCACCTCTACCCGTACCACCGCCACTTCCTCTCCCCTCTTGAAGCATTGCCGACAACATCGTAAGACGTAAACACAGCTAAAATGGACATCGATGAAGACGACGATTTCTACGCGGATGAGCCGTCCACCGAGCAGCCCACTACAAGCACAACAACAGCCGAAAATGCTTCTGCTGCTGCTCCTCCACAGGAGGCGTCGCCAAAAGTAGAGGTACCCGAGAGCAAATCAGAAGAGCTCGAGGAGGGCGAAGAGGAAGACGAGGGCGGCGCCATGGATGAAGACGAGGATGATTCTGTAAATACCCCTACCTACCTTGCATCATTCCAGCTTTTGTACTTGTGAATTGGCGACTGACTGTTCTGGCGCTTTCTCCAGGATATCGACATCATCACCGAGCGCAAAGATGGCACAAAGGCTGCACCTCCGACGTACGTCCCAATCTCTGTTCACCTACAAAGATGCGAAACTTTTCTGTGCCTTTGCTCACACAAACAACAGACAATCCCGCTACAGCGACATCAGAAACATCCCACAAAGGTCAGCCTCCAACGACATGGCTATCAAAGCAGCCCCAGTCAAGGAGGAGGATTCCGCCAGAGCCTCACCCTCCGACCTTCCTCTCGGTGTCCCCAGCGCCGACAAGGCTGCTGCCGCGGCTTCCAAGTCTACGATCGACGTCAACGCGAATCCCGATTACCCTCCCGTCGGCAAGCCCATCACCGCGGTCAACATTGACGAGGGTAAGAACGCCCCCTTGCACCTGCTGCGGTGTCGTATCGCTAACAGTCTCTGCAGACTTGACCGAGAACGAGAAGCCCTGGCGCAAACCCGGTACCGACATCAGCGACTACTTCAATTACGGCTTCGACGAGTTCACGTGGGCGCTCTACGCCGCCAAGCAGGAAGCCGTTCGCGGAGAGTTCAGCGGCGACGCTATTGCCGCCGGCCAGAAGAAGATGATGGAGGACTTTGGCATGATGATGATGGGCGGAATGAACATGCCCGGCGGAGGTGCCGCGCCTGGCGCCAACGCGCAGGCCGGTGGCATGCCTGGAATGGGTGGCATGGAAGGTATGCCGCCCGAGATGCAGGCCATGATGCAGCAGATGATGGGTCAGGGTATGGATCCCAGCCAGATGGACCCCTCCCAGATGTCAGCCATGTTCAATGGCATGCAGGGCCAGGCCGGCAACGCTGGTCAAGGCGGCCAGGGACAGAACTTCAACCAGGGCTTTGGCGGAAATCAAGGACAGTACGGAGGCTACGACCAGCAGGGCATGGGAGGCGGCAACCGCGGTGGATTCGGTAGAGGCCGTGGCGGACGCCGCCAGTGGTAGTCCCCCGCTGCGTTCCGTGTATGTTTACAAAGATGTGCTGGTTATGTATGTCCAGCCGGGCCGGCGTTTTGGGAATTCGGTGGTGAGGTCACACATGGTTTGCTAAAGTTCCGAGAACGGTTCGCGGAACGGCAAAAGCAGGCATAGAGATACCCTGACAAGTCATCTGGCATTTCTCTCGAGATTCTTGCTTCTATCTGTGTACAGTGATGTGATTTCCGTCCACGCTTGTTGCGCTTTTCTCTTGGCCCATGAACAGCTCTGCTTCTAGTAAAGCCTAAGAATGTTCATAACCTTCTCATAAGTCGGTCTATTTCAACTTCCACCACCCAGACCTCAGAATACATCGGCAGTGATGTCCTTGCCGGTAGCGATGGCCAGCTCAGACCTGTTGACGTAGTGTCGGTTGGCGTAGTCGTCCGCGGCATCCAAGTCGATGCACGTGTGCGATGACACGATATCCACGTCGGCGCCTCCGCGGGTCTCGTTGAACGAGTACGTGTTGAACGCGAGGTTGGCGTTGCAGAGGATGTACTGCTTCAAGAAGTCCGCGCAGTGGTCTGTCAAATCCTATTAGCCATGTTCATTACCAAACAGCAGTGTGAAACTTCGACGTACTGATGTGTGCGTGTTGCCACTTTGGGTCGTTCTTCATCTTCATGTGATCCTCCTTGTAGTAGTCGGGGTATGTTTGCTTCCACATAAGGTGCTTGGATATCCGTCAGCCTTATGCAACTGCCGGTAGGTAGGAATTTTAGAATACTTACAACGCAGTGCAAGGCGTGGACGTATTCGAAGACGCCGAGAGTGCCGTTCTGGGTAGAAGTAGAAGCTCTTAGCGGTTCTCTGGTCCTGAACTCGGACTTGGGAAAGTCTTCGTCAGGTATGAGCATGAAGTGACCTAGAAAGCTGGGTTAGTCTGGGCCGTGGAGTCGATGAACCGTGGCCACTTACGCTCATCGATGAGCTTGTCCCATGCAGCATCCAGCTCCGGAGACGGACCCGAGGTGTCGGCTTCCTTGAACATCGCCGGACCTCTGATCTCTTCGAGATTTCCGACATCTAGCATGGATTAGCAAGCACTCCATCACTAGAGTTGGTCTCTTTTCCTTACTTGTTCGATGGTTGTATGAGTGTTCGCTCTCGCGGAAGTGATGCACGCCAGTAGCGGAGAGAAGAGCCACGGAGATCAGAAAAAGTAGCACTTGAGACACGCTTGGTGGGCAAGACCAGCGACGCGGGTTTGACTCCCGAGTTTGTTCCACCTCTTCATCCCGGAGATGAGCGTAGGCGGTCTTCTCGTTGGGGCGGAAGAGACCGGTCAGACGATCAAGACCGTTGGGTTGCATTGTAGTAAACTTGATCTTTGGACTCAATTGAGACGCCCTGATGTGGGAAGTCAGTGTATGGCTTCGCAGAGGAAAGTCTATGCAATAAGAGAAACTGAATCCGTTAAAAAAACCGGGCACTCGGAAACCGTTGGTGCGATGACATCCACTTTCCTACATGCATCTGTGAGGGCACCTTTTAAACCAAGGGCAAAGTCCGACGCGGCGGTTGAATCGACCCTGCTAATTCTTGATAACGGGCATGTTTGCTCACTCTCGCCGATCGTGACGACGAAGGAAGCTCTTGAAACCCACATTGCTATCATGTTTGCTCCCCGCCTTGGAACTCCTTGGAAGCTATTCGTAAGCGATTATCACGACTTTTGCCCCTTGGCAGATCCCGCCATCGTCACCACCACAGCAAAAAGAGGCGGTAAACGCGGACATCTTTCTGAATCTGACGATGATTCTGAACTCGTCACAGACTTTTAGGGTATGGTGTGATTCAGGGTGTAGTTCCTTCAGCAAGTGTTTGTGAGCTGTGATTGGCTTGTTGGAGGTGTTCGTCTGTTGGTTGATGATTGATGATGACACATGTTGGTGTTGGACCCTTGCCCCGTCGTTCCGGTGCCGGGACTCGGATGGGGTTGAGGGAGATAAGTAAGTGGGTTTCGTGATGTCTGCGCCGCTGAGCATGGAGGGGTTGAGCAAACATCACGACGACAATGCGGTCTATTGATATGTCCGGGGTTGCAGGTGTGAGGGGCAATTATCTGTGACGATTTGACCCGGACGAGACGGGGACTCGGAGAGGAGTCCGCAGGCTTCGGAGACTTCGGTGACACGGCTTCAAGTATTGGCTTGGAGGCAATTTGCTTTCCAGATGCCAATGGCTTGAATGCAGTTGGATGCACATGGTTCTGGAGATGGTGTTAGAGATGGTTCTTTCTACATTATATCACCTTTCTTGATATGCAGATTTGCCGTTGAGAGCCGGTCGTAAGTGAGAAGTGATGAATGAAGTTGGCAGACTCTTCGTCTAGCACAATGAGAAGAACCTCACATGGCCGCGGCCATCGTTCAAGTCATTTGAGTCTAGATCAATTGGGATTTCTTGTGTCGTCACTCTTCCCGAACCTCTCTCCTACGCAAGAGCTTCGCCAACATACCAATGACAGCACGCAGATTTTGAATCTCAAGACAACTTCAAAGTCATTTTACTCTCACCTTCTGGTATTCTCACAGCTGCGAAAAGGGCCATTATAATGGATCGAGACTCATCTGATACTAACGCCAAACTGCTGGCAGTAGAGGTGAACGACTTGGAGCATGGTACACTCTGCAGCCGCTGTGAGAAGTCCATCACGAGAGAAGCCGGAAGAGGTTTCTCATACATGAAGCTGTTCTTGGTCTTTCTCCTGTGCCAGGTCACCATATTGGGGCTGAGCTTCCTTGCATTCCATGCCTTCCAGAAGAATACTGATGCCACGATCCAAGACATTGACCAGCAGGACTGTAAGAAGCTTCTTATGAATGCATCTGGTCCAATCGTCATAAGTTAACCCTTGCACCCAAAGACTTTACTCTTGAGAGCTACAACTCCACCGAGAAGCTCTACGACATTATAGATGCTGCTGATAGATCACCGGAAGCAGACGCATTCTGGCACGAGCTTCAGAAGAGTAAACATCCTATTGCTCTTGACGTAGTTGACATGTTAATAGCTGACAATCAACAGCCGACGGCATAGTCGCGGTCCATAGAGAATGGGCGAAGGAAAATGCCCTGCCTGACACAGTCTCTCACCCTGACGACCCGGCTTCCAAGATCTACCAAATCAACGTCTTTCACGCACTGCACTGCTTGGTAAGTTTAGAGACCTGACACTATCTGTCGCTGGACTAACGTAAGCAGTACCGCCTCAGAAACAGACTCACGTCAGACATACCACTCGAGAAGTGGCCGCGCAACGACATCCACACCATGCACTGCGTAGACCACATCCGGAACGACTTGATGTGCCACGCCGACATCTCGCTTTCGGGGTCAGACGAGTACGTCTCTTTCAATTCGCACAGTCACAATCAGAAGTGTAGAGACTTGGGGGCCCTACAAAGATGGGCGAAACGACACAGCTGGACCGGGTATAAGGATTACCTGGAAGGCGTTGTTGGGTACGATTTCAATGAGGCGGAGCGGGTGAATATGGCTACGGCTGGGAAGGGGCATTGGAATAAGGCGCAGAGTACGCTCGATAAGGAGACTGGGAAGATTGAGCTTTGGTTTGAAGAGGAATGAATCAATGAATGCTCCACAAGTACTATTACCGCAGCACGTACTCTAGTTATGGAATGTTTGCATTCAAGCAGGCATCAGGATATCAAATTCTTGCATGCTCGGAAGCATCCGAAATCCTTGAGCTGTAGGATGTTCCTTTTGCGGAGGTCTTTATGGTAACTTTGAGTGATTCGGTAGCTCAATGTGAATCAGTGTCGATCGATTGAGCTCTATTTCCCATAACCTTGGAATAGTATCAATTCGGAAAGTGGCGGGTAGAGGACCTGGACCGCGTTTTTCAACTAGGTCTGTAGGCCCACCAGAACTGTGCTGCCCCCATTTTCTTTGTGACGAGGAACCGTCAAGCCTCGGCCTCAACATGTAGAGAGAGAGAGCAAAGAACATCTTGGCTAGCATACTCAACGGACACGCAAGGCTCGTGCAGGAATGATATCTTCCTGGTGAAGGAACATGGAAATTTGGGCACGCTTGGGCAGTTGTGTGGAAGAAACACATTACATCCTGAGACCCTTGAAAGACAACGCAGGACCTTAAAAACTCCAAAGATCCATTCATTCAATTTGTGCTACAGAAACAGTGCTATAAATATTCGTTGTTTCTGCCCTGTGTATTGGCAAATTCATTGCTCTTGACTAGTCGGTATTATTCGGTACTATGCGTTCTGGAAGTGAGCAACTAGCCCGTCAAATACTGGTCACTAACTGACTTCTATAACTTCATGAACTAGGATTATTGCTAGTTAGATGTCGCTGAAACTATTGCAGACAGGATAAGCGAAAGGCGGCCATACCTTCAAGCTGTTTGTGAATCAGAAGCATTCAACACAAGCAGTCGAGGCGTCTGTCGTGGCTTCTTCGACCGGGCCCTCGTCGCCGAATGTGGCAATGGAAGGGCTCGCGTAGATGAACCTGGGTTCGAGGTCTGCCTTGGGTTGAACTGGAGCAGCGAGAACAGATGCCATGATGGCGGCAATAGGCAGGAAGAGTCTAGCAAAGAACATTTTGAGGCTGCCGATTGAGGATATGGGCCTTGATGTTGATGGTGCTCAGATGAAGAATTCGCTGAGGATATCCCTCATCGAGGGAGAGTAATGCCTCTTTTAAGGTTTGGACAGATAGGTTTGAACAATGTTCTTTGATACCGTCAAAAGGTCAGGAGCCTTCTTAGGAGCATAGTGCGGCACGAGTCTCATCCTTCCTTCGCAGGAAAACCCCCATCGGCATCGTCAGTCTTGGGGATTTGGGGTCCAAGGTGATAAGCGCCAATGTGATATATGTGATGTCTATGGTTTCCGAAGCAAACCGCATGGTGTTGGCTGGACGGCCTTTGTTCTGCAAGATCCATGTTTAGTCACATGGTGTTGGATGAGACTATGGACATGTTCAGCGCCATCCTTCTCCGCCTGACGCCGGGACCACGAGTTTATCCAACGGCCTTACCCACCAGCGGGTAAAGGACAAGGATAGGTTAGACAAATGGTGCCAAATATAAAAGAACTTGTTCACTCGTTGGCTCAGTATTTCCAACTGGTGTGCGGGCGCTTCCTTTGGGGTGGGGGGGAAGGGGGGGTGGGTGGGTTCAGGCGGGTGGCCCTTTCCAAATTGGGGGCGACAAGAAGGAAGCCAACAGCTGTGTTGACCAACATGCATACCAGAACCGCCATCAATAGTTGCCAAGCTCAGGATAACTTCGAATGCGGGAAGTACCTCCCAGAATTAGCAACAACCAGGGAAGACTGTTCGGTACGCTGAACTAGGAACATTCACCTGCCGGCTCTGCGGCTGTCTTTTACGATTAAGTCTAAGTTACAGTATGTTTGCCTGCGCCGAGAAGGTGGGCTTTCACTCGAGCAAAGAGCAATCCGACGCCGTTAAGTCTAAAGACAAACATGATATTTGATAGTTGATATCTTGGAGATTTACGAAGACGGGCGGCAATCCGGGAAAGGAAGGTGGCAGAATGCTCCGATCTCAACTTCTCCATGCCTGCCTCGAGACCCTCGGCCTTACACGTTCGGGTTCCTTCTTCCTGTTACCTCACTTTATCCTCTATATCTCACCTTTCGGAGACTTCCAAGTAACTTAGCTCTCAGGTGCATCAAAGGAAGGTCCTCTTGACCCCGAAATCTCAGTCGCCAACGCATTACTCATCGATTCAGGGGATTCCTCATGACGAATTTTCATGGCGACCCCGAGGCTGACGTTCTTCTTAGGAAGGAACACAGTCGGGTCAAAATTGTATCTTCGGTAGGACGAGGTCGATGCCACCTTTCAAGATTTCTTTGCTGGTCCGCTTTGATCACCCTCCTGCTGTTCGCACTCGGCGCTTTCAGCCATGAATACTCTTTGTTGAGCATCGAATCCTCTCCAAACGCCACTCCAAAACACACCTGTGGCTCCACGGTCCCCGAAGCAAAGGCAAATGGCTGCGTCTTTGACGTCATGGCATATGGCTGGGTTCCATCCCAGTGCTATAACGGCGACCTCGTCAGCACGTACAACGCATACAATATGAGCCCTTGGGCATTCGATAAGAACCTCACCAAGCCAGCGTCTGAACAAGTGCTTATGGCTGGAGAGAGGAGAATTCTCTACACGGACTTACGATTCCACCAAGAGCACTGCTTCTACACATGGCATAATCTGCTCCATAGCGTCGAGCATCAACGACCGCTGATACACAACTTGTCGGCGTCAACCGAACACCGACACCACTGCAAGGGACTATTTTTGCACGGGGAAGCGCCAACGGGTCCTGTAGTTCCAGCATTCTTTCATTGTGTGGATATGGAAGAGCCGTTCTTGCTTCGAGAACACATGTACGAGTAGGAGTGAGGTTACGAGCCGGAAAGTCTGTCCCATGACAACGGGTTCTCATGTTGATTTGAGCTTTGGGTGGCTGAGGCTTGTAGTGTAATGAACACAAATCGCCTGTGCGGCTGTCTAACGGTGGTGATATGGAAGTCTAGACATTCTCCGTCTCACAGTCAGCTGAGAGACGAGCCAGAAAGCTTGTTTTGATGTTTTTCTGTCTGTGTCACAAGCTCACAATTGGACTTCGACATCAACTCATCAGACCTCTGCGTCTCAATGGAAACGCTCAGCTCTGCAGCCATGATTCCAAAGCTGTCACTAGCAAATAAACTGCTTAAACAACAAATATGACTGTGGAAGGCTTTACACAAACCACCTCTCTCCTTAAGCTGACTGTCAAGTTAATTGCCAAGATTTTCCGTCTTCGGTTCCTTGCCTGACTTTACGTCGCGTTTATCATTGACCACGTCGTTTTCCTGCATGCAAGATGTCTGCCGCCGAACATGAAGAAGGATTCTCCAGAAAACACGCGCAATACATTTGAGGTTGCTTTCGCCAATCCTGGATCGTCAGTGCATCACTCGAGTAGACTTCTTCACACGAGATCATAAGGATGCTTGAAAACATTTCGCAGATCTACCGAGGAACTCCAAGTCTTACCTAAATTGATACAGATGAGAGTAAACTTCTTCAATGGGGGCTTATGACCTCTTCATTGAGTCATGCCATGGGATGCAATGGCTGAACACCCTATCGAAATGATCTTTGATACTTTGCGTTGACTGTGCTGCCCATATCTACATGTCGTGCCTACAATTTCCACATCTCGGCTGCCTTCCGTGAGATATGTTTCACAATCGATTCCGCAGAGCAGTTTTTCTTTCCGATTTGATAAAGTTTTGACCACGTGAAGAAGGTCTTCCCAAGCATCAGGCAATCTAAGAGTGATGAGGTGGCCTTGGCACAGGTGTTAAAGGCAGTTGTTTGTTGACAACAGCGAGTGTGCTCCAATTGATTACAAACCACTCTGCAACGCAGAAACTTCGCGTAATCCAAGCACAAACTACTAGTAGAAAGCAAATAGGCTCTTTGGCAGCACTCAGTACAAGATAACAAGAGCCCCTCATGGGCAAAGAAACCTATATCAGGTCCCCTTTCCCCCTCAACTCCGATGCTTTTCCAAAACAGCATGAGAATGATAAGCCAACTATCATGTAGGGAGACCATTTGACACGAGACTTGATGCTTTCAAGCTACACATTTCTCTAAATATCTCCTTTTTGTCGTTTACAATGCGCAAGATGGCGGTCCACGTGAGGGGCAAGTGCGTCTCTTTCACCTGGCAGCCAGCCTCTCGTGGAGGCTGACGGTTCTTCTCATGGCCGCTAGCTGTAGCAGCTCTCATCGGCAAATCTCAATCATCTGAAACGCTCATAGCTATCTTCAGCTTCTGTTTATCCTCCCTAGACTCGCCGGCGAGGGTGGGTCTTAGCCTTCTCGAATTTCCTATCTGGGAGTAGTTGAGCTTCGCATTTCTTCATCTTATCAATATCCTCAAGGAGGTTAGTTGCGGTGGTCAAGCACCTGACAGAGCTCGGGCCAAGGCGAAGGTAGGCTAGACCCACAATCGCCAGACCCTAGTAGAGTACCAGACGAAAGTGAAGCTATTCCCAGCGATTCACTTGAAGCCGCCCTGGGGCGGTCTCCTTCTTCTGCTGGCCCATAAATAGGACTCTTCACTACAGTGAGCTTTTCCTTCCTCATCTATCTCTACCTCCGCGCTGAAGACCCTCACCTTTACGACATTTCCGCAATCTTTGTCCTCTTTCACCGCCCCCTTTCGATACCGAACGCCTTCAATATCCGACCCTCCTCACCTACTGCACAAAATCCCCGATGTCAAACTTCGGTATGGCGGAATTCGGCACGTCAGACTTCGACATGTCTCATTTAGACATGTCGGATTTCGACTTCCCGTTCTTCGACATGTCGGCTTACGGTACACCCGCCGATGGAAATGCGCTGGACGCATTCCATTGGCATGGCGAAGAAGGCCTCATGGCCGACTTCATGTCACCGGCGGCACCTCCGGCTGTTGAGAAATCGCCGTTTCAGTCCGATCTCGACATCATTGACGATCCTGGAGTGCCTTCTGAGAGTAAAAAGTGGATGTTTGATGTCTTGTTAAGTAAGTAACATGTATCCTTCAAGATACCTGGTAGTGTTTTGCAAGAAAGATTCACTGACTAGACTCTTCCAGACGACATCATTCCTTACCGGTATCATGACCACTTCAGAGTCTTCCCCGAGATTGAGTTCTACAGGACTCTCCTATACAATCGGCCTGATCGTGACGGAATATGGGGCCTTGTTGAACGATTCCATGAATGGATTTCGAGCATCGCATTGTCCTCCCCTACTGACGCGGACGAAGCCATCGAGGCTCTCAAGCATCGCGCAGCATTCAACGGCTGGCCGGAAATGCGAGAGGGACCTCTAGATTCTGCGAACGAGTCGTTTCACGGAATTTCTACACAGGAGCAGCGAGATTCTGAACCTCATTTGACCACTCCGGCATGCTCATCCGCTACTTCACGGGCCCAAAAAGGTGAGAGAGCGGGTTCTCAGTGCCTAACACTACACGAGAATCAGCATCCACTCCTGCAGGCCGAATTGGTTGCTACCCCGACTTTCCAGTTCAAAGGGCTTGTACAGAGTATGGATCACTTCATGGAGCTAGATAATGCCTACGAGCGACACACGAAGCGCGCACCTGGCTCAGCCCCCGAAGACGATATTTCTTGGCCAGCCTCTTCAGAAAAGCAGCGAGAGTATGTTCAGCAGCTCTTTGAGAGTATCACTGATCTGAGTGATTTCTTTGAGCTGAGAAAAGCTCGTGAGCGTCTCGGCAATGTTACCAATGCTCCACAGGATCTGGTGACGCCTGAGAACGAAGGGAATCCTAGGAAGCGTCGAAGGGTACGCAACGGTCAAAAAGTTGACATCATACCAGCAAGGCCTAAGGGAATGAGCAAGACAGATTGGGCCTTGGTGGATGCTGAAAGTTCACCTGCAGATCTTCTCGAAGCGGTCATCCATCACCGGATCTCTGGCATTGAGGTTGAGCTGCTGTGTTGGAGACTTCTGGTACGTCATACCATCTCAGTGCGGACACGTTGCCCTCCAACTTTGGCTAACCTTTCATAAGCGGTCTGCAATGGAGCAGCAGCAGGGCTTTACAATGCGCCCTGTCTGGTCTGGTACGAGGACTGTGTCGACGTGGGAACACTTCGACACTTTCTCTGCCAGATGGCAATCAATATGTAGCAACCTCCAGGTAAGCATTTACCACAATCTTCTCGAACCTTTAGCTTGGAATTTTAACCACTTATAGGATTGTAAAATGATCCTACATTCTCTGACCCGTGCAGACTGGTTCTGCAAATATGCTGGCGCTCCGTCAAAAGAACGAGGGGTAGGTCATACCTTACCAGATTCCACGAATAGTAAGCAGATCTAACCCACTCACAGGCAAAATTGAGTAACGATCTCCTGAATGGAAGAAGAGACATCCAAAATCAGGTTGGTCGAGAAGTTATCAAAGAGAAGACTTCTAAGCAAGATTGGATCACTACGGAAGATTTCGAGATCCGCGACAAGGCCGGCGAGCTCGTGTTAAAGGGTGGACATTTGGGAGACAGAAAACGCCGAGAGCTTGCCGTCAGAAGCATTGACGAGCAGAAATCTTGAAAAGCTCAGGCGCTTGGCCAAGGCTCGTTGTACATTGGTTTCTCAGATATTGGCACTTCGGCATAGTGTGTGGAATGATCAGAGTGGCGCACGTGCTAGGGGTATTCTTGGAATTATGACACAGGCCTGTGGTCCACTGTTACCTGACAGACTGGTTTGCCATTGAAGATCACACTATGAAAGCCACTAGAGTGCATTCTTGTTTGTTCATACCTTACATGGAATCCTACGTCAAAAGTTGAAGACAAAGAACTTGAAGTATACGATCAGGAAATCATGGTCAGCTCTCAGATACGTAAGCATCCAACACAAAGGAATGTTCTCTTCCTTTGGAGAGGGGTAATCTTGATCACTATCAGAATTCCCGCAAGTTCACCTGGCCACGGAGCTAATAATTGAAATTCAGGTAGACTGAGCCCTAGCAGATAGATATATATCAGACAGCCAAGATTGAGGTAAATAGACTGCAGCCTCGATACTTCTTCCGACGTGGAGAGAGGAAATACCACCAGACCACGAGAGTTGATGCGGTGAAAACACCAGTGACCAAGAAGTAGATCCATATATAGCCCGATACGACGGACTGCTGGTCACCATTGGGAGACCAATCAAAGAATGTCATGGAGAACAAGGTCTACCGCATCATCAGCACCGCGTCAGGTAGCCTCAAACTACAAGGCTGCAAACTATACTCACTGCAAAGAATGTTCCTGGCAAGAATATCATTGTAACCAAAGAAATTGACCGCATCTGTCTCGAATCGTTTCCTGTAGCTGTTGCAATATCGACATTTGTATCGCCTTGGGCCTACAGTGAGGTCAATCATGAGACACATACCTGCCTTGAGACAGTGCAGGGATCTTGACAGAAACTGGACTTACCCACTGCGTTGCAATTGTCATACCTTCCACGCTCATAGTGCAATCTTGAATTCTGTCCTCGAACTCCTCGATTAGGGCATGGAGTCTATCCATGATCATTTCGCTCGTTCTCGCAATCCCGTTGTCAGTTTGAGTTGTCAATGGCTCACCATCCAACGCCCCACTCAAATTCCCACCAAGTGTAGTTCCCTCAAAGTTCAGAGGTTCGCCAACGTGATCGGCCATTTTGCGGAGCTGAGATTTCCAAGCTCGGAGGCTATTGCGAAGGTAAGTAGTGTTCAGCCACGACGTTCTTCGAGAATGCCTCATATCGATCTTGTCCTCTTCTTGAACCGTATCACCTTCGACAGGGTTTCCAGTCCCTAGCTCGAATATTGCGCCTTCGATGTCACTTACGGTCCTTTCAACAACCTTGGCCATGCGGTCCTTTTCTATTTCCGCAAATATGCCTGGAAGAATCATGGGATGATAAACTCGATCTTTTGCCCGACTAAGTCTGTTGAATATATTCTTCTCAACGTCTGCGGTACACCCAAACAGTATCGCGAACGTCAAACGGCTGTGAGGAAAGTAAGTTGCAGTCAGTGCCATATCATCTGCCCAAGTGTTGGAAGATCTGCAGTGGTAGACTATAGTCATATTTAGTTCTGGGCGGCATCAATGGCTGAAGCTCATAGGTTGACACACCGGTTGCAGGGTAGCTGGTTGAGTCTGACTCCCCGATATTGACAGAAACTCGAGACTTGGAGAAAAGAGGGACATCAGCTCGGCTGATGACTCGCGATATTGAAGATTGCACAAAAAATCTTTCGCAAATGTCTTTGAATGTGATTTCGTCGAAAGGGAGCCGTCGAACTTCCCTTCCGCCTCCCTTCAAACTATTGTCGATGTCGAAATGAAGCTTTCCAGACTGAACATCGTGATTCAATACAGTCTCGTTCTTAGGCCAGCTCAAAGATCGATCTTTCTCGTTGAATGTGCCTTGCAGGCCGCTTGGGGATTTTATATAAGAGGAATCCGGCTCTCTTGACGCCAGCTTTCCGATATCACTTTGCGGTTCGCCTGGTTTCCGAGCAAAGCTTCATTGTGAACTGGGTATTAGGCATACATAGTCAAACAGTGGATAGAGTCACGTACATGAGAACGAGGCCGGAGTCCTTGTGAACAGAGGGAGGGTACTAAGCCAGGAAGGTAAGGACGGGTTTGTTTGACACCTTAGGTCGAAGAGACTTACATCCTGAAGCCAGGATCTCCAATCTTCTGCTGTCTTATGAGACCATACGACTGGGCCCTTTTTGGTGTCAGCACTGTTACCCCATCTTAGCAAGCGGAGCTACTGACGCGGTCTTTCGCCAGCAGATTCACAACAGTCGTGGCTTGAGGATGATATCGGAATACTCTCTCAAAGTCGGCCATTTTCAAGCCACCTTGTTCCGATGGCCAGTCCATGATAGCCCGAACGATGCTATCGCCAGCGTCATCCCAGTAGGTAAATGTTATGAATAAATGTAGAGGCTGATGATGCGTGGTATTGAAAGCATGCCACACTAAAAGGTTGGCGAGGCGAGCTTATGCAACCTACTTCTTCGTGGCAGGGCAAAGTGACTGCCAATGTCGCACATTGAGCTTCGCCACCGCCGAATGCTGACACGTAGGGACAGCAAGATATGTTGTGGCCGGGATGAGTCTCAAGAGGCGCCACCTTGGAAAATTGAGACGCCAGTCTCATGAGCAACCACTGAGGACGAGAGGCGTTTGATTGGCGGCCAAGGCCAATGTCACCCCTCAAAGCAGGCAAACGAGCTGAAAGTGGTCCGCCACATCTGCGAATGGTCCGCACACATCTATCTTGAGCACCGGGGTACCTTGGATGTTACGGCTGTGTGTGTCATGTGCCGAAAAGTCGGGTTCTTCTCCGTGGGAAGAAAATTTTGCGGATAGTGAGACATGTGGACTGAGGATTGCCACATGCCTCCTTCAGGAGTTGCACAGAGCCACGACCTCTCCATTTTTCTGGCTTCTACATACAACGCGCATTTGCTCGATACACCCAATACACCGACAGTGATTATGGAAGGCGTTCTAGCGTATCTGTCAGTGAGCAAATAACACTCGAGGCCGCGTTCCGCTCGTTGCCTCATTGGCGTGAAGACTGGAGCTTGACGGAATGAGCTGGCAGCCAAGGCAACGCATGCTCATAAAGTGACAAATCTGGGCACAAACACAGCCGTCGGCTTTCCGCAGGGCTTTTCGCACACAATTGGTATTCTTGCCGCCTAGGCTAATTTCAATTTTCCTCCTGGTCACTGCAGGATGCCCTGTGGCATATCTACATTTTACTCTACAAAACGGGGTATGTGAGACCTATCTTTACTACCTTTGGGCAATAAATCTCTCTCAAACCTCTTCCATACCACAGCTCTCCCGAGATCTCAATTCATCTACCTTCAAGTCCAGGCCTTCGCGCCATCTCCCTTACAACGATGGCCACAGAGGTGTTCCGCGGTAGATACACCGACGAGACGGTCATATCGCAGTATCTGAGGATTATTTTTCCGCGTCAAAGATGCCAGATATCGGTGCGTAACGGACTCGCACCCCAACTCTCAACCCGATGCTAGACCATAGGTACTTAATGCTAACGCGGTGGACCTCACGGCAGTCGGAAAGGGGTCGCTTCTTTTGTACAATTCCGAGGAAATTGACGCAGGTAAAGTGGTCATTCATTACAAGCAGCTTGAAATAATCATTTCCTAACCGTATGGCATTCAGAACGAGCGAGATACTGTCTTGAAAGCGATCGAAGCAGACCATTATACCCAGATGAACGAAGGTTAAGAATGGAATGAGAAATTGGCACAACAGTAGACCCACGACTCAGTAATAGAGTTCCTTCCTCAGGCTTTTGTAGCAGTGTTACAACCATAGATGAGACGGGTTCAGTGTCCAGTTGAAAAGCACAAGTGTTGGAATGGTCCAATCTACGTGTACAGTATCGCCTGAGTTCCGTCGTCTAGCGGAGCCCTATTGCCCTTGACGGACCTTCTTTAAACCTGATGGCGGTCTCGGCGTCACTG
Source organism: Colletotrichum scovillei (assembly GCF_011075155.1). Lineage (NCBI taxonomy): Eukaryota > Fungi > Ascomycota > Sordariomycetes > Glomerellales > Glomerellaceae > Colletotrichum > Colletotrichum scovillei. The sequence continues at coordinate 346,757 of NW_023336269.1, forward strand.
GCGTTGATGTTCGAAATATGACGCAAAGCAACGTTATTCAGGCGAGCGCGAACGGGTAGATGAGGCTCATTCGTAGTGGTTGAAGTGCCTGGGGTCATGCAGTATTCCCATCGTTCGCAGGCGATTTCTATCTCTTTCAATTTCCGGGAAAGTTCGGGTGCCTGAATGCGGGGTCGAGACGGTTCTTCAGACTGTACAATCAACATCTTAGTCTGTATTAAGTCCAACATGTCGTGGGTGTACTGCGAGCATTTATGGTGTTGTCGAAGCTGAGAGATTTCCTACCAGGTATTAGTGCTCTGCATCGCATGCGAAAACGTGTGTACCTACCTTAGTCACACTGTCCTTGATGTCCACGGCATATTCGACTCCTTTCATACCGAGTAATTCTGCATCGCCTTTCACACGAACGATTTCAAAATACACAGGCGTATCATGACCGTGTATGTAGGGAGACATACGCCTCTGCCTAAACGCGAGCCACCCATCCCACCCCTCCAGTGTCCAAACAACGAATTCGAGGAACAGACACCCCAGTGTCCAGATATCGAAGGATCTGGACACCTTGCCATTCTTCCCGTCAATATCGCACTCGGGAGGTCGATAGTTGGGAGAAACCGGTATCTTCTCGCCTGGCCTGTTCGATCGGCTCTGTATTCGATGTGTTCTCGTCAGGCCAAGGTCCGAGAGCACCAGATTCCCATGGTCTGAGGACTTAAACCAAAGAACGTTCTCGGGCTTAATATCACCATGTCTCCCGTATATCCTGTCGCCGTTTGCGTCCAGCTCGTCTGGGTCATGTATGAAGCTCACCGCGTTGCTGATACCACACAATTGTTTTGCCACCCATCGAAAGAACTTATGATTTCTCTCCTGTTTAGATTCACGCTCCCAGAAAGCAAGTAGATCACAATCTGCCCATGGGAATAGAAGGAAGTACTCCAATTCATTTCTTACTTGGACTGTAAAAGTCGCAAGCAAAGTAACAATATGAGCATGGCGTCCACCGAACCGCTTCAACTGCTTTACTTCTTCTTCAAACTCGTGCTTTTTGGCGATGTAGAGTCTTTTGAGCGCAAAGCAGCTTGAAGCAGCGGAGATCTGAGTTGGATGTCAGTTGAAGAACAGGAATGGCAGGGGAGGGGAGAAATGCTTTACATGATGAAGAGTTTGGTGAAAGTCGTGTTGCCACGCGTGAATAATAACACGCCTGACCTCACCGAAGCCACCGCCCAGAGATTTAACCGATACATCTGCCGAAGACAACGAGACTTCGTTCGGTATGTATGCCCAAGGAAGGACCTGGGTTGCTTTGAAGCCGTGATGTGAAACCTCTCCTCCAATCTTCGCCTTGCGTATGAAGTGGACCATAAGCTGGCTTTGCAGAGTCTGGAAATTCGCCGTGGCTACCACTGACCAGTCCCCGAATGGAAGCTCTGGGTGGTCATCTCCTTCTTCATACAATCTCTGAATCTGATCTTGCCCCAAAGGTAGACTGTTGTCGCTTAATCGACTATTGATGAAGCTTTCGATGCATTCTGCTTTATCTATGAGGAGCAAAATCGTGAAAACAAGGCGGTAAGTCTCGGAATTCGCCTTAGCACCGCAGATTTCATCAGTCCAGCGTTCAGCAGAATGGTCTATGGTGTTCGAATCATGGGTCGCTTCCTCGCTGTGCCGAGGAAGAGCGTTTTTCTCAAGCAGATTCTTGACAACTTCGAAAATATCACTTCTCTTAAAGAGATGAGCTGACAATTTTGAAGGCCAGAAGGCAAGATTGCTGGCTGAATCGAAAGGATCTCTGACAGCATTCTTCTGAAACCGCTTTTCCAGATGCTTCTGGACGTTCTTATTGCCGGAGCTATCCTCAAGGGTGGGTAACTGAGGATGAGTCCAAGTAAAAAGACCTGAACCTTGATTACTTTTCTCAAGTCCCAGGCGGGGAAAGCTGATGTGTGGTCCATCATTGATTTGAAGAGAGGGCAGTGTGGATTCGAAAGCGTTCGCCATAGCGCTGGGAGTCGAATGGGTCTATGCCAATTATTGCCTTGTGAGGCTGTGAAAATTAACAACATTCCAATGCCCAGAAGATCTGAATTGAGCGGATGACGCAGGGAGAATGAAACGAGCCCTCTTCTCGTTTGAGACCGTGCGTTTAAATCAATAGAGGCGACTCAAGACGGCTGTGAGCTCTGTGCTACCAAGCCAGGCAGAACAGCATAGAAAGAGCATGCCACCACACCCTTCTGAGTCTCACTTGCGCATGAGGCTTGATAATACTGGCAAGTAAGGGTTGCTACCGCTGGGTAGCCTGCCTTACCCGCTCACCGACTTCAACTCAACCATCTTTCACTGGAAGCCTTAGAGGCGAGATGTCGTCGCGGGCGCTGCGTTGCAGCCACATTAATATGTGATTACATTTGTGGGTGTGGGCACTTGACTGACCATTGGAGAATGAAGCAGCTTGAAGTCGGTGGAGGGCTTGGCGAGCCGCCATTCGACGCACTGGCATCCATTGATTCACCACTGAAAGCCCTGCTGAAGTCATATGCATGCCACAGCCTGATCTCGAGCTTCCGGTCCTGCAGCTGACTTGATGTCTCAAGTCTTGGCCGTGACTTGGAAATTTGAAGATGAAGGCATGCCATTATTTATCCTTGCGACAAGTAGGCTGGCGCCAGAGTATGAAAGGAAAATTGACAAAGAAGAGAGGCAGAAATAAGTTGAAATCAGTATTTCCTTCCAAATTCGTGATGACAGACATGGATACGCTTTTCCTCAGGTACGACAGTGCGAAAACTCTCTACAAAAGCTCACATTAACATAGAGATGTTACCGAAGCGCCTGAGGAGTAGGCTTCTCCATAAAACCGACTTTACAGAAGATAATTTCCATTCAGCGAGACTGCGCGACTTTAAGGTGATTCTGCGAGATGTTAGTTCAAGTAGTTGCAATATTAGGCCAGCCTTATTCGCCAAGGTTCATACCAGATTTACAGGCAACGAAGATTCCAAAGCTTTGATACAATAGACGTTCTGCCGTGTCTAAAAGTCACCGTATGTTTTAGTGATTGCCAAGTTCCATGTCCGTAGCACACTTGAGATGCGTCCAGCGAGCAAGTGAGTTCGCTTCGAAATCAACAACCTGAAATCTTGCACCTTACCTCGACAGTGTATTTCCCATGCCCATAAGTTTCAGTTAGAACATTGGAGAGCTCGTGGGGGCTTCTGACCATATTGCAATGAATGAATTGCCACTCGCCGTCACTAGATGGAGCAGCTGCGTCGCTGTTCATTGGAAGATGGCCAAGAAGTGTAGGTCAGGTAAGATAAGAATAACAACCAAGGCGATGAATGAATGATGCTGTTGAAGACTCTAGACAGAATATCGTTCAAGTATTAGCAGTAGAGATGAGGGAACCACTTTGCTGAAGAAGATCGAAGTAGCCGTATGCTGCCGCGAGGAGCCCCCCTTTTTATCGTATTTGCTTCGCCTTCCGTGGGTGTGGGTGTCAGCCACGGAGGATTCCCTGTTTTTCCACTTCGCCCTTGCTAAAGCTGAGCTCGATCTTCACTTGTGCGCCAATCTCACTCCTCCTGTCATGTTCTCACGGATCAGTAACTTCCACTCCCTGAGCTTCAGAGACCTTTGATGCTGCTAGCATATGCTAATGCCGTCTGGGGGTGGTTACCCCAATCCTCATGGGGGCCCTTTGGCGTTTCTTAGCTGAGACCACGGAGCAAGGGAGTAGGTGTGAACAATATGCAAATGACACCCCTTGCGGCATTATTCTGCATCTGAGACAGGCAATGACTTCGAGGCTGTGCTAGTAGCCATCACTGCTTGAGTCCGAGCTAGGCTTCTCACAAAAATATGGTCTTAGCTATGCGTTAATAGCATGGACCCAATCACCCGAAAGGAATACCATAAGTGATGTTCATTCCCCTGGATGTTCGTGCTTCTTCTGCAGGTTTTGTGGCCCGAATTTACGACTTGTGTACTCCATTACTACTTTAGGCAGTAAAGCCAATCACTCTATCCGTACATAGACCTGATTTTTCAGTGTCGGTGTCAACTTTTGGAGGGGAATGGATATCGAAGGCTTAGATGCAGATGAGAGCCTCACACTTGCTGTTGACCTATGCCAACAAGTCGTAAACGTGAGTCAATGCACCATCGCTGGCCTCTCTGGGCATGTCAACTAATTAAAATGTTTGTACGTCTTGCCCGAATTAACTGACTTTATTGACTAGCCTCTTCACCGGCTACAAAATGCAGCGTGGAATGTCACAATTTGCCATGCCGATACACTTCCATTGGGCCGAGATTCGCAAGAGAGATCAGAACAACAAGTTTCACCTGGATCATGGCTAAGCCGGCCGCCTGGAAACGATGTCTCGGACGGGGTCAGTGTACAAACACAGCATGATCGAGGCTACGCCGCTGCGGCAAAAGCTCATGGCGCTTCTGCTGGCCCCCTCGAACCTAAGTCTGAGAACAACAAGCAATACCTGGTCGAGATTGGTTCACAATTCGGAACTAGTAAAAAAGAGCCTTCAATCAAGTCAATGTGTGACGATATCTGCAATTCTTTCGCCCGCTACGCTGGAAAGGATGATGGTGATCAGTGGTTACCGGTGCCCGAGCTGCTCAGAATCTTCACAACTCATTCTGTTCATTCTGCATTGATGGAGACTTTCCCTCTGGGGACAATGACCGAAAGCGCTCGATGGGAGTATGCCAATAAGATCTGTCCCGGTACAGGTAGTGTCGGCGCCCGGAGCGTGTTTGCGATCCTCACTCTTCTAGGAAACATTAACGAAATCATCGAGTTCCTCAATAACGGGCTGACGGATACAGCCCTTCCCTTCGTTCGAAATACGACAGTGAACGAGGTCAACGGGAGACTTTTCCCCCAGGGCTTGTCCGACCAAACGCTGGAGAACTGGCATTTTGGAAGTCAATGGCAGCTCAAAGACTGGACGGCCTTTGACGCATTTCAGAAAAGAATGGGCTCACCATTTTTCGTGCTTCAGAGAGATCAAGATTTGATACCGCACTACGAATTAGAGAAGCATACTGTTCTTCCATTCACCACAGATGAAGGTCCTGAAGAGAAATCCTGGTTCAGCAAAGTACGTCGGGTACAGATACACAGAGGCCATCGTACCATCGCAAAGGTATTATTAGACTATCCTCATCCTCAACTGCACACTAGGCGAGGGGTCTTTTCTGACTTTGAAACACTTTTAGAATGAGACTGAGAGAAATCCGTACTTTGCAGTCAAGGAACTATTGCGAATAGAACAGAAAGAGAAGACATCTGACCAGATTATCAACCTCCCCGAAGAGGTTCGGGCTCTGACGAAAACGCTCGGTCACTCTAGCCACGATCATGTTGTCCAGTTACTGGCTACCTGGAGACAAGGAGAAAGGTGGAGCATGCTGTTCCCATGGGCTAAATGCAATCTCAAAGATTACTGGCGCAACACTGAACCGAAGAACACTCCAGAGTTTGTCCAATGGATAGCGACACAGTGCCGCGGTATCGCACAAGGCCTACAAAAGATACACAGAAAGCCTTCGAATCATGCTCAGGACTTTGGCATACATGGAGATATCAAACCAGAAAATCTACTGCTGTTTGAGTCACCAAGGTACCCTGAAGGCATACTCGTAATCAGTGATTTCGGGTTCACTCGCTTTCACTGCCGAGACACCCGCTCGAACACGTCGTTCATCGGTTGGAGTCCGACACATTGTGCTCCTGAAGTGCAATTGGGCAAGAAAATTTCTAGGTCATACGACATCTGGACCTTGGGTTGTGTATACGTCGAGTTCGCAACGTGGTATCTTACCGGCTCAAAGGGTGTGGGGGATGAGTTCGTCCGGCGGAGACTCCAGGACGACCAAGTGGGTCCCTCGGGTATCAGATACGACAAGTTCTTTAACGTACACTTGACGAGTGAAGGCAGGCAGAAGCCAGAATTGAAGGATTCTGTTCAGAAAGTAAGCACTGTTAATCCATTATCCTCACTTGGATTGTGTGCATGGCTAACTGTCGAAAGTGGGTCGACAAGCTGAGACGCAAGTCACTTTGCAACAAGTTCTTCCAGGATTTCCTCTGCTTTATACTTGACCGTATGCTCCGTGTTGACTCAAAAAGTCGAGCTGGATCAGATCAAGTCGCTGCGGAGCTCAAGGCCTTAGAGCTATTGTGTTCGAACAACAACACTGAATATCTATCTCGCCAACATTCGCCTCGATTGAGCGCATCATCCTCGTCGCAGACATCTTTCCTCGAAGATCAATCAGCGAGGTCTGAGTCATTCAATGTAAATGCATGCACGCCTCAGACGTTCCAAACTTGGTGCTCTCAAAGCGACTTCGGATCCGATCATCCAGTGAAAGAAGCTGACCGAAGAAGATCCATCGTCAACATGGACGAGGTCATGGCGATGGGAATGGCAACCTTTTCGGAAACTATTTCAAATATGCCCCAAATCGGTGGGGAAGACGTCATTCCGGAAGTTCCTCAGAGTGTGGTTGTAAGCAATGAGCAAAGAGTGCTTGATTCAACCTCTCGCCAGATTTCTCTGCTAGTAGACCATGCAGTGCAAGTGCCGCCATGCCGGAGTCAAGGTTCCTACATTGACAGCGATGGAAGACAATTACGCCATAGCCTTGTCTCCGATGTACAACAGACTAAAACGATGTCTCTAGAGGGAGACTTGGCGACAAGACAGCCTGCGGTGAATCTTCCAATGGAGCAAAGTCAAACGCATACTCAAACGACGACCCTTGATCTACCACACCACGCAGCCAAAGACGGTGGTTCCTTAGGAGTAAAACCATGGCTGAGATATTGTCTGCCGTGCTCGAAACATCGAGAGCTAAGAGTCGACGATTTCTCCTAAGGTCTCAACTCGAAGATTGGAATGCCGAATTCCATAATTATATCTGCATTTTGCCAATACCACTGCTTTTGATAGATACCCTCATGTATTCATTCCAATATGTCTAGGATTATTTACATTTGACCTCTTGACACAGAGATTTCCACTTCTTAGAAACTGTGCCTATGGTAAAAAAAATGTTTAATGTGGTTCCTCAAACGCTGATCCATCTTGCCATCCAGGTCCTGGTGATCTGCTTGGCCTCATCAACCAAGCCGAGATCTAGTAGCATCTGAACAGTACCACGCGTAGAGCTCTCAAGAGCACTGAAAACCCATGAATGCGTGAAGCTGGTGTGTTCCCCAATGAAAACTGTGTTAAACTCGGTCTGCCAGAAAGCCGGGAGGTAGAGCTGCTGCTGAGGGACTATGGGGACGGCGAAAGCTCCTGCATGATGCTCATCCTGCTCCCAGCAGTGACGCTCGTAGTTGCCAGTCCACATCTCATCGGCAATGGGGCCGTGGATCTCGACCATGGCGCGTTGGATGTAGGCAATGTGCTCCTCGACGGGCATGGAGCAAGCGACAACCGCGTCAGCATCGGGCGCATAACTCGTAAGCATAACACCAGGGCCGGTTCCATTGATGTTGTAGGAAGGGTAACAAATCTGGCCGATGCCGTAGATATCGGTGCGTCCGCATCCGCCGATGATGGGGTGCTCGAGGTGCTCCCAGAAGCGAGTCTTGTACTGCATGGCAACCTTCACGGCCCCCAGGAAGACTGTGCGCTCAATGGCACGGCGCATCAAGCTAGAGTGAGGCGGCAGCTCCCAGTACTTGAGCACGTTGAACGGTACGCTGTTGAAGACGTAATCGAACTGTTCGGTCGTGGTGTTCTTGGACCAGGGGTTGCCTCCAGTCTCACGCCATGTGACGTTGAGGTTGTTGGAGTCCTCATTATACTTGACGCTGAAGACCTTGGTCTTGTAGGCGATGCGGTCTTTGATGATATTCTCGAATGCAGCGGGGAGGCGGCTGATACCACCATCAACGGTACGCCACTCATTGGCCAGGAAGTAGACAGTCTCGAACTCCCACATGGGCCAGACAACATGAGACGGGGTGACCTCATCAGTCACATTTAGGTCGGTATTCATAACGTGGAGGAGGTACTCAACCTCAGAGAAATCAAACATGCCAGTCTCCACAGCCTCCTTGTGGGCCTTGAAGACATTGGTAGCGTAGAACTTCCGTCTCTCGGGCGTCAAAGCCTTGAAGTCATCAAGAGCCTGGATAGCTTCCTTGGCTGCGGTGGCGTTGGAGTAGGTCGTGTTGGTCATGAGGGAGGGGTCGGCGGCGATCTCCTTGCGACCGGGGACAGTGCCATCGGGACGGCGCTCCTTGGTTGCAACAGGGGCGTTGTCGGAAACCTGGATCCACGGGATGAACTTGACTTGGAGAGCAGGGTCCGCGTCAGCGTTGATCTCGTTGAGGACATCCGCCAGTTGGTAGATCATCTTCTGATCGTTGATGGGGTAGGTCTCGTTGGTTTCAGCATCGTAAATGCTGTGCGGAAACCGCATAGGTCCCAGCTCGTGGTGCTGATGCTCGTCCGGAGTTGATCCGTTCAGGTAGGTGGTGCGAATACGTCCGCCGATTCTTTCTGAAGACTCCAGAATCTTCCAGTTGTGAATTCCGACTGAGTCGAGTAGCAACTGTGGCTCTTATTAGCTTCTTCTCACAAACATGGAAGCCATGAAAACTTACACCAGTATGCAGACCGGAGATACCAGCACCTAAGATACCAAACGTCTTGTTCTTTACCGATGCAACAAAGACATCGTCAGGTTGCTTCTGCTTAAGGTACTCAACGCCATCAAACCAGGGGCCCATCGGGTCCGTGGCTTCAGCGAAAGTCGCACGCTTCCGCATCTTGCGACTCTTGACAGAGTGTTCTGAAGAGCGGCCGACAAGCTGGCTGTCAACAAAGGCGTGCAGGCATCCCGAAGACACATCTTCAGGCACCATCCAGACAAACTTTGTAGGTCTTTGATCTGTCCACTCCAGATGACGCTTCGCAGCAGGGTGAGAGCCGATGTGTGTCCGTCCAATCTTGTGGTGGGCTTCGAAGGGGGATCTCATTCCGCAATCACCGTAGACAATGGACAGCTCTCCATCGAGAGGTCCATTGTACTCAATGTTGATGTTACGGACTCCGTTCCTCTCAACTTCAAAAGGGCCCTGGAAAGAGACCGTCTCGCGGAAGACGGGCTCCGCAACAGCCGTCTGGCAAAGACTGGCTGCGGCAGTGAGGAGAGTTGACCAACGGGCAGCCATGTTGACTATGGCAGACTTTGAGGGCAAGATTGACAAACGGTGAGAAGTCCAAGAGGCTCATGGCTGATGCCCTCGATTGAAATCTGCTCTTTATATGGCTGTCTCCCCTGCCTTGACTATGCATGAGGCTCAACCAAGTGAGGTTTTGATAAGCACCCGGATGGACATATTGGAGGCTTAGCAGATCTCTAAAGGCTGGGCATCATCTAATTAGATTGAATTAAGTCCCGTCACCGAGGTTTTTGGGGTGCGGAGGTTGCGTTTAGTCGAGTTTTCGTGTCATGTTGCGCAGGACCGGTTACCGACTATCAGGGCCCAACTCCGCAATCACTGTAACAACGTGGGAGGCATGCCCGAAGACGGCGCAAGCGACCACAGAGAACGTGGAAAATTCTAATCGCGCATAGGTCATGACGGGGGTCAGAGTTCTCGCTTCTTTGGAGTTCATATCGTTGGTGTCTTGGCGGGAGGGACGCTGCATGGGCCCGGCCTTGTTTACTATCCCGGCATCGGAACCGCGGGGAACCCTAGCTTGTTCGCGAGTTGCGGAAACCGACCATCGGCTCTTGTTTGTTCTGACGCCTTATCTTGGATGAATCTCGACCGTGTTGTCGCGGCTTGACCTGCATGGAAATGGCACCAGAGTTGCGTGGCGGTAATGACGAGCGAGAGCAGACGATGGGAAAAGGAAGTTGGATAATGTAGAGAAGCATTCGCTTGAGGGGCGTTAGGTAATGGGTTGCGTGCAACTCTAGAAAATGGGGCCCCCATGGTGGATATCCGGAGGCTCGATACCCCATCAGGCAAGTCAAATACTCGAACCCTCCTGGAACTTGAGTCGTTGCTAGCTGCCACTATCCAGGACTCATCGGAGTTGCGGATTCCCTTCAGTAATTCGTTGGAAGGATGCTGTAATTGCCCACTAGAGCTGTCAATCTTTGAAACTTTGGTAGCTTCGGCCGAATGTCAATGCCGACGTTGCCAATACAAAGCGGTGTATGTGTGGGCCGCCGGTTAAATGTGTCAATTCTCATTGCCATCGCCAAGACAGCAAAATCGGGGTCGACAAGGCCGGATCTCTTGGCTAGAGATAACTTATCTTCATGTCAGCAATTGCCGGCCGGATGCTAAGGAATACGTTATCATGCGAGAATCCCCCGCGCGAGACTGCGTGCATCTTGACACCGGCACGGTCCGTTCATTCATACCGGCCCGGATGTCATGGAGATACTCTTCACGGGGCCGACTTGACTTGCTCAGTGGTGATCTCACTATAGTCGCATTTTGAACGCCCAGCGCCTAAAACTTCCTGTCCTTAGGATTTCTTGGGCGGCGATTCACTAGCGACGGTGTCATGGGTTGAACGGCTTTCATATAACCATCAATTGCTTTTAGGCCCGCAAAACTGGTGTAACGCTTTGTCTTCTTCTCTTTGGCTGGCAATCAATTGAAGAGATATGTATAATCGGATATTAGAAAGAATCGAAGTCTTCCAACAGGAACTTGATATCCATGCAGACATCAAATCAGCTACTCGGCGTCCCAATCCTACTCATGTTGTAACTCAGATCACACCTTTGTACGTATTTTCGCATGCACCTCCTCTGTAGTGCGAATAGGTGAACCGGATCGTGGAAATCATCCGGTGCAGCCCTCATGCAGTTCCGAAGCAGGCTTTTGACATCCTCAACTCGTCAGTGAGTAGCGATTACCATATTCCATGGCACTTATTCCAAGGTGGACGGTCAATGTTATACCTAGTTCGTAGAGCTGATAGGTAGTATCATTGATTATACGAAGCGAATCCGAGGGACCGTATGTCATATTACGCTCTCGAACTCTTTTTGTTAGACAGCCTCGTTACCCAAAAGCTTAGAGTCATTCTCGCCTTCAGGACGTGCGGATATCCTTGTAAATCCATTTGGCGGAGGAAACTCGGGAGCAAACCCGCGGCCTATTCTACAGGTTCCGATCCAGTCCACAAATCAATCCCTCTAGCCCACATAATAGGCTCGGTATTTTGAGGTTTTTGAGTGAACTCTTGTCTTTCTTTACTTCCGTGCTTTCCGTACCTTAGCTTCACGGATGTAAGAGAGAGTCAGTTGTCACCAGTTCAGAAGCGGGGTCAGCATCATCTCTACACCTTTTGCGACATATGAGAGGATAGCATCGGGAATGATGAAAAATCGATAACAGCATTAGCGTGACCGATCTAAATCAGGAGCGTACTTAGATACGTGACGGTCACTACTTGGAAAGCAATACATTGAGGCAGCCACCGGCATGCGCCATGACATCTTCTAGGCTGGACGCCATCTGAGATATGTGACTGCTAACTTTGCGCCCGTCGAAGTTGTAGTTATAGGCTCTTAATCTAGCCGTAGTTAATCATTGAAAGCTCTTTTTTCCTACCTTTTACACGTCGGTAAATACTTCTTCAAACAAAGGCTAGATCGATTAAGACGGCCATAGCGCGCCCTTGCCACCACTCATCATCCATCGCACCTCCATCTCGTCACGGTGCAGAATTTTTGCAACTCGCCTTGATGACTGACTTCTCGTCAGCATACTGGTACAATGAAGTCGTTAGACTTTACCGTTGAACTGTCTTCCCATCGCCATGGAATGCATGCCTGGCTGCGAAACATCTGGGACAGAAGATCTGCAAGCCCACATTCTAAAGAACAGCCGATGATCACTTACTTTTGCGCTTATGTGATAGACCGGTAAAAGTCGGATATAGATGCCGATATGACGAGATGGCCCCCAGGTTGTGGGTTGCTTCTCCAGGAACCACAAACTTTAAGCCTGGTACCTGGGTGAGTCTTCGTCTGAAGAAGCAAGAGGCCGTTTCAACCCACCCATTTTTCTTTTCTTTCTTAAAGACGCTTTGAGTTTTTGAAGTGGTGTGTGGCCCGTGAACCAGCTTTACCATTGTTTCGTTTCACGTTCCAAGATTATTGGAATCGTCAAGTGCTGCCGGTCTTTCGTCCGGCGCAGGCAGCGCTCGCGCACTAGAAGAGTTATGAGAGTTTGGAAGTCGTCTTGTTGCAAAGTTGACGAGTGTCTTACTTTCAGGGGTAGGTTTTGCGCGCGACGATTTTGAGACAGAGTGTTGGGATACGTTTCCCTGCATAATCCTCATCCGACCACAAGCTGTGGTCTTGACATTTTCCGCCTGTTCCTTTCGTCTTCATCACAAGAGAGGAGACGGGAGTAAGTTTGATAGGTAGGGTATTTTCGGTCACAGGGAAAAGTCACGATGAGAGCGAAAGGGCGCAAAAAAGTAGAAGGACCATACTCCAGCTAGAGCAGGCAGTCGTGTCTCATTATCAGTAATCCAGTACTGTTACATGTAATCCCTCAAAGACCACTCCACCCTTTCAATCTTAGAATATGTGCAAAAGGAATGACTAAATTACTCCTCGTCCTCGAAGTCGGTGGCCTCGATGGCCATGGCGCGCTTCATCATGCGCTTGAACTGGCGGTCAGACTCAGCAACAGCGCGAGCGAGGTTGCGGCGAGCGGCGGCGGGGGTGTTGCCGGCCTGAGCCATCTGGACGGGGACGACACCACCGAAGGGGCCGGCGCGAGCGGCGTTCTGGCAACGGACCAAGCAGACGTTGTTCTGGCCGGCGACGGTACCAGTGCAAGTCTGGCCAGCGGGGATCTCGGCCTTGATGGGGAAGTCGGTCATGGCACCAGCCTATGACTATTAGTCTCGAGTGCTTTCTGTGGTAGGATGAAGTGACTTACGCGGTTGCGGGAGTTCTGGCCGGGAACGGTGACGGGGACGTTGATGTTGGTCCAGGAGGTACCAGTGGCATCACCGTTGATCATGCAGTCGTAGGGGCCACCGCCGTCACCGTTGACCTGGTGGACGGTCATGTCGATGGTGCCACCGGCACGGATCTGGGGAAGCTGGTCGCCAGTGGCGGCCATGATGGCCTTGGTGCCAGTCTCCAGGTCGTTGGTGCCAGCACCGACGGTCTCGCCGAAGGTGTCGGCGGCCTCACCCTTGAAGCGGGTGGAATCGGCCTGGAAGGGGTCGCGACGGGTTCCGTCACGAGGAGTGCTGAGATCAACACCGAGGGCCATGCCAGTGCCACCGAGCTCGCCGGTAGCACCGATGATGGCACCGTGGCCAGCCACCAAGTTGGCGGCGGCAAGGATAGCAGTAGCAGCGACGGTCTTGAGAGACATTTTGACTAGTAGTTAAGAGATGAATGAGATGGTGCTCCTTGCCAGAGGAGTGTAAACGAGTAGTATCCTGCCGGAGGAGGTATTAGAACCGAAAGAGAGAAGAGACTGCTGAAAAGCTGAAGATGTTGATGCTGATGATGAGAAGAGACGAGAAAAGGTTGGGAGGAAATCAGTTGCTTTTGTACTCGACATTTCACGATGTTGAGTCGATACTCTACATTACGCCCCCCAGCACATGAAAGGCAAACTTAGCAGAATATCTCCTACGTCGCCTGCACGATCCACATACCGTCTGGTGCCTTGCAACCCTTGGAACCGACACCAGCCCCAACATCAAGCATATTGTTTAGACTGTAGAGTGGGAGAGAAAAAGATGAGGCCAAACGCCGGCGAGAACGACCGCATCTCGTGATGGAGACAAGTTCGAAACTGGGCCCTTTCCGATTCGGATCGTCGAAGGGAGGCTCTGTGTGGGAGCCGACAAGGGTTCGAACCTTGTTGAAGAGCCAATCGCATCGCGATCGCGTTGTCCCCCCCCCCTCCTCGAAGAGGGCAGGGAGGGGAAGAAACACTGTCGCAGATCAGAAAACGTTTGTCGCACATCCCTGGTGTGCCTGGGAGGGAAGATGATGTTCCAGGATCTGCGCCACGCCCGTATTATTCCAGGGCACGGGAGAGAATAGCCCAGATCAAACACACCAGACCTGTCTCTGCCTCGCCCGTTTTGGTTGGACTGGTTTGGTTTGGTTGGTACCGCACGTTGGCGAGACACGAGGGGCCGTGCGGAGAGTCTGTGGAAGGGCGACTCAACAGAGGTGATGCTTGCCCTGCGGCGCGATTTCAAGTCTCGAACCTGCGCTCGGCCATTGGGAACGTTCGTCCATAGTGGAAGCGTAATCGTGAGCGACTGGGAACCAGAGAATAGAGAGAGACGCAGAGATCTCTGACGGCTATCATCTCAATCTTCTGGAACAAAGGCCCCTAAAGCCCACCCCGTTGCAACTTGCTGTGTGAACTTGGACAGCGGACGATAATTAGTGGATACGCAAACGACGAGAAGTTGAGATGTCATGTTGGGCTTAGCCATGCCCGTAGTGTCGTGCCTGGCACCGGTGCTCAATGCCACCCTCTGCATATTGGTGTTTTACGGATGGAATACCGAAATGGGACAGAGGCGGATAGTAATCACTAACGGGCTGAGAGAGGCGAAGTCCCTGCAGAACGCAGCGATGCTATGCATCATTCTCAGCTGGGCACCGCGGGAGCTAGCGCTTAGTGCCAGGTACGCCAGGGCAAGCTTCACCACTCCCGTTTGCTTGTCTCTGCCCTTTGGCGGGCTGCCCAGTCTCATTGGTCTTTTTGGATTTAGACTTGACTCGGCTGCCCGAAGTATCCACACAAAGTAGCATTCGCACCACTCCGAATAGGTTGAAGTGGTGGGAAGGGGAAACAAGGAGGTGGCCCGCCAGGAGCACGGAGTACGGGGGTACGGAGGCATGAAGGCCTCCAGCCCCGGGAGGAGGCTGGGGGATTTGATCGCCGTTGACATGGCAAAGGAGGCAGGAGGGGCGCATCGTTTCGCTGATCATTGTGAATCAATACTGCCAGCCGGGCACGATTCCTAGGAGACTATCGCATGAGCCGCCGGTGGTTTCCAGGACTGTCGTTGCACCGCCAGGCGTTTCTCGTTTCTGTGGATCACCCATCAACCCTGGGGAAAATCAGTTCCAGGGCCAGGCGAGGTGAATGTGGCCCTGTTCACATGAACACTTTGAAAGATCCGGGGGTGGCCAGGGGCAATAGGTGGGCTTCATTATGGGGGAGACCTGGGCAGGGAGTATCGGTTGCCTTTTGCTCCGATGCAAGCATGGCAGTTCTAGACGTCCTGACAGGGAACTGAGGGGCAAGTTGATACAGGGGGGCCGTTGCGCTTGGATCTGGCAGACACTGCAGACACGACCATCGCCAGTACCACACTCGCAGCTCACGCAGCTAGGACTCGAGAGCCTCAGCCAATCCATGGAGACCCATGGAGAAGGGGGCGCGGCTGGCTGAGTCGCCAGCTGTGATTCGTGTTGTCCGTGCTTCACCGCAGCATACCTGGAACAGGAACTGGTCCACCCCGCTCGAATAGAAGCGCGGAGAAAAAATAAGCTTGGCAAAAAGAGTTGTGTCAGAAACACGATGGCGAAATCGGGTTTCTACTGGGAGTCTGGGACCGGGGGCTTGCCTCCCAGGATATGATCGCATTGGGAAGCATGGGGACACACAGAAGACGCCCGTTTGCTATTCTGGTTTGTGGGCAAGAGTCGCCTCTATGCCATGAGGTGCACATTCTACTGCGTAAGGTCCCACGGTCCGATCCCAGTCATTCATACTTGGAAGAGCAGTCGGGAGGTCCGGCTGATGCAGAAACCGAGAAGGGTCATGTCAAGTTTTGATAGTTAGAACATCGACACACTTTCAGGCAGCCTCACGGGCAATTGAGCCTTCCAAGACTCCTCTTTAGTTGTGTTTAGTCGTGTGCTGTAAAGCTTGTCAAGACGGAGCTTCTTTGCCGCCTTGCGTAGCACTGGCATTTGCTCAGGCCTCTTCTTGAATTCTTGGATTTTTCGCCTTCTCCCGGCTCGGAGCCGAGAACCGGCTGGGCGGTCCCACTCTCTCGGCCGATTCCGTCTTCCGTGGTGGATCTGCTTTCCCGTGAGGCCCCCCCGCTAGCTAAGCCTTCGCCGCAATGATTTCCCTCTTTCATAAGAACCACAATGATTTGCATTCCCGCGCCCGCGATGCTTGCGTAGATCAATCATCATCTGGCAAACCAATCGCAATACGGCGCATAGTGTAAAAGGGGGGAATTCCTCAGCCACAGTAAGGCCTGGTGCGAGTCGCCAGGCCCGCTGTGCGCACGAGACCTGACGCGCCCCTGACGCCGCACGCGAGTTTGATCTTCGCTGCCAAGCTGCCAAGACACCTCAAAACTCGCCCTACCCCGAGCCTTGCCTGCAGTACTCGGGTGCCAGGCGGTAGGTATGGGAATCCTATGGTCCGGTGGGATGGATGGCAAGAAGATGCGTAAAGATGCAAGGCTACTACGTACATACGTAAGGTACGTAGTACAGCCAGGACTACCTACGCGAGGTTGCATTACATGCCAAGAACATACTTTACGTAGGGCAGAGAGGCATAGCAGGGGGCTAGTCATGACCATCGCAGCACGGAAGAAAGCCTGTGAGGGCAACTCTCTCCGATCCTCTCGGATGGCTCCAGCTGTGAAAGCTTGTGTTTGGCGAAGTCTTCACCCAAAGTCGTTAGTCGAGAGTTCATGCATCGCGCAAGAGACGAATCGTACTCATCGTATATCCCTCGTCATGAGTGGTTTAGCATTCTCTACAAGTGGCGGAAATGCAGGTCCACGGTTTCTATTTTGCGAGGCACGTTTCTGACATTTGGAAAATTGAGATTCTTCAGCCTGTAGTCTTTGAGATGCTCCTGAGTCAAACCTTTTCGGGAATAGACTCTCATCGATTACCTTCATCCTAATATCTGATGCTCGGCATGAGACGCCCTACTCCATCGACCGAAGTTTTCTCAGAAGCAGGCACCAATCCTTTGACTGCCCCCATCTCAACTACGCTCGTGCCGCGAGCAGTTCGCTCACCACCGCTGAGATCTCGCCATCTATACTTGTCGCCAACCCATCTGCCTCCAAATCCCATGGGACGGCCGTCTCAGGCCCCTTGCCCACCCTCACAAGCTTCACTCTTCCCCCGCCTCTCATGACGAGATCCTCGTTGGGCCATCTCAAGACCCCCGGCGTCGACATCCCTACGCCAAGCTCTAGGATCACTGTCGTCCTTTCCTCACGATGCACCACGTCCCGGCGGAACTGCTTCCATCTCTTCTCCCCATTCTCAAAGGGTTTCTCGTTGAACCAGTGCCCTGCCCTCACGCAGATGTTCATTTTGCCGTTGCAGAACTTGCAAAGGGGCACCTTGCTCGGTTCTGTCAATATTTGAGATACTGGGTCCAAGAACGCCTGCGCATCTGTAACTAAAGGTGCCGATGCCATTGTCGCCTCAGGTCGGCAATTGGCCAGGCACTGGAAAACCGAATACGATCCTTGAGGGGTAGAAAGTCTCTCTGGAGATAACCCGTTGGCGATAAAGAGACCATCGGCGTTAGACGTCCTCACATGCGCGTTTTCCCCAAACCTCTCAAGCCATGAAATGAGCGTTCGGTACATTCCGGATTTTGGCCAAGATGTGACCATCGCCAAGTGTGTGAAGTAGTATCCCCAGCGAACCTGTTCCGTTGGCCAGGAATTGAAGCCAAAGACGCTGTACAGAGTTCGCAGCCCATACTTCAAGAAACCGGGAAAGTTCTTGGCAAACAGGGCCGACGAAGTGTAATCCAGCCCAACGGAAGCAGAGAGACCGGCACCGGCGCTCACAATGACTGCGTCAGCCGCGTCCAGCCACTGCCTGGCCCGGTCCAGCGAGTCGCACTGGATCAGCGGCGGATGATTCGCACTTGCCGGCGGAGTAAAAGTCGGCGCTGCCCGCCCCATCCATGAAGTATGCGGGGGAGAGGCCAGGATCTCCTGGTAGACGGCATGATCTGCGTCCGTGAAGGTGTTGAAGATGATATCGGTGATGGACGTATCCTCGTGGTGCTCGAGCCAATCTGCGACCGCGCTGACCGCCACGGCTGCTGCATCTCGCGCCGGATAGGCAAACAAGCCGGTCGAGATGCCGCATAACGCGACAATCTTCCTGCCATCCGGCGTCGCGGGCAGCGGTTCGACTGCGTCAAGAACGCTGCGATAGCATTGGGCGAGCTGGAGAGTCTCGTTTGTCGTTGGTTTTGAGCCGCGTTGCAGTTGCGGCCCGACTGTATGCACCACATGCTTCGCTGGTAGGCAATACGCGTCTGTGACTATCGCTTCGCCCGGTCCGAGTTCACGGCCTCTTTCGTTCATGACCCGGTAGCACTCGTTCCGTAGCCGGGGGCCGGCAGCAGCGTGAATGACATTGTCTATGCAGCGATGTGGTGGCTGGAAGCACCCGAGGCCCTGGCTGTTTGCGGCATTGGTAATTGCAGTGATGCCGGTGAGAGTCGTGATGTCACCTTGCCAGAGCGTAACTCTAACGCTCTTTTGGTTCGCTCGTTTGAGTGTTATCGTCGGTTGAATAGAACCAGCTAATGTCAGAACACGATGAGACGCCTGCTGCTGTAGGACTGAGTCTATCTCGATCAGAATGTCTTCCGGGAGAGGTGGGTCCGGTGTGCGGACACAGAGTAATTGGTGAAGCAATTGTAGATGTGTAGGGGGCTCCAAATCGTCCAGTTGGTCCTTAATATGACGGAGATGGTGGTGATGATGGCCGTGATCGCAGTCGTCATGATCTGAGTCAGTGCCCGAGTCCGCTTCGTCCAGTAGGTGGATGAGAATTTGCTGTAGAATGTCCATGCTTTGGTGTTGTTGTTGTGAAAGTTCTTCGTTTGCTTGCAGCACCTCTTTTGATGCAACTCCAACCTCCCAGACAAGGGGACACTACTCTCTTGTACAATTTATCTTAGTTCACATGGCGATATCGATTTCAAACATGGCAAAAATCTGTTTGTGAGACTATTCATTTTGGTTCCGATTTTATCTTGCTTTGGTGAGCCGCCGGAAGCAATTTGCATCCGACCCTCGACATCATGAGACCTCTCAGCGGATTCTAGAATACTTTGTGAAGTAATATACTAATCAATTCCACAACTGTGCCGACTATGGCAACAAGCGCGAAATACAGGAAATATGAGTAGATTGGAGAGAAGGTCATATTTTTGTCAAACACACTTGCATTTGCAAGCTGTATCCGTTGATGATATTCGTTAAGTCCATCTGAAAGCCCGTAGTTACATATCCTCCCTCATTATTAGCAATTCTCACCGCGCACTACAACGCTCCACTTCATCTTGTCGAATGCCTGTCCCGAGGATCGCAATACGTTAGGTGAGTTCCTCTTCGCGCAAGTTTGCAAGACCTTCTCAGCCCCCTGTGCAATGCCGTCGAATGTTCTCATGGTCTTTGGATTGTCGTCCTGTAAAAGGTCGTCTCAGCTTTGCGCGGAGAGTGTCATTCTTGATTTCAGACTCACGTCATTACACCACCAGATGGCAGTTTTGAATTCGCAACTCATAAGAGCGCACTTTCCCCGGCCAACCTCGAGTTTAGCCCTTCTGTGCCGGATGCGTTTGAGATCGTTGATGCCTTCTTTTACAACGGGGACTGAGCCCAAGGGGAACTTATGACAGACGACATGCGAAAGATCGAACTTGTTCGGCTCCTCTAAGGCTGAAGAGGTGGTAGTCGAACCCGATTCAGAGCCCAAGACCTGCGCGTACAGAGAGTCGTAGGAGCGAAGATCCGCCAACACCTCCTGGACTGTTCCATTCAGAACGACTTTCTCGGTTCTCGGGCTTATATCATCTTGAAACTCCCATTCTGGGATGATAATCTCATACCCTTCAATAGGGGCCAGGTTGGTAGTTGCTGATCCATAAGCCTAATATCATGTTAGTAATAAATCATGGAGTAGCCCTGCAATCTTGGGCATACCAAAACGGCCAAGGAAGCAACTATGAGAGCTTGTACTTGATGGAAGCGCATTTTGATGGATTCAAGCGATCGAGTGTCGAATGCAAATATGTGAAGTTGAGTCCGAAGGCTGTCAGTCAGTATGTGAATCGTTGTAGATGGAGAGCCTAAGGTAAGCGGGATCAAGTTAAAGTGATCCATTAGAGAACCTTGAGGTCTCAACAGATATGAATGACCGCTTTTATCTGTGGAGCTGAACTTTAACATGAAGATGTGGTTGAAAATACTGAGCAGACATCTTCGCATCCTTCATTGACGCTACCTTAGTGGCTGCTTGAAGCCTTAGAGGTGCCGTCTTCTCGAGTGTCGGCATACCGAAAGGAAAAGTTTCAAGGACACCTTGCACGCTTAAACTAGTACTTTCCTATCTTCACCCCATACCTCAAATATCTCTGTCTCATATGTGTCTAGGTAAATCCGATTGCTTTAAAGGTGAACAGGTTCATATGCTCGAGCGCTGAGTGAATGTGTACTCTTCTTGTTATCTCATGATGCTATGTGCGCTACAATAATGCTACTATTCTTCAAGGACTATGAGGAATGTGCACTTCTCTATCCGCTACACGATAGACATGAAATCACAGTTACGTGACTAAAGTCGAGAAAATATTTTTCTCATTCTTTCTTTTTCTAAAAAGGAAAAGAAAAACTGTTTGTTTATAAATATCATTAAAACTAAAAGATTCAAGAGCATCTTTTCGAGTATCATGAAAACTCCGCTAATGAACAAGAAAGTGCTGCAGATTTCAATTCAAGAATAACAACATTCATTCTAGTTGGGTTCGTTTTGCAATCTTATTATTGAAGTACTCGACTTAGCGATGTCCGAGACTTCGGACCTTGACACGCTCTTGCTGCTCCCGTAGCTAATGACACCATAGGTCATGAGAGTAATGCCTCGTTTACGACCAGCTCACCCAGCAAAGTGCCGCCTTCAAGTCACCCTCTGAGAAGCAGAATACTAATTCTAAATAGACACGAGCTCATAGCCGAGACTGTGAGACATGACTTGGCACCTCCACCATCTCATTGCCAACAGGTTCATGTCATGGCGGCTTGCCTGCGTAGTCATGGGTTCGTGGGCATTTCACCTTATGCAATCACAGATTGATCGGCTACTGCGTGACAGTAGACGCTATTATGAATGATAGGAGGTTTTGATCAGCAGTTGAAGATGCACTGGGACCAAAGCTATCAGGGCGGAGGCGAGGGGATGCTTCATTGTCCTTATCACCTTGCTTCAGTGAGAACCTTTCAGACTTGCATCCGATTCCCTTCAGAAATAGAAAGAATGCGTGATTGTCCTGACTGTAAGGTAGCTCGGTCCTCCCCTCTCGAGCTGCCTCACTTATCATTCTGTTGTCTGGTCGTAATACCGCTATCGCTTTTCTGCCTGTGCAATTGGGATATCCCTCTCGACGAAGAAAGGGATATCTCGCATTTCAATGAGATAATAGGCGCCAATCCGACTGTGAGAGAAAAAGAGGGATGGGGTTCAGCTACCTAGCTCACCGCCATCGTAAGGTAGCATCATGCATCCGAATTCGTTTCTGGCATGGTCGTTCCCTCAGCCGCACAAATTATCGAGAGTCTCAGCTGAGTTGAACCCGCATTAGCACTTGATCTAAAGAGAGGTCATAAATGCATTTAGTTGGCTATTCCACAAGCGGAAACCCCTGTGCGGCATTCTTCATCCACCTATGTGCTGAGAGTATTCAGGTAGCATACAGCCACGGGACAATAGTCCAGACCCTTCTGAAAACGGCATCAATCTCTCGTTTACAGTCAAATGGTTCACAGTTAAATAGTTCGATTGTTTCGAAACACCTGATTCGTCTGGAACCGAACGTCCGTGCCCACCACTCACTAGCAGTTCTAGACTTTTGAAAACCGGCGTTGATGCGGTTATGACTAGGGTTCTTTCAGCTCGCCGCAGCATGTTCTGAGACTTCACAGAAGAGCGTAATTTACGGGGTTCGAAGACTACAGGGTTGCCCAAACACCTTTTAAGGGCGGAGCACGACTTACTTTTGTTCTGAGACCTTCACTTGATCTAATATATCATCTTCTCTATCCGCCCTCATAGTCACTGCAATATCTCCAAGCAGTCAATTTACTTCAAAGGCCATTTTAAGTAACGCTAGCTATGGCTACCAACAACAACGTACACGGGAACGCCATTCCTGCGAATTCCCCCCCTCCCCCGCAAAAATACGTCTCAGCTCTCAGAATTGAGGCGTCTGACGACTCGGATTTCTTCCCGACTGGCACTTGCGTGGACAACAGTGGAGATCTGGGTAGCCCAGATTGTAACAATGGTTTCGGCGGAAAGTATACTTACGTCGTAAAATCTTTTACTACGGATCCATCACGCGCCATCACTGGATTAAGCATTGAGATCAGGGGCGACGACGACCGGGCATGCGGAGGGGACATGGCTCAGGGAGCTGGCGGCGACTACCGATATGTGGTCACGTCGCGAGATTTGACCATGCCTACCAGGATCAGTGAAGTACAGCTATGGAGATCTCCCAACGGCTCTGTTTCCCTCGATGATGCCCGCGCGGCTGGATGGGACGGAATAAGTACAGATATCAATCATAAGAGAAGTGGCGCGTACCTGTATCTTGTTTGGAACAATGTTTGGGCCTGAACGTGGCTCATGTCGAGGACTGGAGTGTTGTAGACTAGGGGTTTTTTCGTCGGTCAACTCGGTTTTCCCCTTGTCAATGTTGATATATTGTTGTGCTTTTCCGGTTTGGAACAGTAGGAGTCGAATGAAACCATTTGAACCTGTTGGGAAGAGGACTATACAACTTGTCTACCTACATATACACATCCTTGTCATCCGGCCTATTTTCAGTCCCGACTACCATCCATTGGCTCATACCCCTACTAGTTCCTCTTTCATGATTAAGATCAGTCATGTAGGAAGGGACCGGGTTGAGACGATTATAAACCTCTTGTTGAAAATTCAGTTGCAGGTCAAAGCTATAATCGTATTCTCAAAACACCTTTTATCCGGTAGAATTAGGGTAAGAACTAGTATTTCTTTAGACGTCGTCCACTTTAACGAACCATCACAAGCGCCATCCATCCAAGACATCCGTATCGTTATACACAGTTAAGTCGAAGTAGTGTATTTGTCTTTGTCCACCTCGGCCAAAGTTCTCCGACGTGATGTTGAGCAAGGTAGCCGAAGTAGTCGAAGACGTCAAGTTTGTCAAGCCAGGGAAAGCAGCCTCCACCATGCTCGAAATTTCCCGCGGGGTGTAAAAGTCGGGGCCCTTGGCTTCGATGTTCTCCTGGAAGAAAGAAACATAATCCCTTGTATGATCGACATCAGCGAGCGCACTGAAGGTAGTGGACACTAGAGCGTGTCCCGGTATGACAAGACTAGGCCTGAGGCCCGTGATGAAGTCGAGGGTCGTGAGCCAAGACTCGGTGAGGGCGGGCGTAAGAAGGTCGGCGAGCCAGGCATGCATCTGGTGGTCGTAGACGACGTCGCCTGCGATTAGTGTCTTGATAGACGGAATCCAGAATGAAGATAGATCAATAGTATCGCCGCCAATGTTCTTGAGTATCTCGATCGGGCACTTTTCGTCGCCTGGAAGGGTGAAGAAGGAGAAGTTGTAGGCAGTCGGAATCGCGGGGACGGGGGCGATAATGCCGGGGCCATAAGCGGCAGACCAGAATTCAGTCTAGAACTCTGTTATTACCATTGCTTCTCAAAACGTCAACAAGAATGCTCACTTTGTTAATAGCCTCGTTCTGGATCCCATGCACCGTCTCTGGCGTGGCGTAGTGCTTGGCCTCGGGGAAGTGCTGAAGGAATGCTTTGCCGCTCAGATAGTGATCGGGGTGATTATGCGTTGTGAAAGCCGCCACAAGAGGCTTGTCAGTTGTGTTCTTAACCCATTGAGCCAGGGTTTCCGCGTCGGCAACTGCAAGAGGCAAGTCAATGATCGCAGCGGCTTGAGAGCCAATGATCAGAGACGACACAACATCCAACGAGAACCCTGGGCTGATATAGCTTTCGACTTTGAGGTCGCAGGCGCATGACGCAGCAGCTTTCCCAAACACTCCTGATAGAGCGACTGCGGTGATGATCTTGTTGAACATGACGGTGTTGCTGCGTTTGGTGATGGTAGAAGAGCCAAAGACTTTGATGAATTTTCCTTGGATGCACTAAATGCTCCCACCTTGGAGATCCGGCGCTCATGAATTTATAAAACATCAAACTACGTTTGCAGAAAATTTCAATCCTTCAATCTGCTTCCGAGTCTTGGCCCAATATCGAGTGACCTTAAGCCGCCTCGGATGTATTATGACTGTGGAAGAGTCGGAGCTATTTTGTTTCCGTTGCCACTTTTTCTGAACACCTTCACTTGTAAGCATCAAACCTGCGGCGGCGGTCACTACCATTCGAAATCAGATTGACCATCGCGTGAGAGAACCCCCAAACCTTCTACAGTTGGAATAAATCTTAGTGATACTTCCTCCACCGGGTTCATGTTGTATGCTTATGATCTCTCATTTTGTAATAGCTGGGACTTCGGATCCATCGGAGATTGCGCACACTTCTCTTTAGAACAGCCTGCGGCTCCATCAGAGAAATTCAGGCTTCTCAAGATAGTTGACAGATATTTCTAGTCATACTTGAGGCTGAGATGATATGGCGATTCCACCTGGACATAAATCTCAATCGCGGAGGCTGCAATTCACTGCCAAATGTGGTGGCCTCAAAATGCCTACAAGATGTTCAGAAGCCAAAGAGCGATATGTGTGAGAGAGAACAACGAATACTTTGAAAGGAGATTGGTACAAGGAGGGGAGAATCGAAGAGAGGGAGGCCCCCAAAACTAGACTATCATCATGGTGATAGGAGGACATGCACGTCTCACGTGTCTAAAAAGCAGCGCGACTTGAGCCTTTGGAACGCGTCTTGGAGAAATTTCTAGTCAAGATTGCGATTAGACTGTTCATTTCCGATGGCCTTTGTGTCTTGTCCCGAAGAGATGGTAGCCGCAAAACTTTGACCCTCTAAGTGCGTTCTGGCCTAGTCCTAGCCGCTGTTCGAGTCAAAGCATTTGGTCATGACACGCCATCATCGACAAAGAACCACAGACCCAATCGTTCCAGAAGTCGGCTCCTTCAACGGCCGTGCCTGAAGGCTCATAACGGCCATCCCCACGACCTCGTATTCCGGCACGAGCAAGGGTAACCACTCCTCATCGTGACCTTCAACCAGCCCGCGCAGGTGTCGTCGCGATGTCAGACATGACACCAATAGAAAAGCTCTCAGGCACAAAGAAAGTATGCTTGGCCGATCTACCGATTCTTCTTCGGCAAATACCCGACATTATGCTCGAAATAGCCTCGCACCTCCCCACGGAGTCCGCCATGTGTCTGGCCCTTACCTGCAAATCTCTTTACGGTCTCCTGTCCCAGACGACTCTTCCAAAACTAAGGACAAGCGACAAGAGACTCAACAACTTCCTCTTCATCATTCTCAAGGACATCAGCAGTCAAGGGCTGTACCTCTGTCATCACTGCACGCAACTCCGACATTGGATCTGCCCCACGGGGATGGGCTGCTCAGATTGCCCCTCCATCGGCAAAGGGCAATTACTTTGGAACACGCCGCATGGGAGATTAAACGAAAAGATTCATTCGTGTATCGGCGCATCAGCATATTTCACATACACCGTCAACGGCTCAGAAGACAGGAACGACAACTCGAGAGTGGTCATGCACCGGGATCGAGGAGGATGGCGATTATGCTGTAGCAAGAAATTAGGTGATGTGCTTACGACTGACTGATTCAACATCATGATTTAAGACAAGGAAGGGGCAATCAGGTGTGACAGAGGGAAATCTGAGGTTATACCAAATTTGTTATTCAAACGCATAAAGAAATTCTCATGACTACATGTACCCTAGCACCTATTATCCTTAACGCCAATAATATGCCCTTATAATGCTTTATCTAGCAATAATTCAGTTCAGTCCAATCTGTTCAAGCAACCACTTGGCCTCTTCAAACACTTCTTCCGGCGTGCCCTCAGCCTCGACGGGGAGGATATCCAACTCCGCGACACCCGCAGCCTCATACACCTCAACCTGCCCCTCGACCATGCTCGCCAGCATGTAGTGACCCTTGCGCTGATTCATCCTTTGCACAAGCGTCTCGGGGCTGGCCTGGAGGTCCAGGAAGACAACCTTGCCGCCCTCCTGCTCAGCAAAGACGCTTCGAAGGGTGTCGCGATACGACTTCCTCAGAGCTGAGCAGCTGACAACGACAGAGTCGTAGCCCAGATCTCCGAGGGCTTCAGATGCTCTCTTGCCAATGCGGCTAAGCCATAGAGACCGATCCTCGTCGGTCAAGGCGACATTGCTACCCATCTTCTCGATTGATGCCTTGGAGTGCAAGGAGTCGCCTTCGATGAAGGGTGCCTTAAGCGAGGAGGCCAGAGAGGTAGCCAGGGTAGACTTTCCGCTGCCGCAAGGGCCCGCAACCATGACGACCGTCTTGGCTGAGCCCTCGTTCTTCTTGACCCAGTGGTTGGCCTTGAAGTATCGGACAAAGTTGTCGACAAGCTTCTGATCCAACACGGGCGCTTGAGCGAGCGCGGGTGAGAGAGAGCAGGCGTTGTCGGTGACGTACGTCTTGGACGGTGAGAACTCGTCCTTGTCGTACTTTGACGCGAAGAAGTCGACGAGCTTGATGGGCGGGTTGGCGGCGGGATCCGGGTTCGAGGCGCGCAGGCGACGGATCCACTCCTTGGGCTCGACCTCTTCGAACTCGAGACCCGCGGCCTTGAGTGCGGGGAGAAGATCGTCGGTCCAGCTGAACATCTTGGGGTTCGCGACGTTGGTGAAGACGCCGTCTGCGTCGGAGAGGGAGATGTCGATGACGCCCTGCGCGACGGTGTCTACGGGTAGCCAGGAGGGTGTCTCTTGGAGCTTGGGCAGAGCGCCGACGGTGATGGCTGTTTGGAGCATGAGGGGGATGGCCTCCGTTGCGTTCCAGACGCCGTGCTGAGTGTCCGCCACGATCTGGCCGATGCGCAGGACGCGGGACTTGATTCCGGCCTTGGTCGCCTTGGCGCAGAGATGCTCGGCGACGACCTTTGACTGGGCGTATCCCATGCCCTGGGCCCATTCGAGATCCGGGACGGACTCGGGGACGGGGATCGTCGTCGCGCGCGCGACGGTGCTGACGGAAGAACAGAAGTTGAACGAGGCAGGGGAAGGTGCTCCGGTCTCGACGTCGCCGGCAGCCTTGCACAGGGCGATGAGGTGGTTGACGCCAGCAATGTTGCCCTTTGCGAAACTCGAGAGGCGCATGTTGAAGTTGACGGACCACGCGGCGTGGATGACGAGGCGGAGATCCTGCTTGACCTGGCGGTACAGGTCGTCGGAGAGACCGAGCTGGGCATCGGCGAGGTCAGTGGACAGCGCAACGAGCTTTCTGCGGGAGGAGGCGGGCAAAGCGTGGTAGAGTCTGCGCTGGATGAGGGAGCTCTTGACGCGGCGGGCTGCGTCGGCGTCGGAGCTGGCGCGGGTAAAGCAATAGATGGTCTTGATGGTCGGGTCGGCGGCAAGCTTGGCGACGATGTGAGCTCCGAGAGAGCCAGTTGCGCCGGTGACGGCCTATGACAAGGTTAGTACAGAGATGCTAGAGACTTGTTGCTTGGGACATCAACTTACGACTGAGGACCTAGGAGCCGACTCGATAGGACCGAAGTTGCCGTACTTGTCAATAAGCTCTTGCATCTCGCTCTCGATGGGAACGTCGGCCTGAACACCCTCTCCAGTACCGAGACTGTAGAGGTAGGCGCTCAACTTGTTGATCGATGGATGGTCGAACACGACAGTCTGGCCGAGCTTGTTGTCGCCAATGTCGACTGTCCTCAGGATATCGGAGCGCATCTGGATAGCCTGCAGGGAATCAAGACCAAGTGAGAAGAAGTCGGTATCGTCATCCAACTGAACCTTCTTGGAGAGTGTCTGGACAAGGCCCTGGCGGATGAAATCTTGCAGCTCGGGGACGCTGAACTTCTTCAAGTCGCCGCTGGCTGCGTCCGCGTTGTCGTAGACCTCGTCAATGTCCTTGGCGTACCGCTTGTAAAAGGCCTGGCGGATGACGCTGCCCTTGTCGGTCCTGGGGTACTCGCAGTCGTAAGGGAGAAGCTTGATCATGTTCTTTGAGACACGGGCATAAGCCTCAACGGACTTGCTCGCGCTCTCAACCACGGGCCAAACAATCTCGAGAATCTCGTCATTGCTCTTGCCAGCCAGCGCCGGAGCTGGAACGATGAGGGCGCCGAGAGACGGGCGACCGACACCGAAGATGACGCACTCGGTGATGTTCTTGTTGGAGCGGATGGTGCCCTCCATGTGGACAGGGTTGAACTTCTCGCCGTTGACAAGCGCAATGGTGTCATCGAGTCTAGCAATGTACTTCCAGGCCTTGGGGATCGTCGGGTGAGGCTCGAACAGATCCTTTGTGCAGTATGATCCATCCTCTTGGTTCGTGGCCACCTTGGCAGGCCAGCCGGGCAGGACGCAGCACTCAAACAGATTCGGGCCGCGAGGAATCCACTTGAGGTACGGCGCGAGCTTCTCGTGCTCGCGAACATAGTTCCAGACCTTATCGTTGGGAGGGCGGAAGGACGTCATCAGCTGACCGACCTCAGTCGCGCCATAGTGGCCGACGAGGTTGACGCCGTTGTTGACGAGGGTGTCGCCGAGGTCGTCGGGGCAAGCGGAACCGCCGTACATGACGATCTTGAGCTGGCGGAGCAGGTCCATGCCCTCGTCTGTCTCTGCGAGGAGCTTGAGCGCGTAGGGCACGCCGTAGAAGATTTCGAAGTTGTGCTTGCGCATGATGCTTGTGAGGTGCTCTCTGGTTAACGGGAGATCCGCGTTGTACAGGTGGATGGGCTTTCCGCAGTAGATGGCGCGGTACAGATTGCAGATGCCGTGGTTGTGGTATAGAGGTAGTGTGATGAAGGCCTTCATGTTCATGCTGCTGGAGTAGTTGTGAATGGCCGACTTTTGCGTCTGGTAAATGGGCTTGGGCAAGCCAGTCGAGCCTATGAAGGTCAGGCATGCTCAACAGCGGATAGGTAGATTCCAACTTACCACTAGAGTGAATGATGTAGATCAGGTTGTTAGTCTCAACTGAGAGATCACGACCATAATCCAGACGGGTATCAGCGTGGACTTCGATAGGGAAGTCAAATGTTGACTGGCCGGCAATCTCAAAGACATCAAGATGAGGCAGAGTCTGCTTGGCTCCCTCGGCCGTTTCGAGGTATCTCTTGTCAGCCAGCAGGAACTTGGCACCTGTAACGTTGATGAGAGACTCAATGGCCTCCTGTGAGATTCTTGTTGACAAGAATAGCGTCGTGTGCCCAAGCTTGGTCAAGGCCAGCATGGTGACGAGGTAGTCAAAGTTGGAAGGCCCGAGGACAGCCACTGTTGTAGGCTTCTCATCTGAGTTGAGGCGGCTAGGGATGCGCTGCTCGTAGAACTTTGCAACACGGTAGGCAAAGACGTCAAGCTGCCTCATGGTGTAGTCGACATATGTGATGCCCGATGAAGGGTAAGACACAATGACTTGGTCGGGATTCGACCGGGCGCGCCGGCGGACCAGCTCGTCCACAGTCTTGAGAGTAGAATCGTCATTGTCCAAGTCCTGCACGGTGGCAGAGTCAATGATTGGATTTGCGTCCAAGCTGGAGCTCGGAAGCGCCGCGCTTGTGGGACCGTATACTGAGGGGGGACTCATGGTGGATGATGTTGCGGGTGGTTCATCCAAAGTCGACGATGAGTGTTCTCCGGATTGTTGATGATGATGATGATGAATCGATGACCACCCTGCTTTTGAGGTTGTGGATGACTTGATGAGTGGTTCATGTGCCACCCTTTTGAGAGATGGAGAACGGCTCCGCGGCCCAGGCAAGACCGTCATTATTCCGACGCCGGTGATGTGAATTCCTCAACATCCGCCATGCTGATACCCTGCCTGACGCCTATCCGAGTGGACCACGCTTGTGGCGATCGAGCCGGGACAGAAACCTGGAGGAGGGTCTCCGTTGGTGGGGGAGGCATGAATCCGTTTCCCCGCTCATTACTGGGGTTAGGTGACGGATTTTGAGGGCTCCGCCGACGGGTTTGGACGGATTCAACAAGGGTGTGGCTAGCTCCAAGGAAAAGAATCCGCCAGTCTGAACCACAACTGCGGACTTGATGGTAATGGAGTCTTTGGGGAGCCACAAGTCTTGCTCGCGGTGACAATGGCAGAGTGGCTGAAAGCAATTTATTATCTACTTGATCTTTCCATCAAGTCACCTGTTCTGGGCACATTATTTGACAATTGCAGCTTGAGTTGTGTAGAGTTCAATAATTGCATTCATACCAGCCACGGATAAACGCCATTGATCCTTGCACATACACTAAGACACTCTCTCAAGATGCCTCTTACAACACACTTCACTCTCAACACTGGTGCAAAGATCCCTGCAGTGGGATTCGGCACCTGGCAAGCTGGACCTCACGAGGTTGAGCGTGCTGTTGAGACTGCCCTGCGCTCCGGCTACCGCCACATCGACTGCGCCGCCATCTACCGCAACGAGGCGGAAGTTGGTGAGGGCATTCGCAAGAGTGGCGTGCCTCGCTCAGAGATCTTTGTCACGGGAAAGCTCTGGAACACCAAGCACGCCCCCGAAGACGTTGAGTCCGGTGTTGACAAGACGCTCAAGGACTTGGGGACGGATTACCTCGATTTGTTCCTGATGCACTGGCCAGTGTAAGTATCACTCTTTGCTCCTTTGTGCCTGCTTTAATGCAAGAGAAATACAATAATGCATGTACTGACCGCATCTACAGAGCATTCAAGCCGTCGGATAAGTGGTTCCCCATTGACTCCAACGGCGTCTTCGAGCTGGCCGACATTGACCCCGCGGAAACGTGGGCAGCCATGGAGAAGCTGGTCCAAAGCGGCAAGGTCCGCGCCATTGGCGTCTCCAACTTCACCAAGCAGCGCATCGAGGACCTTCTGACAAATACCAAGACGGTGCCAGCCGTCAACCAGATCGAGGCGCACCCCTACCTCCAACAGCCGGACTTGCTCGAGTTCTGCAAGTCAAAGGGCATCCAGCTGGCCGCCTACTCGCCTCTAGGCAACAACCAGACAGGGGAGCCGAGGACGGTGGATGACCCTCTTGTGGGTGAGCTGAGCAAGAAGCTCGGGATCGACGGCGGTCAGTTGCTTGCTTCTTGGGGTGTGCAGCGCGGCACTGTTGTTCTGCCCAAGAGTGTTACCCCTAGCCGGATAGAGTCCAACTTCAAGGTGCAGGAGTTGCCGGCGGATGCATTTGCGCAGTTGAATGGACTGGAGAGAAACAAGAGATTCAACTGGCAGACGAGATGGGGTTTCGATATCTTCCAAGAGCTGGGAGAGGAGGAGGTTAAGAGGGTAGCTCAGGAGACGGGCCCTGAGAACTTGACAAAGTTCACCATTTAGAAGACATAGATCAATGCAAATATTATAGACTGTATTTAAGCCTTCAGACCTAACCTCCTATATCCGGCATCCAAGCTAACGGATTTGAGTCAATGTCCAGGTATGGGCCGAAAGCAGAAGAGTCGAGGTCTAGCCAATCGGTCGTCTGCCACTCATCGAGCAAGTTGGATCCAAGGAACCCTGCATCGCTCTGATCCATCAGATCAACGGTGCCAGATTCGGCACCATACCCATGGTTAAAGTCGAATCCGTCGGTCGCCATCGATGTTCCTCCGTTTCCTCCATTGGCTTGCGGGGGCGGTACATGCGCATCTGCAGACGGCGCAGCCAGTCGAGGTGCAGAAGCCCGCGGCGCCTGTGAAGCCATCTGAGTTTGCCGTGACATCTGGCCCAGACCTTCTGTTCTGAACTCTTCCAGGATGATGGCGTACCGGCGGCTCGGGGAGTTGGACGCTGTGGCGTGCGCGAGATGCGTCTGGCACCGCTCAGCCAAGTCCATGAGCTTAGTATGCTTCGTTTTTCCTTCGCCCTCGAGCGTGATGCCTCGCCTCTTCTGTTGGATATCCCATACATACGTGACCAGCAGAGCGCAAAACGTGACGTACTGCGTCCACCAAAAGGCGTGGAAGATGGGCCCCTCGGCGGCCATGCCGTCTACTGTCTCGAGCACCGTCCTCGCTGCGCCAATGCACTCTAGGATCTGCGTCTCACTGCCGGAGCTCAAGTTGCCGAGGAGAAAGAGGCGATTCGCGTGCATGATGGCGTGGGAGTAGGCCAGCTTGAGGACTGTTGCTTGGCGGCGGAAGCTTGGGATCAGCATCGAGGGGCGGATCGAGCCGAGGTGAGGCGGGAGACTGGCGCGCCATTCGTGGATCTTTTTGCTAAGGCGGTGTGCGGCGGCGACGCGTTCTTGTTCAGAAATTGCTTTTATTGAGTAGACTTCTCTTGATGTGTTTCCAATGATTTGTGCGATTCTATCACATGTCAGTATCAATGTAGAGAGTGTGATTAGACATGGGGCTCACTTACTTGGCGTGGAATATCAGGGCGTCAATGTGACAGTCTGAATGCTCTTCCGATCTCTCAATGGGTCCCTGTGCAGTCATGTCCTCGTCGTCGATCCTATCCGGGTAGTCTTGGTCAATGTCATCATCGTGGAAGTGCCGCGGACGGCCGAATATGACGCCCAGGTACTTGTCTAGAACGTAGCTGGTCCAGAACGTCCGCATACGACACTGCGCCTGGATGTAGTCCGAGTTGCCCGGGGTCAAATGTCGCTTCTTGGCCGCTTTTCTGTGCATACCCAGCGCGGATATGATCTGAAGCGCATTTCCAAAAGTATACCAGGCGCGGTTCATACGCGACGTGGTTAAGAGGTAGAGAACCTGGATCAGCCGTGACTGAGCTGACTCCAGCCGAGGGAGCCCTGTCTCACGCTCTGTGAGCTGCAGTGCGACGCAAAAGAGCTGGTCACTTCGAGCCAGGGATAAAGCCTCGCCTTCTGGTGAGTGAAAACCCTTGGACTTTTCATTGTGAGCGGTGGCAATGGCGAGCGCTGTGAGGACGATAGAGGCTTTACCCCGGCCAATGTCCTGCCAGACGGCTTTTCCGTGGCGAAGGTTGTTGATCATGGTCTTTAGCCATGCCTCGACAGAAGGTCTGTGCAGAACACGATAGGTCGCGATGGACACATCGAAGTACAGTGCCAGCAGGTCCTGGATCTCTCTGGAGTCCGGAAGCGATAAGTTGACCACATCCTCGTCAGTAACAGGGGGCAGCGGCTTATCACCAGCCAGCATGAGTGGCTGGCTCTCGGTCGAGGCATTGAGCTCATCCGGGACGATGTTACTCTCATGTCTCGAGAGCCGCTTCCACGCCCTGTGCAAGAAAGTCACACCTGACGTCGGGTCGAAGATCTGGCCCTGGATCTCAGCCATACCGAGCTCGGGCGAGGCTCGCGACGCCGGGCCCTGGCTCTCGCGTACATGTCCCCTCAGCGAACGCGACGGCGCAGCCGGTGCAGCGACGTGTTCTCCGCCTCCCTCTTCAGTAGTCTGGTACATGACAACAGGCGGCTCCTCGGATCCGGATACGGCATTGGAACCGGTAGACCACACAGCTGAGGGCGGAGGTGTCGGGGGGCGACCGCGCGAGTACTTTGCATCGTAGACGCACGTGAGGCCCTTTCTGGTGCACTTGTCGCAGGGAATAGTCCCGCTGCACCTCGCCTTGCGCTGCTTACAAAAGTCGCACGCGCGGCTGACTTTCTGCAATTTGCGGCGATTCGCTGCGGCGGCGGCGGCAGCGGAGGATGAGGACCCAGTGCCAGCCAACTCATCGGACAGAGGTGAGTGCTGATCGGCGGCGGAGCTGAAGCTTCGTTTCCGTGAATCTCCACGGGGACTGCTGGCTGCGGCGGCCGAAGCGGCCGATGAGGAGTGACGGCCATCGGGAGCCGGACTTCCCGGGCCGGGGAGAGGACGGCGGTACTCCGGGGCGTCCATGGCCGGGAGGCAAACGCGACGCGACGGACTTTTGCAAGGGTCCACTCCCTCTGGTCTCCCCTTTTCCTGTTATCTTGGCCTTTTTGCTTTTCTGATTTGTCTGCTTATGCGCAGCGTCCCAGTGGAGCGACGAAAACGCACGCACGCGGTTACGCCCGCGCGTTGCGCACAGTGAATGGGCGGGTTACCTTGGGGCAGAGGCGGGAAAGGGTTCGAGCCTTGAGGATGGATGGAAAGTCGGAAAAGAAGGAAGAGAGATGGGACAGGAAACTTGAGCGCAAATCGACGGAAAACGGAGGGGATTTGTCTGGGGAAAGACAAGAGTTTCTGACTTGGGGGGAGGCGGGGGCCGCTACGACGACCAGGGACAAGGGTGTCTTCTCCCCCGCTTCCTCCTCATCTTTGCTGCGGGGGAAGCACTAGGGGGCACATAGTCTTCCTCGTTTGTTGACTTGATTGTTGCGGCGTGTTCGGTTCGTGGGTATGCGATAGATCCGGGGTTGTCCTGGGTAGTGCTAGATCCGACACCGAGGCGGATTCTTAGGATTTCTGGGGGAGAGGAACCAGAGGATGGGGCAGAGCCCGAGTTTCCCCGTAATCAGAAGACGCTATGCAGCAATTATCAATGTGATGTAACAGTCAACAGAGCGGATGAGTAAGTAGCATTCTCAAATGGCCAGTATCACCTGTCGAGTTTCCGCATTTGACTTGTTCGGCACGTCTTCCGACTTCCAAGATAACATCTGCATGAGGGTTGCAGTCCATCGCGATACCTACTTACAACCGATCATTGCCGGCAAAGAGGCTGACAGGTCCCAAGAGTCAGGGATTCTATCGGGATGATGTCTCGGCATGCGCCAAGAGCGAGTCAGTAGTTGGACATCAGACTGATGATGAGTAACAGCTGGAGGTTGCTTTTGTAGCTTGGCAGGCACATGCTTGGCACAGGAAGACTACACGGTTTAGTCCTGAGTTGACGCAGCGACCTCCAAAAGAGCTGAGTCGTTGCAGACAAACATCTCCCATCAACGGCATTGAATTACTTTCTTGGTAGTGATCCAGCGCAGTAAAAGAGTTCCCCACTTGAAAAGATGGAATCACTGGGCATTATAAAATCGGCAATCATCACAATAGCGCAAGATAATTCAGCAATATTCTGGAGTTGTGATTGTGAAGAAGTTTTCGGTTGTTGGCAACAGACTACACGCGATTATCGAGTCTCTACAGACCAACAAGGTAGACGAGCTTGTTATTAGGATAGGTCTCAAGTACTTATACAACACAATTGATACTATCACTTCCGACTCTTCATGAAGCCTCCGTGAAGTTTTAACGATTTACGACACAAACATTGCGGCCAGCTACCTTAGTGAATCAGAGACAGAGTATTTGGGCCAGAAAGGATTGCTGTTCATTATCGGCATCAACAATCGCTATTTACTCCGGGAAAAATAATAAGTGTCAAGAACATCTCCGCGCCTCATCCAACATTCTATAGCCATCAACCGGCCACCGAGACCCAGTCTCCGCCATCCATAGTCCGCCTACCCTACGACATCATCGCACAGCTCTTACAGAGTGTACTTGAAGTGAGGGCTCTTGTCACCCATATCCATGAGCTGCTGCTCCGTGTACTTTGCCCGAATCTCCTCCTCGGACATCTTGGCCTTTCTATCATTCCCCCACTTGTAGCTCCACTCCAGCAGCAGCGCAACGATCAAACCGCTACCGCCAAACGCCAGCGACAGCCCGAAACCGGTGTAGTACTTTGGCTTCTCGTTGTCGAGGTACATGTAGCTGCCAATGATACCACCGATATTGCCCACGCAGATGTTGAACGCCACACCGATGGCGCGGCGCGAGGCGGGGGCGAGGTTGTTCGCCGCCCAGGAGGATCCCGCGGGCTGGATGGGGTAGATACCCATGCAAGTGATGATAACACCAACCATGGCGCCCGCAATGTTACCAGAGAGATCGCCCTTGAAGGAGATGATGACGCCGTAGCCGATGGTGATGAGGCCCATGGGGATCGCGACGAAGGGCATGCGCCAGTAGAACCTGTCCGACAAGCGAGCGAAGAAGATGGCCGAGGCGGCACCGCAAAAGTACGGCGGGACAGTCATGAGCTGCGCGGCGGTGTTGTTGAAGCCCATGGCCTTCGTAATAGTCGGCAGAGTAAACTTGGTACCATAAGAGCACGCCGAGGTAGCGAGGAGCGCCCACGCCTGCATGTACAGCCTCCAGTTCGTAACGACTGCCTTGAGATCGTGCCACTTGAACTTGTCCTCCTGCTTCTCGTCCTGGAATCGCCCGCCTTGCTTGATGAAGTGCTGGATCTCGAGGAAGCGGATTTCTTCGGGGGTGAGCCACTTCCCGCTGAGCGAAGGGCGGTCGATGAGGAGGAAGAAGGTGGCGATGCCGAGGCCGACGGTGAAGACGCCCTCGAGGATGAAGATCCAGCGCCAGCCTTCGTAGCCGCCTACGCCGTCCATCTTTGCGATTGCGGCGGCGAGGAGGCCGGAGAAGGCGCCGGAGAGGGCGGATGTGCAGTAGAACCAGGCGATGCGGGCTGCC
The DNA here is from genome assembly GCF_011075155.1 of Colletotrichum scovillei. Lineage (NCBI taxonomy): Eukaryota > Fungi > Ascomycota > Sordariomycetes > Glomerellales > Glomerellaceae > Colletotrichum > Colletotrichum scovillei. The sequence continues at coordinate 383,452 of NW_023336269.1, forward strand.
AGGTCGCGACTATTTTACCTTGTTAGTAGAGGTCTTTTGAGGGAGAAAGATGTATTACTCACGGCAAGTACCAGAAGGTGCAGAGGTAGACGGCACCAGGGTAGAAACCGGCTTCAAAGACGCCAAGGAGAAGACGGACGCTGAGAAGACCGGCAAAGTTCTTGACGACGCCGTGGCAGGTCATGATGACGCCCCATATCGTTACGAGAGTACCGAGGTAGACCGATGGACGGTTGAACTTTTTGAGGATGATGTTGCTAGGGACCTCTACAGGACATTAGTAACTTGAAGTATAATGGTGTAGTCTGAATGGAAAGGGGTAAAACGTACCAAGCAGGACATAGGGAACGAAGAAGAGACTTAGGGCAATGTTCCACTGCACACCGCTGAGCTTCAGGTCCTCGGCCAGACCTTCAATCTTGGCATTGCCAATGTTTGCGCGGTCGAGATGGGAGATGAGATAGAGAACCGCAAGCATCGGCACCAAGCGGACGTCGATCTTTTCTCACGTTAGCAACTAATGTTACTTCCTTCTAAAGCAACCGCCATGCTATGTTGGATGATTCGGCTAAAGAGACTTGACAAACCTTGCGAATCGTCTTCTTGCGCTGCTCCGGCGAGAAATTGGCATAAAATTCGGCATCGTCCTCGCTGAGTCCCAGAACGCGAACATCGTCGATTATACGCACCGCAGGCGCCTTCTCCGAGTCTGACCGGGTGTCGTCTTCCCTGTCGTCGACGAAGGAGATCTCGGGCTTGTCCGTCGTCGACATTTTGCACGGCCTCTATGTTTGAAGTCTTTTTTTGGCTACGCTGTTCCGGTTGTGACCGTTGCCGTCGGCGGGTTGCGATATGATACACTTGACACTTTAAAGAAGAGAAATGAAGTTGGAGGGATGTAGAGGAGGAGGGGGGAGGGAAGAAAAAGGGGATGCTTCTGGCCTAGAGAAGAAAGGAAAAGAGAAGCAGTAAAAGTTGAAGCAACGATCTCGAGATGTTCGCTCATATGTAGTTGGACGACTTCAAAGGACTAGGTAGCCAAAGGTAAATGGAGGCTCTCAGAAACACATAAGCGTACAAACCCGAAAGAAAGAGCAAGGTACAGACTTGGCACAACCACGGCGTTGGATCCTCCCACGAAAGCCGGCACTACCTCCACGACACTACTACCACCTCTGGGCTCTTGGCCCGGCCCATTCTCTCACCCTCGGTCTCTGTCTCTGTCTATCTGGCCCATGCTACCCTGCTCGGCTGCTCTCGTCCCCCCTTCGAGCCGTGATGGCTGTGTGGGGTCCCCGCAATCGCGGAGACCCGGCCGCTGTGGATTTGTGAACCCAATGGACTACGTAGATTAGGTGCGGTGGTCAGTGGTTTGAAGCCGTGAGAGAAGGTTTGCATATGCTCGCTGGTGGATGTGTTTATCCGTCGAAATTTTGACGGATTTCCAAACGCGCACCCAAGACCAAAGGGGATGGAACCACTTTTAGTCGAATGTTGCTGGCATCTGTCATGTAAGAATATGGACACGACGGATTTGTACCCACTTTGGATTGAATGAGCCTGGTGGCTGTTCCAGCATGACGGACTTGTCTCTAGCCGTGTTGCGCCAGCTTATTCTACTTTCCTTACCGGCTTGAAGAAACAACATGGTCAATGATCTCAACATGACCTAGGTTATCGGTTATCGTCAAGTCACACGGTGACATGATAGCATCCGTGCGGTTCCGACAGAGAGGAACAAGCTAACGGACTTGTCAACCATCGGTCCACGTCAATCTCTAACCAATGTCTCTCTCTCTCGAAAAGCTTCGCCCATTACCACCCAGACTACCACAGCGAAGCGAGACACAGACGATTCAAAGATACAAAAGCAAAAACAGGCATCCGGCAGTTGGAGGCTGCGGAGAATAAACCTAGCCAACCAGCCACCGCGAAGGGAATGCTTAATCCCCAAATCCCCCGAAGTCGATCTCCCTCAGCGCAACCCCCTCCTCTCCCTCTCCCCTCCTCGAATCCTCCCGTCTTCTCCCGCGACAAACACACCCTCGTGCGGGGAAGGTGTGATGCGGGGGATGGCGGACTTTGGAGATAGTCGACCGGGAGCTGACAGTCGCGTTGTCTCAGTGGGTTTGCGTCAAGTGGACTCACACAGTCAAGGTAATGCACCCGTAGGAAAATAATAAGTTGCAGCGGATTAACAATTTCGTTATAGATTCATATGCTTCGTCGGAATTAAATACATGCATTACAGCATTACGTGCTTTCGTCCATCATTTCCATAGCCAAGGTCTCTCTTCCCGCTCGGCACTCGGTGCAGCACACAGCGCACAACGCCAGCCAGAGACAATAGCAACACCCTCCACCATCAGCACTCTACACCTGCACATCCTTCTCAGAGTGCGAGACGCGAATCTGCTGGTGATAGTTATTCATCGCCTTCTCGTCGACGGCGCCCTCCTCAAACACGTCGACGGTGGTACCCTCGAACTTGCGCGCGGCAACCTTGTGCTCAAACAGCTTGTCCAGCTCGGCGTAGGTGCGGCCGCGGGGCTCGGGGACGCGGAAGTAGGTGTACACACAGCAGAGGAAGCAGATGCCGCCCCAGAAGAAGCCCGTGTAGTTTTGCCAGTTCCACGCGCTGGGGTTGAGCATGTAGGGGGTGAGGACGTTGTTGATGATTCCGACAATGTTGCTGCGGGGGTGACGCGGTTAGCATTTGTTCGAGTTGAGACCGAAGAGTGCATCGGGAACTTACTAGAGGTTGCGGCCAAGCACGACAGTCTTGATCTGCAGACGACGCGACGGCAATTCACTGACGAGCGAGTAGCACACGGTGCCGACGGTGAGCTGGTAGAAGAGAGCCCAGACCATCATGATGGAGCCCGTCGCGAGCGCGCCCTGGTCGCGGTGTTCGGCCGGCACGAGGCCCAGGAAGCCGAGGATCATGAGCATGCTGCAGAGACCGCAGAGACCGTAGAGATACAGCGTGCGACGGCCGATGCCCCACGACATGAGGAACCACGCGCCAAAGACACCGACCATGTTGATGGCGTACTGACCGAGCGCAAAGTTGTACGAGTTTCTGGTGGAGAGACCGGCCTGCTTGAGGAAGTATCTGCGACATCCTCATGTTAGTCCATCTGGGTACATAGAACGGTGGATGCGCGATCGAGACAGAAGAAACTTACGTAGAGTAGTTGGAGAACGAGTTGCCGCTGAGGTTCTGAATGGCCCAAACCATGCACACAATCTCGGTGCGGCGCAGGTCGACGCCCTTGAAGCAGTCCAGGTAGGATGCGCCTTCAGTGATCTTCTCCTCAATCGAGTTGGTGTGCACCATCATGGCGACCGTCTCGTCGGCGTCAAAGTCCGTCTCCTTGTCCCTGCTCGTCAGGCGCAGCAGCGACTTCTTGGCCTCGTCAATCTTGCCCTTGCGCACCAGCCACCAGGGCGACTCTGGCGCAAAGTAGATACCAATGGCCAAAGGCACCGGCCACATCCACTGCAGAGCGTAGGGAATGCGGTATGCCCACTCGTCCTGGCGGTCGAGCATGGAGACGATGACGCCGATACCAATCTCCTGGCCCATACCCCAGCAAAAGTTGACATAGGTCGTCAGGTAGCCGCGCAGGGCGACGGGGCAGACCTCGGAGGCATAGGTGATGCACAGCGTCTGGAAGACACCCCATGGGATACCGCAGAGGATCTCGGCAGCGAGCAGAGTCTGCACGTTTTGCGCGGTGAAGAAGATTGTGGTGAAGGCGGCGACAAGCAAAAGGCATGTGATGACGGTCCACCTGTAGCCGAAGCGTTCCGAGACCCATCCGTTAATGAAGAGGCCGATGATCTCGCCGACGGTGGCACCGTTGCTGAGGCCGGCCTGCCACGGCGCGGGCACCTGGTAGGATCCGTCGGCGGTGAGGACGCCGTACTTTTGGTTGAATTGCGGGAATGCGTAAAAGTTGCTGACGAGACTGATGTCGTAGCCCTCCATAGCAATGCAGGTCGAGATGAGCACACTCCAGGCAATGGCCTTGGGGTAGAGCTTAATGCCCTGCATCAGAGTCATCTTGTGCTCCTTATCCGTGGCCGCTTTGGCATTCTGGACAAAGTTGCTGGCGAGCTTGGCCGAGTGGTGATCGCCGATTTCGGCCGAGACGCGGTCTGGGGCGGCGACCACATCATCGTGCGCCGATTTGGACTCCATCGTGGATGGGTTTTGAAGGGAGGGTTGCGTTGCGTGGCGTGGTGGAGTTTGTTGTTGTTGATAACTGTTCTCAAAGAGAAACCGAATTCTCTCGAGGTTTTACGACGATGCACACACTATCGCGTGCTGCAAAGGGGAGATTGCGCGCACAACGAGCGGATCGTTGAGCGTTGCCAAGGCTGGCGTTGAGAGCGGATGTGGTGAGAAAAAGAGCTTCGAGAAAGCGGCCGCGCTGGGAGATGCTGCTTGCTGAAGAGGAGAGATCGTCAAGAGGTGGAGATTGGGGGGAATCGCCGGAGGTTATATAACAACAAAATATTCGCGCGCGACGGGAACGAACGGTCCTGGATTGTGTGGGACGATGGCTACGGGCCTACGGCTTCGATGGGAAAACCCACAAAAGAAAGGGCTCGAATTTTTTGACGAAGTGCGAAAGACTGGGGCCGGGACATTGAACTCGTCTGGTTGTTTGATTTGATTTGTTCCGTTCGGTATCGCGCGTCCTCTTTTTTTGCGGTCAAATAAACAAGGGCAATCTTCCGATAGACCAGTCGTCAGCTACTGGAAGGATGAGGAGAATCCTGTGCCGAGAAGACCAGGGGACTGGTCAAAGTTACCGAAGCCGTCGCAATTCGCAAGGGGGCCTTTGGACTCTTTGGCTTCTTGGAGACATGGAAGAGCAGAAAAGGGAGCTAGCCATTGGGCAGATTGGTTCTCGTCGGCGAGGGGTACCCGTTCATCTTTTTGATGGCAGATGCTGGGGTAATTTGGGACTTGGGCGAGATAAGGTAAAGCGACGTGACATTTCTGTCGTCGGGGTGCCGCCCAAGGGGGGTTGGCGTGTTTCTCTGTGTCATGACAGGGTGCGTTCGACATCTGCCAGGCCGTCACGTTGGGACGGAGATGGGAACCCTTTGCTGCCATTGAGTTTGTCTGGGCCAACTCTAGCGTGCGGGGGAAGTTTGAGCGTCGCCCATGTTGGTGGTGTCGAAATGGTCAGCTGAGCGGCCGTTGAATCGTTGGTTGCGTGCAGACCCAAGCCATCGGGAAGAAGTCCATGGCTGCTGCAGCAAGGGAGGGCGGGGAAGAAAAGTCCAGGTTCAGCTTTCGGGTGCGTGAGTACGGCGTAGTGAGGGTGAGAAACAAAGATAGAGTTGGCGCCGGTAGTGTGGGAGAAAAGGGCGGATGAATGAAAGGAAAACTATTGGAAAACTCGTTCGACTTTGCTGTAGAACCAGAGGCCCGGGAACAATTGAATCCAAGAGCCCAGAAGAGCCAACAAGAGTCTTCAAGTATCTGCGCCAACTTTGTTGGCAGTTGGGTACCGAGAGCGAAAAAGAGAGAGCGCTGGGGAACCGTCGGAGTGGCTCGGCCATCGGCGTCTGGCTGGCCTTTTGAGACTGGCCTGAAGTGCCCAGAAACTGGCAGAGTCTGAACTGGTAAAAAAGGGGTCCCTGACTCTCTGTGTGTCTGTGGTGCGTGTGTGTGTGTGTGTGCTATGTGTGTGTCGTGAGTGGAGAGGTGTCGTCGGATGTGCTGCTGACCAACTCGCATCCCCACACACGTCACTGGTCGTCGCCCCGGACTCAAGCTTCAATTCAATTTCAGATCTGCTCAAAAATCGAGGGGCTCCCCCAGATCTTCTCCATCTTCCCCGGGTTTCAATCATTTCATTGCAGCCTCAACTGGGGGCTCGGAAAGAATTGCAAGTGGCACAAGTGCCATGCCGTCTCCCGAAGCGCCTGATTCGCTAAGTGCCACGACCTGGTGAGTGAGACTCTGCTGATCCACCCGAGGAGGGGCGGGCCTCTCGGGGAAAAACACCTGTTTTGGAGGCGTCAATTTGGAGGCCATTCGCACCGACGGCGACACGGACGGCGGCGCCGCTCACCTTGAGACGCGGGGTGCCGAGCAGATTTCGGCGAGAGATGAAGGCAATGAAGCTCTCGCCGGTGACGGCAAGGTGAAGGAAGCTCAAGGTCGTCGTTGTCGGTTGCTGTTCTCACGCCGAGGAAGAGTGAGAAAGTCGGTTGCGATGGCTCTGGTCTCGGTTTGTGAGAAACGAGGCAGCTGTGGAGAGAGAGCCGGTGGGAGAGAACCGCAAAGTTTGACAGAGATATCATGATCGAGGACCAGGTTGCTGACTGTGTTTGATCCGTGCAGCGAGCAGTGTCGCGAGCAGCACCTGCGATGTGATCGAGTGCTGCCCATCTGCGGGCGGTGCCTGATGACAGGGCGAGAGTGCAAAAAGGGCTACAAGTTTCGCGCACCCAAGCACGCCGTATTCAGAGAGAGCCACAAGTGGCCAGCGCCGCCAAAGAAGCTCAAGTTCATCGACGAGACTCGCGGTGTCGAGCTCGGCGAGGACCTCGACAGCAACGAGTCCGTCCACGACTCGGCGCCGGACGTTGACGAGGTTGGGACAGAAGCCACAACAGAAGTTGCGTCCACTTCGCCAGGCACGGCTACAGTCGTGGACTCGACAGTCTCAGATGATCAGCGTCGGCCGTCAATATACGCAGCAAAGGCGGCAAGCTGGCCTTTGCCTGGCGACGAGAGCCGGCCCGGCGCCAAAAGCGTTGTTGATGGCGGCGACGTGGTGGACGAGCCTGTCCAACCTCCGCATCGGATATCGTTGAGTACGCCCGGCGCCGATAACCACAGCCAGCACGGTAGCCATCGCGAACATTCTGGCTCCGTCGTGAGTCTGCCACCGGTGCAGTCCATGTTGCCGCCGTTGGAGGGCATATACACCGATCGACCGATATGGCCTATCCAAGGCCGAAAAGAAGCCACGCTGTTCCGTCATTACGTGGACAAACTTGGATTCTGGGTATGTTGAAATAGCTGCGGGATGGCTTGCTTTTTTGAAGCGGCGAAGAAACCACACTGACCGGACCACCAGCTCGATGCGTGTGATCCCTCCAGACATTTCGAGGTCGAAGTACCGCAGCGTGCCGGCTCATGTCCCATCTTGCTTAACGCCATCTTCGCCCTTGCCTCGAGGCATCTCAGCCTGACGAGCGCATACGACTCGCTGGCATCGAACCGGTACCACGAGCAGTGCCTCAACTACTTGATTCCACTGCTGGATCACGCAGGAACGGTGTCGGACGAGAACTTGTTTGCTGCAACAATCATACTTCGCGTGCTGGAAGAAATCGATGTAAACACCCTGGGCCAGGACACGCACGGCCACCTGCTCGGAATTCACGCCTTTGTCAACGCCGGAGACCGATTCCTTATGCCGGGAACTTTGACGGCGGCATGCTTTTGGGCTGGACTGAGGCAGGAGATCTACAGCGCCGTCATCAACCAACAGGTGGTCCGAATGAACCTCGGTCATGCCATTGTCGACCGATCCACCACCCCGGCCGACGACTTTGTCTGGGCAAATCGTGCCATTGTCCACTGCGCCGATGTCCTCAACTTCTGCTTCGGGTCCGAGGCGGGGTCGGTGCTGCAATGGGGCCAGCTCGAAATGGCAAACAGAGAATGGAAGAACGCGCTACCGCCGTCGTACACTCCCATCTTCTTCCGAGAAAGGACAGATGAGGAGGCTTTTCCCGAAGTATGGTACCAGAAGGCGTGTCATAGTGAGTATACCCCTGGTCTGGTCCCGGTCTGGTCTGGCCTGATCTCGGAACTGCTCCCGGACACGGAGAGTATCTCAGAGATCCGACGATCCGGAAGGCTGGCTCATGGCCAACTCTCCTATTCATGAACCGCTTACTAACAACTTCTTGGTAGTCATCGCTGTCCAACACCACATTCTCGCCGAAATGTACCTCGTGCTGTTCAATCCGAGCATACCACGAGTCGGCGGTGGCCGTAAAGCCGCTGAGAAAAGGTTGACGCAGCAGATACAGGATCTCCTGCGGAGTCTCTGTGGAATCGGCATGTGCAACCAGTGGTCACCGCCGGCCATGTTCACGGCTTGTATGGGTATAGCCATCGGTACGTTTTGTTTTTTTGTTTCCTCCTAATTCGTCTGTCGTTGCTTTTTTCCTGTTTCTGTAGCCTTCAAACTCGAACGTCCTCAACAGTAGACTAATTTGGGCCTCCCCCAGCCGGTGATCGATTCGACACCAAGCATGACCAGGAAGCTCTGCTGAAGATGCTCAGCATCACCGAAAAGGCCCACGCAAGGCCCACGACAGCGGTGCGGGATCAGCTGATGCACGCATGGGGCTGGATGGACGGGGAGGCAATGAACGAGGATTGAGGAGGAGCACAGGGTGACCGCCCACTTCGCCCTACCCCAGACCGCAGAGGTTGGGAGAGGCGGGGTTCAGAGACATGCGTAGGCGAACTGGACTGGCAGGCCAGTCGCCGAGAAGATGTTTGATGAAAGCCTCTTCCATTGGATCACGATAATGACTGTTGGGCGAGACACGAGAGAGATCGCCCCTCACTAGGATTGGATATGGATCACGATAGACTTGGTGCATGGGGCTGGACTGGACTGGACTGAACTGAACCGGACATGACTGGATACGTCCCCCGGACTTGGATTTCGCTTGGTTTGCAATCTGTGGATACCCGACTTGATAGTGTAAAAGCGTCATGATGCTGTGTTTGTAGTGGCAGGATCTGGCTGGCCTGGCTTGGCTGGCACAGTAGTATAGCGTACGATGCAGGCTGAAAGCAATCGGACATATTTCGCGATTCCATCTGCTTGGTTCCTCATTATCCGCGGGTTATCGCTGGCCAACCTGATCTCGAGAGTGTCTGATTTCAAAGATGGCGATGCTCACGGGCTCCCCGCACACGGCGCACACGGCGTTCCATCCACATGGTGCCCATATACGAATAGATGAGCATCGTCGTGTACTGCCGGCTGGTCTGAGCTTGAAACTGACAGCTGCCGTGGCACATTGGAACACGTAGGGACCATCCAGATCCCGCGGGGTTGTTTGGGACGCGTGGGGAAGCCAGCAGGTCTTGGCCAAGCTCGCCCTGGATTACCGTCAGGGACGACATTGGGAAGGAGGCCCCGAAGCTGTGACGAAAATTGATGTCAGACGTGTTCGTTTTGGGCGAATCGAAGGCTCCGAAGCCAAGAATCTCGGGAGAAGGCCGGGGCGGACACCGGGTGACGGTGAGGGGAGAGGTCTGGCAAGGGACCACTGGGATGTAGCCTCCGGCAAGTGTTCTATATCCAATCAGTAGGAAGCCATTACTGAAAAGAGGAGAGGAATCCGCGGGGATGGAGATGTCCTGCATTGAGCGGGAACGGCGTTGGTTGGCGTTGGCAGGGGGGGTGTCGAGGTCTGCGTGGCAGCCAAAAGCCAAAAGAGGGAATAATCAAACATAGTCTGCAAATCCCATGATGATGGCGGCGGGGCTAGAAGGTCTCGTAGGGTCGTGGAGGGGTGGACCGGGGGAAAAGCGATTAAGCTTTGCCGCAGAAAAAGAATCCAAGATTGGCAGAGACGCAAGGGCGCCGTCACATTGCATCGTTTCTGGCCATCCCGGAATGCGGTTGGCGTGGAGTCGTGGAGGTCTGGAGATGGAAGAAGCGTTCGAGCGTTTGCGACTGACAAGGATGGCAGTCGTGGATCTCGGGATTCTTTGCCATTGTCGTCGTGAGTTGGCGAGAGGTCAAAAGTTTTGGAAATTCCAGCGACTTACACGAGTCTCCGCATTGTCCAAATTGGGACTAGCAGCGAAACTCCAGAGTCATGTGAGATCATGTGACCGGAGATTCTGGCTGCTTCTGTTCCGGCGAGTGAAGAGTGGGTCCGTCTCTGGAGTTGGGTGGGGTCCTCTTCCAGCAAGAATTCGGCGATTTTCTCCTCTTCCAACTGCGCAAAACTTGGAATCCCCTCGCCGGCCTCGCCTTTCTTCGTCGCAACGTCGCAACTCTCCAGGGCCTCTCCACAGATCTGAAATCTCGCCCCGTCTTTCCTGCTCCATCTGGATCATAACCACTCTCCGCGGGGCATAGTTCTGCACGGGCAAGACAAGGGCCATGCAGATGACGACCCTTCACGGCAAAAACGTCAACTCGGGCTGCTTGTCCAAGTTAGCCTTTTGCCCACACCAGTACGGATACCCGGTGCTGCCATGATGAGGTACTTGGCCCGAATACTGCGTCTGGCGGGCAACACCAGGTACCTCGCCATGTCCGAGTTTTTTCCCGCTCTCCTCCTCCGTTACTCTTCTTGCTGTTCGTAATCTTCATCTTCCGTGATCTTGTCTTCAACAACATATTTAAAGACTATCTCCAGATACCTACTTCTCCCTCTTTTTGCTCATCATCAAACCAGTCTTCAGCATTTTGAGTGATACCCCCATTTGAAGGACCATCATATATCGACTCTTTCTTCACATCGAGCTGTAATCTTTCCTAGATTTTTTGTACCAAACTCTTCTTTTCGACTTTGCAAACTACTGTCACAATGGCTGCTGCTGTCGCCACCCCTTACGTCCGCACCGACGGACACGCCCTCGAGGAGACCACCGACTTTGTCGAGGAGGTCAACATTCTCAAGGACCAGTACAACAAGGCACAGAACGACTACGAGGGCGAGTCCAAGTTCGACTCAGAGAAGGACAAGACCGCTTTCCGCCAGTACGAGGATGCTTGCGACCGCGTCAAGAACTTTTACAAGGAGCAGCATGAGAAGCAGACCGTCGAGTACAACCTCGCTGCCCGCCAGAAGTTCGCCATCGACCTTACTGGCAAGATCCCCTGCCGCGATGAGATGACCATCTGGGAGGCCATGGAGAAGCTCAACACCCTCATCGACAACTCGGACCCCGACACCGAGCTCTCTCAGATTCAGCACTTGCTTCAGACCGCCGAGGCCATGCGCCGTGACGGCAAGCCCCGCTGGATGCAGCTTACCGGCCTGATCCACGATCTCGGCAAGCTCCTCTTCTTCTACGGAGCCGAGGGCCAGTGGGATGTCGTCGGTGACACCTTCCCCGTCGGATGTGCCTTTGACAACCGCATTGTCCTCCCCACCACCTTTGAGGGCAACCCCGACAACACCCACCCCGTCTACAGCACCAAGAACGGCATCTACGAGCCCGGCTGCGGTATTGAGAACCTCATGATCTCATGGGGCCACGACGAGTACATGTACACCGTCTGCAAGGAGCAGTCCAAGCTTCCCCGTGAGGCTCTCGCCATGATCCGCTACCACTCCTTCTACCCCTGGCACCGTGAGGGCGCCTACCGCGAGTTCATGAAGGAGGGTGATGAGGACCTCCTCAAGGCCGTCCTTGCCTTCAACCCCTACGACTTGTACAGCAAGTCCGACGATGCCCCCACCGTCGAGGAGCTCAAGGTATGTTCCTTCTCTCAATCCACTTGAACCTGATGATGAAGCTAACGATGCGACAGCCCTACTACATGGAGCTCATTGATGAGTACTTCCCCACCAAGGTCATCAAGTGGTAGACATGCCCTTCCAGATTGCATGTTACGACGGGTACGAAATGAGATGGGACCTTTGGCATACACGCCCTGGAACAGAAGTCATGTCGCCAGAGGCACGGCGTTTTAATTGGGATATTTCATGATAAATTTGAGCGGTCTTTGTGTGTGCGTATGAGATAAAAACATGGCCAGAAGAAGCCTTGACGAGTCAATTGAAAGTACTCGAGTTCAGAAAGTCTATAGAATTTCTTTGATAGACTAGCGCTCTGAAGAAATTGTTGCAGCGCAAAAAACCCCGGACCATGTGATGTTGCCCTCACCTGTTTGTCGTGATTCGGTTAGTATGGCCAGGTATCACGAGTATCTCATTTTGTCGTGATGTAGTAAGTCACACCTTGTCTGCCTTTCATCGCAGCCACACCAGATACAGTCACCTGCTTCATTCATCTCATCACACCTCGCTCGGGCAGCATAGATGATAAATGAAACTCATCGTGTCTATTAACCCAGAACTTCATTTCATCATCCATTAACATGAATGAGATAAAGTTGCTTAAACATTCAACTGATCCTCGTCACCCTCTTTGCAGACCGAATTCGAGTTCATTGGCTCCCAGGAGAGTGCAATTATCTCAGAACACCCAGGACCATGGTATCTTATGTCGCTCATTAGCGCACCAATTGAATGGCTGCTCATGAATCGCCACATCGAGAAAACGAGAGACTTCTGATTCGGCACCCGACGTGAAGCAGTTATCCAATGGCATGATCCCATTGTCCCACCCTGCCAGCGACCGGAAGCCCGATCATTGTCCGGATCGGAGAGGCCCACATCACCGAGAGCAGGGCCCGCATACGGAGCCGATCAGGGCATTTGTCTTTGCCCTTACCCCGAATCGTCACATTGAGCAAAACACGCTGTGCGACTTTTTCTTTCTTGGGCATAGAGATAATCCCAGACTTTGCAACTCAGGCAAACTTGAGACAATTCAGCGGAGCAGTGGCAGGTGTTTCTCCGCACATATGCCGCACGGTTCGAACTCCTGAATTCACATGAGGTGAGGCCAATTCAACTCGAGCCCTGAGGCCAAGTCGTGCACTTACCATCGACCCACAAACGCACCCACAGGCACACAAAACTGTAGACATCGTGACTCAACAGAGGACGATCCACAAATCCAAAGCCCTAATCAACAACCTGTGGTCTCGTTCTCACCATCAACGAATACCCATCATCAAGCACAATAGCTCAGGGGTAGAGCGCTGGGCTCATAACCCAGAGGTCCCTGGATCGAAACCAGGTTGTGCTATCAATACTTTTGGCTTTTTGATCTCCTAGTTCTCAAGAAGCAAGGTGCACTTGGGCTCTCTTTATAACGAGCACTGGTGACCCATTTCCATGTATCAGACTGACTTCTTTCTCGATTCTTCAAGTCAGATTCAAAGCATGAGGCCACCACTGACTATGCTTGGACACATTCGATAATGTGTAAAACTGCCGACCTGAGAACCTCAAAGCACGAGTGAACCATGTTTTCTCGAAAAGGTTTGCCCGTTGGCTTTTGCACCACCACTGACCGTTCCCTAGCCCTTTCGAATGGGTTCATCCCATGTTTCCCGCCCACTTGAACTGTTTCGTCGGACTCAAATAACAGCCATTCGCCGACCTCATAAAGACGCAAGCGTTTGTTGTTTGTCTATCGCAATGTCGTTGACTCAAACTTGAGCCTCATCTTCGCCGACTTGGCGATAAGCGGTCCCGCAGGCGCGTGAATCTTGGCTGCAGCTTTTACTTGGCCTAAATATCTCAAATATGTACTCCCACCCGCCACAATTAATGCTACACCAACTGCAGCGACAGGAAAACTCGGAGTGCTTTGCAACGCTAATCCAACGTGTGCCAGCACCGCGGTTCACGTCAGATTTGACACCCGCACGTCTCCTTGGCTGAGCCCTCGGGTAAGAAAGCAATGTGGCGAGGGAAGAGAAGAAATCGCATTACCCGTCCATCGAACAAAGTCGTTTTAGACGTTTTGGTTCGATCCTCGGGCAGAAGATGAAATCCTTCAAAGTTTTCGATCCTCTAACCCTCAGCAGTCCTTCTCATACAACCGCACGGCCAATTTTTCAAGACCGTCAACCACGCCACATGCACCGGCTGAGGGTTGGAGGGGCACTGTGCCTAGCTTCGAGCATCAGCCTTTCTTCTCAGAGGTGGAATGTTCGTGGGGGAAGTGGACTGTGGAGCTGAGTAGAGAGAGGACATAGCGGAGAGACAGAAGCACGTTGCCGCTTGCCGGTGGCCGAGCGCTCGACATTTTGAAAGGCTATGGCGGTTTTGATACATGGTATAGCCACGCTGCTCAGACCTTTTTGCTGCCAAACGCAAGATACGCTTTGCTTGCGCAGGGCCAAGACACGGCCGAAGACGACCGCTGCGTTCGACGAATCGACACACTATGGGCTGGAGAATGCACATGAAGAGGCTTGATCAAAGACAGGATTGCCACACGGGAAGACGGGCTCTAGGCCGTGGCGACTTTCTCATTTTTGGTAAATCCCGGGATAGGAGCCATAGGATCAACCGGCTAAGGAATATCATACAGGATTCACAACTTTGAGCCGCATGATTTGACGACAAGAGAGATGTCGCGAAACATCCAACGGCGCTTAGAAACGCGCAGCTGACAAAGGGAGTGTGGCTTTCCAGTTTCCTGATGAATCATCATGCAACCGCCAAACGAGACTCCTCCGTCTCAGCAGACGCGCCTGTCTCTCTCTCTCTCTCTCTGATGCCGATATACCCTTGGTCACAACGGGAAGTCATACGAACCCGAAAGCCGCCCGAGAGCTGCATGGTGGCGGCCGTCTATCCTGAACCCCCATACCTCTCTTCAGATTGCCTCTTGCCTTGCAGCCTACCTCAGTCTGAAGTGTCCCTCTCCCATGCCTGTACTCAGCAACCCGGAGAGCGGACCTTGGTTCCGGCGGCCGGGTAGAAGCGAACGTACATACAGAGTTACCCACCTCGGGCTTGTCTAACACTCGTGATAACCGCCCACCAAGGCGGCCATGGACTCAAAGGCCGCTTGGTACCCGGGACCGACTGTCAAGCACTACACACAATCCAATGCAATCCAACCGCAGTAAACTATACACACGCTCACTCCCACTCAGACTGTTCCAAACATCATCCCATCTCACTTTTGCCTTCCCTTTCTCAGCCCGAAGATATTGAAACGAACCCGCCGTCTTGGTGCCGCCCACCTTGGTATAAAGCTCTCTGGTCGGTACGTGGGTGTGTCTAGGAACGAGCTTCTTCCCTTCCGCGGCGCAATCTCCAACAGTTTCCTACGTTTCGCAACGCTCGACCGAAAAGGCTAGATCACGGTTCATCCCCGAACGGCAGCACCGTGCTCCCTTTCTCGAGGTTAATCGCGCGGTGGCCAATATCCCAGCGCAGGTTGTCCACCTTATCTAAAGGTTGGGTAGACCGTTGAAGAGTTGAATTTTCTGGAAGCTCTTCTCTTTTTACGTCGAACAAACAAGGTTGTGATAGAGATTAATACTGGGTGGACTAGGTAAGTCACTTCCTCCTCGGAGTGCCACTTCATGTGATGGAATCCTCGTTGACTGACTCCTGTATAGGGCAATTCGATCAGACACTTATAGCCCTCGGCATACGCATCAGCCAAAGACAGTCAAGATGAGGTCGACACTCTCCAAGAGCGCGCTCTTCTTCCTCTATGGCCTAGCAGCAGCCGTCCCCTCGCCGTCGTCCAACACTGGTGTCTCAAGGAGGCAGGACAACGCACAGCCTGGCTCGTCAACCCCTGCGGACTCCAACCAAGGGCCTAAGTCCTGCAACACTGCCGACAACAGACAGTGTTGGGTTGAAGGATTCGATATCAAGACTGCGTACGAGGAGTCGATCCCAGATACTGGCGTGACGAGAGAGGTTGGTCAACATGTGTACTCTGAGGGGTTACGCTGTGCTAACAAGTTGGACAGTATGACTTGGTTCTCACCGAGCACACCTCTTTCCAAGCTCAAGACGGCATGACCAAGAACACGGCGATGTTGATCAATGGTAAGCTAGAATCTCTCGTCCCTTCCACATCGTTGTGTGCTGACTCAAGACCTTGTAGGTGGCTTCCCTGGCCCGAACATCAAGGCGAATTGGGGTGATAAGATCAAGGTCAGAGTCGTGAACAACTTGAGGACGAATGGGTGAGTAACAGCAGCTATAACGCGCACCCATCTTTCGAATGTTGACGCGCTGACAACCCCACAGAACCTCAATGCATTGGCACGGCCTGCGACTTCTGAACAACAACCAGAACGATGGTGTCAACGGTATCACCGAATGCCCCATCCCACCAGGAGCCAGCAAGACCTACGAGTGGCGTGCCGAGCAGTACGGTTCATCGTGGTACCATTCACATTTCTCCGACCAGTATGCGAACGGTATCGCCGGTACCATTCAGATCGACGGACCTACCTCCAAGAACTACGACGAGGATCTCGGCACCTACTCCATCACGGATTGGTACTACAAGTCCGCCGACGAGATCCGCTCCACCTTTACTGCCCCAGCTGCCGTCCCCGCCAGTGACAACATTCTCTTCAACGGCACCAACATCAACAAGAACGGCGGTGGTAATTACTCCCGCGTGACGCTCAAGAAGGGCAAGTCTCACAAGATCCGCCTCGTCAACATGTCCGTCGACAACACCTTCACGGTGAACCTCGTCGGCCACAAGATGACGGTGACGGGAACCGATTTTGTCCCTGTCAAGCCCTTTGAGACTGACTCGCTCTACCTGACTGTTGGCCAGCGCTACGATGTCATCATCGATGCTGACCAGGACGCCAGCAAGGCATACTGGTTCAACGTCACGTTCCCGTCCAACAGACTCTGCGGCACGTCCAACATGAACAAGCCCGCTGCCATCTTCCAGTACGAGGGTGCGGCAAACGGCCTCATGCCCAAGGATGCCGGCAAGGCGCCCACCGATTCTCAGTGTCAGGATAAGACGGACTTTGAGCCCATCTACAGCGTCGACGTCAACTCTACATCGTTCGCCAAGACCCAAGATGATACTCTTGACATTACCGTAGACACGAGCAGGACTACCGGCACTCAGCAGGTCTTCTGGAAGGTCAATGGCCAGAACATGGACATCAACTGGGACCAGCCGACGCTGTCTTACCTCGCCAAGAACAGTACCGACTATCCCGACAACTACAACGTCTTTGAGGTTCCCGCCGACAATGCTGTAAGTTCCCTCGTAATATCTATCCCGACACCACCAGCTAACATTATCCACAGTGGGCATTCTGGGTCGTCGAGAACCTGTTCCCCGCCCCTCACCCCATGCATCTCCACGGCCACGACTTTTACATCCTCGGCCACTCCGAGCCGGCCTCCAGCGGCCGCGGCGATGGCGTCCGCTTCAACGCGCAAACCGACGTCTCCAAGCTCAACTTCAAGAACCCGACCAGGCGCGACGTGACCACCCTCCCCGGCCGAGGCTGGCTTGTCGTCGCCTTCAAGACTGATAACCCCGGCGCGTGGCTGTTCCATTGCCATATTGCGTGGCACGTCAGCCAGGGTTTGTCGGTGCAGTTCCTGGAGCAGACTGACAAGATTATGGATACTGTCCGGGCTCAGGACATGGATGACATGTGTAACCAGTGGCAGACGTACTCGAAGAAGGCTCCTTACCCCCAGACTGACTCTGGTCTGCGTAAGCTCAAGATGTAAGAGGCTCTGAATGATTGTCATTCATGGGGATTTTGCAAAAGATTGTAATGGACTATTTGCTTAATTGTTTGCTTGTTGGATCATTTGAGGGAAATTGAGAGGCGCAGCGGTCGGAGCATGGTCATGACTGTGAGAAAGACGGAGCATCATAGATAGAAATAACACTCATGCTAATCATCGTCACTATTACTTCGCAGTCCTGTAGTACTAGGTACAGTACATATTCAACCTTCGTCTCTCTCGGGATGGCGTGGTACCTTGACCCGACCTTGAGAGATATCAACCCCGTCTTGCTTAGCATAGAAACATGCTTTCCATGGTAGCTGTATGCCTCGTAGTGTTGAACATTGCGATAACTTGACCGAAGGTCTAACACGTGTTTTGAATGAGATTTTCTTGTTGATAAGTTGTATTCAATTTGTAAAAACATTTCTAACCCAAGATCTAGGCCTTTACAAACGACCGACGCGAGCCGAAGGGCTCTCAAACTTCCACTGTCTGCACCAATGAGCCATCAACTCCGGCGTCACAGGTCCAACCGAACGAAGCGCAGGACTGCAAGCCACGGTTCTCGTAGTATCGTGTGTCCTCGTGTTTGGTATGTTTTCTCCCGCAGAAGCAGCGCCTCGATAGAAGTCGACCAGCTTCAAGCCGGGGTTCCGATCGGCGCCAAGCGCTCCGGGTGCCGTACGACTTGCTTCCAATCTCTCGACCCATTCATTGAAGGGGATTAGGTCAGGAAGTTGATTCCTTCCGTAGTATTTCTGGATGGCCGGGACCAGCTTGTCAAATGTTGTGATGGAGGGGTTGCTGCCGTGGAAGTACCCCTCGTGGTAGTCTTTCGACTCCTCAGTCAGGCCACCGATGTCCAGGATCATTCTCGACATTGTCTCAACCGGGACCCAGGCTGTCGTGTTCATACCAGATAGATGTCTCGGCAACGCCTTGAGAACAAGACTGCTCGCGATGATGGAGGGCAGCCACTCTTGGCGGCTCCAAGCTCCACCATCAGCAAGAGGCCCAGCAATCTGACCAACACGAACGATAGCCAGGGGGAAGTCTCCGACTTGGGCGGCGTCCTCGAGGACCATGCTGGAGATCAGCTTACTCTGGCCATATCCAAGACCCGAAATACCATACTCTCGCAGGGACTTCTCCGGGACCGGGCCACGGCTTGCATCCCACTTGCTAGTGGTACCAATGGTCGACACGAACACCAGCACGACACGCTTCTCCGCCGTGGCAGAAAAGTCAGCCAAGTTTCGACATCCCTTGATGTGCGGCTCAAACGCATCGAGAGGCATGTTGAAGTTGACCGCCCAGGCGTTGTGAACGATACGGTCCGCTTCTTTGAGGAGGCGAGAGTAGACCTCTTGCGACAACCCCATGTTGGGTTGCGACAAGTTGGTGTGGAAGAACTCGACCTTGCCGCTCTCCTCTGGGCTGGCTAGGCCGCGCTCTTTCATGGCGTTGGCTTGCTTTCCGGCACCACCGTCAGTTGACCTGTTAAAGCAAATGACCTTCTTGACGTGTGGGTTGCGGATCAACTCGTCGAGCAAGTAACAACCCATGTTGCCGGTGGATCCGGTGAGGATGACAGTCTGCTGCTCCTTTGCTGGCTCAGGGCGTCCAGGTTTGGCGTGAACCAGGTTCTGTCGAATCTTCTGATATAGCCTATCCATTGCTTGGTGGTTCTCGCTCTCGCTAGTAGTCCTACCATTGGTCTTGCCCTGTCCAGACTGCAAAATGTGGCCAGCAAGCTGGTGAGGACTAACGTGAGTATACATATCGCGAGCCTCAATAGTCGTATTGCTGTAGTGCTTGTTCGTAGCGCGCAAACTAGCAGTGATGAAACGTGCAGCAACAATGATTTGCAACGAGTCCATGCCCGCCGCGAAGAAATCAGTGTCAGACTCCAGGTGAGGGACGCCGAGGTGCTCGCGGAGGAGCTTCTCGATGGACCTGCTAAGCGCGGCTTGGGAGCTCAGATCGAGGCGCGGCACCTTGGAGAGGGGCACCTCTCTCGGATTAGCGTAGAGCTCTTCGATCTCATCGGCATAAAGCTTGATTGTCGCCGATCTCTTGAGGGTGCCTTTATCCGCCATCAGGAAGGGCTTCTCGGGATTGGACACGGTGATCAAGTGCCGAACGATCCGACCGTGCGTAGCTTTTATTCCCGTGTCAGCGCTAGGTTTCCTCCATGGATGGATGGGTATAAGTGACGTTAGTTTGGGAGTAGTGGAGAGACTTACCAATTGTCTCATTAGCCTCGGCAACTTGCGGCATGATGCGGTCAATCAAGTCGTCAATCTCCTCGTCTGTCTTTGGCTGCACAAAGGGCTCTACGATCAGAGCTGGCTGGAATTTCTGTGCTCCTACGATGAGGGCAGCCTTGACTGCGGGATTTCCGGCAATGATGTCTTCCATTCTCACGGGGTTGAGCTTCTCGCCATTGGAGAGGTTGATGATGTTGTCGGCACGGCCGTGGAACTTCCAGTGGTGCGGTAGTGTCGGGTGAGGCTTGTATAAGTCGCTCGTGGCATACTCCTCTCTATCAGGGAACGTGTAGAAGATGCCCTGGATCGGGATCTGCTTCGACTTTCTGGTGATCACCATCTCGTAAACGTCCTCGTCGGTTGTGGCCTTTCGGAATTCCACACCAGAAAGCTCCTCGTTGTAGATGAAGTACTGCCAAAGCGCTGAATTCTTCTGGTAATAGATGCAGAATGGCAGGGTCCTGAAATTCTCAGCATGGTGTTTCTCAACTTCAAAATTTTTGAGGCACCTACTCAGTAGCACCAATAATGTTGAGTAACTTGACACCGTTTCTGTATAGAGTGTCACCGGCCTCCTTGTTGAGGGGACCTAGCACGTTGTAAGCACCGAACCCCTAGTCTCTCTCCTTCACGAGAACGTACCTCCGCCGAAGCCAACGAAGTTAAGCTTCTTCAGTACCTCAATTTGATCTGGGCGGTGTACCATCTCCTCGAGTAGAGATGGAGGTAGCGCCGCGCTCTTCGCACCCGTCGCTTGAAGAATCTCGATGGTAAGATCAGGTGTAAGTGGACGGTCAGGGAACGGGAAGATGATGGGCTTGTTGCTGAGAACCGCAGTCCCAATGAACCCGTAGACGCCTCCAGCGTGGAATAATGGCACTAAACGTGTAAGCTTCTGTAAATGTTAATCGATGGGGCACTCATGGCACTCACTGGGACTGAAGTGTACGTCCGCTAGCGACTCCATTGCCCGCGCGATGGGGATCGTGCCATTCCATTCCGGGAACTGGTGCTGCGCATCCGTCAAAGCGATGGAGCCATGCTTGGTGACAATCGGCTTTGGAAGACCTGTGCTACCGCTGGTGTGGAGGACAAGGAAAGGATCCCACTCTGCCTCTGCCGCAGTTTTTGTGTACGGTACGTTTGGTACTTGGGGCTTGGAGAGAATATCGTGCAGAGGCTCGATCTCGATCTGCTTCATGTCCCAATGTTTTACCCAGAAGTCGACAACAGACTGGTGTGATGGCGGACGCACCACCAATCGGCAGTCAGATAGCTTGAACAGATTCAACTGTGCCTCGAGAGGGTTCCTAGGAGATACGAATAGGGCCTGCCCGATACCATGTCAGTGAATTTGTGTACATGTCAAACTATTCCAAGGATAAGCTGACCTTGTACCCTGCCTTGATGCAGGCAACGGTCATGATCTATCATCCCGTCAGCTAGAGATCCACTAGATTAGACAGAAGCTTGTGGCCGTCCACGCACGCAGTATCTGGCATCATTCGGGCCAATGTAGGCAATTGTCGGAAACGTGTTTGGCGCAGGAACTCCGCAGTTGTCTAGAAGGAAGTGCGCAACGTAGTTGATGGCATTCGCAAAATCTCTGTAAGTGACAACTCTCCACCCATCCCGGGGCTCCGACGTGTATGGCGTTGAGAAACACGTCAGGTTAGGCTCGTATGCAGCCCTCTCGTCAATAATGGACGGGAAAGTCCGCTGTCCACAGACGGAGAGAGTCCTCGGCTCCGTGACTTGAACGGTAGTTGTGGCCATTGTTATTTTCGTCGATGATGATAAATAAGGGTAGAGCATGGCTTCATAGACGCACCATACCAACTCCCAAATTCTAGAAAACCACGAGACCAAAGCGCACTCATATACTGTTTCCAGTCCCTCGGTTGCAGTCTGAAAGTTAGGACGACACGTGACGAATCATGGTATTTCTAAGCATTATGAGGGGGAGATAACAAAGAGACTTTAAACCCGCGAGAGTCTATCAGTTGGGATGACCTCCCCAGTGTTCTGGACACCACGTATTTGCGGTTGTTACAGAGTTCCACCAGCGGCAGCCTCGGTCGGAGGGTAGGTCTAACTTTCCGTCTCGGCCGCTTACCAGCGTGGATGGCAGGGTAAAGCAGCCGATAGGAATGATATTTTCGGGACCGTCTTCGCATATGGCTTCAATCATTCGGCGCCAAATTGTGACGTACTCATGTTTTGGACGAGAGAACGAGGAGATTGCAGCCCACGGCCTTTCTCAAGTGCATGGCTGTCCGGATATGAGACGATGAACAACAACATCGACATTATTCCCGATAAATCATATAACTGAGAAGTATCTATACTTCCAATGAGCGCGATAGAAGCCATCTTCCTCGTCTAGGCTTTCTCCTGGGCCAGCTTTGGGCCGATCCTGGACGCCATTGCTGACGGTGAGGTGATTCCTCGAAAAGGCCAGCCTTGAGATTGAACCACTCGCCATCTAAAACCCCATTTGATACAGAATTGCCACTTCTCAAGCTCGAGGAAGACGTCGAAGCTCTCGGATGCGATCAAGTTAAGGCTCGTTTCTAGAGTCTTGAGAGGAGTCAACGATGTAGCTCTACCTTGCAATATGAGAGACAACAACATTTCGTCTGAGCTACTGACTCGTTCGAGATCTCCCCGATGCCTCGGTAATGAAATGTTTCTCGTGCGGGGAAGCTCTACATATTGGCCATAGCTTCATGCCATACAATGCAGAGGAAAGGTTTCAATCGATTTGGGAGGCCATAGAGGTTGGCCAGAAAATGTTGCCGGCCAAGTTAATACTCTCAGCAGCTCAGAGAGTAGATGAATGAGAAAACAAACCTTCATAGAAGCTTGTAAAGCTTCCAAAGCACTAGTTCCTGCAATGCAACACGCAAAGATCTCACTCATTTGTTACAAACTCTCGAGTGACGTCAAAGGTAGCGCCGGAACCAGATACCAAACTCGGCCCAGGGTCCCGAAGGAGCAGCGAATCTAACGCCAAGACGCCGTTTATGATACGCAGAAAAAGGGAGCTCCTAGTCTAGGAACCCGGGGAAACCTGCGGGACGGCATCGGCACTTGTTAAGCCCCTCCCCCCCCCCCAACGGTCCACATGTTAACGTTCTTCAGTCGCGCCGAATCGCATTGGCAATGCTTCTCCTCCTCCCGCGTCCGGACTTCCGGCACCTGATTTGAGTTTCAGTGGCCGAAGTCAAATTGGTTCCATTGGACTGTCCGTCGGAGGAAGTGGAGCGCGAGCTCCGTCTCGCCGTGAACGGGGAGCCGCCGGTTCCCAATTACTTGATGAGACTGTTAGCTTTCGCTTCTAATGAAAGGGCCGGTCGACTTTGTGCGTTCATCTATCATGTTCAGCAAGCGGTAGATCATTGAAAACTTACGTACTTAGATATCTCGGTCTCGGATCTTGTTGATGCAGTGGAGGCTCATGCTGGTCAGGGAATGCTAAACCACGAATTCAAGGTAAGCAATTTGCTTGTTCCACCTGGTATTACATGCTTGTAACCAATGCCCTCCAACTCCTATCCCCTTCTATAGTATGACGATGTAATGAAATCCCATAAGCCATTGACTTTTCCACCGTCTAATCAAACACATCCGTCACGTAGCGGATGTTCCTCAGCGCCTCGAACCATTCCTTGATGCTCTCCTCATCCGTCTCCACACCCCTGGCCTTCTCCATCTCAACCTTGATCTTGAGCATCGTCTCCTTGGCAGACTCAGCCACACCACGCGAGCCACAGACGTACGCCTTGGAACCCTTCTTCCACAAGTCGACGAGCTCCTCACGATCCTGCCACATGCGATCCTGCACATGCTTGCAACCCTCGCTCTTATCGCAATCGCGACTGAACGCGCGCCGGACAGAGACGGCACCCATCTCTTCCCACTTGTCAAACTCGTCACGGTACAGATCGTCCTCCTCGGGCGAGCGGCATCCAAAGAAGAGCAGCGCGGGTGCGAGGGTGCGGCCCGCTGCGAGCATGGTGGCGCGCTCCTGGATGAAGCCGCGGAAGGGAGCGAGGCCGGTGCCGGCGGCGACGCAGACCATGGGCGTGTTCTCGGCATCGGTGGGGAGGCTGAAGGCGGCGTGGGATGGGCGGATGGAGACGTGGAGGCTGTCGCCCTCGGCGAGGGAGTCGAGGTAGGAGGAAGCGACGCCGATGTAGGGGCCCTGGCCTGAGAGCGAGGGCTCGTTGAGGACGGAGAAGGTCAGGGTGACGTTGTTGGGGTGCGCCATCGGTGAGGAGGAGATGGAGTACTGTCTGACACGCATCGGGGGCATCATGGACAGGAAGACGCCGATCGGCAGGTCGATGGAGGGGTGGCGCTCGAGGAGGTCGAGGACGGAGACGCGCTTGCCGCTGACCTCGTCGGCGTAGGCATCGCCTGAGAGGCGGTTCAGCTCGGTCTTGGTAGCCTCGTCCTTTGCGTGCTCTGCGAGAACAAGGATGTTCTGCAATATTGTTAGTATCAATGGTCACGGTACGTAAAGAGGATGGTTCTTACTCTTCTAGTAGCAGGCTGCGAAAGCTCAACGTAAGAGCTCAAGAGGTCGTTAGCGGGCACGGAAGTATCGACCGGGAGAGACGTAGGTCCGTCAGTCTTGATGCTAAGGTGGGCATCACGGGCAATGTGGAAACGACGCATGGCACGGTAGACGGTCTCCTTGGGGTTGATGGGTAGAACGGCAAGGTAGTCACCAGCAGTGTAGGTCATGTCCTCGGGGAGCTTGATCTCAACATGCTTCTTGATGCTCTTGGGGTCGCTGCCCTTGGTGAGCGTCGCGGTCTTGGTGACGGTGGCCTCCTTGACGTCCTGGCGCAGGGTCGAGGTTCGGGGGTTGCTGATGACGACACCCAGTCCCTTGATCTTGCTGTCCTCGGCAGAGGAAGTCGTCTTGTACTTGTTGGTCAATGAGGGCCAGAGAGTGTCATCCTCCCATGATTCAAAGTTGGTGAAGACCTCGCCGCTCGATACATCCGTCAGGCCAACTCCGGCCAGGCGAGTCGCACCGAGCTGCTCGAGGGTAGTATCGACCAACTTGGGAACACGGTGGAAAGTCTGAACCCAATCCTTGTGGCCGCAGCCAAAGACGGCGTAGGAGACGTCCTTGAGAGGGGACGTGGCCTTATCCTGTCCCTCGATCCAGGCTACGAAGTGGCCGGCATTATCGGGAGGCTGGCCCTCGTACGACGCCGTGATGATAACGACGGGTTGGTCAGTGGGAAGGCTGCCGTTGGCGCTGTCCAGGCAGTCGATCTTGGTGGCGCGGAAGCCGTGGGATGCGGCATCGGAGGCAACGCGCTGCGCTAAAGCCTCGCAGGTTCCGCTGTTGGATCCGTAGAGGATCGTCAGAGGCATTCCCGTCTCGGCGCCGGCGGCAGCTCCGTTGGCCTTGGCCTGCTCGGCAGGCTTCTCGGGCTCGGCGAGACCGGCCAGGCGGCGCTCCAGAGTCGTCGGGGTGAGGTTGTCACGAAGGATGGCGCGCATGTACATGTCCTTGGGCTTGATGGTGAGGGTCTGCTTGACGCCAAAGTGGTAGTTGGGGTCCAGCACAAAGTTGAAGTTCTGGAGAAGCATAACCATGACCAAAAGGGCCTCTTGCCAGGCAAAAGGGCGACCGATGCATCCTCTCATGCCGTTGCCGAACGGCTTCCAACAGTTGGGGAACTCCTTGGTGATGCGGTTAAAGTTCTCGTCCATCATGCGCTCGGGCTTGAATTCGTTGGCGTCCTCGCCAAAGACGAGAGGATCGAGTTGGGACTTGGCAAGGAGGTTGACGATGGTCTCGCCTGCGGCCACGGGGTACTTGCCACCAAGCACGGTATCCTCAAAGGCCTCGACTGAGAAGACGGGGATCGTGGCGTTGACACGCAGGGTCTCGCGGAGCACACCGTTGATGTAGGGCAGCTTAGACATATGGTCGACCTTGATCTGTCCCTTGCCAACAACTTCGTCGACCTCCTGCTGGGCCTTGCGGTAGGCCTCGGGGTGCTTCAACAGTTGATAGAAAGCGAATGATAAGAGTCCTGACGTCGTTTCGTGGCCGGCGATGAGGAATGTGATCAAGTTATCCATGATACTCTCGTCCGTCATCTTCTTCCCGGTCTTCGGGTCAACTCCCTCGAGCATGGCCGTCAGCAAATCCCGGCGATCGCTCTTCCCTTCCTTTCTTGACTCGAGAACTTCTCTGGCCGTGGTTCTGAGGGTGTCAATGTCCTGCTGGAACTTCTGGTCCTTTGCGCTGTAGAACATGGCAGGGAGCGGGAGACGACGCGACTTGTTACCAGCCTCGGTCAAAAAGTCGCCCATGGCCTCAATGAAGGGATGAAGAACGGGTGAGTAGTAGCTGTTGAATCGGTATCCCATGGAGCACAGGGCCAATGTGTCGAGCGTCAATCGCGTGAAATCATCCGTCACCATGATTGCCGATTCGGGGCCGTATCGGGCCCATTTTAATGCCAGCTGGGTAGCGATATCGTGCATCTCATCGTACATGCCGCGAATCGAAAGGGGGCCGAAGGCGGGCATGAGAACGCGGTGAGCGATGCCCCAGTTCTCCTCGCCCATTTTCGCTGTGAAGAGTCCATCGTGGACACCTGCTCTGACTTGCTATTCGGATATGAGTATGACCTCCATGTACACGAACAAACTAATGACATGAGCTCATTTTAGCTTGGTAAACTCACATTTAATGCCGAGTTCACGGACTTCTTGAACCGCTTCTCATCGCAAGTCTCATTCACGAGCTGCTGTGTCGAGACCATGACAATTGAACGTCCTGGGAATCTCAATCGGTAAATCTCACCTTCAGGGGCGCATGTCACTGTCAGCTGCATGTCATGGATAAGATAAGAGGGTCTGGCTCGCATGAGTCAGGGGGGTCGTCTCTCACCATACTGGTCCGCGAGAGACATCATGGATCCCAAGGGAAATTCAGAGTCGATCTCGTTGAGGTTGCCGAGAAACGGCAGCCCACCGGGCTCTGGGATCGGTACTGTTTCCGACATGTTGTGTATGTGTATGAGCGTATGTGTGATGTGAGAGTGTGTGATGCGAGAGTGTGTGTTCGTATACGTGTGTTGCGTGTGTGTCGAGGGTGTGATCTTGGTCCTCTCGAGCGTTGTTGATCAGTCAGCTTAACTGAGAGATTTGAATGCACTTCTATGTGGTGAGACAAAGCCCAGCAACAGGAGGGGATATCGGCCTGATAATATTCAAATTCGAAAACCGCTTGAACCCGCCCCAATTCCATGTATTATGTGGCTAATCTCTTGAGCTTGTCAGGCGTTATGCCTCGGTCCCATCATCATGCGTGGAGCACGAGGATGAACGCTGATATCATGGCCGAAAAAAGATTTCCCGTTTTCCCACTTTTTTTCCTCACGGCGAGTCGAAGCGACAGGTGGGCCAATCCCGGTCATCTCAATGGTCGAGATGAACGCAATCGTGCGGATTCGAGCCAGCTTCGTAGCCCAGCTCGGCCATCCCGTCCGTCCCCGTCTCTAGTGAAACATGGCATTCGGCGCCAGTCCAATTCCGCGCCGACCTGCTTTAAGCGTTCTCTGCCCTATGGAATGCCAGCAAAGTAAGCAGTGACACTTTGCCAACGAGTCGGGGGGGCCTCTTGGGACTCTTGGAGTGTTGCATTTGTTGGTGGGCGGTGAAGCCAGGGGTTCTTTTCACTCCCGTCCGCCCCCATGCAACGAGTCGGATTTGGTATCCTCGTCCTGCGATCTTGGTCCAAAATACTCGGCCGTCTCATAACGCTGAAAGCACTCTGTTTACTTGATTAGACGAATCTCCTAGAACCAGTGCCGACGAGGCCGACTCATGAGACCATTCCCAGTGCGAATCTGACCAGAAACCAGCATGCCCGCCCACCGGCACCCACCCGCGTGCTACAACGGCGCCACCTAGGCCTCCCAACCCGTTGGATCCCAAAACTAAGGCCGCCAGGGGGCGTTAGTCCCGAGATCCGTCGCCTAGGTGCATCTACGGCGCAGTGATGGATAGCTGCCGCCGTCATTACGGCGAATTCCCACAGCCCATCTGCCGGCCGTCGAGTTGCCCCATCCCGCTCCGTCGGCCAAACCGATTCCCTTTGCTCTCCCGTCCCGGATCGAGGCAATCAACGGTCTCGTTCGGCCGCCATGTCGCCGTTCGCCGTCGATGATGGAGTCTTCTCGGAGTCCAGTAAGGCCTCCGTGAAGAGCGGCCGCCCGTCGTGCGGATACACGAGAGATGGTGCTCGTCTGTCAGCGACTCATCGTCAACTCATTCCACAACCTGCCAACATAACCCCGCTCAACCTGGAATTTCCTCTCGTACGTTCGTTCTCGCTTGCCCGTTTGCGGGGAACAGAGACACCATGACGCAGGGAGACGCCTTCTTGGCGCGTCAGTGTACGAACTTGGAGCCCGAGAGTTTAGGACTGCAGCGGCGCAGATCAGGAAAGGATCCGGTGCGCTGACACGTACACAGAGCTAGTTCCATGCAAGCTAGGAAGTGGGATGTAAGCACAAATTCACCGCCGGGCTTTAAACCCAAGCTCCCAACTCCTGCGGGACTAGGACGAAGTTTTGGATGTCTTGTTCCCTGGCAAATTGGTTGAATCACGATTGGGCCAATCGAGGTTTTTGTATTTCAAGTGCTGGTGACAATCTGTCTCAAAATGTGATTTGCGCCATATGGGCTGAGGCTTTCCGGCACTTTTGAGGGATTATGCATGATCCATAGGGTGGTTCGTTAATAGGGCAAACTCTGCATGAATTAACCTCCTCGATCGACATTTAGCCACAACCCAAACTATGGGTGTCTCCGTGAGAGTTTACAATTGCAACGCTACAGCGACCTTTTGCAGGGAATCATTTTCCCGCTCCAAATGCAACTAAGGCTTTCTCGAAGTCTAAAGCTATCAAATTGAGTGCGAAGCTGAGAAAATCTGCCTCATCGCCACCAGAGGTCGGTGTATCTGCCGAGAGCGAGCTCGCCAGGTTCGAAGAGACCATGCACCGAATCCCAGCCGGATTTGAGCTGCGCTACGGGCAGCCATTTCAATCTAAGCCGTTCCACTTCGGGCGACTCGGCTTCGTCGGCCGGCAGCAAGCCACATCTAGACAAAGCCTGCTCCGGAGGCACCGTTCTTCGACCGTTCTTGAAGACGTATCTAGCGATTGACGATGCAAAGACAGCCTTTTGAGGATCTTGAGTCTCAATTCCTCCGTGTTTGTTCTTCTTTTCCCTCGGGCCTGGTTGCATCGCGTACTCTTCCGGCACGAACACATCTGCTTTGACAAAGTGTGACACGAGATATATCCACTTCTCATCCCATGATAGCACCCGCGTCCATAGCTCGTACTTTTCGTAGGGCGCAATCTCCTTACGCCAGACGCACTGTGCGCCGCCGAGGATCATGATGAAGTGCTTGGGTCCCGGGAACGGGTTGAAAGGTTCCCGGAAGAGCACCAGACTGATGTTGCCGCGTGACATATCGAGGTCTGTGAAGTAGGTCGAGTTGGACTTGTGCATGTTGTAGTCACACTCCAATAGCGGCGATCGCGTCGCGGAGATAGCTGGGAGAAAGAGGCATCGTGGGCTTAGGTGCTTCGGCGGCGCGGAGTCTGTTAGACGTCGGATGAAGGCGCGTAGGAATCGGATCTGCGAGGTGTGACTTAGCTACGAGAACTCTTGGTTGCAGCTTGGTCAGAGGTGTCCGTTATTCCCACTTACGGTCCAGACAAAGTACCAGTTCTTGATGTTGGCGAGGGCGAGTCCTATCAAGAATGATCTGACGTTTAGAAGCGACAAGGCCATCTGTCCGCAAGAGACCAAATAGGTCCAAAGATCCGCCATAGTCTACAATCGCAGCGATTAGAGATTTATGCCCTTTGACAGATTCTTGCTTCAAGAGACTCCGTTGTTTATATGGGTTCGGAGTTTTGCTGATTTCGATTCACCGCGAGGTTGTTCGTCTGCTCCTTTCAGCGTTGGACTCGATTAAATAACTTTGTAGTGAAGCTCCATCTTGGGCATTCTCATCTCTTCACTGTTATCAAAGATTTGAAAACGACCCACGTTTGTTGGGATATCCTCGAGCTAGTTGTTGAGAGCTTCACCCATCGACAACTAGACTGAGTGCTCGGCGAGACCAAGTACATGCACCCCGCCTGGGAGCCTCAAGGAACGGCAAGAACGGGTCATCGCCCAAAGCAGATGCCAGAGCCGCACTGAAAATTGATGAATTTTGCTTTATACAGAAAGTTCTTCTGAAGGAAAGATGCCCCGTTCGAGTCGAGAGACAAACGGCCCTCGGCTGGATGTGGGCCCTTGAGCTCAGGGTTGACTTGCATCAGACGGAGTAGCCCGTTCTGTAAGTTCAACATGGCTCAGCTAGATTCTTAGTAGAGTAACATTTATCCTTCGGCAGTGATTGCATCAAATTGAGGGCGTATTGCGAATGAGTACAGTTTAGAATCATTCGCGAGCCTGCGGAGTTACCCAGATGAAGCACAGTTGATAATTACTAAATCTTCCTTGGGGGATGACAACACTCTCATTGCCCGCATGTGCCGAGGCCTTCTCGGGCTACGGCCTGAGTTTGAATAGATCAGGCTGGCCACACAAACCTTCCGTATTTGTTATATCAACCGCCATGTTTCTACGGTGCTGGAGTATCCAGACATAAAGTCATTGTTGATAACTATCGTAAACAGACCCTACACATAGCCACGTTGAATTCTGAGCCATTTGAATCAGAAACAGTAACGACGGGTCATCTCGCAATGTCTCATGCAACTCTCCCTCAGGTCCCGAACTTATACTCGTCACTGAACTACAAAGACATCGTAGTCAGCCACGTACCCCACGATGCTTCGGCCGTCAGCAAGGTCATAGTCGTGACTCTGAACCGCCCGGAGAGACACAATGCCGTCAACGGAAACATCTTAGAAGAGTTGGTCTCCGTGTTCAACATCATAGACGGGGATGACCGCGTCAGAGCTGTCGTCCTGACCGGCGCCGGCAAATCCTTCTGTGCAGGAATGGATCTTTCAGAGGGTCCAGGGGGTCTAATGAAGATTAAACAGAACCCAGATGCGATGAATCAGTGGAAAGATCCGTGAGTCGCGTCCAGGACCCTCGACTCGAGATGCCAATTAACAATATCACCGTAGGGGTGGACGTGTAGCTCTGGCCATTTCAGAATGTTCGAAGCCAACCATCGTCGCCGTGAATGGAGGCGCGGCAGGGTTCGGGGCCACGTCCATCTTATCAGCTGCGATCCGAGTTGCCTGGCAGGATGCCAAGATCAACATGCCTTTTGCACGACGCGGATTGACGATGGAGTCCGTCAGCGCCTTTTACCTCCCCAAACTCATCGGCCTCTCAAAGGCGAACCACATTGTCACAACAGGAAGCACTTACACGGCCTCCGACCCCCTCGTTAGCGGACTATTTTCCAAGCTGCTTCCTAGTCCCGAGGAAACTGTGAGATATGCCATCGAGCTTGCTACCGATATTGCTGAGAATACTTCCATCATGAGTACCAAGTTGATGAGGGATATGATGCTGTATTGTCCTGATACACCGGAAGAGACCCATGACTTGGATTCGAAGGTCTTTATCACGTCTTTTGGGTCCAAAGACAATGTGGAAGGTTTGACAAGCTTCATGGAAAAGAGAAAGGCAGAGTTTTCTGGGGGATTGGATAGGAGTGCTTTCTCATTCTATCCTTGGTGGAAGACAGAAACGTTCAGGCCAAAGATTTGAAGGCCTTCGACGCGCTGGCTTAGTTTCAACTTTCAATGAGGGTAAATTTTGAGATTGTAATTTTCAAGTCGTTTGTATCACAATGGGACTCATTCGTAATACCGTCTAAATACCTATTCTGATTTCAAAAGTTAACCTCGCCGTGGAAGAGTCTCGAGTACATGGTGTTTGCAGAGGTGTTTTGGCCCAGATACCTTCTAATAGCTGATGGGAGCTATGACAAGTAACGACCCACCACCAAATGCGCGCTTAACCATTAAATCCTGCCCTCATAGTCAAGTTCGATATTTAATTAGAGGCCGATTTACTCCGTAATCATTGTACTATCGCTTCATTCTCTAGTTGCTCATTTCGGCAGGTTTCCGAACGTCGAGCCCATACCAACACACAAGATTCGTTATCTCTCATGTCCGTACTCGAGATTGTTGAGAGCCGTCATGACTCTTGCATGTGCTTCTACCAAAGCGGCCCAAATGCCGAGGTACCTCGGCTCGGCAAGATGTGGGGCACATTTCATCGCGACTCGCCGCTCGGGGAGCGGACGCGTTGCCCGGGGACTCGGATTTCCTACGGACACCTCAACATTTCTAGTCCCACAGCCCGGGAGCTTATCGGTCCTTCGATAAGAAAAGTCCGTTGAATCTGGCCGAAAGCCGGTCGTGCGTTTCGAGTGCCTTGGGTGACGTTGGCCGGCGGGATGAGAGGGCTAAACAAGGGCATACGAAGCTGCTTGAAACTAAGTTTCGGACGGCTCGAAGATCTTCTTGGCCCGAGAGGCTGAGTTGATGTTTTATTCGTACGTGTCATTCATCGTGGGTATGATCCAACTTCGGCTCATGTTCACGGTTGGCATTGTTAGAGTCTCTCTTGCAATGAGGTGAAGGACTGAATCATGGCAGACTGAAATCGTCGAGCGTCCATAGCCTGTCCATAGTCTGGATATCCAGCCAAGAATCGGTACTGCGAAAGAATCAGACCATGTAGAGTTTTCGACCCTAGATAAACAAGACTCACTGGGTTCCCGATATAGAGGCATTGTCAGCGTATGCATTCGGCAGCGGACTCCACATATCTGATATGATGCCCGCGGTGCCCAGCCCATATCCATCGGGCCAGCTCGCGAACGCGGTCGTATCCGGCGTCAAGGCAGCAGCAGCCGGAGACGGCTGATGCTGCTCGTGGGGCGGCGCGTTATCTACCTTGTTGATTGCCGTCTCGAAGAGCTTATATGATGCATCCGCCGAGATGTAGGACTTGCGCATCTCGTCCATGGCGACCATGCAGAGGGCGAGGTTGTGTCTGCCCATCTGGCGCGCCATTTGCTTTGACGAAGTTGATTCGAAGAGGTGAATTTGCATTGGCGGGACGAGGGCAATGACTCTGGAAAGCGGTTAGTGAAGTTTGGACTTGGATATCATTGTGAAGGTCGGGGTTCGTACGTGATGGTATGGCAGAGTCGGATCAGGTCTTCTGCCATCATGGAGTTCATCGCTGCGCTTGCGTTGGACGCAGCAGTCCTCGTCTTTTGGCATGCAAACGTCCTCCAACTTCCTTGGTCTGCTGCCGGGATCTCTCTTGGGGTATCGAGTATGAAAGGCCGATAGAGGACGATGATGGATGTTCTGGCTTGTGTTAGATGCTTGCCCTCGTTCAATCTCGCGGATCGATTCGGTGGGCACTTACTCAAAGTATAGCTTGAACTGGTAGATATGAGATGCGACGACTCGACTGTGACTTCCGGCTTCAGGCACTCGATACTGAAATCCTCGAATCTGATTTTCGCTTTGCTCAATCTCCATCCTTGACGGCTTCACCCCCTTGGCTCTATAATTCGTCGCGAGAACATTACTCAGGGTGACACTCAAGCCAATAAAAGCCAGCCAGGTATCGAACAGAAACTTCATCTCTTCAGGAAGATACTTCTGGCCAAGTTGGCCCTTGACCTCGGGCGCCAGGACGTCAGCGTCGCTCGCAACCGGCATGGACGTATCGAAGTCATCAAGGGCTATCCGCATCGGCCTGCCGAGTCCCAGAGAAAGCCACACCTCTCGCGAGTAGAGAGACCACCAGAGACGTCTCCAGAACGGCTTCGTACCCTGAGACGCCTGTTGGTTCGCGGGCATGTGCAGGCGGTGAAGACCGATCGTGTGAGAGAGACTGATGGCGATGCCGTTCCAGTGCCAGGGCCCGGCTCTGTCGTCTGTGCTGGTGTACCAGTGGCCCATGAGGAAGACGGACTGGATGAGTGTCACCTTGTCTTTTTCATAGTCTGCATCGTACATAGCCTGCAGTATGGTTAGCTTCTGTTCGCGGTGACTGAACACAGGGAGGGGAGCCGACTTTAGCTCTCTGGTACATGGCTCGTTTCAGCGCCTTTCTCGAGGGGAAGAAATCTTCCGTTAGGAGACTTTCGTCGACAAACTGTGGTGAATGTCAGCCACGCCTAGTAATGAATGATAGGTTTGTGTCGATGACTTACACTCGCGGCCGCGATGAACATGCTCCAGAGCAGCAACAGGCTTTTTCTTCCCTTTTCATACTCGGTGATGAACTCGCTGGCATCCAGGATTGGCGCAAATGGGTGCACATAGTGAAAGTAGCATCGGATCATCGCCTCGCGAATATGAGGCGGATGAAGCGTGAATGCGCCTTTCATCCTAAGATAATTGACATCTTCGGGCGAAAGGGCCTTGATGGATGGCATCGGCACTAGGAAATGGTTGTCTTTGGATGACCTATTAGGTTCACAGATGTCGATCAAAAAGGCAGGGCCGCGTTGATCTCCTAGATGAATGAATGTCAAGAGAAACCCAGCTCAGAGCTATGCTTGATGCATCAACGTATCAAGACAGAGGGCAGCTTACCTGGGTAGAACGGGACGCACCCATCCTCGCGATTCTTACCACCTTCCAACGTCTCTGCATACGCGGAGCTGTCCTCAGTGGCATCGGATAGGTCCGGTGGCCGGTGACCTTTGGCAGGAAGCAGAGCACGCACGGCATCGTAAGGCCGAGTGGTTGGCGCGGATGGCCCACCACCAACCGATCGTGTCTCGGCTGCGCGTGGGGACGTGGACGACCTCGGGCCACCGTTGACTTGGGGTGTGGTGCGCCGGTGATCTTCGGGCGGCGCGGATGTGAACCGGTCGTCCCTCGACTCGACGGCCTCCTCGTTCTCTAGGGTACCCGACGATGGCCCCGGGGTCTGGGGTTCCACGAGCCGTCTTCTGGGTTGCGCTCTTTGTGGGATGATGATCAATGTGTTCTCCCCGCCTCCTCCGGGGGTCGGGTTCATTGGGAGTTGATCCGAGTTGCTGCCTCGTCAGGATACCTTCACTCACTGACTTGGCCTCTATAGCAGCTAACCATAGAGACCGGTGACCAGAAGACTCACCGACGTCGTTTACGACTAAGGACCTCGCATGTAATCCCGTCCACAGAGCAGTTGGCGCAGGGAGGGCCAGATAAGGTGACTGTGCATCTCACCTTGCGCAGGTTGCAAGCCTTGCATGCTACGGCGGCACGCTTGAAGGTTCGGACTGCCGCTGCAGAGGGAGGGGAGGAACCCGTTGTGGCGGCCACGACAGGAGAGTCATTGTGCTGCAGAGACATGTTGTGTACCTTGCTTGCGGCCTTCGCTGGAGTTAAAGGTGTAGAGTGAGAAACGTTATCGTTATCATCAGGTGAGACTGCCTTTTGCCCTTTGGCCTTCATGCATGCTAGTTCATCAAGGTTAGGTTTCCCCCATTCTCAATGGAACCAGTTACTTGTCTGAGATAGTAAGCATCTGTGGATCTGTGGGGGACGAAGGCTCTTGATGGGTGGGAGGTCAACAGCAGCTCAACATCTGTAAGTAAAGAGCATGCTTGTGCTAGTCAGTCGACCGAGGATGTGGCTTAGGTAATATTGCAGGTGGCATGTGAGAAGAATCGGGGTCAACGGAGCTGGCCACTTGTGTTTGTTTAGTTACACACACAGTGTTCATGCGCTCTAGGTCCCTCATTGTTGATTTTGTTCTGCAGAATGCGGGGGTTTAAGATTGTCCGAGGACAACTTTGAACTGCCGGTTGCGACCTTGGCAAAGACTTTTACGGGAACGGTTAGGGCGTTTGTTCATCCTGGTCGCGTCCTTGAACCTAGTGCAATCGCGTTTCCTACTCACTTTAGAGAAGCCATGTTGTGTTGTAGAGTTAGCAAGAGAACATAAGTCGCACGATAGTGTCATGTTCTTCAACAGTCTACTGATGAATGGTCCAAAACGTCAAATCATTATTTCATTATCCTCTATACCCGTAAGCCATGTCCATAACCATATCCGTAACCCATTAGTCGTAATATCATGTTCCCATCGTGTGTGTGTGTCCTACGCCCAATGCACCGACTTTCTCTGCTTCTTCTTCTTGCCCAACTCCTCCGGCACGCGCAAACGAGCGTCCGCAATCACCATACCAAACGTCAAGCTCGACGCGCGACTATGCGTACAGACAGTAGCAGTCCCGTCAAGCTCCCACTCCCACCGCGTCTTCTCAACCATATCCCCGGCCTTCCGGAGCTTCTGCCTCCACCCCTCTACAAACAACCACGCCAGACGAAACACGCTCTCGCCAGAGGGCTCCACAGGTCCGCCGCCGCTTTCCTTCTCTTCCGGGTTCCAAGGGACCGGCACTCGCAACCCGCTCGGGTCTCTGCGGTACTTGCGTCGCTTCGGACGATGCCGGTCCCCCGGCTCTTCCATGTACACGTCCTCTTCCCACTCATCGTACTCGGCGTCCCGCTTCACTCTCACGACTCTGAGCCCCGCTCCGCCCGAGCGTGGTCAATTTGCCTCCAACCCGCCAGCAGAGCTTCGTAGGAGTGCGCTCTGCTCGTCAACCTCGTCTTCGGCTTCGTTGAGAAACCCTGCTTTGCGATCGTATCCGCGGTCCTCGACGTCGTCGCCGCCGGGCTTGCTGCGCCGGACGGGGTGAAAAACACCCGACACCGGCCGTGATCGGACTGGGCTGGCCGGCTCTTGCTTGGCTTGGTTGTTCTCAAAGATGCCGCGCATTCTGCTGATCAAACTTCCAGGTGAGTTGTTGTTCGTGGCCGCCGCATTCCGCGGAGGGCTGTCTGAACTGGAGCCTACGGAGCCGGATGGCCCACGAGCTGCCTTTGCCGCCTCCTCACTATCTCTGAAAGGATCATATTCCTCGCGGTCGGTGAGAGAAGAGTCGTTGCGCGGTCTCGTCAAGTGATGAACGGAAGCCGGCCACGAGTCCCGAATGACCGGCTCGTGCTTGTCAGCGTGCAACGCCGAATGAATCGGTGACGACGCAACGGAGTCGAGGGTACTCTGGCTTCGCATCGAGTGAGGGACCGAGTCGTTGCGAGCGTGCCATGGCACATTGGTCACATCGCGTGGGACCATGAGCTCGGGATCAAAATCCTCTTCGGCCTGCATAGTGGGCGGTGTCTGCGGTCGGTCAGGATTGTGCCTGCTGAACGCGAGTCCACGAGAGGGTGTCCCCTGCGACGACGCCGAGGGCGTCGCCGGTGACTCCTCCTGACGCAACGCTAAGGGGCTGATGTCCGGTGCTTGCTCACTTTGCTGTGGTGCCAACTGCGGAGTTGTCTGCTCATGTTCCTCTTCCGCCTGTACCTCGGAGACCTGCACCTCGGGCTGCCACGAAGCTGTTTGTCCGTATTGTGGCTGGAGTTGTGCTTGTCCATAGGGCTGGGCCTCGAATTGGTCTTGGCCAAACTGAGCTTGACTGTATTGCTGCTGGGCCAGGGCGTCTTGCGCGTGATACTCGGCTGATTGTTGTCCATAGACGTCCTGGCCATGCATTTGAGCTTGCTGTCCGACATAAGAACCTTCGACCTGGGTATCAGGCTCGTAAGCGGACCGCAGAGGAGAAGAGTAGCCAGCAGTGGCTTCTTGGTGGAGTGATTTCTGCATCTCCTCCCTCAACAGAGACCCAGAGCGGCTGTGCCTTGTAGCACCGAACATGGTGGGCGAGCGAAGCTCATCCCGCCAAGTCGAAGCTCCGAAGCGGGAAGAGGCATATTGTGTGGGGTGCTCAGCCGGCTGCATGACCGCAGTCTTTGGGCCATCATCTTCATCGCTGTCGAACGAGTCGATGACTTGCGTTAAGACAGGCTCGTCTGATGATCGTTGTTGCTGCTGCTGCAGTTGCTGCGCAGTGCCAATCTGGGTGAGGAATGCTGGGGCTTCCGAGTGGTCATATTCGCTATCATCGTCCGAGTCATCATCCTGAGCGAGCTCGTCGGCGAGCGAAGTCTCGTGAGTTTGAGCATACGGAGACATTGCTCCTCCTCGGTTGTAAGTCTGGTCGTAGATGTCCTTGTTGCCGATTGAATCCGGGTGACGGGGCGAGCCCATGGCCCCTTGCGTATACTGCGAAGACGCGCTGAACCCGGCCGATGCCAACGGAGTGGCGTACTCTTGTGAGTCAGAATCCGTAAAGTCACCTGGTCCTGCTGGCTGTAGATATGTCGACGCCGTGGATATCTGGTCGTTGCTTGCGTTCGGCCACTGCTGCTCGTAGCTGTCGACGCGCAGCTGTGGTGTCGGCATGGCGGTGCTGAACCTCTCGTCGACTGGACTGACCTCATCACCGCCACGCTTCCCAATGTTCTCCCATGAATCATCGCTTTCTTCCCCTCCTTCTTCTCTTTGATGACTTTGTAGGCCCTGACTGCTTGTTGCCGGTACCGAGTCCCTGAAGGCTGACTCCATCGAGTTGCTCTGCGCCATCGGGCTGGCTCCCCTCAACGGACTTGTTGAGGCCAAGGGACTGGAAGCCCTCGTCGGGTTGGTCGCCGCCAACGGGCTCGTCGCTTGCAGTGGGCTGGCGGCTCTCATCGGACTCGCGCCCAGCGGGCTTGCTGATCTCGTCGGGTCGACTCCCATCTGGTTGGTCCCCATCAGGTTGCTTGCTCCCATCATGCTCGTTGTCTGGCCATATCGATTAGCTTCCCATGCCTCCTCATTCTCCTCGCTGTCGGAGTCCTCGAGTTCTTGACGGTAACGACCCAGTGCGCTGGATGTGCGCGGAGGCGGAGGCGGCGGCGGGGTCGCCCTGAACTGCGACGTCGATAGATTTGGCATCTGACCGGGCCGAGCGGCATTCGAATCCCAAGCATCCTCGTCCTGTTCGTCACTGGAATCCTCAATCTCCTGGCGGTATTGACCCTGAGAGCTTGATACCCGCGGAGGCGGGGGCGGGGGCGGTGTAGC
The DNA here is from genome assembly GCF_011075155.1 of Colletotrichum scovillei. NCBI lineage: Eukaryota > Fungi > Ascomycota > Sordariomycetes > Glomerellales > Glomerellaceae > Colletotrichum > Colletotrichum scovillei. The sequence continues at coordinate 422,136 of NW_023336269.1, forward strand.
CCTAAACTGAGATGATGATGAAATGGGGAACTGACCAGGTCGAGCAATGTCGTGGCTAAAGGGGTGTTCGTCCTCACTTGAGTCCGCTTGCTCTTGATGATAGAAGCCTTGAGAGCTGGGGACACGCGGCGGTGGTGGCGGCGGCGGAGTCGCCCGATAACCAGATGGTGAGAGCGCACTGGGCAGAAGATTGGGCTGGACAGTGGCAGGGGGCAAAACACCTTGATCTTCCTCGTCTGAGTCTTCAATGTTGTAGCGGCTCTGTGACAGGGAACTGGGGGCACGGGGTGGTGGAATCGGAGGTGGACGCGGGGGAGTAGATCCGAACTGCGAGGTCGGGAATGTGCTGGGCTGCACGGGCTCGAAGGCGTCGTCCCAGTCGGCTTGCTCCTCTTCAGATGAATCTTCTAGTTGTTGCTGACCGTAGTGACCCTGTGAACTTGGCGCGCGTGGTGGTGGAGGAGGTAGCGGGGTTGCCCCGTATTGCGATGATGAGAGGGGATTCAGCCGTGCTGGAGATTGCGCGTGGAAGATGTCGCCGTCGTCCTCAGATGAGTCTTCAACGTCTTGCGCATAGTGGCCCTGTGAGCTAGAGACACGCGGAGGGGGAGGGGGAGGGGGACTTGATCTGTACGGGGAAGATGTCAACAAGGTATTGATCTGGCTGGGCTGAGGAGCACGAGCATCCCAGTCCTCCTCTTCTTCAGAAGAGTCGTCGAGCCCTTGACGGGAACGCTCTGCGATGCTTGGCAGAGGAGGAGGGGCTCGCTGTTGCGAAGTTGGCAACTGCTGGGAGGTGGTCAGACTCTCTGGTTCCTCAGAGTCGGAATCCATATCCTCTAGTTCACTGTTGTATCGCTCTTGGATGCTATCCAGAGTGGCTGGAGCAAGGTGCCTGGCCGACAAAGGGCTGTTCTCTTGGACAAACTGCCGGGAAGGATCAATTATCCCTTCACCCATGACGTCGTGCCCTCCAGCGGCGGAAGGATAGCCTTGGTCGAACATGGACTCGTCAACGTCACCACCGACAGTGCTACTCCTGGCCCCGAATGGGTTGTAAGACACATCAGACTGAGCTTGTCCCAACGTGCTCGCGGTGGGCAGGAAGCTCTGGTCAGACGCAGTGCTTCGGGCGAAGGGATTGTTGTACATTGACTCGGGGACCTGCGGCGTGGGCTGACGGCGCTCGATCGACTGGGCGGCGGAGGCGAAGCCGTCATTGGCAACTTCGGGTGATTGATTGACAGGGAAGAGGTTCTTGTACGTGGACTCTGCCGCCATCATGGCCTCCTCATCCTCAGAGTCGCTGTCTTCTGCCAGTGGATAGCTCTGCTGCGGTGTTGTGCTCCGAGCGAATGGGTTGCTGGGTGCGCGTTGTCGCCCAGGCGTGCTCAGGGCTGGTGAAAAGCTTCGATCGACTGGAGTCGTGCTTCTAGCGAATGGGTTGTTGGAGCTCACGCTATCACGGCGGAGTCCTTGAGCACTAGGAGACCGAGCGAATGTCTCTTCGGGAGAAGAAGGCTGATGGTTGCTTAGAGCGCTCGCGGACCGAAGGAAATCTGCACCACTGGCGGGCGTGTTGCGTGCGAACGGGTTTGTCGAGTCCTCTTGAGGCCCTCTGCTTGGGCTTCTCGCGAACGGATTGGTCGTCTCTCGAGGCGGCTCTTCTTCGACGACTGTCTGCAATGCAAAAGGATTGTACGGTATGTCTTGCGAATGGAACGTCGGCTGCGCGTGGGCTATGGAACCGGCTCTGGCCCTGGTGAACGGGTTGTAAGAGGTCTCTGCAGGCTCACCGACATCGCTATCCTCGTCTCTGACACTGAGAACTGGAGAAGAGTCGTCGTCATCTTCCTCTTCGTTGAAGTGAACCTGTCTGACTCCAAAGTGGCCGTCATAGAACGTAGCACCAGGCGTAGAGCTCTCTTGCTGTTGATCTTGAACGTGGCTATCGTCCGTAACTATGCCCGTGGGCTCAGTCATATACGAACTCTCAATAACTGCGTCCGGGGCTTCAGAGACATTCCGGCTGAGAGACTCGGGATGGACATCTTCGTCGGTCTTTGCAGCTAAAACAGAGGTGTCGCCGGCTGCGGATGCAGCAGGCTCAGTGTATTCAGTGATCACGGAAAGGTCGGGCCCACGAGACTGATCAGCCTCATCGGGGCCAGCCTCATCGTGAGGCGTCTCGACAATTTCGAATTCGCCATGATCGGAGTCATGCTGAGTGGTATCATTTTCCACGTCAACTTCGTGACCAGGTGAGGCCTTCATGGCCGCATCAGCATCGTGGTCGTCGTCGTTGTGCCCACGGTGGTCTCCGGATTGACTGACATCATGGACTTCGGCCGGCGGTGATTCGGGCTCCTCGGGAGAGACGCTACGCTCGTGAACGTCTACTTCACCTTCATCTCCGCGGACTGTCTCTGAAGCGGCATCTGTGTGGCTGTCGACGACCTGTGAGTCCTCAAGATCCTTGTCTTGTTCAGCTTGTTTGAGATCGCCTGAAATGGCTGGGGTCTCATCCACAGAGTCATGCTGACCAGATACGTCTGCAGTGGGTGCTACGTCGTCTGCCGTCGCCGTTGCCTCTTGTTCCAAAGGTTCGGGGCTATCTGCTTTGGAGGCTGTCTCCTCCGCCGACGGCAGAGCAGCCTCTGCGTGTTCGGACTCTACCTTGTCAGCATCGACAGCTGAGGGTTGAGATTCTTCGGTATCGTCGTGGGCATCGGCAACAACAGAGTCATGCGCCTCGATAGCGACAGACTCATCTGTAGAGGCATCAGGGGCTGCAGGAGTGTCTTCCACTGAACCATGCTCAGCTGGAGTCGAGTCAACCTCAGCCTCTTCATCCTCGACGTGACGCTCGGAGTCAGCAGCTTGCGCCGCAACTTCATCAGCAGCAACAGCCTCCGTCAAGTCAGAGTCGGCAGGGGCGTCGGCGGTGGCGTCAGAAGGTCCAGCAGTGGAATCATCCTCAGCTGCGTCAACGACACCACCAGTGAGTTGTTCTTCTGGCGGATCTGAAGCGTCCCGGTGTTCGGAAGCTCCATCGTCAAGATCTTTGCTGGCAGTGGTTGGCTCGGGCTCTTCCTCCTCTTGGGTTGTCGGGGGTGCTTCACTGACTTCGGCTTGTATCTCTTCAGGGCCGGGCTGAGCTTCAACAGCGTCATCTGTGGGGGATACCGCAGGTTCGTCGATTTCCTTGGCTGCCACTGTATCTGCATCCGTGACTGGGGCGGTTTCTACAGCATGATCCTCGCTGGCGTCCTGGACCTCGACGTCCGCAGTGGCCGGTGCTTCGGTGCTTGGCTCCTCAGCAGGTATCTCCTCCTCGGCTGTGGCATTGTCCTTGAGAGGCTCGTCTTCCAGAGAGGCGCGGGCGATCTCGCTGTCTTCTTCAATTGTAGCTTCATCGTGAACAGTTGTGGTGTCTTGAACTGCAGGCTCCTCAGACTCGGCGACTGGCTGATCTTCAGCGGTAGCTACTTCGGGCACGGCATGATCTAAAGATGTATGCTCATCCGCTGCCTCGGCGGCAGTCACATCCTTCGCGGCCTCGAGGTCATCCACGGCAGCTGCCTCAACAGGGTTCGCTTCGGCAACTTGCTCGTCAACTGCCGCTTGGGCAGTCGTTGCATCGACCGTCACCTCGTCGGCAACTTGCTCTGAACCAGGCGCATCAGCTTCTGGCTCGGGCTTGTCTTCTGCTGAATCCGCTTCTTCGACGGGCGTTGCTTCAGTTGAAGTCTCATCGGCAGGAGTCTCTTCAGTAGTTGGTGTCTGTTCAGACTCGATCTCCATTGAGCCAGGAACCTCGTCGTGGCTAGGAGCGTCATCCGCCGCTGGTGCCTCTTCTTCGAGGGCAGACTTCTCGGCGGTAGAAGTCTCAAGTTCAGCGGGGGTATCATCCGATGTATCAATGCCCGCAGCAGGAGCGTCATCCTGAGCATGGGATTCTTCTTCTTCTGCAATTGCTGCATCTGAAGAAGTTTCCAAATCCTTCGCGTCCTCAGTCACAGGAGCATCCTTGGGTGATTCCTCGCCCGACTCTGCAGTTCCGGCCGCTGCATCTTCTGCTGATGTGGTCGCAGCTTCCATAGGACCAGCATCCTCTGGTGAGACGGCTTCATCTTGAGCTGGCTCCTCGGCAGCTGGGTCTTCATCAGAAGTCGCCTTCTCAGCTTGAGACGTCGCATCCTCCTCCTGTGATGTGGGCTCTTCTGGACTTGGATCTGCATCAACAGCCGTAGAAGCGACCTCCGGAGACATATCTTCCTCGGCCTGGTCCGCCTCGGGTGCAGCTTTCTCTTCGACGGGGTCGCTGCTGTCTGGAACCGAAGCTTCCTCTGCGACTGAGTCATCCTCGACAGCCTTCACCGAGAACTCAGGCAATGACCTTTCCCCAGAAACCTCGTCGGCACCCGTATCTTCAGCCTCTTCGCCTGCTTGCTTTGGGGTATCATCTTCCGCACTTTCTGGGCCCGGTTCAGGCGTTGCTTCGTCAACTGGGTCATCCTTTGCCACGACTTCTTCTGGGTCAGCCGCATCTTCACCTGCGTCAGGTGTTGACTCGTGGGAAGCAGCTTCAGCAGGTGTTGTCTCCTCCTCAGGGCTCTTGTTCGCTTCCTCGATGGGTTCAACGGGCTCTGCAGATGAGTCGTCTTGGCTGGGAACATCGGCCTCAGTTGCCGCAGGTTCATCCGCCGGGGCGGAATCCTCAGGTTCGGCACCTGGCGCAGCTTCCTCAGCGATTGACTCTTCGGCGGGTGCATCCTCGGCGACAGGCACCTCCTTAGAGGCATCATCTTCCGGGGCGTCCGGTGCTGCTTGGGCTACGTCGGAGACTTCCTCATTGGGAGGCTCTTCGGAGGGGGCCTCGTCAGCAGCGACATCTTCCTTTGGAGGTTCACCCTCTACGTCTGGGACCTCCTCTTCGGCAGCTGGTTCTTCCGAGGTTGCTTCCGCGGCTGGGGTTTCCTCTGCTGAAGCCTCCTCGGGAGCGGAGGCGTCATCCTGATGTAGATCATCACCAGCAGGAGGCTCTTCACCTGCTAGCTGCTTAGCGGCCGTAGCATCTTCCGCCGGAGCCTCGCCTGCCGGAACTTCCTCGGCCGCAACTTCTTCTGCCTGGATTTCTTTCGCTGGAGCTTCATCTACCGGGGCCTCCTCAGTCGAAGCAGCTTCTGCTGCTGACTCTTCGGCGACGGGAGCCTCATCTGCGACAGTTTCTTCCTCCCCAGCCGCCTCTTCGGGAGCTTTCTTGTCCTCAGCCGGAGCGTCTTCGGCGTGGGTCTCTTCCACTGCAGAGTTCTCTGTGGTTGGCTCTTCGGTAGATGGTTCTTCGGCGGGCTCTTCTGATGTGGCGGGAGTGTCTTCTGCGGGAGCATTGACGATAGCGGGGGCTCCTTCAGCAGCAGGTGTCTCTTCAACAGCAGGCGTCTCTTCAACAGCAGGCGTCTCTTCAACAGCAGGCGTCTCTTCAACAGCAGGCGTCTCTTCAACAGCAGGCGTCTCTTCAACAGCAGGCGTCTCTTCAACAGCAGGCGCCTCATCCGCAACGGTGTCTTCCTTCACAGCCGCATCCTCGGGAATCTCCTTGTCCTCCGCTGGGGTATCTTCAACAGGAGTCTCGTCCACAACAGGCTGCTCTTTTCCTGGTTCTTCAGCGGCGGGGGCATCCTCTGCAATGGAAGCTTCTTCTACAGCAGGAGTCTCTTCAGCAGCCGGAGCTTCTTCGGTGGAAGGCTCATCCGCAGGCTCTTCTGGTGGAGGGGTATCATCGCCTTGATCTGCCGTCGCAGCCTCCTCAGTTGCCGCAGGCTCTTCTGTTGCTGGCTCTTCGGTAGTAGTCTCCTCAGCAGCAGAAGCCTCCTCGACAGGCGCTGTTTCCGGGGTCTCTACAGCCAGGCCCCTGACCTCGACCGCATCATGCTTCTCGTCGTTGGCAGTAGCATCTTGAGCTTCAGCAGGAGCCTCAGCAGAAGCCTCCTCGCTACCAGCCGGGGCGCTCTCTTGACTGTCCTCGAGAACAGCTGCGCTCTCGGCGGCCTCCTCCTTGTCATGTTCCGTGGGCGCGGGCTCGGGAGCCTCTTCTGGTGCGGCCGTCTCTGCAACAGGCTCGTCCTCGGGAGCCTTCTCGGCCTCAGCCTCGGCCTCAGCTTCAGCTTCCGGGGCCGGTGCCGTCTCCTCCTCGGCAGGCTGTGCCGCCTCGGTGCTAGTGGCCTCCTCCAAGCTCTTTTCAGCCACAGTTTCTTCGGGTTGTGGCTGGGAGTTATCACCTTCGGGGGTCTTGTCTTCCTCGACCGGCGCATCGGCCGGCGGCTCGGGAGCGGTATCCTCGGCCTTCTCTTCGGGTGCCGTACCGTTCTCGGCGGGCTTCTCCTCGTCTACGCTCTTGTCCCCTGCAGCTGGTTCGGCTGGGGTTTCGGGCGGAGGTAACGGAGACGGTTCCGCGGATGGTACGGCGCCGGATCGCCGCCCTGTTCTCGCGCGTTTTCGCGTCGGGACCGGAGGCACCGCGGCCTTCATCTGCTCCTCGATCATGCGATTGAGTTCCTGGAACACGAATAATGTTAGATGACGCTGCCGTGGTTCGAGACGGTGCATCAGCCCTGCTTACCGTTCTCTTCGCCTCGAGTTCTGCCAACTTTGCTTCGCCCTCAGAAATCGTCTTGGCCGTCTCTTCCTCAATGCTGTCCATGAGGTCGTCCATTTCGTCTTCGACATTACGGGTAGTGGTATCAAAAGTGCCTTGCTTCTCTTCGTCCTCCTTGGCCTTGCGGGCCGCGAGCTCCTCATCTTCCCGCCGGCGACGGGCCTCCCGCTCTTCGTCTTCTTTTCGCCTTTGCTCGGCAATATCTTCGAGCTCCTTCTGGTGCGCGGCAGCGAGCTCTTCTCGCTCCTTTTCGTAGGTTGCTTTCAGCTCTGCGAGCGTCATGTCACGCTTCTGCTCGAGCTCGTCGAGCTTTGTGTCGCTCTCTGCTGCAGACGTCGACAGACCCTCAATCGTCGAGTGGATCGACGCGAGGGCCTCGTTCATCTGCGCCACGAGCGTGGCAACGTCCATCTTGGCTGTCATCGAATTGGGGGTTCGAAAGAGAGTCGGTGCCCTCTGTGACAGGATGATGAGTAAAGGTGTTGCGATTAATTGTTGGTTCGTGGGATTTCAGCAGTCCCGGGAATCTTGCGTGGGAAAGCAAGTATCGTGAGGTTTTGTGAATTTTGACTTTACTCTGACGTTGAACTGAACGTTCGAAACATCCTCGGCTCTTGCGGGGTGGCCAGCCAGTTTACGATATATACCACCCACCCCTCCACTCGACCACCAAAGAACAACAAGCAGACGATACAGTTCCAGCCAAGCAACAAGGCAGGAAAACCCGGCCCTGTGTGATGTTCCTACCAGCGATCATGCAAGTGCTTTCGTCCAGGGCCTGGCCTTGTCCCCCCTTAGTCGGCCGAACCCCCGACCCGATATTGAGAGGAAATGCTCTGTGCTTCCGCGTCCCTCCGTTCCGTGATTGGTGAGACATCGCGGCGGACTCCCATCCGATGTACCTGGACTTGCTGAGGTGGACCCCGTCCGCCTCACAACGCATGACATCGATATACTGTGGTACAGATGGCGATGTCAACTAGGGGCGATGCGAGGGTGCCATGGTCGAGTCAAGACTTCTCAACGGGGCCGCAGCCCAGCAACCGGTCATCGCGAAATCGCACCGCCATCGAAGAGGGGATTGGGGAACAGTACTAGACAACTCTGTCTTGTGGGCAACTTTCGCCTTGTCGCCGGGCAACCTGGTGACAGCTGTCAAATATCGACAGCATCCTCCTTGCCTCGGGCGAGAGTTTTCGGGGGGCTTCATCCAAGGGTCTCCGTGTTCCTGCGTCTGATGTTGTGCCACGACAACTTGGCCATTGGGGACATGGAAGAAAAGGACCCATCTTGGGCTCCGGTGCTTTGGTCATCGAGAGAAATCGACGTGGTGTGCGTTGGCGACGGAGTCGGTTTTGGTGGACAGGCGTTCCCTGTTAGAAACGAGCATCATTCATGCGCCCGGCAGCGAAGCGGCATTGAGAGTTCTGAGCGTCGCTCCATCACTACCACTGGCGTGGAGCCCGGCGTCTAGCAAACCGCTTGGCCGCATGAATACGCTGGAAATGGCCGGTATTGTGATGCATTTGGGCAGTTTCAGGACTCGCACCGGGTTCGGAACGGGAGGACAAGTTGTCAAATTGAAGGATGAAGTCGGATACTGCCGGCCACAAGAGTCCATTTGAGTAGTATTGGCCTGCGTGTTTGAAGCGTGGAATTCGATGAGGGATACGAGAACTCAAGCCACATTGTGGCTTCAACAGCCAAGCATCGAAATAGACACAAAAGCACGAAATAGCATGACGTCATGTCTTGATGGCTTGGATGGGTCAAACATGTGAGTAAGTCTGTGTATGTTTTGCTCCGTATTGTTTTTGTTTTCCTTGATTTGATATATCACAAACTTTCTCTGCCCAACGTGCCTCCATCAACCCAGACCACAAGGCTAGCTAGCACGTAACTGAGCTCCATTTCTGCGTTGTCCTCAACGTGATTCAGTGATCGAGATGAGAGCTGGCGTGGCATCGCACTGACCCTCCTGAGTCTTGGGGCCAACTGGGAGCCGACGCTTCACGACCAAATGTATCTCTCAACGGAATAGAAAGGGACGCAATGTCATTTAACTTCAGCTCTCATCAAATTGTGACGATATTGAGGCCTCCTGGGTGTATAAGAGCTACACTTATGGCAACAATCCCATCGCATGCGAAAGCCAATTCATCAATACAACGACTTTTCATGGTCCATCACCTGCACACCACCACACACATTGACCAATTACAGGTGCAGTAGGTCTCTCTTATGTGTTATGGTATGATGCGCCTCCAAAGTCCTGCAGGGAAGCTGCCGGCAGACACAGAGTGGGTGATATGGGGATCAATTGGGCCTATCGCATTCCCGTGTCTTTGTCTTGGAGCCTGAGGAGGGGGCAGATGTCCTCAGTGGTCAAGTCACGTGTCTGTTGATTACTTGCTCGGGACTTTCGAAGGCGGTTGATTGAATGTGCTTAATCGTATATCCATAAAGATGGTCGTGGTCTGTTCTCTTAATCAACCGAGCATTACTGCTTTAATCTCACTTGTAACTATCAGAAAGGATAGAAGAATTGAGGTCGTGAAAGGTCCCAGTGAAATGTCGTCCATGTCGAAGTGTACTTGTATATCTCCCATGCCTAAAAACATCAAATGACATCATATTGATGGTCAAATTGTGAATGTGAAGTCTCGATAATCTTCAATAAATGGTATGGGATCATCTCCAATGCTTATGGGATTATCTCTTCTTGAAAATCCTTAGTGTCCTTCCAGAAAGTGCATCGTATCTACGTCCGATCACTGGCGTCTATCTGCATACAAGGCATTGACTTCTCTGCACGATGGCTCTATTTGACTGAGCCCTCGCACTGCCAGCGAGGCTATGAGACTAGGAAAGGAATCAGCGGGACATAAATTATTCAACTGGCCTTGCATGTGACCTAACGAATGCCAACCAATCCAAGCGATGCCGAAAACTAGATGCCTTGGAAGGTCCTAGGTGCAACTCGTGCAAATAGAAATGCTACATAGAAATGGTCATTGGCCGCGAAATCTCACATAATGACAAGAGACTTGACTCTCCATGCCGGGAGGCTGATCCGAGCAGGCTCGATAAGGCCTAAGTAGCTAGCTTGTGAAAAGAGACCCCAGTTAGAATTGACCAACTTCCACCTCACAAAACGTTCACACTCAGAGGCATCCCTCCGGTTTCCTCCAAGGATACGTGATGATCTGATCACGGAATACGCAACGAAGCTTTGCCAGTGAAGCTCGATGATCTCGAGGTCCAATCTCAAATCATACTTGTGGACGTGATGCGCACCCTGACACATGAAGAGAGTGATAAACCAGGATACTCTACAGACTTGAAAATAGGTGCTCAGTTAACATTGACCACCTTACCGGGAAAGAACAAAGAGTCAGGGCATTACGAGGAAATTATGTTGCCACTAAATCTGATTTACAGGTTAAAACTAAATGGAATTCCTCGCGGAAATGTAACAATCGATCCAGCTTGGAAACAGAAAAGCGCAGCCTTACACATTATGTGTTGAGTTCTCATCAGGTGTTGCGAGGCAGTCGATGCTCCAAACGACCGTACGCGTAAGTGCAAATTATGCAATGGGCAAGGTTGATACGCCACAGGATAGGGACTCAGAACCTCGCAAGTAGAATGAGGAGACATTCAAGTACGCAGTTGGGGAACAGGACTATCAGAAGAATGTTGTAGCTCCTTCTCCGGCTCGGTTCCCATCCTCCCAGGTCTAGATGTGTCGTCATGGGTATTTCCCACATTTGAGGCCATCAAGGCTGACCGATGACCACAGCAGTGGACCTTATGGGCTGAGATAGATGAGGAAAACGTTGACTGTTGTTAGTCTCAATATTCACATCTCCCCATGTAGAAAGGCGGAAACATCAACACCTTTGGATAATAACTGGATGAAAGTACGGAATCAAAAGCGCAAGAGTCCCAATGGTGAGTAGCTATTTCTGGAGTTCTCAACACGGAAAATCGAGCAGAGAGACAACTTGACACGAGGTGACCACGGAAGCATATAAATAATAGATTGGACAGACTAGATGTATGACTAGATAATATCAGTCACATTCAATTTTCTATGAAGAGAATCAGCTTTTCGAGGTAGCCAATACCTGAAACTACCCGCACCGTGGTTAAGGTAGTGGTGGGCACGATGACAACGGTCTAGCTATCTTGCTGCCAGTATGTGTGAGCACAAATTCTCTAAGATTAATACGTGCAAGGCGCTCAACTGAACTAAGGATAACAGTTCGTAGAGAAAGCCTTCTCTGTGAATGAGTGACTTGCTCTGAACAGCCAAGTGCCAGTTCATATAGAAGATTTAGGGCCGAAGCAACTGCATATCAGAATGTCACAGAGTCAACTGCATTCAACCTCATCAATGAAAATACATACTAAGGTAGGCTGTGATAAAAGATTTGAATACAGTCCAGAAGAAGACAATAGAGCTGAGCAATAAGAGATATGGAGTGAGATCGAGGAAGCTGCCATGTACTAGCACTCAATTGTCCTAAGCCCTTCAATGGCTTAAAGGTTGGAGCTGTAGACAAACAGCTCTTCACGACTATGCTCGGCTTCTCCGTCAATAGATCTCTCTACAAAGACTCATTGTAGACGTTGGGCCCACGTCACATGACCCTCCAAGTGAGCCTTACCATGCAATCCCGCAAGGCTGTCGCCCAGTCGCCCACAGCCCACCGCGAGGCTCCGGAAGACCAACCGGAATTGTCCCGTGATTTCTCCGAAAGGAAACCCTCAATGATTTTTGACTTCCTCCAGAGGTAGCATGTCTCTTCGTTCACACGGGGATTGAAAAGATGGGAGACTCAACGGGTCACGTCTTCGGGTGTTTAGGATGACTGATATGAAAATCTCCTATGAATCACGAGTGCATCTGTCTTCCTATATCAGCTTATATAAGCCCAACGACGGCCAACGGCATCATCCATGTGTCTTAAATATATTTAGGACCGACTATAGCACGCAGGCGCCATCTAGGGAAGCTCTAGTCGACAAGAATGGCACTATACCATCCCCTCCTTTCCACAACAGCCATCTTTTATGAATGCGTATCACATCAATTCGAAGACCCCAAAGCTTAATCACAGAAGCGCGACAGAAAGATATAGGTGTTGACGATTCCAATGTACCCTGTTGCAAAGCCAACAAGATCATATGTATGAGAACCAAAAAGTCCAAATCGGCGGACTTCTGTCGGACTGGATAACCCTCATAAACATCCCGACAGCAAACCTTCTCCCCGCTTGACCATCCAAATACACTACTACGGAAACCTTAAAAGGTTACCTGCACATCGAAATAGCAAAGGTAGCTAACCTTGATGCAGGTGGAGAGTCTATTATCCCATCTGGGATGGGTAAATCCATCATAAGCGTCAACACCTATCAAGCCGCAGTCCGGTTAGCTCTAACAGCACGCCCGCTTGCTGATGGTTGTTTCGCCACAGTCATGAGCTTTTCGATAAACTAATCGATCAAGTATATTCCACACCTTGGACGAAGAGAGGAGTCAACATGGAGATGCAACCAGACTTCATACCTGTCCTCTAGCGTAAATTTAAAGGCCAAGTGACCCGAAAGGCACCGAATACAACCGTCGTACCAGGGGTGTTGAATGTGCAGCCAACCTAGTTCCTCCGTCGAAGCCGAATACTCGAACCGCCGTCACATCAAAATAGACTTGCGCCTCCGAATCTCCCGTATCTCCCGCCGGCCTTGGCGGCCTGCTGCATCGAGGCTATCGCCCGTCTACGTTTATCATCTGCGCCGTCAGGTACCTCATCCCATGCGACTTGAGGAGTGAATTACATCTAGCACAATGGCTCCCAATGACACATTACCATCCTTGATCTCCGATCTACTGTCTCTAACGGCATGCAAGCTGCTGCATCATCATACCAAGCATAACAGGCAGATCACCAAGTGCCCCTTGTCAGCCACGTGTGGCTGAAATCATCCCAAGAAAACCCCCTCGCATCCACCCACACCGTCGGATCGCCGTGACGTCGCATTTCCTCGACACATCCAAGCTGAAACGGACCCCAAACTGTGACATGTCGCACAACAGCCGCAGGTTCGAACAACACCCCTTCCAGCGAAAAAAAGTATCAGTGTACCGTTCCCGAACCAACAGCGGTCCAGCACCGAGTTATCGCGAAATTGACGGCAGGAGAAGGGACTGGTTGGGGAACAGGCGAAATCAGCCTTCACTATTGTGTTGTGGATATTCTTTTCTATGGAAGAGAGAGCAAAACTGACATCCAACTATTTACGACAGATAGAGGACTCCTCAGAGACGTGGAGGATGAAGAGAAGTGGGCCAAAATAAAAAAAAGATATAGATGTCACGCTGCTGCTTGATGCTGATGATTCCGCCACCACGGGCAGAATAAGTAGTCCACTCCTAGAACCTTCTCGGCTCGTGAGGGAGCCCCTCGTTCTTCAAAAAAAGATTGCCCCCGAACAAATTGTCTCGTATCCGGTCGCGTGATGTCGTTGATTTATATACGCTTGGCTGTGTCGCCTGCGATAGCCCGTCTTCTCCTGTAGCTCTCCGCGTAGCCGATGCGCTCATAGGTGCCGAATCCGTAGAAAGCCAGTCCGATGAGAAGCCAAGTGCTGGTGACAACCAGACCGACGGGGAAGATCATCAGCTGAACACCGGGGAGAACGAAAGCGACAGTGCCGTTCTTCAGTTGAGCCACAACTTCGTCGACGGCAGCTTGGGCAACGGCGAGGTCGGATTTGATGATTTCTTTGGAGAAGACACCAGTGAGGAAAGCGGCCTCGTTCGAGGAGACGTTCGTGCTGACGGTCTGGCCGGCGGCGTTGACGCCGGTAAGCGTGAGGGTCGGCATGACGAGTGCTTCAAATTGTGACCTTGGAGAACATTAGCTTCAGTACTTCAATGACGCAAGTAAAAATGAGGTTCGTACATGGACATTGGTGCCACCATTCTGCTCTGGTCAATCTGTCCTACGAACAGGTATGTTTGCAGGGCCTGTGGCGTGACGACTCGTTTCTGCAGGCCGGTCCACGGAACCTCAAAGCTGAGATCCCGTTTCGCAGTGGAGCTGCCGATTTTGCTGGCGCTGACTGGCGAGACGGAAGCTCCGTTGAATGAAAGTCCGACCTGGATGTTCTGTGGCGGGATACCAGCAAAGGCATTGTTTGGCTCAGAGACCTTGAACAACCGCAGGTCGGCTTCAAAGACACCCGTTTGAGCGTTCAGACTCGGCAAGTTGTAGCAGATGCAGGTTCCGGACGGGTTCGAGGCCTGGTCGAGGTGTGAAAGGGCGTCGGTGCACTTTGCCGACGTCTCTTGCTCCCAAGCTGTCATGTTGATGGTGCCGTCGTTGTTCAGCGTAACTTCAGTCGCCCTCGAAACCCACTCTGCGTCCACCATGGAGCTTTGTCGCTTCTCGATGTATCGGTTTGCGACATCCTCGTAGCTTCGTTCCAACACATCGACCGCGCGAACCTCGATTGCGGAATCCATCGATAGCGGGCGAATCTCGGCGCAAGCGCGCGAGGCCAGCGCCGCCGTGGTGACAACCACCTTCCAATACATTGTCGTCGATAAAGTTGAGAGAAAGCGGAGAGTAGCGTTGTAGCCGGGGAGATCGGGCGGCTATCGTATTAATGGGCTCGGGGCCGAGAGAAAAGGTGGAGCGAATTGCTGATGATGGTTTGGCGTCGCCAAGGTCTAATTACAAAAGTCGGGTCCCGGCCGGCGGCGAAGCGAAGCGAATTGAAATAAGACGAAGCCAAAGAAAGAGCGTTAATCGTGTCCACCTCGTCGAGTGCCCGGAATGGCTGCTTGGTTGATTTGTTTGACTGATGTGTCGTCGAAGATTCGTTAACGACGGGATCGAAGCGAGATGAATCGATTCGAATCGTATTCAGAGGCGGAGAAAGAGAGTAGGGTCGACGTGAAGTGAAGAGAGAAAGGATGAGGTAAAAAAGGGACCTGCCCGTCAGAGGGAAGGATATTGGTTAGTGCTGGCTTGGCTGTACTCGGGTCGGGTTGGTCGCGAGATGTCTTGTCGACTCGACTCGGAATGGCGCAGAACGAACGAGAGAAGACCAGGAAGGGAGAGTGCGAGAGTTGGATGGGGTGGCGAGGATTCAATAAGGACGGAGATTAAACGTCGACAAACGGGCAGGGCACAGCAGGGCTGGGCCTTTGACAACAGGAGACGTGTGGGAGGAATTGTGTCATGCAGCGACCATCGTGGTGCCTGGCAAGACGAGCAATGGCCTGACACGTTGCGATCCACAGCAGGGCTGAGGGGTGGTTTGAGCCTTTCTTGGGTGCGGTCCGTACGGAGTGGTGTATGGTAAGGTAGGATGGAGATGGGATTGATGGTCTGGCGGGCGCGCAGACGAGGGTTGGCTCACTGATTCTGGGATGTGGAAACGGCGAGTTTGGTGGTGTTGGTGGGAGGCAGTCAGGAGCCACAATGTGAATGTGGTTGTCGGGTGCGAGTGTCTAGGTGTGCTCTGGCGTATCGAGGAAAAGACGGAGACGAGGATCGGGAGGGGTGGTGGCCAGACAGGGATGATGATGGTCCCAGGAGGATCTGAGGCCAGAGGCGTGCTTCAGCCGAAGAATACGTTGGTACAGCTAGATTGTAGAGTCGACAAGTACTGTGTATACTGCGCAGGTATGGACTGAAAAGGGCGAGTTGTGGTTGCGAATGTGGACGATGGATAAGACTGTGTGTGGTCTGTGACTTTGTGAGACGGCAAATGCAACGAGAGGCGCGCAGGGACCTGGGTTGTTGTATGGTAACAGGCCTGGAAACGTGGAAACGGGACACACTCGAAAAAAGGTGTGGAAAGGAGAGGTTGAAGTGAATAACGGAGGTGGGCTGGGGGGGGAATGGAGGGATGTAGAGAGGATGGGAATGTGGGCGAACTGTGCAGCGCTGCAGAGGCTGAGAGGGTCCGAGGCTGTAGCGGGATGGTGCCAAGTTTGGATCTGGGGCTTGTGATTGGCTGCTGGGGTGGTGGAGGGACGGGAAGACTGGAGGCGGCTGCGAGGTAAGTTGAGGTAAGGTTAGCCGGGGGGACCTGCCTCTAGTCTTTTTTGGGTGTAGCGTACCGGTTTGTAGGGAAAGATTAAGCAAAACTGGTGCACGTGACGCACGTGATGGGGCCCTCCGAGGATACGTACCTGATCACGGAGTACCTATCCGTTCAGGTACGTTTCCCTCGGTCGCATTCCATTGGCAGCCGCCGTTTCTCTCCCTTTTTTGCCACTCCCCGCCAGTCTTACGAACTTACGGAGTACACCATTTCCACTGCAACATTTCTTTCGCTTTACCGCCTCGGCTTCTTTTCTTCTCCTACCCCTTGCCTGCACTTCGCTCAGCCCGAGAAATACGGGACTCGGCAAGATCAACTGTGGACCAGCCAGTTGTCACCCTGACGGAGTAAGTGGCCCTGGCTCAAACCGCAAACGCCCTCGCCAAAACGGTACTCCGTATGCTACATCCCTCAGACCGTCTTATTCTTCCAACTTTTTGTCTGCAAGGTTCGACCATTCCCTCAAAGGGCCTCAAAGGGGAAGCTCAGATGTGCCACTTGTGCCTGGATCTGCTGAGCATATCCCTACCTCGCGCCAGCACCCAGCCCATGGCATTGTCGGATCGACTGGAGATGGAACAAGCGTCGTTCGAGGACTGGTCGGGGGCTGAAGCAGTTCTGGGCCACAACCCGCCTCTGATTGGTGCAATTTTGCCCAGGGCGGGAGGCGCCAGGGATCTTACGTGAAGATTGTTTGGTCAGGGGCACAAGGTACGATGCTCCATCATCCATCAGCCACTGGACCAATCCACCACTCGAATTGCTAGTGAAGATTGGAGAGGCACAGTCAGCAGACACAGGGCACTCATTAGGGGCTTGGATCCCATCGGCGACAGCAACCACCGGTTTTAGACTTTGAAGCCGCACGATGCACAATCCGATGTACGAACACACTGGAGACGGGTACCACAGCACGTATCCGTCTATTCCAACGCCAACAATGAGGTGCTAGAGTCTAGAGAAGCAAAGGATGGGACGTGTCGTGATTGAATGGTCTTTGCGCCTTTTCGCTCGGATGCGATGACTGTGGTACGCATCGCAAGGATGAGGCGCGACAATTAGCAGAAGACGGACGGACATTGATACCATCAAGAGACTCGATATCGCGGCCATCAAGCCATTCGTTCCAAGAATGGCCGCATCATCACGCTCTCATCGGACACCAAGAGCCAAAGAAGGCCAAGCCTAGCTCTGACATTAGAGAATCACCACAGCGTCCAACTCTCTCAGCAGAGTCAGCACCCATCAACAGTCAAAATTCGTCCTCACACCGAGTGAGCAGGCCTGCATTACCGCGCGCGGCGTCTGCAGAGTGCAGACTGCAGGCAGCGGCCCTTGTCTCAGGTGAAACGCGTGGGCCCAGCACGACCAGGTCGAGCGCTGAGCATTTCCATGGCATCCATGCAGACACCGCTGCGCACCTCGCCCAATTCGATGGACACCGCCCTGAATGGGAATGGAGAATGGGCAGCACGGCTAAGCGGCATACGCTGGGAGCCCATGTGCAGCTTCTTTTCAGCGCCAGTTCATTGAAATTGAATTGAAATGAATTGGGGAGGATATCTGACATTTTCGAATTGGGCTGCTCCGAAGGTCTTTTGGGCTCGAAGTACCTACTGCGCCACAGCCAAAAATGATGCGCAAGCCACATTACTCCTTAGCCACAAGCCACGATAGGAGAGGTGGATGTCACCAGCCACACCTCGCAAGTTTGGTCTTCCGACAGAGTATTACATCGACCCTCATCCTCTGGAGTCTCCTCACAACGACGTTTCATCCTCTGGTCGCTGCCCCCCTGCGATTTTTAACCTCCTGTCACCAAAAAGCTTGGCTTCCCTCTCGTCTGAACCCTGGCCTACTATTGCTCATCAAAATGATCGCCCCTGAGACTTATCCTATTCGCTCGATGCCCTGCCCAATGGCCCATCTACCGGGAGAAGCTGGCTCATCCTCAATCTTAGGATACGGAGATCTGGTGCGGTGAGCTTGTGGGAGAGCAATACATGTCAACCGTTGAATAAGATTGATCGCCGCCTCTATCAGAAACATCCCCGCGATCTGTCAACATCTCTATCCGTACAATAAGCCCAGACCACACACTACGCAATCCCGCATCATTACCTACGAATACCTACAGGCTACCACAGCACGAAGTAGAGGCTGGTCACATCGAGCTTCGGTTCCTGGCCGCCGAGGAAAAGCGACGATGTTCCATCGCGACCGCGAGAACCACACCGTGGCCGAAGCCCGAAACGCCTCCTCCATCTCCTGGTCGCTCCTGGTGCGACCAGTTTCGGGACCCAGCCGGACCAGGCACGGTTGATCGCGCCCGCCCACCTTCCGGCCCCCTTGACGATAGCTCACAGTCGTTGTAATAAGGAGAGAGCGGCATTGGGAACAAGGGCTATCTCTTCGGTATCGGTAGGAGTATTCTACGGACCACCGGCGATAGACTCGTCAACCCGGTGGCTCACGGGCCTTCAATGACGCGGCCGTGGTGGAATACTCGGCTACCACGGCAAGCATTATCGGTTCATCTCAAAATCAACGGTTCATTACTGGATTGACACGATAAGGCTTACAGTTCAAACATCGCCATGGAAGACTAAGGAGATATTTGCTACTAGTGCCCCCGTCGCAGATACTACCAAATTACCAAGACATCGCCAAACGCCAATACTAAGCCACAAAACACCAATGAACCTGTCTCGCTCCTGGGAGTATCGCATCGGCGCCCTTGAATGAAAATCAAACCAACCATTCCGTGCCATTATTCCGTCACTCGCTGGCCCCAGTATCGTGGCAACTTGCCCTTGGCCCATAGAGCCACCTCAGTAAACGCCAGATACATGCCTGTAAAGAACCAGAAAGTCATGACGACGCCGAAGCCGCCCACAAGCTTGGCATCTACTATTCTGCCCACTACAACGTCACGCATAGCGTTGTTCATGAGCAGCCAGCTGTATACTGGTACAAGCTGGCTGGCTTGCATGGCGATGGACGAACGCTGATGGGTAATCTGGGCCTTTTCTCGCTCTCGCTCTTCAATGGTGTCAACCATCCTCCAGGCGACTTGATTGTTAATCTTCTCCCAAGTAGCCTCGCACGCCATCGCTCGAGCCTGCGCGGCCATAGCCTCCCGACAGTCTCTGTCTTTTGAGAGGTACATGACCTTGTCGACAAATGTATCCAGGTCGTCGGGTGGTACAAGGTATCCCGAGCGGTCATTGTCGATGATATCGCTTGGCCCGCCCTCATCGCGAGCGACTACCGGAACGCCGCTTGCCATGGACTCCAGGACGACCAAGCCAAAGGTTTCGGTGACAGAGCAGTGGAGGAAAATGTCGCCCGATGCGTACGCCGCCGCCAGGTCGTCTCCGATCTTGAACCCGGCGAATATGACTTTGCCTTGGTCCCTTAGAGGGTCAAACATCTCGTGAACCTCTCTTTCGACTTCTGTGTTACGGTTCCCGCCCACGACATAGAGCTTGAAACGGAGGCCCCTTGCATCGAGTTCCTTTACTGCCTTGGCGAGGAAATCAAACCCCTTCTCACCCGCCACCCTGGATACACATATCAGAATGATCTCTCCATTCGGCGCAATCTGCTTCCTCAACGCCTCGCTGCGCATTTCTGGTCGGAACACCTCTGTTTTGACGCCTCGTCGGAGCACCTCAAGCTTGGAGCTCTGGACCCCCTGGGCCTCGAGATACTTGCGCACGAAGCGTGAGGGGTAGAAGATGGTCTTGATCGATTCGTGCTGGAACAGATAGCTCTGGACCATGGCGAAGGCGAAGACGGCCATGGTGCTAAACGGATGAGGGAAGAGGATGGCGCAGTACCCGGCCAGGTCGGTCTGAAAGTTGCAGATCACCGGCACCCGTCTCTCTTTTGGCTGTTGTTGGAGCTGCAACATGACCTGGAAGCCCAGTGACGCCGGCGAGGCGAGGTAGATCAGGTCGGGCGGGCTGTCCGACCCAAAGGTTCTCGCGAAGAGGGCCGATACTCGCACGGGGTAGACGACAGAGAGCTCAGGGTTGAAGGGCAGCGGGTATCCCTGAAGGCGCACTTCGACCTGACCGTCATCTTCTGTTGCGGGAGAGAAGGTGTTGTGCTGGGTGTGGTTGTGTGGCGCCACGACGGCGACGAGTGCGCCGTGGGATCGCAGGTGTTCGACAAGCATCAATGTCGTCCGGCTGACGCCGTTGACGGGGCCAAAGGATTCTGTGCAGAGCAGAATGCGCTTGCCTCGTAATGAAGATGGGAATACGGAGTTGTCGTGAGCTGGGTACCGTGGCATGGTGCCGTAGCTCTTGGGTAGAAGTGGTTCTGCCATTGCCGGTGGCTACGATACCTAGGCCAGTTGCAATGTCAGCTGGATTCACACTCCCATCAGAGGGCCTGCATTTTACCGAAGAATCGCTCGAAAGTCTCGCAGCGACGGTCAGTATGGCCTGTCACTAATCGTTGGTGTGTCGATGGATCCCAGGTCTTGCGTGCAGAGGAAGGGAGACGATGGCGTTCGCCGAGCATGAGGGAAATGCGCCATAGACGGCGCTTGGCCTTCTGATATCTCCTTCGCCCATGGCTGCGATGTTCGGACTGCAGATGATGCGTACAGGTCAAGCGACCTAGATGTCTCACCGTGCTAGGCCTGCTATCACGCAGGTACCTGTGATGATGTGTGGCGGGGGAGGGGCAGACGAGACTCGAATGAAAGAGCCTGTCGATGTGTCGCGCTGGACCACATGGCAAGCTTCTCTGGCCGACCGCAAACGTAGTGGGGGCGGGGCAACTCATTAAAGATTGTCGGGTGCATCGCTGCAGGGTCCAGAAGCCGATTCCGGTTGCGTGTGGAATTGTTCCCGAATTATTCTTCTTTGATGGTTGGTGCCTGTGGCTGAGACTGGTGAGACCACATCACGGGAACTATGAAGCGGCCACCATTTCCCTGAACCTGTCAGATATTTGAAGATTATGTTTATGCTCTCTTCATGTCCGTGAAGGTCTGGTCGATGTCGCAAGTCTGATATGCACATCTGAAGCCGCATAGCTGAGGGGCGAGCATTGCTATCAAGTCCCTGCTGACGATCAACGATGGGATCAAGCAAAACTAATCCCGCATTCAAGCTCAAGTGGTTCCAGAGAGTCCCCAAGCCAAGCTTTCCACCTGCTCATCTTTTTTTTTGGGACACCTGTTTTCGTACAAGCTGAAGTGATACAAAATTCACAAATCGCGAGACATCAGGTCAACGGCCAATGAGAAGCCCGGAACGCGGCACATTTCCGCTTCGGTGGATGAGAACCAATCAGCGAGACGGCGACACCTTTCTTAAGTTACCAACACGATTGAAAGGTCACATTGTCTAGTTGTTTGTCAAAGATTGGCCACATGACAAGTTTCTGATTCATACACTTGGGAAAAGGTCGCCGAAAAGGCGAATCGCGGGCTGTGTACAGATGCTCGTGGTCCCTCCGGTTGGGTGAGGTTTATCGACGACCTCTTTTCCACGATTTACACATTCTGGTGTAGATTCCACGGCTATCTCGTCCAAGCCTGACGAATCGTGGTCTTTCGCCTGCACGATTGGCCCTTTACAAGGATGCAATTCGCTGAATTCCCATCGCCCATGCCGGCTCGAAGTGCTATCAGTTGGAGGGGTCATCGTAGTGGGGGAGGGGCCATCGTGATGTTCTCGACGGAGATCTCATGGCCACCTGCTTTGATACTCGACGATAAGCCGTGCTGCTGTCAACTCGTAGCTATGCATTCGTTGGCAACTTGCGATACGCTCAGCCGCTATCGGGATCAAAGTACAAGCTAGCATTCTCGTCGACCCGACCCTACAAAGGTCATATCGACGCTGCCATTCCTCATGTTCAGACGTCGCATGAACTCTTTGCCTGAAGCTCTTTATGCCCTATTACACCTCCAATCTACATACGATCCATCCCACGTCTAGCTATAACCTCCATCTCCCCAGCTTACAGCACACATCTGCTCGGAAACCGGCAACTTTGACCGCCGCGCCGCGTCTCCTCGATCACCACCACCCTACATTGACGCGCGTCAAGCTCTTGAAGCTGATAAAGGGCCCATCGCTCATCGCTCATCGCCCATCACTGGCCTTTAGTACAGTAAAAAGCTCGATCATCAGACGGGCGGTTGCTAAATCGAGCACCGGCGCGCCCTGAAAAGCCACGTCAGATCTACAGCCAGACCGGTTCGTTCCCGCACGGCCGCCACCGTTTGGGGGACCTTGCCTAATTGAAGATAGTGAAACGAACGCCCTTTTTTACCATCGGACGAAATCACCAGCTTGCTAGTGGATAGCGAGGGCGGGTTTGGGTATTGCGTTTTTCGGATTGAAGCGATTTGGGCTATATACAGATCGGATTCTGAACACCAGAGAGAACGATAGATGGGACAGGATCTGTCTGAAGTACTTGATTACGGCTGCGACAATGGCGGATGTTTACGATATCAACACTGTCATTGGGGACGAGGATGCGGATGAGAGAGCGTCTACAGTTCCCACGACGCCTGAGGGCAGTTGCACTTTCAGTCCTGTTGTCAGAGCGGCGAGCCGGCTGGTCATTGACGGCGACGAAGCTGGCGAGGATGTGTTTCCTCAACTGGACACGAAGGCCGAGGAGGTCAGCTTAACTGGCAATATTGGCAGCAGTCCGGTTCGCAACATCTGTTGTGTAGGTGCTGGCTACGTGGGTAAGTTGTGTTCTCGGGATGTATGATTCTCTGTTATCAGGAAAGTTAACCTTTGATTCAGGAGGGCCCACGGCGGCGGTCATCGCGTTCAAGAATCCTCACATCCGCGTTACGATTGTGGATAGAGATGAGCGCCGGATTAGGAGGTGGAACTCGAAGCATTCTCCCATCTATGAGCCTGGGCTACGAGATATCGTAAGAGTCGCGAGGGACGGCACCAAGGAATATTCAACGCCAGTCTCTAGTGATTCCGTCAAAATGGACCGCCACCAGACTTTCTCGCCATCCTCATCAGTCACATCTGAGTGCGGAAGCCAATGTGGTGAAAACAGCATCAGCAGTATCTCGATCCCTCATAGGCAGCCGAATCTCTTCTTCTCGACAGACGTCCCAAGATGCATCTCAGAAGCGGACGTGGTTCTCATCGCAGTAAACACCCCTACAAAGACGCGGGGTCACGGCGCCGGCAGCGCGACAGACATGGCGGCCTTTGAGGCCGTCACCGCCGAGGTCGCCAGACACGCGAGACCAGGGGCAATAATCGTAGAAAAGTCCACCGTACCATGCCGGACTGCAGAGCTTGTGCGAGAAACAGTGAGTCCACATCACCGACGAGCGAGCTCACGAAGTACGTCAACAGGGTGGCTAACACAGCATCTCCAACAGCTCGCCGCCCATCGACCAGGCGTCCACTTTGAAAT
The DNA here is from genome assembly GCF_011075155.1 of Colletotrichum scovillei. NCBI lineage: Eukaryota > Fungi > Ascomycota > Sordariomycetes > Glomerellales > Glomerellaceae > Colletotrichum > Colletotrichum scovillei. The sequence continues at coordinate 445,350 of NW_023336269.1, forward strand.
CCTCTCCAACCCAGAGTTCCTCGCCGCCGGCACAGCAGTAAACGACCTCCTGCACCCAGACCGCGTCCTCATCGGCGCAGACACGACGCCCTCTGGTCATCGCGCAGCCGAGGCGCTGGCGAGTGTATACGCCGCCTGGGTCCCACGCGCACGCATCCTCACGACGAATGTCTGGTCCTCTGAGCTCGCGAAGCTAGTCGCCAACGCGATGCTCGCGCAGCGGATAAGCAGTATAAACTCCATCAGCGCAATCTGCGAGCGGACGGGCGCGGATGTGGGTGAAGTTGCTGCCTCCGTCGGCCGGGACCCGCGTATCGGGGATAGATTCCTGAAAGCGGGTATCGGATTCGGGGGTAGTTGTTTCAAGAAGGATATCTTGAGTTTGGTGTACCTTGCCGAGTCGCTTGATCTCGACGAGGTTGGAGAGTATTGGCGGCAGGTTGTCAAGATGAACGAGTACGCCCGTGAGAGGTTCACGAGGCGCGTGGTCAAGTGTCTCAATAATACCCTGGCCGGGAAGAAGATTACGGTCCTTGGGTATGCTTTCAAAAAGGATACGTCAGATACGAGGGAGTCGCCTGCGCTGGAGATTATTCGGGCGCTGTTGGAGGAGGGACCACGGGAGATTGCGGTGTTTGATCCGTGCTGTAATCCCCTCGTGATTCAAGCGGAGATCCAGCAGCTCTGTGGCCTACAGACGACAATGTCGAAGGACGACGGAGGTGGCGCTGGACCCTTGATTGTGTACGGGAACGCGTACGACGCTTGTCGTGGTAGTAATGCGGTTCTCATCACCACCGAGTTTGACGAGTTTCGGAACACGGGCGAGCTCGGTGTCAGGGATACGCCGGGTTCTGCGCATTCTGATCCTTCCTCTCCCCGCGGAAGCACGACATTGCGGGCGGCGGAGGCGGTGGGTCGAGGGCTTCGGCAGCCGGATGTGAGACCTGCGCTGGGGGAGGGGGAGATGGGCGCGGCGACTTTGGATGATCCGCTTGGGCGATACGTTGCTGAGCCTGCTTGTGCGGGAGATTGCCCGGATTGTCGGGTGGAGGAGAAGTCGGAATGCAGGGTTTCGGGATCGGAAGAAGGGAAGACGGCCAAGGAGAGGGTTGACTGGGAGAGGGTGGCGGGCGATATGCAGGTTCCGAGGTGGGTGTTTGATGGGAGGGGGGTGATTGATGCTGATGAGATGGCCAAGCTGGGGGTTCGAGTTGAGAGTGTTGGGAGACGGGGGAGGAATTGAGATTTTGTCTTCTTAAGGAACCGGCAGAAGAAGTATAGACTATATCTTACCTAATACTTTATGAGATAAAATGAGTGGTGTAAAGAAAGTCATGGTCTAGAGAAGCTGTCGTGAGAGACAATGAGCCAAGTTCGCAAGAGTCTTGTCAAACCGACCACCACCTATCAGGAACCCATCCTCAAAGCTAGCGATAGCTATTTGGGAACTGACTCAAATGGCAAGGGCAGAACCAGTGCCGACATGAACGGAATAAAGTCCGCGAGCACCAGCAGCTGCGTCCTGGAGGCTTACTTCGCTTACCTCAATGCGCATCTGATGCGTGTGCTCTTCTCTTCGTCCCATCCTCGAGTTGCCGTTTCACGTCGAAAACTTGAGATATTTCTTTCTCATCATCCCAAAGGAACTCCTCACATCCGGCTCGTGAGTTCGTCTGAGGATCGTGCAGAAGGGAGATTGCAGGTTCTAGACTCAGAATTCTCACCATGAGCTGCATTGCATGCCAACTTCACTGCTTTCTCGCCTTCCCACTGACTGCTTCCTCTCACTGCTCATCATCTACTTTTACGGCTATCAACTATATCATTCCGGCCACAAGTTCAAGCAAATAAATACTGTTTCAAAACCTGGCGGGGCACTAGTAAAATAAACATCAATAAGCTCGTCATCAACGCAGAGCCTCAGTTACCATCTGCTACGTGCATCGACTGACTCTCCTGATTCCACCATACTGGACTGTTTCTGATCGCCAGAGTCCCCATTCCATGGAAAACCACAGGGGGATGGACCATGTCCGCGGCCATCGTGATGCATTGCGATTGGCGAGTCGGCGCGGTCTGTTCGCGTTTCACGTTGCACTCTTCCCACCCAGCGCGCACGAGTCTCGCGTCTCAGTCAGGAGCCCAGGACTTGGGCACATGGGGCATCGAGGAGCCGTGGAGAGAGGGAGAGAGAGGATGTGAGTAGGGATTGTGCCTCCCCTTGTTCCCCTCTTTCCAACCTCTCCCCATGCGATGGTTTTGTTTCCGAGACATGTAAGACGAGTCGTTCGAACCCAGAATTTGCCAGTTTCGGTATGAAGCCGTCTTGCGTTCCTAACCAGCTCACCTTTTCTCACGCACACTACCCCTTGTGCCTCATCTTGCCCCCCTCCTGGTCCACAACTTTCTTTTAGAGTATTCTGCACCGTCTTGAAGCTTGATAGGCTTGCCGGCGCGCGCCGGGTGGCCAATTTCGTCAGGTCCGGGGTAGTATGCACTGGGGGTGTTTGGTTTTCCTTCCGTCCAACCTTTTTTTCCTTTCCCTTCTGAAGCTTGAGCTGCTGTTTCATCCATGTGTGCTGTGTGCGGGAAGCGGCTGCGTCCTGAGTCTGAGGATTTGGTGTGTGAGGGACGGCATGGAGGGAGAGATGTGACTGTCTGATATAGGTGTTGAGGCTTGGAGTACCTCTTTCTCCTTTGGATGATGTGAGGATGATCTTTTTTCTATTGATTTTGCGTGTGCTTGCATCGTGACTTTGCCATAATTTTGCGACCAGCGAGCGAAAGGAGTTGATTCTCCTATGCGTCCTACGACACCTAATCATCGACCTTGAGAGTTTTCATTTCGTGCCTTGCCGAGAATACTTAGGACCAGACAGGATGAGAGGAACAGAGGCATCAGTTCTGGTCCTCTCGGGCCTCGCGGTGCTAGCGGGCGCCAGAGAGGTCCAGGTCGACGACGTCCCCGTCGAATGCGCAACAATATGCGGGCCCATCGTCGAGCTCACCTTCAAATGCGACGTTGACAACACCTTCGACGAGCTCAAGAGACTAAAGAGGAGGAAAGTCGACGCACCGCAATACAGACCGCCGCCAGAAAGACGACACGCGAAAAGACCATCACCAGCAGGCGCACACGGAGTCGTTCGCCGCCACCACCACCGCAGACCAAACCAAAACGACGCGGTCGAGGCATCAACACCCGGCCTAGACGAGCCTCAAGCTACAAACGTCGCACAACAGCCTCCTCAAGATGCGCAACAACCTGCACAAGACGCGCAGCAGCCGGCCGTGGACGCTACACCCGGCTTCATTGCCACGCTGCCCTTTTCTGCCCCCGCACCGGAGATTCCGCTGAGCACAAATACGCCGGATGCCCAGAACACACCTACACCTTCGGCGCCGCCTCCTCCTCCACCACAGGCGACGCCATCAATAGATCCTCCGCCACAGGTACCGCCGCCTGTGCCTGTCTTGATCACATCGACTGTGTTCCTGACTGTGTCGGCGCCGACGATACCCACTCCGGCGCCACCACCGCCGCCTCCCCCGGTACAGGCTCCCCCGCCCGTCCAGGCCCCACCTCCGGTGCAAGCTCCGGCCCCGATTCAAGCCCCGCCTCCGGCCCAGCCGCCTCCGGTGATCACAGCCCCGAGACCTCAACAACCGCCACCACCTCCTCCGCCATCATCAACATCAAGGCCCACGCCTCAGCAACCTCCAGCCCAACAACCGCCGCCACAACAGCAGCCTCAGCGTCCGCCGCCACCACCGCAAGAGCAACCCGCTCCTTCATCATCTCAGCAAACCACACCTCCGATGCTCCAGCCGACACCGTCACAGCAGCTTCAGCCTCCACAAGCGTCTATGAGCAACCCGGCTGCGATACCGATCATGGGGCCGGGCCCGGAGAAGCAGCCGGATAACAAGTCGCCTAACGACCGTGAAGAAGCCGAGAAACAGTGTACTTGTTCAAACAAGAGCTTCGACGTGCAGTTGCTGGCTGGGTTGTGTCAGAGCTGTATCCGGAAGACTGGAAACCGAGCAAACAGTGAGTGCAATATTCTCCTACTACTCCTTACCATTAAAAGAGGGGCTTGATTGGTTTTGAAACACGGACTGACGGGAGATAGACCTGGACTTCATCATGAAGGAGTGCAACTTTGTGGAATCGACATATACACCTGATCAAGATCGGCTCGTCGATACTATCCGCGTCGTCGCAGAGAAGCCGTTTTTGACGTCCAGCGGAAACGTCATGGCTGATGCTGGTAGAGTAGGGGCCGGATGCGCTGCTGCTATGGCGGTGGCTGTTAGTCTTGTGGCTGGGATGGCGATGCTTCTCTAAAGCGTCGTCGCGTAACTTATCTGGAGTGGGAATGGAGTAAAAATAATGATATCCTGGGTGGATCTGGTTGATGGCCCGGAGTACGGTCTTGCTGGTTATGGTTTGTCCAGTTTGGAAAAGAAGAAGAGAAGACTCAGACTCATCTAGTCGTCACGACTTACATTAGTAGGCCAATAATGAGAAAGAACTCCGCGCTATGTCGCCGGCCTATGGTTCGAGGTAAATATTCGGGCAAGCTTGTACTGCTAAGTTGTCATCACACATGAAAGCCATGGTAGTGTCGCAGAGCAACAGCCGCCAATTCGCATCAACCTGTGTGCTAATCTGTCTCTGTCACCTTCATATCTGGATCGAAGTTGAAGTGTTCAAACCACTGGCACTTTGATAAATGATCTCTTACATCCATGTCATTTTACTCAGCCTGGGCGTATTTCTAGAGACGAAGCGACGAAGACTTTATGCCGATACGCACAAGTAAACGGAGACACTAATTGGTTGAGCTTAAAATGTACTTCATGTTGACCCAGAGATGCTACACCCGAAGCGTATGCCAAAAGAGCGCCCATGAACTTGGTAAAGAATGTTTTCCATGAAAAATAAAGTCTGACCATCCTATCACTAGAATAGACCGGTCAGTCACCATCTTAATTCTGATGTGCAAGCCTTTTTCTACTGTATTTAATGCACCTTCAACATGTCTAGCGGCTCATTTCTTCCCTGAGGGCATTTCGTCAACTGAGAGGGACCACTACGATCACAAACAACAAAGGTTTTGAGTCTTGCAGACTTCATCCAGGTCGAAATGGTCGTGTAAATGTCGTAAATCAATTTCCGGCACTTATTGGCTCCTAGTTATCGGATGAAAGTTTGAGCGGGGGAGACGATGGAATTCCGCAGCAGTTGTCTTGCTCATCAGGCAACAGGATGCGGCCACCCTATTCTTGGCCGCTGGTTTGCATTGCCTCGTTTCCGCCTCCCACCACAACTATAAGTATCACACGAATGCCCTCCGAAATTCTGTCCTACTAACTGGCATCAAGTCAACTCAATCGCCTCTCATTTACTCTCTTCTTGTCTTTTCCCCTCTTCTCGTCGAATCTCACCAATTATTACACTCGTTCAGGTCTCGTCTCGTAATTTCCCCACTACAGCCAAGTTCCCAATACACTCATATCAGCGAGACCACGAAACTCATCGAAAATGTCAGACATTGCCCACAACAAGGAGTACCATGTGCGAGACTTGGCCACTCGATCCGTCACACTCTATCCCAACAGTGCCCAGCTCGTAAGAGACTTGCGCAACCTACAACTGAAGGTGAGGATACCTGTGTCCCCTGCGATGTCTCGTCCCACAACTGACTGGAAACTAGCCCGGCGCTAACGAGATCACCATATTCGGTCTTACACCCACAATTGATGAGTCTACAATCAAGGTAGACGGGGCCGGCTCAGCCATCATTACCGACATCGCCATTGAGCTTGTTCCCAACCGCGAGAGCTTCCAAGATGTCTATCCTGACTCCGATGACGAAATGTCGGATGCCGATGTCCCTCCCGAAGAAGACGGAGAAGATGAAGAAGAATCCGAGGAGAAGGAACCTTCGGCCCTCGACAAAGTGCGAGCCCGGATCAGACAGCTGAGAGACGAGGAGCGCAGCGCCAAAGAAGTCGTCGAAAGCGCAGCCAATCGTCTCAAGATCCTCGATGCTCACGGAGCTTCGCTCGAGAGCAAAGAAGGCGTCAACATCGCTGACAGCATCGAAACGTACCGAGCCGAGCGAGAACGAATCTTCCAAGACCACGTAGCCGGAGTCACCCGCGGACAGGACAACATGAAGCGCCTCAGCATCGCTCTCAAGCAAGAAACTCGGCTCGTGAAGAGACAAAAGAGAGAGGCGGCAGACGTGACTCGTGCAGCGAAGAAAGCCCGCAAGGAGCGGGACAGGCAGGCGCAAAAGGATGCCAGGGAGAAAGCGAAGTTACAGAAGGAGAAGGCTCGAATTCGGGCGGAGCGGGAGCGCTTCTGGCCTAAGCTGTGTTACTCTGTCCGGGTGTCTCTCGAGGTTATGGCTTTCACCCCATCATCCTCCCGTCGTACATCGGTATCGAGTGAGACGGCCCAGGCCTGGACACCAGCTCCTGATAGGTCCGACGAAGGAAAAGACATCAAGTGCGACTTGTCACTGTCATATGTGACATCTTCCGCATTCTGGGCTCCGAGCTACGACTTGCAGTTGTTCACCACAAACAACACCGGCATATTGTGCTACGACGCCCGCATCACCAACAAGACTTCCGAGACGTGGAGCAACTGCAAAGTTGTCCTTTCGACTTCTCAAGCCACATTTGCCGGACTCGAGAACGCCATACCTATTCTGAAGCCTTGGAATATCAAGTTGGCGCCAAAAGAGGGCAACACGAACGGGACGGACATCCTTTCCAGTAGGGAGGAACGTCAGCAACGAAGTGAATGGTGGCGTGCCCAACAGACCAAGGCACAGCCCCAGAAACCTCGCAGCGATTTATTCGGTGTAGACCACAACAACGCCGGCAACAGCGCCGCGAATCTGGCCGATTATCAGCAGAGTCTGATGGTACTTAACCAAGATTCGAAGCACCGACGAATGATGTACCCAGCACAAGGGCAAGGCCAGGCACAGCATCAGGCTCAAATACAAGCGCAAGTGCAGGCACAACAGATGCAGCAGATGCAGGCGCAACAAATGCAGGTGCAACAGATGCAGCAGATGCAGCAAATGCCCCAAATACAGCGACCAGCCCATGTAGAGCGAATGCTGCTAGGTGGATCAAGACGACAGGAGCCAATTCAAGAGCCCATGGGATCTGAAGCGTCCGAGGAAGACGAAAACCTCGATTTCCAAGAGTCTACTGTCGAAGAGACGGGATTCACCACAACCTACGACCTCCCAGGCACAAAGACGCTGCCACCTCGTCCTACGGCATCCAAGCAACGTGTCGCCCGGATCAACTTCTCCAACATCGCCTTCAGCCATACCATCATTGCGAAGTACAAACCCGTTGCGTACCTCAAAGCACGAATCCGAAATAGCAGCCGCCTCACTTTGCTCCGGGCCGAAGCAGGTCTCACTCTCGACGGCACCTTCATGGGTCGCACCCACTTGCCGCGCTGTAGCGCCGGCGACGTCTTTTCCCTGGGTCTCGGCATCGACCCGGCGATCAAGGTCAACTACCCCAAGGTTGACGTCCGACGAACGACGACAGGGCTCTTTTCCAAGGAGAACAGCTCTGTGTACAGTCGCAGCATCACGGTTTTCAATTCCCGTGCTTCGGCGGGTAAACCCGTCTCACTCCTTGTGCTTGACCAGGTTCCCGTGTCGGAAGACGAGCGTCTCAAGGTCGATATCTTGGCGCCCAAGGGGCTCGTTGTTGATGGCTCAGGGGTGTCGACCGGGCAGCCCGCTCGCGAGAGTAAGCAGGATGTCGACTGGGGTCAGGCGACGGCAACGTTGAAGGGGCGTCAAGGCCAAGTGGAGTGGCAGGTGAAGCTCAATGCTGGCAAGGCTGTGAAGCTTGGCTTGGAGTATGTCGTTGCCCTCCCCACAGGAGATTCGGCAATGGAATGCTCATAGCCGTTACTTGGCGATAGTTTCAGAAGATTGATCGACGAGGTTTGTAGGATGGAAATGTCATCTTCTTGGGTCCATGTGTGTAATGTGGAGGTATTTTGGGCTGAGAGTTGGAGTCTTTTCTGGGCAGTGTACGTGCTTTACTTTCAGGGGAAGACAACTTTCCATAAAGAATTATATGAACTGTTCACAATTACCTTCCGCATTGTAAGATCATCCTCACGTCGAGGTCGAAGCGGCGGATACAATTGCCTACAAAGAAGAACCCCGAATACAGTTCTAGCATACGACAAAGCTTCATCGGCACGTCGCCGAATTGAGCCGCCGGAAACTTAAGCCGGAGAAAGGGTCCAGAAGCTCTTGTGGAAGAAAACAAATTGCTCTATTCGGATTAGACGTTACCCGGCGGATTATTACCCTTTGCCTCCTCAGCCACTTTGCTAACAATGCTCGCTTAATTATCGCCGACAATGTCAAACAAGTCGGAGATTTCGAGCGGAACCAAAAGAAGGGTGGGCATTTGATACGAACCAGAGCTTGACTTCGGACGGAATTGAGACCTTTGGAAAGTTAATCAGCTCTTACCTAATGTTTCCACATTTCCGATTCTAGCATTTCATGGTAAACAAGTTGCCACCAATCATCAGACCAGGCCTTCCAGGCCCAAAGGGTCCGAGTCCTAGAGCATGCAACTTATGCCTCGCATCGTTGACGATTCTGGTATTTTGCAATTGTCGGGCATAAAACCAACGAGAGGTGATTGAAGAGACATAATTGCGAGTTGAGTCTATGGCATGAGACGATGGCCTCCTTTAGCCTGGGTAGTACCAAAACAGAAGGGGACGGATAGGGGGCGAGGGCTGACGCCCTGGCGCAAGGACTGTCAACGCGGGCTATACGCTAGTATCTCAGTGGTCGCATGAATCCGTCAATCAAACGCTTTTATTTTAGATCTTTCTATTCATATGATTTGTTTCCGCAACTCTGTGCTCAGCCCCCAAGATAGACCACGAAACCGACTGAGCAACTAGCTATACCCTTATTCTCCAAACACCATGCGGCCTGCTGGTAATTAAGTTCCAAGTGTCTCATACAATGATAATTCTCGACGCCACCTGAATGAAGTCCAAAGCTACTCAGTCTCGACTTTAAGGATAGGGGACTTTAATCGCTCGCCACGACGAGGCCGGCGGCAAGGCCGAGGAAACAAATTGTTTCGCAGCCGCAAGTGAATCTTTTTGAAGTGTTCTCGCTGCAAGTCGTGTTAGCCCAAGTTCTTAAACAAAGTTTACTTTCGTAAATTGAATGTGCAACATGAAGTAAATGCGGGCGCAACGTACCATATTGTCTTTTCGACTAAAGATCCTCCCACAATCTTGATGGGGACACTTGATCGTCGGCCTGTGGGAGCCCATATGTCGCTGATAGTCCTTCCGAGTCGCAAATCCCACACCGGCATTTGCACAAGGCTTCTCCGTGCAGAAAAAGTATTTATCGTGTCCACGAAAGTGTTTCCTCAGGTCGCACGCACGCATGAATACGCGTGAGGATCGACACCCCTCAAACTTGCAGCGCCAGTTGCCGCTGGCGTCGAGATAACCCATCCGGCGAAGGTCTTCCGGCTCCCAGACCTCCTCCTCGCGTTCTTCTGCCGGGCTCTGAGAGCCCTCGCTGGAGCTCAGAAGCTCCCAGCTGGGCGACGGCACCGCTGCCTGCATCATTGGTGGTGTTGAGTGCGCGAGAATATGCGTGTTGCTGGCCTCGACCAGATGGTTGGGATCGTAGTGTGACATGGCGCCGGAGGTCGTGCCTAGATATGGCAAAGGCTGATAGATGGGGGCGACGGAATCTGGATGCAACGTGGGCTGAAACCATTCTCCGGTGTAGGTAGAAGAAGGCCCCATAGTGTATGAGCAGTCCATGCTTCGCGGCTCAGCTTCGGGGAAGGGGCTCAGTTCATTGTGGCTGTTATGGCTTGGGCCGTACTGCAAATATGGCTGCTCCATGGTGCTTGATATTTTGTCGTATGTTGTAGAAAAAGTTGCCATCCAGTGGACAATCTCGAAACTGACGGTGATGAATGATTCGCACAAGTATGGCCGCAACGGATGAATGTCGAAAAGAGGCCGATAGCTCCGAGTTAAAGAAATCTGCCTACCGGACGAAAGCGACGGAATTGTCAGCCGTGATATATATCTGGTGGTGATAAACTCTATTGTAGAGCCCTTGTCAATAGTATCGCGCCGGTATAGTCTTTTGGGGGTGCTGTTTCAGCAGTACGTACTGGATCTACCCAACTCCCACAACTCTCGGCACCCTGCTTTTGGCCGCCGAGATGTTCGGCCCCGGTGACGCCTGGGCAAAATTGTCGGCAGCAAAGCGTGGGTGCGACCACACGGCAAGTATTCCTTTGGTCTCGTTGCAATATCACTAAGTGGTGTGGCCCATGAATGGGCTGGCCCGGTTCCCCCGGTCCGGGATCTCCCCCGTGAAATGACGCTTGGATTCCCCAGTACCACGGCTTGACAGACTATGTAGGCTAAGTCCCCTGTCAATGTCAGTGTGTTCACATAGGGCTCGAATCCATCTCCCTCGAGTGGATGGGTTTGAGTCCGAGGGCAGTATCACCGTAGCATCAAAGTGACACACTCGAGCTCGTAAACGACATATCGTAATACTGACCATCTTTCTTTGGACTCATTGGTGATGTTAGCACTTGTCTACTACTGGACGTAATTGGATCAACAGGCTTTTCCTGCGTCATCACGCTCATATACAAGAAGCACAAGCCGTTGAATCTTGTCAACCAATTTCTTGACTTCAATCCATCTCTGTCAATCAAGTGGGTCATTTAATTGACATTCATTGAAATACCAGAATCTGCATCCGGTGCAAAGGCGCTGTCTTCACACTAACCCAATTTCCTGAAGATCAAGCGAGGACATTCTACTTCCAGATGGGTCATTGTTACCAAGTTTACTCTATCTCGAGATATTCTTGGCATTGCATTGGAATCCAGGAGAAGACTAACCAGGAGCAAGCAAAGCAGCTAAAAAAATGCCCTACCGATGTCCAACATACATAAATTGAGGTAGACAGCGGGTACATTGACTACATCGAGACTCCTCAAGCAAGGATTCCTTACGTTAAACGCTATAGTCAAGTAAATATGGATGAGTCGAAGCGACAATGTTGCGAACTAGAGTAGTGGAGGCAGTATCTTGGGGGGGTGAATACCAGTTTGATCAGAAACTCGGTTTCGCATTCAATCTCGCTGAGCATTGCGTGCAATCGTTACACGAGTCCTTTGTACTTCTTCAGTGATCCTAGGATCACATACGTGTGATGAGATACCATGAGGCATACCTGGAACTTCTGAGCAAGACATGTGTCGTGCTTTAACACCAAGACCGTGAGATTTTATCGAACACTTAGTCCTACATCAGCGGGACTTCTTCAGCCAGACCGAAGTACGATTTTAGGCCAGTACAATTATTACAGCCTGCAACATCCCCCTGGTATCCATGAGTGCGATCGGCGGAGTGCCATCCCCCTTCCTGTCTCTTGATCCACGGGACCGACAATGGCCTGTACGAGCCCGATAATTATCCAAGAAGTGCCGACCCACTAGTCTCAATCTATAACCTTCACTTCATTTGAGAGAACTCTATGCGAGCATTACAAATTTGCGCGACTTGTGCGGAAATTCGTCCAAAAGAGAATAAACCCCCTTGACGCGGGAGCGAACTACAGGCCGGCCTCGAGTTCCCGGAACCCGTGGAAGCCTACAAAATGTTGAGACGGACCTGATAAGCAGCTCTCGAACATGTACGCGATTTGACAAAAAATTCGCGATGTCTCTTGCGAACGGTGGTTCCGCCTGCTTTCCCTCCGTAGACATCGGCAGTTGCAAATTCTCGTCCGATATTCGGCCACGGCCTCGCAGATCCGGTCTCCCGGGGGGCCTGGAAGCCCCGGACGTTGCACTTAACGGCTGCTCCGTTATTGGATCATGCGGGTGGTTTGCATTGCGACTGGCTCCTGAAAGCTGTCATTAGTCCCACTGATGGGCTGGGGGACCTTGTTCGACTCGCTTGTCTAAGTCGGGTAGAGTTTCGAGTTGCATCTGGCAAGTTTACCAGAATTATCTCCAACCTGTTTTTGGAGAGCGGCTGCATCAGCTTGCAATCATCAATTGCCTCTCTTGGATGTTTGCAACGTGCCCTGGTCTCGATGAATGTCTGCGGTACGTTGTCGCTGCTTCTCGAAATGGTCTAGGTGGTTGAGACCCTTGCGGCGATGCCTTTGCCATGACTCAGGAAGAACATTGTCCAACGAGGCTTTAACTCGCGGGGTTGATATGATATTGTCATCATCTCCGCAGATGTCTCACGTAGTGGACAAATCATCCGACTCTACAAAAGCATGAAATAGTTTTCTCACTCATTTGGTTCTATGATAGTCAACGGTAACATTTAAACTTCAGAAAGCTCCAGGAAAGAGAGTGATTGTGTTTGTATGGTCGCCACGAGGGCTGTTGGATGAATAATGATGGTTTATAGGCATTCAGAACCCGACTCAAATGGAAGACCCGATGGTGATTTTCTTCACGGGCCATGCCTGATTCGTTACATTTTTTACTCCGAGTCTCTTATTACTTTCTCGAAGAGTAGCGAATGTTAGCCACTTCTCCATTCGATAAGATGAACGTTCGTGACTATTTCAAACAGACCTTCATCAGGTGACCCATCAATAATGCAGAAAAGGAACCCGTCATTCTCATCCTACTTGTTCAAATCAAGTTCCTTCCCTTGCCAAGAGGCCAAAGAACACGGCAGATACCAACTTGCACTTTGAGCTGGTTCCGTGGGCCTTAACACCCCCCCGGTGTGCCGACGATCAGACGATACTCCAGTCATGAAGTAGCAAGTTGCCAAAGGTCTTGGAGTACCCCTAGTCCGCTATCGGTCTGGTCTTGTGCTAATGGAAATTGGTTTAGCTTTGCTGAGCAGTGATATTCTGGTGGCTCACTGCTCAGGCAGATGCTGCCCAGAGACTGACGGCATCTCCTCCCCGCAAGCCGTCTTGGCGACCATAAATGATTGGGGAGTTGATACAGCCTTCGGCTCCCTAGAAAGACCCTGTAAAGTATCCCAGATTCTGACGTGATGTTGCATGAATCATAAGTTGGCTACTTATTAGGTCACAGCGCGGGGGTGAATGATGACATTCCGTCTCGGTACGGCTGTCGACAGGGTCAAATCACAAGTGAGGAGGCGTCTGTTTTGGGATGGCGGTGTCAAATTGAGTGATGAACAGCTATTTGCTGTCAATTGAAGGTTTATTAAATGACAAAACTGGTAGATGATTTGCCAGATATAAAATTACCCAGAATTTGTTGGAGGGGCAGAGAAAATGAGAGTTCTGGGGCGTCTGCCCTAGATAAGATCTGATTAACACAAGAGTGATATTTTTGGGGAAACAAGCATATTCGAGCAAAAGACTTTGACAAGACCCCGCAAATTTCGAGCAGTCTAGGAGTAAGGAGAGCGTATTCTGAGCGGAATCTTAGTGGAATCATGCTGTGTTGTTGGGCTATGAAGACAAGTCTAAACATAATAGGTCCCTAGACACCACAGGGCGAATCCGACCGAGTCTAACATGTCTAGCATAAGAACCATGTATTGACTTCCGGAAAGATAGTGGGGGAAATATTCTAAGTACGACATTGATATTAAATCGGAACGGTTTGGGGTCATTTGCGCCGCCAACAAATCTATGGTGAGTCGCGTGAAAATCCACAAGAGTGTTTGCAATTGAAGAATGACCATTTCCTGCCGCAGCCATGACGGCCGTCTGGACCATCTCGTCGGAAATGGACCATGAGTGCTGACAGATCAGGATGGCTACCTTGTCCTCACGACATCAAGTGGCAGCTTGTCCCAGGCGGACAGTAGCACATAGTCATACTCGAGAGTTCTCATGTCATTCATCTTGAGGAAATCTTCGGGTTGCTTCTCTCGATATTCCGTGCTGCTGATCGCGCTCTCAAAGAACGTCTCCATTGCAGAAAGTGGCAATTCCGAAGGGAACCCTGCCGGCGGTCCCATGAACATCGGTCCTATGGTTATCCACGAGGGGTCCAGCCCATTGCACTTTTGTTGCAATAATTCCGCGACGTGGTCTTGCCCCCCTCTGCTAGCCGCCTCGAAAGCGTCTTTACAAAGACCAGGCTGATAGATATCTGCCCTGGCGTGAAGGAGCACTTGAACGGTGTCACTGTGGCCATGATAAGCCGCAGCTTGTAGAGCTGATCCGTAGAATCCTGTCTCTTGGTTGACAGGGGCACCCTCGTCGATGAGGAGCCTGACAATGTATGAATTTCCGTTCATTGCCGCTGTCTGTAAGGAGTCACCGAATGGACCGCAGGCCTCAATTTGAGCTCCCTTGTCAACTAGCAGTCGGACGGTAGACTGATAATTCAATAAGGCGGCTGTTCTGAGGGGAGAACCAAAGTCGCCGTTTGCCTCGATATCCATTCCAATGTCCAAGAGAAACTCAATCATACTCTTTTGGTTGAACAGTGTTGCAAGAGCAACAGCATCTGATGGAATGAAGTCTCGACTGTTGGGATTTTGGCCCAGAAATTGACGTAAGACCCCAGTCTGGCCACCTTGGATTACCTTTCTGATCTTGGTTTCTGTTCGCGCCCTTGCAGCTTTCGTCGTGTTCGAGGCAGAAAAGTCAGGTGTTTGTAGTATCTGGACTACTTTGACGAACCCAACAAGGGCAGCACTGTCAACGACCTTCTCATAGTCTCCTGCACCCGTGATAGAGAGACCCGCTTCTATCAAATGGACCGCTATGTCTTCTCGCCGGCCACGGCAAGCGGCTTCGAAAGCCGTTCCATACACAGCTCCGCATGACATATCGGCGCCGTTTTGGAGGAGTGTTTTGACCACTTCCAGTGACCAGAAAAACATGCGACGTGCAAGGGGCTGCCATGCGTTCCACACTTGACGTTGATGTTGGAACCGCATTCCAACAGTAGCGATACTGTCGCCGACTGCCCAAGCGCGGCAGCCAAGTAGATTGGAGTGTAGCCAGGGTCGTTTGGTAGATTGATGTATACGTCGCTGATGTTTGCTAAAGCCTCGCGCAGAATGCTTTCAAGCCCAAACATGCTAAGTGTGAACACGAACTCAAAGTCTGAGGAGGAGACTGCACACATTGAGCGTTTCATGGCATGCTCTCTTGGTAAAATTGAAGCAATTTGACGAGCGTTTTCGATCCAGCCCTCGAAAGAAAGTGTAGTGTCCCATTCCTCGTCGAAAAGAAAGGCCTTCAGACTGGCTTCGACGCTTTCGATAGTGGCTGTGTCTTTGCCAAAGGTCAATGCTAGCTTTGAGTGTACGGCCCAGTACATGGCTGCGTAGACGTAAAAGTCGTCGCTTGGTATCTGCAAGCCAGCAAAGGATGCGGAATTTAACCCGCGCAAGCAAGCTCGAATGCAAAGCGAGGACAGAACATGATGAGCTGCGGCGGGCGAAAATTCGCGGTGACGAGTCAGAAAGTCCTGAACCGACTGGTGAGAGAAGCGTAGCGAATTACACTTCGTATCCAAGACTACAAGATTGGCACAAATCACCAGTATCTGTGTCAAATCCAAGACCGAGTCCTTTTCACATGCTAGCGCCATCAAGACAGCCTGTGGCGTCAAGGGTTCTCTGATGTGAAGGACACACAAAATGACCTTCATGGCAATATCTCGAGCTGCTTCTCCCGCATGTGAGATGCAATCAAGAGACTCTTGGTACAGGAGATCAAGATCTTGTGGGAGGTTGTCCTGTAGAGCTGCGATGACATCCGCCTCGAGTGTTTCGCGGCAGATCCGCTCAACTTGTAGCCGCGCCCATAGAAACCTATTCAATGTCAGATAGATCATTGAAGTTGAGTGTAGTTGGTGGATGATTGAACATGTGATAGCTTACATTTCATGAGAGCCGGCGAGCAGTGCACCTTTGAGCATATTCTGAGTGTCAGAATGCAGATTGCCTTGCAAAAGTCTTTTCTTCGTCACGCTCTGCTCCACCAAGTGATCGACGAAAGCCTCCATGTCTTCCTTCGTCTCTTCGGATGTAATTTGAATCTCGAATTCCGCCACGGGCTTATCGGCTGATCGGTTGGTACCTCTGCTGGCGACAAATATTTTTACAACATTGTCAGCCCTTACTACAAGCTCCTCGAGAGCACCAACAACGGCCGGTCTTTCGGCGTCATCGATACTGTCCAGACCATCTATGACAATCGTCAACGGGTCTTGTTCAGCTATCTCAAGAATCAGTCTCACACAGTCTGCGACGCATAGCTGTGCCATGTCAAATTTGCCGGCTCTAGCAAGGCAGACCTGCCGCTCGTATTCGCACGAGAGACAATCCCGCATTTTGGTCCGGTGAACTGTATCAATCGACAGCTGGAATAGAATTGTCCTCATTATGTCGTTTGCACAGCGACGTGATCTCTCGGATTGGGGGTTTGCGCAGTAAAAGTAGCCGAATAGAGCAGCAGCTGGATTGGTAGTTGCTGCTGACTGAAGATAGTCGACGAAGACCGAACAAAGAGTCGGTTTCCCTGAGCCAGGTATACCGTGAATCAGTAGTAAAGATTGCGAGCTTGATGTTTGCCAGGCAATGAATTTTTCATGTTGCAGAAGCCATTGACCGGCACCAGAGAGACGAGATTGTGCGATGTATTGGTGATGATGGTGGTAAGGTGCCACGCACAACCAGTCGAGAATTTCTTGGAATCGATCTTCTGACAGAGCCTTGAACGATTCAGTAGAAAGCCTCGTGAAGGCAACATGCAAGGATTGCAATGTTTCGGCGTCAATTAGACTGGCCAAGGCGTTGACCTCTTGCTCTCTCTCGTTGAGAGTATTCGATCGAACTTCATCTATGCACCGAAAAGGGCCTTTCAAGATTCGGACTATCCGTGATGTTAGTAATTCACAGCAACTAAATTTGTCTCAATAAACCAACCGATCGATCTCTCTCTGTAAAAGTTCAGGGCTGTGCCCAAGAATGTGAGCATCTCAGCGTAAAGTCGCACCAAGGCCTCTTTCATCGTTAATTGCGTCTCAGACTGAGGTCCTGCTAAATAGGTATTCTCAAAAATCCGATAGCGGACCAACATCCGAGCGGTATCTTCAACTATCATACATATTAGCATTCATCCAAGAAAGAGTCTGTCTTGCTGCTGTGAATGTTGCACTCACGTTCCTCGGCCATAGCTTCAAATACCTGAACCTCAGATATAGCCATCTGGAGTAGGAATCGAACGGCCGCCCATGGCAACGCCGCATGCCCAGGATCGTATTGGACTAACGTATCTCCTGTCTCCTTGAATCTGTGGATCCAGGCGACTATCTTTTTCAAAAATGTCACGCACGATAATAACCTCGCCGTTGGGCTTCGTGACCTTCCATCTCTTACGTAATGACAATTCCCGTTTCGATTCGGCTTCCTCGAGAACAGCGCCCTGTGGATAAACACCATTGATTAGTTATTGTCTAGCTATATTCGCATCTGCAAATGCTTTTTGTGAGTAAAGGAGGTCACTCACGAGAATGTCACGTTTGTGACTCCTTGCCTTTTCGAGACTCGCGCAAATATCAGGGGGCAGGGACTTGAATGCATTGTCCCAGAGATCAATAACCGAAGCCATACCGGCTTATAGATGAGCGGATTAACCCAATTAGAGAGCCTGTCGGTGAGCACAAGATCTTGCTTTTGTGTCAATGGCGATGGCGATGATGACAGCAAGAGCTAGGTGAGAGATACCAGAGGAGAAAGTGGGAAATGGACGAGAACCGATAGGGAGTAGTCAGGCTGCGACCGAGTCTGAAATGGTTGAGACGCGCCGAGCCCTAAGTCTCACATTTTTGGGTGAGATTGAGGCTTGCAGTCAGTGACCCGCCGCTGTCATTCTTACAAAATGTCACTTGTAACAGAAACACCATGCTCAGTCACCCCTTGCATTGCACAAAACGTGATGAGGCTGAGTATCCGCAAGGCAGGTTCGAGGAGCTGTTTAACACTGAGCAGTAGACTTCAAACTAGCAAGCTGAGAATTCCCCAAAAACAGTCAAACCTACTATTCTCACTTTTTCAAGTCGTCCCTAATGACGGAATACAAAAGCTCATCCATCACAACCCCATCCCTAACAACAGCCCTCCTCGCCCTCCCCTCAAAAACAAACCCGCTGTTCTCAAGAACCTTCCGACTCCCCTCATTCGCCTCAAAAACACCAGCCCAAACCCTCTCAACCTTCCTCTTCCCATCCTCATCCTCCTCACCACCACCCATCCCCTCGAAAACCCACCTCACAAAAGCAGGCACAACACACCCCATAACCCCCTTGCCCCAATCCTCCTCTCCGAGCCAATACCCAAGCTCATACCCCCTCGCATACACATCCTTCCCCGGCACGAGCCCGATGCTCCCCATAGGCCTCCCCGTTTCCGGACAGGCGATGACCCAGTTGTACACCGGCGCGCCGCCGTCGCTGGAATTCATCGCGATCCAGGACTCTGCGTCGGCGAGGGTGTAGGGCCGGGGGAAGGAGTCGCGGAGGTAGCGAGATACGGAGGGGGAGTTTGCTGCGGTGGAGAGGGCGGGTGCGTCGGTTTTGTGGTAGGGTCGTATTGTTGCTTTTGGGAGGGTGAGGATTGCGGGTGGGAGATCTTGTGGGGAGGCCATTCTTCAAGTGCTTGTATTCTTTTCAGAGTCTGAGGGTTGAATTTTGTAGGCTGGTGATTTTGGTGTCAGTCGTGAGTTGTGAGATGTTTGCTGAAAGTTGGTTGAGGTGTTGTTGTATGTTGTGAGAGTGTGACTAATACTACTCAATTGTGAAGCTGCCATTTACGGAATAGTTTCGGGGAGCTGGACATGGGTCTAATGACTCTTTTGCTCTCTGCAACGATAAGCTCTGCTGACGGCGAGATGAGTTTTCGCGTCTGCCTAGCAGCATTACTCAGGTCCTTCCCAGCTGTGATACATGAACAAAGACACACTGAAAGTTTCTGTTGAGAATATCTCAATACAAGGTCTAGAATCCGGGCAAAGATTAGCGGCCGTTGAACGGCAACGTCCGCCAAGGTCCGGTTTCGAGACCCTTCTCCGGACCGTTGAAGAATGGGTCAACCCGCCCTGGCTACCTGAACCAAAATGCCGAGCCTTCGGAGACGGTGTTGAAATGCGCGCACTCGCCTGAACGACAACACATATTAGAAAGACGATATGCACGCAATAGACATAGAGATTGAAGTTCAAGCTCAGGTCCAAGCTTGCGAGATGGGCGTAAAAAGTCTGTCGCCGTGGTTCCCCATACCATTATTCCTTCAGTACCCCAGATGGATTGAGTTCAAGCCTGAATGACCCCAACGCAGGGCAAACAAGCTTTAACGAATAGCAATAAGCTTAAATCGCAACCTCTGTGGGCACATGGGATGATGAAATGTCCAGGAAAGCATCAACAAATACCAAAAAAAGATTTACACACAATCGCTGCGAGGATTTGAGCCTCACGCGGGGGTCGAACCCGCAACCTTGAGATTAAGAGTCTCACGCTCTACCGATTGAGCTAGCAAGGCGGCTGGGGGCCGTATTTGATTGGTGAGAGCTTTCGGCCGAGTCTGCGCCTGAGTTTCATCCGCGGTCTGCGAGCCGGCCTGGTACGCTCTTCGGCTGGCAAGGACCTGACCCACTCGCTGTCTTGCCCCCCTCCCGGCGAGCCGTGAAGGCTGCCTGTCGCTCCCCGGCCTTTGGAACGATGGATGGCGATGCATGCACTCCTGCAGGAGTCAGAAGGAAGAAACCTCACGTCGTTTTGGAACACGATCTCATTAACGGGGGGAACAACTGGGTATCCGCAGCACACACCAAGGACGCCGAAACCAAGTTTCCAAACGCGCTTCCCCATTGAAAATCCTCCAGTAAATCCTCATAAAATCCAAGCCGACTCGGTGTAGTCCTTGGCCCCGTTCTGCACCATGTTCTTGGTATACTTCATCCAGCACCAATTGCTGTCCTCCCCCTGCTCGCCCTCGTAAATGTACACAACACCTTTGCATGGGCCTTTTCTCGACTGCTGCTGCAGATTAAACGCCGCGCAGTACCGTACGCACTCTTCGAAATTCTTGGCCGGCACCTGCGCGATGTCGTTGTAGAGGTAATCCGTCCCGCAATCCTTACTAAACGTCAAGTTCGTCCCGGGCACCTGGTACGTCAACACGGAGCTGGACCCGGGACACTTGTTGAGCGCGATGGGCGTATCCGTGGCAGCGGGCTTGCTTAGGTCGAAGGCGGCTGACGATGATACCGAGGTGGGTGTGGCGGTTGATGAAGAAGTGGATGGCGATTGGAGGCTGTGGAGATGTGTTAGTTTTGCTGTGAGAATGCTGCTGCTCGTATGTTGTAGGCGAGGAACCTACTTTGCGATTTCGTTGTTTTTGCTTGCCACCAAAGCACCTAATCCGCCCGCCACACCGACCAAGGCGCAGAACAGCAGACTGGAGAGAATCAACAACCAAAATGTTGCCTTGCGCAGTCCGCATATTGTGCCGTCGTCCTTGCTTCCCTTCCTTTCCGCCAGCTGCTTTTCCGGCATCGGCGAGTGCTGATTTTGAGCGTACGTCGTCTCGGTGTAATTCGTCTGCGGCGTGTGAGGTTGGTGTTGGTGCTGATGCTGATGTTGATGCTGGTCATAGTACGGTTGCGCCTGTGCCGGCTCATATGATTGCGGCGCCGTGCTGTAGTTTGCTCCGGTGTTAACCTCCAATCCATCCGGGATGGCATCGGCTTCGGGGCCGGGCCCACCGTTTGGATGCTTGAGCATCTTTTCGGCTTCAGGTGATGGGGAGTGACTGCTATAGTTGCTGTGCCTGTTGGAGTAGAAGTGGTCGTGCGGATGTAGCGATGCCATCGCGCGGAGGGGAAACCGAGACAAGCCACGCTTCGGGACGACAGAGTAAAGTAGGAGGGGGAGGACTTTAAATGAAGCTGCCAAGCATCAGCTAGGGGTAATCTGACCGAACGTAAAAAATGCGAGACAAAATGGGCGGCGAAGAGTGGTCAAGGACTCTCTCGATACTGTTGTTGACGGGGAGCGACATGCAGGATTGACCGTCTTGTGCCACACCGCGCGCGCGCAACAAGGGGCGGGGCGCCATCAGCACTTGTACCGGCTGGCTCGCTGGTCCAAGACAATTCAGGACGCCATCCGTCCCACGGCCGTCACAGCGGTAGGGCTGGCACGAGAATAGTACCTGTCTGTACGGGGTACTGGCCCGCCGTTACAATAAGCTTGCTCCTGTAGCCTGAGTCTAGACGTGAGTAGTCAGGCAGAAGAGTCTCAAGGGAGCATCGCCCCCTGACTTTACCCAAGGAGACTCAGCCCAGAGGCTGAGGGAGGGTGGTGGCCGTCACGGTGGTATTCCCAGCTTTGTCCAATGAGAAATCGGGCGCGGCAGCGATCAGCGCCAAATGGGTTCACACTTGGGATCTTTGGCGCGCGAAGGATTCGGACCCCCGACCAACTCTGATGCATCGTTGGGTCATAGAACCCTTTCTTAGAGAACCTTTGTGCCAAGGCAGCGCGCCAAAACACCGACCAGCTGTTCGAGCAGGCTCTGGGACTCGGAAGTAAGCCCAAAAGATGAAGACGCCTTCCGAAAGCCACCCAATTTCTAAGCGGTCACCACAGGATTCGGGATTGAGACATCCCTGGTTTCTCCGGCCTCGCAATTGTCAGCGATTGGGAGCATTGAGAAAGGCCTGTCGTCGTGTGTCTTCCTCGGATTTTTGCTTGGAAATCGTCCCTTTTCAGCCCCCACGGCAGTATGACGCTGGAATAAGGTGCAGCCGCGCTTCGCTCTTGGGATTTCTTTCCGCCAGAGGGCACATTTCGCTGTGATTCACGCTGGCAGCTTCGCGTCCTAATATGGCCAAGTGCTGACGGTAGAAGTAGAGTGGGGAATCCGGTGTCGCCCCCGAGTGATGGCCGGCCGGGCGGGTCTGTCCGGCATCTTGGCAGTTCCCATTTCCCATCGGTTGGGAACCACTCCCGCCGGAAATTGTCTCGAATGCTGCTTCCCGCACATGCCACCATCATCTCTGAAGGTTGCAAAACATTCGATGCATGCTACGTCTGCCAATTCGTGGTAGCCAAAGAGGGGGCGAAAGGCATGATTTGGTGACGCTGGCAGGTCTCAGGCCGGAATCAAGCTCATAGCCAAGCTTCGTTCGAACCAAAATCTCATCAGAACGTGGCGCACCTAGCGGCTCCTCCCGCCAAACACGCCGCGCTGAATGTCTTTGGCCAAAGGGTCCTTCATTGTTGGGGTTCGAGACGGGCTGGCGCTTAGGCGGTAATGAAGGCATATTCAATTTTCGCCTTCTTCTTGGCTCTTTCGCCTGCGTGTTTGCGTGTATTCTTTCGAGTGAAAAGCCGGAAAGACTATAAACATGTCGGCGATTCTATGTTTCTTTTCCCGACACCATAGGCGAGCCTTGGGGTGCACTGGCAGAAGCTGTCGTGCTTTCAAGAAGCGCTTCCCGACACGGCACGCCACATCCGTACAAGCGCCAGTTCGAGGTCTTTTCAAGTGTGAGAGAACTCTAAAGGCTGTGACGTCAGTTAGGCCTCTGGTCAATGTCGGGGCTTGTGCTTCAGACCAGACGTCCGCCATGACCGAGCGTGAGGAATGAGGGTAATCCCGTTGGGCTGCCAACTACCTTCTTGCCATCTCAACGTCAATCGCTCATCTTCCCGAGAGAAAGAACAATCGAGAAAATCTCCTGGGATCAGTTGACACGAATCAGAAATCGCCCTTGGTCATGTGTCGCTGGTTTGCTTACCTGGGCGATGAAGCCCAGCTTCTTGAAGATTTGGTCATTCGGCCGCGCCATGCCATTGTGAAGCAAGGTGAGTGTTCTGTCATGACGTTTCAGCGGGGCTTTTGATGATTTATATCGGTAGTGGACGAACACTTCCTACCGGCTGGCCATTCAACGGTTGAACCATTTCTTGGAGAGCTTCAGGTCGCCCCTTTGGCTGCCAATGACGCAGGCTCACCGAATCCATTGACCAACATGGACGGATTCGGCCTCGGGTGGTATACGTCGACAGAGTGCGAGTTCAACCCGTATATCGATCCAAAGTGGCCCGAGTCCCTTCGTCCAGTCGTGTACAAAAACACTCGACCTCCGCTCAACGATTTGGTCCTCAAGAGCATCGTTCGAGGCACCAGCAGCAATGCCGTTCTTGCCCACATCCGCGCAGCCCCAGGCCTGACGCCAGTCGTAGAGACCAACTGCCATCCCTTTGCGTTTGGTCGTCACTTGTTCGCCCACAACGGCATCCTCGGGTCTTTTCCTCGTATCCGTACGGCAATTCTGCAATATCTTCCGTTGAGATACCAACAGGCCATTGTCGGGACAACAGACGCTGAGCATATTGCGGCCGTGTACTTCTTCATATTGTGCGGTAAGGATGGCGACTGGGAGTCTGTTTATGATGCTGGAGAGATGGCGACGGCGATGCGGGAGACTATCATCATCCTCGAGAAACTTCAAACCGAGTTTGGGCCGCCGAGCCGAGAGGCCAACACACTCAACCTAGTTGTCATGTCTGGCAGCTCGCTCGTCGCTGTGCGATATGCCAGCCCGGAAGGACTGGAACCACCGAGTTTGTACTACTCGACGACAGCTGGTGCAACGCTCAATCGCAAGTACAAGGGATTTCCGAGCGACGTGAGTGACTCGGCCGATGGTGGTGACGGGGATGCCGAGGACGACGGGCGGCTAGAGAAGAAAAAGCATGGCGAGCACGTCGTGGTGGCCAGCGAGCCCAGCACCTTCAACCAGGGCGAATGGGAGCTTATCAAGCCATCACAGATGGTTGTTTCTGAACTGGGTACTGGTGCCTATCTCGAGCACTTGTGAGTAGTCACTTGTGAGGGTCCCGTATTCGACGGGGTATGCTTGGCAGCCTTTGGATTGGCATTTGGACGTTTAATTACTGGCTGCGAGTTTCAAGCGATTCATACATGTATCGCCGCGTTCAGATCGTCTGTACCTTGCTTGGAGTTAGCATCGTTCACACACGGTGTCAGCATCTTTCATTATTACAACTCTCATAGGTATGCTCATCTCCTTCTTCTGACCGTTTCATTTTTCGACCGCTGTGTCTCGTCGTGCTTCCATCATCCTGGTGCCTTCATGTGCGTATCCGCGTGGCGAAGGGTGAAGGAAAGGAATTCTGTCTGGTATCAGTCCCACATCATGGCCGGTCTGTTGATCTTCAGACGTGGCTCCCGCGGATTGATTGGCGGCATTGGCATGGCCTACCGGCAGGTAGCCTACAAGGAGCAAACAACACCACCGCCTCGCCGTCGTGTAACACTGTAACCTGTGAGAAGGATAGAAACAGAATCTCGGGCAAAAATCAGGAAGTTTGCATCAGACCAGCTTTGAGGCTACCTGCTAAGAGCGAGGTCAAGAGAGAATGTTGAACATGTTAGATGGAAATACCTAGGTGACGGGACAGATGGATGGAGGTGAAGATGGCAGAAAATATCCGAGGTTCCGTGGAATTCGTACCGTCAGGGGGACTGTCCCGATCGGGTTGCATCAAAAGAGAAGGAGGAGGGCAGCTGCTCCTGCTGTGTCAATAAGTCAGGTATCCAAGGCAGGAGCTCCTTCTTTTAATACACTTCACCTTCCTTCCTACCTTAACCTGCATCGTCCATCCAAGTACTCACCCGTTGGTCTTTTCTTCCCTTGTTTCTTTTGTCACCGCTGTTTTACGCTCTTTTTCTCTCCTCTCTTCTATCGAGACTCAACAATCGAGCCGATTCTTTCTTCAATTTGGCCGTCATTTCAACCACAGCCTGAACGTCTACCTCATACTCGACAGCGATTTCGCGCTGGCCCTGGGTACCTTCGATACGACCATTGCTTCGACAGTGTGTCGAAGTTCGCCGGATACACTTACAACTTGCGACTGATGGGAATTATGGCGTATCGAACTATATCCGTCGTTCTTTTCTATCTGGCTCTTGGTCTTCTGGCCAGGTCTACTGCAAGCGAAAAGGGCGACTATGACCAGTGCTACTTCGATGCCGGTTACGTCGGTCCACCTAACCTTCTCCCTTGCTTACCGGCGAACGAAACAAAAAATGGCTTCAGTTGGTGCTGCCTGGCGGGCGACTTCTGTGTCAATCAAGCCTGTTGGGATCGACCATCTGGCGTGACTTATCAGTATGGCTGCAATGACCCGACCTACAAAGACGAGAGCTGCCCGCTCAAAGGTGATTTAGATCGAGGTACGTTCCAGGCGCACAATCCCATTAGGCTTCGCGGAAGAGTTTGAACTAAACCATATCACAGCCAAATCTCCTTGGGTAGGCCTCGTTCTGTGCGACACCAAGAATGAGGGCCTACTGAAATACTGGGCATGCAACCACCCCGATACTTGCGGCGGAAACTGTCCGACTGAACCCGAGCGACCACAAGTGACTCAGTCTATTTGGCCGTGGGAACCCCAGTCCTTACCGCCCAATAAAGACTGTAAAGACCTAGGAAGGCGAGTTTTGGCAATGTATGCCCCCGATCCACTTGGCTCGACCGGTGGTGTTCCAATAGTGTACACGGCCTCAGCAAACAAACCGACTCCAACAATGCCGCCATTGAAAAGCAGCGATACAACGACGTCTTCGGCTTCCTCGTCCATCCGTCCATCTGTTTCCGATACCACAAGTCCCGCCATCGACGCCACATCACCCACAGCTGCCACCACTGCATCCGTGGACTCCGAGACGAGCAGCTCAACCTTAGGCACCGGGGCTATTGCTGGCATTGCTATCTCCTCCGCCTTTATCGTAGGACTAGCCTTGTTCTTCGCCTTCATGCTACTCCAACGACGTCGTTCCCGACATTCTCCGGTGCTCAACACCCATGAGACCGAGACTTATGACCACGAACAGACTGGTCCTGCAGAATTGCCTGACGAGAAACACAACCTCATAAATCCCCACACCCCGTCCACAGCTTCGGACGCAGGACAGAGCCGGCCAGTCTCAGACATGACTCTGAGCATGATGTCTCCCAGTCCGCTCAGTACGCCGAGAACTCCAGGCTCGCCGTTTTACTACCACGGCGTCGGCCAAGCCCCTTCTGAGTTGGTGGATCAGCCGAGGGCTATACACGAGATGCCGGCAATCCATGAACGGGTCGAGATGCCTTGATAGATGGGATAGTGGTGCCAATATATTCAAGTCGCGGTGGGGGGAAGGCTTTGATATCGCTATTATGCTTTAGGCTCGGATACATGCACATGTTTAGAGAAGACTTCGTAATAGCGGACTGATATGGTGGTACCTCTGCATGCCCCTTCCGTTAAATCCCTTTGTGCTACTGGATCATCATTTGATACAAATGCTAAGTGCTCGACAAGCTCACCTCACGAGAACGAGGCGCTGTGCATTGCTGCGGACGAAGACCACATCGAGGTGTCGACGTTACACGGACTTCACTCTCCCATGCATTCAAAGAAGTAATGATTTTGAGCAGATTGAAAACTTGATAATATTGAAGTTCACTGATAGGTACTAAAGTACGTTTTTCTGAATACGTGTTGCGTCAAACACCATCTTATTAGGCGATTGACCGGTAGGTCCTGATACAGTCCTCGGCGTCCTTCCCATCGTTCTTACACTCGGGCTTGCAGAAATGAAGCCAGTCGTAGCCGTACTGTCCCCAACAAATGGGAGCACCCCAAAACTTGGCGGGATTCAGCATGCGACACTGCGGATCACGACACAGATCAGCAGCCGTTCCGGCTTCGCACGAAGGGGTTCGGAGGGGATGGGAGGGGCATTCATACCGTAAGCGCACCCGCCCACGGGCCGTCTTCACCCACCAGACTCATGGTGACTTGATCTTTGGGGAGGGATTCGTTCTTCATCCAGATGCAGGCCTCTTTGGATCGGATGGTGTGGAATGACCATGACTGGCAGATGCAGTGGAAGAAGTCTGCGTTGACGGAGGCGATCCAGGTGCTTGTAGAGAATGAGCATCTATATTTGTGAGGTATGTAAGTGAGTTTGGAGGCTTACTTGAGGAGAACTAGGGAGATAATCTGGAGCTTCATTGTTGTTTAGAGACGTCTGTGTCAGTGAACGCTCTGGTGTGCTCGTGGTCTAGGGTATTGAATGAGTTCCATGTAGTGACAGAATGAGGAACTAAATTGGAGGATGGGCAGGAGTCACATTTTTATACCAACGTCACGCTGGGCTTACTTGAATCATAAATACCGTTGTGGCTGCGATCTCGCCATCACGGTTCCAGCCATCCACTCTACGAACCTCGATAGGAACGCAGCACCAGCATGCCATTCAACTCTCCCTAATGGAACACCTCTATGGACATATTTCGGTTCGACTACCAGGTGGGCACTACCGCCAGCACATTGCTTGATCTCAAACCCCTTCTCTAGATTTCGTTGATTGAAAGGCACCTACTTACCTACTCAGGCCCTTGACTCCTTAGACGGCTTGAAGGCCGGCCGTGCGGGTGTGGGGAAAGTGGTTCCGGCCCCGCAGCGCCGACCGGAACTAAGGCACGGCAAGGTAATCTGGAGAGTGGGCGGGCCATTGACTGTATTAGTGGAAGTCTCTCACGAAGCCCCTCAAATCACGGGAGATCTGGAACTGCTTTTGCCCAGTGTAAAGGGATTGGTCTGCCATATATCAATCTGTAACATGAGATATGCAGCTCTTGAACGTTTTCTGGGCATGACAGTGTCGACATTTACTGACCTCGCCCCTCGTCACGCAATTTTGGTCATATGTTGCCCAGGTCCAAGCACATTCTCACTCATGATAATCAGGACGATCTTAAATCTCATTTCAGTATTTCAGTACGCGAGCGATCTCTGTAGTGCATTGCCATATCGTAAACCTGAAAGGGCATATAATGTAATGCTACAGCTGCTTTTCTTGACTTGAGCCCTGCCAGGGGCGCACTCCAAAGAAGAAAGGCAGGCCAGAGGAAGTGCACTCTTGGATGGCCTGTGGAGCCGTACGTCGGGTGATTGGCCAGGTACCTTTCAGTTGAAGTTGGGCTCTGTGGGCAGGTAGGTCTGCCCATGTCTCCGCTAACCGTGCCTGTGCGGGGCAGTTTCCAAGTTATGTTTAGGTATCGCCTCTCCGAGTACAGTACCTTGGTCTCTGTGCACTTACTGGGTACAGTGGAGACTTTGGACAAGGAAGTCCTGCACCCACGCTGGAGCGGTATCCGATGTCCAAGTCCCAATACAACGGCAAGACGCACCGGGGCGGCGGGAATGAGGTGCATGCTCCGGCTCGCCGCCTCTCCACTCGCCCGCAGCCCTCGAGGAGTGTATCGACGCCGTTAGGGAAGCGACGCAGACGAGTATCGCGAAATTCGTTCCGATCCTTACGCCGCCGAGTATCACCGGTCCTGTCCGCAAATTCGAGGAAATCATCCACGCCAGCCTCGAACTTGAAGAAGCAGCTCGGCGCAACTGCACCCTACAGGACAACGGCGACAAGCTCTACAGCAAGTGGCAGTTTCTTCGGCGACAAACGGACAGACTCGTCAAGCAAATCTCGACAATGTCGTACCGCGATTTCGTTGAATCCAGCACAAAGGCCATGGCAGGAACCTACGGCTTGGCTCGAGTGGGCGCTATAAAGTAGATATCTATATGGGACTCGGCACAACCACGTGTTCACATGCCTGATCTCAAGGACCCAGTGACCGACCAAGTCTGCAGTGCCCCCCAAGACAAGGTCCGTTGTCTCACCAATTCCATCTGGCCCAAGACCAGCACCGGACCAACAGTACCAGCATTGTTACTTTTGTCCACCACTCGATCCCGCTCGAAGGCAATACTTCTCTCCACAGCAACTCGACGACGAGGAGATTCACGAGCTAATCTCCGGTATCCCTCGCGGAAAGGCCGAAGGACCGGACGGCATTGCTGGGGAGGCTCTCAAGATGCTGCATGTTTCAAGAGATAAGAAAGAAACCGAGAGTGAGCAGGAAAGCATCATCGCCCCGATTCTTGAACACATCATCAACGCTTGTTTTCGCTTATCGCATCATCCAGCGCAGTTCAAACGATCCAGGACTGTCATAGTCGAAAAGGCGGACAAGCCAACGTACGAAACACCCAAGAGCTGGCGTCCTCTCGCCTTGTTATCTTGCATGGGCAAGGTTGTAGAGAAGGCCATGTCGAATCGCTTGACGACACTCTCCCTTGAGCACCGCCTAGTCCCTTACAATCAGTTTGGATTTGCACGACGGTCTACGACAAAAGCGCTCGAGTTGATTCTGAATCGCGTCTACCGATGCTGGAACGCCAGCCCGCGCATGTTTGCAACGCTCATGACCATTGACATGACTGGTGCCTTCGATCATGTCGATCGAGAGATTCTCCTGAACATCCTGGTTCGGAAAGGTGTCCCTGACTGGATGGTTCTGTACATCTCTTCGTTTCTCTCTGATCGACGCGTTGCCCTGTCGATTCCAGGATACACATCAGAGGAGTTCTGGGTCAACATTGGCATTCCCCAGGGCAGTCCTCTTTCGCCTGTCCTCTTCGCCTTGTTCTCCTCTCTCATACTGGACGAACTCAACAAGATCTGGCCGTCGAGTCCATTCTTCCAAGCCATGTCGTACGTTGACGACACTTGCATGGTGGTCACGTCACCCTCCTACGAGGAAAACTGCAGAATCTTGACAACGGCCTTTACCGACCTGATTGCCGCTACCGCGCCGCATGGCATTGCCTTTGGCCCTTCCAAGACACACATCATGCATTTTCAGAACCCGCACAGGGAGACTCGGGGGGCCAACTCGAGGACTGCCGACGAACCTGAGCCACCCAGAATCATACCATTGGCAGATCTACCAGACGTCGGTGTGGAAGGGGCAAAGAAGGAGGAGGTGATCAAGCTTCTTGGGGTTTACTTGGACCAATCTTTGACATGGGCCACGCACGTAAAGAAGGTGAGTACATCCTGACAAGCTTAACGCAGCTGAGTGCGCCGCTGACAATGTGGGGAGGACAGGTTACCGAGAAGATGGAAGCCAAGATGCGCACCATCTATCGTATTTCCGGCTCGACATGGGGGCCCTCTCTCGCCAGCATCAGACGCCTGTACACCACATGTGTCCGCCCGATCGCCGCATACGCCGCTCCCGTGTGGTTCCTTTATCGAGACAACGAACGCAGGGTCCGCTGGCAAATCAGCGTCAATCTGGTCACGAAGCTCGACAAGGCACAGGCGGCGTGTCTCCGACAGGTTGCCGGCGCTTACCAGACCACAGCGAACGCGGTCGTCCACCAGGAACTTGATGTCCCGCCGCTTTCTCTATTCCTTGAGAAGCTCGGTCAGAAACACCGCACTCGCAATCTTGACACCCCGGAATACGGTTCTCTCAATACCGTGTGGGGAACCGAGAACATGCCGAAGACCCAGAGCGCGGCGAACAACGTAGCACACCCATACCGCATCCTCTACGAAGTCACGGCCGCTTCAATGCATTTCGCGGCCCGGAAGCAACTCATCGAACTCAACGAGGAGCGGGCTGGGAAAAAAGACGAGCGGGGTTTTCCGCTACCGATGTTACGTTGGCGGAACTTGCTTGACCGACAGCAAGTGCGGAACAAAGTCATCGACGACAAACTTCAGGAGGCATGCGCGCGGTACTGGCAGAACTACCTCGACGATCGCCAAGACCGAAGGGAGGAGCAGACCGACCCAAACTCTCGCATCGCCAACCACCGTCCTCTCTCCCTCTCGGAAGAATGGGGCCCGGCCAGCTTGAACTACTATGCCAAGCTCACGCGTGCTGAGAGCACCATGTTATTCCACTGTAGGACCGGTGTCGTGGGACTCAAGTCCTACCTCTTCTCCATCCATGTTCGTTGCATCACCTTCTCCTCCTTTTGCCGGTCTCTGCCCTTGAACTGACCCTTACGTCTCCACCAGGTTCGCGACATCGTCGACGACCTCTGCCCGTGCAAGCAAGGCAAGCACACCGTCGAGCATGTCTTCATCCATTGTCCTGCTTTGTTGGCTGAGCGGACACTGCTCTATGAGCAAGTCGGTCACCATGATTTGAAGAGGTTGCTCACGCGTGATTCCAAGGCCGCTGCCGCGTGGGCCATCAGCTACCTATCCATTGAACAGTTTGGCTGGTCTGGGAGGCAAACACCCGACAAAATCTTCCAAAAGAGTAATGGGGTGTCTGGTGCCTCTGCCTCGACTGGGACGGGGGAGACTGGGACGGGGGAGACTGGGACGGGGGAGACCGGGACGGGGGAGACCGGGGGAGGACAGCCTTTGGTGGAACCGGAGGTCATGGTTGGCGTGGTCCTCGGGCACGACAATGCATTTGTCCACCCATCGTGAGCATTCTAGCTAGCCTAGATAGTCATGAATACACACGTTTTCACTTACCCTTTGGGGTCCGGCCCGCCTCATTGGGGGCCAACTTCGCCCTCACGGGCAAGCTGGTCTTATCAGGGTCAATATCGAGTTTTCATTGCGTACATTACTTAACAAACTTCACAACTGACAACAGCCGGCCGCAGGTATGTCGTTAGATCACCGTCGGGAACCACATGCTTATACTAATGCTGTCGACACTGACACAGCTCAACCATCACTGTAGGCCACCAACCCATTCCACTCATTACATGCCGCAGCAGGGAGCTGACCAGTCTTCAGGACGACGCAACACATTAATCGCCTTCCGAACAGCCGAATACCACCCCTTACTTTCTCCCCTTATCTTATCTAACAACAGCCTCTCCCTAACATTCCCATTCAACACGCTCGCCTGCGCTCTTTCCAAGCTCCCAATCATACCGTCAAGTCTAGGCTTGTCCACACCTCCATGTTGCATCAGAAGGGCGCCGATGAGGGCGACGCGTATGTACAGTTCTGCTCAAGGTGCTGCCGGATCCTAACTAATGTCAAATCACCAGCTATCATGATGTATCTGTCCGTCTTCCGCAAGTCGACATTGCGGAGGTGGTATCTGTTGAGACGGTCTCTCCACAGCTCGGGGTCGTCTAGTATGATGGCCGTGGGATCGAACTTCTGCTGGGTACGTGTTCTGATGAAAACGCACATGCATTATCTGACTGTGTTTCTTTAGCCATCGAGGAAGCCCCAGGGGTCGACGAGTTGTTGGCGTCTCGGCATTTCGACAAAGTGTGCTTGAGGTAGGAACACAACTGACACGCCGTTTCTTTTGTTTTGTGCTCTTATTCAATGACTCTGGCTCTAAGCTTGATTTGGGGGGGGGGGGGGGAGGCGATGCATTGGGTGCTATGCGAGCGAGTATTCAGGATTGGAAACCAGTGGATAGGTTGAGTTGAACATTTGACCGTGAGCTGATCACCTCAAAGTAGGTAGACAGTTGGACAGCGACAGCGACAGCGGCAGCGACAGACGGCGAGGGAAGGTATGTTAAACACATACATGAGCGCATGTCATGGCCAGGCGGTAACTGACTCATTCCAGCAGCGTTTTTCGACTTCGACAAAAGAAACGAGGCAACGAATGTGTAGTGTGTGTGTGTGTGAGTTGAAGTGTGCAAGTTTGTCGTCAAAGCCATCCAGACACCCTTTAACCATTACCTGTGCTGACGAGCTCTATCCTATGGCCAGACGTCGACGGTGAGGGCGAGATCGCGACCCGGCAGCTTCAATGACGGCACCTAGCTAACACCGCCATGGCTTGCATAGGTCGGCATCATTCTTGACGACGGCGACGAGGGCATCTCAGATGCCACCATTGTGAGGCCATCACCTGGAGTATGTTTATCCTCACAGCCTGTGGCTCCCAGGAAGTTCTATATTTCGTAGAGAAAGCTGACATCGTCTAATAGAGGGCAGCGAACTCAGCCAGGTGCGAGGGTATGTCAACATCTGGACGTGAGGAGTCTCAGCAGCCCAAAATGCTAACAGACAATAAGAGGCTCACAAGGTGGCCGCGCGCCCAACATCGCGTCAATGTAAGTGTCCTGGACATTCATCTCAATTCACTTTGAGCCCTGAGTCGGATCTCTGATACCTATTCATGGATCAAACGCTAATGCCCGTTCGACATCCAGCCGTGGTTGTGAACTTTGCAGGAGGGAAAGTTAAAAAGGTGGAAGAAAACCATAAAAAATAGTCTAACGAGACAGTGGGGGTATCCACTGATACTGTGTATGAATACCGTGTAACCGATATCGAGAACCGCCCGAGCGATTCGCAGAGGTAGAATTAAAAAACAAATAAAATTGGGCGATACTCCGCCCTTAAAAAACTTGTTCCGGCCGTCTCTGATGCGTGATGTATCACAACCATGCCGCTTTTAAAGATCTCTCTAACAAACTAAATCGTGAGTCTACTTTTCCTCTCCATACTGTTCGTACATCTGTTCTTAACATTCAGCCACCCTTGCTGTGCCACCTCGTCGGTGTGGAAACCCCTTGATCCGCGCTAGTCACAGTTCAGCCACATCACGTACCGGAGAAAGCTGCAGATGCGGACACCTTGATCAACCTGCTCACTCAGTCCTATATCTACTTAGCCTGCCTGCACATCAAAGACTTCTATCAAGGCCGACTTGCCTTCGACTTCTTCTCTTCTACTTACCTTGTTATTTCCGCACAGTCATTCCCACACACTCACTCACTCGCACACACTCGCTCCATCACACAATGGCTTCATTCGCCGATTCACGTGCTTGCGACACGCAAGGCGGCTTGACTTTCTTCAAATTTCCGAATGAGTTACGCAACTTGATCTACAAACACTATCTTCAGCTCGACGAAGGCTACAAGCTTAATCCGCACACCAACAAGCTGCGAACCGGCAACGACAAACCTATCTCTCTCGACTTGCTGTTCACCTGCAAGCGCGCTGCCTTGGAGATGAAAGGGCTACCCTTTCAGCACAATATCATCACCTTCTCTGCGTTTTGCCCCCAGTCGCAACAGGGTCGCTTCAATGCTGGCCACTTCAGCAACATGACGCGGATGATGGAATCCGAACTACGGGCACTCTTTCACTACAGTCTTGATCCCAGCTTCTTCCCCCGTCAAGTGGTTAAAGAAGTTTCGGACGCGTACCCAGCTTTCGCCCCCCTTCTAGACGCGATGAAGGGAGAAAACTGGCACAGTTTGGATATTCATCCTCCTTACGGCAAGACTCCGTCGACTTTTCGCGACTTTGTCCGCTTCACTCTAGATACGATCAAGTCCCACCGATGCCTGTTTGACAACCGCAAATATGAACAGGTCATCGATCGACGTCGGCAGTGTCTTGAGAATGGACGTTATCTCGAGCGGGGAAATATTCCACTGAGCCAACTTTTTGGACTCAGACCCCAGAACTGGACAATTCCCACCCAAAAAGATGTCGATGACATGACTATCCTCTCCGACGGGCTCGAGACTTGCGCCGTATTTTGCGAAAGTCTGTACGATGAGCGCCAGCCGCCCGTGGATTTAACCAGATTTTGTTACTCAGCAGTTGTCGGCGCCATTCAGTTTCTAGATTCGATACTCCCATCGTCTCGCGCCGATATTCGCCGCATCAACCTCATAGAAGATCGACCGTCACTATCTTACCCGGAATGCCACGGTTTGGGGTTGATACGGTTCTGCCAAGAGAATCCGCTGTTGCGCATCGAGCGTCACGTCGGCTTATGGGATACTATCTTCCAGGGCGATCCCATGAGTATGGAACCTGGAGAGGAGGAGCTGCCCCGGAAGGAGAAGAAGACAGACGAAATATCTTATTCTATAGCCGCCTGGATGGTAGAGGCCTTGGCCTTACCTGCGGCTGGTATGCCCCAGGATGCGTTCAAGTTGATGTTCGTTGGAGATTCAGAGGGAGACTGGGAGTGTGAGCAAATCTTCCGCAAGATCGTCCTACGAGACGCCGCGTGGCAGGAGGCAAGGGACGAATGCTTCAAACGAGGTATTCTACCACCGCCCTCTTGGGCGGAGAGGAGGGCTGGAGCCTGGGGAGGGTCTTACGATGATGATGCATTCACAGGCTCGAACCCCCTTAGTCGTTGCTTTCTATTCGAAGACTTTCCGCGGGCAGTGCATGAACTTCTCAATGGAAGCTCGCTGATCACCTGCAACTTCAATCCAGGCGAAGCTTGGAACCTCGAGAAGATCGTTGAGAAACGGCGATCGTGGTCTTTACGCAAGTGGAACCGCAAATGGTCGCGGGGGAAACAGTCGTACAGAAGAGGCCTCGGCCCTCACGACGCCTCAAATTGAGCGCCTTCTTCATAACGTGCGCGGTGAAAGCAGCTACACCAGCCGCTTAGGCGTGAGTCGGAGAAGGAGACGCGCTAAAGTAGATGAAGACGATCGACGGGGGGATGCGCCTTGTCAAGATCTGACGGCAAATGTCGACGATTCTCATCGTACAAGAGATAGGAGTCGAGAAGTGGAACTCCGGGATGAATAGGATTTATTGCAAGACTTGTCTCTGTCGCAAGATGCGCAATGCTCTATTATATACCTAGCTCTGATTAGAGATCAGGCCTCGTTCAATCAAATATGCATAGACTTGCGGTTGTTCCTCAAGACATTCTCCCAGAAGATCCTCATCGCTCGTATCAAATCTGGCACCGTGTTCAATGAGCATTCGGACCGTTGCAACGCTCCCGTGAACCAAAGCGATTGACAAAGGCCCCTGTCCCCCATTTTCCAAGGCAGACACGTCACTTCCGTGTTGTAAAAGGGCTCGGATCGTTTCTTCAAACTGTGCTCCGTAGGCTGCGACATGCAAGGGCGTTTGCATCATCCTGTCTAAACCCTCCACATCCGCACCGAGCCGAACAAGTTCATTCACAACAGTCTTGCCTGCTCCCAAATGGGCGGCGAGATGAAGTGTCGAGTATCCTTTCGGGTAGACATTCCAGCGCTCTTCAACAGCCTCAAGCTCGTCGTAGCTTGATTCCTCGTTAAACTCCCAGGCTTCGGCTGCTTGCAAATAGGAATCGATTGAAGCGATTTTGGAAGAGAACTGTAAGAACGCCGCAGAAATACTTTCCACGTCAACATGGGCCATCCATAGACTCAAGTTTCGTGCGGCAAACGATAGCAGTGGATGTCCTTTGAAGCGGCGTTTAAGTGCTGTAGATGATCCACACGCGCCGGCTGTGAACTCTTGTTTCGACAAATATCGCAGGAATATACTGGCAATCGTGTCCGTTGGGCAGTGTGTCACACGTCTTTCATCGAGATGCTCTGCTAGAAGAGGAGACTTGATGCCCCATACCTGTGTTTGCTCTTTGACAAAGACAAAGTCTGAGCACATGCGGGCAAGATCCTCCGTCGTTGCTGGCAAGGCACCTGCAAGCGACTGATCGCTCATACGTAATGCATCCAAGATAGCCTCGCCATTCAGATGGTGTCTGGTCTTCTTGGCCGCAATGAGAAGATAGAGAATCGTCATGATTAGGTCCCCGTGTGCAGACTGAGTGATGCTAGTCACGGCGAGCTCGCAAAACGTGGCGCTCCTCTGCAAAGCATTCGCCCTAGAGAGTTTCTGCGAAACGGCCTCCAAAACCCCGAAACCCGTTGGAGATGCTGAATGGTGTAAGTCTTGACCAGATATGGGCATAAAACTTGATAGCGTTGATCATTAGCGAATGCCAGACAGGTTGTGGTCATGAATATGTACACGCACTTACCGGTGGTCGAAAAGTCCGGCCCATCGCGTCAACGTCTGTGCCAGCTCAGATTTGGATAGCTCTCCAGCCTGTCCATCGTGGTTGTTTTGAAAAGACTGCTGGAGGTACTGAATCAGATCCTCCTGACTTGCCCGTACCTCTAGGCTCGCTCCGTCGAACCTTCGAAAGACCTCCTCAAAGGGCTTGAAGCGGCTTAATAGAACAACATGAACGGACGACTCATTGTCCGAGAGGCGAAGCTTGGCCACAAAGTCGCAGAACGCGGTCGGGTCTGGATCGTCTAGACCGTCTAAGATGATGTAGATCCTTTCAAAGTATGCTTCGAGTTCGGCCCAGATTACCTGGAAGTTGTCTAACCACCACGTGAACACAGTTACTGGTGCGGAGATGAGCCTTTTAAGGGTCTCGGACGACTCGGGGAGTTGGAATACGATCTGTCTAGTAATGGAAGTGATCGCAGCCCCGAAGTCTACCAATGAGTGATAGAGTCCTTTGTTTTCGAATTGTACACAAGCGACGGCGAACTTCACGTTGGAATCGAGCTGGGTGGCTGAAAGGTGTTCGACGAGGAGCAAACTGTGGGGAATGAATTCGCAGGTCCTCCAGAGGCAAGAGTTTGAGCGACATACCTTATGCAACTCTTTCCGGTCGATGCTGGAGTGCAATTAGCCACTGAACAATACCGTTGAATGCGTACTCCCATCAATGTAGAATCAAGTCTTGCGTACCGGCACCATGAACCCAGAGAAACTGCGGGCTCTGAGACCTCGCCCAATGTTGCACTTGTGGGTTTTGTAGGAACCATTCTCCAATGCTCCCTACACGTCGACCAGCAGTTTCCTGAAACTTCCTTGACGAGCGATCACCTGGGCTGAGTCTCTCCAGGAGGAGGCTTCTTTGGATGGTGAGATCCATTCTGGGTGGCTCCAGGAGTCAATCTCAATGCTGAATCGTAACGTCGCCAGCTATGGGCACCAGCGTGAATTTTTGTAGTTTAGCTACTTGGAAGATAGAATGATTAGGCCTCCGTGCGGAGATAACAATTACCGGCTATCCATCTGCGCAATGTGTGAATATGTACATGCTTTAGGTAAGGATACGAGATACGCTAAGATGTTGCTGCCTACCCTAAGCTAGGCAAATTGGCATGGAACAGCCTGGATGCGGGCCAATTCACAGTCGTGAGATTTCCGCCTGGTTGTTACTATTCTCCGCGTCACATCGACGTTCATCTGACAAGCATAGCCTTCAAAAATTGGCTTCTCATAAATCAACACTCTGGTCATTTGTTGTATGGCTGGCGCACATTCCACCGATTAACCATTTCGTGTACTTTGACAATACCCATCACAAGAGATATCGGTCAAAGTCGAATGCCGATTCGGCTTGGCCTGCGGCGAGACCAGCCGCCTTGAGCGCTTCCCAATTCACATCGTTGATTCCCACCTCATAATCCCAACCGTGGTGGGGGTCAGGGTTGGGCAAGATCTGCCAGTAGAACCACGGAATCCCGGCAGCGTCGATACTCGCAGCCCAAGTACGAATGTTGGAGTCTCTCGTTCCTGTACCAATGGGACTGCCGCCGTTGCAGTTGTGGTTCGGGGCATCCGTGTAGCAAGCGCCCCATTCTTGCATGATGAGCTTCTTCCCAGCATTCTTGGCTTTGGTTACGTAGGGCTGAAGCTTTGACGTAGCGAAATCGTCAACTCCGTAAGCGTGGATGGCAAGAACGTCCAGGGCGCTGCAGCTGAAGTATGGGTCTAGCAGAGAGTTGTCGACGTAGGCACCGCCTCCGGTAGTGACCAGAATATCGGTACTACCGTTGAGGCCTTGTTTAATTGCCTGTGCCATAGTGCACTGCCATGACGTCAGGGCTGATGGGTTCCCCTAGAAGCGTCGTCAGTCCAGTCATATCGCCCGTCGGCGGAATTTTGTTTTACCTGCGGATGCATAGCTTCGTTTTGCGCCTCAAAGGCAAAGATGTACTCAGAGCTTTGAGCCCAGGTCTTGCCATTCTTGGGGTTCACATGTCCAAGAACATGCGCAATGCGCGTCTTGAAATACGCCATCGCTTCATTGTTAGTGTAAAAGTCGCCAGTACCATACCATTTGCCGTAGAAGTCCGAGTTTGCTTCGAGAGCGTTGTAACTGTGGATGGAAACGAGCAGTTTGATGCCGTAGTCGTGGGCATGAACCATGAAGTTGTCGAGGCGGTTGAGCACAGTGTCGTCCCACACATCGGGGCCATCACCCTGGAGGCTGTTGAAGTTGTCCAAAGTTGTGCCCTTTTCGCTTCCCGATTGGCCTGCGACAAGGAATGAATCAGTATGCATATCCTTTTGGTTAGGCTCGAGTTTTCTTACCATCAAGCCATACCCGTAGAACTTTGACGCCAGCGCTCTGAAGGCCTTGGAAAAGTGTGGTCTGTTGCTGAGTATTTAGGCCAGCAGCATAGTAAAGATTCGAGGCGGAGAATGACTTGGCTGCATAGCAAGTGGTGGAGAGGGACAAATGCAACAAAGCCGGTATGATTGTGGAAAGCTTCATTTTGAATCTCGGACCCAGTTGAAAAGGTTAAGCTAAAACTTAGGGTTGAGTAGTTAACTTGAGATAAGTAAAAGAAAGTTTTGTAGCTGGGAGCCTTTAAAAGCTTCAGAGCCGAGTACAATGAGTTCGCCAAGGAGCAGGAAGTGGATGCGGTTCATAGGAGTTCGCGCCTGGTTCATCATTTGTTCGAGCTATTACCTCGGTTTCATTGTCTACTAAGTCCGGAGACAAGTCAGCTTGCGTGATACGGGCGTATATCGGAAGTATCAAGGCCCGCTTGTCTTTGACGTCTGGATACACCATGTCTCATCCAATGAGGGGCTCACTGCAGGCTTCTACTAAGCTAAGGGGCTAGGATCTGCGTGGTGCCATTTGGATAGGCAGCCACCTTCCCAACTCTTCCTGCGGTGTTGTATACTTCCGAACATGGTGCGCTAGCCACAAGTTCTGGGCTTTGTTGGAAATTAGATTAAGTTACATGCCGTGCGGGACGCATCTACAGCTGGTTCGTCGCAGATCCTAGCGAGTGGGTGTTTGCAACTCGTATAGGGTTGTCTATGTGATGCAACCATTTATTCTCAATACATCTTTCATCGCTTGGCACCACTTCTTCGGTGAGTCGGGTTCCTCTCACAGCCGAAGCGCTTGAAGCTTGGTGTCTTAGGGTAGTGTTCAATGACCTCATGTCTCTTTTCTAAGTACGGGCTCGGCGGGCAGTAGGGTTGGCTGTGAGAGAAACCTTATCTCTCCATTACTTCACCTATGTTGACTGCTTCGAAACTGGTAGGCCTTAGCATCACCTGTCCGTCTGTCTCCAAATGGCATTGATGCCTAGATAGACTGTTGCCGCAGAGACCTTGGGTCTGGTGACCACTAGGGTTGCCTAGCGATAGACATAGCCGCATCTGAAGCTGTGTAACGACAAGTACTTAAGCATGGAGGGAATGAAGCAAAAGAAATTCCGACAAATTTAACGATGTAAAAAAACGATGAATTCAATGAAGATCAGTGATTGAATTGTTCTGAAACAGGAAGATGCAATGGTTCAGCCTAAAACATGCATTCGTCTTGCTAATCTTTAGTCCACAGCTGGGTTCTTTCCTCCAGTCTACCGTGAGCATCCCCGTTGTGACGGTGTGTCTTTCAACTATCTATAAACTGAAAAAGATAAGTCCTACTTAGGTAATTTAATTCTGAGGCAGCTAGCTCCCAGGTCATCATTCAAACTGAGGAAGGCGGCGAAGTTGAGTTTCTGGCGAAGGCCGTTCTTCAGAA
This sequence comes from Colletotrichum scovillei, assembly GCF_011075155.1. Classification (NCBI taxonomy): domain Eukaryota; kingdom Fungi; phylum Ascomycota; class Sordariomycetes; order Glomerellales; family Glomerellaceae; genus Colletotrichum; species Colletotrichum scovillei. The sequence goes on from NW_023336269.1 coordinate 485,941, forward strand.
CCTCACTTTAAAATATTCTGTTGCAATTTCATCCACCCAAATTCTATATAGATCAAATCCGCACTGTGGTGAACAACTGATGTATACTTTCATACTCTACTTACCTATGTACTACCGACTCATGAGGTTTGAACGCAGTGAGTTCGGTACCTTGCGGCATCCATGACCGCTGTATGTGCATCCGTCACACAGCTGGTTATCACCGAATGGACAGTAATTCGGCTGCATACAGGTGCTCACCGCCGGAAGGAACTCAGGACACACAGGCTAATGTCAGAACAACAAACATTGAACCCCGCCCTTTCTTGCTGTATCGGTTGTGCATGTGTGACCAAAAGCGATGAGGCTGATACTTTGAGACCGATGAAGATTCCTCCAATATAACCCAAATCTGAATCCCATCTTTCGTAGCGTTCCTAACTATTGATGTGATTACGCGAATCTCACACACCCAGTTGTGCCCCTGATTCGAAATGTTTCGCCCGTGGCCTACTCAGCCCCAACCAGACTTCAACTGGTTTCGATTCAATAACGCAACTGGCACCAGACCTGGCGTCAACTTCAACAACTTCGGGCCCAATCCGCGCGGCCCTGCCACTCCAGCCTTTGCGAATCCAGGACCCCGCCTCTTTGACTTTTCGCAACTCTTCAACATCACTAACAACAACTTCGGCCCCACGCCCCTGCGCCCCAACCAGCCAGGCCGGATCCGCAATCGAGTCACAGTCCTCCTCCCCGATGGCACGCGGGTTCTGCTCGAGCGCGACCTACTCCACGAATACCTCCCCCGAACCCGAAACTTTATGCAGCAGGGCCTCTTCCCCGTCCCTGAGTTCCTCCGAGGCTACGACGATGGCTTCATGGGAACCCTGATGGATCCCCAAAATTTCGACCAGGCCTTCGCCCGCGGCGCGACGTTCATCTTCAGACACCTTGAGGCACTGAGCCAGGCATACGCGCCGCCGTACGGGGCCATGGGCGCGGGTATGGGCGTGGGCACTGGCAGTCGTGGCGGCGCGGCCTTTGACTTGTTCGCTCGGCCGCGCTACCTCCTCGCAAACGCCCGCGATCGATTCGTGACGGTACGAGAGATATTCTGGCACATATTCATTCTCTGTTGCGTGCTAGACCAGGACCGCGCCTTTGGCTGCTCCGATTTGCTGGCGAGACCGATTGCAGAGTTCCTTCTCGACTTTTTGCCGAGCGTGGAGGCATTTCTGCCTCCGACGGCGATGCAGATTTTGTTTGTGGGATATGCTCGCATATTTCGCGAATCGATATTTGAGATGGAGTTGCTAAGGCAGTTGTGGGAGTCGATGGATGTCATGGGCCAAGCACACATTAGGGGAATGATGGGACCGCAGTTGGCAGCGAATGGGATGGGAAATAATGTGCACCGAGTTTGGACTGCTCTCAGACATCTTGGTCTGGTCTGAATTTCTTTTCCGATGTTCTTTCATTGCCAGATATCTCGTCCTCTTCGCTCTTCTGATGGTATCTTGACCAATTCAGGTGTATGGTTATCTCATCTCGATTCGTTCGCTTTCTGAACTTGGACCAGCCGAGAAAGCTGCTTTCCCTCCTGTTCTGGATAGCGATCTCACAATATACGCCTTCTAAGCGGTCTCGGTGCCCATACCCAAGCTACCCCCTATGTAGTTGTCCAAGAACGTGAAATCCAAGTTATCCAGTGCCCAGCTTTCTTCACATGGGTACTGTACCAGATCCTCCAGTTCCTGATCTCCAGGAACCGGAACGATGGCGTCTTGACTTCCGGATGAGCATGGGCGCTCATCTTGAGAACGATGATGGTACAGAGGTTGCGAGTTCGATCCGGTCGGTATCAACGTCCCATTAGATAAACGTTCAATCCTAATGACCCAAAAGTGCGGTAGACAAATATTCAGAACAGTATCTTGATCCGTCAGCTTCACCCGGTACCCAAGATCGTCATCCAGGAATGTTTCTGGCGAAAATGCGACCTCGTATCTCACTCCCAATGTTATGTCGTTTTGGATGCGCAAGAGATGTTTGAGAAGTGTAGCGACTCTTGTGGCAATCTCATCGTTATACTGATCCACAAGTTTCTGCATCATGACCAGAGCCTGCTCCACCATGCCCCGGTCGCTGAGGCGCTGATGTGCAGAGAAGTAGGAACTCCTTCCGTCCGTCGTATCTTGAGGGGTGTCGCAAATGTGCGCTAGACACAATGCGGTACACGATAGAAATGCTATGAGGTCAACACCTCGGCAATAGAATCGCGCCGGTCTAGTCGCGCGAAAGGACAAGAATCTAGAAAGGATCTCCCGACTTGCCGTCACGGCTGTTGCTCTGTCGTGCTCTGATATTGGGCGTAAGATGTTGGGGAAATGGAGCTGGAGAAGGAGATGATAGTACATAAAGTGGTCGTTGAACCGTAACGTTTCCCGAATCTTCTCTAGATGGCCCTTTTCCGAGGCGAGGGTCGGAGCAACCCACCACTGTGCTGGCATTATGGTTGAGGCTTCTTGCAGTAACTTGTCAATATCTTTGGCCTTTTCGTAGTCAAATACCTCCGACGGATCCCGTTGCAACAAGCGTCCGCAAGCGACAGTGCAGAGGCGAAGAAACCGATCTAGTGGAAGACATCCTTCCAGGGTATCTGGGCGAGCGTACGCGTCCTCGAGTGCACTCTGCGGCAAGCCCAACATGAGGGATAGGTAGCGATCGAATTGTACAAGACGGAACCAGAGATCATTCGGTTCAATGATTGAGCCGACGAGGGAGCGCGGCTTGATGCCCCGACTGAGGCCGAGCATCTGCGCAATTGCGACCCCCCGGCGTGCGGCGAGCCATGAAACACGCAGATTGCCAGCGTAGTTCTCATAGAGGCCCTCCAGCATGATGCATTCCAGGCCTTCCAGAGAATCAACCAGATCATCCTTGCATGTGACCAAGTCGTGGGCCGTCTTCACCGCTCGTGACATCATGTTGTGCCAGCTGGTGCTGAGCTTCTCTAGGTGATGGGCCGCGGAAAATGGCATACCCTGAAGGAACGAGGCTAAGATCAATAGACTCCTCGCGATGAGCACCGGATGTGACCCAATGGGCGGTAGTTGCAGTAAAGCCGCGGAGAGCGGAAGGGTGGATGGGTTTGGGCTTGTCCTAGTGCATATGACAGCTCGAATGATTTGCGAAGTTTCCACCGGAATCTCCATGATGATGGCCATGTCTTCCGGACTTGGCCATGCAGTGAGTAGCTGCTTGGAGATGGTTTCATCTGCTTGTGTGAAAGAGGCAGCGAGAGTTGGATGTGCGAGTCGCTCGACTGCGGGGCGCACAGGCGAGAAGCTCCTCTGAGTGTGTGTTTCCTAGACGATCAGCTTCAAAGTCGTGCGATGTGCCTGTACAAACACTTACGACCGTTTTTCCAGCTCGAGCATCATGGTTTCGAGATTCTGAGCGATGGGACTGAGTGGTCGCGGTTGAGAGAACGACGGGGGAAGCCGACCGTCTAGGCGCGATCCTCTCATCCCAAATCCGGCTCTGAGATTCAGCTGGAGAGACGGGTCGATCTTGAATGCGGTGCTCGCTCTCGGTCCCTGATTTTATCAGCTGCCTCACCAGTGCCTCAACTTGGCCAAGTCTGTCTACGATGTGCTTGTTGCTGCCAGGAGGAGGAGGCAGATCAGCGACATCTTGACTGACACAATCAATCCCGCGGCGCTTACAGCCATCACAAATATCCTGTGTGGAGGGCGAGAATGTACAGCGGGCTTTGCGTCGCTTGCATTCCCAACAGCTCTGCGTCCCTTTGCGCAGCTTCCGCCGTTTCGGCGCCGGAGCGGAGTCGGCAACCGGAGGCTCCTCGGCCGAGATTCTTTCAGTTGCGGCCATCATGATGCTTGATTCGACACGCTCAGCATATAGCCTGGGGTCAATATTTGTCCAGTGTGACCCGTAAGAAAGTCCAACAGGCGTATCTTCGTTCGACCGCCGGTTTGGCGGCGGAGCGTAGCGGCGATCAGCTGACAAAGGAGGGAACGTTGTCCATTAGTAATCCCCCGCCATTCTCCGCCGCCGCACCGGTGAATCGGGCGGAGGGTGGGGCTGCGATTTGGTGTCCAGCGGTCTTACACATCCTAGTCCTCACAAGTGTTGAGGCCGGACGGGAGGACCGCATGAGCGGCGGAGCCTAGGAAGACATTTGGGAAGGAAGTATGAAATCGTCTGTAACGATATGTAATGAGTGATATATATATTCCGCGCCGTTCGCCCCATGATGCTGCCTTCAATCGACCTTCAATACTACAAAGACCAATAAGCGTAGGATCGACTTTCCAAAGAAGGACAACAATCTAGAGTGATAAGTTGAGAAAATCAACCCCCACGAGTAGACCAACGCATCAAAATGGTCCGAATCGCGATTGCTGGCGGCTCTGGCAGTAGGTTCCGACAAGTTTTCAGTCTAACTAGGCGCCGACTAATAAGGCCTTCGTTAGATGTCGGACGAGAGATCCTTGATGCTCTAGTAGCTAGAGGCAAGCACGAAATCTTGATTCTATCCAGAAAAGTTGCTTCAATCCTGTCCCCCACGCCATTTCCTTCCAGCAATTAGCTAACTTTGGCAGGATGACACTGCCACCGATTTTGGCCCAGGAGTAAAATGGGTCACGACAAATTACAACGATATTGCCCAGTTGACTCAAGTGCTAGAAGGAGTCCACACTGTTCTCTCTTTCGTCGCCGGACCCGTCGATCCAACGAACGTCGCACAGAGAGATACGCAAAAGAATCTGATTAATGCATCCATCAAAGCTGGCGTTCGACGATTTGCCCCGAGCGAGTGGGCTTCGTGAGTCTTCTACATCGTGTCTCAGGCATCTACTTCGTGTCTGATTGATCTAGTTCCAAACTGGAGCACATGTTCTGGTACGGCTTCAAGGAAGAAACTCGAAAGTATCTCGCAGCCATCAACAAAGACAAGAAGGTACTCGCGTTCTCGGGTTAAGTATTCCAACCATTGCTCGGTACACGTGGCTTACCGGAGTCGGGTACGCTAGGTCCTCGAATACTGTCTGTTTCAACCGGGATTATTCACCAACTATATGACATATCCGTTCAGCTCCTCCAAGCATGTCCAGCTCTTCGAGACACCCTTCAACTTCCATCAACGTCGCGCTCTGGTCGTTGATGGAGGCGAGGACGCCATCATTACCTTTACGACCGCGCAGGACTTAGCTAGAGTAGTCGCTTTAGCTGTGGAGTATGAAGGCGAATGGCCTCTCATCGGCGGGGTCCAAGGCGCGCAGGTATCAGTCGCGCAGCTCATTGCGCTTGGAGAGAAGATACGTGGTAAGTGACTGAACCATTACCCACGGTCCGTCTTTCTCTCGGACATTTCGCTTCTTCTGTGGACAAGTCACTGATATGCCAACAAAGGCGGGCCTTTCGATGTGACCAAGCTCAAGTCCGACGACCTCAAAGCAGGGAGAGTCAAGGCCCCTTGGTTCCCCAAAGTTGAGCACCCATCAATCCCCCCCGAGACCTTAGATGCCGTCGCTCCTAGCCTGCTTTCTGGCATGCTGCAGGGTATTGTGGCTGGGAACCTGGAGTGCTCTGACGAGTGGAACCGCCTCTTGCCTGAATATGAGTTCACTCAGCCGGAAGACTTCCTGACCACCGCGTGGGCGGAGATTGATGCGGGAGCCATGACCGTGTTCACGTCCTACTAGGGAACTTGAGATTTCCAGAGAGCCATTGTCTTTAGCCAGCACTACATGTAATCACGACCTTCTGGTGAAAAAGAATGAGGTTATTTCATTAATAACGTACTGGTTGGACCTTTGAAGCCGGTTCGCTAAATCTGACTGCGCCACCCGAAATGCGGTAGTACACATTGACTATTAAGATAGAACCTGTCGTGGTGTTTGTGCAAAGGATTCGACCTTTAGTCCCCGAGTTTCTGACGTGTTCCATCTTCAAAGCCTCAGGGCAGGAGCACAGTCGGGGCAGCTATTCCTGGAAATCCCGTGGCGGCAAGTCTTTGACCTCATTGGTATGCACATTCTGTATAGTTTTGGGATGTGAATGTGGCTGGCCTTTGGCGTTTTAAAAAGCTCAATGAGGTTGTTTCAATAAGGCTAAAGTATTGGGTAGATGAGAGCTTCTTGAGAGATACTTGCTTGAGTGTGATGATGAAGAGACGTATCTCCATGTTTTCCTCTCGATGGGTAGGGTATATTTATATGTCTCCCTAACGCTCATAGTGTTGAAGTGAATGTGACAGATGCAATAACGCCCGCGGTTCACCGACCAGCTGTATCTTCATCGCCAGCTCAGGTACCTACGCTGGTTATGGCAATCACTTAAGACTGTGATTCACACTCTCGAACCGTTATAGCTGCCCTTATGAGGAAACACTTTTGTTGCTGTTTAAATTCCCATTTCTACGCGAGTCGGAGCTGGAGGCATCTACACGACATAGCCACTGTGCAAAGAAGGAGCTATCCACGAAGACGGTGTAGCCATCGATCACAATCAAGGGAGTGACATTTGCCACAGTCTCTAGCAGCCCGAAAACTTCAACATAATTCTGGTTGCGCAGACACTGACTCACCACCTTACTCAATAATACAGATGTTATTTTGGAGGAGAAAACGACCTGTCGCTCGCGAATTTCGGTTCGAGTAGTGATGAGACTGACCAATCACAAGGCCAGGCGAGTCTTGAGAAAACCACCGAAACTGTCAAAGAGTGCCTGATCATGCCCCTCCCTCCAGCGGCACCTCAGGACGGTTCTCTCTCGCCCAACATCGAGCACAATCTCGAATCCAAACTTGCAATCCTCAGAATCTGATGACATCTCGAGAGCGGTCTTGCCCTCTCGTTCCTCCCGCATCTTCTTCCGTCTCCAGGCGCGACTCCACACGTTCTCTCGCGCCCTGCCGATACCGAGAAGCTTCTGACGGTCCCATTCCCAGGAGACCAGTTCCAATGAAGACATGAGCTCTTGGATCTTGTCTTGCAGCTTCCCTATCTCTGTGTCAAGCGGGAAGGTAGTGACCTCAGATTCCACACTCGGAGGGAGCAGCTTCTTCCAAATTGCAGCCTTCATCCCCCTCGCGGCCTCCTCCGACGGCCTCATCGTACCAAAACTCCACGCGACGGCCCATCGCCTCGTTTTGTTACCTTGCACAAATTCCGTCACGGCGTAGTTGTCGATGTTCTTCTCTCTCAGAATTGCGATGAACTCCTCGAGGCTGGATTGTTTTCCAAACATGGACGTGTACCACTGCACCCTCTCGCGCAGGATGAGTGATTCCTCGAGGATCTTCGACACGAACTTGACTTCGCCGCCGTCTGTCACCATCTCCACTGGCGCGCCGGTGCATGCCGTCAGAGGAGGGCGCGACTTTTGCTTCGCAGAGTTGAGGAGGTCGTCTTCGGATGTGTAGAACGGGGGATTTGTCATGACGAAGGTAAGTGACTCGATACCCAAATCGGTCAGGGGGATCATGGGATCTTGGGGTACACGGGCAATGACGGAGATTCGACTTTGTAGGTTGTTCAATTCTACGTTCGTCTTGGCGAATTCCAGACTCTTTGAGTCAATGTCTACTGATAATCAATACCTCAACAAAAAAATCCGAGAGACCGTAACATACCCGTTGCGAAGAAGAACCATTTCCGCTGGGTGCATCCCAGAAGCGGATAGATACAGCTTGCTCCGGTGCCGATATCGAGCCCGACCACTTTTCGATCTGGATCGCCGTAGGTGGTGCTATCCAGTAGGGTCTTCAGCCAAAGAAGGTAATTGTGGCGGTTTGGTACCTTTTGCCGTCAGCAGTGTAATGATGAGATGTCCGAGACGTTTGGAGGATTGAACTCACTGGTGGACACAAACGATCGTCGGGTAGCTCAATATTTAGCCCAAAGTCAGCTTTCAGCAGCGTCTTTGTGAGCTGCATAACTGCAGATGGATCATTGAAATCAAGATTCCCACCTTTGAGCCTGGGTAAAAGTCGGTCAGTTGAGGTAAAGAAGAATCTCGATGTTGTCACGCACAGAGCGCCAAATTTTGGGTCTTGGCGGCCCAGCTTCCCAAAGTCAGGTTCCGTCGAGTAGAGATTGCGGAAGTAGGCATCTGCATGAGGACCGGGCTCCGGTAGTCGATCCGCGAGTCCGCGATCAGCTCTTCGAATTGCATTTTGCAAGCTGAAATTGTTCGCTGCGGAGGGAGTAGTCTCCGAGCTTCTTCGTCTTTTGCCTGTCATGGCTTCCGGGGGTGGTTGGTGTCTTGACTCGATCCACCGCCACCGAGCGAATTTTGAATCGAGGCCGGTGGCAAACAACAGCATAAAATATATTCAAGAGAGTATCAAACACTGTCGTGAAAGTGATCACCGAGAGGATGAATTTTAGACTTGGCTCAGCTGGTGGTGTCAAAGTTGCTTTGGCTTCGACGTTCGCGACGTGTTAGTGACGAGAAATTGTTACTGGTGGTAAGTTGGTGAGAAGTGGAGCCAGTTGGAGGGAAGATTGGATAGAGGAATATGCGCTTGTGATTGACGAGTCATCGCTATAAGCAGTACCAGCGTTCATCGTGAACAACACGTCTCCCGAAGTCCGCCATCTACTATGTGTATTATAGACTGTTACCTCGTAGACACTTAAATGCAATGATTGACAAGTGGAAAGTTTTAGTCATAGCCTTGGTCGAGTTTTCTCTGCTACTAGTCACAGTAGAAACTTACATATATCGACTCGGGCCCGGGGTGGCCGCTCGAAACAGAGGTAGCACAGGAAGCTGGTTCAACTTCACGAAATGTTCAGAGACCAGGCTTGATACCTTGGTGGTGCGAGCTGGTGATATATCGAAAGTGCTATCTTGTGGTGTAGAGTACTGATGACCACAAACATGTCTGTAGTTGGTTTTCCAAATGTATAAAAGCTCCGAAAACAAATCGAAACTTGCACGCTTCCATGCTATGCAACGCTGTCGTTTTCTCATGTCCGTCATACATGCTCACATATGCATCATGCCTCGCGTAAATCACTGTCCCCACATGAGAACTCTCCACCGCCAGCCTTCAAGCAGCTTCATGTCTTGGTCGACAACCTCCACATCGCCTCTCTCGATCTTGGCACTCAGTCGCTTCAATCGCTTCGACACGGTCTTGGCCACCTGCAGAGAAACTTCGTTGGTGAAGACGTAGAGTACGGCAAAGACAAAGAAGGCGATGCTGGCGAAGCTGTTGCGGCCCAGGAGACTATCCTTGATCCGGGCTACCAGTGCTTTACTGCGCCAGAATGCGTACTCGGTGCTGTTAGACGCCTGGACGTCGGTTTCCGTCTTATCAGAAGGGCGGCGGAAGATGCGCTTCACAGCTGGGATGAAGGTTGCTCTGTAGGCAGTGGTCAGCAACGTCCCGCGAGCTCGTCATACCATGAGATCTTACACAGCTCCACCAATGAGCCAGTTTCTCCAGCGGTGATTTTCGCCATCTTTGATTAGGGTTCCGACCTCCTTCCGCAAAACCTTAAGATCACCTAGCAGGACACGACCTTGGGCCCTGATCTGATCCTCCAACTCTAACGACATGGCACCATCCAGTCGGCCTCTCTTTCTCTGCAGAGACAAATACTCCCGAAGCGCAAATTGGGTCCCGGTCTTGACCGTTTTCAGGTCCTGCGTCGTCGTAGTAAGAGGGTTCAAGGCAGCTGAAGGGCGCGGACCCTCCACCATGCTAGCCTGCTGAGAGTGAGGATTTGGATAGGCTGCAGGGCCAGACATGTGCTCAACTGGAGCTATACTCGTCGGCCCGGGAGGCGGTCCTCCATAGACTGTCCCAGGGTACGGAGCCGTGGGTGTGGTAGACTGAGGCGGCCGCGAGTACGGGTCGACTGAGACCCCCGGCGGCGCTCCAGAAGGTGGTGGAGGGTAGGAGCCGGGTCCAGTGTACGGACCAGACGCGGTTGCAACCGGCCGGCTGTCCATAGTCTCGGGAAGCAGGACACCCTAAGGTTACTTAGCGGCGGTGAGAGATAGTAGCTTTCGGGCTGCGACTAGAGCAGAGCGGATCAGGCGGGAGTGGATGCGGGTCTCTCAGATCAGAGCACAACTACAACAAAAGAACAACAGAACAATAGAACAAAAGCAAGGAACGTAGAATGGCAATTCTATGGACAAGGTACGAGGATAATATGAGCAACGAGAAATTAATGAGGTGGCGGGGGAGCGAACTTGGAGAAGAGCTGGAAACAACTCAGCTCACTGCAGGGCGAAGGCGGAGGGAAGGTGACGGGAAGGTGAAGGCGGCATAAAAGTGGGGGCTTGCCAGCGAACGGGACCCACTGCGGGATGTGGGTCCATCACACCGTTCCAAGTGTGGCGCAAACTCGAGGCCTTAGCCACACATTGGCAGCCTCGATTCTTCCTGAGGCGTCACTCTCTGCCAGAGCTCGACCAAATGTGAAGCCTTTCCAGTCTTGCGCAAAGCCAACACCACCGCGCCGTTGCCAATTCCCTTTACAGATACACAATGCCCGACCCAGCGAGCTCACGGTTCACGCCGTCCAACAAGACAACAACTGAACGCATCTCAGACAGCACCGTAGGCCTCGTCGCGCTCTCCGACTTTCGCAAGCGACGCGCCGAGGTCCTCGACCAGCAAGACCGCGAACGAGAAGCCGCCCTCTCCGGCACATCCACACCAGACCGATCCAACTCCGCGACGCCAGACCCCGGGAGCGACTCGGCGAGCGGCGCAAGCAAACCAAAGAAGAAGAAGAAGAAGCTCGGCGGCAGCAAGCTATCTTTTGGCGACGATGAAGAGGAAGAGGAGGGTTCGCTGCCAGTAAAGAAAGGCAAGAAGGCAGACGAAGACGAGGATGAGAAGAGCACAACCACAAAGAAATCCAGAGTCGTTGCCAACTCGTCCGTCGCGTTTGTGCCCAAGGTCATGTCGAAAGCAGCCTTGCGACGTGAGGCGGCTGAGAGAGAGGCGTTGCGCAAGGAGTTCCTCGCGATACAGGAGGCCGTCAAGGCGACAGAAATTGCAATCCCGTTCGTGTTTTACGATGGATCGAATATACCCGGTGGCACTGTCCGTGTCAAGAAGGGCGACTACATCTGGGTTTTCTTGGACAAGAGTCGAAAAGTTGGCGCCGAGTTAGGCGTGGGAGAGAAAGCCAATGCACGAAGAGAATGGGCGAGAGTTGGTGTAGACGACCTGATGCTCGTCCGGGGGTCCATCATCATTCCACATGTGAGTCAATTGTGCTTCTGTCTATTCGCGTCTTTCACTAATGCTCTATAGCACTATGAGTTCTATTTCTTCATCATCAACAAGAATGCTGGCCCAGGTGGCCAACAACTGTTCAACTACAAAGCCGACGCGCCGCCCAAGAAAGACGGACCGGAACCAGATGAAGCTCCGCCTGCCCCATCTGGCGGCCTGACCACCGCAGCTGCTCTCAAGGCGGCTGCAGTCAAGGCCCTGCCCGACATCAACACCCTTGAAGGTGCCACAGACGACCCTACCCTGACGAAAGTGGTGGATCGGCGCTGGTATGAGCGCAATAAGCACATCTATCCAGCGAGCATGTGGCAAGAGTTTGACCCCGAGAAGGACTATGACACGGAGGTGCGGAAGGACGCCGGCGGCAACACGTTCTTCTTTTCGAGGTGAAGCCTGTATCGTCGACTATGTTTGGCGAGCCTGAATCAGAGGACCGCTAAGGGGGAAAGAGTTACGCCACGAGCGGCGTTCTTGCGCGTTCATCCCGACAGCGTGCGGAGAGTCAAGACGATACCCAGGATTAACAGCCATCCCGGCCAGAAGACCATGACGATCAGCATGTTACCTCCCGGGCCCAGTATTGTTGTTGCAAACTCCATGAAAACCTTCTTCCTCAACTTCTGGATTCGTTTGGATTCCCATACATGTCCCATGGACGTGCGGAATGCTGTCGTCGCCTTCTTGATGGCAAACAGCGAATGGACGGCGAAGAGTCGGGTTGCTATGACTGCCGACGTGAGGGTTGAGGTGGCGAGAAGGTGTGCGTAGAGGAAGAGGAGCGACGACGCCACGGCCACTACTCTTTGGAAGCGGACCGCGATGTCAAAGGTAGGCCCGAGTGCGGCAACGAGATCTGACCGTTGGCGGATGGTTACGCCAGGCTCGTGTTTGGACGAGGTCAAAAGCGCGACTTTGTTCATGATGGCGACGGCAGAAGAGGTCTCGGCGAAGACGTGATCACGACCTACAGCGGTGCCTTGTTTGTTTTGACGTGCCCCAATGCCATCAGAAGCGTGGCGAGCACGTTGCAACTCACGATATATATCAAGGGGCATCTGAAGAGCAGCGGCAACTGCATGCGATTCATTCCACCCTATGGACTTTTGGACTCGCGGTAAAAGCGCCTCTGAGGTTCTCGATAACACATAAAGTTTGGATGAGCATGAACATCAAGTATGATAGAGCTCGCAGCTGCCACGGCGCTATATGCCTAACATGAGCGATGTCTAGAATTTTCTACCCCTCCATTGTGTCGAGATTGATGCTGTGACAGCCCCACCACCGCATCCTTTCCCTGGCGACAAACCATGTCGACACGTGGGGCTGGCTGCTCGCCGGATCGGTTCTTGAAGCTCACATCGGGCCTCGAGGCTGGAGTGGAATATCAGCAACGTGGATTCTCAACGACTCTTATTCGTGGAATCCTTTGGACCCCCGTGGGATCTTGCAGGCTAGAATCTCCATCTTTCAACTTTGGAACGGTTGCGTTACCCCTCGATGGACCCTGATCTTTAACATTTTAGCTTCCATTGGCTGTGTACATCAGTTTGATCTTATCGCGTCTATCGCGCTCGTGATTGAACAGATACCACCTCGAATAAGGTAGCTCCGGATTTCCTGACCTCTTGGAGGTGAATATGGAGGCATGTGGCGGACTCGTGTTTCGGCCGCCGACCGTGGAGGAAAGAGGCACTTTGACGGGTTGGCTCATCTGCCGTTTCCGGGATGCGTCCGACTCAAGCGGATTGTTTACTCCGGCATTTTCGGGTCATATCGGCCACAGTTATGGCTGCGCCACACTTTGTGCCACACTTAGTCATCACGCAGTCATTTACATCCAGCTCCTAGCTGTGGCTGGTGCTCCAGCCACCCACCCAACCAAGGGGTCACCAATTCTAAAATGCGAATCTCGTCACGATCATTGCTGCACAAACAAAAATCGTAATCTCTTCGCCGTCTAAGTATCGGATAGCGACAGACCGCCACCTTCAGCCGCTTTCTCTCTTTTCGGGTGTGCATAGAGCGGTCAGATCCTGCCGGCGATGTGTTCCTGCATTTACCAGAAATACAAAACACCCATCTCGAGTGAGGATTCATTTACGGGAGAGTCATACGTCGGAAACGGACCAAAGATTGTTCGGCGGCCCTGGGGTCCCAGACCCATGAAGTCGGTGAGGATTAGAACACAACCGCAGCGAGGTGTAACGTTCCCACGAGGGTTTGAGGCGAAATAGAGACGTTTGAGCGACGATCGAATTCACTGCTTTCCGTCCGGTCCGACAGAGCCACCCGCCAAGATCCTTCGTCTAGGCGGCAGTGGCTGGTCGAAAGGCACTTTGACAATAAGCACGACCGGCTTTGTGCGCCCCTCAACGAGGAATTCAGCGCGCCGTCTGCCCACCGGAGCCGAGGATGGCATGACGAGCATGACAAGCGCCGATCCGACAAGTGGTTCTTCAGTGGAGATGCGGCTGGAAACGAAGTCACTTTGACTATTGCGACTTGACTGCACCGCATGACGGATGGGACCAGAAAACAAACGCAGCGATATGCATATTTTGCAGCCTGGCTCCATGCAGGTTCCAGGTCATCGATCTTCCTGATCGTATCTGCCAGCGTTTGCATCACGGGGAGCCACCGAGGAGGGCGCGGTTCATCTATTCTTCCCTCGTAACCCAGAATCTGACCGAGGAAATCCCATCCGGTCTTTGACAACTGGTTGGGATCAGACGAAGAGGAACAACGAGACCCTGGAATCGTCCCATCCACTACTCAAAACGTCCAAGGTATACCCGTGACTCTCAGTAAGGTCGCCGCTGCAAGCAAGAGGGACTGTCATTGGGAACATTCATGCATATCCATCCCATCCCACTGGCATCCTCCTTTGCTGTGTTCAACACGAGCCAGCGATCGGCAGTCCGCTCCAGGGCACACGCTGTTCGAAAAAGCTGCTAGTTTGCTAGCTGTCAGCTGCCGAGCCGAGCACTAGGCAGGCCCCAGCTGAGTTTACGTGAAAATATAGTGAAAAACATGAGGACGAGAGACAATTCTTCTAATAATACACATTTCGCCCCAACCCGAACCAGAATGGTGCCTGCAGCGACAAGCCGGAATCGGGCAATTTTGATCGCTTTTCCAACCCCCATGCTCCGCTCAGCGCCGTCTTTACCCATTACCTACCTACCGTACGAGTGAGCGATGCGACCCCCCCTCCACCCCTCTTTTTGTTTCTCCCGCTTGTCTGCCAACGGGCACGATCTACGCCGCGTTTGTGGGGGAAGAGGGGAGGGGATGGGATAAGTGAGAAAGGATGTCGCTTGACGGCGACACGGTCCATCCAGTCGACTGCGGTCGCAAGAAATACGAGAATGGTACCCTTTGTGCTACGTCATGGTTCAACGGTGCCACCTCTCCGGCCTTACCGACTTTCATGCAATGGATGGCTAGGACTCCCGGGTTTAGACTCTTTGATGGAATGCTGTGTGGAAAGGCAACTGGCGATCTTTTGTCAATGTCGATGGGACTGGCGAAAAGTTTGACGATGCTAGGTGTACTTAAACCTGCGTGATGTTCCTCGTCTAAAGTCTTGAGATTTTGCATCACAGCAGCACGCTTCTTCCGTCTCATCTCAATTCATCTCACCTAATCCCACTTCATAGTAAACATAAACTCATCCTCTCAAATTAAAGACCCCTCAACCCATCACAACACTCGTCAACCCTCAAAATGTACTTCCTTGCCAGCCTCCTACTCCTCGCTCCAGCCCTCGCCTCCCCCATCGCCCAACGCGAGGAGACGTGCGGCCAAAAATCAGGCAAGCTCTCTGAGTGGACGCTCACGGGTTTCGACTACCACGCCAGCTACATCTTCAGCACGCCCTCACACCAGAACTCCTGGGGCTACATCAGCTTCAACGTCTCCAACCCGGTCCTCGACTACACCGTCGCCTGCTCCGCCGCCAGCAGCCGTCTCAACGACTTCTTCTACGGCGAGCAGGTCTACCAGTGCACGCCGCCCGAGGGCGGGGAGAGCACGGCCACGTCCTTCACGTGGAGCACGCCTGAGAAGGCTGTTGCGTTGAACCAGTCGTGGACTTGTAACGATGATCCCAAGTACCCGTAAGTCACATCCTCTCAACTCCCTATCTGTTTGCCTTTCATCGCGTGGGATTTCCCCTGTCGATGAAACATTTGGGCCGAAAACGTCACGGGGTACAGTTTGCCATGAGGGATGCCCAGGCTAACTGGAATGTTAACAACCAGAGCCCGCTACACCGCAAAGGGCGGCGCCGTCGCCGATCTCCAGTGCGAGGAGACGTTCTGGCAAAACGATAACTGGACCATTGGTCAGATTTACTCGACGCGCAACATCAACTGCGGCATCATCACGCTGCCTACCCCGATCAAGGAGATCTCCGCGGTCGCTTAGACGGGACCAGTCTTAATCACGGTTCACGGATAATTAGAGCTCCGGCGCGGGGCTCGATTCCATCCGCGCATAATCGACGACGCTTTACACGACTTTTACGATGATTTGGCTGTTTTGCTTTTACGACACTCCTTTGATGGATGCTTCGCACTTTTGCATAGTTCCGGCGCCTAGAAAACCTTTCCCGGGCATTGACCTAATGATGGGAAGAGGGATGCTATTTCGGGATGAAAATGGGACACGGAGCATATAGAAGCATGTTTGGAATAATTCTAATGATCTAATTCTTCTTCATAACTGAGTAGACTCACTGATTGCCTCGTTCGGATGACCGTGACTTCATTGTTGTGTTTAAGAATATTCATATGCAGTGCCTATGGCTTATCAGACGCCTTCCTGCATTAAAGACCTCACGATGACACACTTGACCAAGCAATCTTGGAGAACTATTTCGACCACGACTTCGCAAGAAACTTGAATCGTCGAAACATCAAAGCAATGGGGTATCTTCTTCTGCTTCACATCAACCATCTTCCTTTTCTTTGTCCACACCTCTAAGACTTGATCCTCATCTCATTGAGTCTCCCTTCAGTCATCAGCCGTCTGCCGACACAGCCACGGGTCCTCCATCAGTTCTCGGGCGGATAACCTATCCTCTGGTTTCCACTGCAGCATCTTCCTCAGAAACACCAAGAACTCGGCTTGCTCCGCTCCCTCAAGATTACATTCTTCCTCCTCGAACGAGGACTCTGGTATCTCGCCGTCGACAATTAGTTTCCCTGTCCCTCGCGCGTCAGTCCCACCGGGCCTGCAATGCGAGACACTCGCATGGTCATCAACTAACCTTCTTCGTCAAAAAAGTCTTTCCATGTCGACCCTCTATCCAGGAGATCATCGGGCGGGGGTCCGAGCAAAGACACCGTCCGCGCAAAGTGGGCGGCCCGGGATGCATTCCGATCGCGGTGTCGTGTGTTGTAAAGAAGCTTCCCCTCGAATAAATCCCAAACCTGGCAACAGTGAAAATTTCAGCGTCTAGCAGGTCCCTCGTCGCCGGCGAATCTCTTACCATCAATCCCAAAGCCCAGATATCAATCTTTTCGTCCCAGGGAATTCCGAGGATGATTTCAGGCGCGCGGTACAGATCCGGCATCACCTCGCCGTCGAAGTCGCCTTCTCCGTATTGCGCATCGCCGAAATCTGAAATGACGGGATCGCCCGGGTCATCTGGGATCTCAAGGCCCGTTGATGCGTAGGTGGTACGATCACTCATGACTTTTCTCGCGCTTGGAAGCCTCCATTCTTCGTTCACTAGGTCATCTAAGATTGTCGTGTCCGAGATTGAGAGCATTATGTTTCCATCTTGAATATCTGACGTGTGTGTTAGTGGAGCCGATCTATGCGCCGATGCAGAGAACACCTCAGCCTGAGGTGCATGGTGGTGAAGTAATGCAGGAGCGCAATCATCCTCACCTGTATGGACGACATGTGCAACTGAATGCATATAGTCAATGCCCAGTAGCAAGCCGTATATCAATCCCTTTAAGAGATTCTCTGGCAGCTTGCCGCCTGCCAATTCTCGGATATCGGCCAGGGATAAGCCTAGAGTCTCGAAGACCAGACAAACATGCGGGCCGATTTTCCCTTGCAATTCAAAACTGTC
This sequence comes from Colletotrichum scovillei, assembly GCF_011075155.1. Classification (NCBI taxonomy): domain Eukaryota; kingdom Fungi; phylum Ascomycota; class Sordariomycetes; order Glomerellales; family Glomerellaceae; genus Colletotrichum; species Colletotrichum scovillei. Next base: position 503,311 of record NW_023336269.1, read on the forward strand.
CTTGATGGAACGAAGGAGTTTCTGTCCTGGGTGCTCAGACTCGAGGCGTTCCAAGTGGCGAAGGACCACTTCCTCGTTACGAGCCTGCCGATGACCAGTCTCATAGACTTTCAAAGTCACATAGCAATGCTTCCTAAACTAACAGTTAGCTAAGTAGCTCTCGAAACGACAACAAGTCCAGAAATAGATCGCGCACATACTGAAGATCACGACACAACCACACGGTTGATGCAGACCCAAATCCCAGCTTCAGCAGTACTTGATACCGCGACTCATAGACCTCGCCAATCTGGACCGGGTACCACTTGTCGGGATTATAAGTCAAACCCCCCACTTCCTGGCACCCCCCTGTTTCTGGCACCCACAAAAACGATGGGATCACAACCCAACCTCCTCATTACTATTAACTATTGATCCTCAACCACACCCACTACAATACAACTGCCAGCCTCACTAGGGCATTCAGAGTCGCTGGATTCAGCCGTAATAACCTCCTTTTCACCCGCTTCGATTTGAGCCCGATGGATATCCCTGATGTTCGCAAACTTCGTGTTGGGATCGATCTGAACAGTCTTCCTCTTCCTAACTGCAGCGTTGGTAACTTGAGCCCTCAGGTGAGCCAGCTGCTGCTGGGCAGCTGCCAGTTGCCAGGCCTGCTCTGTGAAGCCTTTTTTCACCTTCCTGAACAGCAGCCGTTGAGTGCTGGTATCATTGTCGAGTTGGGTGTATAAGTGCAGTTGACCGCTGAGCTCTGCCAGCTTCCTGGGTGTCGACCAGACCACTGCAGAGGAAGCAGAATCCCATGGCTCAACAGGGGTAGTTTGTTGACCATTATGGCATCGCTTTTGCCCCGACTGGTTGGTTTGGGTGTGGTGGGCTTAGCAGAAGGCTCAGGTAATACCATAGGGTTCATCAGGGGCTTAACCATCGCTACAGGGTGTAGACCAGTCCACTTCCAACCACTTCTGATGTTCGAGACTGATAGACCAGCAAGTCGAGCCTTCTGGTAACAGTCCAGGAAGTTCCTTTTACCTATAATGGTAGAGTCGTTCCATTGAGACAAGTAACCGAGCTCCTTCCGATAGGCTGACTTAACAGGGCTGAAGACAGACTGGTCAAGTGGCTGGAGGACATGAGAGGAGTGTGGTGGTAAGAACAGTAAATGGATATTGTTAATATAGCAATTCCACATGAAGTCTGTCGTCGTATGACTCCCATGCCCATCCACAATCAACAGTCGAGCCTCGCCCTCAGCCTCGGGCATAGTCTGTGGGATAAACACCTTCTCTAACCATTCAATGGCAGTTAAGTCTGTAGTCCAGCCATTATCTGTTGCTGTAAACTCCCACCCATCGTATGGAACCAGATGTAATGGAAACCACTGTTGTTGGACCGTCTTCCCTTGAAAATGATAAGAGGACGAAGTGCCCTACCCAAGGCTGAGATACACTCAATGATAGAGACCCATGCCCTCGACCCAGGTTGTTTCTTGCGAACAGACGTCGTCTCAGCCATGCCCAGCACTAACCCATTAGCTCCTGACCCTCGAGGATGCCAGTCTCATCCATATTATATCTGTTGGCTGGTTTGATGTCCTTGATCTCAGGGATAGCAAGGAACTTAAACCAGTTCCTAATGACCTCAGTAGATGCCCCATTAACGCGTCTAGAATCGATGGAACGACTTCTCTGAACCTTAATGATAGGGTTCCTTCTCACGAAGGCATAGATCCAGCCTTTTCCTAATGGTTTGGTATCCCCAGCAGCAGCCAGAACTCGCTCTGCGAATTCCTTCACCTGTTGGTGCGTTGGTGCGAGGCCCAGAAGCCTGAATGCGAACCCATTGTGCCAGCTTACTCTCCTGGTCAGGAGACAGCCTCTGCCAGTCAGCAAAAGCCACTTTCCTAGTCTGACCACCTTGGAGACGTAGTTGGAGGGTTGATCGTGGTATCCCATACTCCAATGAGGCTCTCTTTTGACTCTTGCCGTTTGAGATGTCCTCGAGAGCCTGACGAAGCTGATCTTCGGTATATTGAGGCATTAGATATAGAAGAAGGTATGTGCAAAAAATGAGCCCATTTGGACTCGAATTGAAAATGTTGTGATAAAAGGAGGTTGGGGGTGGGCATTGCGTTGTGGTGGATTTTCGCGTTTTTGTGGGTGCCAGAAACAGGGGGGTGCCGGGAAGTGGGGGGTTTGACTTACCAAGCAAAAGCCTCCTCTTCCAGGCGTACCTCTTGGCCGTACAGCTCTTCCGGTTCGGCGTCCGGCAGCTGCCGTGGGGGCGAGGCGTCTCTCTCCGCGGCCATTGGCGTCAAGGACCGCGGCGACAATGCGGTTGAAGTAGGCGGTGAGGTGTGGACTCGGAGACATGGCGTTGTTGCGCGCAGGGTTTGCTCGAGGCTCTGGCTATTTTTTGTGGGGTGGAGATGGTAAGTGCCCGTTGTGCTGCGGGCTTCCCCACTAACAAAAGTCTCGTGTGACCAGTTGCAACTTGATTTGGTTTCCAGCCACCTCCATTTCTCGTTGGCGCTGGAGCTGAGTAAGTGAGCTGAATAGGTAGGAACTATGAGATGATTTGTGAATACGAAGAGACCAAATTTTCAGAACCCTTCTGTGGACAATTTTTTGTCACGGCTTCACTTAGGATTCTCTGTCGTTGTAAAGCCCACGGACACGGTGACTTGGCAACTCAACCTGGTAAAACTTTATTCAACACTAGAAGAAAGTAACCGTCATCTATCAAGCCTCCCATCAATTTTCGAATCGCGTGATGAAGCAAGAAGTGTCCAGCTACGACCATATCCTTTCCTTTTCTGATCATCTTCTCCTATTGAACGTACTAAAGTCTGTTACCCGGTTGCATACAAGCTGTGAAAAAGGCATAGCCAGGCGCTGAACTTAGAGAATGGGCAATCTATCCCATTTGGAATCTTCATGCTTATCGTTATTTCAATTCGACGAGTGCGAATGTCACTTCAAAGCCTTAGCACTATGATTGTGCAGTGCAGAGAATATACAGAAGAGGAAAACAAAGAAATAAATTGATGTAACCTAATTTGAACTCTCAGCCGATGTGCAAATGCCAGAATGGATTCGCGGTGCTTGCTTCCATCAAACGAAAACGCCGGCAACTCGCCTTCGTAGCTGGAATCATCACCGTATAAACACAAGTCGGAACATTCCTTAAGTGTCACATGCGTGCACTTGTGGGACAGTTGAGTCCAGTCCCAAGGCTTTCTAGTCTTGTCATTGTCGTGTTCGCATTTGCTCGCAAGACGTGCGCCAACTTTGTTTGAGAGTAGCGAAATTTAACCTTACAGCCCAATCTCGTCTCAAGGGTTTCGCCGTTGCAAGAGTCTGCGGCCACTAACAGGCCTTCATCGTCCCAGCTCTATTAGAAATGGCAAGATTTCCGTTCTGAAGTATTACGTCTTAGAGCCGTCTGGAGCTATGTCTCTGGGCCAATAATAATGCCTAGTCTGTGGATTAAGCGTGGTACACCAGATGCGCGTTGTCTGTCAGACGATGTAGCTGGGTTTTGCGACGGAAATAATGGGACTTCATACTAGCTTGACGATTGTGTAATATTGCAGACCACCAAGTCTTTCGATATGCTTGCTTGTCGTCCAGAATTTTGAAAGAGAGGAAAATGAATCCTGTTGATCGCTGCATTTCATAGCTTGACTTCGAGGATGAAGCATTGGTCATAATTGAAATGGGAGACCGATCAATGCCTGAGGGAACTGTCCGAGTGCGAAGGAAATGCGAGACCAATTTCAATGAACATGACCGACTGCGAGCGTTGTTTTCGCAAGCAATCATGTGCTTTGCGGTATGTTGCCAGATGCGAATGCGAATACCGTTGCATTGCAGTCTGACCGAGACCGCTTGAGTCACCCGACCGGCACGGTGAGAAGAATCGGGTTTGGGCTGTCAGCACCTTGAATCCTATCTGCGCCACAATTTGGAGCCCAAAAATCAATTGGACCTCAAGTCAACATCGAAATGTGTGAGCCCACGAGTCAGTACTAGAAAGTCCAAGAGATTAGATCGGCGACGATGAAGTCGAATCTTGGACAGAGACGTTGAGATATATAAGAGTAGCATCAGCCTGCATACTCTCTCACATCTACCTGTTTTTTACCAGACTCGATCGTCAATAGCATCTCGAAGACTTCAGTGTCCAACGTCAATATGAATCCGGTTAACACCAAACCGTACACTCTTCCCCCGGATGCAATATGGTTGAGTAAGTCTTGCTATGGTGAGAATCGCTTAGGTTCACGCTACTAACACACTGCCAGTCACCGGATGTTCGTCGGGTATCGGCCAAGCACTGGCAGCTCTAGTCGCAACCAAGCCCAATCATCGCTTGATCGCCACAGCTCGGAATCCTACGGACCTGGATTATCTGCCCGACGGCAATGTCAACCTCCTCAAACTGGCCCTTGATGTGACATCACCAACCTCAGTGAAAGAGGCGTTCAAAGCCGCAACCGAACACTTTGGCAAAAATTTTCATCTTGATGTCTTGGTGAATAATGCCGGGTATTCGTTGTCTGGCGATACTGAGTCTGCGACCGAGACACAAGCTCACCAGGAAATTGAAACCCTCTTCTTCGGTACGGCGCGGATGACTACTCGTGCCATCGAGAATATGCGACAGTCTGAAACCCGACGAGGCGGTATTATCTTCAACATTTCCTCTCTTGCTGGACAATGCGCCTTTCCGGGTCACGCGTACTACCACGCGGGGAAGTGGGCCGTCGAAGGGTGGACTGAGTCTGTGGCAAAGGAGATGCATCCTGATTGGAACAGTAAGCTGGCATCATATCTCACATGGAAAAGTGCAGGAGTCGCTGACGTATTTCAGTAAACTTCTGTATTGTAGAGCCGAGTGGTGTCCAGACGAATTTCGAGGGGCATAGCAAGGCGCGGACTGAGCCTCATCCCGCCTATGCCGAGAAAGATATGCCGGCACGTGTTCTCGAGAGATACGTGGAGATGGGTATCAAGTCGGGAACGCTTACCAAGCCGTCTGCGATTGCAGACGCTATCTTCAGTATTGCGTCTAGCGAGAAACGCATTCCTTTGCGTGTTCCCCTCGGTGAACCGGCTTGGGGCTTTATCAAGCAGAAGCATGAGACCTGCTTGAAGGACCTTAAAGACGTCAAGGATCTCAGTTTGTTGGTGTCTAAGACGTAATGGGTACTAAGAAGCGGCGGCAGATGTAAGGCTTGAAATTGCTCAGGGTTCTGAAATGAGATATCCTTGTATCCCTATATTGGGACATTCTGTCGAGGTCCGCAGTCACTCGAGATGGGAGCACATGCAGCCCATGTACAACATATGTTTCCTGAACTACAGGCCATTGTTACTTGAGCATCCGACTCGTGTGACTAGGGCTTGCTAAAGAGTTATGCCGTTTCTTAGCTCTACTTCATGTCCATATCAAATCCTTGCCCCTAGACAAGTAATGATGGAGGACTGAAGTCAAATGCATTCTCACGCAGCATTTGATGGCCATAAACTTTTCCAGTCACTCCAGTTCTTCGTTATCATTCGTTACCAGAACGTCATTAATTCGTACCCAACCGGCCAGCCGTATGAGGACGGCTCGCAATGTGTACATGTATTATACATCTTGACAGACACTAGATGGATGGAGTCTGGGCCAAGAGCAGCACTCTAGTCTTGCGTCGAGCTTGCCTCCAAATTCACACATTAATTGTCTCCGCCATCCCATTATCGTCCAACCTCAACGTGGTAATCCTTGGTGACCTGAATTCCCGAGTTGTAATTTCCTCCGTCATCGGAACTCCGGTCATCCGCAAACGCCGTGGTCTGGCTTCTGGCGCCCTTTGGATTGACGATATGCTCTTGACTTCCTACAGATGTGTCGTCGAGCTTCTGATGGCCATTTCTGACGCGTGACATCTTGTGGGAGCTGCCGGTGCCGCCGAATGTGACCAGGCCGGAGTGGGGAGTACTCGGATTCGTGGAGCCGGTGCGTCGATGGGGGAAAAGCGGCTTGATTGACGGAGCGTTCGTGCAGATAATCGCAACAACCTGATAGAAAGTTGATTAGCCAAAATGGCGATGAAGTAATAAGAAGCGATGAATTTTCAGCTCACCGTTTCACGGATGGACCAATTCAATCCCAAGTCAAGTCGTTCGGGGGTGCTCAAGCAGATGATGCACCGCAATAGCGTGCAAATTACGATGAAGAAACCGGCACAGAACATTAGGCCGAATGCTAGTTTCCTACGACATTTGTTAGAATCACAAATTCTTCAGCGTTCAGCTGCAACTTACTTTTGAAGAGTGGTCTGCAACCTCCACAACAACGGGATGGGAATGTACATGATCATGATGTCGGTTCTAGGTACAAGCGTCAGCTAAGGGATGACTGTTCCAGGTGCATCAAGACTTACACGACGTTTGTAGTCACCAACGCGTAATACTTGGAGGTGTTTTGCGTGCAGTCATCTACCTGACGTTAGAGTCTCGCCGTCAGATACGTTTCGGCACATTATCTTCCTTACCTCCGGCATAGGGATACACCTGCCAAAGCTTGTGCATAGGACGGCAATGTCCTGTAACAACCGCAAGTGTGGCCAAGTAGGCAAAGACGGTAATCACGGACACCACCTTGACGAGGCGTTCCTCTGGCAGAGTTTTGCTGCCCAATCGTTACTTAGTGTCTGTTTTGCAGGGACTCAACTGACAGACAGCAACTTACGTGACTCTGGAGAAGAAGAAGAGCATAATGCCCTTCAGACTCCAAATCATGCTAACGTAGACATACCACGCAGCGAAAAGCCATTTCGCTCCCGTTTCGTGGCTCTTGTATTGTTCTGGCGTGAGGCTCAACGCGATCTCGTCGGTCATACCCGTGATACTTCCCTTCTCAACTAGAAAGTGGTCGTTAGAACAAAAGTAAAGTTTTCTTGGCACACAAGAGTCTGTTCTTACCGATGATTTGACACATCATAACCTCCAACTAAGGTTCGTGGTGTTGTCAGCGGAGCCCGCTCCGTGGTGTGGTAGGGAATAGGGGTTCCCCGTTGAGACAACAAACTAACTGTGAAGAATATAATGGCCGCCACGGCCAAATAATCGTCGCCTTGCCATTTGAAACCCACCACCTTCTTGCATCTCGTAAAGATTCGTAGGAAAAGAACCAAAATTCCAATGGCATATTCCACCCACATCTCAATCACCGCCGGCATCAACGCTTCAGCTACCGCCATTGTTGCGGGTTGTCGGAGTTGACCGCAAATGCACACACACACACTCGTTCTTAATCGGGGATAGGCAAAAACAAAGCGCTTCCAAAAAGTTGAAGAAGTAGACCTGCGGGTAATGCTGAACCGGCTAGACAGACGCCAGTTTTGGGCAGCTCGTGCTTAAGAATCGGGTCGCGAAAAGGTTGCAGAGTCTGCCGCCTGCAGGACCCATCTGCAGGTTACTTCCAACCTGCAATCGGCAGTTAGGATCGACCAAACCCTCGTTCATTGGGTCCAGGGGAACGACTGGAAGACACAAAGATAGTGAACCGTGATTGTGGACTCAGGTAGTAATTCTACGTTACAGGAAAGCGTTCTCAGGGTTGGAGGAGACAACATAGGTCCACAGTGCTGAATCGGTAATGACGAGAGAACCCCCTTTTCTCTCTTGCTCTCTGGACGTATCTGGCCGAAGTAGATTGTTTGAGAGGTCAGGGTGTGGAGATCGGCAAGCACATTTCCACATTAGAAAGTTCTGCTCATGGGACATGACTTAGCAAGCTGGCAGACAAGGACTGCATTGGCCCGCGGAAGGGAACGTCAAACTGACTTGGCAGCAGAAAGCAAGGGCTCCTGAGGCATTTGCGTGGCATCGGAGAAAACGACATAACATGACTTTCGTCCCATGCGGGATTCGTAATAATGGAGAGTTTGGCCAGTAGCTGGTTATGTGAACTATGAAGTTGTAATGATGGATCATAAGATGCTTGGTAAAGCCGTTGGATCATCAGAAACGGGAACCACTAGGGACCACATTCTCAACCACAGTCAGCGGATGGGCAGGTTAGATCTCGGTCGACGGTCGCACATCCCCCAAAACCAGACCATTTCTGGTAAGACAATAGATCCCTCCCGTGGTCTCGCCTTCTGGCCCGTTGGGCCGCGACGAGCTTGCCGGCCGGCGGACCCCATGCAAGTTGCATTTCTATTAGTCGTTGCTGAAGAACGGTCCCGTCCGGGGAACTGGGCCGGCTTGGGACAGGGGCCCCTGTGAACTCTATTCTCAACCACTGACTCAATCCCGGCCCGCCCCCACTCGGAAACACAAGCTGATTGTGAATGTGCAGTTCCTGATTGAGCGAAATTTTGGCCTCGTAATATACCGGATGAACGTGGAGCACGGAGCAACGAGCACCCAGGACGGAATGCTTCTCTGCTATCTGTGCCCGCCGGCTGCTAGAGGAGGCTCTTCGTCTCTTTATCGTGCAAGGTCACCCAGAAAGGAGGGTTACGTGGACGATTTTGACACAGACATGAGATGACATATTATTACTATTACGCTTTACCACTCGATGGGCTGGGACTTGATCGGCGCGTCGAAAAACGCTGGCAGCTTGGCGATGTCCACCTTTTCGCTCGCGAACGCGGGGTGGTCGTCGTATGCAAGAAATCCTGTTCCATCATAGCACCCAACGTACTCCGCGTCCATCTCTTCACCCTTCAGAACTGCCACATCAACCCAAAGCAGCAGATCACCACCCTCCATGACTCCACCAGGCCCGTATGCAGCGAAAAAGTCGCGTCTGAGCTTGACGTGAACCTTATCCGTTCTGCCGATGTGTTCCATTTTGGAAAGGTCAAGCCAAAAGAGAATCTGGGCCTGACGAATGTAGTCCAAGCCGGGGAAGATTCCGTTGCCGTGACCATTTGTCAAAGTTCCGTTGGTACCATTTGTACCATTTGTGCCGTTGGTTGAGGCGCCGTTGACAGCGCTTTTCGTGGCACCAGGTTGCTTATCACCCGCGAAGGCGTGGCAGGCCCTTGAAGAAACCATCCCACCGGCGGGACCAGCGTTCATGACATTGGTGACCCATTGCTTGGTCAGACCGTCGAAGTTCTCGTTCCAGTGTTCGCGCTCGTTGTCATTCATGGCACTGTAGTCTTGGCCCTCGACAACAAAGGAGATGTTGTCAGGGAACTTGGACACTCTGACCCTTCCGGGGCGGATCTTGTCCGTCAAAGGACGAGCCTCGGGTACGGCAGGCAGAGGAGACTCGAACTTGTCTTCCGGGCCATCAGGGGTCATACGCGAGCGGTAGGCGCCCCAGTATCCCGTTTTCGAAGTGAGGGGGATCAGCTCTCCGCAGTGGCCGAAACCAGAAGGTTGCTCCTTGTTGGACTCGTACATTGATCTCGTGGCGGGCAAGCTCACGGTCTCTCTCCAGAAACCAGCGTTCTCAGGCAGAGCGGCCCAGAAGGCAGAAGTTTCCGGGCTCTCCCACCATGCCTTGAAAACCTGGGGAGACTTCCAGTAGCTCATCCAGACCTTGGAGGGGAGGTCATTTTGCTCGAGCTCTTCGACATGAATCGCGGCGGCCTTGATGAGTCCGTCAAACTTGTTGATGAGAGCTAGTTTCTCCGGTGAGGGTGAGTCGGCATGATACTGGCATCCGAAGATTGACACAGTGAAGTGATGAGCTGATGGGAAACGAGATCGAAGCATTTTGAAATTCTGCACAACGATGTGCTAATGACTGGGGAGAAAATGAGGCGGCAATGAAGCCGAATGAAGGACCCTCGAGACTTTATAGCGTAGCATAGCAATCCTACTCTCCCCCACCACAACAAGTACACACAATTCGTAATGCAGATGTTCTCTCTGGGCAGCATCTGGCTCTACCAGCTTTAACGAGCTCCAGTCAACCATGCTTCGAACACCCCCCCTTCTCGTTCCTAATACGCGCAGCCCAAATGCATGGCCATGCTCAAGATGGACCAAGATGGGGGTATTCGTCTTGACATATGCAGGGTCGCAGTGTGGGCGGAGAGCGGAGGCCAATGGCAAGGGCAGAGGGAGGGGAGACGGAAGAGCTAGCCAAGGTCCTGGAACATCTTCACCGCCGATCAATAGCGGTGCAACATCTTCAAAATGAGAAGCGGAGATGCGGGGCCCAGCCAGACTCTGACAGCTGGGGTGTCCCGACTTCTGCATTGTTCTCCATCTCAAAGAAATTCCATCATCGAGAGTCCTAGTTGCCGACCTTTCAACCCCAGGGCAGGGTTATATTAGGCGACGCTCGGATCTCACTTCCCAAAGGGGATTTCCCTGCAACGTTTTCTGTCAAGTTACGACATTTCATCAAAACAGCCTCACTTGACCGGGAAACAGAACCCGCCGTATCATTCAGTCTCCGACAAGATGATAAGCTTGTCAACCTTACGAAGTGCGAGAAAGCGGTCCTGCGGAGACGGTCTATCCAACAAACTGCGGATATCTTAATTGCAATTCCAAATTTCTCCTTCGGCTAAACAGTCGAGCGCCTACCGCGTTATCTCAACATCTCGATGCCCCACTTCCCAGGACATGACAAGGATTTCGAATCCGAAACCGCATCAGCTTGGAGTCTTGAACTCTTGAACAATTCAGCCCCTTGTTAACGCTTCGGATGAGCAACATATTAGCAGCATATGCTCTTCTATACTGGCGTTGATTTGAGTTGTGCCGAGTGTTGAACATCATGAGTGTCTTTAAAGGTTGTTCGTCAGATCAGGTACGCTAGATAATTAAGTGAGCTGATGACTCCAGCCGGGGCAGTAAAGTAGGTGATGCTATTTGGTGCCTGTGGTCTACGTTGCTAGTTCGTGCTGCTCTATCAAGTAAAAATCTCGGGGAGGATGCTAGCCGGATTCGCACATATCTATAAACAGTGACTCAACAGGGCCGGTCGCAGAAGAAACGGGGAAGCCCTATTGACTCGAAGTGTTCAATTGGTCGATCTTTCTGGGTTACACAAGGTTGTATAAGAGGCTAGCGGTGATCGCGTCTTGGTTTCCTCTTCTTATTTTTCCTGCTAGATAGGACTTTGAGGTACACTTCTAACAGGAATCAGATGGACAAACATCTGAGACGATAGTACAAGAGTATCTTCCCTGAGCTCTATGCCAGTACGAGTTGTTGTTACGGTCCATGGTATTCAAGCTCCTAATTAATAAATATAGTATATGTTACTCTGACACTCGACGGCAGGGCGAGAACTACCGTTTCCCAGTGTTGCCTTTTCTTCATGCTTTTGTATATCTCCCGATATGATGCTGTAATTAAGTACCGTCCTATGTGAAAATGGTATGTGTCTCTCTTCTAATGCAGATTGGACAAAGGACCAGGATAGCTTCACCTGCTCTCTCGAAGCTGAAATATTCCAGAACAAAGGTTCTTGGTAGTACAATATCCCTTGTCACTGCCAACCAATTGTACTAATCTTAAACTATTCGCATGATCATGGATTAAGATGAATAGAGTCACTGAGGTGCGAAAAGATGGCAAAGCAAGTTCTAACGAACAGCTGTTAATACATGTGGGCATTTCAAAGTCAGACTGAATCAAATCTTCTCAACACTTTTCACTGAAATAAAAGAAAAACCAGGTCAAAATTGAAAGTGCGATGTACCGAAGTCAACGTTTAACAGACATAGTTCCTGTGAAATTGGACACAGAACTTTAGTCAATGACGACTACCTATCGACCCTGATCTTCAGGAGACAGGACCTGTAGAGAGCTTTGCCTTCAGCTCTACGCTTCTGAAAAATCAAACGATTTGTTTCTATCTCAAACTCTACAGGCTTAGATTTTTTTTAGCCAAAACCGGAATCTTATTACTACATATATTTTTGAGCAACAATAACGAAATGAGGAAAAAGTTTGAAGATTTAGCTCTAGGATGAATTTTACAACAGTCATACGAGTGAAAACTGAACAAGAAACAGCACGGAAAAAGAGATGAGATAGACGTCAATAGTGGAGTGAATTCCCTCGAGCAGTGCTCCAAGACGCTCGAACTGCCTCAAACGTTGCAAGTAAATTATTCATGAGACTCTTGAAGACTTCATTTCTTTTTAGTCGTCTATTTGCTGTAGCCCAGGAGTCAAAAACAGGCCGGTAAATAACGAAGTCCAAGTCGATGGCTGGTGAGAAGTTTTTCAGAAGTCTTTTCACGGGGAGCTACTACGCAGAGATCAAAGAGTAGTTGCTAGAGTTAAGAGGCAGTGAGGCTTGGGTTAATTACTGTCCATCGGGGACTGTTACTTCATCAGGAAGCCAATAGAAACTACCTGAGGGCCTTTCTCTACATTACTCTGGTTCTTTTCTCCATGTGAAAGTAGGTTACAAGGTCCGAAGAAGTCGACAGATGTCTGCAAGTGTCTCGGCTCGCTGAATTAGATCAGAAAGATCCTGGAATGCTGCGTGTAAGCCTGGGCCGCAGCTATTTCAAATGACGACTGGCCCAGAAGAATACCGCAGGCATCTCAGAAAAGTCCGCAGACATTGATGCCATTTGTATGGTATTGGTTGTTCGAGCAGAATTGCCACCAGTTGCCCTTTTGACAACAGCTCATAGCGTTGAGCGACAACAGATCAACCGCAGCATGAAGTGCGGGCAGAACTCCTTAGGCAACCTTCAATTCTTTCGTGTTCTACCTCTCAGAGCCTTTACTTCTGAAGCAGTCTTCTCTTGATGGGCTCGTAAGGGAATGGATGAGCTCTTAGGGGATTTGAAGTGACGTATTACGGAAGGAACGCATGTGAAACGCGATGTTGGAGGCCTTCGTAAATGCCACCCGCGATGGCGTAGCATTCGATCGCACCGCCTCTACTAATACCAATTGCCGTCGGTATGCCCGGATGCCTCATCTGCCGGCCATTCACGTGGTTTCAGTCTGCCAAGGATGAGTGAGAATGGCAGTGGTCTTCCATCTTCGCCCGCGATAAATGTGTGAGGACACAGCGAATCAACTTCCGAACCTCACCTCCAGAATGCCTTCTAAGAATAGGTGCCGACAAATCCAGTTCTCTCCGTCATAAAACTTGACATTTAGTACTGTATTCGAAGTTGTATTCGAATGCCGATACAGTATCCTCATCCGAAAAGGGCTTTGATGCTTGAAAGTGCAATATGTCAGGCTTGGCAAGGGAAGCCCGATGGACAACAACACCAATTTTAGCTTGCTTGTCGTTTCAACATAAGAAAGTGGCATTGGACTAGCGATGAGAACGCCCAAGGAGTTGTATTTCTGACGACATTGTGCAACTTGGATACTTAAGCTTAAAATCAACCACGTACCAACCTTAATGACAATCTCTTTGGCAAGCAGCGAAACTCAATCGGCGTACTTCAACCCAGTGCACCACATTGGAGCAAACGGGCCATCATGTTCATCAGCCTAAGAATCTGCCTGATGGCGGTTCTCGCCTTGTACGCCACGACGACACGCTGCCTACCCTTCCAGTTCAGTCTTGCCCCAATCACAAAACACCTCCCGACTATAGCGCCGCGCCAAGTAGGCAACGGTGTCAATGGCAATCAGACTGGCAACTCGGGGTCAATCAGCTCTGGAGGAATCGGCGATGGAAACGGCGTTGGGTTCGCCGGCACGGGAAACGACATAGACACAGGTACGGAGCTGGACGATGATGGTTTCCCCAATTGTGAAGGCTTTTGCTAACGCTTCCTGTCTTTGCAGGCGACGACTTCGATATCGGAGATGGTAACAACACAATTGGCGATGGAAACACGATTGAAATCGGCGACAGGATTACAGAAGTAACAAACATCAATGTGGGATCTGGCAACCTCTCTGACATCGGCATAGGCTCCGGGAAAGGCGCTAGGAACTCTACGGGGAACGCGACGGAAATGAGCATCAATATTAACTTGCGTGTCATGGTTGAAGATGGTCGGGTTAGTGTAGGAGTTGTGTAATGTGATCAACATGAGACTGAGGCGGATTAGGTCCATCCAGAACGGACTCCAAAACACTGTGTAGAAACGAAGAATATCCAACGTTCCATATGATGTTGCATTCCACACTAGCAGCTATCCGGTCCCATTCAAGCCAGTCCTCAGTTCACATCCATTCATTATCCCCAATCTCTAGCATGTAATCGGTCTCGGTCCAGGGGCGGAATACGCTTTGCCGCCGTTGTTCGGAAGGCCGCCGGTACCGTAGATGTTGATGTAGATGGAAGGGTCGCTCTGCTGGTACGCGCCCGGGAAGCTCACAGTCGAGCTAGGCGAAAAGCTTCCTGAGCCCGTGACCTTGATATTCGCACACGAAATGTAGAACTGCGCACCCTTCACCTGATGAGCAGAATGCAGAGCCAACAACTCAACACGCAGCAGGTACTCCCCAGGCGCAATACACTGCGGCAAGTTGAAGTAGCTCCAGCCCCCATTGTTAATCATCTTATCGACGCCCCATAACCCAGAGCTCGTGTCCAGATTATCCTCGGCGACCTTGAACCATTGCAGTCCTGTAATCCCGGTGCTGGACGCGCTGGGGACTTTGGCGAGCCAGGCGGTGATGGGGCCCTTGTGGGACTTTGCGATTGGGTTGTCTGGGTCGCCGGGGTACTGGGCGCCGCCGATGACGTGTTGCCACCAGGAACCGATCTTATCTCCGGGAGCGACGGTGATGACTTCCTGGGAGGATGTTGCGACTTTTCCGCAGATGATGTCTTGGGAGGTTACGTCTTCGGTTGGGTTATTTTGGTTGGGTGCCCTGAGACCTGCGAGGGAGCCGTACTCTTTGCCATTCACGGATACTTTCTGCGAGGAAGTCGACGGTTAGCTCGGGAATTGATGAAGTTTTGGGAGAGGCTTGCCTGGAAGATGCAATGTCCTTGAGCAAGGGCAGCGCAGGCCGCTAGCAAGACCACTGATACCTTCATGTCAACAGCCTTTGCGTAGAAGACGGAATAAATCAAACAAGATGTATATGAGATTAGCACGGTAAGTAATAAAACCGGTGGCTGAAAGAAGCTACAACACTAGCCGCACATTCTGGAAGTGGTGCAGATGTCGTTTGTTCTTGTATAGGACCATTTGCACGTATTGGCTCATCTTCCATTTCCACGGAGACACTTCCGAAGCTAAGAAGGCGACGCGGCCCGATACCATCAGCATGGTAATTCAAATTCGGAGAAGAAGAAACGGATTCCGGAGACTAGTTAGTCATTGATCTGCCAGCCGTGTTGCGCAGGTGGATAGATCACACTCTGTGATGTTCGCTTACCTGTCGCAACGGAGGGCTCGTTCCGCTCAAGAGTAACATCAATTTAGGCAGAAAGTGTCCTGGCCGTGGCTTAATCAGGGATGGATGACTTGTAGACCGAGTCAATTAGATGTAATTCTCATATGAAGAGGCACGGTCGACCTTCACAAAAGGATTTGTCCGGGGACCGAGAGTTCTGATCTTTGTTGGGCCCCCGACCACAGACCGAAAGAATCTTGCTTAGAGTGAAGTGGCTATCTTGTTGATTGCCCCTAACACCCAGCGCTTTCATGGATGCAATACTATTTCTTTCGAATTCATACTGCCCCGCCTTCCATTTTCGTAACCTGGTCAATGAGGTCGACGACCGTTTGATCAAAAGTTCGGTACTCGAAGCCAAGCTCCCTCGCGGCCGTCTCCCCATCCAGCCCATGCGATGTGTCGATCGCTTGTTCCTCCAGCGCAACCTTGCCCTTGGCCCAATCAAAGTTGTCCTCAATGATCTTGGCAGCCAAACCATATGAAAAGCGATCCCTAGCGGCCGGAACAAATCTCCTGTTACACACCTCCGGTCTGAAGAGTGCTTCCACGTGCGCCACCGCAAGATCTCTGACATCGATCCAGAACGGAACCCGAGCAACAGGAAGAGGCTTTTGCCCGCTTGCAATCTTCCAAAGCATTGCATTCGACTCGTTGAGATTGTCGGCGCTGCTTACGGGGTGAACCACGGGACCGAACGTCATTGGCGGACACAGCGTCACGATATCGAAGCCGGGGTTGTGCTCCTCAATAAAGTCCCATGCCGCTTTTTCTGCGAATTTCTTGGAACCTCGGTAGGCTACTACGGCGCTTGTTTCCGGAGATGCGGCTTCTTCGTAAGTCAAGGGGTTCCAATCTTCACCCGTGTATGTAAAGTATGGTGGTGCCTTGCGGTTGACGTCGAGGACGGAGGCGAAGGAGGAAGTGATGACCACCCGAGTGATTTTTGGGTTGGTAACAGCTGCTTCGAGGATAGAGCGTACGCCATTGATGGCTGGTGTAATTAATTCCTTTTCGTTATTCTTCGTGTCGTAGGTAAATGGCTGCATGAATCAATCAGCAAAAGTTTAGTGAACGCTGGTCTCCATTGCTTAGGGAGAATCCTCACACTGGCGACGTGGACCACGCCGTCGACATCTTTGATAGCTTCGGAGAAGACACCAAGTTTCTCAAAATCATCAATCTGGACAAACTCGAGCTTGTCGGCGTACTCGGGTCGCTCCTTGATCATTGCATTCCCTTTGGCGAGAGATCGGGTGGCTCCGCGGACCCTAAGCCCCCGGGACAGGAGTACATCTACGACGTGCGCACCAATGAATCCTGTAGCGCCAGTGACTAAGACATGGCTCCTGCGAATGTGATGTGGTGAGCTTGGGCGCTATATACTCTTGGCGGGATCTAGAGCAAGCACATGTACTCACGGGATGCTCGACATCTTGGATGCCAAGAAGTTCGCGGCTGAGGGCCAGGGGCCTATCGCGGGAAGAGAAAGGCCGGCGATTTGGTTTCAGGTCTTGGATTATTCGTGAACCGTAACGAACCTTGAGGCAGTCCCGGCAGGGCGGTTGGTAAAATCGAGCACCTAGGTAATAGTTGGTGAGATGAGTGGTCGCCTAATTTCCACAGCGCAAGGCAAAATGCCCCTCACTCTTCGGCCAGCTTTATCCCGACTTGGCGTCGGCCTTGCAGTGGGCCTGGGGTGCCTGGAATCATTTGTCGCACTGGAATTCGCGCGCTCCTCTTATTGAATCCAGAATGTGTAAGCTGAGCGATCAAGTGAAGGTGAAATGTTGTCGCTTTGGATTGGAAGAGAAATGGTTGGAACTTTCCCTTCCTTCCTTTCGGATGACCAGCGTCACCATCGGAAGGAAAGGGCACTCGCCGTGGACCCACAGTACCTGCCAGCTGCCAGTCTTGTCCTCAACTGCCAATGTAACGTCACCAAGTCTCCGTAACATGCCTTCAGACGCAAATTATTGAACACCACAGAATTGCGAGAGAAAAGCTTCAAGCAAGGGGTCTTCTGAATCTGGGAAGGATTCTCTGGGCTTGAAACACTCCAGGTCGTTGGAATTACCTTGAGGCGGCCGGAGGCATCTGAAGATGCAAAGGTACGATCGATCCTCCAGCACGAAGTACGGAGTTCAAAGTGCAGGTACAGAGTGGGGTGCCCGCTAGTACGCACCTACCTTACCTTATGTCCACCTGCCCCACCCCACGCATCTTTGACCAACGAGAATCGACAAGTGACATTCAACCCAACGTCTGGCAATAAAATGCACTTGGCGAACATCTCTGGATTGATACGCGATTCACCTGTAGAGCATTAACTGCGGAAAATCACTCAGGGTTCGTCTGAGACATTGCCTTTTTGATGTTTGCCTATTTCCCTGAAGGACAGTACAGTAGCTGTTTATAAGGGTGGAATAGGATACCTCATGTGAATTTCCTGTCATAAAGATAACCCGCTCGAACCGGGCCAAAGAAACCCCCCCCCCCCCCCATGAGATAGCCTTGCTAGAGAACCTGCCTCATAATCGTATTAGATCCTGTATGTCAAGTCATATCGTCAAACTCACCATCGTATGGTGTTCTCACCAATGAAAGTGAGGAGCTTGCTGAGGACAACGCTGACGCCGAGATGTGTTTCCGTGGGGAGAGCCAAGGTTGGACCAAGGCTTTCTGGCGATTTTATTGAGAAGAAGAGGTACGAATCTCAGGTTTTCATGATAAGTTACGTTGAACAATATGGCGTGTGAGGTGGTCGTTGAGGTGGGTCCACCGGAGAAAATGTTTTGTGGGAAGGAGGCACCTCGATGGCTTCGTGTCAGCGCCTTCCGCCCCTCGCACCTGAGGCACCATGAATACGTACCAGGACACTCTCATCCGATGGATTGAGACCTTCATATACCCACTTAACTCTGTTTCTGTCACCAGCGCAGCAGGCGACCCCTAGGCCGGGGTTCAGGTCAAACTGTGGTGTGGTGGTGGAACGGTTCATGGCCAACAATCAATTCGCCAACCAGCCTACTCGACGACAGGCTCAGCGCATACGAGAGTACCCAAGTTCGAATCCCAGCATGAGCACCAGAGATGTAGCCCCCAGTTCAACACCGGGGGGGTGACTTCTTTTGCCATGTGGACCTTTGGGTCTTTGGGCTTCGATATATATTTTGCTCTATAAGTAATGGAATTCAGTGATAGTAGATAAGATGACGCTACTCCGTAAGTATCTTATTCCCGATTATATATATAGTCCTTTCTAAGATTCGATAGCTCCGAGGAAATAAAGGAAAGAGCTGTGGGTAAGTAATTTACCTTTAGGTACCTACGAACCCATGCCCCCCTTTCCTCCTGCTCTTTCTCTATAACTGCTTTCCTCAACAGCTCCTTCTCACTTTTCTGTTCAATTCCTGCGTCACGTGCATCAGTCCAGCTTACCACTGACATTTTTCTGGGAGCCGGCAAAGTGATGCCCCACATCTCCTCTAGCGGAGATGGAATGATCACAACCTTCGCCTCATCCATATCCCACCGATGCACTGATCTGGCAGACTTTTCATCACGACACACCAATATCTCCTCGCTTTAACCGCAAATACATTTTCAGCCTCTCTGAATTCCAACTCGAGCAAGCATCGCACCTCCATTGCATTAAATGCGCGAAATGGCATCCAAGAACAGAGCGACGCCCGACTCGCACGATGATCTCGCTCCTCAGCCTTGCAAGAAGAAGGCCCGAGTCCACAGCCCTGAAAAAGCCTCCAACGGCAATACTGGCATCTCGAATGACCCGAAATCTCTCGCCGAGGCCGATGAGAATACCTTGCCCTGTCAGAAGAAGGATCACACCAAGAAGGACTACAAGAGGGACGACTCCAAGACCCCAGAGAACCAAGTATGATACCCCCTTTCCATTCTCAATGGTCCGCAGAAATACACTGTGAGTTGAACTGACTGGCTGGAAACTCACTAGGACCAACCGAAGTTCACCACCTTGGGTTCATCCACGCCCAACAATGACATTTTGCCAAGCATCGTCGACGAGATTGCCTACGACGCAGATGATGAGAGTGACATCAAGTTCATCGATGCCGAAACGCACTACCAGACCGAGAGGGCTCAGCGTATGATGATGTACCGCCACAACCAGGTCGAGATCGATGCCAGTCACGAGTCTCCTTCGACAGACACTTCTGGCTCGTCTATGGAGTGGGAGCCTCTCTGCAGTCATCTGGAGACCATTCCAGAAGAAGACTCGGAGCTTTCTGAGTCTTCTGTGGCCGATGAATGGGTCTGGCCCGAACGTGTAGACACGTCCGAGGGTCTCGATTTCCACTTCAACTAGCTGGGCCTTCCATTCGCCATTCGTGAACCCTGCCAACGTCGATGTGCGCTAAGCCCAGACGCACTCAACAGGGCAATGCTGCAGGATGGTGCCTTCACTTCGAGAATGCAAGACAAGGGCTCACATATGGCAGGCCTTTGGGGTGGAGAAACAAGAAACTTTGGTTTTCGGCCGCTGTGCTACGAGAGTCATCTTTGCGGTTGGAGATATTCAAGAGCAGTTGTGTATGCCTTCTTGGCACTGAGACTGTGTACAAAGGCAGCGTTGTATTCATTGTCTTCTCAAAGGAGAGGTAAAAAGCCTGCATTCCCTAGCGAACGGGCCGCTTTGGCCCTTGTTCTTGTCAATAGAATATGGAAAGTTTCTTTGCTAGCCAAATAATCAAGGAAATCCAGGTAGGTGAGTACTGAACCATGGAAGGCAGACTATCAACTGCAACTAGACAATCCCTCCAAGTTCTCTTATGTCCCCTGAACTAATCACACCCCAACACCACTGACTTGCCTTCTCTGCCTTTTCCGCGCCAACCTGAAGCGTCGCCTGCGTGATGAACTTCTCCGTCAGCTGGTCATCAGACATGGGCACCTCGACGCTTCCAAGGGCATGATCGACGTGCTTCTCAATTGCTTCTTCAACACCGCGCAGCTTGACCACCAAATGACACTCATCGGCTCTCATTGACTCGTCAACTGTCGCCTTGAAACGGTCTCTCAAGCTAACAACAGGCGCACTGGTGACAAGCCCGTCCTCGTACTCAACTACAGTCGCCCTCCCATACAACAAGCCCACCGCGCCGCCGTGGTAAACGCTGAACTTGGCTTCAAGACCATCCTTTGGTGTTTTCTTACCAGTGAGCTCGAGCACAAGATAATGAACCGTCACGTCGACACTCGCGACCTCCTCCGTGGAGATGCCTCGTCTCTCCAGTTCATGATGCAGCCATACAGCGCCCGTAATAACCGGATGGATAACGATACCACACGGGAAAGGCTTGAACGAATTCTTTTCGATCTCCCACTCCCCCGACCCTCCCTGTCCAAGACTCTGAACCAGCTCATCCAAGTTTTCCTTTGTACTGACGACGTTGGCCCACCCTCGTCCAGCCTCCAACGCCTTGGGCGAACTCGTGAATCCTTCGGCAGCTAGAACCGCAGCAAGAATCCCGTTCTGCGCGGCGCGTCCGACGTGGAAGGACTTCGTGTCTGAGCCGAACATGTCGCGGAGACCCGTGACTTGCGTTGCGGCGATGCCGATGGCGTGGGCTATTTTGTCTGCTGGGAGGGCATGGAGCTTTGCGATGGCGGCGGCGGCGCCGATGGAGCCTGTTGTGCTTGTGATGTGCCTTGAAGGAATTGTTAGCCCCTGTAGCTATGTGTGCATGAGAAGAGTAGAAGGAGAGTACCATCCAATATCATAGTGCTCTGGGTACACGGCCAAGGCGACCTTGCACTCAACCTCGATGCCGGCGACCAACGCCGTGACGAACTCCTCCCCCGTGACTGGACGCTGCAGCGTCTCTGCGTAACTCAGCAGCGCGGACGCGACGCATCCCGTCGGATGAACAATCGTCTCGAGATGCGTATCATCGTAATCGTGAACGTGCGACGCGATGCCGTTGATGAGAGCAGCGTGTTGCGCATCGATACGTCGATCGGATCCCAGCACCGAAGACGTTTCTTTCCCGAAAAAGGGCGAGAGGGCTTTGAGTGCGGTCTGCGTTGTCGGATGGGAGCTTCCGCCGATGGCGCAGCCGACCCAGTTGTAGAAAGAGCGTACGGCTGCTTCTTTGACGCCCTGGGGGAGGTCGTTGTAGGTGAGTGAGGCTATCCACGTTGCGGTGCTGAGGGTTGCCATGATGACGTCATTTGGCTTGGGAGAGGTGTGTTTTGCGGCTTGGTGTGCTCTGGTTGATATTTGATGTTTTTAATGATTTTATAAATGGTAATTGGAGGGTCGTTCGTCGGAGCGAGGTCGGCGGTGCATAAGAGCCGGTAATCATGGCGCCGATATGTGTGCCGCGTTATTGCCGGCTACGACACTGCAACACCACATTGACGGAAGATCGAGAATGACGACGTGAGTTGAAGTATTGACACACGCGAACCGCAAAAGTAGTCGATGTTTTTGCAATATATTGGTGTCGGTGCGAATAGGACTCTATTGACCTCATAGTCGGTAAGACCTACCTTTATGTCCGTTGCTCAGTTGTGGTACAGGATGATATCTTGGCGGTGTCGCCATAAGCGATGGAGTCGTGCAACCCTTGCTTGTGGGCGGGTATCGCTCCAATGAGGATGAAGCTACCGCCTCGCGAATATGACCCGAAGACCTCATGGTCGGAACTTGGTCCTTTGTTCAAGAAAAATATGACATGCTTCCCCCTTCCATTGATCATGGAGAGTCTGGTGGGCACTCAAAGTCGGAATTTCTATTTGTCGGTGCACTGTGTTTGTCCTCATAAGCTTGACGTGCTTCACCGCCCACCACACTGTGAGCAGTTTCGCTTTGTTATTAGCCAAAGGGATCGGAGTGTCGAATAATTAACTCACGGGTATAAAAAAGAGTTGACGGTAGAACTGATCCATGCTCTGCCTCACGTGTCCAGCGCTTGACCGCGCGGTAAGGTCGTGAAGGGACTCAGTTCAGAAAGAAGACTGTTCGTAAGTAGCTGGAAGTCCAAAGATCGGGTATCGTAGTAGGATTCCTAGCAAAGGTAAAGTAGTACAGGTGTTTATGGTAATATATATTAGAACTCGTTGTGAGGAATGGCTTCGTATCAGTGCAGTCTCGGATAGGAGTGTCTGTAGGTAGACACAGGAAACCGAACATCCGAAACGTCGACTCGACTATCAAGAAGCAGTAATTCGACAACGAACATGAGTGGCAATCGCGGTGCTTCGGGATCCACAGGGAGTTCCGACCCCACAAGGGTTCCCGGACCGTTCGATGTTGAGACTCCTCAATTATCTTCAGAGCAGAGAAATCAGCTTCGGAGGGAGTTTGACGCTTCGAGGAATACGTTTACCTTGGTTGTGAGTTGTTCCATCCTCCCATCTCGTCGCAGCGATCCCATCCCAGGCAAAGTGTATCTTGGAGGGAATTCTGTCTCCAATATGTGTCCGAGGGTGTGCTCCGCTGAATGATGGCTACTGACTGTCTAGCAGGCAGGCGAGAGTGCGATGCAGGCAAGGTTGATGAGCCAGATCTCTCCGCAGGCGATAAGAGATGAGAGCGGGTCGGAAGGAGAGTCGACGGCCAAAGCCATGGTGAAGACACGTGTCGAGCAAGAGGAAATGGAAGCACAGCAGCAGCAGAGTCAAGAGCCTCAACAAGATCAGGCATCGTTTCAGTTACGTCCGACTCGGAGGATTACGAGTCCTTGAGCAATGAGGAGAAGAGCAAAGGGTCCGGATCTGGGTCTGGGTCCGGTGGGGAAGAGACTGGTGGCCAGGGAAGCAGCAATAAGAGAGCACCCGGGTCCGATGTCGATGATTCGGATGACCATAAGCGGCAAAGAGCTTCGTCGCAATGATCATATGCCGTGAGGCAGGGCACAACACTGTGGCAGGCAATGCGCAAGTGGAATCGAGATGATCTCCTACCTCATACAGTAAGCGAAAGACTCTGGGAGTCCATGTCAGATATCGCCTGTGCACAGTCGGGTCCTCAGTGACCGGCCAAATATCAACCGCTATTTTGCTGTTAAAGATTAATATCTCTGAATAGTTCTACAGAATCGTCCTCATGGCTTGAAGCATCCTTGGTGGACGAGCTACTTATTGCGAGTCTGACCGATATGTACCTGGGTAATAAGCTGCTCTTCTCTGAGGAAACAGCTCATGGGCATTCTCAAGAGTAGTCTTCCGGTCGTCGGCCGTTGACAAACTTCCAAAGCCGGCTGATCTCATACACCTTGGGTCCTTCATTCACACCATTGAGATGATGGTGTGCAGTGCCATCAACCCCATTCGTGAGATTGCGCTGCTCGTCAATCTTCCAAGGATCGTTGTGAACCTTTGTGCGGGACGCCATGAAGGTATCCGGGAGGGGCGAACCATCTCCATTTGTTTGAACCTTGCTCAGATTATTGTCAAGAGGAAAGGTGTTGTCAAGATAGTGCTGGTTGAACTGATGACCGGAACCAGGTCGCTCAATAAGCGCACCCTCAAACTCGTTCCAGTCAGGACTGAGGTGGTTCGCCTGCTTCGGCTCCTTCTTGCCAACGGCCTTGATGACTTCCGTCTTCTTATTGACGGAGATGAGACCGGCAATTTCTCCAAGACCGAGGAAGCGTCCATCTCTCTTGGCAGTCTGCTTCTTGAAATGCAGGACACCCCACCGAGATACAAAGTCTTTTGAGTTGGCGTAGTGCTCGATGTGGCGGATGGCACGACCCTTGGGTCTGGGAATGCCGTGGTCCCTCTTCGTGCGGGGGTTGTTGAAGTGGTTTGCGGCGTTGCCGAAGGTGTAGATCTCAAGCTTTTGCAGGACTTCACGGGGGTGTTGGTTGATGAGCCAGTCTAAAATGATGCTTCCCTCAAGTCCACCTTGAGAGTGAAGAATGAGAATGACTTTCTTCTTGTCTTGGTTGAGCAGAGCGGTGGAAATGTGCGAGAAGCAGACTCTGGTATCGGTGGTACCGAAGTAGAGGCAGCGCTCCAGGAGGCATTGGATCACGTCAAAGATGATGCCAGCACTGGTAAACAATGTCAGCGTGGGTTCAGACAGCATAGAGTCTTCTTACTTACGTCTTGTTGTGAACACCTTTCACTCTTCGATGGAAAGTGACGGAGATTCGGTCAATGTTGCTCTGGAGCCAGTTCTTGCTGTAGATATATGCTTAGTTCATGCAATGAGTGTTTTGAGGCCAAAAGTCCTTACCCGACAGCAACACCGTTGAGGAAAATCCACTCTTCCTCGGGGTGGTTCAGTTCCCACTCTCGCGCCGCGGGAGTATCGGCCGACCAGATGAATCCTTCAGGCATCCAGCCATTGAGCCCGATACACGCCAAATAGTTGATGCCGATGAAAAGGCCCACGTAGGCAACAAAGATATTAAAGGAAAAGAAGGAGAGGAAAGGCAGGGAGATCAAGAAGGCTGATTGAGTGACGATGAGAATGGAGTGGAAAATGATGTCACGAATGTTGTTCCAAGAAGGGTACAGCTCGTCCATGGGCCCAGAGTGGAAGTAGCGTTGAGCCCATGCTTCGAATCGTCGATGGAGCTGGCTCACGAGAAATCGAGGCTGCTCTTTGAATCGGTTGTCGACTCCGAGGTTGAACGAGCGAGCTGGGGGCTGCGACCAGAGTGGCAGGACAATGCATGGCAGGAAAGCAATGTTCTTGCAGAACAGGAGCAAGTCGCTTGCGAGAAGGGTCCAGGGAGCACCAGTGTAGTAGTACGGCTGCTTGAGGAAAGGGTCGGTGCCGTTCCATGTTACATCTGCTCCGCGGTTCTCTTTACGGAGACGAATGTCCGACCCGGTCCGGACCTCTAGCTTCTTCTCGTTGACATCCTTCGGAAGGGAGTAGGTGACTTCGACTGCCGCCATCTTTGGAGGTACATGCAGTTAATAGTCTTCGTGGAATAAGTTGTCAATAGAAATGGCGCCAGGTAGCAGCGATGCCGCCGGATAGCTGGATCAAATACTGCTTTTGATTCCCTTGGAAGGTGATCTGAAGTCTGGAGAGACTTCAACTTTTAGGACTGTTGAGGCTGTCCTGATGCCCTAAAATGCCAAACATGGTGGCCACCAGGGAGGAATTTCAGGCAGACCTTGGTGTCTTACTGTCACATGCTGGCAGTAACAAGTGTTTTCACATGTCGTGTCCGTAACTTGAATGCTTTTAATCGTGATCGAATGATTGAGGCTTAAGAGTGAAGTTTCCCCGGTCCCGGTGGTTCTGCTTTTGTGATTGCAGGGCTGGAACAGAGTTTCCACCACATTTCTGCCCGCGACGATTCCCAACAACCGGAGCAGCGTTAGACTGAAGACGGCACAGATGGCTTTCTGACCCTGAATTCGCTACAGATCCGAGTGCCTCAGGGCAGAGTGTGAGAGTTGGTATGTCGGACATCCCTTGACTTGGCCCCTCAAGACAATTGCAAAGCTAGCACTGACAAGCTGAAAGCTAGTCGGATGATCACCAATGTCTTGTCTGAGACATTTATCGTAGCTGTGAAGTTCGGAGTTATCTCCACCTGCATGCTGCCCCTCCTGATTACGCACGCTTTACGAATGCTTCTTGAAGAATGGCTGCCCCAAATCCGCTTTCGACCCGGTTGCGGGCCGCTAGACTTCCCGTCTGCCTGCATGCGTTCTCATATTCTGGATTGTCTATCAAAATGATAAGCACCCCGAGCCAATTGGGTGAAGACAAGAGCATGCAATGTTTCGCCAGTTTATCGCGACCTTAGGTTCTTCACCCCCAGATAGCCAGCTAGAGAAGAAGCAACCGGTCCGTCTCAGTTGCCCGTTGAGCCACTCCGGCATCTAGTGAGACTCCTGGCGGGAAACCGACCAATCATCAGACCTCATGGGCTACAGTCACATCACATTGAGGACTAGCTTGACTAGCATGAACCGAAAAGCAGAGCCCTCGTGAAATGCGATCTTCTGCCGGTATGCCCTATCACGGCTGCGCCCTCCCGGTGGAGATTGCCCTGCATGTGGTGGTATTAAACTAGTGTGCAAATAGTCTCAGCGCCCGTTAGGAAATGCAAGCCCGCAGAAACTCACCCCAAAAGACAGCGGCAAACACCTAGTTGTTCTGAATGCAATGTCGTCTTTCGGATTTAGTGAACATGAGTAACCAACCCCCAATCGCCCCGACTTAACTCAAAGAGCTATCGGTCCTCAGCTTTTGGGCCTTTCAATAACAGAATTGGGGTTCTCGACTATTTTACATGCTTGGTAAAGTTGTCGCTCGGCTTACTTTTGCCTTCAGAAAGCACATACCATCTCTGATGAGTGTCTTGCAAAAACATATTCAAGCAAGCCACATTGAGAGACGTCGTGTGATTGTTTACATCCTCAACGACAATTCTTACTCCAACCAAATACAGGCATAAGGCTAGTCACCCCATTAACAACCAGAACGAAGTGTCTCTCGGATGATTGCGAACATTCTCCCGTCACAGCCGAGTAAGACTATCCGCATCCGGTCATATCACGAGAAGATGAAGCAGTCAACATTTTGAATATTAGGAAAGCATGTGAAAGTCGCGAAGACCCTGTCTACCGTTGAGAAGAAGTTTTGCACACAGTCTGTCGTCGATAGGAATGCGTTGACTGTCCTTGCCCGTCTGGGGAAGCCGCTGCGGGCCGTAGATACTTGCCGGCGCTTGACCTTATAAGACGAAGCCATCATCCAGCAAACGGTCGGGATTATCAAGTGTACATGTAAGTTATCGGCTCTTCCTTCTCTGAGCGGCACTTAGAAGTCCTTAGTGCTCTTTGACGACAAGAGGCTACTGCTACGAACAACATCGTGATGGAGGGCACAGCGGAGCCCAACGGTTACGACCATCAACAGACCAACGGTCTCAACGGCGAGTCCAACGGTCGAATCGAGCCTGATTACACAGAGTCCTTCGACACCCCCTATCCGGCCATGGAGCCCCGCGAGGGATACCGCCAGGCCGGCGACACATTCGACCCTGTGACTGGCGCATACCCGCGTATCTCCCGCCCCGTCGAGCTGATTCGCCCGTCTTATGACGTCGTTGTCATCGGCTCCGGATATGGTGGCGCCGTCGCCGCCAGCCGCATGGCACGTGGCAACAAGAAGGTTTGCTTGCTCGAGCGTGGCAAGGAGAAGTGGCCCGGCGAGTTCCCTTCCGAGATCGTCCCGGCCGTGAAGGAACTTCACACGACCAACGCGGCGACGGATGGTCTTCTCGGTGCTCTTGGAAAGTTGGGCACCGGCGGTGATCCGACTGGCCTTTACCATCTCATTGTTGGTGATGGTCAAAACGCCTTCGTCGGCAATGGCTTGGGCGGCACGAGTTTGCTCAACGCCAACGTCTTCCTGGAAGCAGACGAAGGAGTTCTCAACCTGCCTATCTGGCCGAAGGAGATTGATGCAGGGGAACTGAAGAAATGTCAGCCTTAACCTCCCCGTCACACAGAAACTTTGCAAGGACGCTAATATTCGAGATACAGATTACAAGCGTGCCGCCGGCGTCTTGGAGCCTAAGAAGTACCCAAAGGATTTCCCTAAGCTACACAAGCTGGAGACCCTCGAGAAGCAGGCCAAGCTCATGGGTTGGAGCGAGAAATTCGACCGTGTACCCCAGACCACCCGCTTCGAGGATGGCGAGAACAGCACTGGTGTCTACATGCGAGCCTCTACGCTCAGTGGCCAAGACACTACCGGCCTCAACGACGGCAGCAAGTCCACAACACTGGTGAACTATCTCAGTGACGCCTGGAACTGGGGTACGGAAATGTTCTGCCAGTGTGAGGTCCGTTATGTCACCAAGGCGAAGGACCGCGAGGGCTACATCGTGCACTTTGCATGGCACGGTGGAAAGCGCGCCAATTTCAAGGATCTCTTTTACGAGGATCTGATGTGGGTTCATGCCAAGGAGCTGGTTTTCTTCGGCGCTGGCAGCATTGGAACTACCGAGATCTTGCTCCGCAGCAAGCAGTTTGGCTTGGACGTGAGCCCAGATGTCGGACACGGCATGAGTGGCAATGGTGATATCCTCGCATTCGGGTAAGTGGAAGATGCCTTCTTCAAAAATACAGCCGACTAACTCCATCGTAAAGCTACAACACTAGCGAGTATGTCAACGGCATGGGACGCGAAGACCCTCCCCCGAATCGTCCTGTCGGACCGTGTATCACCGGTATTATCGACTGCCGGAAGGGCCTGGACAACCCTCTTGATGGCTTTGTCGTTGAGGAGGGTGCTATTCCTGCCGCCCTAGCGCCCTTCTACCAGGCAATGCTCACATATTTGCCCGGCAGAGTGTTCCCCGATAACATCTCCATCAAGGGTGCAGTCGGTCACGTAACTGCAGCCGTCGGCAGCCGCTTCTTCGGCCCCTACTTCCCCGATGGAAGCACTGAGAAGACGCAGTGTTATCTCATCATGTCCCACGATAGTAAGTCTTCCTGATCATGTTTGGCGGTTATTGGTCTAACCAAGTCATTTCAGGTAGTCAAGCAACCATGCAGCTTGATAAGGACAGGCCCCTCATCAACTTCTCTGGTGTTGGCAAGTCGCACAGAGCCAAGAAGTTGGCGGGATACTTGGCTAAGCTTACTAACCTGATCGGCGGAATCTACGTCGACAGTCCATTCTATGCCGCATTTGGTGAGAAGGAGATCACTGTCCATGCCATGTAAGTTGAAACGTTTTTTATGAAGTTGCAATGCTTGCTAATATTCGGCTAGTGGTGGTGCTCGTATGAGCAACGACGGAACTGGCGCCAGCGGTGGCGTGAACCACAAAGGTCAACTGTTCAAGGGCACTGAAGGTGAAGTCCATGAGGGATTGGTCGTTTGCGATGGAACCATTGTTCCTGCGGCTCTCGGTGTCAATCCTTTCGCGACAATTACGGCCCTCGCAGAGAGATCTGTCGAAAAAATCGCGGATGACTTCCATATTGAAGTTGATCTTAAGACAAAGAACGGTACGTATTGTTGGTTCCTGAATCCAAAGTTCAATCTGTCTGACTTGTACTGAACAATCCCAGGCTCCCTGAACCTGTTTGGCAAGCCGGCACACGATCCCTTCAAGGACCAACACCCGCCTGTGGCCAGAGTGCAAGAAATCATCAACACAGCCAGAGATGACATGACTCCTGGCATCGCCTTCACCGAGACCATGGACGGATGGATCCACTTTGGAGAGGATTCCAAGACATTGGATTTCCAAAGGGCTACCTTGACTGCCAAGAGCCGAGGCGAATATGCCCGCTTCTTCCTCAGCGCCAGATCATGGAACACCCACAACCGTAAGTCTTCATCTTTGTGCGTCAGGCCTTTCCGGCGCTTACAAAAGTACATGTAGTTGTTCACGACAAGGAGCACGAGGCCAACCTTACCGGCACCTTTACCTGCCCCACGCTTGGTGGTACATCCATGGTCCAAGGCGGCAAATTCAACTTGTTCAACGATGATCCGAGATCGCCTGATACTACCAACCTGACTTACAACTTCCTGATCTCACAAAAGGATGGCAAGAAGTTGCATTTCAACGGCTACAAGGTTGTTAACTCGGACGTTGTATTCAACCCCCTTAATCTCTGGAAGGCCACGACCACTCTCTACTGCACTATTACTGAGGTTGATGAGCATGACCAACCCATTCACGAAGAGGTTCGCGGTAAGGGCGTCATCCATATCCGCCCCACGGCCTTCCTTCAAGAATGCACAACCATGGAAGCAACCGGATCCAGCCTCTACGCCAAGGTTTCTTCAACCGCCAACTTCCTCGGATACTTCACCGCCAAAGCAGCCGGAGCCTTCCTCACACCTTTTATCCCTCAGATCTGGCCCAGCCTGCCTTTCAACAGCTACCAGAACCCCACACCCTGGTCGGAGGAGATCACAGTTGAGGCCAACGATCGCGTCAAGACGAAGCTCTTCATGTGGGAGCCGCAGACTATTGGTGGCGACGCAAGCAGGGCGCCGATTCTTTTGTTCATCCCTGGTGCTGCTGTCGACCAGCAGATCTTTGCTTTGCCTACAATTGAGAAGAATGCGGTGAACTACTTCCGGGCTAAGGGGTACCGCGTGTACTCCATGGTACACCGCGTCGGCAAGACCATTGTCGCTCAACAGAACTGGACCACATACGACGCCCGCCGCGATATCCAGGCGGCTCTCAGGAGGATTCGCAAGAGACATGCTATTATTGACAGGCTGGACGGTAGCGGCCCCTCGTCACCGACATACGTCGTAGCGCACTGCGCTGGATCTATCGCTCTTGCTTCAGGTCTGCTCGACGGAAGCATTCCTCGTCAATGGCTTAGCGGTGTAACCGCGTCCCAGGTGTTCATGAACCCCAAGTTCCCCAAGGTCAACAACCTCAAGGCTAGCCTCCCCATCTCCATGGCCAACATCTACAACCTCATCCAGGGCAAGTGGTTTGACTGCACCAGCACACCTCGCGATGGATACATCCAGCAGGCTATCAACCAGTTGCTTCGCTTCTATCCTGTCGGTCACCGCAATGAAATCTGTAACTCAGTTGTCTGCCATCGCAGCTCTCTTGCTTTCGGCCGGTTAGTATAGCCCAACACTTGTTGGCTTCCTCCGTTATTAACATTTTCCAGGCTCTGGTCGCACAAGG
This sequence comes from Colletotrichum scovillei, assembly GCF_011075155.1. Taxonomy (NCBI): domain Eukaryota; kingdom Fungi; phylum Ascomycota; class Sordariomycetes; order Glomerellales; family Glomerellaceae; genus Colletotrichum; species Colletotrichum scovillei. The sequence goes on from NW_023336269.1 coordinate 534,285, forward strand.
GACTCAACGAGGCCACTCACTCTCAATTAGAGAACTTCGTTGGTGGTGCTTCAATGGCAAATCTGAACCACTTGATGTACCAAGGCACCCACGAAGTCGTGACCGACTCGCAGAACGAGAGTCTCGTCACACCACAGAACATCGCCCGCCTCAAGGGTCTGCCCATTTTCCTCTTCTCTGGATCCGAGAACGAGGTCTACGCGCCCGAGAACACCGACACATCCTTCACCACCCTCACAGAAGCCAACGGCGGCGTCTGCTATGAGAGGCAGGTGTTCCAGAACCGCGGCCACTTGGACGCCTGGATGAGCCCTACCGCCCACAAGGATATCTTCCCGCGTGTTGAGCAGCACATCCAGAATGTCCTGAACGACAAGTATTCGCGACTTGAAAAGTTTGCATCAGGAAACCCACTGGGACTGAAGAAGTGATGCATAATAGTACGAGAATTTTCGAGGCCGTCAAGCTGGCATTGAGAGGCATATTCGTGGTTTTGTTTGTTGAAGAACTCGCAAATTCGCGAAATGTTTCGTAATTCGTTTCCCGAGTCCGGGCAATTTTCTTTGTGAACCAAGATAGTAAAATGTACCATACCTTAGGTACAAGATGTAATAACACGCTAATACCACACTGCCCAGTGCACCATAACCAGAACCGAGGGCACTCCGGCCCCGTCACTGCCTCTGTTGCTGCTCCGCGGAGTAGTTCAAGACGAATTTCTAGATGTGCGACTGTCACGTGTCAAATCAGGCATCTTCGGGATTCCGAGCCGTAGTTTTGAAATACCGGAACCGGAATTGAAGAACGAAGTAAGCCTTTGAGCTGCCGTGGCAAGTCATCTTCAGCCTGCAGCAGATTGCGAAAGCTAAACATACATCAGATAAGATTGGTCATCCCACACAGCCGTTTGCTCGTCCGTAGTCCCGATGAACGTTCCATGTGAGAATGAGCGTTCCGTCTTACCTTTTTCGGTGTCACCTTGGCACCGAAACTTCTCAGCTCTCATCGTATTGTCAAACATGAACTGCTGTTTCTTGTTTGTGGGGAAATGCAGCCAAGAAGTCAATGGTGCGGGCTTTGCTTAATATCTGCGTGTCGGCCCCAAATTGTGAGTTGAGGTGAGGCAAGTGAATAGAAGCTTCAGAGATACGTATCCAGTGGTTAATTTGTTACAATGTCTTCGGAATCCGGTAACAATACTCGCCTAGAACCCGGCCGGAGGTGATCCGGGAAGCATTAGCCTAGAGGCAGCGGAGCCGCGGAGTGGGGCCGTGCGTGGTCGGAGACGGGCAGAAATCAGGCCGATGGATGGAGACCCGTAAACCCCGAGACCCCGATGGCTGTGAGGATGAAAGCGGTTTCATACGTGGGATGAATGACGCATTGGATGTAGCTGAGAGCTGTGGTGGTGTGGCTTTCTGGTAGCTTTGTCCATAGCTCAAGCTCGTACACACCGGCTTAGCTCGATTTTAGTTTTGCATAACTCTGCATAGCTTGCGAGCTCCCGCACCCGAATCACCTCATTCATCATGCGACAAGTCGATGATGAGGTGAAGTTCTAGAAGAGAACTGATGGTGCTTGAGGCCGCGGCAACAGCTTGAGCTGCTATTTGTTCTCGCATGGAACGGGTTCCCACCTCTCCCTCGCACACCGTCTGGTCGTTCCTTCGGCTCGTTCGGGGATTCGAGTTCCATTGGGTGGGATGGGCGGGGGAGAGTTTCACTTCGCTGCTGTTGTCCGATCCCGTTGACGTCAGCTTACCATTGGATCTCTAGCTGTTGGCGTCGTCCCTAGTGTCTCTGCCTACAGCCATTCCGCGTACGCAAAGTGCGTGGTGTTTGCCTCCCGGTGCCGAAGAGTCGAACAAAAGGATCCTTATCTGCATTTCCCCCAGATTGATCGAGTTCTGACATTCCCTTCTCCCTTATCAACCTTTTTCCAGAATCAAGGTAGCATTCTTATCTGGAAAATCAATTCAAAATGAAAGCTGTTGCAGCCCTGTCATGCGTGGCCGTTGCCAACGCATTTATCCTTCCTGATCCTAAGATTTTCGAGCAAGCGGCCATCAAGAACGATGACCACGCTAATCGAGGTTCCTGGTGGGACCGCGTCCCTTCCAAGGACTCCATCGTGAACACTGTCGAAGATGGTATCGATTCCTTGTCCGCACACATTGAGGGTGCATTGCACTCTTTCGAAGAGACCGTCGAGAATAAATTTGACCACCTTTTCGAGGAGGAGATTTTCAACGAACCCAAGGTCTCCGACAAAACCATTTACGAGCTCATTTCGAAGAGCGAGCACACCACCGAGTTTGCCAAACTTGTCAATGAATACGAGGACATTGTCAACGTTTTGAAGAGCACAGAGGCGAATCACACACTTTTCGTACCAACGAACCGCGCCTTCGAGCATCTGCCCAAGCACAAGAAGCCCAGCAAGGAGGTCATTGAAGCCATCTTGAAGTACCACGTTGGGATTGGCGACTACGATGCGAAGAGGGTCCTCCGCACCCACACTCTCCCCACGCTGCTCAATGAGAAGTTCCTCGGCGACAAGCCCCAGCGTCTTCGCACCAGCGTCGGGCTCGGCGGCGTGCGCATCAACTTCTACGCCAAGGTCGTTGCCGTCAACATTGTAAGCACTCAAAGTCCCCATGGCTCATTAATCCTAGAAAGCTGACTTGCCATCCACAGCGCGCCAAGAATGGAATTATTCACGCTGTCAATAGCCTGATCATCCCGCCACCCATGGTCGGCCGCGAACTCACCCTTCTGCCCAGCCAATTCTCCACGCTCTTGCTCGCATACGAGAAGACCGACTTCGTCAAGTACATTCACGGTGTCAAGTCCACCGGCACCACCGTTTTCGCCCCTTCCAATAACGCTTTCGCTCGCCTTGGACCCAAGGCGAATGCGTTCCTGTTCAACACCGACCTCGGTCTTAAGTACCTGAGAGCCTTGCTCAAGTACCAGATCGTCGGCAATGCGACCCTCTACAGCGACGCGCTGTACCGCCCCGATGAGAAGAAGGATGTTAACACCATGGAGCACTACCACGTTGATCTTCCCACTTTGCTGGGCAAGAACATCGCTGTCGATGTTGCCACCTGGGGCGGCTGGACCAAGGTCAAGCTCAACGGCTACATCCCCATTGTCGTCGCCGATGGAATTGCCAAGAATGGTGTCATTCACGTCCCCGGCCGTGTCCCCATTCCTCCCCACAAGCACAAGGTCGATTACGTTGACGGCGAGATTGAAGTCGAGGACTTGAAGGAGAGACTCTCCGAGTACATCGATGAGAAGGAGAACGATGCTAATTGGCTCGGCGAGGAATTGTAGTGGCTTGTGTACATGTATCCATCAGATCAACAAATAGCCGCCTGCCATCAGTAATTTGAATAACAAACGCCATAATGCGGGATCTTAGCGATACATATGTGCCTCCGCGAACTTCATGGAGTATGCCCCGACTGACTATGGCCATGCCTCTTCCACCTCAGTGCTAGGGGTGCCATGGCGATATTGTGGCATCATGTCCTAATTAATTCAAGATACATGACTTAGGAACAACATGATCTACCTCTGGGAAGCCTTCCTCAGTGAAATAGCTTTGGCCTCGGCCTCGGGCCGGTCTCGAAAGGTATGTCAGCCATTGGGTAGAGATGTCTCGCCTTTCGAAGCATCGTCTTCATAGCCTCAACTACCGGGAATGTGAAGCTAGACTAGGAGTCCTAACTCGTTCCAGCAAAATCTCAACTTCTGCGGCACTCAGCCCTACGTACTTGGAGCCCTGGCATTACAGCCTAGTGTCCCCAGCCACCCTCACTGCTTTGGCGTGTCTGAGCCAATCTGGGTATTCCTATGCTGGCGACCCACCGAGTAAATGCTGCGCTCAACGTGCTTCGAACTCGGCTCTCGATAAGCTGTTTCCTACGATTGTCAGCCTTGCAAGTTAGACCGTGATAAATGTTTATTAACCCTACATGAAGCACCTACTTCACCGAATCTTACCAAGCGCACCAAAGCATTCTCGGCACGCGTGACAAATGGCAAGATACCACAGAAAGAAAAGCCATGTTTTGCGTCCATCGTGCTCCTGACCTTGGAGCGAATCAGCCTTCTCAACCAAAAATGCCATGGCTCAGCCCGCATGTGCCTACCGGTACTCACCAGTCCGGAATCTGACTAGCACCGGACTTCAGCTCAGGGTACCGGCGCCTTCTAGGAAAACCACACATGATCATTGGCTCCGATCTTTGACCATCAAATGCTGTTGATGCAGACTGCAAGCGGCCAAGCGGCCTCCCTGGCACTTGATGAGGCTGGTACAGTAGTGCACCGGAAAGACGATGAACCACTCGTGGAGCTGAGCTCCTACAGCTGCCTGGGTGTCTCAAAGCCACCACAACAAGATGGTGGCTTTGCTTTGGTGTGTGCGACCCAAGGACCAAGGGCTTTCTTCATGTTGTCCATTGGCGAATTCCTGGCTCGGCGAACTCTGTTTTCATTCCCAGTCCTCTTCTGAATTACTCGAAAGCTGCATGTGGACAATGGTTGTCGTCTCCGTCTGGTCTGAATTTGAATATCAGGGAAACAAGACCTCGAGTCCGCAGGTGTTCAACCATTAATCATGCCGTGATACAGGCTAGTAGCAAGCATGCATCAAACCCCGCCCGCGATACAGCCGACCTTTGACTCGAAAGCGCAGTATAATCTGCAAGCTACCGAGGACATCGACGAGTACCACAATGGGCTGAACGAGAAGAACCGTCCACCTCCAATACCGACGCGTCCAAATTATCGACCAAAACCATTGCAATGGCCTTTCATCGCATGCATGATTCTCGTCCTCTCCATCTTGGTGGGGATGGTGATCTATGCTCGCAATACGATGCCAAATTCAGACAGCACAGCAGTCATTGAGCCGCGCCATTACTTGGATTCACGGCAGGAGTCCAGTTCTATCAATGAGAGGTCCTCAAGTCCAAGTGGTTCAGTACAGGACCTATCATCTTCAGACTATGGCCCGTCTTCTAAGGGACAGCTGTCGTCGATCATCCAAACTAGTAATGCTGATCTCCCGACGACTTCTGGGCCTGGGCGATCTCCTACTCCGGAGTCAACTTCAGCGGCTCCTTTTACTACATTGTCATTGGAAACAGCTTCCAGTGTAGTTTCTTTAGTTTCAACGCAGCAAGAGCAATCTCCAACTGGTCGACAAGAGAAGGCACAAGTCACAACCATCCCCTCGGCATCAGAAAGTGAGGCACAGAGCCAGACCGTCTCCCGACCTGCCTCATTTGCGCCATCTGACGATCTTCCTACCGCGACTACTATAGCTACAGATTATCCAACTTCAGTGGCAAGATCTTCATTATCATCAGGCACTTCAAGATCCAATGATGCTCAGAGTAAAGAAGATGAACCATCTTTAGTGGCAACATCATCATCATCATCATCACCAGGCACTACGAGATTCACCGACGTTCAGAGCAAAGGACTTGACTCTATTCATTCTCCCCCGTCAACAACCGTAAGACCGGAAAGCTCAGACAAGATTAAAGACACAACGGATTCGACAGTAAGCGGCAAAGAAGCCAGCTTGATTTCCTCCTCTGACGGTTCGAACCATCGCAAAGCTCCTGTCACTAGTGCTGCATCGTCTTCCAGCTCATCATCTTCGGAGCCCATCGGAAACGACAAGGTGTTTTCCATCATCAAGTCTGAGTTCACTTCTACAGTCACAAGACCTGGATCCACTTTCCAGTACACAACATCCATCGTAGCCAGTACTTTGTGGAGCTATTTGACGACTGTTGAAACAACTATTCCCGCAAGTACTGGCGAGAACACGTATACGAGAGTGATCACAACTGCGACGCAAAAGTCGGTCACGAGAACCTTGGCAAGTAGCAACGTGGTTATTACCACGACGATACCTAAGCCAATCACCCAAACAGATACTATCAGCGACGACCAAACAACCTACTACCAGACGACAACCAAGACTGTTGGTCGTGTGACAACCTCAACCTCGGCTGCACCAGGCTCGACAATCGTCGAAGTCACAAATGAAGTGGGAGAGGCGACCATAACCTCAACGGTCCAGTTCACATCGCCGGCAAGGGTCAGCACCTACAGCTCTGTTATTGTTTCTGCCGTGCCGACGACAATTGCAAGTGTAGCTACCTCGACGGCGGCGGGGGTAGTGTACGTATCCGTAGGAACAACCGAAATTACCAAAGTTGTTACCATTCCTGGAGGGTCGCGAGGCCAGCAGAGCGAGCAGCCTAACCCAGTCACACAACTCATCACCAGTGTGTTTGACGGGAAGGTTGTGACAGTTGTGGAAACAGGAAAACCTCAGGTTTTGGTGACCGGTGCTGGAGGCCTAGTCACTGCCGTCCATACGCCACCTGCAGAGACGCTCATGACGAGGATAGGGGGCGAAGAGACGCAGATGGTAGTCACAGTCACTCCGTCTCTGGACGTAGGCCTGGTTGCCGTCCAGACGACCATTGCTGGAAAGCCTACGGTGGTGCTGATTCAGTTTGCAAACGCCGCAGGCTTCAAGCCGGTGTCTTTGACTCTTGTGTCCCAAGTCGGCGGCAGTACCGGCGTCTTCACAACCACCGACGCCCCAGAGATTATCAGGACAACCATTGATGGTAAGGAGACTTTGATAACTAGAACACCGGCCCCGAGAGAGTTTACTTCTGTAATCGGAGGAACGCCAACCACAATCACGATGGTGACAACGCCGACTGGAAGCACGCCTTTATCGTTCACAGTGATCACGACGATTGGAGGCTCTTTGAGCACGTTCATCTCAACTCCAAGTCCCACCACATTCGTCACTTCAATATCAGGTAAGCTCAGTACGATCACATCTACTCCGAAGCCTAGTACACGAGTATCCACTATTGGCCCCTCCACGGCGGTATTCACCTCGGTTTCCCATCCAGGGTCGACGAGCAAACCGGATACCGTCATAACCGAAGTCGAGAAGTTCGCCTTCACCGATGGCGATTACTTTCTCGGCAAGTTTCTTCCGGTGATTCTGGCCGTCATAATTGCAATTCCTCTCCGGATTATTGATCTCAACGCGAAGTTGTATCTGCCTTTCCACGCGTTATCGCAAGAAGGGGGTGCACTCGGAAAGAACAGCATGACGATCCAGTTCGAAGGCTGGAATGGGTTCTTGGCTCCTTTCAAGGTTCTCAGGCAAGGCCATCCGGTCCCTTTCATCACGACACTGATGGTATGGTCATCGTCTCTCCTGGCACCCTTGGCAACCGAGGCGATTGGGATGAAACTACATGGCAAATGCAAAATTACAGCCATCGACGGCTGCGGCATTCAACTAGGCGTCTCCCCAAAATCAGCCTATATCTTAATCGCGTTGCTCGTTCTCATCGTCGCTCTACTGCTGGTTCTCCTTTACCTTCTTCGCAGTTGGAAGACTGGACTTCACGCAAATCCTTGGAGCATCGGGGGCATATCGTCACTTTCTCTCAACGCAGAAATTCGGCCACATCACGCCAACTTCAAAGCTACCGAAAGAACAATGGCAGACAAGAACTACATGCTGGGTTTTTTTAAGAATAGACACGGTCGAGACGAATACGGCTTCATCTACTATGACGAACCGACCGACAACTTGCAATCGGCAATGTCAGGAGCGCTATCGACTGATGATGAGTCGCATATTATCAAACATCCGCACGGCACTGCGATCAGTGACCGGAAAACAACTCCTTTTATCGCGCTTACGTACTGGTGGCGTATTGTGTTCATATGCTTTTTGCTTGCCTTGTTCATCATCATACTTTACTATCATATCACGCTTGGTCTTCGTACTTCTTTCAAAGACTTCATGGATAGCCAAACATTCGGACTCCGTTTCTTCCTTGCTATGTTGGGCGTTATCATTATCTTCTGCTGGGAATCGATTTTCATCAGTGAGTAGCCCCGATCCCAGCATCAGCCTGGATCGACAGCCGGACTAATACAAATTACAGGTATTGCTATTGTCAGTCCTTATTATCACTTGGGCCGGCGTTCGCAACGACCAGAATCATCCATCCTTTTGACACGCCCCACGAACGGATTTTACGGCATTTACGCCGCCATTATCAACGGCGACATAGTGCTGATGCTGGCAGCTTTCATGTCCATAATAGCCGAATTTCTTCCGATGCTGTTGGCCAATGTACCGTACAATCTAACTCAGACGCTCAACTCCCACAAAATCTGCTCGATGATTAGTCTGACGATCTTGGCGCTGATGATCGTGGCTGTGGGGGCAAGTCTATTCATCAAGTGGCCCGAGATGCCAGTCGATCCTCGGAGCATTGCCGGCGCAATGTATTACATCAACGAAAGCCAAATGTTGGATGACTTTGAAGGTCTGTCGCAGCTGTCTTCGATGGACAGGAAGAAGAAAGTTGGGGAACTGGGCCGGAGATACTTTTACGGCGCTCTGACCGGAAAACATGGACGGCGTATGGGCGTTGACTCGGTGGAGAGCGTCGAAGACACTGTGTATACCGGGGCGAATTGGCTTCCACCGCATGATGGCAGCGCTGCCAATGGACAAGGGGTTTCGCCACATCATGCCCACGCTAGAGTCAGCGCCGAAGAAGATCCTGGCCAAAGACATACATGTCACGAAGAAGGGAATTGGTGTGACAATACTGGCCTCAGGGGAAGATGTTAGGACATTAGTTCATCACAATTAAATTATCTGCTAATACTGAATGGCTAAACTTCGACTTGATATAAGTTTGTCGCTATCATTTATCCCATCTTCTTGTTCTAGCAGTGAATCGCCGGACTACCGCCTGCAAGTCCACCAAGCAGAAACGTTCCGAGCCAAACACCACTGAGCACAGAGAGAAAGTAGCCAACATTCATCGTCATGACCGCAAGCATCCTAAGAAAATTGTTAGCCAGATTGACATCATGCAAGTGCGAAGGTGTGGCTCACAGGAGATATCCGATCCCTCCCACAATGACTTCGTAAGTGGCCCTTGCAGCAGCAGCACCAGCCCGCCACCCTTTCCATCGTCCTACAATATCTTTTCGGATCACCGAGCCGGCCTGTCCTGGCTCAATACTCTCTGCATGGTGACTTGTCAAGGCTTGCTTGTCCGATTCGTAGGCGGGGTAGTTTCTCCAGAATCGGTCTTCGAGTACGGGCTTCAGAGCGAGTAGGAGGCGTAAGATCGAGCCCAGCACAATGAGAAAGATGCAGGTGCCCGCATATTGACCGGGACTTGTCGGTGTCCATGCGTCCGAGTAGAGTGGTGTTTGGAAGGCTTCGAAGAATGTCATAGCCATTTCAGACATTGACATCGACATGCTCGACATATCGCCGGAGGCAGCACTAGTCGATGTTGCCATCGCCATGGCTGTGCTGGTCGCCATGTTCATGTCCATTTCGGTCGACTATGGAGTGGTACTCCGATCGGTGGATATTTGCTCTGGGGTGATTTAACTTTCAATTCGCCTGGAGATTGCTGATACAGTCGATTCTTGTCGATGGAAATTCGCAGAATCGATGTGGTAGGGTGTATTGCAGTGCTGAGTCTTTGATAGACAAGTCTGGTCCCGTCGTTGATATCGATGGCGGCATCATATGATTTATCAAAGTTAAGAAGTCTCTTTCTCTCATCCATCCCAGGGAGATGATACCGTAAAGTGGAAGATCGGCACGAGCGTTACTATGAGCAAGTTTCTCCCTCCATCCCGGGTGGCACGGCATCTGACGTCCGTGTCGTCGGAAACAATGTGGGAAAAGAGGGTCCCGAAACGCGCAAGTTGACTCCATTCTCCACGTGGAAATCTGCCAAAACACAAAGCTTGGCCAATTGCAAACCCTAGATCGAGTTGCCGTCGCATCTGTTGGTTGTCTAGTGTGACATTAGAACCGCAGTGTGGCATGGGTGGTGCTTATATTCCGGATGGGGGGAGTTAACGAGCTCAAATGTGCTCAAAACCCTGGGAGTTGCAGCGCAGGATTCCCGACTTCACGAATCGAAAAAACGCGCTCAAACGTACGTGGCAACCGGTTTGATACCCTGATAGTCCTCAATATCACGGCAGGACTGTTTGCGATGACCAATCAGTGATATTCTACGGGCGTATATGCCAAATTACGCAAAATCTACTTCAGCGTCATCTGATCCACAAGCGAAGTGATTGTCAGCGTTTCGCCAAGCACGATGTTCATGACATTTGTATTGTAAACTCTTCCTCGCCCTCGTCTTTGGGCAGAATTTCATTCCCAGAATCCTACTAGGTTAATCGAAGCCTAACGCCATCATGTCTCTACCATGGCTGAGCCAACCGGTCATGTTGCACTCCAGCCGCGATGCCGGAACTTGCTCTATGACACCTGAGCAATGTGCTTTCAAGACTGGCTACTGGGTGTTTTGGTACGAGGCTGATCATCGATACGGACTACCCACCATTGCTTTCTTCGTAACAGCAATTTTGCTTGTAGCTATTGCCAGCTTTGCCTCAACATACGCCCCGATATCGTGGAGAAGAAACACACTATGGCTACGGATCTTGTCATCAGGCCGTCTCTTGTCCTACAAGAGCTGGCGGCTTGGTTTCTGGAACACCCAGTCCCTAGGCACATATCTACTCGGCGCTGCAGGTGCTGTGTTCTTCTTAGGTACTCCTACCTTTTCACCTGAGGCCCTGTGAGATTGAAGACTAACAATCTCCTAGCAATGACCCTTGGTCCTCAGCCCTACTACTGGCCTAACACAAAACAACTGAGCTTCGGAAACTCGCCGCCAATTGCCACTCGTGCCGGTTACATGGCTTTGGCATGTATGCCATTTCTTTTGTGAGTATTTTCATCAAGTCCCTGAAGATCTTGTTTTTGGCTTTTCTAATTCTGTGCTCGTAGCATTCTAGGCGCGAAGGCCAACCCGATTTCAGCCCTGACCGGTATATCCCATGAGAAACTCAATATCTGGCATAACTGGGTGGCATGGGCTATGTTTGTACTTGCGCTGGTCCATACGTTTCCCTTTATCGTGTTTCACATCTGGAAAGGCGACATAGTTAAGCAGTGGAATGATGGAGGCATGTGGGTTACAGGCGTCATTGCTATTCTAGCTCAAGCATGGTTGACGTTCATGTCTATTCGTTGGGTCCGGTATGTCAACATCTTCATCATTTTTCCACAGGTTTCTGGACGCAGACACAGAGGCATTACTGACAGTTAACTTGCTTTGCTAGGGACCGATACTACGAGCTGTTCAAGGCGACTCACCTCTTTGCCGCCGCTGTCTTCTTCATTTTCTTCTTCATTCACTGCGACTTCCGTCTCACCTCATGGGACTATTTCATCGTCACAGCTGTGCTGTACGGTCTGTGCTTCTTTTACTCACAATTCAAAACCTTCATGGAGCACGGTGTCAATCACGCCCGAGTATCACTCGTCACACCACATTGTCTAAAGGTCGTCATCGAAACCAATACCCGGTGGACACCGGGACAACACGTGTATCTGAGGTTCCTCACTGGCGGCATGCACTCACTAACTGCCCACCCGTTTACGATCTGCTCGATCCCACGACACGGCCAGCGAAACGAAATGGTCTTCTATATCCAACCGAGAGGAGGAATCACTGCTAGGCTTGCTGCGATTGCTCGGAAATCTCCGGAGGCATCTGTTCGAGTACTGCTCGACGGTCCGTACGGTGGCGTTACGGATCGATGGTTCGCTGGCTTCGACCGAACGCTCATTGTTGCTGGGGGCGCAGGCGCAGGATTCTCTTTGCCAATGGTGGAGCACTTTCTACAACGACAATACGAAGGGACCGCAAACCCCGAGATGGAAGTTATTGTGGCAACCCGTGATCTGGAGTTCCGGGAATGGTACTGCAGAGCATTAGACGACATTATTGCTCGACATTCCCTTGCCGAGAACACAACGACGCCATGTATTTCGATTTCTTTCCATGAGACCGGAACTTCGGTGCAAAACAGGTCGACGTCGTCAAATCCAGAATCTCCGACATATGATGGAGACAAGGAGGTGATTGAAACACCCGGGAAGTCTTCTGATTCCGAATGGCAATCGCCTTCTGGGCTGGTCAGTCTACGCACATTCAACGGACGACCAGATGTGTCCGCAATTTCCAGGCGAGCCATTGAGCAACCAGGGAGCGTTGGCTTAGTGGTCTGTGGTCCGGCATCATTGGTCTTTGACTTGGGTCAAGTTGCGGCCGAAGCCCAGAAACGTATTCTGCAAGGCGGAGGTGGTGCCAGGGAGGTCTGGTTCTACAAGGAAAACTTTTCGTAAGTCTACATTGCCTTTCACCCATCCAAGTCCTTGATTGCTAACTTGGCCCTTCAGATATTGAATGCACTCGCATGCCGCAAAGACAACTTCCAGTTGCCAGCGTTGCACTAAGTACTAGAATACACGTTTTTGTCGCCCAATTTGTTGCCGTTAATTGTACTGAACTTTTATACCATCCGGAATTAGGCTTGATCCCACCCCAACCACTTCCTGTGATCTTGAAGGTACTCGTGCCGTGATCATCCCTGGTGGGACGCGATCCTACTATCTAGCGCTATGAAATCAATTGAATAATCCATGTCGTTTAATATAGACACATTCGTGGCCTTAACTTCGTCTAAGATCAGGCGTTTCCCGACGCTTATCGGATGCATTGATGTTGAGCGCAATCACCATCGACTTGGCAGAACTCGGAGACCAGTGGGCAATCCGTGGCTTGTTGCTCAGTGCGGGTATGAAGCAAGGGACGGACAGCAATGAGCCCCCGGTTGAGATTTCGGTTACGTTACCATAGCACAGCATGCGTTGTTACATCAGACCGTTGATTTGCGGGGCAGCTCTGCTGATCTATCTCTGAAAGTTAGATGAAGTGAGGGGTGATAACACTGAAGCCGAGATACGGACCAAGACATGTAGATTTTCCTGCATAAATGGTCAATCCTCCTAATGGCAATGTAATGGAGGCGTATTGGAAGTGTTCGAAGAGGGCAGGCTATAACATCAACTTGGTGCCGAAACAAGCTCAAGTCATGGCGCTCTTGCAGCTCATCACGGCATTCCTTTGCACTCCGGTGTTGGCAGGGGGGCTCCAGCTTCTCCCACCCACGCTCCGAACTTTGGACTCCCCGTCAGGTGCCGTGTGGCAAGTCAATAGAAGCCCAAAGACCATCTACATCGAGAACAGTCTTGCTTCTAAAGCCGACACTGATGGTTTGACTCTCATTCCACCAAGCGGCCACGACTTTGCGAAGCTTTTCCAACAAGACATTAGCGAGCTTACAGGCGTCAACTGGACATTACAGCGCGTCAATCGTCTCCCCAGCCCCGCCAACGCCAGCGGGATTCTTCTCGGCTCTTTCACCAGCAATGCCTCGTCGCTCACCTACGAAAATGGCAACCCTACGTCGGAAGGTTATGAGCTCGTCGTCTCCCCGTCTGGCGCCTTCATCGGCGGCACCGGCGCGCGGGGGATGTGGTGGGGGACAAGAACCTTGCTCCAGCTCCTACTCGTAGGGAACGGGACTGTGCCCACGGGGCGATCGGTTGACGCGCCCGCTTATGCCACGCGAGGCTTCATGCTCGATGCCGGACGGAAGTGGTACGCGCCCGCTTTCCTCAAAGAGCTGTGCAGCTTCGCTTCCTTCTTCAAGATGAGCGAGTTTCACTATCACCTCAGCGACAATTACCCGCTCAACCGTGGGCAGAACGCGTCGTGGCAAGATGTCTACTCCCACTTTTCGCTGCGGCCGCAAGATGAGAGTTTGCTGCCGATTCTCCATGACCGAGAGAACGAGACGTTGTCCAGAGAAGACTTTGCCGATCTTCAGAGTCATTGCGCGTCAAGAGGTGTGACTGTCATCCCAGAGATCGAAGCACCAGGCCATTGCCTCTACCTCACCAAGTGGAAGCCTGAGCTCTCATTGACGAAGCGCGACTTGCTCAACTTGTCTCATCCGGATACCATCCCGACCGTCAAGCGTATCTGGTCGGAGTTTCTCCCCTGGTTCGAGACAAAGGAAGTTCATGTTGGCGCAGATGAATACGATGCGACGCTGGCTGACGACTACATTGGCTTTGTGAACGAGATGTCTTCTTTCATCAACTCAACTGCCGGTAAGAGAATTCGCATCTGGGGAACAAACGAGCCATCCGAAAACAAGACTATCTCCAAAGACGTAGTCATCCAGCACTGGCAGTACGGCGAGTCGGATCCGGTTCTGCTAGCAAACAATGACTATGATGTAATCAATTCCGAGGACTGGTGGGCATATATGTCTCTTAAGAACGACCACATGCCAATTCTTCCTGCTCGCTACCCCCAATTTTACAACGAAACCCGAGTGCTCAACTTCGCCAACGAGCCTAAGTGGCAGTGGACACCGGCGGATTTCAACCCGTTCAACAAGACCATGCAGTTACCAGATAACTCACCGGCAAACAGAGGCGCAATTCTTGCGGCATGGAACGACAATGGTCCGGATGCCTCTACCCAGCTGGAGGCGTACTATGCCATGCGCCGAGGCATAGCGCTGGTCGGAGCACGCGCGTGGAGTGGCAGCCGAGGCGCAGAGCTCGTAGACGAAGGGGTTGCACCTAGCATTGACTTCTTCACGCCTCTCGCACCGGGGCAGAATCTCGAGCGTAGAGTGACGAAATCCAAGCCTACATGCAAAGGGCCATTAGTCTCATGGTCTCGCTCTGCCAATGGCTCTGAGGCAGTACACCTTGGCCATGGAAGTAAGGGCATGAACTACACCCTGACAATGGCTGTCACTGGACCTTTCACACTGTCCGGCCCTGATACCGCTCTCGCATTAGATGAAGGTGGCAGCCTTTCATTCACTGCGGACGGATGGCCTTATCCTCTTCGGTCCGTGAGCGAACAGGACGCTATGCAGCTTGACCCTGGGCACCCAGGCCGGATTTGGTCGAACGTGTCTACATCGACACACGAGGCAGTTACGGTATCGAAGCTCCCTGCGAACGTCACCATCGTCACAGACGCGCTCCATGGAAGCATGGCTTGGATCAATGGACAGTTTGCAGGGCGTTTCGAAGTGTTTGTGTATGGGGGTCGTAACACGCTCTTCAGCTGGAGCCAAATGGCATTTGTTGCGCCGTTGGAAGATGTACTTGGCCCTGGGATACAGAGTCTCGTGGTCGACAATGTTGCCAATTTTACAAGCTAGCAAGAGCCCCTATAAGTCAAACCCCCCACTTCCTGGCACCCCCCTGTTTCTGGCACCCACAAAAACGATGGGATCACAACCCAACCTCCTCATTACTATTAACTATTGATCCTCAACCACACCCACTACAATACAACTGCCAGCCTCACTAGGGCATTCAGAGTCGCTGGATTCAGCCGTAATAACCTCCTTTTCACCCGCTTCGATTTGAGCCCGATGGATATCCCTGATGTTCGCAAACTTCGTGTTGGGATCGATCTGAACAGTCTTCCTCTTCCTAACTGCAGCGTTGGTAACTTGAGCCCTCAGGTGAGCCAGCTGCTGCTGGGCAGCTGCCAGTTGCCAGGCCTGCTCTGTGAAGCCTTTTTTCACCTTCCTGAACAGCAGCCGTTGAGTGCTGGTATCATTGTCGAGTTGGGTGTATAAGTGCAGTTGACCGCTGAGCTCTGCCAGCTTCCTGGGTGTCGACCAGACCACTGCAGAGGAAGCAGAATCCATGGCTCAACAGGGGTAGTTTGTTGACCATTATGGCATCGCTTTTGCCCCGACTGGTTGGTTTGGGTGTGGTGGGCTTAGCAGAAGGCTCAGGTAATACCATAGGGTTCATCAGGGGCTTAACCATCGCTACAGGGTGTAGACCAGTCCACTTCCAACCACTTCTGATGTTCGAGACTGATAGACCAGCAAGTCGAGCCTTCTGGTAACAGTCCAGGAAGTTCCTTTTACCTATAATGGTAGAGTCGTTCCATTGAGACAAGTAACCGAGCTCCTTCCGATAGGCTGACTTAACAGGGCTGAAGACAGACTGGTCAAGTGGCTGGAGGACATGAGAGGAGTGTGGTGGTAAGAACAGTAAATGGATATTGTTAATATAGCAATTCCACATGAAGTCTGTCGTCGTATGACTCCCATGCCCATCCACAATCAACAGTCGAGCCTCGCCCTCAGCCTCGGGCATAGTCTGTGGGATAAACACCTTCTCTAACCATTCAATGGCAGTTAAGTCTGTAGTCCAGCCATTATCTGTTGCTGTAAACTCCCACCCATCGTATGGAACCAGATGTAATGGAAACCACTGTTGTTGGACCGTCTTCCCTTGAAAATGATAAGAGGACGAAGTGCCCTACCCAAGGCTGAGATACACTCAATGATAGAGACCCATGCCCTCGACCCAGGTTGTTTCTTGCGAACAGACGTCGTCTCAGCCATGCCCAGCACTAACCCATTAGCCCTGACCCTCGAGGATGCCAGTCTCATCCATATTATATCTGTTGGCTGGTTTGATGTCCTTGATCTCAGGGATAGCAAGGAACTTAAACCAGTTCCTAATGACCCAGTAGATGCCCCATTAACGCGTCTAGAATCGATGGAACGACTTCTCTGAACCTTAATGATAGGGTTCCTTCTCACGAAGGCATAGATCCAGCCTTTCCTAATGGTTTGGTATCCCCAGCAGCAGCCAGAACTCGCTCTGCGAATTCCTTCACCTGTTGGTGCGTTGGTGCGAGGCCCAGCGAAGCCTGAATGCGAACCCATTGTGCCAGCTTACTCTCCTGGTCAGGAGACAGCCTCTGCCAGTCAGCAAAGCCACTTTCCTAGTCTGACCACCTTGGAGACGTAGTTGGAGGGTTGATCGTGGTATCCCATACTCCAATGAGGCTCTCTTTGACTCTTGCCGTAGCCTGACGAAGCTGATCTTCGGTATATTGAGGCATTAGATATAGAAGAAGGTATGTGCAAAAAATGAGCCCATTTGGACTCGAATTGAAAATGTTGTGATAAAAGGAGGTTGGGGGTGGGCATTGCGTTGTGGTGGATTTTCGCGTTTTTGTGGGTGCCAGAAACAGGGGGGTGCCGGGAAGTGGGGGGTTTGACTTACCAATTCCAAGAGAGCGCCTGTTTAGATCGTGGAAAGTTCCATTCAATCACGGCTCTTGTCGAACACTATGTGCAGTCAATTCTCCAGTGCTCTCTCCGATAGTGACGCCTTCCTAGATGAGAACTAATAGGCCCGGTCCTCTGTCACCAACAGCCCGCACCCTAGATTCGATCTCAAGCGGACTCCCTTCATGTATCACGAAGTGCTCATCCTCAAGTTCATCCTCGAGACCAAGGATCCTGTACACATTCCTTCCGACCAGGTCCAATGCTGACTTCTCATCCAGCCGCCCTTCGCCATTTTTGTACGCCGCACCCGCGAGCAAGCCAAGGTCTCGCACGATCCAGTCCTCCTCTAGGCCAATAGCCACATCAACTCCGGCCTGAATCAAGACATCTACACTTGTGCGGTTTGTCAAAGGCGCGCCCGTAAGCGCCCGTCGCTGATCCCAAGAAACCGCAAAAGACTGCATTGGTGCCAAAACAACTCCCACTTTGGCTGTAGATAAGGCGTCAGCGACCAGGTGAGCTTCGGCGCCACCGTATACGACGAAACGAAGCCTCTTCGGGCTATCTACGAGCTCTAACAGAGCCTCTTCCACGGTACTTTTGACGTCTAACAAAGCAGCGATGGTGTCTGCGCTGTGCACAGTCACCACGAGTGCCATCTGCCCTTCGACGACTTCTCGGAGAAACGCAACCTCCGTGTATCGGTCTTCCACAAGGATAGTTTCATTCGCAGCGAGCGATGAGACTGCCTTGAGAAGCTTCCGTCGCAGCTCGCCAACACCTCCTGAGATGGATGAAATTCCATCCACTCCGCTTTTCGCGGAAAGATCGAGAGTATAGTGCACAGCAGCGTCGCGAGCAAACACAGCACCACGGTCGAGAGTAGTTCCAGTCCCGGTGAGAAATCCAGTGCTTGTGCCATGATGCGTGCCTAGAGCTGTGAACTTGGGGGCCGAAATGGCTCTGGTGACACCATAGCGGTGGGCAACTTGTAGTTTATCTGTATCGAGGGCGAGCCCGTCAACACCGCGACTGAACTTACCCCCATCCGCACCGTTGTCGGTGTTTCGCTCCGAGTCTATAGCGTTCAGACCGAGAGTTGAGCCAAAGGCGATAAAAGATGGTGTAAGATAGCCCTTTCTTAGGTGAATTAGAGCACCTTCATGGCCAGACGCGACTTTGAGCTCAGCTTCGCAGCTTCCAACGCAAGTAATCTTGCCGTTAGAGACGGCTACGTTGTATGTTTTCCCATCGGCTGCTACGCCACTCACTGTCGCGGAGTGTAGTACCTTTGAAATTCCTGTAAAGACAACGTCGCCCCGCGTAATCTGAGGCTTCTCAGTGACCTCGCCGAGACCCTCATCCGAAATTATGGTACCCTCATAGGTCTTGTTAAGTCTGACTGGATTGTCATATTGAGCAGTACCGTCAATCCAGATCTGGACTGGCGTAGCCCCAACGCTCAATGGGTCACTATCCCACACGACGATATCGGCATCGAAGCCAGGCTTGATTTTGCCGAGGCGATGCTCCATCCCCAGCCTCTCAGCCGGGGCAGTAGTGACGGAGGCTAGTGCAGCGTGGTAAGGCAGGCCATACTTGTACGCTTTCGCAGCTTCAAACACGACGTGCTGTGCATTGAGCACCGGGTTATCGCTCACGTAGATGGGCGTCAGTCCAGCGTCGTAGAGATGCTTTCCTGCGTATTCCGAGCCCATAGCAGCTTCGGCTTTGTACCACATGTTGTCGGCGAAAAGGGCGGACGCTGGTGGATTGTTTCCCCACGCCCGTTTGAGGATCTTTAGAATGATGAGTGAGTAAAAGGCATGGCAAGGACAGATACCATCACGGGCTTTACGTTATGCTTACCTCGGGCACGAGATGCGTCTGGTGGGCGTGATGAAATGCGCGGATAGGAAACTTGAACTCATTCGTGTGATCCACGAAGGCTTCAAGGTCATTGATGGTGTAGCAGTGAGCATGAACATGGACTTGGCCCCTGAGCACCGCAACCAGTGCCTCCCATTCTAGATCGTGGCTGAGATAAGTCTGGACATTGTCAAGACCTTGAGCAGCGGCGTGGCACCAGTCATCTTGCTCGCGGATCAACTTGGTAGCATGCTCGAAAGCCTGACGGAATTCCCAGCTTTCACCGAGACGGCTGTACGGGCCACGTTCGCCCGCTTTCCCATGGACCTGCTTTGAATTCTCACCACAAGCCATCTTCATATGCCGCCAAGTGCGATCCGGGTCAGCTAGCATATCAATTACGCTTGTTTCATTGCGTCCATCAGCAGCTCCGATGGCGTGCTTGATCACAAAGGCTTCGCCGCCAATATTGTTGCTGGATCCAGGAAGAATCAACGACGTGGTGACGCCGCCAGACTTGATCACCTGGAGTTGATGATCCGTCGGCTGAATGCCATCGATGGATCGGACATAGGGAGTGATGTCTTTCGACAGCTCGCTGACATCCTCATTGCCGTGGAGTGTTGGCAGTGAGTGCACTGCAGCATGGCTGTGCATATCGATGATGCCGCTGGTGAGCGGCCGCCCACCCGCATCGTAGACGAGAACATCTCCGGGCAAGGAGGCTATCGCTATGGCCTTAGCGACCTGCTTGACTAGGCCGTGCTCAATGAACACGTCGGCTGAAATCCATGAATAGTCGGCAGACCCTTCAACCGGCTCCCCGACCCAAATAGTTGCGTTCCTGATGACTGTGGGCTTCTTGCCGTCCACGTAGCGGGCGTTCCGTGTCCTCCCGTAACCAGGCGGATCATTCGGTCGACTGTGCAGTTTTCCGCAAGTCGACAGATCCTCTCGCAGCTGGCGAGTTGAAAGCCCATGAATCGTAAATTCCGGCCCGGAGACGCCGCCCACGGGGTAAATCTGCCTCCATTGCGCGTAGACGATGAACGCGAGGCATGCTAAGCCAAGAACGCGCAATGTTCGCGACCTGCGGGGTAAAAGTTGGAGAGCCGGATGATGCCGCCGCCGCACTGACGAAGAGAGGATACGGCGACTTTCAGCCGCTGTCGCCGCTGGCGGGCTGTAGGGCGGCAGCTCATCTATCTTTTCCGCGCCTGTGAGTGGTGCCATTGTTTGAGTCGGTCGTCGGTGTCGGTGGCTGAGGAGGACGACAGAGCCACATGGTAGGTTTGAAGTCGGACAACAGGACACATACTGGTAACAAGGGACAACAATGGTGGCTCCAGGTCTGTTTGGGTGAGGGCGCCATTGTCCCCAGCTTCCAAGGGGGGCTTGATGATCGCGACAAGGATTTAGGACAGGGCTTAACTCGCCTAACTTAGTTCCGGGCAGCCCAAACTAAAACTAAACTCCCTCCCAAAGTACCAAAGCTCTGTTTCCGCAGCTGACGCTGTGTTGGTGCTTATGGGTCTGTCGGAACCTGGAACCACTGGAGCGTACATATATGTAGCCGTAGAGGTAGCTCTGTATGAAGACGCGGCATGGACTTTCACCTTACTGCATGCTCAGTAGCTAGCTCGTTCTTGTCTGTCATACGTTGCTCGTCCGGCGGGATGCCTCGATTGACTCTGGCCACTGACGCCATCTAGAATTGGACCCCGCTCCAATCACCGTGCACCCAGATGGTACAGCAGAGGAAAAAGAAATACCGCATGATGAATACGAGAGTGTTTGCCAGACTAACTCGGGAAGAGATGCCGACATCTTGAACCAGGCGCCAATGATTCAGATACGGGATCTAGGCTGTACTGCAAGAGCCCTTTCTGTTCACAATTCTGATGGAGGATACAATGTCATTTTCATCACATAGACTTGACCTTTTCATTCAACTGTGAATCCCTGGAGGGGTATCCCCCATTTCATGATATGTCAAGCTAACGTAGGTACATGTATTTGGTCTCATTTATCTACACTAGTGCTGCCGCTTAATGGGCCTCAACCAAAGTCTCCTTCACAGCCGGAGCTTGCTTAAGCTCCTCCGACACTTCAGGCTCGTGCGCCTTAGCGGTCGGCTGCGCGTACGGGGTCCACTCTTCATCAGCAGTCATACCGCCGTACAACATGGACGGGGGAGCAAGAGCCTGGATATCGGGGGTTGCCTTGAAGAGGTAGAACTTCTCATCGTGCCACTGACCAGCAGTGACGTATCTGCCCTCGCTGTCCTTGAACATGGTGTCGTTCTCGGCGCGGAGGAAGTAAGCGATGGAGTAGCGGTGCTGCTCAGAGTTGTAGGGGACGACGCGGTGGATGCACGACATCATGGTGTGGCCACTGGCAAAGCGGAGGGAGTCGCCAACGTTGATGATGGCGCACCCCTTCTTGGGAGCGACGAAGCCGAACTCCTTGGTGCCGGGAGGGCGGATCTGAAGTCCCCACTCCTCGGCGAAGAGGAGGGTGAGGGAGCTGATGTCGGTGTGCTTCTGGTGGCCGATCTGGGTGTCCTTGATGGGGTCGGCGGGGACGTAGTGCATCATTGCCAGTGTGGAGGTAGAAGGGCGGTCGTTGCGGTGGGCATTCTCGTAACGTGCGGCGCCGACGAGACCCATGGCGGAGGAAAGACCGGAGAGGACGGTCTTTGTGACCAGGTTGGATCCGGAGATGGCGTTCTTCAGAATTGCCTTCTCCTTATCATTCTGGAGGATCTTGGGGAACTTGGGGTCGGATCTTTGAATCTCATCACGGGAGACCTGGAGTGAAGTAGGTTAGCTGGAGCTCATATTTAACGATCCTAGGAGTTCCAGGATAATAGCTCACCTTGAACATCTCATATCCGTCTCTGGTGTTGGGAAGACCACCCGTTCGTGAGCCGACGGGCTCATATCTAGAAGTGAGTCATGAGCATTTTCTGAGCATTCCAATCTATTTGATGCGGCCGATACTTACCCGAGATGTGCGGTGATGAGACCGAGCTCGTTCTTGTCCTCGATAGGGGCCTCAAAGTAGCGGTGCATGAGCTCCAGAGTCCTTTGTTGGTCGTCGAGGAATCTGCTGCCATCGAGGCCGTTCAAGTCCAGGTAGAAGAAACCCTGTTGCTGGCAAATGCGGAGCATATTCTCAAGCTCAGCTGGCTCTTGGGAGAGGACGCGTCCAAAGTCCACAGTCTCCATGGGATAAACGGGGACCCTCTTCCCGGACCACTCGACGGTCTGCGGGACTTCAGTGGAGATACCCATTATGAAGCTGTGTGTAGGGATGCGGAAGCTAAAATTCTGGGTAGTGAAGACGGTCTTGGAAAATCGAGGCTACAAATCGTAGGCAGAGACTTGGTTTCGACAGGATGAGTTGCTCTCCCAAGCTTCAACCCCACCGGCGAGCTCTCCTACTTATACAATTCGAGACGACCAAGGCCCAGAACCCTGAAGACCTGGACAGCTCTGCCTGAGCTACACCTGAAGCTCCGAGTCTGATCTGCGTAGGCGCACCAACAAGACCCTTTGCCCCTCATTGTCAGCAACGCGACGAGATCCACACACATCATCATTTCTTATCCTCCTTCCAGATTGCTGTGATTAACAATGTCCCATTCAATGAGACCTAAAGTTTCATGCAATGGTGCGGGGTCTCGGGCCAATCGGCACATTTCTTCATATCACATGCGTCCCACGCCAATGAGACTATCACTGACAGCTTGAGGAGCTCGATGCCTCTTTCGTATCAAAAGTGGATTTCGTGCTCTAGCGCTGCTTGATCTGGTTCGTGATGGCGGCACTCTGGTAGGACCCCGCTGTCTCACACTACTCAATCGGATACGGTCCGTCTCATGCAGGGCGTAGGAATTGCACCATTTCTTGGCCATCTTATCATTTCTGGAAGAAGAAACCATTGAGTCCAGCCGAGAAGGACAGCGCCTCTTTTCAATCTCCAAGTTTAGCCAGATGCGTTTTGTAAGTACGTGGACGAGGGCTGTTGGCCTAGGCAACACCACATAAACAACAAACACCCCGCTCTCGGTAGATTTCCTTACATGCTTGGAGGGGCATAACTTTCTTCGAAATTGCATCCTGTCGGTCTTTTACCCGACACTAAGATTGCCAAGCTCGGCAGATGGCCCATCGTGCAATGTAATTGCTTATTCATTGGCTGATGACGGACAGAAGGGATTCACCACAGCTCACCAATGTCTCTCCGGTCACACGAAGCTGTGCTGAATTTCTGCAGCTAGGCTGACAACTTAGTCGCAGACAACGTGTCGTCCGCGTGGCAGAAACTTGGGCCATTGTCGAGACAATGCGATTGTCTTCTTGGTGACAATCGAAGAACCACAAGGGTTCCTCTGAGAGGCCGCCACCATCCGGGAGTATCCGCAAGAAGACCCCTGGCTAGGATCTGACACTAGGCGACCAACCACCCATCCCATCCATCTCAAATTGGCGATGCGGGGTAATCTCAGTGCGGTATCCGCGGGAGACGCGAAACATCTGCAAGCGAGCAGCGTTGCACACATGTAGTTGGGATTCGGAGGAAAGACCCCGACTACAACCCCCACGGCGATGGCTGACCGAGATGACGGAGTTAAGATGGATAAAAGTTGAGATGACATTTGACGTCGCAACAAACAATTGGCGATCAGTTCGGCATGAACACGTCGAAACTTGGCATTCTGTGGTGGCCAATGAGCGATCTGGAGTCGCAACCGAGGTTGCACTTTTCTCAACGACAGTCGCATTGGCCAAGGATGCACAATTAATAAAACAGGTTGGAAGAATCTTGGCTTGTATTCGGAGTTTCGTAGTTCAACTGTAAGTCCGTCTAGTTTGGCGATAGCTGTCAATAATTACTTGGTACTCTGCTTCAAGCATTGTAGTCCTTTCGTCGCAAAGCAACTCAACATCTGTTAGTTACTTCAGACTTGTTCATGGACATTATGACGCAACGCAATTACTTTGTAGCATTGTTTTGTTTGCAAAGGACGTGCAGTTCAGTGAAATTGAGCTAAAGTATTGCGCACATATGTCTATTCTTCATATCGATCTAACGGACTCAGCTCTACTCCAAATCCCAGACAGGAATCGTTGATGTGAAATACCCATCAACAAACTTCTCTCTATCGAGCTGGGCTTCTGAAACAGAAGATCCATTCCACCCCCTCCGACTCCTCTCTCTGAGTCTATTTGGGGCATCCAATACCCCAGCCAGTGACAGTGTCGCAGCAGTCGGCATCCTATTCAGCAATCAGTAACAAGCTTAAGCTCAAAAAAGTTGCAGCGACTTACACAAGTGGCGGACACAGGAGTGTTGGTGCCCTGCTTCATGACGTTGTAGCAGAAGTTGGCCGAGTTGGAAGCGCACCAGACTGAATCGCCGTTCTGGTTCATGCAAGACTTCTGGCCCTTGCCCCAGCAGCAGTCTGTCTGGGGGTAGTTGCGTCCGACTTTGCACTATTCTATTGTCAGCTGCTTTGTGACTGAGAAGGCTCGGAAAGAAAGAACGCTTACCTCAGCGGCAAGAACGGCAGGAACAGCAACAGCTGAGAGGATGGCGGTGATGACGACTGAGAACTGCATTTTGAATGAAGGTTGATGATCGAAATCTGATCTTGAAATGAGAGTTGGTATAGTAAAGAGTGAAAGACTGGTAGTTGATTGGATGTGTGAATGTGAGGATGATGAGAGGCAAAAGACATTTAGAAGGTGATGTCAACGCTTCTTATATCCTTCAAGCCTCGTAAATGTGTTTCCTAATTCTCCTATGCGCCCGACGCGGCCATATTCTCGGTGATCCCGATTCCACATTAGACTCACGAATACTCAATTCTTGACAGGATAATCTAAAGGAGTTTTGCCAACGCAATGAGACTGAGCTTGGTTCGCAGAAGGCGGTGCATTCTCTAACAGTCTAGTGCAGCTACGACTTCCGAGATAGGTAGATTCCCATCAAACCCCGGTCTCCACAACACCTCGTAGGGCTGTGAAAGTGCCGTGCCTGACTGCGGTACCACCCAGCGGTCCAAAACTACAATCCGAGGCCGCGCTATAGTTGCAATTGCAGTGCATGGATGGTCTTGACTCAAGCATTTTCGGCTCAAGAGGGCGCGATACCGAGCACCTGGGTTGATTAAGATCTATCCGTACCTGACTTGCATACACCATCACGGGCCATCCTCTGCTCTAGGCCGTTTGACACAAACTTGGCTTACGACGCACAGAAATTAGCTTTGCAGGGAACAATAGCTTAATGTGAGACAACGAGCACGGAAGCACGGCTGTCAGTTGATAGCTGCTTCATATTGCAGAGTCTAATTTATGGGGGTAGTTCACATAGGGATATCGATGAAATCTAAGTGAACCCGGCATACCGAGCCCGAGTTGTCAATGGAAAAGCCTCATTGGGTAGGCGAGAGAATGCCTTCAAGAGTCTTTGAACTTTCTTCTAGTCTCAACTCCTGCCAAGAGTCGATGTTCTGTAAGGGGTGGTGATGATAGACAAAGAATGAAGCGAAAACTCGTACATGGTGGAAGAATATTGCACAGACTTGTCCGGATAATTCTGCGACAGCTCAAGTTAATGTCTGATATTGTAGTCTTAACTATTGTCAGAAATCATTTGTGCAAGATGCTTATTTACTAGAAATTTTATTGAGACAATTTGTTTGCTATGCGTCTGTTGTTTACTCAGTTTCCTATCAGAGAAACGAAAGCTTGATTGTTTACAGCAGTCTGTCACTTGATCCCGTCGAGGTACTCTAAGGTGAAGATTTAATAGAGCGAGGAATGTCATTCTCTTGTAATCTGCTAGATATGCCATGACCATCTCCTTCTATCTAATTTGAATCAATTTCAATCCGCTACACCATCTATCCCCATTGTCTATCTATTTGGGGCAGCCGGTTCCCCAGCCGTTGAGAGTGTTGCAGCAGTCAGCATCCTGGTAATTGGTCAGTAAGAACTAGCTCAACTCGAATCAGTGTCACAGCTTACGCAAGTAGTAGACACCATAGCCCCATTGGGTCCCTTGACATTGGTGCAGTAGTTGGCGGTGTCGGCCTCGCAGAAGTACTATCCGGTCCGTCAGTATTGTTTTCTACCATTGAGCAGAAGACGTGTACACACCCGGTTGCTGTTCTGTCGCAGGCAGGACTTGTATCCATCGTTGCCTCCCCAGCAGCAGTCAGTACGAACAGAGCTTCCGATCGCGCACTGCAGCTTGTTAGCGAGCCCATATCATCTTATTGAGGCCTGTTGCGAAACACATACGTGAGCAGCCATGACGGTGGAGCTAGCGGTGGCAAGAGCGGCCAAGAGAATGTTGGAGAACTGCATTTTGAAAAATGGGTGAAAAAGTGAAGATGTAAGAAATCTTGAAGTAGTGAGAGACTGTGAGTGAGATCTGTCGAGTTTGACTGTGTTGTAATGATTGTGAGTGATGAGTTAGGAAAGTAGATGGCGAGAAGAGAGCCAAGTCGATGACTTATATACACGAGGGTATCTCTTCATCGCAAAGCACCAAGGTACGCAGTCTACAAGTTCATCTCCAAAACCTGTAAAAGAGACACAGATCATGGCGCTATGGCTGAGTCGGAATTCTCTTCGGCCAACACAACCACGGTAAACACGATGGATGCTTAGCCTGGTTCCATCACAAAAGCTTGATATGTTGGCATCTCAAATTCATCTGAAGATACGACCTGAAGTCAAGAGACAATTGTCAGGGATATCTAGTCAAGTTGCGGTGATGTGCCGAAGCTCTGGCCAGACGGTGGGGCATTCGCGAGCCCTGCGACGACTTGTCGAGCCAACAGAAGGCCCGAGTATGAGCTATTAATGAATACGCTTGTTCATTATACCTTGGTCTGCCGTCTAAGGTGCAGATCCCGTGAGGTAAATTCAACTCGCATCTCCATAGAATGCCGTGTCATGGTCGGTTTCGGATGCCCAAGCGGTAGTCGAGTCATGGCTCCGTGATAACTAAGCGGGGGTCCAATGGTTCGATTGACGTGTCCTAGATAGGCAATTTCAACATTTTCGTCATCTCAGCCACGTTACTAGAGGAACAAAGTTTGGACTGACTTGAAGATCCAGTTCGTCTTTACTTGTGAGGTTACGACTAGGCATCCCACCTCCTGCTCGGCATCCCCGCACAGCCGCCTTGGCTTGCGCTGTCAATCAACTCAAGACGGACATGATCGGCTTCCGGGTTCATCTAGTAAGACTGACTCGGCTTGATCAATTGCCTAGACGCTCACTTTCAAATGGTATCTTGCGGATAATATCGTGACTTGTTGTCATCCGTGCAGCCTGTGGGGCGTCTTTTGCCCTTTGATACAGCTCAGCCGCCTTACACTTAGCGGCTGTGAATCTTTGGTCTAGAGACTTTTCTTGCCTACTCCATTATGTTGAGTTTTTAGGCTTACTCTGAGACGCGCCGTATTGATTGCATTTTGCGCCTCTTTGATTATTCCGTAGAGTCTGCAGCATTCTTTACAGACCATCATGAATGGTCTGTTCTCGAGTCCGAAACCGAACCATACACACATACTCATTCCATGACCCGGCGATGCCGTCTTCGTGCATCAACTTTGGCATTTCACTTGGTATAAAGTAAGAGACGAATTCCCGCACAATCCAACTATTCTCATCACCACACTCACACAGTCAACTCACAGTCTCTCACTATCAACACACTCTCTCAACAATCTCACTCTCACTCACTTCGTTTTCAACTTCACAACTTTCAACCTTTTCAAATCATCCATCATGCAGTTCTCCAAGATCGCTCTCATTGGCCTTGCCTACACCTCCGGCACTCTCGCCGCCTCTGTGAGTCTTTCACTTCAGTTGAAGCGTGCCTTGTCCTAGTTACTGATAAAGAATACAGTGCCGCATCTACAGCTGGTTGAACGGCGAGGCCGTCCTAGACAACTGCTGCTGGGGTAAGGGCCAGAAGGCTTGCACCAACCAGAACAAGGGCGGCACTGCCCGTGGTACCAGCGCCGCTTACTGCGCTGAGCAGAGTGCCAGCTTCTGCGAGAATGTCATGCTCGGAGGCAACCCGATCACCAAGACTTGCGTAAGCTTTTCTCCTCAAAAGATTCCGGTTCGATATGGATAAGTACTTACTCACATTTGAAATCACAGGATGCCGACTGCTGCTCCACTACCACCGGTTGGGGTATTGGCTGCCCCAAATAAGGGCATTCGGGTTGGATTCACTGGAGGATACTAGCATGCTTTTTTGGTCCTTAGATAGATCAGTGAATAAGACAAGTTGACTCTGACTAAGTCTCAAAATCATGACTCTGATGCCCTTGTATCTCAACCTCGAGTTGTTCTCAATCTTCGTACACTACATGAAAGGCAGAGAATCCGGGCTGCTGCATAAAGAGGAACCTACTCGTACCTCGTGACTGAACAAGGCAGGTTACGAAAGCGACCTGAGGAACCATTAGTCATACGGAATACGCACGAATACACACATGCCGCCCAATTGCCTGGCCCAGGCCATAGGACGGAAATCGTCAGAGAAAGGCATGAGCGGCGTCTGAAGTGTACATGACCTAGTGGAGGAAGTATTAACGCGTAATTGGGTCCTGCAAGGGTTGCGAGTTCGAAAGTGGTGGTCCTACATAATGCCACAGACAGCTCATTTTTTTTTTGGCTTTTGGTCTTGGTCAAAACATTTCAGTCACGACCTGTAATGGTAAACTTCATTTACTTGAAGTCACATCACCAGAAAATTTGTCCCTATAGATTGACGGAGTTTGTGACTAAATTGCACTTGTCATTATTGATTTCTCTACCTTGCATGCGCCATCACCTATAGTAGGCAAAATCTTTACCAGGCCTCAACATCCTAATAATACCCAACGCTTTCGAGGCATTCATTCGTTGGTTGCCCACTTTGAACATTAGGCAAAAGGCCAGTACGCCAGTTCGTACACGTATCCGGTCGCCATCTTCGCGTGCTGCAAGACGTGATCGAACGAGACATACTCTATCGTGTCATTCGGACTGTGAATGTACGGGTTATGGTTGCCAAAAGGCGTCTCGAAGATGAACGATGACGGATAGCCATTGCGATTGGCAGACGCGTGGTCGGAGCAGGCATATCCGCAGACGGTCTCCTCGTAAGGGATATCGGTGTACTGAAGATGGCATCATTAGCGCTTGCACATCTTTGAACTCTTATGCCGGAGACAGGCTATAAGATTGTAGAAGTAGCAAATAACTCACAGTGTCAATGACGCGTTTCATGAACGCAACCTGGTCGAGGTCTACCCAGTCCGTAACCACTCCGAACCTCTCGACGCCATCGCGACCGACATAGCCAACCATGTCTTGCTGCAGCATTGCCACGACCTGACGATTGGAGGCGCGGTATTGGGTAAAGATGTCCTGGCTTCCGAGGAGGCCGGCCTCTTCGGCGCCGTACCAGTGAAACTCTAGGGTGTTCAGGATATCGCCAGACGCAATCTTCGGATCGGAGAGGAGGACACGAAGGACCTCGAGAATCATGACGGATCCGGAGCCGTTGTCATCTGGTACAGCGACATTATTAGTCTCTTCTCCGCCATCGATCGTGAAGCATTGACATCGAAAGTTTGGAACTCACCAGCACCAGGCGCACGGCCAGCGCCACGATCTCCAGAAATGACTGAATCAAGATGTCCACCTAAGACAACAGTCCGCTGGTTACGCCCGGGAATCGTAACAATAATACTGGGCTGCGACCACGCGGTATGACGCACGTAGCGGATATTGGCCGTAGGGTGTCCCGCAACATCCAAGACGGCGCTAATCTGGCCATACAGCCACTCTGCAGACTCAACGCCCGTCTTGGAGAGGTAGTACCGGTTGTGGAAGGACGAGAAGCGCTCGAGAT
This sequence comes from Colletotrichum scovillei, assembly GCF_011075155.1. NCBI lineage: Eukaryota > Fungi > Ascomycota > Sordariomycetes > Glomerellales > Glomerellaceae > Colletotrichum > Colletotrichum scovillei. The sequence goes on from NW_023336269.1 coordinate 564,222, forward strand.
GCGCGCGCATGTTGTCCTTGTTCAGCTTTGGAATCAGGGCGTTGACGTGGCATGTCTGATTCATCTGCGTTGGGAAGGGAAGGGCGGCGAGAAGCTTGAAGTCTGCGGAGGAGGTGACGGCGGGGACATCTGACCATTCTGTGATGTCGAAGAAGTGGACGCGTTTCTAGAAGTGTTAGCTGCGCTCGCGGGAGTGAAGAACGGTGGTCACCTACATCCATCATCTCCCATTTCTCCTCCTCTGTGACGGTGACTGTCTGGCCGGGAGCGATTTCCAGCGTGAACAACTTGTTAGGGTCACGAGGCGCGACAAACGAGCCGGCGGCCGAGGAGGCGGCAAGGGCCGCAAGGAGAGGAGTCAGGCGCATGGTGACAGCAAGGCTCCGCAGCTAGTGACGATGGACGATTGAATGAAGTCCTCCTGTAATGGGTCACACTAGGTTGCCTGGGCCCTTATATACTCGTCCCATCTTCCGAGGCGGTGGGTCGATGCATCAAGGAAATGTTAAAGCTCATCTCCTCACCAAGCAGCATATTACAGGGATACCACGATTGCTGACATCTGTACGGAGTAATACTTGAAGCTCGGCAGAGAAGTGACTCCAGTTGAGGGGTAATTGTATCTCAAGCGCAACCGGGGCAATGGTCCCAAGAGCGGCGCAACTCAATCTCATGTATGCCGAGAACTATAACGGGAAGCTGGAAACTTTGGAAAGCTTAGCTCGCATGTTGGCGGTGAGTTGAGCGCCCTAAATGCCAAAGGGAAGCCGACATTGCGAACTTTTGAGTTGGTAGGGCGCAAAAAGTTCCTCGGACCATACGTGAAGGTAGATCTGCAGTTCTGTAGAGCCATTGACCAATTACCGCGGCGGTATCTATCCAAGAACAACGTCTGTGCTGACAAGGCGAGGGGATGTTCACTTGGCTGTCAGCTCGTCCGAACTTCCAGGACGGTATCGGTTTTCCTCCATCATCTCTGTCGCGGCTCATGCAGCTCGAGACATACTGCGTTGTTTCCTTGTCAGGCATGGTGGATGTAAAGCCGAGAGTTCCGACGGAGAGAGATAATTTCTTGGAAGATGTAAAAACATTATTTGAGTGTCATCTCGAATGCGCCGAGTCGATGATGCGCCAAGAACATCTCTATTCGGAAGGTGACTTTTAGCCAAGACGTTGCGCGGGGACTTGCAACTGAGGGGTTGGAAACAAAAGTCAGCCAGGCTTTGTTTGACTTGCGGAAACAAACATCCTAGCACGCCAAGAGTCGCGTAGGATGATCATAGAAAACCAAAGCCCTGTGCGCGATCCGCGGGGATGGAGAATTTTCGAGATTTTGATGATGTTTGAGGGTTGTGTGGACAAGTATGGGAGGGCGGGGCCTTGAGGACTATGTCAACTCGTCCTTTGGAACCCCAAGACGGTTGATGACATTAGAGTACCGCTTCGCGACAGGATGTTCACGAGAAACCCAACAAAGGTTGTCTCTCAAATGGCCCCCATCCCTCATCCATGCCTTCGCGTAGGGCAATCACCAGCAGAAAACCTCGAACACACGCAGCAAGAGCATCATTGACCACAGTCCATCCAATCAATCGATACCACTCGACCCAAGACGGCGAGTACGGCGGGTACTTGACGCGAAAAACCCAGGATATCGCCACGAGAGTAAAGGTGATGCATTGGAAAGCGAGACCAGGAAGACTAAGGGCGCCTGCGTCGCCACCTTCGGAGCGAATCTCGTGTACTTGTGGAACTGCGGCGACGATGATGAATGCGGTGGATAATGGAATGAGGAGGACGTAATGGAGTAAAGCGAAGATATCCTGGGCCCATCGACGGGGTTCGGATCGGGATGATGGCAGGCTGGCGTCTATGAGGACTGGGATGATGCTGAAGAAAAGAAAGACGACGAAGGTTGTGATGGCGGCTCCTCTTTGGATTCTTCTTTCGTGGCTTTGAGACGTATTTCGAATAGGCAGAGTGAACCTGGGAGGAGAGGAGTAAGCCCGAGCTCATTGACAGCTTACAATCGCTTTTCAATCTTCAGGATCCTCACAAGTAAACAGAACAAAGCCAGACAATCATCAGCTGGCCGAGATTGAGCCAGTCGCCCACTGTGGCTGGGGTATTGACAAAGGCGTCGGGCCGAAGAGATGCGCCATTGTTGACGTTGAGAAAGAGACCGATGGTGAGCTGTTCTGTGGCGCTCAGGAGGTTGAAGAGCACGTAGTAGAGTGAAAGGCCGTTGCAGTGGCCTTGTTCGCGGAGTCGGTGGTATTGTGGTATAAATGAGATGAGACTTAGGATGCTAAGGGCTCTGATTGACTTTAGTCAGTAAATTGCAGAGAAGGGGATGCCAATTCCTAATCATCTGTAGGTAGTCCCCTTTTCATATCCCGGTAGCTTGTTGTTGTCATCATCCACAAGATCACAATCAACCGGGAGACGACTGATGGGGAGCTTGGGAAAGAGGGTAGCAGTAGCATATGGATAAAACTCAGTGGAAGGTCACTCACACTCTGGCAAAGTTAGGGAAGATATCAGGAGCCATCGTGAACATAGCGACAACGGAATCGCGACGCCGATATTTTGGCAATGACTCAAGAATGGTCGCCAACGTGAGGCAAATGAGGACCAATGTTCTCTGCTAGACGGGATGCGAAAACCCTCAAGGCATGACCAGTGAAAGTTGCGGTCAGTTGGCTGTTGTATGTTGCCATCGAGTGACCCTGTAGGATTTAGGCATCCCATCACGTGGGCTGTCAAGCCACGACAATTTGATTGAGTGAGAAAGTTCCGAAGGGTCCACACCTGCAACATCTCAAGCAAAGCAGTTAGCACGGAAGATGTCTGAAGTAACTCGCGGGAAGTCAATGGATTATTAGGGCTATCTCCTATCTCATCTATCGGAACTCCATGTATTATGGCATAGAGCCGCATTTCCTGATTCATTAATCCGTTTGATCATCTTACGCAGATCCTAGGCCAATAGCACGGCCAACCAAGAGCAAACAGAGCCAGGCCAATTTTCGACCATATGCAATTCTCATTCATTAGGTACCGTCGACCTACAGCTTTTAGAAGATGTAGAATTTTGCCATAGACTTCTCGCCAAACTGCCAAGAGAAGTCGCAGTCCTCTCCGCCCCAGAGACGCATTCTGGTCTGGCTGGGGTCGTACAGCTTGAAGGCCTTGGTGAAGAGTATGTCGAGGTCCATGTTACCGACGGTGGTATTCTGGCCCCAAGGCAACCAAGCTATACGGCAGGTGCCAACTTGGGCAAGGAGGGTGGCATGGATGCTTCGGAACTCGTCTCTGCTGAATTGGAAGCGGAAGCGGCGGATAGACATGAAATTACGGAGCTTCACACAGTCGGCGATGAGGGGCGAGTCGGGCTTGGCGCCGCCCCAGAACGTGATCTGCCCGTTGCATCGCTTGGAAGGGCCGAGGGGCGTGTCGTGTCTCTCCAGTCTGGCGCCAAGTGCCTTGCTGTCAGCGAGGTGAGTGCCGAGGAGGTTCTCGTTGAGCTGGGCTGTGATATTGACGCCGTTGCTGTCGGTGACGGTATAATCGACCCAGTTCAGCGAGTCATCCGTGTTGCTGAGGATCATGGCCATTTCTGCTGTGGCGGCCATGTCTTCGGGAGAGCCAGACTTGACCATCATTGCACCTTTCTCCGCGATCTCTGGGACGTCAATGGCAGAGATGAGGTCCCGCTTGCCTTCCTCGTAGCCCCTGGGGATGTGGCCCTTAGGAGCATTGACGTCTCTGTAGATGAGCTGGAACTCGCTCATGTGCTTCAAGTGAGTCTCTTTCGCAAAGCCACACATAGCGCCCATCTTACCAACGGTGTAGTCAGATCCGGATTGAGCTCCGTCCCAAAGAAGCATACGCTCAAGGAAGCTCGCGATGTCGAAGCCGGTGATCGTGATGTTATCGGTGGTCAGGGGACGCAAGCCGACGGCACAAGTATCGTGGGCGGTGATCGGGACCAGTTCGTAGTATTGGTCGCCAAACACTGCTACCTTGGCTGTGTTGGACTTGAGGAAGTCGAGAAGCTTCCCACAGTCCCTTCTGAGGGGGCGACCAGACTCTTGCCAGTCCGCGGAAAGCCACATGGCATCGCAGTAGGGACCTTCCTTTGGACCACCGAGTGTCAAGTCGAATTGGGGTTCGTCGTCCTTCTTGGAGGGGATATCGATGTCGGTGGTAGTGACAGTGTGGGCATTCCCACGACCGGAAAGGAAGGCGAAGGTGTTTCTGGGGATGTCGTCGAAAGACTGGACAATAAGAGGCGCCTCACGCTTGGAGTCGCGAGTGTTGAGGGTGGTGCTGTTGTTGTTCGAGATGAAGGCCGGTTCATCGAGAGGGCCGCGCTGTTGGAGTCTCCAGTAGACAGGAGCAAAGCCCAAATCGCCTTCATAGACAGTGCAATCAGCCTCACCAGAAGCAGACATGCGGCCCTTATCGGTCCAGGCCTTGCGGCTCAGAGATATGTCGAGGAAGTTGGCCATGTCGCCGCTTGTAAAGACGACGTTCTTGTGGACGGTGCGAGTGCGGTAGGCGCAGGAACCTACAAAGGCGACCTCGGCCCAGCGGTTGAGGTCGATCTTGTTGTCGAAGTAGAAGAAGACGGGGTGGCTGTGAGAGAAATCGTAGAGGGCCTGGCAATCATCGCGACGAGGAGTGCCTTTGTTGTCATTATCTTTCTGACTGCCGCGGACGGTGCAAAGCTCCATAAGCTTAGGCGCCGTCTTGATCTTGAAATGCTTGCCAATATCATCGGGGAGCTTCGAGACGTCGTCAGTCATGAACACGCCAGGAGCGACGTGAATCACGACATCAGAGCCGTTGGCTGCCTTGAAAGCGATGGTGCTGTACTCCGCGACAGGAGCAGGAACTTCAGCGCGGGTCTGCTCGAGCATAATGTGCTCGGAAGCAGTATGCTCGGGGACGGCGCGCGCGAGAGCCACCGCCGCAAAGGCAAGGACTGGCGCGAGAATAATTCGCATCGTGAGACTGGGGACGCGAGACCGTGTCTCTGGTCTGGATATTGTACTTTTGCTTTGCGCAGGGAGATTTGGAGGAAGCCAAGTCGCACAGTGATTAATGATTGGGATTTTAGGAAAGGGAGAGAAAGAGAGGGCCAGATGAGGAGTCGATGAGGGAGGAAGAGTGAGAAGTGAGGAGGAAATCTTCGTCCAAGGAGGCACTGACGGTGAAGTGCTTCTTTGTTCTGGTTTGTAGGGAGAGGAAAATAGAAACAGGGCTGCGTGGTGGGAGACTGAAGAAAGATACTCGCCTTGCCAGGCGGCTAAGAGGGAGATCACGGGACTGACTTGCTTCTATTTCCTTTTTGGGCAACTAAAGCGGTGAGAGAGCGGTGAACGTAAAGATTTTCAGATGAATATACGTCTACATCGAGGGAGGGAGGAGCCGCCGGCCTTGGAGGGTAGGTAAGTCGTGCCTTCCCGAAGTCGTTATTGCGGATCACCTAGTTTGCCCTATAAGGAGTCTAAGGTGAAGTGAGGTGTAGAGCGGTGAGATCACGGTATACAAATTACGTTGGTAAACCACTTCACGCTTGATATGCCGCATATGAGACTAGAAGCTAAATTGTAAACACAAGAATCTTGACTTTCGAGTCTTGATTTACCCACCTGAGGAGATCGTGCCTCGAGAAGCCCGATACGGGCCACCTGACGAGAAGGCCATGGCCAGAATTTGTGGAACTTCGCAATGTCATGGCGAGAGAAAGGAAACATCCAAGCGGAACAATCCCTTGCAGGCACTGAGAGACGGCGTGGTCACACAGACTAGGGTGCCTCAAGGTTGAGTACTTTACAGCTTTGATTGTTTATGCGTCAGAATGGGTGACTTGACTTCTTCGCTGCCAGAGAGCTGCACAAGTTGCTTTTGAGTTTGAGAACAATGATCTTACCCGTAGCGTCTTTCTTACTTGAACAGCGGTTTGGTCGTACAAGCTAAAGTATCATTCATGCAAGGACAACTAGCAAACCCCTCTGACGTCTACAAACTCATTGAATGCGATTTACAAATTGCGGGGTAATATTGTCGCTGCAGTGGTATGTTTGGTCTTTTCTATCTGAGCTGTCTAATGAAATGATGATTGCCTGTTGTAAGACCGGGAGTGTCATATAGAGTTGACGAGAACCGAAGCTTCAATGCTGCTAAGCACGAAAACTCTAGTTGGAGTTGGGAGCCTCTAAGCTGACAGAATCAACTTTATGTCAACCTCCTTCATTCATCATTTCCTACTTGGCAATCATATTCTCTCATCGTGTCCCGAATTGGATAGGAGAAGATACCGCGCAAATGGGCAGATCATTCCAGGGATACTGAAACGAACGAGGTCACAATTGACCAGCAGTTCGCAAGTTTCGATTCAGTCAGTAGTAAAAACCAGCTTCTCTAATTTGTTTTGAGATTGCCTCACTCTCGCTCTCACTGCTCGGCGCCTTCTCAATTCTCGTATAACATCAAAACTTACAGTCTGGGAATCGCGCATCGCCAAATTCACTCTGTCAAACCTTTGCAAACGAGCATGCCCGCCTTGGTTAATGGAAGCGTGCCTTGGAGTATAATAGTCAAGCGCTCCTGATATTAGGCAAGTAACGGTTTTGATGTGAGTAAATCGGGGAAGTAGAAAATACCAACTTAAACAAAGAACTTCTCTGATGAGACCTTTTCAACAACCAAGCTACAGCCTGCTTAGGTGAGGTAAGTGAAATGATACGTTCCCGGTTGTCTGCTCTGCAGTTACTTTATGGAATGCTAAGGCTTTTCCATAGATAAGAAACACGGTTGAGACAAATTTAATCGCATGCATTGCTGAATAAACTACGAGATGTTCGATTTCGAGACCGGATGCAATCGACATATGCTCGAGCACGATGATCCACTTCTGCTCCTCATGTGCACCAGCAATTCTCGAGTTGGAGCATGTTCGAAATACCCCTCAAAGATGTCAATCTAAGAGACCGTGGTCATCTATATGACAAACAACTGAGACCTCAATTGCAGAATTTTTGGCTTTCTTGTAGACGCTTTGTGTAAGATGCGGCTAATACGTAGTGCGCATTTAGCTGCCGCTGGCTCCTTGGACCTTCCCTCATATGAGCACAGCCACACAAAGGCTCAACTACAGTCTAGCAGTGGGATGCCGTAAACACAAATGATAGCTGTCATTGGAATTGAGAGTCTTAGTCAATCGTGCCAGATCGGGATATTCCAAGCAAAGCACCCAAGCCCCCCAAAAAAAAATCGGCTATCTATCCGGAAGTGGCACACTTTGGCTCTCATTGAATCATACCGTAGCTCATGTTCCCGCTGTATGATTGCCAACGTACGTCTGTTATGCATGTCAAACCTCTGAGTAAATTGGTTAGATATCGTTGTTAATGGAGCGGATCGCCGGAACCGGAACCTTGGACCGGGGGGCTGGGAATGTTTCCCGTCCGTTATCAAACGAGTCCGAGGAACCCCCCGCCAGCCGACGAGTCATTTTCACGCCTTTGTGCCCCGTCGGGCCCCGCAGAAACATGTCAACCCCATAAAATGATCCGGGGCCGCCATGCAATGCTGCAATAAACCGCAGCAATAAGCATGAACTAGCCAATTCCCCGGGTTGGGGTCTGTTGCTATGCCGTAATCTTATTCTGCCTAGACTAGTTGATCTACTCTAGCTATCAAGATAAGTATCAGATAAGACCTTTCCTCGACCATTCACATCCCAACACCAGCTGACAAACATTGAATACGGGGAGACTCGAGAACCCACACACCGAAGCGGCCCAAGATGGAGACCATCCCCCGGGACTTAACCACTAGGTCGGTATGGCTCTGCCGACGACGGCACTGGTCACTTTTTTGCCGAGCTGATAAGAGAAAACCCGAGAGCACGGAACCAGCGTTCGCCTGCCTTAGCCTCGAGCGCATTCGGAGCCCAAACCCACGTGTGATAGGACCCAAGCCGTCGAGATAAGGTCGATGATGATTCTCTGGGCAGAGTATTGGTCAATTGAAGCATCTTCCATGGTTTCTAGCGTTGAAATGGAAGGGCCGGGCGAGTGATTTTTCCCACAAGCCGGATATTGACACCGGAATCCATGGGAATTCGAATTGTTTCTTATCGCCTTGGCTACAGTCATGTATTCTCGCGATAAGTAGTATTCACTGCATGAACCGCTATATAAGAACCAGTAAGCAAACCGCCAAGTTTCGTTATTTGACCAGCCAGCAGAGCAGTTCAGAGCATCTCCCTCTCCTCATAGCCCCCATTGTCCTCTAGGTAGGAAGCCACTCGCAACTTCGGTGACTTTCCATAAGCACGACAATCAGCCAAGATGCAAACTCGCAACCTCCTCCTCGCCGCCTCTCAGCTGGCTCTCGGCCTCGCGGCCCCGGCCCCGCTCCCGGCATACAACCTTCTCTCTACCCGCGAGACGCACTACAACGCCAGCCTGCCCAACATCACAATCTTCGCCACGGGCGGCACCATCGCAGGCTCAGCCTCCTCAAATGCCCAGACCACAGGCTACCAAGCCGGTGCACTCGGCGTCGACATCCTCATCGCGGCCGTCCCGGAGCTGTGGAACGTCTCCAACGTCAAGGGCGTGCAGGTCGCCAACGTGGACTCAGGCAGCATCACCCCTGGCATCCTCCTCAACCTCACCCGCCTCGTGCAGGAGGCCCTCGATGATCCCTACTGCCAGGGCGCCGTCATCACTCACGGCACCGACACCATGGAGGAGTCTGCCTTCTTCCTCGATGCCACCATCAAGAGCGAGAAGCCCGTCGTTGTCGTCGGCGCGATGAGGCCCGCCACCGCCATCAGCGCCGACGGCCCCATCAACCTCCTCGAGGCCGTCACCCTCGCCGGCAGCCCCGCCGCCGCAGGCCGCGGTACCATGATCGTCCTTAACGACCGCATCGGCAGCGCCTACTACACCACAAAGACCCACTCCAACTCCCTCGACACCTTCAAGGCCGTCGAGCAGGGCTACCTCGGCTTCTTCCTCGACATCAAGCCCGTCTTCTACTACCCTCCCGTCCTGCCCCTCGGCCGCGCCTACTTCAACGTCACCGAGGCCTCCGCGCTTCCCGAGGTTGACATCCTCTTCGGCCACCAAGCTCTCAACCCTGCCCTCGCCACCGCCGCCGTCGCCAGCGGTGCCAAGGGTCTCGTTCTCGCTGGTATGGGTGCTGGTGGGTGGACTACGCCTGGCCGTAACGCGCTCAAGACGCTGGCGCAGGAGAACGGCACTCAGATTGTTGTTTCCAGCAGAACCATGGGTGGATTTGTCGAGGACGACGATGCCCTTAACACGTATGGTGGCTGGAACTTGAACCCCCAGAAGTCGCGCATCCTGTTGCAGCTTGCGCTTTACTCTGGCTACAGCTCCTCGCAGCTCGAGACGCTGTTCAAGTTCGCGCCTTAGATGGCATGAGACATGACATTGAATTATGAGATTATGATGCATAGATATAATAATAGAGAAATAGTAATTTTTATCATTACACCTGGTCAATTGTCGTTGTGTATGAACTTTTCTTCCGACTTCTCTCGACTTGCCAGATGCATTGAGCATATCCTTCCCGGTAACGCCGGGCGACTTTGTGATGCCAACAACCATGTTCGTCTTCTCTATTTCGAGTTCCGGAGGACTTCAGGTGCATTGCCGAGGTACTGCTTCGATCACCATCAAATCCAGTCAAAGATGAGATCTGCTCATGTAATCTCAGCTTCCAGTGCTGTTGCAAAAGTGCCAAGGCAGCCCCCGCCGCCGGACAGGGATCATATGTCCTTCTTCAAAGAGCTCTTCTCCAACTCAGCAACCTTAGCAAAGACCCGCTTTGTCTCCGCGCAGCTCTTGATAATGAGATAGAAGGGAATAATGATCCAAAAGGCATTGAAGAAGACGTAGTAACACCAAAAGTAAAAGTCTTCAGGTCGGCAGTAAATCATCTTGGCAACGAGCTTGTCGAACGAGCACGTCGCAAAGTACAAGACATCGCCGTAGAGTTGCCCGAGACTAATGATAATCTGCAGCGGGTGGCGGAGAGGGTGGCTGGTGACGATGAAGTATGCGCACGCGAAAGACAGCGGACCCCAGCAGAAGGCGGTGATGGTCTCCATGCAAACGATGAAGGAGTCCTGGGTCAGGTAGCGGGAGTCGGAGAGGGAGTATTCTTTCCAGAGCTGGCCGAAGATGTGTAGGGAGGCTGGCATGCTGGATTGATTGTATGAGAAGTAGCCTGATCGGGTGTTAGTCGAGATGGTTCACACGACTGTCTAGGTCACATCTAGGGGGTCGAGCATAAATGGCTAACCTTCGAAGAAGAGATGGATAAAGGCGCTGAGAGTGAACCACAGTGCCGTAGCGACCTCGCCATTCGGGAGGTTTGGGCTCGTTTTTTTGATGATGCGATATGTCGGTACGAGGATAGCGGTTGCCCCTGCGGCAAACATGCCACGCAAAGCATGCGCGCCAAACGTGTTGGCAACGTAGCCTGGGAGTACAGCCTCCGCAGGGAAGTAGGGGTGGGCCGGGATAGTGGCGTTCATGACGATTTCCGCAGCCATGGTGGGAATCTTCTTGTTTCGTTCTTAGCCTTTAATTCTGTTTCCTGGTAAAAATCACTTACACTGAAGGGAAGTTCGTGAGCTTTATGGATGTCAGTCGAAGGATTCATGATCCAAAATTCCCACGCTTCGCGATCCACTCTGCCACAGCCGGGAGAGCTGCCATCCGCGTCGTGCGATTTTCAGCTCTTGTTCGCACAGAGACATCTGCCAAGTGCTAAGCAAACTAACATTCTATTGGCCAGGGTCAGCATAAGCAGCCAAGCGAGATTGCACCCGCGTCGTATTCGGGTTCAAGCATTTCTGTCTTACAAAATCACGGCTGAGAGAGTAGAGGAGACCCAGGAGAGGACTTTAGTGCTATTCTCCGGGGCCGCCAGGTGCAAAAGCCCGATCCGGGATCCACACCTGGAGCCCGAGTCTGCCGGCGCCCGAAGGTCCAACACCGGGCTGTTCCACCGAGTGAAACATGACACGGAAGAGAACGCACAGCTTTTTGAACGTTGAACGTCTAAAATCTTTATCTAACTATCTATGGACTGATGATTATCACTTGTGAGTTGGGTATACCATTACAATCATTACACCTCGTCACCCAATAGAGCGTCGAGTCTCATTTCCATTACCAAGGCCTTTCAGACGTCGCCCTTCTTTTCCCCCTTCTTCTTACGGATATCGACCCAGCCCATACCCCACGAAAGCACAAACGCGAGACCACCAATTCCGACCATGAGGTAAAATACATCACCAATACTCTTTGAGTACGCCACCAACACCCCAGGCAAATCAACCTCCGGTACAACAGTTCTGAATCCCGTGCCGCCCGCAGCCAATACTGTCTTCACGTCTACTGCCGGAGCGTACTTTGCCAAATTCTTGCCCAAACCTTCGCTAAAAATGACTTCGCCTGCTGTCAGGAAAATGGCACCGCCAAACGTTTGCATGAAGACAAGCATTGCCATCGATACGGAAAGGGTCGCCGGCGGTATATTGGCTTGGACGGCGATGATGTGCTGGAGAAGCGTGAATATTAGCTTAGCCTTTCCAAGTCGAATGACACCGTATCTCACCATTTGCATACAGGCACCACGGCCGGCGCCGAGGAGGACTTGATAACCAATCCACTTGGCAGAATCTGTAGACGGATCCCAGGTAGAGATAAGACCGTTACCGATCGCCGATAAGACGGAACCAAATACAGCCCAGGGAAGGTAATATCCCATCCTGCCGACTAGGTTGGATTAGTATCTCCATTATTCCATAGTCGGATTGCAAGAACGCAATAGCCGTCAACTTACCTAAAGCCCCTGACGCGACAGCAAAGACCAACTGGGCAATGATAGTTGGCAAAAAGTGAACGCCACCCCGGAACGGCGTTTCACCCTTGACGCTCTGAAAATACATTGGGATGTAGTAGCTTGACACCTGTGTAATGCTCATGTTCAGGGCTCCAACCAGACTGCTCGTCAAGACGATCCTATTCTTGAATAGTCCCATTGGGACCATGGCTTTCTCGTCGCCTTCCCTGTGCTCCCAAAAGATGAATAGTCCAGCGGTCACGGCAGCGCCGACGAACAAGCCGATAACTACTGATGAGTCCCAGGTATAGTCATTGCCACCGAATTGTAGAGCGAGAAGGAACATGATAGCCGCGGGAGCGAAGAGGGCGAAACCGGGAAGATCGAGGTATCGGGGTATCTGGACGAGAGAGACTGGCTTGGTGATCTTCGACGGGATGTGGATCAGGAAGAGCATAGCTGCGGTGACTGCACCAATTGGAAGGTTAATGTAGAAACCTGTTTCAAGTTAGTATTATTTCCATTTGCAAGTTGTAGTCCATCAAGCAGATCAATGAAGGAATCACACTAAGAAAGGAGTATACTTACACCAACGCCAAGTCGTGTACTGCGTCAAGGCACCTCCCACAAGAGGTCCAGCGACAATTCCGATATTCGAAATACCAATCATGATCCCAATGATCAATGGTCTCCTTTCCAACGGGACAGTGGCGCCGATGATTGTCAACGAACCATTGAAAAGTCCGCCAGATCCCATGCCTGAGACAGCCCGTCCGATGATGAACAGTGTCGAGGAATTAGAGAGGGCGCAGATAAGAGATCCGGCCTCGAAGACGAAGAGGAAGGCAAGGAATATTTCTTTCGAATGACGGTGCGTGTAAAGCTTGCCGGCCAAGGGCTGTAGGGCGGCACTATTTTGAGATACATGTCAGCTTTGGTGATTCGAAGAGCACTTGGCTCGGAGATTGCCCCGTGTAAGAGGCATAGAGTTGACATACCCACAGAGACTATATGCTGCTCCATACCATCCAACGTCAGAAAGAGAGTTGAACGCTGTTGTGATCTCCGGAACGGCCTAGACCCAGTGTCAGACTTGCTATGAGCACCTCGTCACATCTATCACTTGACAACCGTACCGTAGTGATAATAGACATGTCCAGCATCATGAGAAAGACAGTGAGCGTCAGTGCCGCCAGGACAAGGATGAGCTTGAGGCCCTCGATGTATTCCTCCTCGGCTTCCTCTTGGTCTGCCGTGCTTCCCTCATCTTTGGTACCGCTTTCCTTCTTATCCGTCTTCTCAACATCCGAGTCGTTTGATGGTGACAGTGGCTTTTCCGACATGTTGAGAACGAGAGGAGTGGTTGATGGTTGTGTCATGGCCGATGCCGGTGATGTGAAGCGGGTCTCGGTGAGCTCGCTGGAGCTTTGTGAAGTAGGCCGGTTCATGTCAAGATCTGGAGAAGATCTGGTGAAATGTCTGGGCATCAAGGAAGTAGTATGGATGAACCTTGGTACATCTTATGTAGTAGGTAAAATTTACTTCCAAAACATCAAGACACGCTGATGCGCACGCATCTAAGAAACCCTTAGCCCGCATCTGAATTCCGTCTCGTAAATCCTGACACCCATCCTTAACCCCGTCAAGTCAACAACGAGCAAACGCAAGCCGGCATTTTCTGTCACTAACCCGCTCTAGGGTGTCCAGACTCGCTTAATCCGGGTCACAGTGTAAGGCTGACAATAGCGCAATTGCTGCACATCCGGGGTTCACACTAACCCCGAGGAGACTTTGGTAATACCTAACCCTTCACACCACATCAAATTTCCGTTCACACGCCAACGATTGGTCCCAACAGAGTGGAACTTACGGCTCGGGCATACTTGCCCCGTTCTCAACTAAGCTATCTGGTCATTCAGCTTACTTTGGAATGCTTACTTAGTGCGCTGGCTGTTTTATTAGCCGTTTGTTGGTTTTGAATTCGGGAGGATTCGACTAGCTGCATACAGAGAGAGATTGATTACGAGTCAAAACCCCCCAGCCGGGATTTGGTGCCACGAGGATCTTGAAATCCGTCCTGTCAGCCATCCCGTTTCGATTTACGGCCGATGCATCAATAGTCCGAGCCCACTCCGCCTGGCAGTTGGTGTTTTCCAGCAAACGATCCGGATCCGGGCTTGTTCGGTGCATGTAGCCAGAACTCGGAGACTTACTGCATTTTGGGGTCCCGATTTGCCCGACGATCAGACGGACGTAGCGGCATATACCTATGGGCTGAATTCAAGTTCTCATCTGTAAATCGCATTCGCTTCATGATCCCAACAGTCAATCGCACGTACTCGCACTGGGAAATCGGCGGACATAACATGTTTGGCATCAACATCACTCCCTTGGACAGATTTTACGAATCGACCCTCCGTCATATCCTACCTAGGTAAGACGCAAAGTCTCACTGCATAATTACGCTGTATGACCACTGGCTATTTCTCACTGGTGACCTGAAATTGCATTCGATTTTTTCCGCTAACGATACATTGCTTACCTATACACTGGAAGCAGCTACGAGATCAGGTGAGGTAGATCCGAAACTCGGTTCCTCCCGTAAGTTGATTAAATACCCGGATTGATGAAGATCAAGGAGCCACTTGATGATGACCGCTGTTAGCAACAGTCCTTCAACCCAATCGCGGATAATTACATGTATAATACTAGACCGATTCCTCATCAGCAAGTCCTACATTACATAATGTCACCATTTTCTTTCAGAAGAACGAATCATCTCTCCGCGGGCCCTTCGAGTTGGGGCACTTTACGTCCTCGCACCATTCAATGTACCTGGTTCCTTCATCTCTTCGATAAGTCGTAGGATCTATACTTTCTTCCCAACAACGCACCGTATCCCATTTGTTGAAATCCTTTACTTTCACTGTTTTCTGCCCTTCTAGAGTAATTCGAGACTCTTCCAATCTCCAAACGTATTCAAAGTGATAGGTTTTACAGCTAGCCACATGCGTGGAACCTCGGGGCAGATAGGGAAGTGTGCCGTGTGCCATGAACGTTCCTCTGAGATTGGGATGATGTGTAGCATAGCATGCGCAACACTCCCTGTCAGCTCTCGTGATGGTATGCTGATGACATTGTCGCTGGGGATTATATGCACCTGCCTCCCTGAAGCACACGCAGAGGTGCCAACTAAACGGCGCCATGAATGCTGTGTCTGTAAACATCAGATGAGGGCAGCAGAAATCGCCAAAGCTTTCTTGCAATCGGCTCAGAGCATGACGAAGAAGCTCTTTCGTCACAACTTCTCCCTCTCTCAAGTTCAAGACTACGAGCTTCCAGCCCAACTCAAAATTCAAGAAGGAGTCACCGGGAGTATAGCGGTGTTGAAGCTTTTTTGGCGCATAGATTATTGCGGGGGCCTTCCCATGCTGTCCAACTCTTTGTGCGCATGCTGGGTAATCTGAGAATGGGCTTCGTTGGAATATTGCCTTGATGGTTTTCCATCCTGGTTCTTCGGAGTTGTAGGTTGCCACATGTGTCCAGAGTTCCGCCCAGGAGATCTGAACGTGCGAACATAGTTTCAATTTTTCTTCGTGGCCAATGCAAATGCGGTGATCAGTATCAGGACTGAGTTGATCACTGGAGAAATAGGCCAAGTCGTGTCCCGTCTCGCAACCGTAACAATAAGGTCGCAATCTTGGCGGGTGCTCCGATCTACCAAATGCGCGCCATAACGCATTGTTACGTGCTTCCATCGAGTACAAGCGGTGGTGGTAGTCCTCTCTGGTCTCATCTGAAAGTCCCAGGCAATGTTGTCTCAAGTCGTAAGCCGCGCCCCCAACAACAGGCCGGCCGCGGTTTTCGCTGCACATTTGGCACAGAAGCTCGGTTCTGCGCAACTCTTTAATTTCCACAAGCTTGTCAAAGGAAGGCCGGAACAATACTGGCTGCGAGAAGCGGGGTGGGATGTTCGGAGCACTCAAGACTGCCTGCATCAATTGTTGGAGCTGTTGGGCACTAGTGAGTTCGAGAATAGTCCGAAAATCTTTCACCGATGTCAGTTGTAAGAACTCCCGCGATGTATGGCGAAGTCGATAGATGTCCATGGGCTCGAGGTGGTGGATTATCCCGAGTACAATCTCGCGAGGGAGCTTGTATAAGATGCATTGCTCCTCATTTCGTCGTTGTCTAATTTCCCAACTGACTGATCATGATAGCCGGTGTAAAAGTCCGAAGAGCCATTCTTGGCGATCGTCTCGGGACCCTGGAATGTGATGATTCTTTCGTTGAGGACGTTGTGACCTCCGGTGATCCCCATTGAGTCCATGCTGAGTATGAGGGGCTGCTTGTCCTCCAATCCAGATGCCGTGACGTCTTCTCATGTGTTTGATACTAGAGATAGGATTGTCCTCGATTTCAAACCTACTGTAGTTGATGCAATAAAGGCTCTTCAGGGTATGTGTTGGTGTTCAGGAAAGAATAAGACATAACATGACTAATGGTCACTTACATCCTTCATGATCTTTATGGAAGACAAGACGAGTTAATCTCCGATACAGATTGGAATGAGATATACTGCCGCACGGCAAAAGTCGAATTCTTTGCCAGTCTCCGTTTTAACGAATTGGGAGTTAAACAACAGGGAAATAGTGGGTGCAACGGAGAATGGTTTCGCGTCGCTATCAAGGTACTACCACCAGCTGGTGACCGTCAAGCTCCTACATATGACCCTCACCACACAACCATGATGACCTGGACTATCTAGTTGATAACCACGCATGCAGAAAATCTAATATCAGTGTTCACGCTATTTCTATCGCAACGGCCAGTGTACAGCTTTCATACGGTCAGTCATGCGCGCTAGACAAATTCATACTGAAGAAGGGTCATCGTACAGGAGAGTTGGGTCCAAAGTAATTGCCGCAAAAAGCGTACCAGCTTCACTTCGATTCGATAGGTAACGGAGACTCGCGCCCGTTGTCGGTGTATGGCGCTCAGGCCGGGCAGATCTAACGCTGGGCGAGGGGGGCGTCGGCCATGAAGGGGAGGACAGGGCTGCCATGAAGAATTTCATTTTGTCCGGTTGAAGGAGTCGATTGAGGTGATTGTCTGAGTAACTCAAGCATTGGCTGATTACAGATCATATGGACAGGCAGTTGAGAATGGTATTGTTCTTATAAACAATGAAGACGCTGTCACTTACGCCTCTACGCCGTCATCCGTAGGCCCTATACGTATAAGCTCCTCATCAGATTAACATATGATCCTAGAAAGGGTTGCCTGATTCCAACAACAGCGCGCTCGGTTCCAAGTTGCCTCTTTACGATTTAAGGTAGTCACCTCTTTCGTCCCTGCTCAAGCAACGCGGTGCTGATTCTTGAAGTATGTGAAGTGAGTGGTTCACTGTTCAGAAACTAAAGTTTCTTGACGCAGTCAAGGGAGAGATACCCTGGTTCCTGTGGGGAGCGTTACACCGCATTGGGTCAGCACTGTAGCTACATCCGCCATCTATTTCGTTGGGTTACCACGACATGGTGGAACTTCAGGAAGCGACAACGACAGAACTATCTCGGAGTGAGAACACCTAAAACATTAGTTGGTTATATCATTCAAATAAATGCAACGGGGCTTAGGTGGCGCCCGACGTTATCATTGATTGTGTCGCTGACAGCTTCAGTCTATACTGAAATAGTTTCACTGACGACTAACGGTCTTCAAAGACTATGTAGATTCAATGTACGGCGAAGGAAGTGGTCCAGACGCCAAATTACAGCAACCACTATCAAAAACACCAGAAACCCGGGCTGTGACTACGTAACCGTCCGACTTTGAACTAGAAGAATTGGGATAGTCAGGTTCTTTGCCCAGCAGAGAATAGCTCCCGCAGTCAGCAGTTAAGAGTTCTCAAAGTGGCAGACGACTCTTTGGCGTAGCTGAAATTATCCCAGCCGGAGTCTCTTCCCTTTTCGTGGAGGATCTAGAACGGAACTCAGGAATACGAATCAAAGAATACGGAACTTGGTTCGAGCGATACGACTTCGTTGTAGGCGAGCAACCCCTCATACTTCAAACGCCACATCACCTTGCCATCTCATATGATCATGTCATGTTTTGTCAGTGAGGACAAAATTAGAATGAAGAACTCAAACAAAGTAGCTAGTCTTTGTACCCTTGCAGCAGCCCCATTCTACCTAGTTCAGTCGAAGAAACATGAACCCTGCCTGTACAACAACTCTTCCGCCCGTCCTAGTTCGCTCACAATCCGTTGGACTTTTCCTTTCTTCAGAGATCAAAGAAAAGTAGAAACATCAGGAATCGATGACTCGCCCAAATTCAATGCGATCTAGATGCAATCAAGTCAGCCTGTGCCCTCCCCGGAAGAACGACCAGTGAGGACATGAGCTTAGAAAACTCACCTTCTTGCCCCTTCCACTCTCCATCTCCTCGAAAGCCTTCAGAATCGCACGCTTCCTCTCCTCACTCCGACATTGAAATCTCACAGGCATATTCTTCCCCGGGTTTCCAGGCAACGAATCAGCGTAATCGGCAAATTTCAACGGCGTTTTGGCTCCCTCGGCAGGCAAGATTTTGAATGCCCAGAGGATACGCATCATTGTTACGACGGCGGAACGTTCTGCGACGGTGTATCCGGGGCCTTTTCACGCGCAATCGATGTCAGTGGTGAGTCAGTTTGGCGAGGTAGGATAGGTAGAAGGCGGAGGTGCAAAGATATTGTAACGTACAAACGCGACGACCGGCGCCGAAGGCAAAGTGGTCTCTCTTTGTCGGGTCCTGCGCATTGATGCTTTCCATCGTCTAGAAAATCGTATCAGTTCTGGCTTGACCTCGAGATCCACATTGAGGTACTCACAGTAGTCTCGTCATCCTCAAACCTCTCCGGCCAAAACCGATCAGGATCTTCGTGTCTCACGGGATCTCGACTGATCGCACTTTACCCCATAGTCAGCGACAAGATTTCAATCTCATGACAAGGAAACTCGGCCTTACTATGCGTTAAGATGAATTCGTGCCCCCTTGGGAAGCCTGTATTCCCCAACCTCCACCTCCCGTGAGGTGATGTGAGGATGGCCTAGCGCCACCGGTGGCCTCCACCGCCATACTTCCTTGAGGAGCATGCGGATGTATGGAATTCGCGCATAGTCTTCGTATGTTGGTGGTCTATCGCCGACAACCTTGTCTAGAAGGCATCAGCTGGTTAGCGAACGAGGTTTCCAGGAGAGTGGCCATTGTGTGGTCAACAATGTGGAGATTGATGTTCTTCACGTACCTATCTCAGCTTGTGCTCGGGCCTGAGCTTCGGGGAACTGCAGCATGGCCTCAACGAAAGACCACGTCGTCATCCGGCTCTAGGGGTTTGTGTCAGCTATCAGATTGCAGTTCGGCAGTGAATTCAAGAGCCAGGATACGGTGTGTGTCAAGAGTTACTCACAGTATCTGCTGAAGCAACAATCAAAGCAGTGCTTAAAATCGCGAGCTCTTCCTTACAAGACATGCCCTTTGTATTATCATCGGCTAGAGCAGCACCCAGAAAGGTCCCGTCGAAGGAGGTATCTCCGCTTTTCATTGCCTCTTCGACAGTCTACCGCCGGATTATCAGTCAATTGTATGCTCAAGGCATGTCTCAATACTTGAGTATAACGGGTTCCTGGTTTGGCCTCACCTTGACTCGTCTCATTCCCCATGAGAGGTCACGTCTGTATCTTGCGCGCCCATGTCTCTCCCAGGGCTTGAGAAAGAGAGGTAAGTTTCCCAAAGAAGGGATGAGATCGATGATATTGGCGCCGGGGAAGGTATCTGCCGCGAATTGTCAGTCTACTCGAAGACGTGGCTTTTGCAGCAAGTATTAGAGATGGCGGGCGTACTTATAATTTGATATTCCGATTCTGCGGTCAAGACCGTCAGCAAGTGTCTTAAGCACCTCGGGAAGCCCATTGCGGATCTTCACACACCTTGGAGAAAGTCGATAACCCAGTCGTTTGCGTCGGACACCTGCAACAGACCCCAGTCAACACCTTGCCCCTTTACAACACAAGTCTTAGGCGATATCTCACATCCATGCCCATAATCACCATCGCGAATGCGCTATACGTATACCTCTCAATACCTCTCAAGAGCTGACGCCCCGAGAGTCCGCCTGACGTTTCGAGAACGTTATCGCGAAGGAACCTCATTGTCTCGTATTCTAGAAACCTAGCATGCCGTCAGACCACTGCATGAGTAGGGTAGCGGAATCGGAAGTGAAAGATAGCTTACGGCACAATCTTCCCCGCTTGTTGGGGGCTCGTGAGAAGCTGCTGAATCACCTTCCTCTGGTTCTACAGGCATCGGGAGTTTCAGTCAGCATCGTTCAACAAGAGATCACAAGATATTTTACCTTCCAAGTTGGATCACTCGCATCTAAGAATAATGTATTAAACCCATTGTTCAATATCTCATTCGACATGATCCATACGGGTCGATCCGCCGTTACCGCGGACTTTTTATCGAAAAGCTCCTGTTCTCATTGTTAGAATCCTAGCCGTCTCGCACAATAATCCCCTCTGGACAAACACACGCCTTTTGGCGTTTCCACGGTCAGCTCGAAAGAGTTACAAGCTTACCTTGACGAGAACATCAGAATTGATATAATAATCAACAATATACCCCGTCCTCACCCCAAAAATAGGGCCAAATTCCCTCGCCCACCCTTCCAGCTTCAAGTGCCATCGCCGCGCTTTATTCTCTCTGATCAAATCCGTCAAGTGGCCCAGAATCGGCTTTGAGGGCGGTTGAGGCGGTAAAGGTAGCCCGCTTGCTCCACTCGTCGTTTTCGTCCAGAGAGATAGGGCCACTGTCGTCGTGAGGATGACGTAGATCAGAGAGGCTGTCGGGTTGGAAGTTACAGCGTTCACGATGCGGGAGGAGAGTGCCTGCATGGCATTGGTGATGAATGAGCCCATTTTCACAGGGAATATGCAAATGCCCCGTGTCTGTTCCCGAGACAGGAGTAAACAAGACACGCATAGATGGAGGAGAATTCGTCGAAATTTGTATGTATTGCGATGTTTCCCATGATCTTCTAGTTATCCCGACTCCGCGATGGACCGTCACAACAGCATCGGATTTCCCGCCATTCGACGACCTGGTCGGCGTTGCTGGTTTACAGTTCACCGTCCTAGCGACTTCGACATGGATTTACCCCAGGTTTTAGGATGAAAAGGCTAACCCCCACCGGCATTGCCGCCCGGCCTCCGGAAGTGCGGGGGTGCTCGTCGACATTTACTGTGCTAGGACTGCGGGACCGCAGCCGCATAAGCGTCCGCTCTCCCGTAGATGGTAATGATACATGGACGATTGGTGATTGGACTGGTACCAGCAGCGCCATATTGCATGTGCCGTTAGGTATCCGATCGCTTGTGACCCTGGTGGAGCATGTTCGCAGTAAGGTGTGCAGGCCACCTCGTATCGGCAAGACCATTAAACCGACTGGAAGCCAGAAGCCCTGAGGAGAATCCTGTGTATGTACGGGGTGTCGGCCCTAATATAGCCGTTCCAACTCGGATATCCCGAAGCTCTGTCCGTCAACCTGCAAATGACAGTGTATAGGTGGTCTGAATGGAAGTATTCAGAGCCTCTTCCTTCCGTGTCGTCAGCCCGCTCGTATTCCTCAGCGTATCGTTCGAGGGGCGTAGGAACCAAGCCGAACTCGGGGAAGGATCTCTCTGTCCAGCTCCTTACGGAGTCCCCACCTACGTTACCGATAACTCTGACTCTGACTCTGAGTGAATCCCTCTCACTACGTTCCTTCAGGACCATCTGCCTTTGACTTTCTCTTAACTCACCTGCAACGATATTTCTCTTCGTATTGACGTGGCATTCCGTAGTCCAGGACTTGCACAGGAAGAATCCAGTTGCGACAGGGAAAAGATCCTCAAAGACATTATAAACTAAGCAAGCATCTGTATGCTTGCACACGGTTCTTACATTACCTTTACAGGTGCTTTCTTCAACGTAGCAGACAAAGATATGCACGCCCTGGCAGAAACATCGCCGTCTGACTTTGACCGCATTCACTTTTTATCACCTCGAGTTGCCTCCATTTGCATGAGTCGATTTTCGTTATAGGCGAGGTGGTTGTTAAGCTATTGATAATCTAATTCCTGTTGTATCATTCTGGCATTGACACACTATCGCTAATAAGAGAACTTGGGAGGTAGAAATCGCAGACTGAGCAAACGAATTCCGCTCTAAAACATCCAGATATCCTACTAGAAGTGCCCGTATCCAATGTCACCCCCTACGACTTCCCAAGCATAATCATCAAATCATCCTGCCCTCCCCCCAGCGTCTCTCTATTCCCATTCCTATCCCCGTCAATAGGAAACGGAAAATGCCTCGTCGGCTGCCTCCGATACCGCCCTCCCTTTCCCTTCCGGTCACTCTTGGGCACGAACTCAGTGTTCCATTCCAACGCCCGCATATCCTTGACTTCCAGCACCCAGGTCCCACGCCAGTTCTCTTCTTGGTCGACAAGCTGCTCGATTCGCCAGGGGAATTCGGCTTCGCGGCGAAAATTCCATCCCTTTTTGTTTGGTCTTGGTGGTTTAGGGCCTGGAGGTGTTTGGGTTGCGAAGTCGTGGTAGCGCGTGCGGGGATCGGCTTTGCTTTCGACTTTGGTGTTGTCTTTGACGTCGACGTCAGTGTCGTGTTCCGGTTTTGCCTTTTTCGGGCCGGTGATACGGCCTAGTATCTTGACGGCGAGGAACTGCTTGACGCGGTCCATTGTAGAAGCTGCATACAAATTTCTCCTTGAAGTCTGATTTATTCGTGACTTTGCTGTAGCCAGTCAATTCATAGGTTAGTCAAAAGCAAATAAAACAATGGCCAAATTCTATCGCTTCACAAAGCAGGCAGATCGCGAGCGTGGTAAAGATGTCGTGCTGCGATCAACATTGAGGAGTGATATTCTATAGATACCTAAGTCTATATCGTCCAGTGATCTTTACATGTACTTGAGCCCAGAGAAGGAGGCAGATACCAGGGGCGATAGTAGGTCTACCTCGTGCTTAAGCGCGGATGTGTTGCGTGCCTAGGCTTGAACTGACATCTCTTGATCCAACGAATTTGGAGGTCTAAGCCTGTTTTCTCTTAGTGATGAGAGTGAGAAAGAACTTGGTAATCTGAAAAAAATGGGTTAATTTGTATGCAGAACAGGTTCTTCTCTGGGCATTTGAAGATACATAAGTACTTACGGTTTCGAGACAAAGCCTTCGAGTCTCGGAGGCATGCGGAGGTGGGATGCTGGCAGACTGTAGCGAGGAAGCAGCGGGCTTTTATACTGCTCATCCGGCAGCTGTCGCGCAAGGTCCCTAAGGACGTTGACTGGGGACCTTGATGGAAGGTTGAGGGCATCTATGTGTAGTCATTGCCGTAAGTGTGTTTGCCTCCAACCATACGCGCGCGTCTTGACACTGATTTGTGCTATGTTAAAACAGTGTCACCTTTGCGGACTTGTGGGCCGTGTATGAGGCCATGTCATACAGACAAGTCAGATGGGCAGAAGCGGAGAGAGAAGCCTAGCTCTTTAGGATCAGGCTTTGATATGAGGACTCTGCTAGTGAACTTGCACTGATAAAGCATAATGGAACTGGATATAGAATGCATTTGGTGGTGTATTTGAGCCTTGAAGGTTTTCCGCCCCTCAGGGGATGGCATCTTGCACGCATGTTCATCAATAAATTTCAGTCCAATTAGTCATCTTAGCACAGAAAGTACTCATGGGGATCCTCGCCCGCCAAAGCCATCATTGCAAGGTCTTGAAGGTACGCCCGAAACCCTAAATGCAACTTGACCTTTGGCGACCAATGATAGAACTGCATGACAGAAAACCGGAGCTCCCTCATCGCCTCCACACTACCATGCGTTTCCAAGACGGCTCTATCGAGCTTTTTCTTCTCATCCTCTGTGAGCGTAGGATAGATCTCATCGAACCGCCGAAGAAGAAGCGCCAGCTCCGCCGGACCAAACATCCAGAGACTCCCTTCGTCGCCAGCCGGGCCTAAGTCGACACCTACCCCGCTGTCCCAGTCGAACTTCTTCCAAATATCTCTAGATGGCGCATGCAGAAGGGGATTCGCTCCGAATAGGTCAAAGTCCACGTGTTCCTCCTTATCAACTCGAGCCGCATTGTAAAGAAGGCCACTCAGGTCATCTCCCGAGTCCTCCTGCTCCGGTCCTTGAAGCTTGGATCCGTCGCTGACTGTGAGGAACGTCACGTAGTCTGGGTCTAGGGCGCAGTGACCATTTTTGTCAATTACTCGTTTCTTGAGCGCTTCTATGTCCTCTGGAGATGCGGGAGGACAAATGTACGTTGCTCCAGGCAGGCTTTCCGCCGAAGAGAGCAGAGCCTCATTCAAAATCCCGGCGAGCTCCGCTATAGTCTTGCTCGCTAGATTTTGAGCTTG
This sequence comes from Colletotrichum scovillei, assembly GCF_011075155.1. Classification (NCBI taxonomy): domain Eukaryota; kingdom Fungi; phylum Ascomycota; class Sordariomycetes; order Glomerellales; family Glomerellaceae; genus Colletotrichum; species Colletotrichum scovillei. The sequence continues at coordinate 588,593 of NW_023336269.1, forward strand.
GTCTCGTCGATGAGGGCCGGGGGTGGCCATTGTCAGGAGCAGTACAGGTGATGAAGATGATGATCTGGAAGACGTTGCCGTGTTCCCTCGCGGTTTGTGCTTTTAGCCTTCTCGAGACAATGAAACTAGCTTAGGTTTGTAAGCAAGACACTCATAGGGTTTAGTGGGTTTTGAACTGGCACTCAAGTACTATTATAAGTAGGCCGCACTAGTCTCCGTCATCAGCCCATTGGCGCAGCCTGGAGCTGAATATCCTGAAGCGGGCAAGAAGGCGAACGCTCACAACTGTATAGCGCATGGCGCACAGTAGAAGGGGACTAACAAGGCGCACGCGTACGGAGAATAGGGAAGGAACTGGTGATAGGCGTACGGGATGCAATCAAAGGAACTAGGTCAGACGAAGAACGATAAAAGAGGTAAGAAGGAGAACACACTAGGTATTGGCGATGAGTTATGGGAGAAGCTTGTAGCCACTACTTCAATCATCGATACCAACGGTGCCTGGCTATAGCCTCACCTTTTACTACTACTCTATTCTTTGTTTTATTCTTCGGCCCTTCCATAATACTGTCTAGGTTAGGGGAAATCATTTTCTTCTTACCGTAAACTCTGTCTGTATTGACGTTGCTCTGGACACGGAGCTAGACTCAGCCGAAGTTCGATTTGGGTTATGCGCTTGGTACAATAAGTTTTATAGTAAAACAATCCTATCAAGTTGAGTAGGGACCGAGAGTATATTCTATAGATTTTATAGTTAAATACTGCACCATATCAGACAATTATCTTTTTGTTTCAAAAAGATTCATCCTATCTACGGTAAGTCGAATTCTTTACTCTCTCCAAACTCACGAACGTACTCAAGAGTCCGTTTATATAATACGAGGGTACAGGGAAGATTCTCGTAGATAGACGGAACGTCGGTACTTATATCGCCGGCTCAACCCGGATATCCCGGAGCGCTGTTCCTCATCTGATGTTTAATGGTATTGGGTACATCTCAAGTAGAAAGATTGCAGCTCCCACTTTCTATCTCTGGGCGTGGCACGTGTCTGGTGGTAATAGTCAAAGTGCTTCTGCCCCAGCTTTTATAGGTAATTTGGCGGAACGCATTGCGAGTCGGTCTATGTCACGATTAGGGTGTGGGAAGTCTTCCAGTTGAGGATGTGAGGCGATGGGAGGTAAGCTGGGGAGCCCGCTGTCGGCCGAAAGATGTGGTGTACGGAGTTTATTCGACCGAATCGGATGATCGTTGCTGACATTCTCCGTAGAGATAGGCTGTGAGACGGAGACCAGCCGCCGATTCAATGGTGTTTAATCAGCCGTTAGTGAAGTATGCTACGGTAACGATTGCTGATAGTGCCGGTATTGTCGGAGAACGGAGGTCAGCAGGATCCCGCTGACATATCCGGGCGGGTGCCGGAGGGGCCGAGCAATCTTAACCTCTGGATGGCCCCACATAAGGTAGTCCACTATCGGCCTTGGTGTTTATCGCCGATCAGCTAGTTAATTCTGAGGCTTGGGATCATGGTCTGGTGCAATACTCTCACAAGCAGCTCCTCCATTGATGGCCTGAGTATCCTCTAACACGCTGGACCTACATTTCATGGCTGCACTTTTGATGCCGTTCCAGCGGCCAAAGTTGCAGCCGGAACAGCCAAAAGCGACGAGAGTTTCCAGTAATCAAAGTTGCGGGGGACAGAGCCACTCTATACGTCACAGATCAGCCGAGTACGACATCCGCTTCAGAGTGCGATTGGCAGGGGTGCGAAAAACAAGAATGCCGTTCAAACTCCGAGATTCTCTTGGCCGTCGTTGGTTGTTGGCTGTTGCTTTCAAGGTCCTAGGAGGGCGGCAGCGGATGGTGCCACACACGGGAACGGGAGTTTCTTCGGCCGTACATTGTGGAACCAATCCCGAGGTCGCGAGTGAGGTGATGTGAGGTCTTGCCATGCCGCGCCGTGGCCTTGATTTCCCTGTTACCGATACTCATCTGAGTCCATCACCAAAGATTTACTGGAAAAACAAAACAGGAGACAAATCGAACCAGAACGTCGCTTGCTGCCGTCACGCGCTGTGGTCCCGCGGACTTGAGCGACTTTGATTGCTCGGCTGCGGGGGATCGGTGTAGCCTCTCAGGCGTCTCAGCTTCACCGAGTGGATCTCGCCAGGCGCCGGTGGTCCGGAAACCGGCGGAAGTGATTCCGGAAGAAGGCTCCACCCTTCCAATGTGCCGCAAGGCCGTAAGGCCAAAACGCCACCCACCCTGGTCGGTGCACTGATCGCCGGTCGTGTGAGAGACAGAGAAATGCCATTGTTTCGTCTGGTTTGATTCACCAGCTTTGGTAATGGTAATCAGCCCAGTAGATCTGACCGCGGCGGACCGTCGATGGTCTTCCGGGGTGTATGTATGCGCTGCCCTCGGCTCCCATTCCACCAAGCGACCCGGTTCAACGGTTGATCCATTCTTTCCAACTTTTGTTCTGATGCCCACAAGACAGAGGTGACAGCGTTTACAGGAGGCTGGGTACCATCATGTCAATCCTGTGAAAGACCTACCGGTACCACACTCAGTTGCCCGTGGCCGTTTGCGAGACTCGGGGGACAGAAGAGACAAGGGAGCAGAAGCGCCGGACCAACGTGCATCTCTTCAAGACAATACGGCGCAGAAGAGCGACACCAAGGCGGAGGTGTGGTGCGAAATGACATCAACTCCGGGCATGGTAGCGCTGGGCAGAGGTTCCGGTAGGAGACGACAGGGGCAGGAAAAGTGGACGCAACCTCCGGATTTCACGGAGAAAACAGCCTGGCGTCGTCAGCGACATCAGCTTACACTGTACGGAGCACAGTCTGTTGAATTCTCGAAGCCTTGACCCGTTCGCCTCGCAGTGCTTCAGCCGGTGGAAAATAGCGCACTGTAGCGAGCTGCTCGCGCGCGCTCTCTTTTTCACTCTCTGGAACTGGGCTTTGGGGCCTTAGCCATGGCATGACGATAAAATCAGCAGACCATCAATAAGACAGTGCTACGCTGCAGCAAACGTTCGTTTGTTTCTGGAGAGAGACTTTGAGGTCACACAATTGCGTGCAGTGTGTCGGATGTTGGGTTTCAGATCAGGCTGCTTCGGTAACAGATCGTACCTTATGGAGCAAGTGTTCAAAATTCGTTTTGTTTGTGCCGCGGACCGGCACGCTGGGCTGAAGTGAACTGGCACGCGCCGGGTCGGGGGTGCGTAGCGAGGGAACCATCCGCACTGGGCAGGTTTGCCGGCAACACTACGGCGAGTCGGCGCCAGAGAGGAAGACCACCCCCCAGAAGTTCGGCCGCGAGCTCACAGAACCATGTCCGAAGTCGCACGAATGAAGCATCTCGCCAAGGAACGGGGGGATACAGATGCTCCAGAGAATGCAATCAAGAACCGGTATCCAATGTCGCGTCTCTCGTCAACCGAGGAATAAATCGGAACAAGACGCGCGAAAGGGTGGATATCAACGGCAGCCGCCAGCCCCGTCTGGATATCTGCCGAGAAGTCTGGATTAGGCTTTTCTTCGGTCACCGGGAGAGGAGTGTTCAGACGCTCCGCAGAACAAATGCGACATAACGCGCTTCCCCAGCCGAAAGAGAGGAACGTAGCGAGATCCAATGCAGTGCTCTAGAGACATCAGGCTGTTTCCTTTTGCGCGTAGAGCGCTGCAGAGCCTGACCAGCCCTGAAGAGAGGCCCCATGAACCAGAGCATGCACTGGGAAAGGTTTCGCGACCCGCCCACCGGCTATACCACACTGTGTTCTTTGATTTTTGCGCCCCCTACGGCAGCGAGGAAGCAGATGTCGCGTGTTTGTACGACGTATACCTGACGACTGTGAAAAGGCATCAGAGATCCGGCTTGGCCGCGTAGTCGGCATAGTGACCACTGACAGTGCACAAGGGCATTGTATCCGTACCTGATGTCACAGAAAGAGGTAGTGTCAACTGATTGACCCTCTGTACCTGGCTCGGTGGCTCCCAGACGTACGGTAGCCAACGTCGGTTTTGTGCCGTGCATATCCTGATATCCATTCCCTGACGTAGTGGCAACCTGATGTAAGACACAGTGGGCATGCCGTAATATGCCTTTGCTGCAGAAAATGTTGGTGATACGGACAGAAACGAAGAAACGGCCGGGTGGGGCGGGGCGTCGACTGTGCAAGTCCGCTTCAGCACGGGGAACGAGCGAGGGAAAAGGGCCCAGGTGCAGGCCCGGGCAGGTCGAGTTTGATTAAACAGAAATTTGGCGCGTCGCCGGAACGAGATGGCGCTGGACTTCCTCGGGATTGCTGCTCCATGGCGAAAACTGGGGGCGAGGGCGTGCTGGGTGGGATGCCACCGGAGCGAAGACGGAACAGCTTGCAAGTGCAGCAGACCCGGACGAGGCGGCAGCTTTTGCTGGCACAGTCTTTCGTGCACATTGCAGTGATTGCACAGAAGCAACAGCCGAGTCGACCCTCGGCCAGCGTGCCAGTCGTGTGTTCCAGGCCAGCCCGATGGCCGGGACGAGCCGTGGACTGGCTATCCCACATACCAGAGACGTACTGCAGCATCATCTTGATCATGTGCAGAGGTACGGTGTCTGGACTTGCAAATCGGCAGAGTATTGACGACGACATGGACGAGTTGGCATTGGAGGGACTCAACCGGAAAATGCGCCTTTGGAGAACTGCTATAGTCGGGAGGACCACGCCTACGTGCTCCCTAAATCATAATAAGAAGCGCATCGGCTCCGCGCAGCAGAGCGTATAGCGTCGGTTCAGTTAGAAGCCCATCGAGCAAATTACAGTTTTGCTGCTGCATCTCCGGCCCCTCTTCATCTCGATCGCTAGAGGCCGTGCCGTCAAAGAAGTGTCCAAAGGCACGAGCGCAGCGTCCAACGAAAGCGCCCTGCCGCGCCGTCACGCCGTGTCTGCGAAAATCAAATTCGGGATGGGGTCAATCTTCCGTTGGAAGTTGGCGGCGCGATGATCATGGTCAGAGACGGACAAGCTGGCGTGGCCCTGTAGCCGCCGGTTGGTTTTTGGCGCTCCGTGGAATTTGGGGACAAGCACCAAGGAGAGGAAGAAAGGTACTCCGTACTTGGAAGAGGGTGCGATACCGACTCTAGGACCAGGGGGGCGCGGCGATTCCAGGCCCACCCGGCGGTGTTTGTCGCCCACACCCCCGTGGGCCATGGACCATGGCATTCTGTGCCTCGCCATCATTCTCGTCCGCGGTCCTCTTGCCCTGTGGCCTGTACTCCGTAGGCTGTGGCTACCTCTGTTGCTGAAAGGTGCAAGTCAGGCCAGGTGGACATGGCCCGATTGCGCTGGCCGTCCCTTCTCATTGCGGTGTGGGCCAATGCCCGGCGTGCCGCGGGTCTGGCAGGGTTCGTGACTCTGTGCTGCCGAGGCGAAAGCGCTGTAGCAATCGGCGGGCCCGGCTTAATCGCAGGGCAGTGTGATGAAGGCTCGTTGGGACTGGTCGGGTCCGAAAGGCAAGCTCGGAGGAGGGGGACGCAGTGTCAGCCAAGACTATTGTCGTGTTGGTCGTGGTATCAGTACAGGAGTAGAGTCGTCTTTTGAAGGTATCCGACTTAAGCTTGCGGGAGATGGGCGCATTGCTTGTCGTAGAATTGGCGGCGCAGGTCGCAAGGGAACATGGTGAGACGGAGGAACGGTCTGCCCACAAGACGGACGGTGATGAAATTCGCTGGGCTTGCAAACAAACGGGATTGCGACCGGTCGGCGGCGGAGGCAGAGGACGGATGGATGCGAGACGCGAAATGTGTCGGGGAAGTATGCCGCAGGCACTGTGTCGAGACTGTACGAAGTATGCGCATCGTTTTGGCTTTCGGGCGACAGCCGGGCTGGGGTTGGGCGGACTTCATTTGCGCCTCTGTGGATTGGGCAGAAATATCGGAAATGTCATGATCTTTGAGTGAAGCTTCTCAAAGGTTTGAGAAGAGATAGGGAAAAAGAGGCAAACGATGGATAGCAAAGAAGGGGAGGAACACAATTACACATTCATTGTCGCTCCTTCTCATCAAGATCGAATGGAAGAATGGAAGCACAGGGGGGAGGCTCGAGGCAGGTGCCTGCCGCGGGGGTGCAGGTGTCGGCAGGGCAGCGAAGCGTGTCAGGCAACGCAAGCGCGCAGACGCTGAGGCAGGTACCGATTCGACGGAAGTTGGAGGGAAGGCAGACACTCACACGGGCAACCTGGAACCTGGAAGGAGAGAGCCGAAGAGAGGGCAGAGGGCGGTACTTGAGTTTTGGGGAGTGCGTGTCTGGGCTGGTGAGTACCGGACATGTACCTCCCTGAGGTGATGTGCGACGGACATTGACGCGGAAGGCAGAATGGGCAGAGTGGGTCCCCTCGCTCCTGGTTTCCTTCCGTCTCTCCTCATTCAGCTCCGGCACCACCAGCCGATCCGCCCGTAAAACCTCAGCAAAGGAGGAACCTCAGGCCCGCCCGTGTGTGGGCGAGGCAGGTGGCCCAGGCAGCTCCTGCTTTCTCATTTTCTGTCCTGTCCTGTCCTCCCCTCCCTTCTTGCCTGTTCATTGTGCAGTGTCTCTGTCACTCTGCCTCTGCCTCTGCCTTTTTCCCGAACGCTGTTTTTTCGCGCCTGCCTCCGAGGTTGTGGAAATGCCAGGTACCTGTGTCCCCGTACTGTTCCATTTCCCCTCGGATTGTTCTCTACGCACACACCCCCTATCCTCAGCCCTCCTCACTCTTTAGTCTTTCACCTTTTTCATTTTGGCACTTTCCACCACCCTGTCCCTTCCCAAAAAAGTCCGCCGACTGCTCCCGCTTCCGCAGGCCGTGACTTCCTAACCCGCACCGAGCTTGGCCAGCCCTCAGTGGGGACGACCATCTGGCGACATCCGTCCGTTTCGTTCGGGGCGCAAGGCATCGTCCTTCAGTTTTGTTCCGTCTCCTCCACTTGTGTTCGGGTCAAGGCAATGAAAGGAGCAGTTGGAACGGGATGATAAAATAATCAGAATATATGGCGAGAATAAAGAGGCAGAGAGAGGAAGGATGGAAGTCAGGGAGTCGAGTGCGCTGTTGCAACGAATGCGAGGCCGAGGCCCGCCCGCTTTCCTTACCTTGGGCACGCCGTGTGTGCCTCCTTCCCCCGTGTCCACGTCCCGTAACCCGTGTGCCGGTTCCCTCTTGCTCTTTCCTCAGGTCGTCCACCTCCGCCTGCCTTTCCACCACTTTGTGCTTTTCGCCCGAGTTGGTCCCTTCCTGATTCTGCTCCTGCTGTCTTTAAATCAGATGTCCAGTCTGATATTTCCTCTTTTCTTGGTAGGTACCTAAGGTAAGGTAAGGTGACTGAAGGTACGGACACTTCCTTCCCCCGCTTGCCCTCCGTGCGGCGTGCCCTCCTCCCGTCCTCACATTATCCACGGAGTAGGTACCTGCCTGAAGGTACGGTAGAGTACGGGAATACGTACTGTACAGGTCACACCCCCTCCCCCATCCTCTCCCCACCCCTCCCCTCCCTCGTACTCCACTCCTTCCTTCCTCCTCTTCCAACCACCGAAACCTGAGGACCACCGCCCGGATTTTTCGCCCACCACCGAGAAATCGCGGCCGACCCGTGCCCTCCGATTCTTCTCTTTTTTTTCGTTTTCCACTGTCCACCGCGTCCAGCACAACTTCCAACGCTCAACATCACCGCAACTCTCACATCTTTCAACACAAAAATCAAACATCACCAACCGCTTCCGACACCGTCCCGGCATCAATTCTGACCGTCGTCTCATCGGCCGCTGTGGGCATCTTCCCGCAAGCTCCCCCCGTCGCGTTCTGCCCCCCCTTCCTGGGGCCTTGACGCCGCCGCCCGCCCTCGCCCGCTACCTCCTGCCTGGGGGTCTCGCCTTTCTGGAGCCACCCTTCTCCATAATCTCGGCGCGACGGGTCGTCTTTTCTCTGCGTCACCCGGCCCCAAAACCCTCTTCTCTTCCGGAGCCCCCCTCAACAAAACACTCTTCCTCCCGCGACCCTGACACCCCCGAACTCTCCCTTCTTTTTCCTCCTTTCTTCAACTTCACCTCGTCGACTCTCCGGCTTTCTGACGCCGACCATCGCCGTGTGACTTTTGCGGACGTCACAAGTCGCCTCACTGGGATCACGACATCATCCCATAAACCAAGCAAGATTCTTCTACTTCTACCTACCTTGGGTGGATCAAGAAGCTCATCGCGTCGCGTCTTTTCATCCACCTCCGGCTGAACACACGCGCATCCGGGTTTCACCACACAAACCCTACCTACCGCCCTCATCTTGTCGTCGGCGCACTCTCTGCTCTGCAGGAAAAAAAAAAAAAGAGAGAAAAGTTCCATCATCCAGCGACACGCCGCTACTGATCATCAGCACTGGTTCGCATCTCATCCACTTGACACCAACGTCCACCTCACACACAACCTCACACACAACCGCACCATGTCGGCCAGCGTTGTGCGGTCTACCGCCCTCCGAGCCGGCGGCGCCTGCGTGCGCTGTCGCAAGGGCAAAACCAAGTGCGTCTACGAAAACGGCCGCGCTCCTTGCAAGAACTGTGCCAAGGGCATGCACGAGTGCTATTTGCCCTCCGAGTCCATGGCCCATCACCATGGCCAGTCGCCTGCCCGTCATACCGCCGCTCATCGCCCTGCGCGTGAGAGCCTTCCTGCCTCGGTCCCGGCCGGCGATGTGCGCGCCGCCAACCCGGCTTCTACCACGTCTCGTCACGTTCAGACTCCCGAGAAGTAAGTTTCACAATTTGTTCTTCACATTCTAGCATCTTCATCTTCTTCCCCTTCACTGCCTCCGCCGCCTTGTCTCGAACCTCGCGCGGCGCACACCTTTTGCGCTTGGCACTCAGTTGCCTTCTGCGCGCGCGCGCGCGCCGTGTGCCGGGTGTGCTATTCTCGTCTTTCGGCTGTGTCGCCGCCCACCGCCGCCGACCAGGGAGGGGGAGCTCGGCCCCCTACTGCATGCGGCCTGGGCGCGGTGGCTTGTTCCCCTTCTCATCCATCACACACGCGCGGTCATCTCTTGTTCTTCCTCGCCCCCCTTTTGTTCCGTCTGCCCAAGTGCCCTCCCCCTTGTTTCTTTTTTCCCCAAGATTTGGCTGCCATTGCTTCGATCTCCCGAAGACGGCGTTTCGTCTCCAACCGACGGCATCTCCCACCGCCGCTAGCCTAACCCTCGGAGCCGCCATCTGACGGCGGGCTTTCCCTTGGATCCCACAAGCTTTCCAATATCCCTTTTGGTGTACCCGTACTACTCGCTCTGCCCCCTCCCCATTCTCATTTCCCGAGTCACATCCCCGTCCTCCGCCACTTTTCACTCCACTTCTTCTCACCCGGGCCAGTCGCCGGGATGGATATCTCGTTCCACGCCCCCCGAACGCAAACACGGGCGCAAAAAGAAACACGAATGCTGACCTCATCCCCGCCAGACTTACACCGGAGCTGATCCAAGAATGCGAACGCGTCATTTCCAAGACGTACCCGGCCTGTGTTGCTTTCCACAAGCCTTCGTTCATCCAGCAGCTCAAGAACGCCTCTCTGGACCCGGCCCTCATTTACGCGCTGCTCACCTGCGCCGCTCGGTACGTACCTCTGCCTTTCGGGTCTTCCGATCCCCGATCCCAATTTCCCTCCTGATTTTGGTGTTTCACTACCTTACCCCCCGCAATGTCCGGCTTTTTTTTGTGGGTGGCGCGGCCTTCCGTTCGGAAGTCTCGTGTCGGCTCGCTTAGCCACAAATGTCCGGACTTGGGCCGAAGTGTCACCACTTTGTTTCTATTGTGGTCATTGTCATGTCTCTAAGGCCCGACTCAGTCCGCCGCCTTGCACAGGCTGGCTCTGCACAGTGGTGAACTTTACTGGACGAACACACCCGGCTAACTCCATTGTCCTCCTGCAGAAGCTCCCCCACCTTGATTAGACGCTATGGCGGGCAGTCCGGTGCGACTGGTGCTGCTGAGCACTTTGCAGCCAAGGCCATGGGCATCATCAACCAGAACCTCGACACTCCCAGCCTCGCTGAGATCCAGGCCATCTGCCTGATCATCATCCACGAGTGGGGTTCCCGCAATGCTGTTCGTGCCTACATCTACCTGGGCCAGGCCAGTCGCATGGTCCAGATGTACCGCATTCTCCACAGCCACCATGCGGCCGTCAGTGATGCCGATAGGTTCCTTCAGGACGAGTCGTTCCGCCGTGTGTTGTGGCTGTTGTACATCCTCGACTGCCTGCTTACCAGCACGCCCGGCCGCCAGCCGGCTTTGTCTGCCAACGACACGGCTGACGTCTCTCTGCCCTGCTCCGACATGAACTTTGCCTTTGGCAATGCTGTCTACGTTCAGACCATCAACCTCAGCGACCCCTCTCGGATGCCTTCTGGCTCCCGTACCGACGAGGTTGGTGAGTTTGGCCAAATTGTCATGGCCACTCGCATCTGGCGCGACGTTGTCCAGATGTTGATGACCACGACCACTGAGACCTTCAACGATAATGTCTGCACTGGTCTCATGGGCGAAATCGAGCGCCTTCGTGCTTCTCTGTCGATGCAGTACGTCGACAAGCCGGGCCAGATTAACCTTCACATCACCATGGGCTCTGGCTTCACGTATGCCATGCTGCACTGCATGCTCCACTGCGCATCCATCTTCATCAACCGCCGCCGCCTGCTGCAGTATGTGACTGCGCCTGGCTTCAACCTGGAGAGCTGGCGCCTGACCCCCCAGTGCCACGATATTATCGATAGGCTCTTTACGTCGTGCCACAGCACCATCGCCATGCTCACTGCTCTCGAGACTGGCTTTGACAAGGAGGGCATCATCTGCTTCCCCATCTTCATGCTGTTCTCGTCCTTCACTGCCAGTGCCACCGTGGCGTACCTGTCTCTCAAAGGCCTCACTCCCCCTAATGCGGTCGAGACTGCCGGGCATATCGTGCGCGACGGTCTCCACTTCATGCAGGATGGCGTTGACACCTGGCCTCTGATCAGCTCTTGGCTGCGTCACCTCGCCGTTATGCATAGAGTCCTCGGCAACGATGCTGTCGCTGGTAGCCCCAGTGTTGCAGGCACCTCCGTCCCCCCCACCAGCGCCCCGCCCGCGGACCAGGCCTCTGTTAAGGACGAAGCCGCCTCGAACCCAGACACCAACCCCGACGCGATGGACTACGACCAGACCTCCAACTCCAACGCTGGCACTGGAGCTCCCGTTCCCCCGGCTCCTGCCAACAACCACACTGCCTCTGTGAGCGAGAGTGGCCGAGAGAGCGGCCGCGAGAGCGAGCCTCCCGCTCCTCTGCCGCGTCGCCCCGGTGTCACTACTATTAACGGTGGCTCCGGCGGTGTTGGTACCCCGGCTTCCGTCAGCCCTCCTCCTCCCCAGCCGGCCGAGATCAAGCAGTCCACCGAGATGCTTCCTCAACCTCCCATTGGCAACGGCGTGGCGTCTGCCGAGCCTGCTGCTCCTGTGCCTCAGGACATGACGGCTAGCGAACTCTGCTCCGCATTCGAGCGACAGCTGCTTGAGCTTGACGATCTCGCTGCCTTCATGGGTGGCGGAGTTTGACTCACCTCTTGATCAAACTTGACCTTTATGGAGAGACTTCCAATTCTTTGAACGAAACACTGCGACGCCTCGGCACAGTCTCAGACCGACATATTGTACAGTACGACAAAAATACCCTGCGGATGCTTCTTTTTTTTGATCTTGCGTCGGCCAGTCTCTCGAACCTGTTCCAGAATGGGATAATTGTGCTTTGGCACCTAGGCGGAGTGGGTGTTGCAGAGGCCGTCGTAAGCACGCGACGACTTGGGCACTACGGTTTTCAGGGGGACCACTTTCACGAGCACCCTTTCACAGGGAGCAACTGATGTGCTTCTCCTGTGGGAAGGAAAGTAATGAGTTCTCGTTTCGGCGTTGGAGGTGGTTCGTCAACGGTAGGCTGCGGCCAGCTCTACGGAGTCGTTGATCTTTATGTCTTTGTCCCGCGATAAGGCAACATTCGAGGATTTTTTGATTGCCTCATTTGAGGCCATGCTGCGTTAGTAAAAAGCAGCCATTAAGGCGTTAGGTCCCAAGTTGCATGGTAACTTTTAATCGAATACCCATGGCACACTTCATCACTTTGTCTTTCAACCCACCTCATGTGAACATGTGCTCCTTTCTTTGCTTTCTGGCCATGTGTCGTCTGCAGCGTGCATTGCAGTTGTCGTTGTGAACCTTCTTTTCTTTGTGACATTTGGCAGTAGTCTTGCATAGGTGGTTTGGAAGAAGTGGGATAAGAATTGGGTCAGCCTGATCTCGATACCAGCAAGGCTCAAGATAATCCTCTCCCCAGATATACCACATGATCAATATGTTCGTCTCGGACTATTGACACCTAAAGTGTCTCCAAAGTTCCTGCTCGCTGCCAATAAGGCAGAGATCAAAACTTACAATCCTCCGTCATGTCAGAAGATCTAGGCTGATGTAAGATGTTTCTATGCGAACGGTTAAAGTATTCCTAGCGGGCGGCCTTGCGTTTGTTAGTGGATGAGACTTGGGGCGGGGCCGGGAGCGGGAGCGGAGTTCGGTATTCGGCACAACACATACCCCTGTCCCCGCCCACGCGCCACACGCAAGCCACACGTAAGCCTCAGGCTCACCTCCATCAGCCGCGACCACATCTGAGGCTGACATCAGTAGAACCGGCCGGACTTCAACATTTTCAACTTCAACTCCGCCTCTCGACGTACATATGCCGCAAGGTCCTCGACATCGCCCACACCACCCACGTCCCAAACCCGGCGGGTTTCGAAGCCAATCCTCCTCCAGCTCACTCCATCGCTCATTGTTCCCCCTTCCCACTTCCTAAGTTCCCTTTCTCGTTGGTCTCACACTTCCTGCACTCCATCCAAACGGCATTTGCGATACCAAACGGACATCTGAAGCCCGTTCAAAGCTGGCGGGTGTTTCGTTGGCTGCAAATATCGTGAGACACAGAGTACAGACAGAGAGATACCTACACACAAGAGACTGAGAGAGAAAGGGAGAGATTGATCGCCTGCAGCCAAAAAGCTTAGCAGGGCGATTTTTGGCCCGCCACCAACCCCGGGACCTGGCACCACCGTAACCATCACGCAACTCACACACACACGCCACTGCTCAACCAAGTCCGCTCGCCGCCCACAACCCCGGAGGAAGGGGGACTTCCGGATTCTCGGCCCGCTTACCAAAGAAAGCGAAGCCTTGCACATTGACGGATTGTACCTTTTTTACCACCTTTTTCTTCCTGTTCTTTGAACTTAAACGACAGGGGCATCCGCCTCCAGGTCTGAATCCCGGATGCCGACGGGGATCGAAACCCGCGACGCGGGGGCCGCCGAGTCGGTCAACGGCGGCATCGCCGCACCCTACGGCCGGGCCTGCACCAACTGCTCCCGCGCAAAGTGCAAATGCATCCTCCGCCCCGTCGGTGGGGCCTGCGAGCGGTGTCACCGGCTCGGCAAGTCGTGCCAGCCGAGCAACCCTATCCGGAAACGCTCCAAGAAGCCGCCGTCCAGCCGGACCGCGCAGCTGGAGGAGAAGCTTGATGGGCTTGTTACGCTGCTGAGGCAGTCGGGGAGGCCGACCTTGTCGGCTGATTTGGGGGTTGATATTCACTTGTCTGGGGGGTCTGGTTCCTCTTCGTCGACGACGGCTGCTGCTGCTGCTGCTGCGGAGGCGGCGAGGAGGCAGTCTTCTGAGATGGGAGATGTGCATGGTGCTGGCGGCGGCGGTGGTGGAGGTTTTGACTCGGCGCAGCATTTCGGTAAAGGTGATCGCAGAGACCGTGGGGCGTCGTTGCCGACGCCGACGCAGACGGCTAGCCCCGAGGAACCCGGGTACGGCGACGAGCTGCCCTCACCAGACGAGGCGGAGGCGCTCTTTGAGGCGTTCCGCGGTCAGAATCTCAAATACTTCCCGTTTCTCAACTTCAAGGCTACGATGACGGCTGAGGAGCTGCGCGGCGAGAGGCCGTTTTTGTGGATCTGCGTCATGACCGTTGCCTCGAGGGTATCAAGTCAGCAGCTTGCGCTGGGCCAGCGGGTGCGACAGATCGTGAGCCACAAGCTGCTTGTCGAGAACGAGAGGAGTATTGATTACCTCCTCGGGCTGTTGGTGATTTTGGGATGGTCAGTACAAGTCACGTTCGTGATTCTGCTCTTTTTTTCTCTTAGTGAAATCGTTTACACATGTTGCCGGTGTCGCTGACATTCTAGGTGTCTTTTCAGGGCAAATCACCAGCTTGGTAACAAGCCGTTCATGTGCTTGTTCTGCCAGATTGCTATCGGTCTCATCTTTGATCTGGGAATGTCCCGCGACCCCTTGGACAACCTGAACCCTTTCCTCTGCTGGAAGGCTGCTCAGGAGAGGGCCGACCGCGAGAAGACTGGAGCTGTGGGGCAAACTTTGTATGTCAAGTCACAGATGCCGCGGACGATGGAGCAGAGGAGGGCTGTGGTCGCTTGCTACCTCATCTCATCGGCGTGAGTACCCTCGATCTACTCAACCAGCTTATCGATTCTAGGCGTTGGCAATGACTGAGATAACAATGCTAACATCCGTCTAGCGTCGCGAGTTTCTTAGGCAAGATGGACCCCTTGCGTTGGACACCACACATGGATGAATGTCTGCAAGTTCTCGACGAGCAGCCCGAGTCGCCCTCAGACCGCACCCTCGTCGCACTGGTCAGGATGCAGCTACTCAAGGAGGAGGCCGGGAAGATGTCCGCGGCATGGCGTCCCGAAACCACGTTCGACATCGTCGATTCGCACAGGACGCCGCCTGCCATGTATGTCAAGCTGCTACAGAGGCAGCTCCAGCAGCATATTCAGAGCCTGCCGTCAGAGCTCCAAAGCACAGGTTAGTCTCCTTCCTTCGTCCTTCTTTCTCCTACCGCACTTCTGCCTTTCATATCTCAACAACTCATCTCTAACCTTTAACCAGACACAATCATCGCCCAACTTCACTGCACAGAACTCTCCATCCAGGAAATCGCCCTCTCCAACAAGACAGGCACCTGCGTGCCCGCCAACCTCCCGGACGTGGCCCGCCTCGACATCTACTACGCCTGTCTACACGCCGTCAAGGCGTGGTTTGACCATTTCCTCACCCTGCCGCCCGCAGCCTACTACACGACCCCCTTCCTCACCTTCTCGCAGCTGTCCCACTGCACGATTGCGCTCTACCGCCTCTCGGTGCTCGAGGACCCCGTATGGGACCGGGCGAGCGTGCGGTCGACGATTGATCTTATTGCGACGCTCGACGAGATTGGGGACCGGTTCATGAGGGTTTGCAGCGAGGCTGGGTTGAATGTCGATGTTGAGGAGGGAAATGCGTTTGCGAAAGCTGTCAAGACTATCAAGGGGCTCAAGGGGACGTGGGAGGCTTCTATGGCGCCGTTGGCCAAGGTTGATGCCCCTGCTGCTGCGGGAGTTGATGGGACTGGTGTCCTCGGGGCTGGGATGGGTGGTGGTGCTGGGGTTGGGGAGGTTGAGCTGGGGCAGTTTGGGTTGGATTTGATGGACAATCGGTGGTTTACGGATATCTTTACGCCGTTTGACTTTTAGGGGTTTGTTGATTTTGGTGTGTTTAGGGTGCACTGGATAGATTATGGATGGAATATATCATGGGTATATCACGGGATGGAATGGGTTAGGTTAGGTTGGGTTTGGATTGTCGAGTCTGGCGTTGGTAGTGGGGTGTGTTGGACTTGGGTTTGCATCACCGCTCCTCGATTAGTTGGGACGAGTACTTGATGTACTCTTGGGACAAAAGTAGGAGACTGGGTGTACGAGTTTGTGTACGTCTGCTGCGTAACATAATGAGATTGGATACCTTGAAGGAGTTGTTACTGAAATCTGGTGACTGTGCTTGAGTGATAGTAAAGACCGCACGATGTCGTTTGAGATCACGATGAGTAGAGAGATGTACGTGGCCTAGCCGGACTTTTATTCACCCGCCTGATGTACTCCCATCTTTCCATCAAACTTTGTTACAACGCTATTATGTCCATGTGTGGTCTCGGCAGGCCGATTAGATGATTCCCCCGAAGGTTTCCCATCGAATGCTTGGCGGGGCGTTGGCCAAGGCGCGTACTGCCCGGGGTTCTTCGATGGCGCTATTGAGCGGCCCGATGTCGACATGAAATCCCACCCCCAAGCCGGCAGGGAGACCGAACAGTCCCACGCTTCTTTTCGTGTTCTCACGGCTGGCATATGGATCAATTGCCCCAATTAGTGCTCTCGGATTGAGCTGCATTTAAGATCGCTCAACGGTAGCGGACTCTTTCGTTGCCCTTGCCAAGCTTTTCCTTGACGCGATGAAATGACAGCGTTCTGCTCGTGGCAGGTGCCGTGGGATGGGATGATTGAACGAATAGCGCCATGGATTACGTGATTTCTTGGTAAGACCGTTTGGAGATGCTATATCAAGGGGATGTTCGGCCAAGTCTTGTCTCACGCAACGGTCTTCCCGTGTTCGAGGCTTGGCCCTCCCATCTTGGGACCATAATCCGGTGGAAGGGACGTCAAGAGGGGATTGGAGTGACACGTTGGTACCAGACCATAATTATAAAGAATACCTGTCAATTGAGGCGTGGTTGAGATCGAAAGCACAGTTGTCAGATTACGCCTACGGTCCTTCAAGATCGCAAGAACTTCGACTACATTAATTATCGCAGACAAGTTCCCCGCCTGGAGAATCTTATCTCCCTGTGTATATCAGATTCTGATGCTTCAGCTGATTTACGGCTCACTGAACATCGTAGAGCACTTCAAGGCGCGGACATCCAGCTCTCCTCAATTGCCGTTCTAGAACGTTTGGTACCGGCTACCGGATGTCGTCATTTACCCTCGGTGTTACTCCATCGCCAACCTATCAACATAATCCACAAAATCAGTGGGACCACGCCCGCGCGGGGGTGGATTCGGCGCGGGTAACACCACATACTTGCACATCCGATTTGAGCGAATCCACGGACGTTCGAGTACACTATGTACAAGTAAGAGAAGGGAGAGAAAGAGACTAGGGACAAGCCGCGGTGGAAACGCACTCTCCGCGGTGGTCCCTGGAACCCGTCCGTTCCTCTTTCCGTCCCATGTTTTCTTTCTCCATTGCTGTTGGGACGTTACAATCGCGCGTCTCGGCATGTAGTGAAGGACGGGGGTGGCGACGGTTGTAAACTCGTGCTAACTTCAGCTCTGGCCCAGCCGCGCGCGCCCTGGTCGGCTTGACCGGTTGGATTTCACTCAATTGAGTTCGAGGGAACTGATCTGACCCTCCATTGCGTGCTTCTGTGCCTCTTACTGTGGAAAGGTTTTCGAGTGCCAAGATGGTTGGTGTTGACTTGTCGAGCAACTGAAGCTAGCTTGGAGGCATGGGTAAGGAATATAATGCCAAGGGATAATCGATTGTGTGATTCGGTACCCCCAGTTATAGTGCCTGTCGCCTGCGAACATGAGTCGGGGACGGAGGGTGGGAGGGTGTCACTCGCAGTCTTGAAGAACGACGTGGGAACCCATCTGTATATATGTATCCTCGCGCGACCATGGCGCTCATCTAGAACTCTCCTCGAGATCGTGCCGTCACCGCTTTGGCCTCTTCCAACTCACCCGGGTCCCCATCCACGTGCCACCTGTGGCCCCCCTCATACCTGACCGGCCGGTGAAACCTGCTCTCCACAGAAGATAAGGCACGACCACCTCGACAATGGTCTTTTCGAGGATCTTCCCGAGCGAGAAGTCGGGCGGCGCGGATTCGACTGTCCGCGCCGACCCTGAGGCCAGCGACTCTGAGCCGTCCATCATTCACGATGGCGATCTCGCGTATACCAGGGTCAAGGGAGGCAATGGCTCCAAGCCGTCGTATCAGGAGGCTGTCGGTGCGCCTGTTGAAGCTGATTCGCCGTTGGGGTACCATGTTAATTGGGTGGCTATCATTTTCTTGAATATCAATATGATGGTTGGGACTGGTGTTTTCTCTACTCGTAAGTTAGCCTGAGCTCTTTATGCTTGTGTGACAAGATGGTCAAGGCCAGACTTTGCCTTCTTGAGAGGTACTGGATACTGATATTATCCCGGTGTAGCTGCTAGTATCCTCAACAGAACGGGCTCAATTGGTCTGGCATTGATGTACTGGGTGATTGGCTTCCTCATGGCCTCGGCCGGTTTCAGTGTCTATCTTGAGTTGGCCAGTTAAGTCAAACCCCCCACTTCCTGGCACCCCCCTGTTTCTGGCACCCACAAAAACGATGGGATCACAACCCAACCTCCTCATTACTATTAACTATTGATCCTCAACCACACCCACTACAATACAACTGCCAGCCTCACTAGGGCATTCAGAGTCGCTGGATTCAGCCGTAATAACCTCCTTTTCACCCGCTTCGATTTGAGCCCGATGGATATCCCTGATGTTCGCAAACTTCGTGTTGGGATCGATCTGAACAGTCTTCCTCTTCCTAACTGCAGCGTTGGTAACTTGAGCCCTCAGGTGAGCCAGCTGCTGCTGGGCAACTGCCAGTTGCCAGGCCTGCTCTGTGAAGCCTTTTTCACCTTCCTGAACAGCAGCCGTTGAGTGCTGGTATCATTGTCGAGTTGGGTGTATAAGTGCAGTTGACCGCTGAGCTCTGCCAGCTTCCTGGGTGTCGACCAGACCACTGCAGAGGAAGCAGAATCCCATGGCTCAACAGGGTAGTTTGTTGACCATTATGGCATCGCTTTTGCCCCGACTGGTTGGTTTGGGTGTGGTGGGCAGCAGAAGGCTCAGGTAATACCATAGGGTTCATCAGGGCTTAACCATCGCTACAGGGTGTAGACCAGTCCACTTCCAACCACTTCTGATGTTCGAGACTGATAGACCAGCAAGTCGAGCCTTCTGGTAACAGTCCAGGAAGTTCCTTTTACCTATAATGGTAGAGTCGTTCCATTGAGACAAGTAACCGAGCTCCTTCCGATAGGCTGACTTAACAGGGCTGAAGACAGACTGGTCAAGTGGCTGGAGGACATGAGAGGAGTGTGGTGGTAAGAACAGTAAATGGATATTGTTAATATAGCAATTCCACATGAAGTCTGTCGTCGTATGACTCCCATGCCCATCCACAATCAACAGTCGAGCCTCGCCCTCAGCCTCGGGCATAGTCTGTGGGATAAACACCTTCTCTAACCATTCAATGGCAGTTAAGTCTGTAGTCCAGCCATTATCTGTTGCTGTAAACTCCCACCCATCGTATGGAACCAGATGTAATGGAAACCACTGTTGTTGGACCGTCTTCCCTTGAAAATGATAAGAGGACGAAGTGCCCTACCCAAGGCTGAGATACACTCAATGATAGAGACCCATGCCCTCGACCCAGGTTGTTTCTTGCGAACAGACGTCGTCTCAGCCATGCCCAGCACTAACCCATTAGCTCCTGACCCTCGAGGATGCCAGTCTCATCCATATTATATCTGTTGGCTGGTTTGATGTCCTTGATCTCAGGGATAGCAAGGAACTTAAACCAGTTCCTAATGACCTCAGTAGATGCCCCATTAACGCGTCTAGAATCGATGGAACGACTTCTCTGAACCTTAATGATAGGGTCCTTCTCACGAAGGCATAGATCCAGCCTTTCCTAATGGTTTGGTATCCCCAGCAGCAGCCAGAACTCGCTCTGCGAATTCCTTCACCTGTTGGTGCGTTGGTGCGAGGCCCAGCGAAGCCTGAATGCGAACCCATTGTGCCAGCTACTCTCCTGGTCAGGAGACAGCCTCTGCCAGTCAGCAAAGCCACTTTCCTAGTCTGACCACCTTGGAGACGTAGTTGGAGGGTTGATCGTGGTATCCCATACTCCAATGAGGCTCTCTTTGACTCTTGCCGTTTGAGATGTCCTCGAGCCTGACGAAGCTGATCTTCGGTATATTGAGGCATTAGATATAGAAGAAGGTATGTGCAAAAAATGAGCCCATTTGGACTCGAATTGAAAATGTTGTGATAAAAGGAGGTTGGGGGTGGGCATTGCGTTGTGGTGGATTTTCGCGTTTTTGTGGGTGCCAGAAACAGGGGGGTGCCGGGAAGTGGGGGGTTTGACTTACTTCCCCAACCGCAGCGGTTCGGAAGTCGTCTACTTGGAGCAGCAGTACCCTCGACCCAAGCACTTCTTTCCTGTTGCTTTTGCTGTCCAGTCTGTGATCCTGTCATTCAGCAGCAGTAATGCAGTCGGTGAGTAAAAGAGAGCATCAACGCCAGAGCTGGAGGAAATCGCTAACACGTGTGGCAGTTCTGTCTCGATACCTGTGGAGAATGGCTGATATTACGCCGTCGGAATGGCAGATGCGAGGCGTCGCTATCGCAGCTTACACCTTGGCCGTCATCTGCGTCCTCGCACACAACAGATACTCCCTTTGGCTCGTGAACTTCATTGGCGTCCTGAAGCTTCTCACTCTCGTCTTGTTAGTTGCCTACCCAATCCAAACCAAACTTTCCATCGCAGCTAACACTCATCCTCCAGCATCTCCATAGCAGGTCTCGTAGTCCTAGGCGGCAACGTCAAACACATCCCGGACCCAAAAGCAAACTTCCGCAACGCCTTCGAGGGCACAACCAGCAACGGAAACGACCTCTCGAACGCCCTCGTCAGCATCATCTTCTCGTACGCGGGCTACTACAACGCCTTCAACATGACCAACGAGATCAAGAACCCGATCCCCACGCTCAAGAAGAACGGCATCATTTCGCTGCTGACGGTCGCCATCCTCTACATGCTCTGCAACATTGCCTACTTCGCCGCCGTGCCGAAGGCCGAGTTCAAGGGCGCGAGCGAGATTGCGGCCGCCGTGTTCTTTTCAAAGTTGTTCGGCGGGAGCAAGGCTGCTGCGAATGTTTTGAATTTCTTGGTCTTGTTGAGTGCTTTTGGGAATTTGTTGGCTGTCTTGATTGGATCTTCGCGTATGATTCGTGAGATTGGCCGGTTAGTAGACTTTTCGTTTCGATTTGATGGAATATTTGCTGACTTTAGGACTTAGACAAGGTGTCCTTCCATTCACCAACTTTTGGGTCTCGACTAAACCCTTTGGAACTCCATTGGGTCCGTACATGTTGAAGTGGACAATGACCTTCATCATGATTGTTGCGCCCCCTGCTGGCGATGCCTTCTCTTTCGGTATGACCTCATCCCCAGGGATCTGCTGATCCATGCTTTGAACCCACCACTAACACCAGATGCAGTCGTTGACCTGGCCAGCTACCCCAGCGCAATCTTCAACTTCGCCATGACCTTCGGCGTCTTCGTCCTCAGACGACGTCGTCAGCGCTCCGGCATCAGCCGCTCCGAGTTCCGCGCCTGGGACTTTGTCGTCCTCTTCTTCCTCGCCATCCAGGTCTTTGTGCTGGCGATGCCGTGGTGGCCGCCAAAAGGTGGCCCGTACGCAGGAAGTGTCAGCTTTTGGTACGCCACGTACTGTGTCGTGGGTATCGGCATGTGAGTAACCCCTTGTTCAATTGTGAACCTGAAGTATAAAGAAAGCCGCTGACATATTCTGCGGTCTGCTAGCATCCTTCTCTGCATTCTGTACTACGTCTTCTGGATGTACGTCCTCCCCCGCTGGTTGGGATATGAGATCCGCACGGAGATTGTCGAGGTCGATTCCAACGGTGCCAACACGCATCGCCTGGTCAGAGTTCCCAAAGCCGAGGTTGCTGCATGGGACGAGGTGCATGACGAGGCTGGCAATTTGAGGCGGCGACACGTTACTACCGAGCTTGATTCCGGCAACTCCAACGAAAAGGGGCTTTGAGCCTGTTTTTGGGACACAAGGACGTTTGGCTAGCCTGAGGATGGAGGATCTTTCTATCTAGGTTTGCTTAGGGTCTACCCAACCAGGGCTCCAGGGAAAGGGGATGATATTATTGGTGGTTATGTAGCTTAGTCGTGGAGGGTTGACTCTATATATTGATGACACTCATCTGAGTGCCACCTAGCACACAACCCAGTTCAGAGTCCGCATAAACTTGCTCTTATTGTGCATCAAGGGGGTCACTACACTTACAAACATGATCTTACTCTTCATGCCAATGATACCACCTTTCGGACCACGAGTAGGCCCACATTTGAAGTGTAAGTATTGGAGGATGTCAGCAAAAAGAAATGCCAAAGGCTGAGCATACCTTACTTAAGTCAAGAAAGGGGCCAAACGCAATCGCTTCAAATGGAGTCAATCGTATATTCTCATTTCACCATTGTTGGGCATCGTAGCGAAAGAGAACCGGTCGTGCTGCCCTAACCGCAGGTCTTCAACGCTGGATATGAACTTCCGTCGTCCTCATGATACCCTTATTATCTCCAAACCCATGCCCGGTCTCCAGGATCAACTCTTCACTCCCCGACCTGTCGCCAAAGCTGTTCTTCTTCTGATACACAGCCACTGCCGCCGGAGTATTGTTTCCACCTTTTATGGTCGTACGGTAGAACTCTGGGCTTGGTGAAAACGGCCCATCCTCAAGTTCATAGTCTGGTGCCCCCTGACTTCCCTGTTCCCTGTAGCCCTGCCTTCGAGCAGTGCCAGTGGTGATGTTCCCCGTTCTACCGGATCGTCCAGTCGGGTATCGGTTTTCGTAGAGGTTATCGCTGTTGTAGTGGCGGCTCGATGAGATCTTGAGGGCGCGGCCGACGAGGGGTTTCAATGCTGGCGCGCAGGCGGCGATGATGCCGAGGTTGAGTTGGAGGCTGTAGAAAGGATTGTTAGTTCAACTTCGCTTTAGTCCGTGTAACATACGGATAACTTACAAACCCCAGAATTGGATACTTTGGTAACTAGAATCACTCGTCAGTAATGTTTTTTGTCGGCAATACCTCTGAGGACCTACAAGGTTCCGTCTTTGCTGCTTGGTTGCGCAATTTGATAGATGGCCTTGATGATGCCCATGATAACAGCCCTGAGATGAATCAGCCCCGGTACGCAGCCTTTATGTCGACTGGAACAAAACTTACAAGTATCCTAGACTAAGTACAACAATTAAATACACCCGTGTGCGCAACTTCATCTGCAAGACCCAAATGATGGGAATAGGCAGAGATGCGAAACAGACGTCGGTAAAGATGTTGAACGCTGAGCTGAATTAGCTTCTAAAGCGATGCAAAAGGTTAAGTATGTCGGCTCACCAGTATTGACTAGCGCAAAGTTGACGAACAATTTGATGTTGTAGCACTTTGGCTTGAGGCTCTTGTCCCAATATCCTTCCATCGGGCTGCAATACAAAAAGAAACTAAGCCATGCCATGATCGTATAAAGCACCACGAACACTAATGATATGTTAGAAAGATCCAGACGGTCACAGTGAGTGTAGGCCGGATAGGTATCGTACCGATCAAAGCCCATAGCGACCTTGAGTACCACTTGTTCTTGCTTAGACGCAGCAGCGATAGTGCAATTGAGATCTTCAGAAACGCCAGAGCAGCGATGGCGGATATGATCGATTGAAAGAAGCCAACCTTGGAAAAGAACACTTGATCTGGCTTGCTGATTGTGTCTTTGTGTCTGCCGAGTCCGTAAAACGCCTGAATAATGAAGATTACCATACCCCCACCTAGCGCACAGAGCTGTTAAAAGTCAGCATGGTCACCCTTATCTTGGTGTAATGGCAACCTTGGTAGTAATATGGATGGCTTACGGCAGACATGATCATCATGTAATCGTCGATACCTATCGTCTTCACAATAGCGGCGCGGGTATACGTTCGGAGGACGACGAAGACGAGCGCGAGCGCGTGGAAAGTCCCCGTCACGGCCAGGATCATGGCCGTATTGCTTTCCTTGGCACGCTCCGGGTCGACGGCCGTTGTGCTGGACGTCGAAGACATTGCGGCGGATGACGCGGCTGCGCGGCGTCAAGCAGACGCACAGATGGTGAGAGGGGAGTCGAAGAAAGTCACAAAACTTCAGGAGGGTGGACACATTGAGTAGCGAGAGGATCAGCGGATTCTTTTAAGCATCTTGCTGTTCCAATTTAGTACTCCAGATTGGGGGCTCATAATCTATTCTGTACCTAGGAAGAAAGGAACTGGATAGATGAAACCCGATCCACGGGGGCCACACTGCAGTAACCACGCACGCGGTACGGACGGGGCTTTCGGGAGGGATATGGATACATGGACCTCAATCATCACGCAACGAGGAGTTGGGAACTGTGAAAGGGAGCATCATTGGATGACGGGATCGGACTCCGTCAAAAGGGGAATATTCGTGCTGCCACTCCAGTCTGCCTCGGGAAGGTGATGCGCTGTGCCTTTCTAGACTGCGTTCCAGAGCAGGGAGGTTGATCCATTCCTATCAGCCCACACGGCCTAGAAGTTAGCACCGAGGTAGCGAAGTGACCGCACCATTGACTGTTTTCTTCGAGAATTCTGTACCGGAGTTTTCCTTGTAGAGAAGTGGATCGACGGATTCAATGTGCTGCACAGTCTGCACCTGCAGGATCGCCTAAGCAGGTGGTGGGCAGGATGTGGAATGAAAAGAGTGTTCAGGATCTCCTAGGGGCCACATGGATGCCTCCCACATTACGTGCCACCTTGCTGCAGTGCCGCGAGCGTCACTAGGTGCTTGAACGCAGCAGCAAGCGACCAAACGCTGCGGTAAGTCTGCCCCTGAATTGTCAATACGGAAAAGATTGATACAACGAAGCTTGTGAACACAGATATCTTTAGCAATTTGCTCGAAATTGTTTGTTGGTGAGGAGCGGCGTCAAGGAGCGATATTGATCCTGCCACCCCAATCGGGCAGTAGCAATTCGTAAGTCCTCCAAGCCACCCTGGAAAAGTGTATCGCGCTTTCGGCACGGAAGAAAAAGGGGAGAAAATACTGGGTTTCGGAGTCGGCCATCGAACCGAAGAGGGAATCTCTGCATGATACCCGGTTGAAGAACTTAGCGGCACAGGAAAAAAAAAGGAAGAAATCAGCCACCAGGCACACCAGGTCATTGTTGTTGGCGGCATCGGGTGGGAGACAGGGAGGGTGTCACCGACCCATGAAAGGATCTAGTGGCCTGCCAGTCGGAAGACATGGCATGCATGCCAAGATTAAAATGGGACAGTGGAAACCACATACACTGGAGATGTTGAACAAAACACCATACGATCTATCCGGATCGGTTGGTCACCCTCGAGATGGGGAGCGGAACTCTGTGGAGTCGGACGGTGGCCGACCAGCTGGACACTGACTGTTACAATTTACTGTTGCATGCGGGCAGTTGGGACGAACATGTTGTTGTCTGATCCTTTTTTGACTTTTAAGCTTATTGAGCTCTAAGAGCGTGTATGATGCCGCACAGATTCGGCCCACGGAACAAGGTGATTACAGTTTGTCTTAGTCCACGTACTAAGTCTTTGGCTCATTATTATCGTAAAACCATTCTGGGTCAACAAATCTTATCTTTAACTTGCCGTCTTCCCGAAGCCAGTTGCCGTTTAATATCCGCCACTTTGAACTTGTGGCGAGTTGGCGACCGATGGCAACGCATCTCCCCTGTCACCCGTCCACCGGCCGGCTCCGCGCTTGACCTAAAGAAGGTTACATTCTTCATCCCAGCATCGTGGGCCCCGGATCTGGGCTGTTGAGTCTTCGACTTTTCCGGTTTCTTGCTGCCCTATCCACAGTGTCACAGCATAAAAACCGTTCGATTAGTGACCCCTCTTCATAATTCTCCTCGATAATTCTTTGCCCCCGGCAATGGATACTAGTACCATGCTTCCCGCCAACAGCGGCGGCGTTGTTGGAATATTCCCGCTGCCCAGTGCGGTTACCATCTCCGTCCCGCGGATCCGAAGCCCTGCAGGCCGCCACGGTCGGGGGCACTAGTGCAGACAACGGGAGTTTTAATTTATTCCCAACGTCGAACAGGCATCTATCTATATAGCTAACGAGATCTGTCTGGTGGTTGATTCTCTTGTGACTGTTCCGGACCGTCCTGTCCGCTCCCACTTCCCACTTGACCTTGCGCACCTCTAGTGGAAATCCTGTCCAGTTCTCTCTGACTGTTGACGTGCCTTGGACCACAGCTCTCTCCCTCTCGGTTCCTTGCTTGCGCACGCGGCGCCCCTGCATTTTACTTATTCCATCTTGAATAAACAAGAACTTTCAGCAATGCTTCCCCTCACCATTGCGGCTGCGGCCGTGGGCATGCTGGTGGCGCCGGTCATGGCCTCGCCCATCGAGAATGGCGATGTTCTCGCCGAACTCCAGGATAAGGCTATGAGTGCTCTGACCGCATCGAGCGCGGGCAACAAGCGCAGTAGCTGCAACATCTTCAATGCTCGTTACCGTCGGGACTGGTTCGTCACTCCCACACCATTGCAGTGCCGATCTCGAATTGGAAGCTGACCCGTCTTCAAGGGAGGCGTTTTCTTCCCAGGAGAGAAAAGACTACATCAGTGCCGTCCAATGTCTCTTGACCTCGCCTTCCAAGTCGGACCCCGAATTTGCTCCCGGTGCTCGCAACCGTTACGATGACTTTGTCGCCGTCCACATCAACCAGACAACCAAGATCCACGGAACCGTGAGTAATACCAACACTCAAGCCAAATCGTTTTTCGGTCTGACATGACAATTCAGGGCAACTTCTTGACATGGCACCGCTACTTCGTCTGGGCATACGAAGAGGCTCTGCGGAACGAATGCGGCTACAAGGGCTCCCAGCCAGTAAGTGGATTCCATTGCCATGAACGGGAGATCTTCCAATGGGTCTGACAATTATATTACAGTACTGGAACTGGTTGAAGTACCAGGACGATCTCCGGAAATCCCCTGTCTTTGATGGCAGTGATACCAGCTTGAGCGGCGACGGCGCCTTTGTTCAGCACAACGGCAGCGTCAGCGGTGCAGGTGCCATTGTCCTGCCTTCTGGCGATGGTGGTGGCTGTGTCACAAGCGGTCCTTTCAAGAAGTAAGCTTTCCTTATAGATCTTTGCACCGTTGAATTGGTGACTAACATCCATCTAGCATGACCGTCAACCTTGGCCCGGTCAACCCCGGCATGGACGGCCTCGAGGCCAGCCCGACCGGCAAGCTTGGCTATAACCCTCGTTGCCTTAGTCGCGATCTGAGCAACTACACCGCCTCAACATGGTTCACGAACGAGAACATGCTCAACATCACGGTAGGCGCGGCCTCCAAGAGCATAGAGCTTTTCCAGAACGAGCTCCAGGGCCGTTTCTCTGACGGCTTCCTCGGCATGCACGCGTCCGGCCACTTCTCCGTCAACGGCGAAGCTAGCGATCTGTACTCCTCCCCGGTCGACCCCAGCTTCTTTCTGCACCATGCCATGGTTGACCGCGTATATTGGCTGTGGCAGGCCCTCCACCTGTGGGACGCTTTCAACATTGCTGGTACGATTACCATCAACAACAAGCCGGCCAGCAGGGACGCTTTGAAGACTGATATTCTTGACCTTGGCGTCAATGCTGAAAACCGCACTATTGACGAGGTCTTGAACACTATCGGCGGTTCCCCTCTTTGCTACGTCTACGCATGAGTCTAGGGACGATTCCCGTTTGGAGGTTGGGCTGCATGTGGTCAAGAGATGCCCATAAGTACCATGATAATAGCTAGACTAGGTCCAGTGCATTGCCAACCAGGACCATTGTACATACAAGGCTCTTCTATGTAATAATTGCATCATCTGTTCAAAACCGAATTTGGGGATTGGCCGCCGTAGCGTTGTAATTCTCAAAAGAGCTCTTACCGAGATTCCAAAGAGACGTCTCTCTTGAGCACGTCTTAATTCAATACATTGGTGAAACCACATAATGTTTCTTGTCTATTTGTCGATGAGTCGAGTTGAAATCATGGTTCTTCGTGAACTCTGACTCTTGGACGGAGTGTGGAAGCCGCTAGTGATGTTATGGGTGGAGTCTCGACATGGCTTAGCCCTCAATGATCCACGCACAACTCACGATGCGGCATCTTGGACCTCCAGCCGCTGGCAACTATCGCACACCTTCAATAGCCTGCCCGGCTAGCTCAATCGGTAGAGCGTGAGACTCTTAATCTCAAGGTTGTGGGTTCGACCCGTAAGTCTATCTAAACACTCAGGAACTGATCCGAGTTCAGTGTCTAACACCTCATAGCCACGTCGGGCTCAATTCCCGTCAGCGATTGACTTAAACAATTCTTTTTTGTCTATATTCTATTTCAGGTTTCATCTCTGTCCATGTTGACGCTAATTTACCGTTGCGATTGGCTCTCTAGCTTGCCTACGCGTATTGATGCAGCGAATGGTCCTTCAATAGCCGGTCCATGGCACTTCGTTGCATACATACACTCACATCAAAGTCACCGGTGTCGGCAACATCCATGATCTGAACCAGGCCGTCAATCTTTGGCATGACGCCCTGGACATACCGAGCCAACTCCCCCGTGCCCAGGAAGTCAAGGTCATAGGTTTTGGCTCTCACCCAGGATGTCACGAGGGTATGGTGAGTTCCCAAGAAGCCTTGCCATAAACGTTGAGGGCTAACCTCGTGTGCGGCGTCGTGGATGTAGGCTGCCACCACATCTGGCGTGAAGCGAGACATCATCTGCCTGATAGCGCCGGCGATGGGCCCAAGCTGAATTGAGCTCGCTTCGTTGGCGGTTTTCTCAACATATCCTAAGAGGAGAGGAGATCCAACAAACGTGTCTGGTAAGGGTGGATCGACGCGATTTCGTAGACCCAAGGTGATGTTCAGATATGCTTGTTCAAGTTTTCCTTCATGGCCGCGCGCACGGTTCATAAGAGTCCAGATATGAGCCAGGACTGCATCAAGCCTGGAAACTCGAAGTAATTGCATGTCGTCTAGCAAGCTTGCTTGCGCAGCCTCCTTCATCCGTGTCAACTCGGCTGCCGCGAAACGTATTTGAACGTGTTCGACTGGCGCACTCATATCCCAAGTCGGCCACGGAGGATATGTTGACGGACTGAGTTTGGTTGTTCTCAATTCGTCCGGTGGTGGCATGGTGGCTAGTGAAGCTGGTCTGACACCTGGAGGATATCCTGGTGCATCTTCTGCCCACCAGTCAAACCGGTGCATCGGCAATGCTCGAGCCTTTGCAACTATTGATGCGTCCGGGAGACCTCCTGGTGTGAGCCCTGCAACTTGGTCAAGCTGGGCCGGATCAAAGACAGGTTTGAATACGCTTAGACCGTCGTTTGCAGCAACGTTGCCCAGTAGAGCCCTCGACCTTGTTGCCCAAGAGTACATGAAGTTCATCAAGCACACAGCATCTGCGAGAGGATGCGAGACCATTGCGCTGATTCCAAAGCCCCCGCACTTGAACGACGTCAGCTGAACGGCCATGGCAGGCAGCCCGTCGATAGCATTCAAAGACATGAGCGCAATCTTGGTTTTTGGCAAGAACTCGCTTTGATGGAAGTTTGAGGCGTTCCACTCTTTCAAATTCGTCGCCCTCTCAGCCCGGCTGGGGACTATGTCGCTGAGCTTTGAGTCATGAGTGGCGATGGACAACTCAACTCCGGGATCTTCGGCCGAGCCATACGCAACTACTAGCCGGCCAAGGTGTCGCGGCACTGCATCCTCTTTGACCTGCTCGGGTGTAGCCCATTGGAGCTGCCCTGAAAAGTGCGGATAATAGTTTAGTGTTTGACTGAGTGAGTGGCCGAGGTTCTCGAAGAATTCAGTGCGTGACAACTGTGACGTTTTCGGCTTGTCGTAAAGCCATATCGCAGCCGTAGGTGTGAAACGGGCGACTGTTGAATCAAGTAATGAGAGTTTGGAGACGACGGGCCCGGTGGAAGGTGAGTTGGGTAATATCCTCCGAGTTGCGTCGATGTTGCAACGTTGTGCAGCGCTTGTGGTTGCTGACATTCTTATTGACTCTCGTTGGCAATGGCTGTGAAAGGCTTCGAATGTTGCAATGTCTCGCTGTGACATAGAGTGAGCTCTAACATGAACCAAGGTGCCAAGTAAGCCAGCGGGCAAGACGCTGCGTGTTTAATAGGTCCAAGTCTTTAACGCGCACAGACAAGACGCTAGAGGCGAGAGATGACATGGGTGCCCGTTCGAGGTTCGGCGAGCAGTTGATCTGGGTCCGGTATGATTCATTCTGCATCATGCCTGAAGTTGACTAGCTCATCGCTTGTTGATTGGGCGTTGAGTCTGATATGGCGCGCGGGAGGGCCCTGACCCCTGTTGATCTCGCTGCGACATGACTAACAAAGTGTTCTAGCGTCTAAGCGAGCTTCTGGTTGATGCATGTCAGATCACGAGTCCCCGTTCAAGATGCTGTGCCTCACGTAGCTTGTTGATGACGAGCTGGATGAGAGGAGAACGCTTGTTGTTATCTGTGCTACTACTAGATTGTGCTCGCTTCTCTATGCTCGCTGATTCATGAAGGTGAAGTTTGAGGATGACTTGGGCATGACATGGCAGAAATGCGAGTGCACCGATTTTGTACCGGCCCAGCTGGGCCTGATAGTGATGTGGCTATGTGCTCGACTGTGGTTTGCAGCGGAATGAGGGCCTCTAATAATGAATGAAAATGTGTGAGAGCAGTGCTAGAGGATCGTCTGAAACTCGAAAGCTATGTTCAGTTTCCAAATGCTACTCAAAATATCACTAGAGTGATGTGGAAGCTAGCTGGATCGTAGGTTCACCAATACTTCTGAAAAGATCTCCTGGCATAGAATTCACGTCTATGAAATAGAACAGCTGAGGTATATTCTGGAATAAGCAACACAGATACTTCCTCGGAATCCTTCGCCCGAGGCATGGTCAGATGGTCGGGCTTAATGTGCCGCGAATTGAAGCCAGCTTTCTCACACCTGTCTAAGCTGGCAGGAGCTCCCATGTCGAGTTTTGCCTATTGACTTGTCCAAGATATGTACACGTACATTACCATAATCGAAAGCTCATTGGAAACTTAGACGCACCCTCAGCCGCAGAGAGTGTTTCAGCGGCTGCGCTAAAGAAATCAGTCAGATGTCTTGTACTTTGAGGGAAGAAGGCGGACCAGCAACCGCGGATGTTATCATTGGAGCGA
Source organism: Colletotrichum scovillei (assembly GCF_011075155.1). Lineage (NCBI taxonomy): Eukaryota > Fungi > Ascomycota > Sordariomycetes > Glomerellales > Glomerellaceae > Colletotrichum > Colletotrichum scovillei. The sequence continues at coordinate 619,639 of NW_023336269.1, forward strand.
GCGGCTGGATACTGCCGAGATCGTGTGGGCTGTGGTCCTGGGACTTGTTAGTGGTGGCTGAGTACGGCACAGAGACTAGAGCTCATGGACAACGAGGTTGCTGAGACATCAGCTCTCATATCTTGTGCCCAACTCGAACAAAGGAAAGCACTGAATGGAAGTGGGAAGGACATGGACGCGGTGAGAGTGATACACGTAGCTTCTCGATGCAACCCTATGCCAAGTTTATTATATGCGATGTGATGTGTTCATCAGGCGTCTTGGCCTATCGGATCGATCATTCTATGCAACGAATCCTATTATCACCCTTCGCTAGATGCATCAAAGGTGGCTGTTCCCGACCTGACGGCTATCTGGCCGGCGGCACAGTGATGGAAGTAAGCACAAGACTGCAGTCTGGTATGAAGCACTCATTGAGGTGGTACAGCCGAGGGTGGTCAGATATTAGTGGCTCTCAACGATATTACTACCTTGACCTGCAGCAGTTCTTCCCGATCAGGGATATTGCTTTGCCCATCTATTTAGGGCCGAGCCGACTGGAGTCAACCGTAAATGCTTGCACTGTTCGTCCCCGCACTCCAAGCCATAATCGCGGTACCCAGAAGCATTGTGAGTGGATGTCACGTCTCGTGCGAATAGATGCACACGTGCGGCGGGAAGGCTGGGGGCCCTTACATCCATGCTACCTAAGATCCTTCAAGTCCTAGCTCGCTTTTCTCGGACCAGAATGCTGTGCTCGCACTTTTTCAGCTTCCACACTGAGACGACACGCAGTAGATGCAGACACCTGTTGCCCAGCCACAACCGACAATATGCACGCATCTTTTCTCCGCCAGAACCTCGTGGGGAAGCCCAAGTTGTGCGACCTTCATAGGGCTGATGTTGTGGGACAAAGATGATGCAAGGTCGGTGGGCAGTGCTGGTAAGGTAGCACTGCCCCTACGTCGGGCGCGATGCAGCTTAGGGGTTATCTGGAGATCGTGACTATTCGTCTACTCTCAAAGCATCAGGACTCTGTCTAAGTCAGTATATATTAAGACCAGCTGCTTCTCGACGCAAAATATGAATTTCCAATACTCATCATACACACACTCCAGACATTTCTTTTCTTCTGTTCTCTCGATTTCCTTTCCTACTCATTTTCCTTTTCTCCGTGCAATTCTCAAAAGCTTCAGTTTTTTTCAACCCTCGTACTCCCCATAACTTATTAATAACTCATTTTCTTATACTAGTCATTCAACCCTCGTACTCCCCATAACTTATTAATAACTCATTTTCTTATACTAGTCATTCAAAAATGCCCATGCTCACTTCTATGCGTAGCCGCTCAGGCTCTCCCCCAGCTATGCCCAGCCCTGAGCTTAACAGCCGTTCTCCTTTCCCTCTTCAATCACCTGAGATTGATAGCATTCAATTGCCGCGTTCTTGGGAAGCGGCTTGGGAGGCAGCGGGCCAGACCAACTTTGAGCGCGCGCAAGCTTTTCTGTTCTTCTACCGTGGAGATGCCGCTTCTACCAACAGCGAGCTCCGATCCATCGCAGCAAATCCCAAGCATCGAGATGTCGTCTCTCTTGCAGCTTCAGTCCAGCGAATTGTCTTTGGCAACCGCCACTCGACCTTCAACACAACCTCCCTGCTGCAGTGGATGCGTTTCGTGCTCATCAAGAGCCAAGCTCTTACGTCTACCAAGACGAACGCAGTTCGCGATTTCTTCTTTGACCCATCGGTAGCTCGTAATCTACCTCAACTCCCCCAAGACCCGGTTGTTTATCAATACCCAGCAGCCCCTTTGAAAGTCATGATCATCGGTGGAGGCCCCACAGGCCTGGCTTCTGCGATTGCTCTGGCCGAGAAGGCTGGGGCCAGAGTGGAGGTCCATCTTTACGAAGGCAGATGGATTCAGCAGCCGGGTAGCTCTTTCGTCAGTTACCCACCAGGGGCCCGTCGTCGAGACCAGGTAGTCACGCTGCAAGACACCGTGACAGACTTGATGAGCGATAGAACGAGACAAGCTGTCTTTGGCGGAAATCCAGAGCGTGTTTGGCCTGGTTCCAGCAATCTCCAGATCCGCAAGCTCGAAGACGGTCTCTTACGACGGGCACAAGACAGCCAGTTCCGCGATCTCATCTTCCTACATGCCTCACAGGTCAGACAGGACAATCTCTCGGAGTACGGCGACTTTCACCTGATGCTTGGTGCCGACGGCGCTGGTTCTTGGCTTCGCAGTGCTTACTTTCCGGGGCAAGAGGAAGAGGTTGGAAAGAGCTATGCCCTAGGGGTTGCTTTTGATCGGCCTCGTGGTCTTCCTTTCTCACAGCCCATCAACATCTTCCTCACCATGGGCCAGACTCGCTACCTCCTTAATGCTAGCGACTTCGATGGCACAGGATATCTCAACATGCAGTTGACCGAGACTGAATGGCATCAAATGGTCTCCGTTGATGGCCATCCTTGCACATTCGGTCGACCAAGTTGCCTTAAGGTCGACGACTGCCTGCCTCATGGCTTTGAGGAGAACCAGGTCTTTGCACCGTCTCAGCAACCTGACAGCCCGTTGTGGAAGGCGATACTTGATGGTCTGGAGCTTTACGGTTTCAAGCAGTGCGAGGTGAAAAACATTGTTCGCATCCCCATTGTTGTACGCAGGATCAACAAAGCCGTCGAGCAGATTCCGCAGTGCGACTCTGCAGCCCTGCGCCGACCCCACGGTCTGGTTGCCTTGGCTGGAGATGCGGCAATGACGGTGCACTTCTGGCCTGGGAGAGGTGCGAACTCCGGCATGAAGGCAGGCATCGCTTGGGCTGATGAAGTTGCTCGTGCTCTCTTTCATGGCCAGTTCGTTGGTCTTCAGACCTCTTCGCTGGGGATGTACCACGACTTTCTGCAAAAGCTCCAAGAACGGGAGCACGGCGGTCGCAGTTTGCCCATCGTCAAGCAGACCGGAGATCCCGATATGATGGCCTGGTTGATGCGCAACGCTCGACTTATCCCGCATCACGTGGCGATGGAGTGGCTAGTCGGTCAGATGCGTCGTGATGGTGTCCGCATTCAAAGGCGTGCCGACTGGGCTTTTGAGCAGGTTAACAACCTCGAACCGCAGCTTCGGGAGATCCTCGAGAAGATGGATGCCGTTACCATTCAGGAGATGGCCGCGACGTTCCCATGGCCTACGCGGGAAATGGCCGGGGCCGAAGTCCTTCCGGAGAGGTCTGTAGTTGACGCCTGCTTGAGTGGCCATAGGCCGACAGAAATTTCGAAGGTTGAAAAGCAGACAAAATCAAAAAAGCAAGACAAGAAGAAACAGAGGGCAGAAATCTCCGTATCCGCCTCTGAGATTTCGCCGGCGTTCTTGGCTAGCCTGGCGACTCATAACAAACCAGCTCAGCGGTCTTCTTGGCGTTCATTCAGCTTCAGCAGAACGCCTCAAGCTGTTCAGTCGTAGTTCTCTCATTAGGATGGCGGTTTGCGAATGGTTCAAAGTAATGAAAGTTGTTGACGGTGGCTGTCCGGGGTTTGGAAATACGGCATGAATGGGTGGTGCATTTACACGAATCAAAATTTGGAACTCGGAAAGGGAACGTTAGTTGGCGTTTTGAGTAGTTGGATTTTGCTTAGGATGGTATTGGAGTCCAATGGAGTCGTCCTGCTTGATATTATAAGAATAATTGAATAAGCCTTTATAGTCAATGTAACCAAATAATTCCTGCTTTTTGTAACTTGTTCTAAATGATGTCATTGTTGATGTAATTCATAAGTTGCACATCGATATCGAGCGGCGCAAGCTTTGTCTTGATCCCCTCCTGAAACATGACCTTTCCTGAGAAGAACGCCAGGTTCCGCTTTGATTATGCAGTTGGTAGTTCAGTCTTGCTTCTTTGAAGACTCAAAGTGCAAGTCCGCGCCAACACAAGGCAGATTTACCACGTCAAATCTGGCCAACCACTCGCCGCAGCAGGCCAACCAATATGCGGCCAGCCCCAACATCTTGAACTGCGGCGGTGCTGTTGGAGGAGGCCTGGCGCCAAACCATGTGCCACAGAATCGGCCTCTTTAATTCGCTGATGGCAATGTAGTGCAACCAACCCGTACGCCTTGAAGCCCTCAAGGCTGCGTGACCTCACCGCGTGAACAGCTTTACTTAAATAGAGGCAGTTGGCACTCCAAGAGCTATTGATTGAACTTGAGGCCATCCACAAGTTTCTCCGGATCGCATCTCACAGAAATCGGCGAGTGTTCAACATGTCCAATGCAGACAGCGAAGGACCGCTATCGCTGGAGGAAAGATGGCAAATGTGCAAAATTCAGGATGACCACAAGGCTTCCCTCGTTGAGGTATTTTTTCGTACTCTCTATCTGATTCGTGCATGATTTGTCAAGTAGCTGACCGGCTCAATCAGGATTTGTTTTCTCACATTGCAGAGCTTTCCGAGAAGCTCTCCGAGGTTAGGATGGAGCTCAAGGAAAAGAAGATGCTGGTACGGTCTTTGTTTGATACCGATGACAAGAGTAAAGATCAAATCGAAAAGCTGCAAAACGAGAAAGCATGTTGCCCCATCCGCTTTGCCAGCCAGAAAGGCACTGACCCAGCTAGGACAAACACTGTTTTGCAATGGTCCTCGTTGACGGCGATTGTATGCCAGTAAGTCAGAACTCTTCAGCCTTCTTGCTTCCTATCAACCAATATCTCAGTTTTCTAATGACTTGGCGAATCATCAGTTTCTGGGTGATCTTATTGAGCAAGGACTCGAGGGAGGCAAGAAAGCTGCAAGCCTTTTACGTCTCGCTGTTTTTGACGAGCTGAAGGCCATTGACCCCTGCCTTCCGCATCACCTGCAACTTGCCATCCGCGTTTACGCCAACTTGAAGGGTCTGGCCAAGACTTACACCGAAATGGGTATTATACCAGATCCGAGTGTTTTGGATGATTTCGTCCGAGGCTTCAACATGTGGAATGCAATGTGCGACTTTGTTGACGCGGGTAATGGCAAGGAGTGTACGGATGAAAAGTTGAAGGGTAAGTGAACTTACAAAAGCTTCCAAAGAGCGACAACTAAGACCTTTCAGCAAATTTTGAGTCGAGTGTGTCCGATGTTCACTGTCGACATGTTTTGTTTGGTGGTTCGGCAGATAGCGGTTACGCTCGCCTGTTGGGATCGTACCTCGATAACGATGAGATCCGCAAGAAGGTCGTCCTTCTCGAGGGACCTCCATTTGCGCAAGAGCTAGCGGAGATTAAAGACCAATTCCGCGTCGCTTCTTTCAACAGGGTTTTCAGGCGTCAGAAACTGTTCAACAACATCAAGCGCAAGGTTTCATATAACATCACACCACCATCGACACCCTCGCCCAACTATGCGTCAGCCGCTGCGAGAGCTCCACCAGTTCTCGCTGGAGACCTGCCAGTACGTCAACAACCCATAGTTGACTCCAGGATGCCTCTTCTAGGGCAGGTGCTGCGGAACAAAGCCGGGCAACGGATTGATCCACCACTCGATTGTACCCACCAGGAGTTCATCCTGATGAAGAACCGCAAGTTATGCAACAGTCTTCATCTTTTGGGTAGATGTCCCTATAGGGAAGCTTATGGGAAGTGTTCGCACGACCACAAGGGCAGGTTGAGCCCCAAAGAGTTGCAAGTTCTCTGGGCCGTCGCTCGTCAGTCTCACTGCCATACAGGTCTCAGCTGCTCCGATCCAAATTGCGTATTTGGCCATCAGTGTCCCCGTGAGAGTTGTAATGGGGCGAGCTGCCGCCTGAGATTCCCGCTGGAGTTGCATAACATTGACAAAAGACCTACTCGATGAAACTCGGAGAGAATGCACCATTAATGCATAAATGAGGGAGATGAAGTTATGAGTACCTCCAAATGAAGCACAGAGTCTACTAGAATGTCTAAGGGTGTAACATCTGAGATGAAATCTCCAACGCAATCAAATCTAACCTGCAATACATATACTCCAAACCTCTATTGTGTTCGTAACAGGGCCATTCAGAGTTTCTTCACCATGATGTTATCAGTTTGGATCACTGATCCAATGGCAAAGTCATGGGTACCACATTCCTCGTACCCCCATTTCCCATACGCCTTTTGCGCCCGAAGGTTCTCTTCCCAGACGCCCAACCACATGTGCTTGAAACCTTGTTCCCTAGCCATGTCTTCTAACCTGTCTGCCAGAAGCTTTGCAGCGCCCGTGCCTTGTGCCTTCGGATACATGTAAATTCTCTGCAGCTCAACAGTATCGTCGAGGTGTGCGATACATGGCTCTGATGAGCCCCGGGTGAGCATGGCGAAACCCAGAATGTCTCCAGTAGGATCAACAGCGAGTAGTGTGTCTTTGTTTGAATCGTCGAGATCTTTTGTGATAGCTTCGAGGCTGTAGGACTCCTCTAGGAACGCTTGGAGCTCATGCGGCTCGACTGAATGGCCGAATGTGACCGTGAAAACATGGGTAGCGAGTTCTGATATTGCTGTGGCGTCATCGAGAGCTGCTGGCCTGAGTGTGGCCGTCATGCGAACACCTTCTTGGACATTGGAGGACTTTGTCATGGTCGATGTAGTCAAGGTTGAGAACAAATTGTAGTGAATCGGGATATGCGTGGCGTTACGTGGCGTGCTTTTTTGGTGGAATTGATGGCCCACAACGATGGCAGATCTGATCGGATGGTGCGGATTACTTCTCAAGCCCAGCGATCTGGTCCTAACGCCCTTTTGTACGGTTCCAAGATATCGCAGACCTGCTGTCATCTTCATTTGACCCTACCTTAGCCAGAAGACTTTCCCAAAATCGATGCTTCTGGAAGACACGTCGCTAAAAACGCTAAATTCCCACTGACAGGGCGCGTCGAGCCGCGTCGGCTGTTGTCTCTGTGCGGCTATTAAAGGAAAGTCTCGCCTTTGTTAGGGCGCCTTATTGTCAAAGCCACAGGTCAAGAAGCAAGATGATTGGTTGCATCTGCTCAAGAGTCTCCATCTGGCCTGCGCCCTTGGCACGACACCGGTCATGACCGAAATCTGCACCCGTTTTGTCTCCATCACATCAACAGAACCAGACATTCTGGTGAGTTCTCGAAAATGACGTATCTAGGTGAAAGTTCTTCCGGGTCTTTGTTTTACTTGATGCTCCAGCGCAGAAATCTCAGGCGCTGAATACACTTCCGCATGTCGATTGACCTCCCTTTGTCATGACTCAGTCTACGTTCTGAGGTCCAATTTCAATCATCCAGTGATTCAGGAATATCAATGAAATTGAAATCTAAGGTATAAGCTACGGGAAATTTTGCTAGATGAACGACGAAACAGAAACTGAAGACTTAGCTTGATTGATGTTACTCATTGAAACTCCAGCAATTCCATGTGCTTAGGCGCGTTCCGACTTTTCCTCCATGTTCTTCTGTCTCGTACCAAAGATGACAATACCACACACAGCAGCACTTGAAATCGCAACGAAGAGAGCACTCACTGTGGAGAACCAACCCACACCAATGCCCTGAATACCTGGAAGTACCACTGCCGTACCGATGGCAGCAAAAGTGTACCTGATGAAGTAGTTGCCAGCTAGCAAAATACTGTCAGCTTATCTGTCACTAGGCCGAGGGGACGAAGTTCAGCATGCTTACCCATGACTTCAGCTGCCCTCTCTCTGAAGACATCTAAACAGTAACTGTTAAGACAAGGGAAGCAGACCATTTGCGCAACGCCTTGCAAGAACATGCAGATAACGGGGAGTGGGATTCCGCCCTTAGCCTTGTCGATTGCCCATCCATAGATGATTGTGGTCGCCGGGATGACGACCCCTAGCGCGATGAAAGCACTTCGCAGACGGTCTTCCGGAATACGCCGTCCTCTCTTAGCGATCCACTTCTTCACGGTGTAATCGGCATATCGGCCGCCAAAAAAAGTACCAACGAGATATCCTGCTCCAGGTGCCAAGAAGAAGAATCCTGACTGCAGAGGGGAGGTAAGGTGGAATCTCGGGTTGATAACGTAGCGAACTGGTGTCAAAAGGACCTGCATATTCCACAGGACAGACGATGCCGCAACCCCCTGGGTGCATAGTCAGCTGATGATACACAATGGTAAAGGGCCTTACCGCCGTAGGCTATAGCTACACGTCCACTAGGACGGCCGTTGTTTTACCGTAATCGGCCTGGTGTACACCTCAAAGGCTCGTTGATGACCAAAGGGGGAGGAAGACTCACGACAATGAGGATCTTGGGGTACCGGAATAGACTGATGACCCGGAACGGATTCGCCCACTCCCAGATCTGGCCAATCTTCTCTTTGGTTGTCATTCCCTCCAATTCTTCAGACCACTTTCCGTGACTTGTTTCTGGAAGGAAGGCTACTGCCAGGACCATAGCAGCGCCACCGAGAGCGCCCTGGAACCAGAAAAGAGATTTCCAGGTTGAGTACGTAACAATGACACCTCCGATGAAAGGACCAAGAGCAGGCCCGATACTTATGAAGAGTACATGTATCAGCCATGGATGTTCGGTCGACCAGGAAACAGAGGGCAAGGGGGCTAGGACTCACAGGGTGCCTCCAAGAAACCAACCCAATGCCGTGCCACGTTCAGTCGGGCGATAGATGTCACTGAGACAGGCAGATCCAACGATAAGGAAAGAGGTTCCGGCAAATGCAGTGATTGACCGGAAGATGAAGAAAGCTGGCAGATTGGGGGAAACCGCTGTAGCCAGTGAAAACGCGCAGAACAACACTGTCGATATGACGAAGATCTAGGACATTTAGTTCAAGTGTAGGGCGGGATACATGCCAAATTGGCCGATTAAGAGCTGACTGCAACTATGATACATGATGGTAGGATGTACAAAGGTGGTTTTGCTTACCCATTTTCTGCCATAGACTTGACTCAGTGGGCCCCAGAAGAGAACGCCAATGCCCATCATTAACAGGAAAAGAGCATTGGTAAAATTGATGACAGTTCCAGACGTGTTGAAAGCCGCTGCCACCTCCGGCAGCGCTGAAAGCACGAGCAGTGAAGCCAAGTTGATGCCCAAGCCAGCGAAGGACACGATGGCGGTGATCAAGCGCTTGCGACCGGGTGTAAAGCGATCGTAGACTGTCTCATCTTCACGGTACGAGTACGGTCGGCTGGGCGTTTGAGCAATGATATTTACACCCTTCTCGGCGTTGGAGGTTCTTAAGGCAAGCAGGTCGGGGGGTAACTCGTCTTTCCTCGTGGGAACCTCTGATAATGTGTGTTCAGACATGATGGACATGATGACGGTGATGATTTGAACATGGAATAGAAGCAACAGTAGTGGAGAAGCTGTATTGACAACTTGAACTTCAACTAGGCAGCTGATGAGAGCGAAGAGTTGAGAAGAGGAAGCGACAGGCTTTGCCAAGGAAATGTGTCCACCAAAATCATGAATAACCAGTCCTGTATTGTTCCGTTTTCTGAGGGGGGCAAAGCGCTGTATATAAAGCATCAAAGACCATACTAGAAAAATGTCAGAAAATTCTCGGCTGCACACTTACCCACCTCGGGATCATGATTCCGAAGTCGGGCACTGGGACTATCACCTCCGAAACGCCTTCAAAGACATCATCCATGGTCTTTGTGAGAAAAATGCCCCCAAAACCAGCAAAAATTGTTTCATTGGGCCCCCGGTCTTTGGACCTGTGTGCTAGCGGAGCGTCTCCGCAGCGGGGAATATCTGCAACCTTTTACGTCTGTCACCTCCACTTCGGGTTGGAATCAGGCTTTGATATTGGACGAGGGCGATGACCTGGAGCTCCACTAAGACTGCAAGTGTCTTATCTAACATCATTCTCCAGGTTGGAAAAGTCTGGGCCATCTTGGAAAATACGGAAATGAGCCGGAGCCGGGGCGTGGGGGTTCACCTGGCATTTCTGGCCCCTCCTGCCGGCGCCGCTGCGCCGGCACAGGGCAAGAAGGCCGAGATCGCAGCCCCCGAGGTCGGCCGGCTTTGAGGCCTCCGAGAGCCGTTCGAGGGCCGGACACGGGTCCGTCTACAGCCGGAACGTCGCACAACGGAGTGGTACAGAAGTATTGCACACCGCCTGTCTCTGAAATGAATGACCACCAGCTTGATCATTTGCAGTAAGAGATTTTATTGTATTACCGCTACATCGTGGTTGCGCCCGCTAGAGGAGTAGCACAACAGTAGCTCCGATTTTCGGAGCAATGAGACCCGAACTAACATTTCAAGTCTGAGTCAAGCAATTGCTTTGACAGGCCCTGATTTTTGTTTTCCATCAGTCAATTCTCTAAAACGCATTGAAGTAAAGTGGACTTTTAACTTCAATCACCACCCTCTTTGCAAATGTGTAGACCATGGTTCGAGATTGCCTGACCGCATTGGCTTTGAAACCTCTGACGACTACATGTGCAGTCCCCCCTGCTAAATCTCGCGAGTACATACACGCGCATAGAGTCTACGGCGTCATTATCGATCGCCGAATCCATTTATCTAGTCTTCCAATCGTACTCCAAGCTCCAGGCGTATGCGACGCGGTAAACATCTTCTTCATGCCACCACTTGCCAATGATTTGCATGCTCACGGGCAGTTTTGTTTCCGAACCTTTCAGAGGACCTTCTTCAATCGGAAGCATACCAATCGGCATAGCGAGGACCGGATGGCCTGATTGATTGAAAGGGGCGGTGTTAGCAGTGAGTCCGACTTGCTTTCCAATCTTCTCGAGCGGGGACGCATCATAGGGAGTATGGGAATTGGCAACGTAGGGTAAGTTCGGCGTCACCAAAACATCAAACTCTCGCAGAGCATTGTCATAGTCGTCTCGTAGCTTTCTGCTGAGATTCGTCGCCTTTCCGAGCAACCCTGGGAACGCTGCTTGCGCGTAGACACCGTTGAGATAGATGTTTTTTGACGAAACGTATGCGTTATCCCACTGCTCCTGCGTAAGGTCCTGAAACTTGTCCGTCAAGTCGGTCATGATATGGCCCCTCCTGCCGAATGCAAGATTTCTCTTCCCCAGATAACCTCCGCTCTTGCTGATGGCAGTCCAAACGGCTGCTCCCTTGGAGTGAAAGGAAATTGAAACTTCTTCTACGGTCGCCCCAAGATTTTTAAAACCTTGTATCGCAGCCTCGACACATGCCTTGACGCGAGGTTCCACAGATGGCTGGTTCATGCCTTCTATCAAGACGCCGATCTTGACACCTGACAGATCTTTCGGGTTTGTAAGCTTCGTCAAGTTGTCATAGTACTTGGGAACGTTATCTGGGTTCGGTGCTGCGAACGATCTGTCGTCGATATTGTCGTTGCCCGCAATGACCTGGAGCATCAACGCGTTGTCGAGAAGTGTTTGTGTCATGAGGCCGACATGGTCATTGGTAGGCTCATTTGAGCCGCAAGCGGTGTAGGGCACAAGTCCAAAGGTCGGCTTCAATCCATAGAGACCGCACCATCCGGCAGGGACACGTATTGAACCGCCTTGGTCAGCGCCGAGAGCCATGTCCACGTCTCCGTTGGCAACTAGTGCCCCTGAGCCACTTGAGCTGCCCCCGCTGCTGTAGCCTTTGGCATAGGGGTTATGTACATGCCCAGTTGAGGAAGAGCTGCTCGTAGCGGAATGGCACATATTCTCGCATACGGACTTTCCAGATATGATTGCGCCGGATTCTAGCAACCTTGTCACACACGTTGCGTCGGTGTTCTAGTTAGGTTAGCATAATTGACGAGAATACTGTTGAGTCATACTGATTTTACTTACTGGGACGTAGTCTCTAACAAAGTCGGTTCCAAGAAGCATTGGAACGCCCTTGACTGCGATGTTGTCTTTGATGGCTATCGTTTTACCTGCCAGCAACCCTCCGCTTTTGGTCTTGTCCTCTACTCGGCACCTCCAAGCCCAAGCACCCAAAGGATTCTCCGAGATATCCGGAAATCGAATTTTCTCCCTTGGAAATCTTTCCTCATCTACCGGAGGCACATAATCTGCGACGTACATTGTCATGAGTATGTCTTCAACAAAGGTCGGGACTTGAAACCTACCAGGAAGCGACATAAGACCCACTACAGACTCGTGGAAAACGGCTAAAAGCCTCTGATATTCATTCTTTTCTTCTGGTTTGATCGTAACGCCCAGTGCTTGCAAGGTGTCGTCCAGGACTTCTGCTGTCACTGGGTTTGCCTTTTCTACTTCCAGTGAAAAGACAGACATGTTGTCAATATAGTTTCAAGGGAACCAAGATTTCTAGAGTTTAAGACTCAGCCGAGCGACAAATTTTGCAGATGAGTTATGGTCTGTCGCAGATTGTGCATCTATCAAGGCTTCAAGTGTAGTTATTATGCCCGGCTTGGATCGAGTAAAACGTACCAAGATAGGTAGATCCACATCAGCATCGTTGGCCGACCTGCCTATCTCTATCGGCCTAGTTAGAAACAACTTATCTTAGCGTTTTCGGGTGTCCGAAATTACATGCAAGTTATCAAGCGATCGGAGGTAATGAGCCGGCAGTAGAACGCACCTTAGGTGCTTACTGCGGTAGGCATTCCCCGCCATCGCCTTATCTCGTGAAGGATCTCCCCACCATCAGGAATACCCCGCTTGGTATCAAGCATATCGCGATAACGCCTGTTTAGCCTCGGTGAATACACCTTAATCGAGAAATGTTACCTTGAGGTGGATGTATATTATGAGTGCGCCTTTACGCATTTATGATTCTTTCAAATGTCATGTGCCAGTTCCAATAATTAGTCAAAGCGGCCGAATCCATTTTCTTTCGTCACTGGAATCCATCATCAACAACCCGATTAATCTTTACTCTTACCAAAATGGTTCATATCGAAGAAAGCTTGCAGATACCCCGGGACTTTGAGGGTGAGTCTGTTGTTACTTCCAGCGTAGTCGCAGTTACTAATACAACAACCCTTAGGTTTCGGCGAGGAGGGCTTCGATCCAAAATGGCCAAATGGTGCTCGTATCGCGGTTTCCTTTGTTCTCAACTATGAGTATGATTGGTCTTTACCAACTACATGTTACTATTACTAAAACTGTGTATAGAGAAGGCGGAGAAAGAAGCACATTGGACGGAGACCCTTTTTCGGAACCATACTTGTGGGAGAAAGGCGCATCTGGTGGCTACAAAGAAGGCGCCAGGTACCTCAATGCCGAGCAAGACTTTGAGTATGGCAGTCGCTCAGCTTCTTGGCGTCTTATCCGTCTCTTCAAGGAATTTGGCTGGAGCTTCACTACTTACGCTGTAGCTTACGCGCTCAAGCGCAACCCAACCTTTGCAAAGGCGCTGGTCCGAGACGGACATGAAATCGCTTGTCACGGACTCAGATGGCTGGATATCTGGAACTATGCACTCGAGGAGGACAAGGAATACATCAAGCAGAACATTCTTATGCTGAAGGAAGTATCAGGTGAGATGCCCGTCGGCGCTTACTTTGGCCGTGGTACACCCAATACCCCCTCGTTATTCCCGGAAGTATGGAAGAGTCTTGGAGGCGAGTTTCTCTGGTCTTCCGAATGTTACAACGATGATGTTCCTTACTGGCTTGACTTGCCATGGGAGAAAGAGTTGCGAGAGGAGAAGCGAGAAGGCATGCTGCTCATCCCTTACAATTATGATTGCAACGATGGAAAATTCCACATGTCGCCCGGCTTTGGCAGCTCTGTTGCGGAGACGTATGAGCAGTATTTGAAGAACACTTTTGATTGCTTGTACAGAGAGGGCGGCAAGCTGATGAACATTCCATTGCATACACGTATCATTGGCAAACCAGGCAGATCAGAGGCTTTGAGGAAGTTCATGAAGTACATTGCGGAAAAAGAAGGAGTTTGGGTTACAACGAGACGCGATATCGCCAGACACATGAGGGCAGAATTTCCCTACAAGCCAAACAGGGAGTGGATGAAGGGTAAATGAATCACCTGTATGTAGTCAACGTCAACATGTTTGAGGTACAAGTGCCGAAGGCTTCGTGAGGGCGTGATGTTGACCGTGTCATGATGTTATCCAACTCTGAAATACAGAGCCTTCTCACGCTCATTGGAATCGAGAACCAGCCCGAGGATATGAACAAACAAACGTAGACTAGCCGAAACAAACGGCATAGCATGGACAATCGTCGCGCAATTGGTTGTTGACCAAACACCGCTTGTTGGTCAGTTCCCCAGATTTCGGCCAGAAAGCTCCCTGTTGAGACGGTTGAATGCCGAAAACGGCCAGTTGACACAAGCATGGTCGGAACCTCCGATCGGGGCTGGGTAGCCATAGAGTCGGATGTTGTCCGAACAGACTAGCCCTGCATGGATTAGTCCCAACAACCAACCGCGCTCAGGCGGCATCGGCAAATTTGAGGAGGATCCGACAAGTATGTAAATCGGATCTCCGCCTCTATCATCCGAACGAAGTTTTCGGGCAGCAGAACAAACCTTGGCATTGAGAGACGGGCATGACGTCCGAAACTCAGGACCCGGTATCGCCGCCCCTGGCCACGCCGGGGGCCGTAGCTGTGAACCCCCGGAAGAGGGGCAGGACTGCGTGTACGCGATGCAAAAGTCGTAAGCAAAAGGTACTTACCCAGAGCCGATCAAAATAGCACCTCAGACGTTTTCCTCTGATTCTGGCCTTAGTGTGACGACCAATATCCTATTTGCTCAAATTGTCGTAAATCAGGAGCACAGTGTGATAAGACAGATGTCGCCGACGATGCTTCATCGATTGCGTAAGTAGTTGGTCATTCAATTCCGATCAAGTTGACAAGTCTTGATTGAATGTATGTGGGCTGATCTCCGATGCAGATACACACGAGCTCTCGAAGAGCGAGTAGCTTTCTTGGAGAACAAGCTAGCCCAAGTCCCTACCCCAGAAGCAACCACAACTCCGAGGGAAACCGCAAGCAACTACTCGGTTCCGTCGGGTAGAGACAAAAATGCCCTCAGTGACGTTGTAGCACACGTCTCGCTAGGAAACTTCGAGGCGCCGGCTTATGTTGGACCCTCGTCTGGACTATCCTTAGCTCTGAACCTTGGCGAGATGGTACAGGCGACTGTCTGGAATAAGATGTTGCCAGACATACAGGATGGCACTACGGGCAATCAGGCTAACTGTATCAATCCCAGTCCGAGATGCATCACAGTGGAAGATCTTTTGGCTCATAGTGTCAAGGAACCTCCAAGTGATGAGCAGGGTTCTCAAATGCTCAAAGCGTACACATCTCAGCTGCACTCCAAGTACCCTTTCCTGGAGCCTGAGGAGTTGTGGAAGTTGCATAGCGAGAGACTGACTCTGGCTGCTAAATCAACACAAACTCTTACAAGGATTGAACGCTTCGGTATTTTCAAGTTGTATCTTGTATACGCTATGGGGGCAACTCTAGTGCAACTGACGCAAAGGGGCCCAGTATTATCTCCAGAGGTATGCATTTGACACCATTCTCCAGTACATTCATTGTGTTTGACATCGTTGACATCATTCCTCAAGGCTCTCTATATCACTGCTTTGCAGCATATCTCAGCAGCCAGGGAGTCGAGAACCGTCCAAAACATTGAGGCAATGACGTTGCTCGTGATGTTCCATCTTCGGTCAACATCTAGCCATGGGCTGTGGTACATGATTGGATTAGCAATGAGAACATCAATCGACTTGGGCCTGCATCGCGCGGCACATGAACACAATCTTGATGGCTCTATCGTTCAAAGAAGACGCAGGCTTTTTTGGTCTGTCTATTCTCTTGAAAGAACCATAGCAGTGTCGCTTGGTCGGCCTTTGAGCATCGCAGACAACCAGATCGACGTTGAGCTTCCGAATACCATCTTCAACGGGAGCCCATCTGCTTCGGTCATTGTCGGGAACGACATCACTCTGGCACTCGTTCTTTTCAAGCTTCGCAGAATCGAGTCCAAGATTCATCACTCGGTTTATCGCACGGACAAGACTTTGGACGCACTCCGGCCCAAACTAGACCGGCTGCATCAGCAACTCAAGTCTTGGCGGGACTCTCTGACGGATTGGATTCCTGCAGGTCATCCAGATCTGAACTATGCGCTCCTGCTCTATAATCGTGCGCTGCGTCTTCTGATACAGCCGTTTTTGCCGATATTACCAGCAACAGACCCGTTCTATGGACTGTGCATGCGAGCCGCAGGTGATATATGCCAAGCACATAAGAGATTGCATCAGACCCTGGACTACGGCCACAGCTTCATCGCAGTCCAAACAGTCTTTGTCGCAGGAGTCACTCTCGTGTATGGACTCTGGACTCAGGGTAATGCGCTTTGGTCGGTGGCTGTGTCAAACGATATAAGAGCTTGCTCTCTAGTGCTCTTCGTCATGAGCGAGAGGGCTCCCTGGGTACGTAAGTACCGAGATGCTTTTGAGGTGCTTGTGAATGCAGCCATGGAAAAGCTTCAGGATAGCGAGGCTGGTCTTGCTGAGATGGCCTCGGCCCAAATGAGAGCCAGCAAAGCGCCGGGTGCGGCTGATAGTCGTGGAGTACAAAATCCTGACCTCAGTGGGAACGAGGCCACGACGCGTCCGATAGATAGTACTTCCAATCAGTTCTTGATGTCTGAAGACGGTGGAATAGCGCTTGGAGAGTTTGAGGGCGCTTGGCCGATGGTTGCAGAGCTTGCAAATTGGATCGATCAGGACACGGAAGGTGGAAGTCCCGTCTGGATGCCGAATTTTGAGTTACTACAGAGTCTTTCAGGCACCTGGAACGAATAGAGCATCTGAATCATATTGGATATACAAACAATTCTTCTCAGATTGAATTCAATGGAGGTACTGTCGCCTGGTCGCTTGCCTTTTAGTAGGCGTCTTTGATGGGAAAAGGTTGTTAAAACCCTTCACCAGCTGGGATAAATGTCAAAGGTGATTTTATGGTGATAAGACAAGTAATTCAAGTTTCTTGATAATTTCGTTAAGAACTCAAACCAGTCTTTTTGGAAAACGCGAAAATCTGACGAAATGAACCGTATAATTTGGTTATTCAAGTAAGTATTTGATCACACCTTCCTTTAAACCGTATACTTCTCGCTGATAGACTCAGCACCGGCGCTCTTCCCCGTACTCTGCTGGACTTCAGTCTCCTCAAAGGAATAAAAGACTCCACGAATAGTATCAACACTCTCTCCAGGGAAGAAACCCTCTGATGGCGCCATGCTCTCAAAGCCCGTGTTTGTCTCTGACTCCAGCTCTTGTGGATAAACCGGAATGGGCCAGATAAAACAAGCTACGAAGTAGACTAACGAACCCATTGCGAGAGAAAGCAGGAAACCCAGCTTATACATGTTCTTGCTTGCCTGGTTAACGGAGTCGGGGTCAAGGTTTCCAGCAATGCCGTGTACGGTGAACGCAACGCCAGCAACCCACGCGGTGACCGCGCGCAAGTTCCAACCTTTGTAGTACGTGTACGGAGTGCCTTGTCCTTTTGTGTACAGACTTGGGACATGGAGGTTTCCTCGACGGATGATCCAGTAGTCTACGATCATGATCTGGAAATTCATCAGTACGACGAGGATTTCTTATGGGATGAGGACTTCTTGTATTTACACCACAGGTGGGCATCAGGAAAACGGTGTATGACCCCAAGAAAGTGAGGAAAGAACTGGCACTGGCGATGATCTTCCACGGTACGCAAAGGGGTGCAAGCAGAGCACATATCACCTGACCCCTGACAATATTGATATACCTCGGCCACAGCCCGCTGGTATCAGCACCGACCGGCAGAGAATTCGAGCCGGCATTGGTCGCGATAATCGCCAAAATCATGCCCTGATACACCGATTAGCAAGCCGAAAACCGCTCTGGACGATGTTCATCTTACCGCGGAAGCGAAGAACATCCCAGCGCGGGCCCCAGGACCCCAGTACTCAGTCAAGATAGCGTTATAGAGATCCCAGACGTTCCAGTAGCTCTTGCCAAGAACACCAGCAGCCGCGCTAGTTGTGGCACAGCTAAGGAACATGACGAGCACCTTGCTGACAAGGATACCGATGGCTTGTGACCAGGTTGCCTGTGCTGGACGCGTAGCGTAGCGAGCGACATCAGGTTGGTTAACAAGGATCGGGCAGAGTGCCGCCATAACGCTGTTAATAGCTTGGATCATGGGCCACACGAGCGCCGCGCCGCTTAGAGACTTCGCCCCAAAGTTGAAGCCACCCAAGCTCCCTCCGTTAGCATGTACCGCCCATCCCAGGACGCCGACTAGTCCTGCAGTTGTAGCCACTGACTTCACCACAAATAGGTGTCGAAGCATAGTCGGATGGATGAACATCACCGGGAACTGCATGATCCAGAAGATGAAGAATGCCAACAGGTTCTTGGAAGTGATCCCCGCGCTTGTTGGTAGGCGGTTAGGAATATTGTCCCACCCGGAGCCGAATATGGCTCTGAGGGCCACAGAAGTGAGCATACCGCCATAGAATGACTGAGTTGCGAAGTAGATGACGGCGACGGAGGCACGCACGACGATGAATAGTTTCGCACCGCTAACACCGGCAGCAGCGCGAACGTATACGGGGAATCCAACATGATAGCGAGTTGCGCCGCGGGAGTTGAGGATAACCACGACGCTGAGGATAGCGGAGCCGATCACTGCTGCAATCATGCCGTGCCACCATTGCTGCGCGTTGATTGTCAGAGATTCTATAAGAGAATGTAGAACATGCACTGAATCCAACGTACTAGGCCAATTGAGATGAGAGTTGCTCCAAGATTATAAGAGCCTGGTGAAAATGTCTGGGTCAAGTAGTACGTGAAGAAGTGTAAAGCTGTCCAACTTCGATGCTCTTCAGAGAGAGGTCATTTATTTGCTCATTGTGTCCAAAACTTCAAATGACAACTAACCTGGAGGAGTAGGCAGCAAGTCTTCGTTGAAGTACGCCGTCCCCTCTTCGGGATGTTCTTTGGTTTGGATGAATCGTTTGAACTCGTGCCGGGATGAGCAAGCTCTTTTGAACCTCGTCAAGAACATCATTGCTCAGTGTAAATTGTTCAAATAATTCCAAATACACTTGTTGCGTCTTTCAATAATCACAATCAACACACCTTACGAAGTTTCGTGTCAAGTTGCGATTTTTCGCCGTAATCACTTTATTTATCAAATTGAGGTTCTATTGCCTTATCATGACTGGAAGCTGCCTTTCCCTTGATGCCGCTATCCCATCTCCATCTCAGCCTTTTGATAAGAAGTAGCTTAGCTGCCAAATTGGCACCTTCTATCGACCAGACGAGCGAATGCTCTCTGATAACATGGTCTCGAGGTGAGCGAATCATGCGGGATAAATAGCGTCGGACATCCGCCGAGAATGATAAGCGAGCCTCATTGGCGACCACCCGATGGCATCGGATGTTCCGAGAAGCAACGACTTTTGTGGAGTCCATCGCTTCAAAACTTGCCGAAATCCCTTGTTGGTCTCGCCTAGCCATGACGCACCCATTTTTTCAACAGTCAACGTCGAATTCGCCCCCCTTCAACTTTTCAGCCCAATTTTTTCGCTGCCGAACCCGGAGCCGAGATGAGGCCGATTGACCAATCTTTGACGGCGGTGATCCGAGTCTTGGCTCCTCCGGACGCTGGTATCCGCTCTCAACGTCGGATTGTCTCACGAAAAGTTTTCATGCGCTGGTTCTTTTACTCATAGTTCCAGCCGCATATTCGAACTTCCTAATCATTCAGCCATAATCTACGCTGGTATTTTTGCTATCGATTTTCTTGTACTTTGTCCCAAGTGATCGACTAGACAGGGTTGCAGCATGAGGGGCGATCAGGAAACAACCAAGGCCGAAAAGGCTCTTCACGACCAGACGAATATCTTACCTTTGAAGAAACTCCTAGTTGTCTTTGCAACCCTTGCAGTGACTCTATTAGTCTCATTCATCGACCAGAATGGCATCAGTATCACTTTGCCAACGATTGCTGCGGACCTCAACGCGGAGGATACGATATCATGGGCGGGTACGTCATCGCTCATCGCCAACACCACATTTCAGATGCTCTACGGGCGCTTCTCAGATATTTTCGGCCGAAAAGCCGTCTTCTTAAGTGCCATCGGTCTTTTGTCAATTGCAGACTTGCTCTGCGGGCTTTCGCAGAATGCGACCATGTTTTACATCTTCCGTGGCGTTGCGGGCATCGGCGGAGGTGGTATCACGAATCTGGCCATGATCATTGTTTCCGATGTTGTCACTTTAGAACAAAGAGGCAAGTACCAAGGAATCTTGGGCTCGATGGTTGGTTTGGGAAACGTCCTCGGACCTTTTCTTGCTGCAGCCTTTGTTGAGAGGGCAACATGGAGAGCGTTCTTTTGGATGCTCTCACCCCTTGGTGTTATTGTCGGCGTCATCTCATACTTCTTCCTGCCATCTAAGCCTCCAGATGACGACTTTATGAAGAGTGTCAAGAAGATCGACTATGCAGGTTCATTCACCTCGTCAGCCGGCGTTATTTTGCTGCTTATTCCTATATCTGGAGGTAAGTCATGCCTCGATCCTGTCCGTTGACAGAGTAAAATACTCATTTAATGTGTTAGGTGGTGCATATTTCCCATGGAACTCAGCGATGGTCATCAGTATGTTGACAATAGGGGCACTTGCTCTCGTGTCTTTTGTCATTGTGGAGTGGAAGTTTGCCAAGCTTCCGATGATGCCAGGTAATTGTCGTCAACAAGAAATATGTCACCGAATCCAGCTAACAATACACAGTTCCCATCTTCAAGAACAAGGTTGTTGTTGTCCTTTTGGCACAGTCATTCCTCTTTGGGGCAGCGTACCAAGGATACCTCTACTACATCCCGCTGTATCTTCAGAACGCTCATCAGTTCTCGGTCATTCATTCGGCGGGAATCTACGTTTCCTTAGTTGTTTGTCAATCCGTATTCTCCATTATCTCCGGACAGTACATATCGAGAACTCAGCGCTATGGAGAAGTTATCTGGGCAGGCTTTGGCCTCTGGACACTGTGAGTACAGGGCATTCCCAATCCCGGCTACTACGTTTGCAACCGTCTGACAGATCATACAGAGGAGCTGGTCTCACACTCATTTTCGACCGAAACACCAAGGCTGGAATCATTGTTATTCCTCTACTGATCATCGGCATTGGTGTCGGTTTCATCTTTCAGCCAACACTGGTGGCCCTGCAGGCGCACTCCATCAAGTCTCGCAGAGCAGTCATTACTTCAAACCGCAACTTCTTCCGATGCGCCGGTGGTGCTTGCGGATTAGCCGTCTCCGCGGCAGTGCTTCAGGCAACTTTACGAGCAAACTTGCCATCAGGCTTCAAAGACCTCGCCAGCAGCACTTACTCGATACCGCAACTGAATGAGCAAGATAAGTCCGCGGTTCTCGACGCATACATGGCGGCTAGTCGAGCTGTTTTCATTCTTCAGATACCACTGATTGGGTTGTGCTTGGTGGGCTGTCTGTTGATCAAAGACAGAGGCTTGCATCCGATTGAGGAGGCGAAGCCAGATGATACGTCTAGCGAGAGTCGGGATGAAGAAATGGGACACCCGAGTGAGAAAGGTTCACATGATGGCAACCACGACAGCCACGGACAAGTGCTGGCACAGCGCACCAGCGCACCGCAGCAACAAGCCGGGAGGACGTGAGACTGCATGATCGTTGCAGGATAGAGGGAAAAGATGGGATCGGGATAAAATGCGGACTAATAGATCATGACTAACGTGAAAATGATAGACTAATAGACGGAGGATTAAAGAGGAACGTCAAAACATGCGTCGGCTATCAAAACTCATTGCTGATTGGACATCTCCAAAGGATCCAAGGTGTGGGCAAATCAGCCGCTTCCATAACGACGCCACTTTTCTGTCTCACGGTGTCAGTCGCCGCATAAGTGTCGGCGAAAGGCCAACTCCGATCGGGCCGGGCGGGGGAGCGTAAGAAGAGTTGCTCGAACGGCAATGAATCAGTAAGTCAAACCCCCCACTTCCTGGCACCCCCCTGTTTCTGGCACCCACAAAAACGATGGGATCACAACCCAACCTCCTCATTACTATTAACTATTGATCCTCAACCACACCCACTACAATACAACTGCCAGCCTCACTAGGGCATTCAGAGTCGCTGGATTCAGCCGTAATAACCTCCTTTTCACCCGCTTCGATTTGAGCCCGATGGATATCCCATGTTCGCAAACTTCGTGTTGGGATCGATCTGAACAGTCTTCTCTTCCTAACTGCAGCGTTGGTAACTTGAGCCCTCAGGTGAGCCAGCTGCTGCTGGGCAGCTGCCAGTTGCCAGGCCTGCTCTGTGAAGCCTTTTTTCACCTTCCTGAACAGCAGCCGTTGAGTGCTGGTATCATTGTCGAGTTGGGTGTATAAGTGCAGTTGACCGCTGAGCTCTGCCAGCTTCCTGGGTGTCGACCAGACCACTGCAGAGGAAAGAATCCCATGGCTCAACAGGGGTAGTTTGTTGACCATTATGGCATCGCTTTTTGCCCCGACTGGTTGGTTTGGGTGTGGTGGGCTTAGCAGGGCCAGGTAATACCATAGGGTTCATCAGGGCTTAACCATCGCTACAGGTGTAGACCAGTCCACTTCCAACCACTTCTGATGTTCGAGACTGATAGACCAGCAAGTCGAGCCTTCTGGTAACAGTCCAGGAAGTTCCTTTTACCTATAATGGTAGAGTCGTTCCATTGAGACAAGTAACCGAGCTCCTTCCGATAGGCTGACTTAACAGGGCTGAAGACAGACTGGTCAAGTGGCTGGAGGACATGAGAGGAGTGTGGTGGTAAGAACAGTAAATGGATATTGTTAATATAGCAATTCCACATGAAGTCTGTCGTCGTATGACTCCATGCCCATCCACAATCAACAGTCGAGCCTCGCCCTCAGCCTCGGGCATAGTCTCTGTGGATAAACACCTTCTCTAACCATTCAATGGCAGTTAAGTCTGTAGTCCAGCCATTATCTGTTGCTGTAAACTCCCACCCATCGTATGGAACCAGATGTAATGGAAACCACTGTTGTTGGACCGTCTTCCCTTGAAAATGATAAGAGGACGAAGTGCCCTACCCAAGGCTGAGATACACTCAATGATAGAGACCCATGCCCTCGACCCAGGTTGTTTCTTGCGAACAGACGTCGTCTCAGCCATGCCCAGCACTAACCCATTAGCTCCCTGACCCTCGAGGATGCCAGTCTCATCCATATTATATCTGTTGGCTGGTTTGATGTCCTTGATCTCAGGGATAGCAAGGAACTTAAACCAGTTCCTAATGACCTCAGTAGATGCCCCATTAACGCGTCTAGAATCGATGGAACGACTTCTCTGAACCTTAATGATAGGGTTCCTTCTCACGAAGGCATAGATCCAGCCTTTTCCTAATGGTTTGGTATCCCCAGCAGCAGCCAGAACTCGCTCTGCGAATTCCTTCACCTGTTGGTGCGTTGGTGCGAGGCCCAGCGAAGCCTGAATGCGAACCCATTGTGCCAGCTTACTCTCCTGGTCAGGAGACAGCCTCTGCCAGTCAGCAAAAGCTAGTCTGACCACCTTGGAGACGTAGTTGGAGGGTTGATCGTGGTATACTCAATGAGGCTCTCTTTTGACTCTTGCCGTTTGAGATGTCCTCGAGAGCCTGACGAAGCTGATCTTCGGTATATTGAGGCATTAGATATAGAAGAAGGTATGTGCAAAAAATGAGCCCATTTGGACTCGAATTGAAAATGTTGTGATAAAAGGAGGTTGGGGGTGGGCATTGCGTTGTGGTGGATTTTCGCGTTTTTGTGGGTGCCAGAAACAGGGGGGTGCCGGGAAGTGGGGGGTTTGACTTATCCACCCGGATGCGCCGCGACACACTGCTTCGGTATGAACACCGATGTGGCTCTTCATAAAAATCCCCAGGATCTTGGCATGAGCTGCCCTTCAACAGCCCCTCGCTACAAAAAAAGGTACCTCAACCTACTGAGTTGTGTGTCTGGATCACTTGAAGGAACTATGCAGCCCAGTCTATCCGTACTCCTCGCAGTCAGTTGATTGCCTCGATACCTACCTAGCCAGTCAAATAGCCATATCTCGGCAGCACAGTTTCTTGACGTTGAAGGTGATAAGTAGAGACATGTTTGTGAACTTTCGGAGCAATTCCGCTGCACCCAACCCATCAGCGGGCGTCAGCCGTGCCAGCTATCCGTAGATCCCTTCGAGTCATGACAAACCCACATCATGAATTCGGTTCGTCATAGGAACTACCATATTTGGGACGAGCTAGGGCGCACAATTTAATGTGTGGATAATAAGGTGAGCACGAGGCACGAAAACAAGAAATGCATGGCTGGATTTTCCGAGCCAGACAACTTTTGTCTGACGTGGAACGGGAACAACACCGTGTTGGGCCGCGGCCCGTAAAATGGGTGGAGATCGTGGATTTCCCCATGCATTCTCCACGATTCCTCCACGCATTGGACAATTGTGCCAGCCTCGGTGGGGGTCGTGCCAGACGTGGGGGATGAACCACCAACACCAGACGTGGAGGGCGTACCCGGTGACCCCAATCCTGGAGGCCTGATGGATCGTAATGTTACACATGTACCGCTGCATGGCAGAGCTTCACGATGCGGGGAGCATTGTTAAGAATGGGATGAATCATGAATGATTGTATGTGCTTCACCACTGCTTGGACTGTGTTGAGTTCTGTCACGACCAGCTTCGAATCATCTGAACAGCATTGAGCCATTCCCGTCCTCTAGTACATTATGGCTAAGATCACATCCGTGCGGTATTACCGCGTAAAGCCCCGTTGGCTCATGGTGAAAATTACCGACGAAAATGGCGAGTATGGTTGGGGCGAGGCAACGCTCGAGGGACATGATCTGGCTGTTGAGGGCTGTCTTGAGGAGATGATCCCTAGGATAGTAGGTCTTGAAGCAGGGTAAAGCATTCAACTTACCTTTCGTAAGACTTTGTCTGACTTCTGCCCAGCAACATTGAGCACATTTGGCAAACATTCTGGCGCCATGGCTTCTATCGAGGAGGCCCCGTCTTCATGTCAGCAATGTCAGGCATTGACATTGCGCTGTGGGATCTGAAAGGTGTGTGCAATATTCTGCACGAAGACCTCACATCGCCGAGAAGACTGTCTAACTAGCCATGATTCATAGGTCGCAACCTGAAAGTTCCAATTTACGAGCTACTAGGCGGCCAGGTCCGTAACAAGGTTCAAGTGTACTGCTGGATTGGGGGCGACAGACCATCAGATGTTGAGGCAGCAGCGTCAGTAACCCTTTCTTAGGCATACCGTCCCGATACTAACAATTCGTACAGGAAAAAGCGCATTGCTCAAGGTCTGACATGCGTCAAGATGAACGCAACAGAGGACATGAACTGGGTTGACTCTCCCAGAGTCCTGAAAGACACAGTCGAGCGTCTCAAACAAGTCAAGGCTCTTGGTCTCGACGCTGGTCTGGATTTCCACGGCCGCCTGCACAAGGCCATGGCCAAGCAGCTAGCCAGAGCTCTAGAACCATATGAGCCCCTATTCATCGAGGAGCCCCTCCTTTGCGAGCACCCAGAAGCCATCAAGCAGCTCTCGAATCAGACGACGATTCCGATTGCTTTTGGTGAGCGTCTCTACACGAGATGGGACATCAAACGCTTTCTTGAGGACGCCAGCGTCGACATCCTTCAACCAGATATCGCTCATGCCGGAGGTATCTCTGAAACGAAGCGCATCGCTACTATGGCCGAAGCCTATGATGTGGCAATTGCACCCCACTGCCCCCTTGGCCCCGTCGCCTTTGCGGCAAGCGTACAGGTCGCCCTATCAGCACCCAACTTTTCTATTCTCGAGATGAGTCTCGGCATGCATTACAATACCGAGGCAGGTGATATTGATCTCTTGACATATTTGAAGAATCCCACGGTGTTCGATATCGAGGGCGGTTATGTCAAAGCGCCGACGGGCTACGGGTTGGGCATTGATATCGATGAGGAGATGGTGATCAAAATTTCCAAAGAGACGGAGCCGTGGCAGTGCAAGGTTTTCCATGGCCCCGACGGCAGCATCAGAGAATGGTAGCTGGAAGGCTCAATGGTTTGAATCATACTGTAGTTTTAGCAACGGCATTAGTCCAATTGCTGTCATCAGCATCCCTGAAAATATGACAGCCATCTGGAAGCATATTGTTTGCCAAATCACTGCTAGTTTATCATTTCGAATAGTCCACTCAAGCTGTTGCTAACTCATTTCCGCGAATTCAGTTGTGCTTTGAGCTATTGTTGGAGGATTTTGCTTACGATACTCTTGCCACTCAACGTTATTTGGCTCTAGAGGTCACAGCATATCCAACCTTAGGCTGATGGGCGTGAACGCATGACATTACACCATCAGAGGATCGGAAAATGCCCGAACCCCCACGCCACATCACACCATGTTTAATTAGAGGAGTTCTCCCTGGCTCCACGGCGATCTGGAATCGGGCGTCAGTCAGACCTGTGGCCAAGCGGGGAAAGCAAGTGTCGTTGTTTGCAAGACACATCAAGACGTGGGGTTCACCCTGCTCAGGATGTCGTCCCATGAGCAGTGCTTGAGTTTGTAGATCACGTCGATACTATTCTGGACCAGATGTTACTTTATGTTGTATTCTCACATCTCTACTTGACTAAGAACACATCTTGAAACATTATCGACCCATCCAGCCCCCGTCGACAGTCAGCAGCTCTCCCGAAACGTACAAACTTCCCGCCCCCGCGAGAAATACCGTGGCACCCTTGAAGTCATCCGGGGTACCCCATCTCCCCGCGGGGATCCTGGCTAGAATGCTCGCCGCCCTTTCCGGGTTGTTGATCAGCGCCTCATTCATGTCTGTTGCAACATACCCAGGTGCAATGGCATTCACGTTGACGCCCTGGCTCGCCCATTCGTTGCTCAGCGCCTTGGTCAGCTGTGCTATGCCGCCCTTGGCCGCTGCGTAGGCCGGCACCGTGATGCCTCCCTGGAAGCTGACGAGCGACGCCACGTTGACGATACTACCGCGGTGGCCGTTCACCGAGTTGGGGCTGCGTGTGAGCATGTAAGCGCCAAAGTCTCGGCAAAGAGTCCAGACTGTCTTCAGGTTGACTTGGAGGACCTCGTCCCAGTCGCCCATGGGAAACTTGTGCGCGGGATGTCTGCGCTGAATGCCGGCACAAGTAACTAGAATGCTGACATCGTGGCCATCGGCTAAAATTCGCCCGGACAAGCTCTCCACCTCCTCTTGATTTGAAAGGTCTGCTGTGTAGATGATGGCCTTTTTGCCCAGGGCCTCGACTTGTGTTTTCGTTTCAGTGTTGCTTTCGTCCCTCTATCCTTTTGTCAACATCAAGCTACACATGCAGATGATAATGTTTCTTACCTGAACGAGGATGATATCTGATCCTGCCTCTGCAAGGGACACTGCCATGGCCTGTCCAATTCCCCGTGTGCCTCCCGTTACTACAGCTGTGCGTCCCTCTAGAGAGAAGAGCTTTTCCAGAATGGTTGACATTGTTGTGGTTGTCTGAACAAATGTTGCCAAACAACTTGCAATACTCCTGCCTCCTGAATATTCTTCATATGCTTATTGGAGTTACTACCCTGATGAGCTTCATGGTGATGTAAAGCCTCCCCCATCTACCTACGACACATTCATAGACCCCCACGTCGGTGCCCAGTCGTACCCGCATGATTTTCCGCCAGCTAGATCCGACTGTCGGCTCGAAACGGGGTTCTGCATGGAGACAAACTCAGGTGATTCGTGCGCCGTCTCGTCTGATGGTATGCGAGCGTAGGTACCTGCGGGGAAAGCTGACTTGAGATGCCAACCCTTGAGAGAAGAGAGGGGAGCAACCATTAGAGACGCATCAGACCATTTCCGATCAAGTACACACAACCTCTTCGCGGATTCGTGGTCTCGCGTCCGACCCGCTCCCCGCATGAATTACGGGATGGATGGGGGTCAGCCCCGCAGATCCGGACCCGCAGAGCCGCTCGGACGTCGGGCTAGGCCCCGAACAGAAACGCCAGACAAGCCAGAAATACATAGATCCCTCCGTGGGGGTCAGCTCGTTTCCTTTTCCGGGGATAGTCTGCCCTTGTTGGCACGTCGTCAGAGTTTAGACGGGTTTAGGTCGGGGCACGAAACACGGGGTTTGATGCGGGGTTTGAAGAAGCGGTATTCATTGGGTGATGGATGACAAGAATTGCCATGGTGATCATTTGACAACGAGTGCAAAGAGACGGAAGGAGGTTCATGCATGGCAACGAGGTGAATCATCGTGAGTTGAGGCGGGAATGACTGTCACGCGACACTGATCCGAAAGCGTTGGGGACTTGGGGAAAGCGGGGAGAGACGAACGGACTTTCCCAGCCTGTCGAGGCCTGTGAGTGCTTGAAAAGCTTCATCATAGCTGAAGAAGGATTGACGTCTTGAGACAAGGTCGAGAGACAGAATGCTGAAGCTCTAAACAGACACTTTGAGATTTTATTCATGAACATATCCAAGGAAAGTCTCAAGCCTCGAGTGATAAGTGCATGTGATTGTAGCACTTCGAAATCGAAGGTACATTAAGCGGGTGTCTTTCGATCCGTATCAGCTTGTTCAATTCTGTTACACGCCTTTCCGTTGTTCCAAAGGACTGTATTGTCGTTCGAAAACTTGACTGAACTCCAAGCTGGACAATAGTCAGGCTGACAGAGTGAAGTTCAAGGCCTGAGATGCAGGGGTGGTGCTGTATGCAGTTCGAAAGTGCCGATAGCCGGGCCACACCAGAAAACCTACCAAGTGACCACGTTGTCCAAAGTTTTCATGAGCTGCAAAGTTATCGCTTTGCTGCGGTGCTTCAGTCTCAAGAAGCAGCATGGTCTTGCGCTGTTTTCTCGAGTTGAGACAATGGAAACTACATCCAAAATCATCATTACGGGCTGCACTGTGGCCGACAGCCATGAGCTGACCAGAAACAACATCCCCGCCTTCTGGGCAGATTCCCACTGGCAGCTCGCCTGGCGCCATCGGACCCTCGAGTATCACATCATGCAGATAGCCAAGCGAACGCCGCGAAACCTCATTAGTGACCCCAATCCGAAGCGACATCAAAAGGCCGTGGATCCCGTCACCGGGCACATAGTGGGATATGCCCGGTGGATTCTGCCCGCATCCCGCGCCAAGAGCATCGGCGGGGCCCCGGCTTGGCCCGATGCCGTGGTTCCGTCTGTCAGTCAAGACGAAGAAGCGGAGATCCGGCGCGTTGCCGCGACAGCTCATTGGGATCCTAACGAGGAGTCGGACGATTTACTTGTCCCTATCCGGGAGGCGGAGGATGAAATTCTAAGCAGGAGAGCTTACATGCGTGTGTTTTTCCGCTACCTTGTGGCTTCCATCTTCCAAGTGCTTATTATTTTTGTCACGTAGGACTGGACTACCTGGCGGTTCACCCGGACAACCAAGGCAAAGGCATAGGCACTGCTTTGGTCCAAAGTGGCATATCACAAGCCAAAGAACTGGGCCTCGACATCTTCATACATGCTATGGAGGCGGGGGTGAGTCTTTACAAGCGACTTGGCTTTGTGATCGAGACAGATTTTCTCCAAGATGATACCAAATACGGCGGAAACGGGCGTGTTTACAGGGCTCTTATGATCTTGAAGCAAGAAAAACCGCAGTGAGCTTCTTGTCGAAGCTGTGTCAGAAGATTGAACAACATTATCTATGCATAGGCATTGAGACGGAAAGATTGAGAGGGCGCCGCGTATTGCCGGAGTCGTAAGTCTACAGCACCCATTTTTAGATTGGGAGACTCCCAACCAATCCACTGACTATCAGCCAAAGTGCATGCAGTGGGCGACAAAGTGATGGTCAATTTGTCGACGGGGAATTGGGACGCGATAAACGTCATTCATTTCATCGCTTGTCTTGGCAGTATCTTGAGGTGAAAGCTCCTTCAATGATCAATACGCTATGATTCTCTTGAAACCTAAGCCAAAACCCACTTTGTTACATGCATCTATTTTTGCAATGCCTTCTCAGCCTGAATCAACTCAGAAAATCCATCAATCTGTTTTGTCAGGCTCTCTCCCTCGAGCAATGTACAAGGCTTCCTCGGAAGCCCTCCGTAGCCGTAGTACTCTTGCAATGCTGCCTTGACTGAGACAAATCCTCCTTGGATAGCAGTCCAGTCACCGCGGGCCACAACTGCCTGCAGCTCTCTCGCTTCTGCCAACTTACCCTCGTCCCAAAGCTGCATCAGCTTCACACAAGCAAGAGGTGCAATATTTCCGGTTCCACCGATGATGCCATGTCCACCGACGACGAGTGTTTGCAGAGTGAAATCGACGCTACCGCCAAATGTCCGGAATGGTGTCGTGCTGTTGTCACCCTTCTTGGGGGCTGTAGCAGCAGCTATCCGCGCCAGTTTGCCAGTGTTACCGCAAGTCAGCTTTACGCCGACAATATTGGGGTGACTCGAGAGGTTGATGATGGTATCTGAGTTGAGATCGAGGCCGCTGCAGGCGCCAGGGTAGTTGTAAATGAGAAGGGGAACCGGACTTGCGTCTGCGACTTCGCGGAAATGTTGTAGGATGAGGTCGGTGGTGAGGAGGCCACCGTAGTAAGCTGGTGGGAGGACGAGCGCATAGTCGCCTCCTGATGCACCAGCCTCTTTGCAGAGTTGGATGGTTTCTCTTGTCGACTGCGCGCCGCAACCGACAATCAGAGGCAGTTCAGTCTTTCCGGCCGAGTCGAGCGCGGCTCGTGTGGTGCGGTTGATGAGTTGTCTCTCGTCGTGGTCGAGGTGCACTGCTTCACCGTTGGAGCCGTGGGTCACAAGGCCGGCGACGCCGGCTTTGGCGAGACGGACGGCGTGGGAGCGTGTGGTTTCGACGTCTACTGAGTCGTCGGAGCGGAAGAATGCTACTGTCGGGACGTAGAGGCCGGGAGTCAGAGCCGGCCGTGCTCCGTGCTGTGTGCCGTTGCCGTTGTGACCGGCGGGACCGCCGTTTGCTGAGGGAGACATTGTGGACTGATTCTGCGGGTTTGTGGCACGAGGGAGCAAGTAGTTTGTGGGAGCAGATTTAGGAGCAGCGGTGGGATGTGAGGGGAGTTTTGGTAGATTAGCTTACTCGCGAGCAAAGCTTTTGTAACAAAGAATCCATCCAAACTCAGAATGCAAGGAAGTCAGACAGGCCAGCGCAACATGGATGATCATGGGATCGACTTTCGCCCCCTTCCCTTGTGTCGGTGTAAGTCAGGCACGAAAATAGGTAACATAAGCCGTAGGAACGACCCATGTAACCACGTAGTCCGAACCCCCACGCCGGCACCTCTTCCAAGACGAGTCTAATGGTAAACTATTTCGTGGTCCGAGGCCATCAAAAAGCCTCCTCCCTACCCCCCACAGAACGGAGGAAACGAAAGTCTCGGAGACTAAACCCGCGGGGGGCGGTTTCTGGTACCAAATAATTATGGTTTTCCCACCTACCAACCCCATCAACTCCACTGTTTCTTCTCCACAATGGTTTGCCCAAGCAGATCATGTATCTGGACTGTTCCGGGCCAGAATCAGCGTGTTGATCAGTCGAGATGGTGACATCCGCGGTGGAAACCGGCGTGGTTTTTATTTCCTTACACACGCGACTTCGCTGAATTTGTCGCTGGTTGGAGACTCTTGTTTTGTGTGACGCAGAAAAACCACCATATGCCAGAGACTTTGCTCTTCCCCGTGGGGGTGTTGTTGTTTCTTGTTTGCACGCGACCATGCGAGGTACGAAGCCAAAAGTAGAACAAACCCATCTCGCTTCTCTTGCGCTTCCGCTAACCCTTACCCGGCCTGGCGTATGTCCGGTCAGATTTCATCTCACACTCTGCAAATGGATCGACGCTGGCCCGGCTATGTTCGGTAACCCAACCCACGTTTGCCCTCTCAACCTTTTCTTGGTGACCGCCTGTGCTCCCGACCAACCCCCAGGCGCCCCAGCGGCCCAGGGCCGCTCTCTCAGCTTTGCATGCGCGACCATGTGAGACACTCGAGGCATCTTTCCGCGGGGATGGGTTGCCATTCCCGACTTCTCGGGCGAGCCTCCCACACTGGCAACGGAAAAAAGAGCCGGATATTGCCACTTGATCCAATCGGGGAATAGCCCATGACGACTAGTGGGATAGTTGCTGAATTGGATGAACACCCTTCTCGTCCTGGCTCATTTGGGAGCCATGCTGCGCTTCTGTATCCCGCTGTATACCCTTCATGGGGACCCCGAACATACAAGGCGTGGACGAAGGGCTCGCTTGGAGCCAGACCCAGAACCAAAAGTGCCTGACTCCCCCAGTGCAGAGACAGCAGATCTCCAAGAGTCCAGAACGTCTCATGAATCTGACAGTCACGGCAATTCCTGACGGCCAATCACCCACCACCTCCGAGCTCGCCCGCGGTAGAACAGATGACCAATTGAATTACGTAACTGGGGGCAAGACTTCGGGCTTCTTCACCGGACCTTATAAGTGGCTTTTTCGTACGTTGGAGTATGTGGACCACCTGGTCCGCATCACGAGGTTGAATTCTTTTTTTCTCTCCTGGTGGGTTGTTTATTTTTCCTTTCATGTTCGGTGGTTCGCTCGGTCGGTCGGTCAAACAGCATCACTCTTCTTGATATGCCCTCATTTGCCTGAGCGTGATGGGTGATGAACGGGAAATCGCAGATATTACACTTCAACTTTTGGCAAGGGCGGGAGAAATTACACAGAAAGAACAGGCCACGATGCCTTCCACAACACTGGCATCGAGAGTCCGGACGGGAGCAGGAGCAAGCGTTGGTCAGATCAGCTCGAAGACCGCACCAGCACATAGCGGGGTAGGGAGTCGCCAAGGATCATACGAGCATAGAGGACGACACAAATCCATCAGAGACGCAGCTCCAGAAACTGCACAATATGCTGGAGATCAAGGCCTACAAACATCCAGCACGCCTACAGAGACCATGAAGGTTCTAGGTCCTCTCCCAGTACGGAGGGCCTGGAGGGTCAGGCCCGGCCGGGCATCACCAGACATCTCACAGGCGCCTGTGTTGGAGGCAGTTATGCTTCATGAACGAGGAGACCTGCAAGGCTCCGAGGACCAATGTTCCAAATGCCGAAGGGGAGACGGGATCTCACTAGAGTGCGTCAAATTGCCGGGCATCAACAACGGTGCGTGCAGTAATTGTCTGCTGGCACGCACATCAGATCGGCCAGGATCATCGGCGAGGCCGGTACGGAGCTATTCCGCCGAACGACGGTCCATCTCCGCGACGATATCACCAACCATACCAAAGGAGGATCTGATTGCTGTGTGGAACCTCATTGCGGGCGTGATCGCAACGCAACCCCAAGAGTGCTTTACTGAGGACGGATCAGAGCCGCCGGGGAAGAAAATCGAAGACGCCGCCCGATTAGTGGCGAGGTCGGCAGACGAATGGGGTCATACGATCAAGGAGGAAGAGTCAGATCCCGGAAAGACACCCAAAACGCCTTCGGAGAGAAGCAGGCTTGTCAGGCAAGCAACCAGAATCCGAGAAACAGCGTTGCAGATTGCGAATTGTGCGAGAATTTGGGGCGAAAAGTTGGAGAGGAAGAGGTCTTCTTCACAACTACGGTGAGAGAGAGTTGCGGTTAGACAGTACGCAACCACAAAATTTTAAGTCAAGCATCTAGGTAATTGAAAGCAACATCCCAATGCTTACTAGGACTACGGTCAAATTTAACATGATTCAAAGTCAAATATGCCGAGTGAAAACTCTTCTCTGCGTGCAATTACCTGGCCCGTTTTTCTCGCCGTTTTGCAGCGCAAATCCACCCAGGGGTAGAGTAGACACGATGCTACGAGCTTTGAACCCATCAGTCGCACCGATGATATCATGCTCCAAAGGACAAACAAATGGCTGAAGCCCCCCTGAATACCCCACGGACCCGAGACGAAGGTCGACCGAGATTCACCACACTGAGGCCTCCGATCACGAAAAGAAGGTTCAGTACCGGCTTCCCCGCGTCGGACCAGGACGATGGCAGAGAAATGAGGGGGAAAGATGGGGTGATGGGGCGTAACGTCGGACACCTGTCCGAACCCCTGGTCACAAGCACCGGATGCAACGCCCGGCGACCCCCATCCAACCCCCAAGGAGTCTCTCCCTCGCCCGTTCCCCCACGATACACGGGCACACGACACAAGGTTCGCCGATCTGAAGGTCACAGACGCTGCAAAGGATCAATCTCTGGGGTAAGTGTCCTGGTGGCTTCTCCGCCTCCGCACCGAACATCGGGAGCAGAAGTCAGTTGCCGGCCGGTATTCGCAGCAGGAATCTGGCGGATTAGTGTACAAATACTAGGCTGAGTGAGGGGGCCATAACAGAAGTGCATACTACAGAGCACAGCTGAACGCCAACCGGAGTCTTTGCGCCACCAGTGAGGATTCACCGAGACGAGGTCGAACGAGCACCAAGATTTCGATAATGACTGCACAAGGCCAGCGAATCGAGGTCCTCCTCTACGGGTTGGGGGCGTGGGTCACTCACCCTGAAGACCTATTCGGATGAGAAGCTGACACCATCTGCTCAGCATTGGGTCATTCTACGCGTTTATTCTCAGCAGAGTACCGCGGGTTAGATTAACGGTTGTTGCGAGGTCAAACTACAGCGCAGTGAACGAAAATGGAATCGCTATTGCGAGCGAAAACCATGGAGAGCATAACGTTCGTCCTTACAGAGGTATGCACATGAAATCCGGGGTAGCCGCTGGGGAGCAAGATCACGGCCTGAACCCTGTCAATCCAGCTGTTCAAAACTAATACCCCCAAGTCGTAAGGAATGCCGCAGAGGCGGAAGCGAAGTTTGACTACATTGTCTGCGCCCACAAAGCCATCACGCAGGATGCAGTCCCCGCGGAAATTGCCCCGGCAGTAGATGCGGAGAAATCCACGATCGTCATTATTCAGAATGGTGTCGGTAACGAAGTGCCATTTCGCAAAGCGTTCCCCCACACAACGATTATTTCATGCGTGGTAAGTCGCGGGGGAGAGTCTCCAAGAACCTGGGATGAGCTTGTGCTAATGAGGCAGACCTGGACCGGAGCCGCTCAGCCGCAGCCTGGGCACATCAAACACACAAAGTCCGAGGATATGCAAATAGGATTGTACCCAAATGATACCGACCAGGGGGTGGAGAAGCAGCGACTTGACGAATTTGCATCTCTATTGACAGAGGGCAAGACAGTATTCCAGGTGGTGCCCAATATCCAAGTACAACGCTGGGAAAAGGTTGTTTGGAATGCAGCATGGAACTCGCTCACGACATTAACACTGCTCGACACGCACTCGTGGCTTAGCTCCTCACCAGACGCTACCCCAATGACCCAACGATTGATGAGAGAAGTTATTGATGTCGCTAAGGCATGCGAGGTGCCCATCGATTACGACCTGGTCGACAAGCTGATCAACAAGATCCTGGCCATGCATCCCATCGGCAGCAGCATGCAAAACGACTTCAAAGCCGGTCGGCCGATGGAAGTGGACATTATCCTCGGTTACCCCTACCGAAAGGGCAAGGAACTAGGGATAGCTACCCCGACGCTAGACACCATCTATGTGATTTTGACGGGCACAAACCTTCGTCTTCTCAGGGAGTCCGGGCACTAGATAGTCTCCCATCTGAAAAGAGTATAGCAAAGCTGAACACGTCCACAGTCTCGGGTCAGTTGACAGACACCATGTCATCCTTATTTGGTGCCAAAGTTAATCCTCAGCCTCTGCGTGGGGGCATCAAGCTGTCAGTCCTCTCGCACACCTCCAACTTGCAAGACACCGCCGAGGTCTGTCCAGTCGAGGCCGCACTAGGTCATAATTATCCCATTTGTGTACGGTTTTATGCATGGCTAGTCAGGTAACCTGCCCTTCACCGCACGCGGACTTCTCTCCATCCCCAACATTCCGTCCCCACCTCCCGAAGGTGGGCAACGTGTGGTTCGTGAGGGGAATTAGTGCCATTTTCGTCTGGTCTCTCCACGCGGTGCCAGCCATGCGTGCCATGCCAACCTACAAACTTGCTTAGCGCGCGGTGCTGGACTGAGGGGAACGGGTAGGTCCCCATGGGGGGATCCTCTCACACCCGCCTATCTGAAGCAATTATTGGATGAGATGGTATGGGTTAGATGCACCTCGTACGGTCAAATGTTGCTCATGACGAGCTTGGCTCGAGCTTTTCGCCGAACATCTGAGCGGCCTACGACGCGGCCGGCGATACGACGATAAACAGGGTCTAGGTATAAGATGGTTGGAGATCGCCGCCCATCTTGGCTACCTGAATGTTTCGACCATCAAGGGAGAAGCCGGTTCTCTCTTCTTGAATTCCTGTCTTCTTTCTTAGTCAGCCGTTCATCAAGAGAGCAGCTTACCGCCAACAAACAACATGGACACCGCATCGAAGACTGGAGACGGTGTGTCTCAGCTTGAGCATCGCAACACCGAGGACGTCGAACAGCTCAAGCACCAGGGCCAGAACATTGCCAAGGGTGCCGACCGCGCGGCGAACCTCATTGGTGATCAGCAAATCGAGGTCACAGAGGAAGATGTAAGCCGACCCAACTTTCACGTTCCCTTCAAATTAAACAGTAGCTGACCCAACCACTGTTAGAACAAACGCATCCGCCGGAAGACCGATAAGCGAATCCTCTCGATCCTCATTTGGGTCTACTTCCTCCAGATTCTCGATAAGTCCGTCCTAGGATACGGTGCCATCCACGGCCTCAGAACCGACTGCAACTTGACCGGAAATGAATACTCCATGGTCAGCTCCATCGCTGCCATCGCCCAGCTCGCATGGCAGCCCTTCTCTTCATGGCTCATTGTCAAGGTACCGCACCGCATCCTGATGCCCTCCTTGGTCTTGGGTTGGGGTATCGCGCAGGTGTGCATGGCTGCATGCCACAACTACGCAGGTCTCTTGGCGACCCGCTTCCTGCTGGGCTTGTTCGAGGCCGGCTGCCTTCCTCTGTTCTCCGTCATTACTTCGCAGTGGTACCGTCGCGCTGAGCAGCCCATGCGCGTGGCATGCTGGTACGGCACCAACGGTCTCGCAACCATGTTTGCCGCCTCTGTCTCGTACGGCTTGGGTCAGATTAACGGATCCATCCACTCGTGGCAGATTCTCTTCATCTTTGTCGGTCTCATCACCGTCCTCACCGCCCCCGTCGTCTGGTACTTCCTCGACAGCGACATTCCCTCTGCCCGATTCCTCACCGAGCACGAGAAACTGCAGGCCATCGAGCGCCTTCGCGCTAACCAGACCGGTACGGGAGGAAACGAGTTCAAGTGGAGTCAAGTCTGGGAAGCCCTCTACGAGCCCAAGAGCTGGCTGTTCGTTGGTATGGCCGTGTGCCTCAATGTCACCGCAGCTGTGACAAACACTTTCGGCCCCATTGTCATTTCTGGCTTCGGCTTCGACAGTATGAAGAGCTCCCTGCTCAACATCCCCTTCGGTTTCGTGCAGCTCATTGTCATCTTCCCGGCTTCCTACCTCGCCCACCGATTCCGCATCAAGTCAGCCTTCCTCGCAGCCGTTCTCGCCCCTGTCCTTACTGGCGCGGTCATGCTCTATATTCTTCCCAGGAACAGCATCCCCCCTCTCCTCGCCGCGTACTACATGCTTGCCTTCCTCTTCGGTGGCAACCCCCTCATTGTCTCTTGGATGATCTCCAACATTGCGGGCACCACCAAGAAGTCCGTCATCATGTCCCTGTACAATGCCGGGTCTTCTGCCGGTAACATCATCGGCCCCCTTCTCTTCAACTCCAAGGATGCGCCCGAGTACAAGCCTGGTCTCACCAAAGTCATGGGTATCACCTGCGCCCTACTCGCCGTCATCGGACTGCAGGTCATCAACCTCTTTGTCTCCAACAAGATGCAAGAGCGCAAGAGAGTGGCAAACGGCAAGCCGAGAAAGATCAAGGATCTTAGCATGGAGCACCACTATGTCAGCGCACAGAATGATGAGGCTGGTGCTCAGTTGGGAGATAATGCATTCATGGATTTGACTGATCGCCAGAATGATGAGTTTGTGTACGTCTACTAAGACGAAAGACTGTAGCGATACTATTTAGAGCGTTCTCAAGATACCTGGTGTTTGATGATTGACAAATCCTTTCTTGCATCCTGATTAAGGCGTCCCAGCTTCAAGTCTTGGATCATTGGATTTTCAAGTGATGTATAAACTCCAATGGACCCAATACCCGAAGCTTCGTTTGCACCAGTAGGTAGTTACCAGTCACGATCCAACCTCTCCGCGATATCGCTCACATGCCAAACCCCGCCTCTACCTACGATCCATAGCTCGTGTTCGCCAAATGCCATGTTCACAGCCAGATTGCTTCCTCCACCCACACGTATAGTGCCAAGTGCGAGCCCAGACACGGGATCAATGACATCCACCCCGTCACCAGCCCCGACAAAGATCCAACCATTTCTCGAAACCCGAATACCGTCATAGAAATACGAAATCGGGTTATTCAAGAAGCGCGCATTCGTGAGAATACCTCCGGCTCCGACGTCGTACGCAAAGAGGGCACGATTGCCGTACGGATTCTTCCTATCCACCGGCTTGGCTTCGGAAACACCGGTGTCGGGAAGATACAACACATGACGGCCGTCATAGAGTGGCGAGACAGCAACTCCGTTGGCGTTTCCTGTTGTAATGTGCACAACTCTCGGTCGTATGGTTGTACCGTTCACCATGTAAACAGTTGGGTTTGTTGGGGGAGTGAAGTCCGTCAAGTCCCGGCCCTGAGATAGGTATCGTTAGCATGCGGGACTGGATATTGAACCATATACCCTTCATGATAAGTGACGACCTACCCAACCAGACTTTGAATCTGTGAACCAAAAGTTTCCATAAGAGTCAATCTCAAGATCATTGAGACCTGCGAAAGGCTGCTCGTAGTAGTTATTCAACAACACAGTTCTCTCTAGGGTTGTTGGTTCAATGCGAATGAGTGCCCCGGTCTCATCATGGCTACCGTCCGTTACGACGTGATACGCTCCATGGTAGTAAACGCAGCCGTGGGCGTTGAGGGTTGGCGGGGTTGTTGTGATCTTTCTGAGGGTATTGTTCTTGGTATCCAGTAGATACTGCCAGCTGTGGGTACCGTTGTCACCTCCAGGGGGTCCCCACTCCACGAAGAAGAGCTCCTTGGTTTCCTTGTTGAAGCATGGTGCCTCGTGACTTTGGGATGCTAACTTTTGGACCTGCTGAATTTTCGCCTTTGGTCCAAGTAAATGCATGAACTTTTCGTCATACGCTATGAAGTTGGTGGTGTTAAGGAAGGCATTCCTGTTTCTTCAGCTGGGACTCGTCATGGAAGATACAAATTTGCGGAGACATACCTCTTCTGTAATTCTGAATCGGTGGCGTGTCCTTTGTAGACAGCATCCATGGCGGAACGATTAAACGATCCTGGAAGAACAGCCACAGAAGGCTCGCCATATGACATGTACGCCCATATTGCGGCTGTGTCGTTGAAAGTGTCCGGGAGATCAGTGAAATACGCAACGATGGCGAGCGGCAAAGCTGCCAGACTCCATAAAACCAAAGACTTCATCTTGAAAAGTCTTGGCTTCTCTGACTCGCCTGAATAGAGTTTTGGAGCAGCCATTACTGGAGTTATATTGTCCACATCCGTTTGCTAACTATTCTTTACCAAAGCGACAGCGGGTGCTGTCCTCGTGAAGTCGGGCCAGTACCGAGACCGGACTACTCCGCGTTCTTTGACGATACCAACAAGATGTTGACACTCAAAACGTTCTACTGGTGGACTACTCCGCACTCTCACTTACACAGCAGCTTTGCGGATGGACTACTCCGCGTTCTCGTCAGTAAATAGCGATGTCAAATGGCAACACGTTTATGGCAACTGCGGTGCTGATTACGTCTTTGGGAACTACTTTTCCAGATCGTCAAAGCGGGGTAGTTCCACCTGAAGACTTGCTATGTTCATAGCTAAATAGTAAGAGAAGCTACGATGAAGTCATTTGCCGCCATGGTTTGGGGGGGGGGGGTGTCTGGGACATAGGTGGATACGCGGAGAAGCTCCGCCAAAAACACCCGGCGGGAGTAATGCGGGGGGTCCAAGTTTCTACCCTTCCGGACGGAGTATTTCCGATTACCATGTGGCGGGCAGGCGGTAAAAAGTAGAATATACCACTGCCGGTGAAGTGATTTGTGGTCTCTGGGGTGAAATGATATAATGAAGGGCAGTAGAGCCTACTCCTCTGTCCAGACAGTGAAATGGCATTTGATTCTAGAACCATACCTCCATCACTTAAGTTGCCGAAGCGCTATCAGACCGAGGAGTTGAGAAAGATTGGAATACATTGAAGTCTTATTTATATCTTCTGACCGCTATTTAATGGGCCCAATGTCACAAGATCATTGTCTAAACTGAAATCTGATCGCACTTATGGTCCGAGCCAAGTTGAGTTGAGCCCTCCACAGAGCTTGAAGATGAACGAACCTTGATAAACAAACTGTATAAAAGACTTTTGATTAGAATGTAATCAAACTTTTGGGTTCCCGTGGCTATTATACTGACACCAAAGGGATGTTTTCTGATCTTTTATCTGAGTTTGTGAGTTCGCGCCATGAGAATTTCCGTGATAAGTGAGTGGAAAACAAGGATGAACGATGCACGTTAGATTGCTGACGTAGATCGCGCAGACGCAACTCAGACAAGGCGAGCGCCAAGTTTTCAATGACGGATGTGCGAGCGAACTCGCTTTCATTCAGTATTAGATCAATAACAGTGGAATTTTGGGTCTCAATCAGCGACCCAGGGTCATCCGAGCAAGGCCACTGTTTCATCCTCGAATAGCCAAGCTGGATATTTCACCAGAGTACTAAAAGTCTTACTAATAACCAAATGTTGAGGAGACATGGCACATTTTCC
This sequence comes from Colletotrichum scovillei, assembly GCF_011075155.1. Taxonomy (NCBI): domain Eukaryota; kingdom Fungi; phylum Ascomycota; class Sordariomycetes; order Glomerellales; family Glomerellaceae; genus Colletotrichum; species Colletotrichum scovillei. The sequence continues at coordinate 660,536 of NW_023336269.1, forward strand.
GAATACTCGGAAGCCAACTGTCAGATCTCCGCTGCTGGTAAGTCTGCGTTTTGACACAATATCCTAAGTCTCTGTATGCTTGCCGTCCCGACTAACACTATGACGTCAGGTGGGGGAAATGAGAAGCTCGCCTTCGCTTTTTTGTCTTTGGGAGCCTACTTCACGCTTCCAGATTCGGGGGTTCGGACTGGTTGTCTGAGCTTAAGGCCGGCTGCTAGAATAGTCCTCTCCCTGAATCTTAGATCTCTTGAGCTGATGCAGACTGGAAGCGAGTTCCAATGCTATGGTAGATTATAGAGCTCTGAGTGTGCTACGAGGATACCTCTCTTCTAGCAGCTCTATTATATTAAGGTCCGGATTGGAGTAGTTTCGGTGGAGCCGGTCTGAGTTGCTCTCCTCAGGGCTAAGATAACTATCGAATGCTCCAACACGTTCCCACCTTGATATGAAGTCAAATGATGGCGATAAAGAGTATGAAGTGTTGGTCAATAGGCAAGTTTCTCACCACAGAGCCTATTGTAGAGGACATGTTCCTAAACTTCCTACCTGTAGGTAAGATTGGATGAGGAATCGAGTTGCAAATATCCTCCGAGCCTGCTGGTTCAATGTGAAGACTCTGAAGAGCGCCTAATGGTAAGCGAGTTTGCAAAAGCGAGAACAGAATACTAAGAGATTAGAAATGAACTCAAAGACCAGCGCACTTTCTATCCGATCCTAGTCTGTCAGCCCTTGGCACCTGAAAGGCCCAGTTGCGTGGTGTAACATCGACTCTTAGCGCGGAATTTCACGTACTAAGTCCGAAATACGATTAAGGAGAATGCGGAATATACGGCAATGTCAAGGATCTCCCGTACCGCTCGGTATGGGGTTCTAGACGACCTTTAAGCTTTTTCTAGGCTCGAACAACGAGGTGTGGTCCAACTAGGCGTCCTCGAAGAATTGGTGTGGGTGCACAGCCCGGCTAGCCCCTATCACATTTCACGCTTTTCTTTTCCTATTTCCCCCCTCCATGCCCGTTACCGAAACCGAGCGCAGAGACACGACAGCTCCAAGGATTTCCCCCAATCATCGGTCTCAACTTGCCGAAAAGGACTATGCTCACTTTCATCCCCTCATTCGCCATCGTAACTTCGTAAGGATGGCAGAGGTCAGTGAGGAGAACTGATGGCCGATTGACAGGGCTTCTTTGAGATGAACTTGGCTCTTACTCATCCACGCAGCTGGGAATTCTGCTCAGCGCTGGGTTTCAGCTTCTGAATTCCTCCATGAGTGTCACTTTGCGAATCTTCAAGATCATCGATGATGCAAAGCGCAACCTTCACCTCTAGTGTGTTAGTTCTCAGTCTTGACGAACATCCCCTCCATGGCCATCGTTGTCGAGTGCCGCAAGTACATACGTGCAGAATACCTACCTTTCCCAAGAATTTTGGCACGTTTTTAGCTTACCCGTTGATCAGCAGAGCCGTCATTGGACGCCAATCTAGCTAGACTCAAGTTGTTCCTCGAAACGAGGCCTCTGGTAGCTTGTGGGCCTGCCACCAGACCCCCCGGTCTTCGGTCTCGCTTTCAAGGATCACTGGCCACCTGCACTGCCTGGCCCACCGAGGAAGATCATTCTGACTTGTGCGACTTCCAGTCCGTCTCTGATAATGGCATGCAGCCAACTTTTTCCTTTTCCAAGTCCTCACTTGTCGAAAACATAGCACACGAAAGCTGACGGGGCATATGTAATTCGTTTTCATCGCTTTCATGAATCTCGGAAACGCCTAACGAGCCAGCGGATGGATCTACCAACCCGAACCCGACGTATTCCACCTTTTCTCTTACTGAACTATTAGGTCCTTTGGTGTTTATATACAACTACACGACCGCCTCTTCTGAACTGTACTGGAAAAGCCCGACTCTGCTCTATTGCCAACACCACTCATCACCTCGCATCTCTTGCCCTCCAATACAGCAGAGCAAGAGAGATCAAATATCAGCATGAAGTCACCAGTCACCGAGTCACCGCCTCCAGAGGCAGAGAAACTTCCCATTACCGAAACAAGTTCAAGCGCTGCTTCACCGAACCTACGAGGAGACGACGAAGAAGCTACAAGCGCCGAGCCGAATGCGAACAGCGTTAACACAATCGTCGATGATGCTGCTGAGCCGGAAAACGAGTTCTCTGTATGGTGGGCGGACGACCAAGACCGAGAGAACCCCATGAATTGGTCGACAAGTCGCAAATTGGGCATCATCGCGACACTTTCCTTCATTACCTTCCTCACGTACGAAGAGCTTCAAAGAATGATCCTTCTCCTTCTTATAATTACTAACCCTACCTTAGACCCCTGGCGTCGTCGATGTTTGCGCCTGGCATCCCGCAAGTCATGGCCGAATTCGGCGAATCCGACGATTCGATCGCGACATTCGTTGTCTCCGTCTTCGTCCTCGGCTTTGCCCTGGGTCCTCTGATTATCTCGCCGCTCAGCGAGTTGTACGGCCGCGTCTACATTTACCACGTCTGCAACGCCCTTTTCGTCGTTTTTTCCGCTGCTTGTGGACTTGCGACCAACATCGACATGCTCATCGCCTTTCGCTTCCTGGCTGGCTTTTCTGGTGTCGCCGTGATTACCTGTGGCGCTGGGTCGATTGCGGACATGATGCCCGTTGAAAAGAGAGGCTTCTACATCAGTATCTGGAGTCTTGGACCTCTTCTCGGCCCTGTCGTAGGACCTGTCTGTGCTGGCTTCCTTGTAGAGGCCAAGGGATGGAGATGGGTCTTCTGGATTATTACCATCACCGTGAGTGCCTCTGGTCGACTACTTCAACGCCATGAGTGTGCCAACTAACTTTCCACCATAGTCCGGTGCGGTGACTTTAGCCTCCTTCTTTGTCCTTCGCGAATCTTACGCACCAGTACTCTTGGAGAGAAAAGCCGCCCGCTTGCGCAAGGAGACCGGCAATGAGAAGTACCAATCAAGGATGAAGAAGAAAGGAACTCCACGCCAGATCTTCCTTACCGCCATCATCCGCCCTGGCCGCATGTTCTTCCGCTCGGCAGTCGTTATGATTTTGTGCCTTTACGTCGCGATGCTCTACGGCTTCCTATACATTCTCTTCACCACCTTCACCTTTGTTTACCGCGACACCTATGGTTTTGGCTCCGTCGGAGCCGGCCTCTCTTTCATCGGAGGTGGTGTCGGCAACATCCTCGGACTCGCCTACGTCGGAACCTTGTCGGATAAGATTATCCAGAGACGACAAGCCGAGGGCAAGGATCCCAAGCCCGAGGACCGCCTGCATCTCATCCTCACGGTGCCCTCTTCACTCACGATCCCCATCGGTCTCATGATGTACGGCTGGACGGCGGATAAGCAGCTTCACTGGATCCTGCCGATGATTGGCACCGGTATCATGGGCTTCGGCTCGATTGGTATTCTCATGACGATCAACACTTACTTGGTCGACGCATTCACGCTCTACGCTGCTTCCGTCACTGCCGCAAACGCCGTGTTGAGGAGTCTGCTGGGCGCTCTGCTGCCTCTCGGAGGATTGCAGTTGTACAACAAATTGGGTCTTGGATGGGGAAACACCTTGCTGGGACTGCTGACACTCGCTGCTGCGCCAGTGCCATGGATATTGTATACTTTCGGCGAGAGGATTAGAAGGAGCCCGAGATTCCGTCAAGACTTTTAGACTACATAGACCATTGCATGTTGATCATTAGCTTACATGGGAAGCCTTGCTTAGTACTTTGTATATTGTGCCTTAATAAAATTGTCACATACCCCAGGTCCTGCGTATTTCTTGCCTTGATGAGACACGGTAAGTCAGCCTACCCACTTTCTGGCACCCCCCTGTTTCTGGCACTATAAAAACAATGGGATCATAACCTAACCTCCTTATTATTATTAATTATTAATCCTTAACCTTACTTACTATAATATAACTACTAGCCTTACTAAAGTAACTAAACTCGCTAGATTTAGCTATAATAACCTCTTTTTTTTTTATTTTAATTTAAGCTTAATAAATATTCCTAATATTTACGAATTTTATATTAAAATTAATTTAAATAACCCTTTTTTTATTATAATATTAATAACTTAAGCCCGTAAAAGGGCTAGTTATTATTAGGTAATTATTAATTATTAAGCTTACTTTATAAAGCTTTTTTTATTTTTTAAATAATAGCTATTATATATTAATATTATTATTAAGTTAAGTATATAAATATAATTAATTACTAAGATCTATTAGTTTTTTAAGAGTTAACTAGGCTATTATAGAGGTAATAGAATCCTATAACTTAATTAGGGTAGTTTATTAATTATTATAATATCGCTTTTTATCCTAATTAATTAGTTTAAGTATTATAAGCTTAATAAGAGGTTTAAGTAGTATTATTGTTACGGCCAGCTAGTCGTAGTGAGTATGTTAGCAGAAGTTGAGGCTGCGATAACTAAGTAAACAGTGTCGTAGTCGTGGATAGCTTCCCTGAAGCTATGTCTGTAAATCGTAAGGTGGGTAAGGCTTCGGTGATCAATCGTAGTCTTGTCAGAAGGGGTTCTCAGTGAAGATAGCTGAAAGCGATCGTAAGATCTGATACTAAGTTGATTGCTGAAGAAGCTATGGAAGTCTGTCCTTGTGCCCGGCTCAAGTCCACACTATATACAAGTCTCGTTCCTGAACATATTCTTTGTCCGTATGTTTACCCAACGGTTCCCGTGTTCTGAACATACGGGTTCCGTATCGTGAAAGGACGGACCCCGTATCTCGAACGTACGGAGTTCCTTATCTCTTATCGTCACGTGACTTGTCCCATAGTTCTTCCGTCCCGAGAGGAGTCGCCCTGAGTTCGTGTTCCCGCATATATGGTGTGGTAGCCGCCGTAGGTCCTGTGGGGCAGGCCCTGGCCTTGTCATGCGTGTTGGGTCGTAACATCAGCTCCTCCTCTCAAAGGTCTAGTCCTCTAGGCCTATAAGTAGGTCCCTTGTTCCCAGGTTGGGGAATCATCAAGCTTGCCTTTCTAGCGCAATGTGCTGACACGATGTCAGGTCGTGTTGAAAAACGTTCTTTGAAAAACACTATCTCGAAACTTCGGTCGGCTTGTGACGACGTGTTTGATCGTTTTGGTTCTAGCGACGTTATGCCCTGCACTCGGTGTTTTCGCGCCAAACGTCCATGTCGGATGGCTGATGGCGCCAAAACGTGCCAAGGCTGCAAAAACCTGAAGCGTTCTTGCGATGGTCTCGTTGTGGCATCGAGTCGTTCGTGCTTCCGCCGTTGTTCCGGTTTCTTAGGCTGACTATTTCGTAGTGCAACGGCTGAGTGACCAGCGTCAAGAATGGGAAGAGAAGGAGGAGCAGGCTAGCGACGCCTTGCTCGATCTTCATGAAAAACTGGCTCGGATACAGTCAGAGGTTGCTGAGGCAGCGGGCCGTCTTGCTCGTATCCGGGCGATCCGAAAGAAAGTGAAGGAGAGGCATGTGGAAACTTTTGCTCGTGGTATGCAGGAGTTGGAAGAAGAGGATGGTGTTCTTCCTGCGCTGGATGCTCACGAGCGGTGGGTCGTGAGCGATCTCCAGGCTGCTGGCGTTTCTAATGATGCCGACTGGCCTTCTTTCGGGATTGGCGACGAGTTCGCGTCCCTGGGGCCGTTGGTGTCGTCTTCTGGTAATCCTCGAGAAGCTGTCGAGAGTTCTGGAGGTTCGTGACGGGTTCCCATGTGTTTTCCTCGTGTCCGTAGTTTTTCCATTTGATTAAGAATTCTTTTGTTTCGTTCCTGACTCTATGGTCGATGATTTTTTCGACTTCGTATTCTGGTTCATTGGGTTCCACGATGATGCAATCTTCTGTGTGAGCCCTTAGGTGCTGGTTCGAGAAGTGAAATGTGAAAGACTGGATGACACTTCATCTGGTAGTCTCAACTTGTAGTTGACGTTTGAGACTTTCTGAATGATTTCGAAAGGTCCGAGCTTTTTGTAGTCCAGTTTGTCGCTTGGTCGTTTTGTTTTGATGTTGCGGCGAAGGAGGTAGGCGCTATCTCCTCTTCCAAGGTTGGTCCTCCAATCCTTGATCTATTCGCGTTTTTCTTCATGCGTTGACGTACAAGCTCGAGATCCAAAGATGCTTTCTTCTGGATTTCTTTGAGTTTTGCCACGCTGGCCACTGCTTTAACAGCTTGTGGTCCTTGTCGTGCTTCTCCGTACACTGTTGGCTGATATCCGTAGTTCAAGTAGAACGGGATTCTCTTGTGCTTTCGCCAACTGCACTGTTGTATGCGAATTGGGCCATTGGTAATAATGTTACCCAGTTGTTCTGATCGTAGTTCACATAACAACGGAGGTATGTCTCGAGAATCTGGTTGATTCTTTCTGTCTGTCCATCGGTCTGCGGGTGGAAAGAGGTTGACAGTTTGTGATCTGTACCAAGTTGCGAGATCAGGGATCTCCAAAACTTTGAAGTAAACAGAGAGCCTCTGTCAGAGATAATTTCCTTCGGCGTACCGTGGTTGGCAACAACGATTTTGAGGAACGTGTACGCTAACCTCTGCGCTGCTGGCCTCTTTGTAAGGTATAAAGTGGGCGAACTTGGTGAGTCGATCGACTATAACCAAGATGCTGTCGTACCATACGTTCGTGAGTGGTTCTTGGACTTTGGTAGTTTGACGATAAAGTCCCATGAGATTGATTGCCATGCTTCCGTTGGTGGTTGCAATGGTTGCAGCTCGCCATAGGGCTTGTGCGGGCTGTTCTTGCTTTGCAGGTCGCACAGTCCTTAATTGCTTCCGCAATTTCTGCGCGTGTGGCGGATTTGTCGTAGTGCTGGCGAATCCGTTTCCACGTTTTGGTAACTCCTTGGTGACCGTGTGCAGGTGCACTGTGAATTTCCATGATGAGCTCAGGGGTCATCCTTCCAGTCGGGCTGGTACTGATCCTTCTGGCTATCATAAGAAGCTTCGTAGTTGGTACAAGGCTACCGTCTTCTTCTTGTTTGAGGATAACCTGTGTCTCCTCGGGGACCGTGACTTCGTGGTCGGGTCTTCTGCTGAGAGCGTCTGCTCTGCTGTTTTCTGAACCTTTCCGATAAATGATTCGGAAGTTGTATTCAGATAGGAACTCGCTCCATCTGACTTGTCGTTTGTTCAGGTTCTTGTTTGTCGTGAAGTTCGCGAGATTCTTGTGGTCTGTGTAGACTGTGACTTCATGCTTGGTTCCGGATAACTGTGGTCTCCATTCTCGAAATGCTTCGATGATGGCCATCAGTTCTTTGTCGTGGATTTGCCAATTCAATTCTGCTCCGTGAAATGCTTTGAGTAGAAACAACATGGGTGAAGCTTTCCTTGTTCGTCTCGTTGTCCCAAGACCGCTCCCATGGCGAAGTCTGAGGCGTCAGTCTCGACTTCAAAGGGCTTCCGGGTCTGGAATTCTGGTAACTGGTTCCGAGACGACCATATTTTTGACCTGGTGAATGCTTCTTCGCACTTGGGATCCCAAATGAATGGGGCATCCTTTCGTGTCAAGTTGTTGAGAGGTCTGACGATGTTGGCATAGTCCTTGAGAAATCGTCGATAGAAGTTGACGAATCCCAAGAATCCTTGTACGTCCTTGACGTTCTGCGGTGTAGGCCAGTCCCTGACTGCTTCCACCTTTGATGCTTGCATGGATTTGTCCTGGCGTGATGGTGTATCCGAGGAAGTCTACCTTCTGTACGTGAAACTCGCACTTGGAGGTTCGGCGTACAGTTTGGCATCCTGGAGTTTCTGAAATACCATGTGGACATGCTCCTTGTGTGTTTCGAGGTCGGGAGAGAAGATGAGAACATCATCAATGTAGACAACAACAAAGATGTCAACGAACTCCCGGAGTACGTGGTTGACCATCGTTTGAAAGGTTGCCGGAGCATTGGTAAGTCCGAAGGGCATGACGAGGTACTCGAAGAGTCCTCTGCGAGTCCGAAATGCCGTCTTCCACTCGTCTCCTTCCTTGATTCGAATCTGGTTGAATGCTTCCTTGAGATCTATCGCGGTGAACCAGTTGGCTCCGTGAAGTAGGTCTCTGAGCTCAGTGATGAGGGGTAAAGGATAGCAATTCTTCTTCGTGATTTCGTTGAGTTTCCTGTAGTCGATAACTGGTCTCGATTTTCCTCCTTTCTTTGGTACGAAGAATAAGGGGAATCCTGCGGGGGATTTCGAAGGTCGAATATGTCCCTTTTCGAGCTTCTCGTCGATGTACTCGTCGAGATAGTCTTGTTCTTCTTGATTCATAGGGTATATTGATAGAACCCGGGTTGCGTTCCTTCTTTGAGTTCGATTTCCATATCCCAGCTGCTGTGTTCTGGTAACCCTGTTTCTTCAGGTTCCATGAATAGTTTCGTGTATATCCGGTACTCCTCGGGTATAGTCTGGAGTCGTTGCGATCCTCGATCGTCGGTACCGGGTGCGAACATCCTGTCGTCTTCTATCGTCCTGATGAAGGCTATGTATCGTGTTTGTTCTTGTTCTTCAGGTGTTGCTTGAAATCCGTTTGAACCCTTTTTCTTAGGTCGTTCAGTGACTGGATTTTCCCATAGGACCTGGCCAGTGGTCCAATCTATCCGTGGGTTGTGTTTTCGTAACCACGAGATTCCTAGGATGACGTCGATGTCTCCAATCTCCGTGATGTCGTACTGTAGTTGTTCTTGTTGATCGTTGATATATGTCGAAAGGTGTACGGTCTCTCGATTGACATATCCGTCATCATAGTCAACTCTTTCTCCTTCTACCGTTTGTAGTTTGTATGGATTGTCCTTCCATACCCATGGTAGGTCGAGTTTGTTCATTACTCTTGGTGATATGAAACTTCCTTGTGCGCCGCTGTCGATTATAGCGCGCAGTCTGTGTCCGTGTATTTCGAGTTTGACCCATAGGTGTGCGTCGTTGCACTGTCTGGTTGCACATAGGAACTTGTCTTCGATTTTCGCCTTTCGTCGTTCCTTTGCGATTGGCCTTCCTAGTTTTTTGACAGTCTGTTTCTCAGTCGTGCTTCTTGTTCAATTTGTTCCTCTCGTTCCCTCCAGGCTTGGGATTTGGGAACGTAGTGGATCTGACAATGGTCGTGTCTACATTCGTCCCATTCCATGTCGTTGCTGTTCTGGCATCGCATAGGAAAGCATGGGTCTGGTTCGAATGTTGCCTTGTCGAGTCCATTGAAGTATGTGAGCGTCCAGTTCGGTAGTTGGTCGTCGACGTAGACGTCCTTGATAGGTCGGTCGTCGCGTCTTCGGGGGTAGAAGCGACTTTCTTTCTTGGGTGAGAGCCAGAGACACTTATCGTCGAGGCATTCTGCCCAAAATAATTCTTCGTGGAATGCGTCCTTGGTGTTGAGCAAGGAGCTATCTCCTTTGACTAGTGGTGTCATAGGTACTTCCTTAGGTTGACTAGTTCCGTGGAACTGTACTGTCTGGTCGTCTTCGTACGGATCAATGTTCTTACACCGTGGTTCTTCGGGTTCCTCATCAGAGCTGGTGTCGTCCACACTAGGATAGAATCCATGGTCGATCTCCGTCTGAGCACGTCGTCGAGCGACGTCGCGAGGTTCGTCCGAATCATAGGGTGATTCTTCGTCGAAGGTGTGGCTGCTGGAGCCGATCTCAAGTTCGTCCTTCTTGAGTCGAAAGTCTACCTTTCCATTCTTGATTTCGAAGTCAAGATTGGGCCTCTTGATTACTTCGATTTTGTCTTCGCGTTCTAGGTTCTTGAGTTGTTCTTTGACCTTGCGAATGAATTTTTTGTTTCCGTCGTCTCGTCGCATCACACAGATGGATTTGGTCGGGATGTCGTCCGATGGGGGTCCCTTCTTCCTAAGGGATTGTTTCTTGTTGTTTCGTCGTGCCATGTGGACGAGATTACCCATGATTTCTTCTGTGTGGGGCCTCTTTCTTCGAATTTGAGGAGTTGCTCCTTGTACTTGCCTGAAGTCTTTGCATGATTCTTTCTTCAAGGAGATGAAGGGTATCCTTCATGATGGGGTCTGTCTTGGCCTTCTTCTATATTCTGGCAGATTTGAGAGAGTATGGCGACACATTCGATGTTGTTATCCTCGAGGGTGAGGTCGGTAGATGGGTATCTCTTCTTCTTTGGTTGCCACCGCTAGGGTCTTGACAGGTGGTGGGGTGGTGTCGTATCCGGGTCGTTCGTTGTTCTTGGTTTTTAGGGTACCATCCGGTTTGTTCCTTACTGTCTTGGTGAATAAGGCAGTTGTCGTCGTAGCAAGCCGTCCATGAGAGTTGTGCGGGGAATTTCCTTGCTCGCGATATTGGCTCGTTTTTCTGGAACGGGTTGGTGTTGGATGCGTTTGGGTTGTCGGCAGTCTCTAGCCATGTGTCCTGGCTTGTCGCAGTTGTAGCATTTGAAGTCCTTCCTGGGGCGGTTGTCTCTCTTGGCGACACTGAGATCCATGGGACCGTCATGTTGTCCGTAGGCAGTGCTTTGTCGGTTGTTGTTCCAGTTGTTGCGAGGTCGCTGGTTCGCCTGGAAACTGCGTTGAGGTTGCCATTGGTACTTGCGTCCGGTGTTAGGTCGTTCCTTCCTTTCCTTCTTGCGTTCATAGAGTCGGTTGTCAATTCTGATGGCGAGTTCTCCGTACTGAAGGAAGTCTTCTGGTCTGTCGAGCTTGACCAGCTCGTCCTTGACTTCGTCCTTCAGTCCTTGGTAGAACATGAACATTTTGGTGTCGTCAGTGAGGTCCAGTTGGGCACTGAGACGTCTGAATTCGGCGGAATATTCCTTGCCGATTTGGTTTGTCGTAGCTGCGCTAGGTCGCGTTCAGCTTGTCGTTTCTCGTCAGGGTCCTGGAATAGGGACCTGAGAGCTTCTTCGAATCCATTGAAGTTACTGTAGATGTCGCGTACTTCAGTAGAGCACTCGTCAAGAGTTTCTTTGCTGAGATATTCTTCCTGGATAGGTTCAAACCACTTGAGGGCTCGTCCCCTGAGGAAGCTGGCGGCGTGCACAACTTTCTCGGTTTCGCTGGTGAAGTCTCCGTGATGGAAGTTCTGATAGTTTTTGACTTGAATCAGAAATCCCTTGAGAGTACCTGGGGTGCCGTCATAGGTGATGGGTGCGCTGAGTTTGAGTTTCTGTCGTCCTCCCTGGATGGGGGTACCAATGATGTTGGCAGCGGCTCGGAGAGTGTTGACCTCTCCCGAAGCGCCTGAACATTGGTACTTGCTTCTTGTTCTGAGTCGGATGACTTCGTTCTCCAGGTCCTGAATGCGCTGAGGGCCATTCCCGAACTGCTGGATCATGATCTTGAGGTTTTGGAGCTCATTCGCGGTTTCGTTGTACATGGTCTGTACCTTGGCGATGTCTGCGTCCTTTCTTGACTCTCTCGCGGAGTCGATCGTAGGTCTTTTTGAGGGTGACCTCATCGTCGGAGTCGACGTTCATAGGAGCTGTCTCCATTTCCTCGGCCAGGCTTCGAACAGGTTGTTTGGAAGAGGCTGAAGAGCCCGGGTAGAGATTTGGCTGAGGCGCGGGACGACATCGTTCGTACTGTTTAGTTAGTTTTTCGTAGAGTGAACTTACTGAACAGGAGCAATCAAAGTGTTACGGCCAGCTAGTCGTAGTGAGTATGTTAGCAGAAGTTGAGGCTGCGATAACTAAGTAAACAGTGTCGTAGTCGTGGATAGCTTCCTGAAGCTATGTCTGTAAATCGTAAGGTGGGTAAGGCTTCGGTGATCAATCGTAGTCTTGTCAGAAGGGGTTCTCAGTGAAGATAGCTGAAAGCGATCGTAAGATCTGATACTAAGTTGATTGCTGAAGAAGCTATGGAAGTCTGTCCTTGTGCCCGGCTCAAGTCCACACTATATACAAGTCTCGTTCCTGAACATATTCTTTGTCCGTATGTTTACCCAACGGTTCCCGTGTTCTGAACATACGGGTTCCGTATCGTGAAAGGACGGACCCCGTATCTCGAACGTACGGAGTTCCTTATCTCTTATCGTCACGTGACTTGTCCCATAGTTCTTCCGTCCCGAGAGGAGTCGCCCTGAGTTCGTGTTCCCGCATATATGGTGTGGTAGCCGCCGTAGGTCCTGTGGGGCAGGCCCTGGCCTTGTCATGCGTGTTGGGTCGTAACAATTATTAAGTTTATTAGGGGTTTAATTAGAGTTATAAAGTATAAACTAATCTATTTTTAATTATTTTTAATATTTAAGATTAATAAATTAATAAACTAAGCTTTTTAATAATAGTTTAGGAAGTTCTTTTTATTTATAATAATAAAATCGTTCTATTTAAATAAATAACCGAGCTCTTTTTAATAAACTAACTTAATTAAATTAAAAATAGATTAATTAAATAATTAAAAATATAAGAGGAGTATAATAATAAAAATAGTAAATAAATATTATTAATATAATAATTCTATATAAAATCTATTATTATATAACTTTTATATTTATTTATAATTAATAATCGAGCTTCCTTTAGTTTTAAGTATAATCTAAAAATAAATACTTTTTATAATTATTTAATCATAATTAAGTTTATAATCTAACTATTATTTATTATTATAAATACCTATTTATTATATAAATCTAGATATAATAAAAATTATTATTATTAAATTATTTTCTTGTAAAAATAATAAAAGAATAAAGTACCTATTTAGGCTAAAATATATTTAATAATAAATACTTATACCCTTAACCTAGGTTATTTTTTATAAATAAATATTATTTTAATTATATTTAATATTAACTTATTAACTCCCTAATCCTTAAGAATATTAGTCTTATTTATATTAAACTTATTAATTAGTTTAATATCCTTAATCTTAAAAATAATAAAACTTAAACTAGTTCTTAATAACTTTAATAAATACCCTATTAATATGTTTAGAATTGATAGTACGACTTCTTTAAACCTTAATAATAGGTTCTTTTAATAAAAGTATTAATTTAGCCTTTTTAATAAGTTATATCCCTAGTAATAATTAGAACTTATTTTATAAATTCCTTTACTTATTAATATATTAATACGAGACTTAGTAAAATTTAAATATAAACTTATTATATTAATTTAATCTCTTAGTTAGGAAATAGCTTTTATAAGTTAGTAAAAGCTAGTTTTTAGTTTAATTACTTTATAAACAAAATTAGAGGGTTAATTATAATATCTTATATTTTAATAAAGCTCTTTTTTAATTCTTATTATTTATAATATTTTTAAAAGCTTAACGAAGTTAATTTTTAATATATTAAGGTATTAGATATAAAAAAAGGTATATATAGAAGATAAGCCTATTTAAATATAAATTAAAAATATTATAATAAAAGAAGGTTAGGGGTAGGTATTACGTTATGGTGGATTTTTGCGTTTTTGTAGGTGCCAGAAACAGGGGGGTGCCAGAAAGTGGGTAGGCTGACTTACTGCATACATATGACTCTTCAAATAATCTCTCAACAGTGGCTTGCTCTCATAATTGGTGCTGGTTTCGCTTGCCATTCCTAAAATGCCTTTGCGTGATTTGATATTGCGGCTGGTGTGAATGTGTTTTTGTGGTGTGCAAGTGTGAGGACGATTGCAGGTTCCTTTAGCTTTTGGCTGGTTTGCACGAAGGCGTAGGACTTTTTCATTTATGGTTGGATCTCCAATGAGTCGAAAACTTACCTTAGACATTGAGGCTGTTTACAACGTGGCACACCGAGGATTATCATGTGACGAAGACAGTACTTTATGGTTCATGCCGCGGGAAGTCAGAGTAGCATAGTGAAATAGCTAGGTTTTAGTGTTGCCCATGGCTGGTGAGTCATTCCACGATCTGATCTTAATTGCATCCCAAACTAGATCTAACCCACCCTGAGACCACTACCCTTCATCGGGAACTTTAGGCGGGAACGCGGGCATCGCAACAGGATTGAAGCTCGGCTTGTAGGGATAGGTCCTCTCGACAGAATTTGCCTCCACCCATTTGGACATGGCGTAAAATCTGTAGTTGTCGGCTTTTCAGTGTAGATTGTTAGTTGCTGAGATGCCCTCCATTGTCAACCGAGGAAGATTGGAGCTTACAGTTTTGTTGCGTATACTCGCCGGGTGTGAAGTAACGATCGTAATTGGCTAATTGCTTAGCATTGCCAATACCGTAGGCTTTCCTATCCCCGCGACCGTCACTGTAGTCGACAAGGAGGTCTCTGACGACTGGTCCCGATCCCGACGATGGTGTGTTCATGAAATAATCCATATGCGTCGCCTCGTGCAGCCAATACCCTCCCCTAGCGTGTTCCCAGTTTGTCAAGTTCAGACGGTCTTCCGCAGTCTTCTCTGTGTTCATATATCTTGTTAGGTCGTCCAAATCCTTCCCCAGGGTAGTGTACTTCCTGCAGACAAGCGCCCGCGTATAGCGGTTCTCGTCCCATTTCCACGTTATCAGGGCAGCGGGACCTCCTTGAGAAGGATTTTCCTTGTCTCCGCAGTAGTTTTCGGGGTCCCCAGAACCATCGCCGAGGCTGCATGAGACCTCAATCCACAGGTACTGCCACGAGTCGATGTAATTGGGAGGACCCCAGTCTGTCCACCAATGGGTCCACATCTGGGAGGTGTAGTAGAAGATGTTCTGGATCTGTTTCTTCTTATCGTCAGACATTGTCTTTCTGTCGCCTTGTCCGAAGAACTCATTGATGCCTTGGCTGTTCCAGTCGATATTGCTCGATAGGCGGTCCATCAAACTGAGGCGGTTGAAGTCACGCCAGCCGTTTTTGATGTTGCTGAACGTCTCAGCATCGCACTGGTAAAATCCAAAGAGACGAGTCTCGCGCAGGTTTTCAATAGCAATGTCGGACTCATCCTCATTCTTGAGAGGTGGATATGGTGGGTTGCTGTCTTGGGCATACACAGGAGCATAGTCCCAGAGGATGAGCGGATCGTTGGTAGAGTATGATGGCAATCCAGGGTCGCTGACGGCGCCATCATCGCCGCCGCTTCCGTTGCATTCGTTGAAGTTGGTGTATGCTGCATTCGTTGCAGGGTCGACTTCGATGAGATCAGCTCGCCCTAGCCCGCCGAGATTTGCGAAGTGCTGAGTTCATATGCGTCAGCAGGTTCCACTCTTGATACACCTCAGTCGCGTTGGTCGAGAGAGCAAAAGCCTTACCAAACATTCTCCACGGTCAACGCCGCTGTAGAGGACACCCCGGTTTGTCCAAGAGAAAGAGGAACCTCCAGCGGCACCACCGCTCTGGTAGCCATTGTTCTTGAAGACTGTGCTGGCTCCAGTGTATTTGTTCATCCAGATGATGTCAGCCCTCCCCGAGTTCTCCACGTCGGCAAAGCGGATATTAGCGCGATCCCATGATTCTGCAAATTTGATCTGGCCAGCATCGAAAAGGCCACTCTGTCTATTGAGCCAGGCAGTCATCCGGCCACTTAACTCAATGCAAATAGGATCGGCTCGCCCGTCGCCACTGTAAGATAGTATGTTAGCGTCAGTTACAGCCTTCTGAGTGGCGATACTGGGGAAGCACTCACTCAATGTCTGCCAAGCGCATGCCTCTATCAAAGATACCCACGCCCCAGCCTTCTGTGCAGCCAGTGTTTGCAACAACGCCCCGGTTGCTGAACGTGAGTGCCTTTGCGCCAGCATCGTAGTTGTTTTCATACAACGTCAGAGCCCCGGTAGCTTTATTTTGGACAAGCACATCGCATCTTCCGTTTCCGGTCCAATCAGCTAAGTGAATGCCCGTCCGGGGTCCGGGTACTGTCAGCGTGATCGAGGTATCATGGCCCCAATTCGGCGGGGAATGGATGTTCGTGTTGATCTCATCCGCTCGGCCGTCGTAGTAGATCCAAACGAGATCATCAGCGCCAGTACCGCGCATGTCGCAGTAAAAGTTGCCATCACCTTTACGTCTTGTGCCCCCCGATCCCTTGTTTTCGAAGACAATCATATCAAACCACTCTTCTTCCTCTTTCATGTAAATATAATCAAGCCTACCGGATCCGTAGATGCGGCCAAACTTGATGTTGCCACGGACACCCGTCACCGCTTGACCAGGATGCGTGACTCCGGCCTTTCGCCAGTCAGGGACAATACCCTTCCCCGATCCGCGCTGGTTGATGTATGTGTCCACGTTACCGTTGTCTCCCACGTACAGGAAGTCAGTTCGGTAGCTGGGGAAATTGTCTCGGTCAGCATAAAGAACACAGGCTAGATACCAGACGTGGCTGGACTTACTCGCCATTCAGGTCGGCAAGTTCAACGCCCGACAACGGCCCACTCCTAGCGTTGAACACAGTTTCCCTGATACTACTAGCAGTCTGAAACCCTTGCCAGAAATGCTCGTCTCCCTTTCCACCGTTTCGGGAACACTTGACATCGTCATCACTGACTAGGCAAAAGTCGACTCTTCCGTCACCGTCAATGTCCGCCATGCGAACCTCTCTTTGTGTTCTTTCACTGGGGCCGATGATCTGCAGGTCGCGATGATTAGTAGCTGAGCGAGTCTGGGTCAAATGATGATGCGACTTGCCTGGCCGATAGATCGGAAGGCTGGTGGTGTGCCACCCTTATTCAGTGAAGCCCACACTGAAGCCCCGGGTTTGATGCAGAAGAAGTCATCCAGGCCATCGTTGTTGAAGTCTCCGAAGGCATAAGCTACACGGAGGAAGGATGTTAGTGGATAATTCTGACTAAGCCGACGTTTTTGACTCCTAGGCACATACTAGTAGTCAGGTATTAACTTACTATCGTTCACGCCACAATTGAGGTCCGTTTCAAATTCCACGGTTGGCCCAAATGAGCCCCCTGCGGCCAAGTTCCGACGATACATCCATGTAAGCTCCTGACTTGCGTCGATGGTCGCGTAGACGAGGTCATCGAGTGATGCACTACGTGGTGAGTTCGGGTCCCCCTTGACGATGTTCGCAAAGAACATATAGTCGGTGGGGGATCCTGGGGCAGATGTCCTCGTGTACTTAATGATCTTTCCTGATTCGACAATTCCTCGCTCAACACGATCGTGAACATAGTTCCCATCATCGTGGCCGCTACCTCGTTGAGTTTGAACTCGTCGAGCAGTTCCGGGAATTTTCTGGCATTTGGTCGTTTTGGTGACCTCGGCATCATTGACCGTCTCGACGTTGGGCGGCGGCTTGATCTTCTTCGCGATTCGATTGATGGCAGCCACCCACACAGAAGCAAAGAGCCTATAGCCCTCATCAGTCGGATGCGTTCCATCTCCAATCTGAGAGAGGCTTATGGCATCGTGAATGTTGGCATAAGAGATCCTGTAGCCGCGATACGTCGTGTAGACCAGGTTGCGATATCCTTGGCTCACGGCTGCAGCGCAGGCCTTGATGCCATCATCCTTTCCACTTTTAACCAGAGACGAGAGGATGACCGTTGTGTCCGGCAGTGTCTTGAATATCTCGTCAATCATTGTCCTCATATTCTTGATTGTAGTCTCTGGGTCCTGGCGGTTCTCGCAGTCATTCCTGCCTGGGGTTCAGTATGCACGGATTTCTGTGACTCTATAGAACAAGGACTCACGTTCCAGCGTTAATCAGTACGAGATTGGGCTTCTGGTAGGATGAAAGGCGAAATTTCTCATTCACTTGGTGCACCCAGGCGCCCGGATGCCCTTCGTTGTCCTAGAGAGGCGGAATCAGCTATGAGATGTCCCTTTCTCAGAACGCTTTGCGGCTCACGTTGTCAGCCATAGTGCCATCCTGCTTGGATCCAACCATGTTGACTTTCCAGCCCTCAAACCTTAGTTGTTCGCGCAACGCCTTACGGTAGCCATTGTTGTCGCTCGAGAAAACGCCCCTGGTGATTGATGCACCGAGAGGAAGGATCCGCAGGTAGAAATCCTCGGCACGCTTCTTGAAAGTGTGGGTATTGCCAGAAGAGTCTTCGTTGTCTGGGTAGTTCGTCCACGTCTCATTGCCCGCCAGCACAAGAACGTCCGCAGCGTAGGAACCGTTTCCATACAGAGATGGGCCGTCCGGCGGTGACCAAGAATCAGCCGCGACAAGACAGCTTAAAGAAGCAAGCCAGAAGATTGGGTGTAATCGACGCATGTTGAAATCGCCTCGCACAATCCACAGCTCAGTGGAAAAGAGGAAAGAGCCAGTAATGTCAGAGGGATGAAGCATCTATTGCTGAGATGATAGCGGTGTCATATTCCTCTTATACGTGGCGAGTTCACGATCAGGACCGAACTAGGTGCGAGGATGCATGAACATGGCTCTCATCGATTCCTCTCGTCCGTCTTTTGATGAGCATGCGATTTTCATGAATCCCATAGGATTCTACAGATTTCGCTTATTCCTTGAGTTCTACAAATAGTGAGAGTTCTTCGGAGATTGGTGCATAAATGGTAAAGCGTTGACAGAAATCGGAACCGACCATCCTGTCTCGTACGAATATGACCTTCGCCCGAGACTGTGATGAACTAGCGCTTATCATCCGCCCTCCCATTCTCACGTACCGTCAGCAGAGCCAAGCCGTTACATTCTCATATATCGTAAGCAAAGAAGAAGTGTTGCATTCTCATGTATGTAAGCATAGCCGAGGAAACTTTCAGCTACATTGGTTCCTTTAGTGCTCACTGCACACCAGATAGTCTAACTCATCGTAGTCTATCACTTAGAGAGGCGGGGTTTTTATTCCACGAACGATTGAGTAAGAAATACAAAAAGATCTTCTTGTGTCAACAGTGCTTACGTTGAGTCTGTTGTTCTGAATTTTACACTCCGTCCTTACTTGTACCCAGAATATACCATGGCAATCTTACCACAGTCCCGCATGATCTAACGCTTTTTTCTTCACGCACATCATAGCAAATATTTCTCGCTCAATCTGACCCATTTAACTTCTCGCGCCCTCTCCGGGCGGACAAGCAGCTGTGTTTGGCAATACATTGGTAGCCCCTGAGCCATCAAAGTAGCAGGTGCCTAGGTCATTCTGGCAAGGAGATTCTGGGCCAGGGCAGCACCAGCCATATGATTTCCAGTCGTAGTTCTACAACGGCAGTTGTTAGTAGATTGCCCCTAGGTACGAACGCAGAAAGGTAGGCGGATCCTATTCAGGTCCTCTGGATAGCAAAAGACAAGGTGTACTCACATAGCAGGGAACCGGAGATGGCGCAGCACTAGTTGAAACCGGCGCGGCAGACGTAGCAGTCTCAATGACCTCAATTGTTGTCTCGGGAGATGTTACTGTTACAACTTCCACGATAGATGACCCTGAAGATGACTCCACAGCTGATGTGATTGGATCAACCGAGCTAGAGGAGGTGCTTGCTGGTATCGAGCTAGTTGGCGTTGGTGGACTGGAGCTAGAGCTAGGACTAGAGCTCGTCGTCGTGGTCGTTGAGTCCGCTCCTGCCCCGCCTCCACCTCCACCACCGCCACCAACAGGAGGAACCACGGGCACACCACCAACTACAGGAATAGCGATCGGAGCCACAGGGACATACGGATTTCCATTAGCATCCACAGTAGTATAAGTAGCTGTCGTGTAGCTCGTAGACCATGAGACGCCGGAGGATATGGTCAAGGAAAAGGTTTCGGACGAGACAGATGTTTGTGTAGATTCCCTCCTGCTCCAAGTACTTTTGGCACTCGATTCAGTGGGCCTCGAACCTGTGCTAGATACCGAATTGGAAGATGTTCCTGTGGAAGTAGTCTCGGAGGAAGAGGAAACCGGGGTACTAGATAAAGATGTACCAGACGTGAGTGTTGAGGATGTTCGTGCGCTAGAACTGAGGCTTGAGCTAATGCTGGAGCTAAACGTGGAGGAGCTCTGAGAGCTGCTAGCCTGGGAACTCGAAGACGAAGACGCACGGGAGCTACTACTACTAGAGGACGAGGCGGTACTGGAACTAGATGACGTTGAACTCCTGCTTGAAGACTTGCTAGAGCTAGAAGACCGCTTGCTTGAGCTCTTCGAACTTGAAGATGTTGAGGACGATCTAGATGATGTCGTATTGCGATGTGTTGTTGTGGTGTTGGTGAAGAAATGAGTTGAAAATGTGCTTGGGCCCGTTGAGTTGAAAGATGGTGGGGGAGTAACTGTAGGATCCAGGGGACCTGTTTGACGCGGAATCAGGCCATTGTGCCGATGGGCGGTATGTTTGTAGTGTTCGGCTCTCTCTAGCAAGTCATGAGCTGCTGCCGCTCCGTCATGGTGTCTAGCCTGCACAGAGAGTGTCGCGACAAGGAATGTCAAAAGAGTGAATATTTGCATTTTGCAACGTTATCAGCACACAAAAGAGTGACTGTGGAAAATCTGAACGAGTGTGAGAGTTGAGCATGCCAAGACATCACGAGTCACTGATCAAAGGGCCAACTTCACCCTTTTGTATTTTCATACTATGACCTTAGTACCTTCCATATCAAGAAGCTTAACGCAGGGCTGAGATGTCAATAGAGTGCTTAAATCCACTTGAACCCACAGAGGTGGCTCGGCATCAAGACATTTTTCTTGGACGGAGCGGTAATGGCGGCAGAGCCCCTGATTCACGGAGCCTTCGGTTCGTGTTGGTCGCCGAGCGTGACGAGTCCGCTTTCCGCTTCCGCGGGCCGCCGAGAGCTATGGCCTAAACCCGATTAATAAACGCGGTAGCATTGCGTCTAGAACTCATCCAGCCAAGCGCCGCAATGCTATGGGTGTCATGTGCTTGGCAGGAGGTAAGGCTGGTGCTCGAGTCAGTGACTTTGAAACTCCTTCTTAATATCGCCGTGTAAAGATAGTGCCACGACCCATTCGCCCCTGTCTGGCAGAGAGGCTGCTCAGAGTGTGTGGATCTATAGCTGTCCTTTTATCAATGTAAATGTCCAAGCGCGGTTGTAGCATGCGGCCAGAATCCGTACCCATGACGATTTCACTGGTTCGGAATTTTAACAATTGTCCGTGATTATCTTCCAATTATTATCTGAACAATCGAATGGAACAAGTAAGCAACCTAAACAGTGCACTAAAAGAACAACACCTGCGCCATTTCGCACTTGCGAATCTCCAATAGGCCCAAAGAAACCCGTTGAGAAAATGGCATTTTGAGAGAGTTCGCTTTGATACTTGCTCGTAAATTCTGTCTGTCTAAACACCACGCATAAGCTTTCTATGTAGACTCGGTTACTATGGTGTTTATAGCGTTTTGTGTGTCCCAAGTTTTAATGAACTGTCGTAAAATGATCTCAATTTCTCGAAACAATTTTTCCCTTTTACTTTGGATTCCATTACAGTCCTCATTTGACAAATTCTCGCCATTCTCCTCTGCAAGGTTGTCCGACACGATGTGTAAATAACCAAACTTGACTTTGACGTCCTTGGCTGCCTGTGCCATGTGCCATGTTTCGCAGTCGACCCAGGCACAAGTCTCCTGCCATTGCCCTAACCATTCTTTAGTCTCGCACAACGGAGACGGAACCGAGACAAGCCGTCCCCGCAAGACTAGATCAGACAATGCTATCAACTTTATGTCTCGGAGAGGGTCGTCCCAAGTTATATCTTTGTCTTCGTCTTCGAATGTCGATCTGCATCCCGTGGCAATTCTCTCGTTGGCGGAAACGTTCTCTGCAAGAGATCCAACTTTGCTAACATAGATAAGGCACTGGATCTTCGAGAACTCCCGTAGTATACGGACTAGGGACCCTGCCGCTTCGCCCCAGAGACTCTCTCTGCACCCCAGCAGGGTGATACTTTTGCCACCTTCCGACTCAAAGGTATGCCAGGCAAATAGCCCATTTGGATGTTGCGAGCCCCATGTAATTCCAGAAACGAGTTGAGTCAGTCTGTGGACTTCACCGAAAATCACAACATCTGTTGCTCCAAGTTCTGAGAGATTCGATTGCCGGAGGACATTCTCGCTTACCAAATCTGTCGGTATGAGTGTTTCTACCTTGGTAGCTCTATTTTCAAATTGTAAGTACGTCGAGATCACTCTGCTGTAGTGTCGGACAAAGGCCGGACAAGGGAAGCAATGGATTTCTAACGTCGAGTCGTCGATAATCGTTGCTGTCGGGCGCCGAAAGTTGAACGGTGTAGGCTGCTTCTTGATTTCCCAAGAGGATATTATTGCGGGAGGGTCTCTTTGAAGTGAATCGGTAACTCGAATCGTCTGCCATTCCGGTCGTTTGATCTCTTGATGAATTCTTTGATATATGTACTCTCGTAGAGTCTTGCCCATAGAATGCTCATCTGGGATTACGGTGTTGTGTTCTTCCAGGGTATAAGTGTCAGGACTTTCCGGTGCAGGATTATCAAGCTCTTCTCGGACATGGGAAGAAATGTCCATTGCGTCTGCTGCGAAGGAGATCTGTCGAAAGAGTCGATTGGCCCATTTTGACCATCAAGTCTTTGAATGCCTCGATACTCACCAAGTCGGCGCTTTTAGTAGCTGTGGTTTCATTTCGTCCCCGGGTATATATGCGCATACCCTTCTAGTCTCCACCTTGCAATTAACTGTTCAAAATTCTTTATCTTACTTGGAGGCGACTGTCTCGACATCGATCGGACTGGGCTGAAGTCGCAATTCGGAAGATCTTGTGGGCTGGGCCACTCGCGATTGATGCTCTGCCCATGGCAACATGAGGTCGAAGGGCAGTTTGCTTTGTCGTTACCCCAACCCCAATGGTTACATGTGGCGAGAGAAGGCTTGTGGCGGTAAGCATCGAAGCGCTGTTCAGGTCAATGAAACAACAAAGCCACTTTCCTGGGCGCTTGCAACGCCAAGCAACTTGATGTTCGAATTCTTTGATCTGCACCCTCCCTGCCGTGGACCAAGTCACCACCGCCGGCAATGTTCGAGGTTTCCATTGGAGCAAGCTCCGTGGTAGGCGAGAAATTAATCTTGTATTCCTGGCTAGCTATTTCTTAATGCTCGAATCTTTTATCTGCTCCTCATTAAACGTCGTCGACGCCGCACTCGCGGACCAAGGCCCGCTGTCTAAGTCGCTACCGTTCCGCTCGATCGCCGCCTCCAAGTAGTAGGGGGATGACTTCCCCTCACTCGGCGCCGAGGACTCTATCTCAAGCGAATCCAGCCTGACGGGCTTCTGTGCCACATCCTTGGGCCACGATTGGGCGCTTGCTTGGTGGGACCTCGAAGGGTGCGAGCCGATGTTGGCCATTGCGAAGCCATGCCGTTGCTGGTGCTGGTGAGACTTGTCGCCGGCGGATGTGGCCCGGCCGCTCCATGTCCGTGAAGACACGAGGACCAGAGCTTTGACGAAGAGGGGCCGTAAGGCTGGGAGGCTACTGCACATGACGGCGGCGTTGAGCTCGGCGCAGGACCAGTCTATGACGCCGACATAGTCCCCTTCAGATTTGACACAAGTTAGCATGGAAGTCTGATGCTAATTTCATAGAAGTTCCTGTGAAGGACGTACACGTAGGGTCGAATGTATGGGCAAAATAGACCAGTTGTTTGAGTCGGATCATGCTGGCAACACATGCACTGGTTCGCCGGCGCGTCAGCTTCTGTTTCTTTACAGGCAATAGCATGGACGACGAATACTCACAAGGAGCCTAGGGCAAACATGCCGAACAAAGCGACCTTCTTTTTCTTGTCTAGCTGGAGTCTCATAAGCTCCGGAACGGGGAGAACGATAAGGACAATATCTTCAAGAATGCTGCAGGCCGCGCCGCCAGAGCTGATAGCTGAGAGGTTGAGACATTGGCTCGGAATAGCCCGGTTCCAGATGGATTGGATTGGGGTGCACTGGAAGATGACAAGAAGGAGGAACATGAGACTGCGCGTGGTGAGGAAAATTAGGAAGATGTTGATCTTGAGGCGGAAGGTCTTGCCGGTGAAGACACGATAATAGAAGCAGGCGATGGAAATTTTGGCAAATCCTCTGCACAAGAAAATGATTAGTTACTGCCTTCCCCCTTGCTTGACAGCGAGCCTTTGACGTACTGCACGAAGATGTAGAGCATCTGCAAGACGTAAATGATCTGGAAAGTGTTGTGAGCAAAAAGCAACCGCAAGTGTAAAGTAAGTTGCACAATCTCATACCTGCAGGATCGTCTTGCTGTGCGCAGGGTCGATATTCCAATAGTGGTGTCCGAATCCCAAGTCTCCATCTAGATAGTTATTCAGGTAAGTATTTATACCTCTCGTCAATGCAGCACGGGGAAGGAGCAGCATGTACTTGCGTAGCCGAGACCGGATATTACTATCAAAATTGCCTGCAAGCACCTTATTAGACTGGTTGTTCTCCTCTATATACCACACCAAGAATGAAAACTTACCATGGCCATCAAAGCCGCACCGTCGTCCCACCATAACCTACTGGCGACTTGTATGCGGGCCACACATCGAAGGAGCACAACCACGAGAGTCATGGTAGGAAGGGCAACGGAGAAGAACTTGGCAGGTCGTGATTGCTCTTCAATGGGGTAGTCCTTGCACAACTCTTGAGAGACGTTGACGGTGGCTTCATGTGATCGAGTCAGCGATAACCGCGTGAGACAGAGCTCCAGCGTCTAACTCTGACATACCAATTTGGTCGTTGAATTCGCATGACTGCTGTACACACTGCGAACTGCGTGCCTGCAACGGGATGTCGGTGCAGACGCAGTCTGTTATCTTGTCAATGGGGCAGTGGGCGGAGTGGTATCCATCGAGAAGGCATCCTATCTGTGATTTAATAGGAGGGTTAGAACATGTTCTTTTGCAGTTGTGATACCTGGGTGAACTCACTGCGCAATGAGGGACTCTCGCCATGAGGGCTGTCAGAGAAGACGAGTTCAAGCCGGATGTGGACGCCGCCTGTGCCACTGCGGCCACGAGCAGCAGAATGCCGACCCTCATGATTCGTTTCATCTTCATGATGAAGGATAGGCACTGAAGCGTTTCACCCGACGTGGTGGATAATCGGAGACCGCCCCTCTCTCTTTCCCACTCTCTGAAAAAGAGCAAACCAAGGCCGGGCACGTCAACATCTTGTATCGGAGCCAGGGTCAGGGGTTCGAATTGGGAAAACACCAGACGAACGCGGGATGCCTTTGTCGAAGTCCCTAGGCTAGCGCCGTAGCGATCGAACCATGCACTCAGCACTAGTCACCGAGACAAGAACGCCACAAGACGCCCAGCCGATGGGATGAGTGAACGAGCGTCTGAGCGATCTCAGTCTGGATGTGACAGGTCCCAATAATCGACCCCTGATCAACACGGTCCATGTTAGGAGCATGGCATGGGTGATCTAGTCGGCTCGACGGCTGAAAAGCTTGAAGTCCAAACGATCATCCAAGTATCCAGAGGATCAATCAAATAACCGGAGGTGTATTACATAACCCAGGCGAGCTTTCAGGGCGCCAGACGAACATCTGACTATTTCCAACAAGAGACATGTCATAGTGTTCCAAGAAAAAGTCAAATTACTCGATGGTGATGACGGTGATAGTCATGATCATTGCGAAGATATGACTGCTTGGTCCCGTGACGTGACAGCGCTGCAGGCCACTTACGTTTGTCTCAGTTCGGTCAACCAGGAGACCAGTTGTGTTATCGGAACGCGTTTCCGAAGCAAAGAACCTTGGAAATGTAGGTCATTCTGGAAGGGGATAAACGAATCTCCCCTAGACAAGGCTACATCTACACCTTCGATTTTGAGTTTTCGACCGTCGACGCGCCGGCCTATTTCTACACCTTGTATACCTGATAGAGCGGCCCGTGCAAAATTTGGATAACTGGCAAAGACAGACACTTCTATCCAATAAGAGGCTTCAGCCACAACTCTAAACTTTTCCCCGGTAGAGGTGCGCACGAGTCACATAGCGCACTCACCCATAGCCCGCACGGCACTTATAGCGCAGGCACGGCGATCAGTTGCTGAGGCTGCAGTTGGTTAATAATGACCAAGGCTGTCTATTCTTGGTTGTAATGAGTTCCAGGCGCAAATGTCTGTTCTCGATGATAATCATAAACAGTTGCGATTGCGGGAGGGCGACTGCGACCGTGGGTAGGCAAATATGGCCGTGGGCAATCACGACTTCAACTGCCGTAAATAGCGCTGTCAAGTTTCCGTACGTGATCGTAGTGTCGGGAGGGTTCGTATGGGGAAGTGGCCCCAGCTCAAAACTTCCTTGTAGTGCAGTTGCTGGCGATAGTTCAAGCGTTATCACAATAATCACATCCAGACCGTCACTAGCATGCAGCATAAGTAGTTAGGCAAGGTGGCAAGCAAGGCAGAGCTAAGCCCACTGGGGCCAAAATACCCTTGGCAGCTGGAAACACAGGCCTCAAAGGAGTCCGAGTTGACATGCTTGGTGAGACTTGGGTGAGACCTAACCAGGCGGCTGGAGCGGAGGGTCCAACAAAGAAACATGAGCCCATTCGGAGGAGCAAGTCTTTAAGGAATTCAATTCGCAACTTGCACGAAGCTAGAAAGTACCGAATGTTTCTCCAACTTTAAATCCGATCAAGGCTAGAACGATGTTGGACATGCGCGATATACGTTGAGGTTTGTTGACTTGTTGTTTCGTACAACTCTGCTGGCGAACGCCTGCACTCACCACCAACAACGGCCCAGCCATGGATTATAAATCTGCCACTTTTACGGTTTACGTAGTCCTACATGTACAGTTCTCTAAGAGCCAAGCTAACTCGTTCTGTCTCCATGCCCGATAACAAAATCGTAGGGTTCATCTACTTTACTCTTTCGGGGCTCTAGGCAGTGGGCGTTCCTCTAGACGTAGACGCGTCGGACAGCTTTCCCGATTCATCACATCCGCAGCTCGATCTGAGGCAAAGCCGCCCCCGCGACCGTATCTTTCGATGTTCGCTCCCTCCACGCTGCTGCAATGTTCCCCTGACTTACGTGGCCTTAATCCAATTCCAGAACATGTTCCCGGCCAGCCTCTAATCGATCTCCTGCTTATGTTCCTAGTAGGGAGGCATAGCATCTTGCCTCGTGTGCTTTGCTATGCGGAAGCTCTCGACGTTCTTCCCGAGCTCAATTGGGTGGGTCGTCGATGGAGCAGCCCGAGTGATTCACAGTCACACGAAGGCATGAAAACTCAATTATAGATGAAAGGCAGCGCGAGGCAACGCGATTCTTCGTCGCGGTCAGGCCGCAGCTCATTTCGTTGAAGAGTGGCGATGGGGCACATGTACCAAGAGGGACGACCGTGCGGCGCCGAATACGATATCAAATGCCGATAACAAGATTCTTCAGCTCGCTGATCAGCTATACGAGAGCAGAGTGGGCCGGCATGTATCTGCAACGTGCAAGTCGCGGTAGGTTTCGCCACCGGCAGTGATCGGAGGGTGGCATTTTTGCCATTGCGGTCCTCTCACTGAGCGCGCTCCGTGAGAAAGAAATTGTGTCAGCATTAGGTGTCGTTCAGGTCAACCGAACCTAGGGGACGAAGCCCAACATCAAGCAATTCCATAGGCATTTTACCTTACCTTAGTAACCTTCCTTCAGAAGACAATACTACCCGTGGCATGATCCCGGAATTTCGACTCAATGTCGCGAAACCGCATCCTCGCGCGATGAGCACATGCCTTGAAGACAGCACGACGCCGGGATTGCCCAGCATGAAACTCATCAACGGATAGAAGTAAAAATCTCTGTTTGGGTATTGCTGGTCCAGAAAACCCTTGAATTTTATCACAACCATGCCGACATTGGTTGGTCAAATCTGAACAGCAGTTTCTATTGGCACCCATCTTTTCATCAGAAGCGGTACAACAGAAGATCATACTTTCTGGACTACAAACGTCAAGACTCTTTGAAAAAGAAGATGCCAGAGCCCAAAGAGTACATTCAGGCCCGTCGGACTCTCAGCCATCATACTCGCATCAATATCCGCAATAAAACCAAGATCGAACGTCATGCTCCATCTTCAACAAGACTGGATGATGTGCTGAACATCGCAAAACACTCAAAGATGCTAATAGCTTCCTGTCGTAATGGACGCAAGAATCCTGGCCAGGGATATCACGGATAAGAGAATATGCCCGAAGTATCTTTTGCAAGAGTGCGAGATAGCGAAGGTGTTGAACGAGTGTTCATACCCAAATACTTTAGATAAATCTGCCTTACATGTTTTCATTTTGACTGGCCAAGTATAGAGCCGAGTATAGGCTATGAGCTACCTGTATGTCACTGAGATATCATATGCACCTTCCCTTTGAGAAAACCTCCTAGTACCTTTTCTCTGCGGGTAGATATTCTTTGGTAGTACAAAGAATTGCATAGCGAGAAGTGTCCACAATGTTCGGGCTCGTTGTTGGGATATTCATGTTCGTTGTCCCTTCTTAAGTGGTATTACTAGACTAGAGATCTTGTGCTGAGGATGATCGCTCCGTTGGATAGTAGGTAGTGCGCGCTCGAGATGATTGAACAGACTTACAAGGACTGAAGTTACTATTCCTCGAAAAAGTGTTGTTCATGGCACTTTATGACATAGATACGTTGTGTTCTCTTCCTAAGCCTTTGCCGCAACCCTAGACGTTGGATAGTTTTGTCTTTGCCATAGGAAGCACAATTTGCTCCCATCAGCTGATAGTCCAGGTGTGACTGGACAACGCCGGACATTTTTTTGATCCTGTCCATATTTTTGGGACTGCCAGTCTCTGATATAACATGTCCAGAGTAGGAGGTTCAGTACGGAAAGCAATTTATACGCAGGAGCAACAGTCATTACGATTTGGCACCAACAAAATTCGATATCTTACATATCTCAAGCTTTAATGAAACGATTGATTATATCACACATTTGCTAAAAGTTTTCATACTGACTTGGATCAATCTGAAAACATCACACTTCAGCAGGAAAATTTAGACGTCTTTGGATTGTTGGTGAGGTCTGTAATTATCTCAATAACGGGATGACGTGATCGAATCTCACATCCTTCGATTATCTTCGAAATCCTAACCCCACAGTTTACGCCCGAACCCGGACCCCGCTCGCGACTCGCGATTATTGATGATGCGCGGAATTAAGCTTCCAGCCTGCTTGCGCTATTACTCAGCTGGATAAGTGCCTTCTGAGACTTTACAACTGCGTCCTACTCAAGATCATATTCACCATAGCTATCTTGACAGACAAATCATTCCATCTATCATCGACAAAATGGCTCGAATCCTCATCACCGGCTCTTCTGACGGCCTAGGCGCAGTCGCTGCCCGCACCCTCCTCAAGAACGGCCATCAAGTCGTCATTCACGCCCGCAACGCGCAGCGAGCTGAAGATGCGAAGACCGCCGTTCCAGGCGCCGAGACAGTCCTCATCGGCGACCTCTCCAAAATTGCAGAGGTCAAGAAACTCGCCGAAGACGCCAACAAACTGGGAACATTCGACGTCGTCATCCACAACGCCGGTCTCTACCGCGGGCCGTACCGCAAGACCGATCTCGGACTGCCAAGCTTGACTGCAGTCAACGTCTTTGCGCCCTACATTCTCACGGCCTTGATCAACAAGCCCAAGAGGATTGTGTACATCTCTTCCGGTCTGCACAAGAGCGGCGACACTAGCTTCACTGACCCGACGTGGCGCGAACGCGGTGAGGGAGGCTGGAATGAGAATCAGGCGTATTGCGACTCGAAGCTGCACGTCACGACGTTGGCCAACGCCGTCGCCCGTCTGTGGCCGGATGTGAAGAGTAACTCGGTCGATCCTGGCTGGGTTCCCACCAAGATGGGAGGTTCTAGCGCACCTGAAAAGGCAGAGGACGGAGTGGCAAGCTATGTTTTGCTGGCGGAGGGAAATGGTGGTAGAGATGTTACTGGAAAGTACTTCAAGCCTCCCGGACAGGAAGATACTCCAGTTCCTTTCACAAAAGAGGAGAAGAGACAAGACCAGTTGTTGAAATTGCTCGAGGAGGAGACGGGATTTAAGATTCCCGTCGCCTAAGTATGGTCAACAAACATTGGCAGATTTGTCTCGTTCTATGGTAATTAATCCAATTTGATCGAGAACCTCGCTTATGGCATGATGTGACTGATTGATCCTATACCTGGAGAGCTCAAGGGTTTGACTGATGGTACCGTAGCAGTGTAGCGTGTGCTTCTTTAATGTTGGCTCATCGGCTAGGTACTGATAATCGGAATTCTCCCGGAGACATGTTAGCAATGGACGGCGACCCCCCGGCCGGTCGTCCGAGCCGCAAACGCGGCTCCGCGGCTATGCGACTCCTAAAGGAACACCAATAGCTTCGCTAACGGGCATCGAACCATGCAGAGAGCTTACCTTGCTCGGATTGCAATGAGCTTGGACAGGAAGGAAGACCGAAGGCAGCCAGTCCCACTCAACCCCGGTATGTCCCTGCCGATCTCGGCGCCGATGGCGCGGGGCAACTCCGTGTGCTTCCAGAACAACTCGAGTAGCTTCTCACTACCTTAGTATGAGATCAGCCACGGAATCATGTCAATCTGCGTTTCGTCACGTAAATACGAGAGCAGAATCACAAATTGTCGTGGTGCTTACGGCCCGGCGAACGCCAACTGACGCCTGCTATCGTGCGCATTATTAGCGACCGTCCGGTCCCTGAGCGAGTGGCGCTTGGGTACTTGGGGCCGTTGTTAAGAGCAGATAAGCTAATTCCAAGCCAATGGCGGCTGGGGTTCGCCCATGGGGGAGGATCCAGTGTCTGTTAGTGTGTAGGGTCTTTGAGGAGAATCATTTGTGTTCTGTGTGGCTAGCAGCGGCAGCCGGGGAGCCAGAGTGAGGGGTGTGTGGGTTTGTTGTCCCCCTAAGGGTGTGCTGCACGCTTGCCATTGCCGTCTTGGCCTTTTTCGATGTGATGTCACGGTCACAACGAGACGCACAGTCTCTGATATCCCATCGTTTTGCTGCCCAGGGTTCGTCTCATTTGGGGGTGACGACGCTCGGTTGGGGAAGCTGTCACTCAGCGGGTGAATTTTGCGGCCAGACTTCGGCGTATTCAGGAGCTCGCGATAGGCTTTTGTCGGATATCTCTGCTGTCGGATATCTCTGCTGGTTTCAGGGCAAGAAGAAACGTTGTTGGCCAGTGTCTTGCAGAAGATTACCAATGGGCGAGGATACTTTCTGGCAGCTTAATTAGCGGGCTTTTTGGTTCTTAGCTGTGTGCTCCAAATCTAAACACCGTGCTATCCCCATGTGTTGGCCAAACTCTCCAGCCCTCCCCTGTGTCTCCCAACATGGAGGACGGCATCCACCCTCCCCGGACTGGTGACAACCCTCGTTGGCCCTACACTACATCATTCTAGGTGTATTTGACTCATGGATAACCCCGCTCCTGAATTAGTGCTCACGGGGTTATGCCGTCGGCAGGCCTCGTTATTCGTATAAGACCGTCGCGGTGCCGTACGAATTCCCGCCGGGGGTAGCAGTCCTGATCTTCAACTGTTCAGCCTGCGTTTGCGACTGGAATCAACAGCTCATCATGGACGATAAAACACACGTTGAACCTGAGAGCCCTCACATCGAGCACCATGGGGACCAAGAGCCATGGCACGGCATGTCCGTTGGCCGCTATCTTGGGACACGCTTCACGACCCTCAAACCGCCTATGCTGAGCGCGCCGAACCCGTTGAGGCTGGTCAAGATGATCAACAGGAGGCAATGGGCATTTTTCGCTGTCGCCTTCGCTGCCTGGGTATGCCTCCATCTTCATCCATGTCAAGTTCACCACATTGCATCTTTGCTTACGCTTCTCGATAGACCTGGGACGCCTTCGATTTCTTCACCGTCTCTCTCACCATCACCGAACTCTCCGAGACTTTTGACAAGTCCAAGACCGACATCACTTGGGGAATTACACTGGTCCTCATGTTCCGATCCGTCGGGTCCATCCTCTTCGGTATCGCAGCAGATCGCTACGGCAGAAAATGGCCCTTCATCGTGAACAACCTCCTCTTCATCATCCTTGAGCTGGTAAGAAAAATTACTCGTCATCTCTTCTCTCTAACTGCGCTACTTTGATTGGCTTCAACCGGCAATTATGTGCCGAGCCTGGCCGGCGCCAGACAAGCTTTCCCCTCTCCCCTCTCCCGTCTTGGCTGCGCCGTTGGGGAATCCCTGCCCCCCTCCGCAAACCCGTTCGTTTCCCCCAGGCTCCTCTCTCTTGGTTGATGTTGTTCAGTCACCTGGATGCTAGTGCCATGCATGGCAGTGGTGACATCAGCGTCCGCTCTTTGTTCTGCGCCATCTTTGTTGTGTTGGTGTTGCAAGCTAACGAGCCGATTTCCGCAGGGGACTGGTTTCTGCCAAACCTACGAGCAATTCCTAGCATGTCGTGCGCTCTTCGGAATCGCTATGGGCGGTCTGTACGGCAACGCGGCAGCGACTGCTCTTGAAGACCTGCCAGCAGAGACTCGCGGAATGATGTCCGGCGTCTTACAACAAGGTGTAAGTCTTAATTCCCGAAACCAAGCCAACAAACTATCAATTCCCGCCACCAACGCTCCCCAAATCCTTCAGTCAGTCGCGTCACAAGACTAACCTAAGATTCTGCCGATCAGTACGCTTTTGGATACCTGTTAGCCGCGGCCTTTGCCCGAGGGCTGGTCAACACGACCCCGCACGGCTGGCGCCCACTCTTCTGGTTCGGAGCCGGTCCGCCAGTCCTGTTCATCGCGTTCCGTCTGATGCTGCCCGAGACCGATACCTTCATCGAGCACAAGCGCATCCGCGAGGCGGCCGGCCGACGCGCTGAAGAGGCTGGGCACACGAGCGTCACCTCGACCTTCTTGAAGGAGGGTAAAGTGGCGCTTCGCAGACATTGGTTGCTGTTGACCTACCTGGTCCTCCTCATGGCCGGGTTCAACTTCATGTCGCACGGCAGCCAGGATCTGTATCCCACTATGCTGACGAACCAGTTCAACTTCAATGCCGACATGGTCACGGTCACGCAAGTAGTCGCGAACCTGGGCGCTATGCTAGGTGGCACGACTGTCGGTTACTGCAGTCAGATTTTCGGTCGACGTTTCAGCATCATGGTTTGCTGCGTCGTGGGCGGTGCTTTGCTGTACCCTTACACTTTCGTCACGACCGAGGCAGTCATGGCTGCCGCCTTCTTCGAGCAGTTCTGCGTGCAGGGCGCGTGGGGCGTGATTCCCATCCACCTCATGGAACTCAGCCCCGGCGCGTTCCGCACCTTCGTGGTCGGCACGTCCTACCAGCTCGGTAATCTCGTCTCGTCAGCTAGCTCCACCATTGAGTCCCGCCTTGGCGAGAACTTCCCTCTCGCACCAAAGGGTACGACGAAGCGATACGATTATGGCAAGGTTATCTGCATCTTCATGGGCTGCGTGTTTGCTTACGTGTTGCTGTTGACCTTTATCGGCCCCGAACATCTGCGACGGAGCTTTGATGTGGCGGATGATTCGGATATGAGAGAGGTTGCTGGGGATGAGATGATGCAGGATGAGCTTCACAATCGCGAAGGCCGAATCGGTCACCTTGCGCACAGTGATGAGGAATTGGGACACCAGGAGAAGTCGGCTACTCACCGGGAATAAGGTCAAACCACAGCATAAGGTGATGTTGTAGCTCAAATTGTAGTTGAGATAATCCAGTGGTTCAATCCCGCACTAAATCAGAGCCGTTGAACGCATACACCGAAGAGAACTTCTCATGTCATCAGGAACCCATTGTCTTGGTAAACTCCGTCTCGTACCTCACGCTCAGTGAGATTTTCTCGCCTGACAAGAGACAGCGATCTTCGAGTGGCAACTAGAAACATTTGAGTTTGTCGCAGTCGGACCGGCTCGTCCAGATTTACTCCAGCTGCGGGTGTAGCGCGAATCTCCCGCCCGGGGGCTTTCCCGGCTTCAACTCCGGTAAAGTGGACCCTAGCCCGGCCAATTCGCCGAATTCACCTCGATGACATTTATGCATATCCGCGTTGGATAATCTACATGTACTCGCCGTATTGTTGCTCATCTTACTAGCCTAGAAACTCTGACGGCTCTCGGAAAAGGCCAAGAAATCGCGAGGCCGCTCAGCCGACTTCAATGCGATTGCTCCTTTTCCGGATGAGGGTTCGGCCGCTGCATCCGATCCGGTTCCTTCGGCCAAGATACCATTTCAAGGGCTGGGTTGCATGCGCACGTCGAACACGAGGTGATTGATAGAAGAATATGCAGGAACCTGCAGCTCGCAGGCGCCTGACGACGGATACTTATCAAGCCTGAGCTCACTTTCAGCCCTTCGCTATGACATGTTGGCAGCCATCGGTCTCTGCAGTTCATTTAAACCCCAGCTACACTACATGTCATGAGCCTAATCGCACTCTAAAGTAGGAATGGTGCCATCTCGCGCAATCCGCGACCGAACAGCGCGTTTTCCGAGTCACGCAGTTGGTCGTTATCGAAGAAAGCGCAACACGAGATTTGCGAGATTTCGACTTGTAATTTGCCATCAAACGCACCTTGTTCTTCCAGGGGTAGTGTCTTGGCAACATCCCTTGGGTAGCATCGAGCACTACAGAACGAGTTTACCCCTCAATTGATCTCACAGCGCATCTCTTTTGTTTGCTGTTCAACGCGATGAAGGCTCATGATCGACGTTCGTAAAATACGTTTCGAATGGCATGCTCATAGTTGCCTTTGGATACGAGATGCTACGCAATCTGGAGGGTTAATATCTTTCCTAGTGCCTATCATGAGATCTTCCTACAACCGGAAGATTGTTTGTGACCGCGAAGTTTAAAAAAGACGGTATGATTGTCAATGTCAGCGCTGCACCATCGTCCGATACCGCGTGCAACCCCGGCATATTAGCCATCCCAAGAAGGAAGCTCATTCCAACAACAATGGCGATATCGCCAGGAATCTCTACGCCCATGGCCGTATCGGCAATGTAACGCTGCAACAAAGAGTCGCAGCCGGGGTTCGGTTGAGGCAATGGGAATGTCACCAGAGCCGTCAATAAATCGCGACTATAAGAGCTTCATCCCACCGGTATGACTTTTGCTATCTAAGAGACAGAGCTTCAAGCGGCGCACTATCTTGAGTGAACCCTCAAAATGCATCTGCTGAGCATTGCCAGTCTCCTTGCGCTTCCCGTTCTGGGGAGTGCACAGTCTTTCGCTACTCGTCAAGCTCCAGAGGGTGCAGATGAGACTAATAACGCTACTGTCCCTATTGCCAAGAGCTACATCATCGAGTATGCCTCGGTATGTCAATGCCATTTTGACTCGGGAGTTCAGAAGCCTGGACTAACATTCAAGTTTAGGGGTCAGCCAAAGCTCGTCGCGACGTTGCCCTCGAGGCCGACATTAAAGTTGTCAAGAACTTTGAGAGCGACATCTTCTCCGGCGCCAGCATTGAGACTGACACCCACAACATCGACAGCCTTCAGAACCTGGCTGGTGTTGCTCGCGTCTGGCAAAACACTCGTGTCAGCTTGTCTCCCGTTGAGGGCCTCAAGTCGATTGAGGAGGCTGCTGCTGGTGACTACAGCCCGCATAACACCACCGGCGTGAGCAAACTTCACGATAAGGGCATCTTCGGACAGGGAGTCAAAGTCGGAGTTGTTGACTCTGGAACTTGGTACACGCACCCCGCCGTAAGTTACTTGCTCTCATCATCCGCTTCATTTTGTTCGAGTGCTAAACATCACACAGCTGGGAGGTGGCTTCGGCCCGGGTTTCAAGGTCGCTGGAGGCTACGATCTTGTCGGCAACGGCAGTAAGTCTCAGAGTCATATGCGAGACGCGAGCAATCTGACAAAAATGCGTAGTCTGGCCCTACGAAGACAAGACCCCAGATGATGATCCGTTGGACCAGCTTGGACATGGTATGAAGACGTTTGATGACCCTCCGTACAAGAGTCGAATCTGATCACCGCACAGGAACCCATGTTGCAGGAATCATTGCTGGAAAGAATGACTTGTAAGGCCATCAAGAAATTCCTTAAAGCTGCATAGAAAGCTAATGCCTCCCCTTTAAAGCTGGAGCGGAGTTGCCCCTGAGGCATCGCTTTACTCATACAAGGTCTTCGCTCAACTGGTGAGCTTGTCATCTGAACCCTTGCAGGCTTCATGTTTTTTGACGTGCGGCAGGATGCTACGGATGATGCTACTCTCATCGAGGCTTTCCTCCGAGCCTACTCCGATGGCGTAGGAATCCTTTAGACCTTGAGAAAAATCACGCAAGCACTGACATCGAAGCAGGTTGACATCATCACTGCCAGTATCGGTGGTCCAGGTGGCTGGTCTACGAACGCATGGGCTGAGATTGCTTCTCGCTTGGTCGACGAGGGAGTTGTAGTCACAATTGCCAATGGCAACTCGGGTGCCGCCGGTGCTTTCTTCGGAAGCAGTGGTTCCTCTGGCAAGAACGTTCTCGCCGTGGCCTCTGTGGAGACCGAGAAGTATCCTGCCTCGCCATTCGAGTTGACATCGGTTCTCGACGGTAACACTGAGACCGTCAAGGTACAGCCTTCGTTCGTGGGTCTCATGCCATGATATCTAACATCAAACAGGCTGGATACTTGCCTTCAACTTACTATTTCTCGTCCGATATCGTTGACTGGCCGGTCGTTCCTCTCAACCTTGACATTACCGACCCAGCCGATGGCTGCGAACCCTACCCCAACGGCACCCGCAGCCTCAAGGGCGTCATTCCCTTGGTAAGAAGAGGCACTTGCACTTTCGCAACTAAGCAAGCCAACCTGGTTGCCCTTGGTGCCGAGTACATCTTATTTTACAACAACGAAAACCCCATCATCACACCCGGAACCGATGACGATGTTGGTCTAATTGCCCTCATCACCGCCGCAGCTGGTAAGGCCATCATTGAGACGGTTCAAGCCGGCGGTAATGTCACCGCGGACTTTTCTCTTAATCCCGAGCAGGTTGTTGGCTTGGAATACCCCGCTGGTGGCCGACCCAACACTTTCACT
This sequence comes from Colletotrichum scovillei, assembly GCF_011075155.1. Lineage (NCBI taxonomy): Eukaryota > Fungi > Ascomycota > Sordariomycetes > Glomerellales > Glomerellaceae > Colletotrichum > Colletotrichum scovillei. Next base: position 697,351 of record NW_023336269.1, read on the forward strand.
TCTTGGGGTGCTTCGAATGACCTCGATATCAAGCCCGATATTGCTGCTCCTGGTGGTCAAGTCAGTCTCTACCAGTACCACCATTACCCTGCTAGACGTCCTAACGTTGCTCTAGATCTTCAGTACCTATCTTGATGACACGTACGCATTACTTTCCGGTACCTCGATGGCCACACCTTACGTAGCCGGTGTAGCTGCGCTCTACATCAGTGCCCACGGCGGCCGGTCTGTACATGGTAAGTCCATCCAATTGGCCAGAATCTTTGGACCGTGGCTGATCATTTCATCTTGCAGGTAAGGGCTTCGCCAAGACACTGCATCAAAGAATCATCGCCAGCGGAACCTCTCTTCCCTGGTCCGACGGAACCGCCACCGACTACGGCTTCTCTGCATCGGTGGCTCAAGTTGGCAACGGACTCATCAATGCCTTCAAGATCGTCAACTACACCACCGACATTGCCTTTGAGAAAATCGCCCTCAACGACACCCACTACTTCAGTCGTTATCACGACGTGACTGTGACCAACAACGGTGCCGAGGATGTGAGCTACAAGCTCTCTTATGAAGCTGCCGCTGGAGTGGAAATCCTTGGCTGGTACCCATTCGTCGCACCATGGGGTGGCGAGAAAAGACTCAAGAGCTTTACGGAGTTGACGCCCAAGAGTCTTCCTGTTGAGATCTCTTTGCCGAGAGACTTCACTTTGAAGTCGGGCGAGAGCAAGACTGTCAGGTTAGATGCACATCATAAAAGGGCATTCTATGTTTCAAAAAGCTAATGGAGTAAAGTGTCAACTTTCCCAACCCCGACGGCCTTGGTTGGAACTCGTCTGCTCTGCCTATCTACAGCGGAAAGGTCATAGTTTCTGGCAACAACGGAGAACAATTTTCCGTGCCCTACCTAGGTGAGATTGCGCGGTGATTACAACACTCTGATGACTTGACTGACTCCAACGAAGGCCTCGGTGCGAACCTGAAGGCAGAGATTAGCCCGATCTATCGACCCTCATACCCCTTCACCACACAAAGAGACTAGTGAGTCGATGCGTCCAGATCGCGGGACAAGTACCAGCTAATCTTGGCCAGTGTCTACTCTTTCAATCTTGACCCATCCGTCGCCGATTTCCCCATCATCTACTCAAAGCTCATTTGGGGCAGCAAGGAAGTCCGATGGGATGTAAGTCCTACTACGAAATTCGGCTGAAAGTGACAATGGCGGCTAACTCGTGTTCAGATTTACGAAGCTGGTTGGACCGATAGACAATGGGAATACCCGCCCGTCCCCGGTCAGAACGGCTACATTGGCCCAGCCACCAGCCATGTTGTAGCTGGCAGCGTGTCATACTTTGACCCCACTCGTTATGACCCCGATGACACCTGGACATACCCTCAGGTTGACCTGTACCGCAATGCTCAGACACAGGCGTCGTACCATGAGTTCTGGTGGTTCGGAAAACTTGGCAACGGAAGCCAGATTGAGCTCGGAAACTACACGTAAGTCACGATGAACCCGTTTAGCTTTGCCGAGGGTTGGCTAACAGTATTTCCAAATAGCATGCGATTCGCTACACTGAAGCCTTTCGGGAACCCTGCGGCTGCTGATAACTGGGATGTTTTCCAGACGCCGCAGATTCAAGTCACTGGCAAATACGAGAAACGAGGATAGGCGAAGCTTAGTAGATGAGTTGTTTTGAGAAGCTACAGGCAGGATGCTGGTGAGAATGGGTCCTATCTGTGTATTTCAGATGAAAGCATCGCCCTAGATATCCAGGTGTCAGAAACTCTCTAGAGAGCTCTCAAGATGAAGGCTTCCAAAACACAATGATGCTGAACTCATTCGGACCGCTTCTTGTAATCCTCATCGGTGACAGCCTCATGCCACTTCGTTTCTCCAATGCCAACAACAAAGTGCGTCATAATGCTTCCATCATCGGCGCCGTGCCAGTGAGTCGTGCCCGGAGGAGCCCAAACAGTGTCTCCAGCGTTGATTCGCTTCGCCTCGCCGCCCTTGTCGCAGACCCATCCGCTACCGGCCAGCACTCTAATCATCTGTCCTCCGACGTGGGTGTGCCAATGCGTCCGAGCGCATGGGGTGAAGGTAACGTTTGCGATGACGGCGCTTTCGTCGCGGTTGATGAGTTCCATGTAGACATCGCCGGTGAAAGTAGCCGTTGGCTTTGCTACTGGCGTGGCTGAGGCCGGGATGACCTTGGACTCTGGCATGTTGGAGGTTGTTTGGTGGGAATCTGTTGATTTAGGTTGATGCTGGAAAATTAAAGATGAGGAGGTTTCGGCTTCAGACTGGCGGCGGGTGCGGTAGTTATAATCACGCCATTTAGTCTCCGCTATGTTGATATTCCATGGCAAGTGGAACCGAGGGCATCATGCGAGGTCTTTGATCTGATGTTCAGTGGCAGAACTCAATCTGAGCTGCACCGAAAACAAGATGAGTTTAATGGCCTTATCCGCCTCTAGACGCAGGCAAATACCTCCGGCCGATCTCCGCCGCATCTAAGAGCGCCCGTGTCTACATATGCCGGTTGCCTTTGATGCCGAGTTATCTTGATGAAGTGGGGTTGGCTGACAGCTCCCCCGCATCTTGAGTGATAACTCCGTGTGGTGGCAACTAACTCCGTCACGATGTACTGCTCCATCAAGTCATGTCTGAGCCGGGAGCCGAATATCCGGAAGTCGACCTCTCTCACGATGATGTTTGAGGTGCCGAGTTACGGCAATGGCTGGTGGTGGTCTTGAACACCTTTGTAAGATAAGTATGGGTCCATCGTGCATGATTCGCGAGATGCTCAAAACCACTCGGATTACTTAGCGCGCCCAGCTGTATCATTGACTCCTCTAAGACGGAGTAGATATTCCGTGCTTCATTCTGGATGAACAAAAATTTGGGAGTTAGAGTTGGCAAGATACTAATTCCTTGACCATAGAATAATCAAGTGGCTACGGATCGTCAACTACATGTACTAGTATGTAACATACTCATGACTGCTCAAGCATATCTCTCCGGTTCATGTAGAAATTGTCCATAATCGTCTCTTCCACCGCCGTCATGTCGATGCCTTCTGCCTTCTTGTTCAATCTACTCCGGCACTGAATCAAATTCTTCGCAACATCCTTCCACGTAATACTTTTTCCGTGAAGACCAAGGTCACTCGCCCCCTCCACCTGACTGGTAACTGACACAGGTAGCAACTTTGCATTCTCCTTCCGAATGACGCCTCCAACAATGACGGTTTCCACATCTCTCTCACTCGAATGCAGAACCACCGCTGCAATGGGGTCTTCTTCAGCAGCAGGGAGAATGGAGGGGCTGTCAGTGCTGAAGACTACTAGATCTGCCTTTGCTCCAACGCGGATCTGGCCAACCTCACCCTCCATGCCAATCGCCTTTGCTCCGCCAATTGTAGCGAGATTGAAGGCTTGCTCAGCTGAGGGACCGACATGCCGGCTCCACTTGCCCTGTCTCCGAAGATTCTCTTGTCGTTCGAGTCGGGCATACTGCAGACCGAGTCGCATTTGACTGGGCATAAAGCTGCTGCCACAGCTGTGGCAGTCAACCCCGAGGCTGGAGTTTGCTTCAAACTCAGGCTGCAGAGCGACTGGCGGCCATCCCATCTGCAGCTCTGTGTTGGGAGTAGCAGAGATGTAGACATTGTGCTTCTTGACAAGCTCTGCGTCGCCATCCTTTGGGAAATTGGCGTGAGAGATGAGTATATCTGAGCCTAGCAGGTTGTGGTTGTTCAGGATCTGGACGACAGAAGGACCATCGCCGAAGGCTAAGCCGCCGGCACCGTGCGATGTTATGACCTTAGCCCTTGCAGCGCGAAGCTCCGAGTAGAGGAACTTCATTTGGTCGGGCGACTGATACAAGTTATCTACAGCGAAACCAATTTGCACTCGCCCGTCTCCGTATGGGCCCTTTGTCGCCAGCGATTTCCATTCTTCGAGAACATGTGAAGACGTATAATCATCTGCTGTAGAGAACGGGCTCCAGCTGGTCGTTCTGGGAACGCAGTAGCAGTAGACAGAACGAAGCCCGGAGGCTACAAGCGCCTGAATCAACGTAGGGGCTGGTTTTTAATGTCAACTACCGGCTATAATTATATCGAGTAAGGGTCTTACGGAATTCTGGGCCAACATTCAGACTGGAGTGGTCCACAATGGTCGTGGTCCCGCCATCAATAGCTTCAAGTGCGCCGCCAAGTTCACCCCAAAATGCGTCTTCGGTAGTGAACAATGACCCAATAAAGTTTCCTCGCGGCAAGTACTCAAGCAGAGTGTGGTCGACATGGCGACCCTTCAGCGCGGTTTGCCATACGTGATGATGTGTGCTTATGAAGCCTGGAGATACGATCTTGCCCTCGCAGTCAAACACTTTGACATCCTCGCCGGTTGTCCTGACGTTTGGGCCGATTTGTGAAATCGTGTCTCCCTCGATGAGGATATCTGACCGCTGAGGGTTCACTCTGTCATCCTCTCCATGGATAAGAAGCACGCCATTCTTCAACAAAATCTTGGTTGGCGAGACAGTCATGGTTTGTTTAAGATAGGAAGATACGCAGCGAAGCAAAGGTAGCTGCCGTTCGTGATGTCTGAAGAACCCTATGGCTACTTATGGCCTTTCCCACCGGCCGTATCTGGAGGGGTAATCAGCGGCACAGCGAAGGGCTTCTTGAGTCCATTGTTGTCGCGCTAAGACGAGAAACCCAATCAAATAAGAAGTCGCGCTCATTTTTAGTCTTCGCGCTCTTCATCTATAATCATAAACGCGAAGAGCGACGAGCTCTACGGCCTGTGAGAGAAGACGTACAGCTTGGTCGCGGATATTTCGGAGGCCGGATGTAGATAAGACGTACAGCTTGGTCGCGGATATTTCGGAGGCCGGATGTAGATGTGGAGATAGCTCTAATGTCCGAACTGTTTGAGAGCTAGACGCCACCCAATGATAGGATAACGTACCTTATATTACTTCTCATAGCTTCCTAGATATTGTCTCGCATCATTCTGGATCAGTTCATTCATTTAAAGGCTCTAAATATGTGAGCATTTCACAGACAGCTACCGTGGGGTGTAAAATCTATCAGTGCACGGGTTAAGTTCTCAACTTCTATTGTTGATAAGTGGACGGCAAGCATCAACGAAGTCTGGAATTGGATGAGTATCAAGGACACAACAAGGGAAAGATAACAAAGGACTGGAATCCACGTTCTAAGTTGAGAAAAGGAAGATTTCAATCTGAAGTCTAGCTTCAGATACAACAGCTGTGTCTTTGATCCTGCCACGCCAGAGATTTCGCTTGGCCCACCACACGTGCTTCTGTTCATCTTGCCAATATTTTTGGTATAAGGATCTTGGTACTTCTGTGAAGAGGTAGCAACTTCTCACCTTTGTAGAGAAAGCTCACGATTCGAACCAATTCTAGCAAGTCTCAAAGAACTTAGAAGTCAATGCGTCAATTGGCCGCCATTCTCAACACGCATGCTATGTGAATGCGAAGTTGGGCTGCTCATGAATGAGGACTCCTTTTCAAATTAATCCGACGGCATTTACTTTTACGAGCTGAGATTCCAAGCAATGCCTCCATCTCCTACATCGCCCAGAAAGCACAAACAACTTCATCCAAGTCTATTAAGATGCTTTGGATTCCCGCCCCAGAATGGGGTTCTCTATCGGAATGGTAGAATGCGTTCACCCGGCACCCATGAGTCCTTAGTATGTTAAGTTGATAATGTGCAACTTCCATCGACGGAGGACCATGAGCGCACAGAACTCTCTCGAGAAAAGCTCCCAGCGTCATGTCTAAATACTCGCAGGAAGTTGGGGTGGGGGTATGGAAAGAGGGGCCCACTCCACATGCATTAACGGAACTTTTGTTGGGGCTAGATGTCAGCTTGAACGTAAGCTTAGTAAGGTAGCCCGCGATAGGACCACTCGGACTCTTTGAACGCAAAGGGAAACCCCTCCCATCCATGGACCGTATAGACATAAGGGTAATGAGTCGGCTCAGTCACTGCACAAAGAATTGATATTCCAGACTTGAAGCAGTACCCAGAGTATTTCCCTTTATTTCCCACTGCTTCGAACATTCATATTCGTTGCGACATCACGAGCACACTTTAGCAACCACCATGCTCACTGATGATCTAAACGGCGCTTATCGCTCCGAACGGCTTATTTTTCGAGCCGTGGAAAACAACGACGAGGATAAGAAGTTCCTACACACTCAAATCGAGAATGACCCAGTCACTGTCGCCCTCTCCAACCCGATGGCACTGATGCCGAGGACTAGCAAGCACAGCGAGTGGATGGTTGAGCAAATGGCCAAATCTGTTCTCTCTGTCATGGTTTGCCTTCCAGCAGATACTTCAGGCGACGACGACGAGGAAGTTGACGAAGCGAAGACGGCTGCGCCAAAACCCATAGGATACCTAGCGATCGGCTGGGGTGGTATCCCTCCGGCAATGGCCCATCACCGATCAGTCGGCCTCGGGATCGCGATAGCACCACAGTACCAAGGAAAGGGCTACGGGGCCGAGGTTATCAACTGGGCTCTCGACTGGGCCTTCAGGTATGGAAACTACCATAGGGTTCACCTTGGCACTGTCTCCTACAATGAGCGAGCGCAGCACTTATACAAGAAGCTTGGTTTCGTGGAAGAGGGCCGTAGTCGTGAGTCTTATTGGTTTGATAGACAATGGTATGATATGATTAGCTATGGAATCCTGGAAAGTGAATGGGAGGCTATGAGGGGCATCAAGTCTGGGTAAGCAATTTGCATTTGGACCTAGGGACAAAAGCTCTTTCATCGAAAAAGATAGTAGCTCACTTAATGTCTGCCCTCGACACTGCTGCGCTTCCGGCACCTCAAGCAGTAGCTTTACCTCGTTATCAGCGCTGATTGAGAGGACAGCTAAAGGGATGGTCCTGGAACCAGTGCGCCTCTGCTTTGTGCCAAGCCTTGTATCTAGGGTAACTTGATTGAAGAATTGTACTGGGACCGGTATACTTGAGCTCACCTTCCTGATGAGGTATCCTCTGTAGCGAGTAATCTGAAATGTGGCTGTGATATTCAAGGATCCTGATAACCACTTCTGAGAAGCTCAAGATTTCAACTAAAAACACCGTTGTACAGTTACCAATGACTAAACAAATAATGAAACGATAGGAGATAACAAAAGCCAACAGCAAAGCTAACAACAACAAATCCGTAGTCCCGCCAATTTGTTGTGGGATTTCAGTTTCTAGGGCTCAACAACACTCGCTTCGAATGTGTTTACCGTGCCTACTCCCAAGCGTCGTCATGGTATGGTTGCCTCCGTCTCTCAACCCATAGAGCAGCCTTCTTTTTCTCTTGGTCATCAGGGGAAAACTGGAATAACACATGTCCAAGTGCAGTTTCAAACAGTTGTCGGTCGTTCCCACGTAACCGGTTGTAGATGACTTCTTCCCATTTATCATCTGACGCCAGTTCCGGTATGATGGCTTTCACGGTGTCTTTGATCCTATTCCATTGCACACGATAACCATCAACAGCGGCGGGCGTGTTTTTCCATGTTCGTTGAGGATGAACAAGATAAGCCTTGATATGGTCGTCCGCAATCTCGTCTCTGTTGAGCCTAGCCTGCATTGGCTTGCCTTTGACAGCGATTCCACTTTTGAGGCCATCAATGACAGTACGTTCGAAAACCTCAGCATTGGTTTCGCCTGGGTTTCTCCATTCTTTCTCGGGCGCAAATGAGATACTCTCCCAATAGTGAGTTGCATACACTCCTTTTCTGCTGATGATCCACAGTGAACTGCACCCACAAAGACCGTTCGTTCCGAGGCTAAAAGAATTCCTTCCAAATTTTCGGAAAATTGCTGTGTTGGCATCGGTTCCTGGGCTGACTTCCCAAACAATTGGTTTCGTAATTTCCGTGCGTTCTCTCATCCACACATCCATGTCTGTGTCATCACCAGGGACTTCCAATTTGACCCTTTTAGCCAAGGAGACATTGTGTCCTTGAGCATAAAGTCTGTCAATAGGCTCACGGAAGTTTTGAATCATGGAGAATGGATTGCAGGTATCTTGGATATCCTGATCATCATCGCGCTTTGGGTATTGGGTGAAAGGCTCGACATCTCGCCGGACAGGAGTAGACCGTGGCCAGTCTAAGGACGACAGTCCCATGGAATGAGAATCTAGAACCCCAGGTTAGTCTCAATTGCAAAGCATCTAGCATTATGAGAGGGGTGCTTTACGGATCACGTACCAAGTGACCACGCCGATGGGAAAGCGCTTACTGCTACTAAGAGCAGCAGCAGGCCGAAGAGCGGGACAGAGACATTCGGAGACATTTGAAAGTGGGCAAGTCTCCTCGGAACAATCATAATTTAGTAATTGTGTTCGTTTGGGTGGAGATTTGGGTGCTTCTGAAATCGTGACGTGCAAAAAATTCAAAAAGAGTTATGAGTTGCACGCAAATTGCGGCCACTGATAATTCGATGTTGATATGTTGAAAGAGAGCTTCTTGTCATAGGAATTCAGACTTTACAAGCAGAATTTGCATTGCACTTTATATCTTGAGCGACATCTTAGGTCGCATCCAGCTGTTACGGCGACTGAGTATTGAAATGGGATAGTATGTATCTAGTGAAGCCTCACGTGGCCATCTTTGCGACTGACACTATCATTGTCTGTGGGGGCTTGTTGGACAGACATTCTACCTCGTTCTTTCTGGTTCATCAAGGGGCAGATACTTCGGGGGCTGTATCTGTATTAAGCAGATTATACATATCCATGTATTCCAACTCTTTGGCTGTGTCGGCCGGCGTATTGTCCCAGTACTTGACGCTGGGATCTGCCCCTGCACTCAGCAGAAGCTGAGCAATGTCAAGTCGATTTGTACCAGCGGCAACATGTAGAGGGGATCCTTGCCAGATCTTGTAGCCTATTTTGATGTCGCGGACATAGTTGAGTTGAGCCCCTTTGTCAATGAGATATTTGACCATGTCCATCCTGGTATCTGTGTGATCAGAATCTATAGCAGACTGGAGTATGTCTGCTGGCAATACAGCACCGTGTTCAAGGAGGAGCTGACAGGATTCCAGCGATGGGTCGGCCACAGCCGAGTGAAGCGCTGTCCATCCCCTCGAGTCTTTGACATTGGGGTCTGCTCCGTGTTGTAACAGCACCTCCATCCACTCAGTGTGTCCGGTGGATAGCCTGTTTGAGAGGATCAGTGTCACGTTTCTCGAAACCTGGTACTATGGGAGGTACAAACGTCAGCAAGGTCACGCCCGGCTCCACTGTGTTGATGTTATACCCTCTCTTGAGGATTTCCTCCAACATCGTTTTGTTGTGGCGTTTAGATACAGCAAGGACAACTGAATCGGTAATCCTAGCTCCGTTGTCGAATAAGAAGGCCACAACATGTGCGTGATTGTTCCAGGCTGCCTCATTAACTGCGTGCCTCATCAAAGTGTCAGGATACACATAACGTTTCTGCTGTGCCTTGAAGTCGCTGTGATCCTGCATAATGCTTTGAGCCAGTGGTAAGTCGCCGTTTCCGCATGCTTCGACGAAGCTCTGTTTGGGGGTGCCGCTCATCTCCGTCTATGAGCGGCGAACTGCCTTTGGGTCGTGTCGGGGGAAAATGAAAGATTGGGATGTGGTCTGTTGTTTGGGTACAGAGCTGGTGTTGGAACATGAAGTGAGGGCACCAACCACGTATTTGTACCCCAAACAAGCCGCCCGCACGTTGGCTGCGGTTCAGGCAATGGGGGCCATGCTTGGTCCTTCCCGGTTTAGTTGGGCCCCCAAAGCTGGGCAATCTAACTCTCCGTTCGAATTGGCTACCTGTAGAGACACGTACTTAAGGTTGGCAGATAGGTCTAGCCCCTGAGCCACTGTTGGCAAGCAGTCAAATGAAACCAACTGACATGAATACAAACCAAGTGATGCAGCAGAGCCAGGTTCCAACCATTCGCCCCCAACAGGCAGTGATATGCACAGGCACTATTTTGATACTAACAATCGGTGCTCAAACTCGATGGGTAGGGTCAGCTGAAATAGCACAATGTGAAGTAGAGGGTTTGGCCCGTGCTTCGCCAGCCAACAACTCCAACAAAAGCGTCAGAATGACAGTCATGGATCGTGATTATTGAGCTTCATCCTGAAAGACATCGTGTGGGGGTTTTGGGGCAGCCCCAAAGCCCCCGGCATGGCGATGCCCTTCGCAGGCCCTAATGGTCGACTCTCGTCGACATGCAGATTAGCTCGGAAGTTTCAGGCCGAAGCCAACAGCTCACCACCGGCTTGAAGCTGTGACTGTATCGAAGAAGTCTTTCCAAGATGAAAGACGAATTCAATTATGGAGATAGGGGAAGATAGAGAAGGCATAAATACTCGCGCTTCCATCTCCTCTGAGGTCAGTGAAGACAAACCACCAGAATTTTGTATAACAACGCGAAAAAGCCTCTCTCTCTTCACATCCCCACCGCGAAGAATAGCTTTCTTATCTTAGTTCTATCCAGAGATTCCGTTGATATGGGCTCCGCAGTCGTCCGTTGTCTTTTCATCTGCATCGTTGCAGCAGTCTTTGCTGTAACCCAAGAGGAAAAGGTTTTCGATCTTGGGCAACTCAGTCAATATCAAGGAAATGTGAGTACCATTGTTGTCCGCCGGTCCAACTAAGAAAGCTGATACCTTATTTCTTCAAAGGGAGAACTTCCAGATCTCAGTGGTAAAGTGATCTGGATGTCGGGCAAAGAGGGTGCAGGGTTCCATGTTGCCTTGTCACCTGATGCTCAGGACGAAGTCCGGAAGACGTTGATCGGTTGCGAAAAGACTGATGACAAGTGCTACCAAGAGGTACGAGAGGTAATTCAATCGGCCAACTTTGTAATCGACGCCGAGATTGAACGTCGCCACTTTGGGCATTTCCTCTCCAAGACATTCAAGTCAAAGGGCTCCGCGTTCACAACAATTGCCATGTTGCTCCTTTCGGCCTGGAGCTTCAAGCATCCCGAGCAGCCAAGCATTCGATTTGCGGACCATATAATTCCTGATACAACGGCTAGTAGCGCGGCTGGTCTTGCGGACACGAAAACGATTGTCTTATCTGCAGAAGGGAAGGGCGTTGCTACACTCACCCCTGTGCCAGATCCAACCAGACCAGAAGGGTGATTCTCCTGAAAAGATAGTCTTAACATACGCTACATGTACGATGTTACTGACGAAGCTCTATCCAGTACTGCCACACCTTTAATCACGCCAATTGCCACCGCTACTGCTGGCTATACCCCAGGGGATCTGATGGTCACCATGGACGAAGGACTAGCGAAGCGGCTGGAAGAAATTATACGAAGGTCTACCGACTGCCTTGATGGCAGGCAGTTTGACAGTGACGCCAATGGTAAACGCGCTGCTCAGTTCGGATCCGCCATATGTGGTGCTCAAGGGGCCATTGGCATGGCAACTCCTGGTGGCCCACTGGACGACCTCCTTCTCATGAATCCCCCAACCTTACCTTTCACCGCTGGAAATGTCGCCAATGCCGCCCTCGTGGTCACGAATTTCGTCAGAGATTTCGCCCCGCTGATGAATGTCGGAGAAGGCGTCGCTCAGGGCATTGGCGAAGTTGTCTTCATGATGGCTTACAACACCCTCATTGAAAATCTACCTCTGGGGGACAAGAATCCGATCAAGCAAAAGCTATTGTCAGGCACTATCACCACACCGCCCGCCTCAGCCACAGCAACTACTATGTCTAGATGTTCACGAAGCACTGCGTGTGAGGCGTCGTGTGAGGGCGTTGGCATTATGTTTCAATATTGCGAAACATCGTGTGGAGCCGTGTCCGGATGCCGAACGGGTGCAGGGAGTCAGACATCAACGCCCATTACAACAGTAACGACGAAGGCGTGGATACCTCCACCAGCAGAGACTGGACTCCCGACCACGACTTTGACCCCATCTGCCAACCCAAGTTGCGCAATGGACAAACCTGCCGAGATTCAATGGGATGCATTTGCAGGGTCAAAGTACAACGTGGCAGCAAAGTTCTGCCAGGAAGTCGACGCCCTGGCTTCACAAGCGCTTTCATGGGTTGTCGACATAAGTGGCAACAATCAGGAAGCCAAGCTGCAGGCCCGAACTCCGCCAGTCACACTCGACCCGTACAAGGGCTATATCGTGAATCTCGATTGGAAACCAAACATGGTATTTGACGCAGGCTCTTGCCAGAAAAGCTGCCTAGACGCATTCAAGACAGTTGCGAACACATGTGAGTCCATGCCACCTCCCAATCTCCAATCTTCATTGGATGGCATTGACTAAATTACGTTAGGCGGGCACACGGGAGGCGAAGGCAATGTCATGGCCGAAAAAGGCCAATACGATGCTGGTTGCGGGACGTACTCATACCATATCACCAACACAGCCCCTCGCAAAGGCGAACTGCGTTGCAACAGCGAGGGCGACTTTCCGAAGCACAAAGATGTTCACGAAGTGACAGTCAAGCAGGGACTCAAGGCTATGTGTAATGAGGTCTTACCTGATGTTATGACACCCGGACATGAGGCAATAACCCGGATCTACTACTCGAAGTATTTCGATGCCGCGAAGTTGAAGTATACCGTGGCCTGGAGAAAACAGTGCTCGCCTGCCGTAACGGAGCAGAATCCCAAGGAACCTTGGGGTGGGGGTACAATTGGATGTCGCCAATTATTCTACCAACTTTGGACCGATTGTAAGTTCGCGACTGCCGCGGGATCTTATCATGTACCAAACGGGTGGCCTTTATGTCATTTCTAACTCGGGCCGACAGGTATTAATGGAGGTGTTGCTGGAACGCGTGATATTGGGTGTTTGACATACTCCTTGAGTCCTACGGAGGAGTGAAGAGCCTACTTTACTTAGCACACTGTCTTTCGTAAAACACCGCTCAAGGAAGTCTATGCGGGAAGGCTAGTTAACTAGAATGGAATACAACGCCTGCATATTAGTTGGCGGGTATGCAATGCTATTTGCCACTTTTGCGCTCTCGGCGGACGGGCTTTTCCCATCAACGCTTTCGTGAGAACACACCTCCCAGGTCGGTCCCACTAGAAGTCTGTCTATGGAGGCTTTTGGATGCTCCCCAAGCGCGATGCAGTTTAATACTTGTTGATCAATACTTGTTTAAGGCATTGTTTATTACTAGGTGGACCACATCCGACTCGTGATTACTAAGTCACAAACTCTTTTAGATGACATTGCTCCTCTTTGCTAAGGGGTGTAATACTAGATATATGAATTAGAAGACAATCATATCCTCCCTAAAACGATGCGACGACGGGCATCTCGAGTCAGCGTACGGCAGCTACGAGATCTTGCCACAAAGGGTTATTGAAGGCCAGGTATTAAAGTATGGTATGGCCAACCGCATGACAGTTTTGCAATCCTAGGTCAACCGGTTCAGTCAACGCCTTCTAACCCATCCCCTCGCCGCCTGACTCATAACTACCACGCGAAGCTACCATTGTCGTCCCAATCATGCAGAACTGGGCAACTTTGATTATGGCGGCTTTGGTTGCTGGCTCTGCGGCCAAGGACTGTGCTTTCTTCTACGACTCCACCGTGTCGGATCCCTTCATGGCTTCCATCCCTGCTTCCAACGCCCAATGGTATTGCAAAAACGACATTGGCGGTACGATGGAGGACAAAGAGTCGAATATCTCCAACTCGGCAACGAACCCGAACTTCAGATGCGGTATTTGTCGGGGAGCTAGGAGTTCGACCAAAGACTACGACATCCCTGATAAAATTGGCAACTATGCAATTCGATGCGGATATTATGCTCCTGGAAAGTGCACGGCGAGTTAGGAGAAAATTGTGAGCCCAAAAGTTATCAGGTTCTCCAGTAACTGATCCCAAGCTTTCCCCTCCCTTTCTGTTTACTATTATTCTAACAACGTTTAAGTCGGCCCTTCATTGGCCTGGAAGGCGAGTGGAGGTCCTAGGGACCGTATACAGCACAGCCTCGATGCCAACTTGAACGAGACTTTTGTGGAAGACCATGCTTCGAAGACAGGCCCAGGTGCTACAAGGTCGAGAGGTCGTGTTAATATGGGTAAAGACATGACTTCGGGATCGGTCACGACATTCGGTCCGGCATCTATGAACTCAACATACAGCGCAAGTATCGAAATAAATGTCGAGTTTCGCAACTCAGAAGGTGCCTACTCTAGATTCTTGCATGAGTTACTGTTTATGACTTTTTCGCTTCAATTTATTGAGAACAGTTCTCTCCGATTTCAGGCTGAAGCCAGGCTTGATGTGTTCGTTATTCTGATAAAGTTGTAGTGTTACACGTAACATCTGATTCAAATAAGCTTGATTTTATGTGAATGTTGATTTTACTTACTTCCTGTAAGGACTAATGCGTGTCGAGTCATCAAACTCTTTGAATATGCATGCCCCTAAAGAAACCGTGCCCGTGCATTCGTTCACTTTATTCGTCGGCAGAACTCATAAATGATCGAGTGAGCATATAAATTCGGCGAATTCTTCAGTGGCAATCGCATATCATTGAGCCTCAGTTCCCCAACGTATCATTTTCCGCTCGAAATTCATTCTTAGCGCCTGTGGCGTAGGACACAATCATAAAGGCGATGCGGCGCGTCCAGTCACTGGTGAGATTTTCGTCGCGTGTGCGCACTCGCGTTAAGGTGTCACATATTCTAAAGATTTGATAGGCTAGCATGTGTAGGATATGAGACACAGCTATTGGTTCTGCCTAGTTGCCTCGTTGCCTCGTAGCCTGCTGATCTGGCTTACCTATCAATTACGTCCCTTATAGGCTGATTCCGCATCAAGTTCCGCGTGAGATACGGCTCCATAATTCTGAGCCACTGCTATCTGAGTCGTTGGGAACCAACAACATCTGACCGTCGTCAATTTTTCTACTGATCAATCCTCACACAACGTCACGATGAAGCTTCTTAACTGCTCCACCCTTCGCATCGAGGAGATGCATTGGGCAAGAAAGCAGGAACTCGAAGACCAGGGGATTTCAACAGCCTACGCTATCCTTTCTCATCGATGGGAGAGCGATGAGGATGAGGTCACCTTCGAAGACATGGCCAGTGCCGACATAAGGTCCAAAAAGCTGCTTGGGTGGTCGAAGATTGAGAAAACTTGCGCCAAGGCACTCGAGATCGGGATCGGATACGCCTGGATAGACACTTGTTGCATCGATAAGCGGAACCTCACCGAACTTACTGAAGCCATCAACTCAATGTTCAGGTGGTATGCAGAGGCGGAGATTTGCTTCGCGTATCTCTCGGATGTCGGTCGAGGAGGTGACTTGGCGAAATCCATGTGGTTCACCAGAGGCTGGACCCTTCAGGAGCTCATCGCTCCGGGCAAAATGGAATTCTACGACAAGAATTGGAATGCAATTGGCAGCCGGTTCAACCTCTCACGACAAATTCAAATGCGAACATCCATCAACGCTGAAATCTTGAGACACGACTCATCGACGCACGAAAGTATTCAGGATCTCCTGGCCGGTATTCCAGTGGGCCGGCGCATGTCGTGGGCTGCTGGTCGCCAGGCAAAGAAAGAGGAAGATCGCGCTTACTCACTCTTAGGCATCTTTGGCGTCAGCATGCCTTTGCTTTATGGGGAAGGCAACCGAGCTTTCATTCGTCTACAGGAAGAGATCATCAAGGAGACCAACGACATGTCACTGTTCGCTTGGTGTGATCCCACAGTCACTTGCATAGATGACTTAGAAGAGCTTCGTGGCATCCTCACCACTACTCCGGATCATTTCCGCGGTTGTTGCAATCTAACATTCCTAAGCGATCCAAGACGTGGCCCAGAGGTCCGTTCGAATTCACAAGAAACCGTCTCAGATCTCTCTACTAACATGTGTACACCAATACTCGTAGTTTTCGATGACAAACAAGGGTCTCCGCCTTGAATCCAAGCTTTTTGCATTTGGCGAAGGCCTTTATTTTCTTGGGCTAGGTTGTCGAAAGATTGAAGGTTCCAACCATGAATACCAGGGCATTTTGCTCCATCAGCTCAGCAATGAGAGCTATGTCAGAACGAGACCGGAAAGGCTCTATGCTAGCAGCTGCGCATCCGAAAGCCGGCCATTCGAAAAGAAGGTTCTCTTCATTGCTAAGGAATTCAATATGGGCCTACAGGCAGAGAATTTGTGGATTCCTGGCCGTAATATCAAGTTCTGCATCGACGATAAGCGACCAAAATTGCATGTAATGCTGCGCAAGACTTCACCATTTTTGGTTGCTTGGATCTCGTCCACACTTACTTTTGAGAGCTGCGACCTTTGGGAATTTGAAGGAGCAGTAGAGATCAAGTCTGGGAATGGAATTAAGTTCACATTGATCTTTGGATTCGACGCGCAACATGACTTCTGGATTTATCGGGATGAAAAGGCTCTCAGTGGCCATTGGATGAAACCTGAGGATTACATGCCCGCAGGGCATGGATTTAAGGTAGAAAAGGGATTGGAAGACGGGATACCAACTATATTCATCCACCTGTTCCGTACCGAGGCTTTTGTGGAGAGATCTATTTAAGTGACATAGAAGAACCTTCGGCAAAGGAGTGACGAGCAGCCCAACGGCCAAATGGAGGTCAACTCGAGGCAAGTTTCAATTTTGCCTTTTATAAAGACAAGTTCGATTGCTGAAGATCTCGGTGGGAAAGAGATAATTTGGGAGGAACATGAAGAAACAAAGATGAATCGCTTTGAGAGAGTCTCTTCTCAACTCTGGGAGGTCCAAGGATACATGTATGACTACCGTATGTGGAACGGATCACGGGTCCCGCTATGAGCACAACCCCTTAGCGACCCAACCACTAGCATGGCGCGGAATATGATTTCTTTCATTTGCTATTGATCAAAATTCAAATTGTCACAAAGTAGCAAACATGCAATATGGTACTATGTATATCGAAGGAGTGGGCGAACCACCCATTCCATTCAATGAGAAGAAGCTCCAGGCTTTGCAACCATCCAATCCAACCTTTCGTCTCTTTTTGGTAAACCTCAACCGTTAAATGCACAATTGGTATAAACGTGATCCCGCAATCCTTCCCAGTCTTTTTCTACCTACTCAAAATAAAACCACTCCGCAGGATATTAGATGAGAAGTCCACCAACAACACCAGCGGCAGCCATGCCCAAGCTGAGCAGACCCCAGCGCACGTCGCCGCGGGCCTCGATGCCAGCGCTGGGCTGCGACGAGGATGAAGCAGAGGGGGAGCTCGAGGCAGAGCTGGGGCTACCAGTGGCCGCGGAGCCGAGGGTGCCGCCGCCGGTTGCGCTGGGAGCGACGTTGGACTGCGCGGCGGCGGCAGCCTGGGCGTATTGCTCAATAGTCCTTGCACCGCTGGCACTATCAAATCAGTTGGCAAGCTTGACTTCATACCTCTGAAAGACACAGAAACTTACGGAGCATTGATAACACCAACCATACCACCCTGGCAATGCTGCCCAGTAGCACAGTAAAACCACTTGGGATTCGTGTCCTTGACTTCAACAGTAAACACCTCAGACCCAACACCAGAGGCAACCTGAACCGGACCGCTGAAGAAGCCCGTCATGGACCCGTTGGTTAGCGGCTGGCATGGCGAGTCAAAGGCCGACTGAGCGACGGAGTGGGCGCGCGGGTAGAAGTGGAACTCGACGACCTCGCCGACGGCGGCGGTGATGCTGTTGGGCTCGAAGGTGAGGCCGCCGTCGCCGACCTTGACGACGTGGACGCCGGCGATGCTGGAGGAGGAGGAGGCGGCGGCGGAAGCGGTGTTTGTGGAGGATTCTTGGGCGCCGTAGCCGTATTGAGCGAAGGCTCCTGCGGCGGGGAGGATGGTTGCGAGGAGGGATGATGTATGCATTTTGGGTGACGTTTGTGAGGCTGTAAGATGGATGAGTTGGTGTCGAGTAGAATAGTTGATGCGTGCTGATGTGTTGTGTGAATACTTTATGATTTGATGATGAGCAAAGCCCAAATCTCACGGGAGGGATGATGTCTTTTTATACACGTAGATCTTCTTGCAGCCTTCAGCTCGAGATGATAGATCCCCAAGAAACAACACTAAACACGGCCCTCAAACGGCTTACACTCCTTGGAACATCCCAAGCCTCCCTCCTCAAGCCCACACCCCTCCACCTCCCCCAGGCACCATCCACGTTTGATCCCATCACTCCCAAGCCTTGGTCCCCAAACCATGTGGCGGCGGCCTCCTTCAGCAAGTCCGTCTCGGAAGCAAATTGACCCTTGGGCGCCAGACCCCACCTCGAACCACCGACCAAGACCAGAAGAAACAAAACTCAGCTAGGCGGTAGCCCCTCAAGTAGCGTAAGGTAATCACAATTAAGCTCCGCCTCGCGGATGGGATAGTTGCCATGGTGGCATGGTCTCCATCCCCAAACCCGCGCCCCAGCCGGCCGGGTGTATCTGACATCCGAGGTGGCAGCAGTCAGAGAGCCAGAGCCAAGGGCCAGGGATCAGGGGAGTGGCTGTGGGAACAAACACGAACAAGCGTGCAGGCCAAGCATTTTCCTGACGCATGCTGATCCTGGGGGAGGTGGGCATGGGAGGGAAGATGAGAGAGGAGAGGTCCCTCGTCTGAATGCAATCAAGTCTATTTCGAGTCCAAGCTTTTTTCCTCGCCTTCTTTTGGGCTGACAGTGGCCGTGGCACCAGAGACATTACCAACCTACACGACCAGCAACTTGGTCTACTAGAGTTGGCCCTAAGCCGAATTCGACCAAAATTAGAACAATAGCAAGGGGACCTCGCGGAGGCAGACAGCAACGCCTCCAAGTTTAGCATGACAAGCCAACGAGGCCTTCTGCGGATTGGATGACAGCAAGTCTCAGTGTGTGCCCAGCTGGCTCTGCTGTAGCCATACAGCCCAAAATGACTGTCTACCGGGATCCAACACAGCCGCTGTGCATGTCCCGTCCTTCCCGCGCCAATGTTCGGATCACGTTTCGAATAGTCGTGGCCCCCAGGCCTGCTGTAGTGTAAGCGCCTGCGAGCAGTACATCATCCAACGTGCAAAAACGTTGACAAGAGACGCAACAAGATTGTATCATTTCTAGCCCCCATAAGTAGCCGCTAAAGCCGTGTACCGCCTAGGAAAGACGGTCGCTGGTCAGCCAGTAAGCAGCCCCCTCGACCGAACCAACCATTCAGGTCTACAACCAAGCCAGACCAGAAACAATGGCCAAACCTCGTTCATCCCAAACAGAAACAGGGGAATCTTGGATGAGAGGAGGGGAGTTGTGGTCCTCCAAGGATTACCGGTAGGTACGGCAAGCTTAATCCCCTTTCACTCTCTCCCCCTTCCATGTACCTACCTCAAAGTCTCTAGCATCCAATTCTAACAAAGTACCCAATGGATACACACCAACTCACTAGTGACCTCCCCAGAAAGACGTTTGGCGTTTCTCGCTTCGAGTGCCGAGCGTTCCATTCCCAGAGTTGGGGTGGCAGCATAACCCTGTCGCGACCATCATCCGGGGTGATGATTGGACCGGGGCCCGTCTTAGGCTCTTTTGGCGCCGCAAAAGTTTAAAACGTCTTGAGCTTGAAGATGCCGCTTGTTCCAGCCCTTCACTCTCCCCCTCCTTGTTCTCATCCAGGGGTTCATCTTTCGGGATTGAAGTTGATAACTTGACTGCTTTCATATCGTATGAGAGGGGATGAATCAGGAAAAGAGAAGAAGTGAATCCGAGTCTCGATTGCAATTCATAACCCAGAAGCCCTTCAAGCTGCGCACCCGAAAACGACACAAGCCTAAGCCCCTGTTTAGAGCTAACATCAAGTCAGCTTTCCCCACGCCGTTATTCCCAGCTGGGGAGGTCAAAAGAAGACTCATCCCATCCAAAGCACCCAAAAATAAGGTTCTCCTAGTGTTCCTCTGCAGGCGGGCCAACAAAAACTACCATCTCCTCCGCATTTTTTCTACGCCAGCGGACACCACAGCCACCCTCGCCTAGCACCCGAGCCGGCAACCGGGACAACTCACTGCCCCAAGCGCTCGCACTTGTGCCTCGTACTTGTAGCAGATGCAGTAAATGACCGCCAAGTGATGATAATGGGGCCCTCCTTCACGTCGTGCCACAAGTCCTCGGCTGAACCATCGCACCGGAGCCGGTCACGGAGATTCAATCGCTTCCCAAGTGTTGGCATTGCTCACACAATCTAACCTGTCCTGGCGCGCTTTTCCACCCAAGTCGTCAAAATTGGTAATTGGATTTGCCTTATTCAACACGACGCCTCGCCTTATTACAAACCATGACTGATGTCCGACGCCAATACTTCCCTGACTCGTATCCCAAGTTGCCAGCTACCAGTTCCCATGGTTCCCGAAATCGAAACAAAACAAGTTCGTAATAGCGTGACGTGACGTGACAGCCATAACATGTACAAACTCAATTCAATAAAACACACAGCGCAGGGCCCCCACCACTGCCAGAATCATTAGATGAAAGCTCTTCACTCTTCATCGCTCGAGCTGGAGGAGGCTGCCGCTGCCGCGTCTTTGGCGTCATCGCCTGCCTTCTTCTCCTTCTTGTTCTTCTTACCCTTCTTCTTATTCTTCTTCTTGCTGGAGGAGCTCTCGGCAGGCTCACCCAGATCAATCAAGTTGGTCGAGGCCTGGCCATTACCAGCATTTCCAGCCGAAACAGCCTTGGAGATCTCGACCAACATCTTCTTGAGCTCTTCAACCTCGCTTCGCAACTGTTGTACCTCGTAGATTGTAGGATCGTGCTCCAGGTTGGTCTTGGCGCTTGCGCAGACCTTGTTCCATCCATCGGATTCGAAGTCGACCTGGTCCATCATCTGCTCCCACTCCTCGATCGTGTCGTCGTCTTCCTCGCCTCTCGCTCGGTTGCTCCTAATGTCGGCGGCTGAGCGAGTCTCGAAGATCGCGGCAACAACAAGGACTGGCGAGTACAGGATTCCCATGATGACGTCGCTCATCTTCTCGAATTTGGATTTCTCCATCCACCAGAAGAGGCAAATGACAATCATCTCAATTAGGTTGAATGGCGGGATATAGACGTTTTCATCGGGGGCACGAACGAATTGCATCGTCTTTTGAGCAAACAGCGCGAGGTACTCGTCGTTGGCGTTGTCGTAAATGTCTTCGTATGCAGAGTTGTACAGCGCAATGAGGATGTTGAGCAAGACGACCTGCGATCCGAATTAGCAACTGATTCGGAGCTCTCCTAGAACCATCTCTTACCATGACAATGAACGTGAAGCAGTAGTACAGGATAATACCGAACGGCGGCGAAAACCTGTCGAATCCGTCAAAGTCGGGGCTCTGCATGATGGCATTAGCCATGGCTGACATGATGAATGTTATATCATCAGCCACCAAGTCGTCCGCCAAGTCGAGACCAATAAAGGCCTGGAGAAATCCAATGATCAACACAGCAAGCAGGGCGAAGAAGATGATTGACTCCTTCATCATGACCTTTAGCACGACCAGCATGGCTCCAAAGAAGCGGAAGCTGTCGAGATAAAGCAAGAGGCGAGACCAAATCATGGGTGCGCTGAAAGCCAAGAAGTTGTAGCTCAATTCGCTGTACATTTTCCGCGCGGGTTCGCCCTCGTCGTGGGTAAGGCCGATGATGCGAAGAATGAGGGATAACGTGATGAAGGTGTAGAGAACGCCATTGAATGCATTCCAGAAACCCAGAATGTGGTAGCCGGCCTTCCAGAACTTGGTGACCTCCTCGCAGATGAAGCCGAGGGTGAAGATGTACAACAATACCTCAGCCGCGTCCAAAACACCCTTGGCGTTCACCGAGTTGATGACGGCAGTGTAAAGACCAATGTAGATGAGGGAGATGAGCACCTGGGTGGCATTCTGGTACATGGGAGCGCGGATGCGGTCGGGGTCCATGTGCACGAGGAATGACGGATTCGTCTTGTCCTTGTAGTCGACGAATACTGCAGGGTCGTCCTCGTCCTGGACCAGCCATCCCTTCCACAAGTATGAAATGCATTTTTGGTATCCAGAAGAGCCAATGACTCTGACGGCGTGGAGATCGACGGCCTTTTCAATAGCGTTCGCGGGCGGTGTGGCTTCGCCGTCAACAACCACAGAGTATCGGCGGAGGAGAACGGAGTGCATGAGGTATTGGAGGTCGTCTTCGGTTTCGATGCTGTATACAGCTGTTAGTCTCCCGGGAGTCTTCTCTTGAACAGTGGCGTTACAAGTTCATACATTTGCTTCGCAATAACCTCACAAGCGACGGCGCGCACTCTGTGTAGGTCGGCGTCCCAGAGCTCAGCCAAGGCCTGGTGCTTGAACCATCTCTTGCAGACAATCAAGCAGAAGACAACACATGATCCGTAGTGCGAGCCGCCAGCTTCCTTGGCGGCCTTGACGACCTTGGTCGTGATGATCTTGCTATGCGCCTTTGTGATCTCGACTTCGTCCAATTCGCAGGGGACTGCCAGCTCGATTAGGTGTCGAAGCTTGAGGGCAATCTTTGTTACTTCGGGGGCAGGAATCGCGGACTCGAGGTGCTCGCTTCGGTATTGCGGAAGGACTAGATCAGGGCAGCAGGCCCAGGTGTAAGCTGTTGTAACTGATGAGGGGGTTCCATAACGTGCAGAAGAACGACACGGTAGGAATTGGTATAGCCCGAAGGTCCAAAGAAGAAGGTGATCGATTAGAGGGGATACGTACGGCGTCTTCGGTCATCGCGGATCCAGTCCGAGTGGAAGTCGTGGTGATGGCGTGGGTGCCTATCCCACCCCAGCATACGGGACACCCAGTTGAAGTTGGCCATGGCGACCGCGATTGCTTCGTTTTTCCGGGGATATTTTCGCGTGACGCTCTGTCCGTTTGACTTAAAAGTCGATCGATCGGGGGAATCGGCGTGGTCGGATCGTGGGAGCAGGAGTCGAGCAACACGACCGAATTGACAAGAGCTCACAGGAGATGACTTCCTGGATCGATGCTGGCAATTGATCGAAGAACAAGGGGATCAAGAAGCAGGAAAGAAATCCCAGGTTCGGCTCCTGGCTCTGAGGAGGTGCAGCAGCTGCCGTCGCATTCTCGTCTCCTCTCCGCGCGGCCGGGTTCCCTGTTTTTGTTGTTGGCGCCAGAGAGAAGGTCCGACAGGAGCTTGTCCTCTTCCTGCCGCAGGTGACGTCGACCGACAGCGGGGCATTCCCTGTGCAGTGCTGGGATAGAGGTGGATTCTTAACAGATTCCCACCTCTGGTGTTCGTAGATGAGATAATCAGCGACTTTGGAGCTTCGATCTACGCTAATCTCTCTTGAGCCGTCCCCACATCACTGGCGTGGGAAAGTTGGCTGCGCTGCCACGCTTCACCAGCTGAATCCTGCCGCCGTCACTCACACACCACCAGTCTCAGACTCGGACATCTTTTTTCACTTCTTTTTCACTTGAGTCTCCAATTTCATAATGAATCTTCTAGTTTAGAATGAGAGCCCTTAGCTCGGTTGTACACCTAATGATACCCGATCATGTGTCATCTCACACTCGATTTTGTGGTTCGAAAACAGCTCAGAATCTTCACTATCATTGTGAGTGAACGGGCGATAGCGTGAGTGTATGAGTGACCAACCTCATCAAGTTCGTTCGTTTTCGGTCAAATTTCTGTTTCATATAAAGTCTCCAAACAAGACCACCCCGACGCTGATGATGTCTCACTCTCACCCGTCATCGTCTTGACCCAAGATTCCCCGCCATTCACCAAGCCACTTGACTGACCACGAAGAGCCTCTCGTGTCCCCATTGGCTTGCTCTCTGGTTTCTCCATCGTCATCTTCCTCATCTTTCATATTTCCCCACAATCATGACTGAGAGAAATGGTGAAGAGACAGACGAAGTAAGCGACGCTTGTCCTCCTCATCACGCCAATGCTGGCCGTCTCATCCCACAGCCTTGACCCCCCGCGAATGGTTGCACTATGCCCGTCTCCCTCGTGTGGTCAGACTAGGTCGTGAGTCTCTCCGGATTTCTCGCTGATGATAATGCTCTCCCATCGTCCATCACGCCGTCGCCCCCGTGGTTTCCTTCCACAAATCAATCACCATGTTCGCAATATTCTGAATAGCTTCCGGCGCGTTCGGCAGGTGATGGCCCCCCGGATACCTCACAACCTTGCGCGTACTCCGCTCAGAACACTGCTCAATCAACATCTCGCTCGCCGGCTTCCACGGATCAAACAAGCCCACCACATGAACAGTCGGCAACCGAATCAGCACATCGTCAGGCACAAAAGGCGGATACGTCCCGCACAGAAACACCCCAAAGAAGTTGTACGGCACAAACGGCTGCCGCTGCTGCTCAATCAACAGACTCGACGCCGCGCGCGCGCCCTGCGAGAACCCCAGCACCCCGACGTAGGGCCCCGTCTGCTGCATGTACACCTTGAGCATCTCCATC
The DNA here is from genome assembly GCF_011075155.1 of Colletotrichum scovillei. Classification (NCBI taxonomy): domain Eukaryota; kingdom Fungi; phylum Ascomycota; class Sordariomycetes; order Glomerellales; family Glomerellaceae; genus Colletotrichum; species Colletotrichum scovillei. Next base: position 721,814 of record NW_023336269.1, read on the forward strand.
GCCGTGTCCTTTTGCTGCTGGAACTCCTCGGCGGGGATGGAGGGATCGTCGCTGACCCATCGTCGGTACGGCCCGCACCCTTCGAATACGGGGAGCACGCCCGGCCCGGCCTCCGTCTCGATCGGCCCGTCGAGGTAGACGAATTCGAAGCGCGGCTCGAGGACACGCGATAACCTGATGAGTTGTATCTGAAAGATGCCTGCTGAGGAGCCACCACCGTGCAGGCAGAGGATCTTTGGCCGTTCCCGCGGCGCCTCGTTGACTGCGTACGGCTGATACATGGTCTGACTCTACCCGTGTTGCTGGCGCGCTAAAGAAATACCCGACAAGCAAGGAAGGGGAGTGGCGTGTGGCGAGTGAATGTGAATCCAGAGAACGGACGAGGTAGCGAACGACAGATACGGCCTTGCGTGAGGACTGTAGAGTGAAGTGAAGGATGTTTCTTCCAGAGACCTCCTCACACAGCGTGCGTGGTGCGACTGAAGTGAAATGTGACTGACGGGGATGCAGGTGAGATGAGAAAGAAAGTGGATCATATGCTCGCTCCAGCCTCCAGTTCCCAGGCCCCCCACGGCCCCCAAAGCACTCGGCCGTTTCGGGCTTCTGCCATCTTGAACCTCCGACGCCCGGCCCCTGGTCTCATCTTTCCGGTTCGCCTTACATAAGCGTAAACCAAACTCACATCTCCCATCTGGCCAACCAAGTTAACTCTGGGAACTCTATCAGGCAGCATCAAGATTACACAGAAACGTTCTAGTCTGACTCGGGTCGTTGGCGTTGAACTCTAAGACGTGCACTGTTGGAAGACAGTTCAACACTCGCCCGGTTCGGATCCGGCTTATCCGTTTATTTGACGCGTAACCAGAGTGTAGTATTCTTAGTCTTTAGAAACCGTAAGTTTGCCAGTATCACAAGGTGGAAGAGGCGACGGAATTATTTGGAGCTATTACTGCCATCGCATTACATTGATATAAGATTAACTGCCTCGATCTAGTTGAGTTACTTGCTCTCCTCTACCGCGTCTCGTGAGGTATGTGTACCGTTATTGGTCTTGGGAGTAATTCTTGGATCTATGAAGCGCATGTAATAAGCATGCTGACGTGTAAGAATCTTGACTACCACTCGACTATTTTTGGAAACAGCTGCAGCTTGGAGCGCAATTCCTCCCACTGAATAGTTTCCACTTCGCAGATCAATCGTAGGGCACGCATCTGCGACCAGTTGCCACGGCTTGAAAGCCTCCTCGCAAATTTCCAGTTGCCAAATCGCTGCAATTGAGAGTTTCGCAGTCTGATCTTCCCCAATGCTGAATCGGAGGGAAAATACTACTAGCTCCGTGGGATTGGATACTTCCATCATTTCAAGCTTAGGCATATGGATGGCTGCCAATCCTGCTGCCATTACCAAGAAATTCGTCCTCGCAACGTTGAGAGCAAGTCCATCAGCAGGTATTGTCAGGGCCAAGTTAGTGAGGCACGGCCAATGACGTGGGTGGTTGGAAAAGAATCCCGGGGCACCAATGCGTATAGCATTGATGTGGTCTTCGAAGAAGTCTGTGGCATCTATAACGTTGGCCAATGCGACGCGTTCACATCGGTAGGTTGCCTCGACAGCAAAAGAGCCAAGACTATAGTTGACCGATCTGTGTGACCGAAGGTCCCAGGGGAAGGTCCTGGGTTGTGCGTTCCAAAGATTTAACGTCCGGATCCTGGGGCTATTGCATACGGCTTGAAGGATTTCTAGACTGGCCACCTCATCCATCCCCTGGTTGTTTCGACCAGTCATAGGCCAGTACATATATCCAAAATATCGTATACAGGGCGTACTGGAGACTATCTTTTCCAGAAATTCCCATGAGAAGCTTCGGTAGTATTGCCGGTCCATGGAGAATCTCTCAATGATGGGAACTTGTGGTAATGTCTGAGCTTGGGATTCGAAGTCCCAGAAAGTGCTGAGAAGACGCTGCTTGCCATCCAAAATCCGGTTTGCCTGTGCTCGGTCACGAGTGTATCGATGAAAGGCGTTGCAAGGGTGCATGACGTGGTTGTCAGCTTTGAAGCCAGCACAAAGTTCAAACGCGATATGATGTCCAGGTATTGCTTTTCCCCATTGTGACAGCACCTGGAATAGGGCTGTCAGCGCTCCAACGACTACCATACTGATTGCTGTTGTCCTTTCGACATCTTCTCGCAGTTCGTATTCTACGCCGGTGAACTCCGCTGTTCCGACGAGGAGGGTGATATGCTTGACAAGCTGTATCCGGTAACCTCTCACAACCTGGTCCATGCGACCGATCTCTCTTCTGCAGGACCGAATGCTGAGATTTTCAAATATCTCAGGCTCAAAGAAATATTGCCATTCCCTTGAGACGCTGGCCCAACGTGCCATTTCATGTCTTTCCTTAGCTAGCGGCGGGAGCTTCTCGAGTACCATAAGCCGGAGCTCTTTAGGCAAGGCCTTCCAGAAAGGATGGAGCGAGCTACCTGGGCTTCCAAAATTTATTTCGAGTTGCTCGTCAGAGACGAGGGTAACATTTGAACATGGCTCCATTGCTGGCTGGGAGGTCGTTGAATCAACTCCCTGACGAATGATCGGCTTGAAGTCGGAGGATAGGCTTAGTGCTTGGTCTCCACGTTTTGGTGGTGCATTTTCTTTGGTATTTGTGTGTAGTGTTTTGTTTTCGTTTCGTTTTACAATTAGTAATGGAGGAAAGTAGATACTCACTCATTCTGTGCATGAAACATTATCAGTCCGACACCCGGAAGGGCAGCAACTTAGTATACTTCGCCATATGGACGGACCCCTTAGACCTTGACGGCCAACCCGATCTCCTTTAGCCAGGTTTCGGTGATCAGTCATGCCCTTCATATTCGACTCACCTTATAGCTCTCAGCAAATCTGATGCATCAGCATTCTACACTAAAGCAGTTAAGTCACCTCAACATTAACAGGGAAACACTCGACATAATTGACGATCTGAGATATTGGCCACCTAGGGAGTCATGAAGAATTCCTAGCTTCCCCCTGCCCTCTCTGTAAATCAACTGAGTTGACTACTTGCCCTAAATGAAAGGCGCTTTCTCGAGACCTTGTCCCTGGATATGCCAAACTCTTCGACCCTTTCGGACAAGCTGATCACCAAATTTGTCAAGTACCTCCTCGACGTCAGGCACGTTCTTGCTCCTAGCCTCATGAAAGTCCTTCATGGACCCGAATGTGGCAGCTTGCCAAATCTCTTTCCAGCGATGCACGGCCTCGACGGCCGGGGGGCTCTTACTCTGAACTCTCGTGGCCACCATGTAGAATGAGGAGCGCTTGTTGTGAGCAGTCATCGGCTTGAAGACCTTCACCTCAGAGAACTGGGAAAAGCAGTAGAGCTCACGAACCGTGCCCCAAGCCTCCATCTTGTGGAAAAGTACAACCATGGTTCCTCCAGGCCTGAGCCTTTCGAGGCCGAGCACTAGCTGACTGGTGGTCAGTCGCTGAGACTCTGTCTCATTTCGATACGAGGCAAGCTCTTGCTTGTACACCTTTGTTCCTCCGCAAATGACGAGATCGAATTCTTGGTCAGGCGTGAACTGGCGAGGGAGGAACTTGGCAAAGTCTGGGTGGTTGGCGGGGATATCATTGGCGCCCAGATCCGCAGCGAGCATGGTCACGTCGACGTCTCTGCGGTCAATGTCGATATTGTCAGGTATCATGACCTTATGACCTCCTTCAGACTCGGGAAGACTGAAGCCCATCGCTTGAGCACCTGGGTTCAGGTGCATGGCCGTCGCGAGGAAGCCGCCGGGCGCCATGCCCATGTCAAGGATCTGCGTCCTGCCCCAGCTAGGAGTTTTGACTTTGAGGGCGCCCGTGTTTCTCTGCATCTCTTGACCAATTTTGTTCATCATGTCGTAGAAAGCGGTTGTAGCCCGCTTGCTGGGGTTCTCGGCAACACGACGTTGGTTCTCGAAGAAAGTGTCACCTGCAGGATTTTCCCATCCCTGCGAGTCGCGACCGGTGGTTAGTGCTTTTCCAGCCAGCAAACAGAACTACGTAAAGGTAAGAACCTTCTTGCGCAAGTCGCGGACTTTGACAAACTCTGGGGAGTTCTTTTCAAGGTAGTCATGAATGAGCCTGCTCCGACTTTCCCAGTCTTGGTCGGATTTACCATACTCTCGCCGCTCGGATGTGGAAGCGTCCATTGCCGTGTGCGAGGGGATTTTGTCCTGACTGCCGATATTTTTGGTGACTGCCGCCATTTGATGGGCCGTGTTGAGATGTAGTCTTGAGAGATGTAGCAAATAAGTTGGCGACGGCAGGAAGAAGAATGTAAACTTGAATTTAGAGGTCTTGATTCAATTCACGAAGCCGCAAGTGATACCTGTGATGCGCCTTCTCGTGCCTTCCAGCGTGTTCCAGACCTTTGTCTGGAACATACTGAGGCCTAAATGGGGCCATCGCAGCATGATAAATCAGACACAGCCATACAACCTGGCTGTTGGCAGTTAGGGTTGACGGCCTCCTGCATTTTGTTTGTCTTCAACCAATGAGGCCCGAACCATCTTTGAACGAAACGCACATCACATGTGAGACATGTACTCGAAAGAACCGGTAAATAACATGCATAGAAGTCAGGAGTTCGTGAAATTGCCGTGGTCTTAGAATATACGTTCATAGGTAGGGATATGTTATTGATGAAAGCCAAAATCAGTCTCTCTGGTTGCTATCTCGCACTATTAGCGAAATAACACTTCAATACTGAGGATCATTTACGGTGTCCTTTACTAGAGGGATACTCGAGTTTGATGCTCGTCGGGTTGTCTTATTCGGGAACATGCAAGCTTAGTCTACAGTATCCAAGCTATTGGGATTCTGCTCATAGTAGAATTACTCTTATCAGTCAACACTGATAAAAGCTCAGGCCAAATCTAGATATATAAACCTATTCCGGATTCTCGGCGTCGCAAATCAATGTTTAGACTTGAGAAGGTCCCTACTTGAATGCCAAACGCCCTTGGTGCCTCTTACAATCTCATAGCGTCCATCATACAGAGGGTATACAACAACAGCGAAGAAAGCAAAGAACTGCCAGATGATCGCCACCGTTGTCCAGCTTTTGAAGAAGGTCTTCTCAAAGATGTAGTCGCGATACAGCGGCATTGGCCAGAGAATGAAGGTAACGAGTACGATGGCGACGAACATATACCAGGCGATGCGGTACCAGCGGTAGAGCAACTTGATGGTATCGTCGTCGAACGGGTGGCGAACATCATCCAGGTTGACTTCACCTGCCAGCGAAGTATCTTTGGAAGAAACCACAGGAGGGAACTTGTTGCCTGCAGCGGTGGTGGTATTCTTCTCCGAATCACCCGATTTCTCAGGGTCAATTAGGGAAGATGCGGGTGGTTCTCCTTCCGAAGTCGACGAAGTATTCCCATCGTTGTTCGCCTCCTCTTTTTCGGTGCTCTGCTTCAACTGATTCTCTTCGGCAATCTCAGCAACAAGAAATCGTCTCCAATCGAACTTTTCGGGTTTGCATAAAGACAGAAGCACTGAGTAGAGCGCAGGCGAGAAGAAAGACCCGATTGCTCCGTAGAGAGCTGGTAAGCTGCCTTCTGTGGTCTTCATGTTGATCTCGCCGTAAATGACATGTGCTGTTCCGAGCCAGATGCCCAATCCTGTGAGAAAACCAAGGATCGGGGATGCAATCGCAGCTAGGCGTGTCTGGCCTGACCAGCACAGGGTCAAGCCAAGCGGAATGATGCCTGGGCAAGAAAGAATAGGACGGAAGTAGCCAATCCACGTCATATCGGCGCCCCCGTAGTTCAACGCGAGTGAGATGGCGGTGATAAACACGGCATGAAACACCACTGTAAGATGGCTGACGTGGACCAATTTCTTATCGGATGCCTTGGGGTTGAGATACGTTTTGTAGACGTCAAAAGACAAGATGCTGCTGACTGCGATCATCGATGAAGAGACGGTGCTCGTCAATGCCATGAATACAAGGACGAGGAAAGCGTCGATTCCCTGGTCGCCAATGAGAGCTTTGATGGTGTATGGCATGACAAGTCCGGCATTGACCTGTGCCGACGTGAACTCATGCGGGTAGCCCGGCCAGATTGGAGTGTTGTGCAGTGCTCTCGCAGTGAGACCGATGACGGTACCGAGGCCCCATGGGATACCAAAGATTGCTACTGCAGCCAGGTTGTATCCCGGAACAGTTGCGTTCACTTCCGTCGCAAATGACTTTTGCCAGAAAGCGGTGTCCTGCCATTTCTATTAGTATCAACGTCTATGATCACATGTACGCAATCACTTACCATTACGACAAGAGCCAAGTTTCCAAACTTCAAGATTAACCCCCAAATTATCGCATCTCGAGACTTCATCGTGAGCAGAGAGCCATTGTAGTTACCGTCAATCAAGTTCTCTGAAGCCGTGGCCACTACCTTGTCGTACAGTCCACCAAGACCACCAACAGCATCGTGGGTGAGGACCTTGAGTGTAAAGTAAATGATGAGAATTAGCGCGATGAGAGTATGTAAATAGTCTGTTATGAAGGTTGCTTTCAGTCCACCAACCGCGGTGTAAAGTACGACTGAGTTGGCCAATGTCAGCTCATGTTTGCATTTGGTTCAAAGAAATTGGCGCGACCAACCTCCAAGTGGAATGAGAATCGTGGCAGCGACAAAATGCATGCCCGAGATACCGTAGATGAGTTGTGACCCGGTGAGGATCATACCAGCACAGCCAAAAACGTTGTTTGTGATGTTGAGGATAATGAAGACAATGTGACCGATCCATCCGTATCTTAATCGAATAATTTCAAGTGAGGTGTGCGCGTAAGGAACTCGAATCTTTGCCAAGACGCCCAGTGCTGCCATCAAGGCAATCTGGAAGCAGAGACCTGTTGACCACCACTACTCGGAGAATCAGCGACAGCTTTGCCTATCGTCTCGTTGGGGCGAATGCACTTACAAAAGGTACGGCAAGGCCAAACTTATAGCAAAACGCTGCTGAAAATACTGTCTCATTGATCCACATCCAAGAAGAGAATACAGCCGATGCTGTTAAGCCTGTCCCAACCGACCGATTGGCCACCATGAACATCTCTGAGGTGCCGGAATCTTCTGCCAAGTATGCCTTCTGGATCTTGACGGCTGCTAAAATAACGCCACAGAAACCGATACCAAGGCCGATGAGCATGCCATAACTAGTCGACTGAGGAATCAGGGTCTCCCCTGATACACCTAGTTGAACCGACATTGTGACAAGATCTTTGTCTACAAATCCCCAGTGTACGAGCAAGTCGATTTGCGAGGCGATGAGATGGAAAGCGGAGGCTCAAACATCAAATTCAGAATCCATTGAACAAGGCCAAGCAGAACTACTTTAACACAAGCCGTTTCCGCAAAGCTTGACTTTGAACCGAGATCGGTATCAAAAGGCCCCAGTTCTTGGTCACATCTTAGCTGCCCCGCATTGCGTTATGAACTCAACCCATGTCGGCAACTACGATTACTTACTTGCGGACCGGGAACTGATAACATACGCCTGTAAGGTGGTATTTATGGTGTAGACATACTTTAGACTTTCGTTCGAATTTAAGCGATTCTGCCGGAGACATTGCTCGGAGGTTTGCTAGCTTGGCAGATCGCAATCGGTTGCGTGCGATGATGCAATCTGCAGACGAGCCACCCACAACTCATCGCGACAAGGCTATTGGATCACAGCAGTTACAACAATGCGCGCTATCGGCATTCCTTCGACTTGAGATAAGAGCATAAACTTACTTTCAGTCGGCAATGTTGAAGCACTCAAATGCCAAATCAGCTGTTTGTTGTTCTTCTTTTGACGCCGTCACCGCTGGGAACCACAGACTGCAAGACACAGTGCATCACAACCAAGACCTTGCAATAGTCGCATCATGGCCGATAACTCAAATCCTACCACAGGCCGCAATGATTCCAACGGCAAGAAACAACTCATTCTCAATGCCTTTGTCATGAACACGCCCGGCCACCTGGCCCCCGGCCTCTGGAAACATCCTCGCAACAAGACAGATCAATACAAGAAGCTCTCTTTCTGGACCGAGCTCGCCCAATTACTCGACAATGCCGGGTTCCACGCAATGTTCATCGCCGATACTCTAGGACCCTATGATGTATACAAGGGACCGGCCAACGTCGTTCCAGCCTTGGCCTCCGGCGCACAGTTCCCAGTCAACGATCCGCTCTACCTCGTCCCAGCCATGGCGCAGGCTACAAAGAACCTCATTTTCGGAGTGACTGCGAGCTTGACCTATGAAAAGCCCTACTCACTCGCGAGACGGCTTTCAACAGTAGATCACTTGAGCGAAGGACGGCTGGCCTGGAACATCGTCACCTCATACCTGGACAGTGCAGCCCGGAACCACGGCTTAGAGGAGCAGATCCCGCACGACGAGCGTTACGCGATTGCACACGAGTATCTAGAAGTTCTCTACAAGCTTTGGGAAGGCAGCTTTCGGGACGATGCGGTCTTGGCGGATCGCGAGACTGGGATGTACATTGCCAGTGACGCGGTTAAGCAGATCCACCACAAGGGCAAGTACTTTGAGGTGCCTGGACCGCACTTCGTTGAGCCTTCACCTCAGCGAACACCTTTCCTCTTTCAGGCGGGCGTGTCTGAAGCTGGAAACGGCTTTGGTGGTAAACATGGAGAAGCCATCTTCATCGGCGGCCAGACTGCGGAGGGCGTCCGAAAGACTGTCGATAATCTGCGCAAGATTGCGGCGGAGGAGGGAAGGGATCCTAATCACATCAAGATCATCCTCGGCATCAATGTCATTGTCGCAGCGACAGATGAGGCGGCCGAAGCGCAGAAACAAGAGTACCTGAAGTACGCGGACACCGAGGGTGCCCTGGCTCTTTTCGGCGGCTGGACGGGGATTGACCTTTCTGGATACCCAGATGATGAGGACTTCTCAGTGGCAGACTCTCCACGGATCCAGTCCATCATCCGACGTTGGTCAGACACCGTCCCTGGCACGGACAATCTCCCTTGGACCAAACGAAGAATTGTGGAATACCTCAGTATCGGCGGTCTAGGTGCCAAGATAGTGGGTAGCCCTACCACAGTCGCCGATGAGCTGGAGCGTTGGGTCGAAGTTTCTGACGTGGATGGGTTCAACCTGGCACACGTTACCAACCCCGGTACCTTTGAGGACATCATCGAGTACCTGCTCCCTGAATTGCGCAGGAGAGGAAGTTTTAGATCCGACGTTGAGAAGGAGGGAGCTACGGCGAGAGAAGTATTTATTGGCTCGAAACGACTACCTGAGGATCATCCTGGAAGCAAGTACAAGTGGCGCGCTCGTGAGACGGAGCCACCATTTCTGAAGCAGAATGAACAGCTATGAGGGGCCTAGGAACAATGACAGGGACGAGATTCACAGTCCAAGTAAATTCTTCAGGAGAGCCTCTGTGCGTAGTGAATCTCGATAACTATTGCCAGCATCCACCGAGCATTTAGCAAGTCGTCTGGCTGTGGACAAACTCCTTGGGAGAGAATGATGGATACATGAAACCGGAAACGCTGATCAGATCCGTGATATTACCTTCAGGGCCATGCGAAGGAAAGAAGCTAGTATCTGGTCAGTTTCTGATGATCCCATTTGAGAAGATGCCGGGTTGAGTTGGACTTACTGCGCATTGCCTGGCACTTTGTCTCGAGTGAGAGAGTTGAGAAGCTCCTGAACGGCGGCGTGATCAAACGTTTCAATGAACGCCAAGTTTCCATGGTCCGCATCAAAAACCGCCGACGAGCTTGTCTCAACTGGGCAAGATGGAATAACAAGGGCGTAGCCATGGTCTTCGGCGTGAACAGTAGCTTCCATGTCAACGAAAGCAAGCTGCAACTTGCTGTCTTTGAGCACATAGGAACCGCCACGTCTTTGAAAAACATCGGTTTTAGTTGAGGTATTCTGCTAGGAGAGGAGAGTTGAAGACCTACGGATAAGAGATCACCTGCCCTCTAGGAACGGTAGTGTAGTATCCCGCGGCGTGCTCAGGCACAATGAGCTTTGCGCCTTGTGCGACATAGTCTACTACACCGAAGGCATGATCGTGATGATGGTGAGTAGGCTGTTGTACTTGGGTCAGCAATCCGGAGAGGAAGGCTTCCGGGACAGATTATTACAAACCCAGACATGTGTTATGTTCTTTCCAAGATTTGCCTGAACCCACTCAATGACGAGCTTGCTCTGATGCGGTGGAGCATCCAAGACAATGACAGACCCATCCTCAAGCTCAACCAAGCCCTGTCGCATTCCTAGATCACCGCCAGGGCTGATGGTCCAGAATCCAGGTAGGTCTTGGAGAGGCTGAGAAATCGAAGCCGCTATGGACTCCTTTGTTCCGGTATAGGCACCCGGCCAAAGAAAGTTTGCAGATGTTTCTCCAATCTCTGAGAAGCTGTATTGAACGTTCCGAGTTGGAACGCTAGATTCGGGGACAGTCCCGTTGCCCGGTACCGCAAAGAAGTCGCTCGGTAGACTGTCGTTGATGATGGTTTGATCAGCGCGATAGTCTCCAATGAGATGCTTGCCGTTGTAGATAGTCTTAAATCGTCGAGGTATTTGGACACCGTTGGCTTCAGCATAGTCGTGAACGAGGAGGTCATGTGTGGATTCGCCGAAAAAGGGGTGGTCTTCGTAGGATCTAATGATGTAAGGGAGATTCGTGGCAGGATCGAACAGGACTGTCAACTCGAGTGCATCGTCATGAACTGTGATACAAGTTACAATCATATTTGTCGCAAGTTCGCAGAATATCTCTCTTACCTCCTTCTAGCGTTATTCCTGCTCCTGTCTCCCCTTGCCGAGATGTGAATTTGTTGTTGGAAAGGATCTTAATGTGGCGATTAGGTAAGTGCTCAAAGTAATCGCGACGATGACATACTGTGGAAAGAAGTAGTGGATGCCATTTGTACGCTTCGCTAATCAGGTAGGACGCAAGTAGGCCTGAGAAAACGATCAACATTAGCCCTTAGCCAGAATCGAAATCAAATCTAATGGATAGGCTGCTACTGACCGTCGAGGTAGCCCTGGGGCTCGCCGGAGGGATTGTACAAGTTGTAGCTGCCTCTAGTGACAGCTGCGAATCCACTTTCACCACCCTCGGCAACGATGGAAAAGTCCATCGGCGCGAGGTTTGCTCTTCCGAAGGTCCATCCGGCTGGCAAGAATTAGGTTGGGCACCATGAATCGCCTTGAAGGTAATACTAACGCCCAAGTGCCGCGATCTTGTCAATGCGTTGCTTGACGTGTGTTTCGTCAAAGGCAAAAGAAATGTTTTGTCGGCCTGCTGTTACGGCAGCATTATCCACACCCGCGACAGAGATGCTCATCATCAAAGTTCTTCCCCTGAGAATACTACGATCTTTTAGTGGCCGAACAGAACTTAGACTACGACTTAGCTCACGTTTCGCCGACGTATGTCAGGCTTTGGAGGGAAGAAATTGCTTCACGCCCGCCGAGAGCTTCTATTCCCAGAGCCAGAAGTACTGCGGGATCCTGAGTCGTGCCATTTTGTCGAGAATGGAGGTGTCCCAAGGTGTATTGCGCAGCCGCCAAGAGAGCCAAGCTTATATGTCGAACGAACATCTTTGCGATGGGATGAAGAACAGACCAGCAGGAAGCTTGAACAAGATGCGAAGCTTGCTTAGTAGTTATAGATCGGTCAACTGTAGTATCATAACTGCATCTCAAACAGACTCTGTTGATCTGTGCAAAGTATTTCGGTTGCTCTTAACCCCCCTCAAATTTGGGCTGACAGAAATGTTGATTTCAAAGCATCGCCATCGTGATTTGTTGCGTCGCATCTAAATAACGTCGATGGAATGTCTTGGACGGAATTTGATCAAAAAGAGCGGTTTCGACCTGGTCACTTCCGTGAGTGCGACATTTGCTTCCGCCCAAAGTATACCCTGAATGAAGCCTATCACGTATGATAGCTCAGCCAGGGACGGGCTACTCCGGGCCAAGTCTTAATCACAGCACCAGCAGGGCGGATAACTCAAGTCGCCTGACTGAAGCATCCCGCAATCCTTGTCAGTATTCCAATGGATGATGACTAGTAGAGTCACCTCCAGATCTTAGATCTTGGCAATATGGGGAATTAGACTTAAGTTAAGGGGTAGTCAAGATCACGGGCTGTCTGCACCCGAAACTAAGTCCGAGGAGCTTAGGGCCGAAAAGTATCTCGGCCGGAGTTACCCAGATCACCGTGCGCTGCCGACCCGGAGATAAGCCTACTTACTGACTCCAGAATAGTGACCTGAACATGATGTAAAATAACTCGAAGGAATCATCGAGACCCACTGGGCGTGCCCTTTGAAGAGGGATACAAGTTTCTTCACGATTGCACACGAATGAAGAGTCTACCTGATATCTTTCATGGATTACGTATTTCTAGGTATCGTTTATGCATAAGTCACAGATTGTGATGTCGCTTAAGTCGTGTTTCACGAGAATCATTTCCACAATCTATATCACGCCTCCCCAAAGGTCTACGAAAGATGTAATGTAGCCAACTCAAAGACCTATTCAAATCTATTTCTTGACACCCGTACCGGCGGGGAGCGCCTTGCTGCAATCAGTCAAGTCGTTGATGTTGAAGACACCAAGGAGACTCAAACGGAGATACTGCTTGGCATATGCCTGCAATTTGGTTAGCTGTACTCCTGGAACTGATGGGATCGAGGGTAAACTTACTCCACCCCAAAGCGGTGCGTTATTAGCAAAGGCCTGGAAGGCCGGGGCTGAACGGGGATCCTTGGACAGAACCGTGTCACTGGGGAAGGTCACAACCTCGGCAGGAGCTCCAGCCAAAGTTTGTCCGTAGAAATCAACATCCCAGACATTGGGCGTGGTGTCCTGCGGGGCGTTGACCTTGGATGTGTCGAAGAAGCGTTGACGGCTGGCAGTGTGCGCACCGACAAGGGCAGCAAGACCAGGGGCGGTGATGGTCTTGTTGCCAAACAGCTCGATCAACTTGTTGGCAGGGTCCTTCGGGTCCGGAAGTAAACCATCGGGAGCAGCGACAGAAGAGTCCTTGCGGCCGACGAAGGTCTTGATTCTCGGTCCGCCCGGGCATGCCACCGTCGCAGTGTTGGCGGCGAACTGGATCAAGTCTGCCATACCGGCACCATGGTCCTTGTACTTGGCGAACCACGTCTTCATCTGCGATACAATCTCCTCCAAGCCCTTGTTGAGTGGGCGCCCAATCTCCTCGGGAGCGAGAACGATGGACCCATCGGCACCACCGAGGTCGCCGGTGTTCAAGCTCCACCCAGCAGCGTCATGGAATCCGAGACGGATAGCGGCGCGGGAAGGGTCGGTGCAACCGTTGTCGTCACGGAACGTGGGCATCAGGTCCGCAGCGACATGTTGCCACACGCAGCACTTGTCCGCGTTGCAGTCAGAGCTGCCGAGCTCAGGGAGGTTGCCGCTGGCGGCATCGGACGTGGTTGGCGATCCGGAGCCCGTGAGGATGCCTTTGACATCCTTGCCGACGTCGGACAAGGATCCGTCGGGGATCTTGAGGAGATCGCCGAGATTTTGGTTGTCTGCGGCACCCTCTCGACTAGCGAGATGCGCCATCATATCTCCGTGGCTCGTTCCGGCGCCGCCCCGTCCCATGCCGGGGTAGGCAGTAGCAACGGCCACGAGTGCCGTGAGAGCAATGAGTGCTTTCGACCCGGCCATCTTGCTGAAGAGGTATGATGACTGAAGGGAGAGAAAGAGAGAGTGTTGTGAACGAGAGTATTGCCTGTGTTAGAGCGAGTGACTGAATGCTGAATGCTGGAGCGATAATTGATGGCAATGATGGGATCTCAAGTGTCTAATTATACCTGAACTCGCAGTAAGATATCAGTGGCAAAGATACACTCTGTATGCACAGAAGCAACTCATACTCACTCATGGCCGTCAGCTCGGCCCTGAAGCGGGAGGCAGGAGCCATTAGCCTGCTTCAGACATCGAAAGCACGGTTGGGATGTTTCGGTCCGCAAGCACGTCAATCTGGAGGGCATCACAGGCTGTGCATTGGTCCAGAAGAACAAACCCAACAGAAAACGTTGACGGCTTGGCCAATGTGTCAGGTAGCTCTTTGGTGAATGTCTCTGGCTGCCCGTCCGAAATGTCATCTTGCGTGGCGTTGTAAGCGTCCCGTCTTCAATTGTCAGTCTGATGCCAGCCTCCAAGTCAGGGCGTCTGAGGGCCCGAGAGCGTAAGCAGAAAACGCCTCAAACTTTGTCCCTCATGGGATTACTATCCAGCCGTTCTTTCCGACTTTTTTGCTTTTTGCATGAGCTGAAAATGGCGATTCCAGTCGTAAAGGCAACTTCATAATGTTCGGACGCCGTAATTTGACGTTAGCCTCAAGTCGGCGATCATCCCAACCTCAGCCAACCTCAACGAATGCTTTCTGCAACGAAATTTCTCGGAATAAGATGCCGTCAAAAATTGTCAGAGAGGATGAGAGTTTTATGCCGCCACGCCACTCTTCCTGAATCCTTTCAAGAAGATCGCAAGACTAACCCTAGGGCAAGACACTTTTCTATGGATTAAGTGTTTTCCCAAGACGCTTGGCTTAAACGGCAATCGCCGTTTCAGACCTTAATTGAGGATATTTGCCTCGCAAGCTACCTATGCCAAGAAACACTACAGGGTGAAAGCTGCGGGAGCTAGCTATCGAATGTGCTCAATTGGTGTGTCGAATCTGGCGGCTCACGCTGGGCCAAGATCTGGCTAAACGGTTACCTCCCACATCCCGCCAATGAGAACAGACTCAAAATAATCAAAATGTGTCGGCTGTACGGCAGACTATTCCCTCAGCGGCTCACGGTCATCAATCGGCGTCGCTAACGTGGGTGCCGGCCGTGCTCCAGTTTCTCGGACATCCGAGCTTACATGTCTGTGCCGGCGGCATCCAACCCAACCACACCCAACTCTCATTCGGGCGGCCGCACATGATTCCTCTTCCCAAAAAGAAAGGAAGAGAAAAGAAGAGGTGGAAACTAATGCACGTGTCGGCCTTTGCCACAATCCCGGGCTTTTCCATATTGGCCTAGGTGGCCGGCCTCCCGAGATCGATGTTGTACCCGTCTAGCCCCGCGCATGCCGGTGGCGTTCTTTGACAGGAACGCGATGAAATTGGAGTATTCCTCAGACGACCGATGACGCGTCTTCGCACTGCAGGCCATTTCTGAGGTTCTTTGGCTTAGTAGCATCTATTACTCGGAGTTCACCCCCGCTGGGAAAACATTTGAACCTCTATGTTTGTTGTCTTAAGCATGGACAGCCGATTGGCACTAGATCAGGTACTGAAACATCTTAAGTCTTTCTCTTCAAGCTCCTGGACCGGCATCGGAAAGAAGTAATTCCCGACACCAGCTTTGTTTTCTCAGATCCTCCCCGGGAGGATGTGGCGGAACTGTTCGCCGACACATACTCGTGGTCAACACTTTGATCCGTCAAGACACCTCATATGTTATGAAGTCAGATGTTCAAAGCATATGCCCATGTGTGTACGGAAGGCCGGAAGACTATACCTTCGGATATACCGGCAGCAATGCAATCTTCCTTCAACGTCGCAAGTATAGCCACACGATATTTAGACAGAACTTCTTGGCCAAGAATTCGCTCTCGCCGCTCAATTCACTTGCAACCTTACTTGTGCCCCTTATCCATTTACACCTCCGTCCCTCTAACTCTCGGAGGCAAGATAATTCATACAATTACATCAGGTACATATCGCATAATGACGTTGCTGCAGCATCTTCATGGTATATTATTGCGACATTGCCTTTTTGCTGTCGTCATGCGGCAATGAGTTGTGGGCATGCGGTTTATCGTTACAAGTTCTCGACATATTCCCTTGAGGGATGAAGTTAGTCAGGCTTCTATATTTACAAATTAATGGTGTTTGGAGGCTCCTTGAACTGAAGTGTCGGAATAAAAGAGGGCGCTGAAGTTCGATTGGGTCGCCACGGGCACTAAAGCAGTCAGCTTACGTGCAGACGATCTGCACACAGCTATGTAACACCATGTTACTCCAGGCTGTGCCGCTGTATGATTCAATGCTACCTCAAATTCACGGCAAAAGCGGTGGGCGGCAAGCCCAAGTCACAATGGGCGCTACATCCTGTTTTCAATTGGAGAAATGGTCGCTTCTTGCATGCTTTTTGCGACATCAACTTTCAAAGAGGACTAGGGTATTCTTGAAAGATAACGAGACAGGCGGTAAGAGGGCCGGGAAGGATACACAAGAAAAGCTTATAATACCGCGTATAGTTGATGTTACTTGTCCCTCGGACGTCAATCTGTTCAAATCTACGACTCGAATCAACAATGGCGTCTGTTGTAGATACCGACAGAATTGGAGCAGACGCGATCGGACGCAGATTAGATGGTGCCGATGAAAAGACATTGATCACACTTTCTGAGGAATATGGCGAACAACAGAAGTCATCTGGTCTCGAGGTCCTCTAACCCAAATTCTAAGCATCTGTGTTCGAAGTCTAACAGTCTCGTAGCGATACATCAACCATTCCTCTGTTGTGAACTTTGGCGTAATCATACTCGCATCATGGGAATCATTCGCCGTAACTTTCCAATTCGCACTAGCGAATGGTGGCCCTGCTTCAATGTTCTACGGCTCAATTTTGGCTGGCTTCGGAGCTTGTGCCGTCGGATTCTCACTCGCTGAGCTTGCGTCGATGTAGGCCCATTCGCCTCGATAAAGTCTCAGGATCCTAGCCGCTAACAAAGCCGAATAGAGATCCGACTGTCGGCGCCCAGTACCGTTGGTCTGCAAATCTTGCTCCTAGCGCTAATAGGTTCTGGGGTTTACTCCAAGGTACTTTACCTAGCTGTATAGATCCCTTAGAGTATCAAAGTCTCCAGACTGACTAGCTATCTAAGGATGGATTACTACTGCTGCGTGGTGCTTCGCCTGTGGAGGACCACCGTCAATCTTGGCAAACATCATCACCTCCCTGGCCATCTTCAACTACGATAACTATTCACCAGAGCGATGGCATACTAGCCTCATCATGATTGGTACCCTCGTTTTACCTTTCTTATTCAATCTCTGGTTTCGAAAGTTCCTCAACGCGTTCGAGATAATGGGTGGTGTCTTGCACATCGCTTTGTTTGTGGCCTTCATTGTCATTCTTGCTGCTCTTGGACAACGCAGCAGTTCCGACTACGTTTTTAGAACGCTTACATCTGACGTCTCGGGGTGGAATAACCCCGGAGCATCATGGGGCCTGGGGCTGTTGACGATCACATTCTCCGTAACGGGATTTGACAGCGTTATACACATGAGTATGTTGCTTACTTCAAAACTACACCAACCAAATCTTTGACTGGCAAATGTTAACCATTCGGATAGGCGACGAGGTCAAGAAGGCTAGAACACGCGTTCCACGAAGTGTCATCCTTGCCTGCGTCGTCAACTCAGTGATGCTGTTTGCGTTTGTCGCGATCTTGCTCTTCTACATTGGACCTCTAGACGACCTTTCCACAGCTCCATTACCGCTCATCTACGTAACTTACAACGCGACTGGATCGAAAGCCGCCTCAAACACTCTAGTCTCACTGGTAGCAGTCATTATCTTCTTCGCCTCCTTCAATATGTTGGCTTCAGTATCCCGTCTAGTATGGATGTTTGCGAGCGACAAGGGTTTGCCATTCTCCCGATTTTTCTCGCACGTAAGTCAGTCTGACTACCAGCTCCGCTGCCAAAGCTCTCAACGTGACACTCTATCACAGATCAGTCCAACTTTCAAGTTACCAATGAATGCTTTGCTCCTTATTGCGGGCATAGTCACCTGCCTATCCTTGATCTACATCGCCTCGGCGACAGCTTTCAACGCCCTGATTTCTCTCCAGGCTTTAGCTCTCCACTTTTCGTACTTTTTCCCGATCCTTTTCCTCTTACTACGGAAGATTCGCGGCCCGCCACCACCGTACGGACCCTTCAAGCTAGGAGCTGTAGGCGTTCCGGTCAACATTTTTGCGCTAAGCTACTTGATCTACGTTGTTTTATGGATGCCATTCCCGCAAATTTTGCCAGTCACAAAGGACAACATGAACTACGCAGGTCCGATCTTTGGAGCAGTCTTGATAGGCGCGCTTGTAGATTGGTTTGTGAGCGGAAGGAAAAGGTTCCAAATGCCCTTGAGGAAATATGAGTAGTTGATCACATAGATCGATCCTCATCTGGGTATTGTTTTTGCTGATGCTCACTGAGTGAGTCAGCTTCAATTCTGAATATCGACTCTGATTTCCAACACCAAACTTTTTTGAGTAACCACGTGCAACTTAGCAGACCAGACTGAGTGCTCATCTTTTTAAATACACCCTGGGATTCAGACAGAATATCTATTACTGAGTGCGTGTATTTGTTCCATACGACGTCCCAATTTGCTCACACACGCAACGTGCTCAGAGCCCCAATGCCGAAAGCAAGCCAGGCACCGAGATCAACTGTAACCATGCGCAACCAGTTGGCCTTCAACCACTTATCCAAGATTCCATTGACGTCGTCATCGTCTTTTGCCTCGGCCAAAGCCTTCACGTGCGGCGCAACAGCCGGAACGTAAAGCAAGTGTCCAGCCGACATGGCCGCGCCAGCAGCGTACCACCAATAAGTGCCTTGCGACCTCAAACCAGCTGGCTGGGTGTAGAGATTCGCGATACCTGTGCTCGTCGATACGGCGACGAAGCCCAGGACGAAGAAGACGCCGCGTGAAAAGAAGGTGTTAAAGTACGGCTTCAACATAGGCGCACTCTTCTTTCGAAGCTCGGAGGTATCATTGAATAGGCTGAGGAAGAAGTGCTGATCCCAAGCGAACAGCAGGGTGCAAGTTGATGAAACTAGAGGCGCGACTCGAAGTGCGACTAAGGGGTCGAAGAACTGGCCTGATGCCATGGTGTCGGTCTCGTACAATTGACTGGAGGATTATTTCGTGAATTTCTGCCGGAGATATCTGCTGTAGTAACAGACAAGACGCAATGATGGCGCGCTACTTTGACCTCAATTGAGCGGTTTTGCTGCTAACACTAGGAATGCTAATGTTGCCACGGTTGTTTTTGGGTGATCAACAGAAGTTTCGCTTACTTCTCAGCTTCTTAAAGACTCCTAGGAACGGGACTTTCGGCGACTTTCCCCGCCGAAGGATTTCGTGGCGCCATCTTCAACTCTGTGAAAGGCGGGGAATCGCCCCATCAACATGAGAATTGTAAGCACCGAGCCTTTAATCGGATACCTATGTCACTCTCGCGTCCGACCTAGCTGTCTCTCTACAAATTTTGTTTGAATCCGTTGACACTTCACGACCGGAACAATTGAGTTCACCTTCCTCCGCGGTCGGCATGACCCGGTATCTCCGAGCATACCCCACTGCTCGGCAACGGCCGGAAAGTGGGGCCGCTGCCGGTTCAAGCAGTACGAAACGATGCCCCGAGACGTCAAGCATCGAGCCCAGAAGGCCTGCCTTCTTCTTACTTATGGCCAATAGAGAAGTCATCTGCTTCCTCGCGTCACAGGTTCCGTCTGCCAGCCTTAACCACACAAGGACGATGAACCCCTATTTGCGGGCATGGGCGCCTCACTCTTCCAACGTCGGGGCTAAGCAACTTGGCACTGCTGTCTGCCATTCGTTTGTATGTCGCCCCGCGCCGTCCAAACATGCATGTACATGCAGGGCACCCAGAACAACAGTCTTAGTCGAGTGGTCACACAAATTGCGGAGATCCAGTAGCCCGGATCGTTTTCTCATCGGGTGATGTGGAAAAAGCACCGAAGCCAAGGGAGACCGAAATTAGGCAGATAAGGCGTTCGTCCGCTTTGGACAGCAAACGGTTTGCGTCTACACCCTTATTTTTAAGCGAATGAAGGCCCCTTGTCTCATTTTCTTGGAATTATGAGGCTGATTTACGCCGTACAAACGGTTCGCTTCGGCCACAAGGCTGGTAGGGTTGCTGACTTTGGTCGCATCCGCTGCCCGAGACAATTTTAGGCAGGATGAAGGGCGGAGATCTATGTTTCTAGGCATAACCTGCTGGTGAGGCAGACTTTGTACGTATCATCCAAATGACACGAATCAGCTTGATGCATAAGAGTAACGTGATGCATCTGACGAATTACTTTTGATTTCCGACTCATACCTAGCACAGGAAATACGTAAGAAGGGTGAACGTGTGTGGACACCACTATTCCTTGACTGTTTGAAGGGATTCTTTGTCGGCCGCAGAATGCTGCCGTAGTCTGGCTTCTTGCCAGCCTCAGGAATTTGTATCGCACCCTAAACGTATAGCGCGGCAGGATGATTCGAATGTAAACGGGTGGACAGCAATTGCCACAAGCCTTCAAACAAGTCGGAGTTATGATGATGCTGCCTAGAATTAGTCTCTAGGGCCTTCCAGCTATGTGACCAAGGAAGACAGCCATCGAGCTGACAGCAGGTCTAGACCAACGAGGCGAGTGTCAAATGTTTGCCTTGTCTGTCAGAGAAATGTAGATAGGGGTTGGCGTACCCAACAGGATAGCGCACTTAAATGACCTGCATGGTGCAGTGCTTTCCACCAACGGATGGGTAGACTAAGGTAGCAGAAGGCTGTCATACAGTTACTCATTTTTCCCAGGGATCCAGTAATAACATAAAGAGACGAGTCACCCGATTGCGGCTCCAAAGCTAGCAAAAAGCCTTAATTGAGATGCTTCTAGGTGCCGTCGAGCGCTTCGATATTCCATTCTCATTTTCTCTGGGCTAAGGTTCCTGGAAAGAAAGGAACCCGATTTCGCACCGTCTCAAGAAGATAATCTTTATTTCTCTCAAACATACGTGTCAAAGGTGACAACCATTCCAAGGCGAAGCAACGAGCAGCAAATTCAACTCCCCCACGACCTGCTCCAGCAGGCAGCATTTCCACGAAGAATCCTGCGAAAGTCCCGGGCTAAAAGTACCGTCGCCAATTTTGATTGCTTATAAAGTCTTTCTCCGTTCTAGAGGATTTTCTCACTCCTTCCACCACCTCATCTGCTGTCAAGTTCTGCCAAGCCATACATCAACACGTCATCAACCCCTCACCAGGCTTCATCGGTATGGCATCTGCGGATCAAGGCCTGACCGACCGGCAATCAGACATCACGCTAGCTGACTCTGCCATCGCCAACATGGATACAAGCAAAGACTCTGCCACGGTCGTCGTCGCTCCAGCCTCATCTTCACCAGGGAAGGCATCCAAGAGCGCGAAAGCGGCCAAGAAGGATAAGAAACAGGCTGCCAAGTCTAAGTCAAAGAAGCAGCTGAAGAAGGCAAAGAAGCACAAGAAAACAGCCGACCTAGACACTGATGACTCATCCGATAATTTGACTGACGACAGCGACTCCGAGACTGAAGGGATTTCTTCCGACTCGGAGGACAGTTCTTCTGAATCGTCCGAAAGTGACAGTGAGAGGAAGCACAGCAAGTCTAAGAAGAAGTTAAGCGGCAAAGGCAAGAATGGCCGATCCTCGAAGAAGCAAAAGCACAAGTCGCTTCGGAAGCGCACTCCATCCTCCTCTTCCTCCTCTTCTGACTCCGATGCTTCCGAAACTGTGGGAGACTCGGATGATGATGCACCTGGAAAAGGCGGTGGTGTTACCAGGGTCGCCATGACCCCTCATCAATTGGCACTCTTCAGACAGATGCAGGCTGGCCCCTCGCTCTATCCAAAGAGCAACAGTCCCGGTGATTCTGGCCTCATTCAAGGCTCTTCCATGATTGGCAACAAATTTGCAAAGCGCGGGAAGTTTCCCCCACCGCCTACGCCTCCAAAGAAAAGATCCTCCAGGCTAGACTTCAAGCGAGTTGATCAGGTCTGGGACACCACGATTCACAACTACAGACTCCAGGAGACATCAGCGGCCACTTCGAACTCGCAGTACGACGGGTATGTGCTGCAAGTCAGACGTACCTTTGACTGGGAAGGCAAGTACCAGACCACCTACCTCGACGTCAAAAGCAAGGTCTTGCGCGAGTGCCTTCAAGAGGTGATTGGCAACATCAAAGGAATCAGCCTGGTCGATGAGACTCCCAAGCTGAATCCCAACATGGTATTCTTGTGAGTTCAAACGGCCCAGTGTAGTTTTTTCTTTGGAGCTGACTGAACTCTATAGGTATTTAGAAGACCTGCGAAAATATCGCAAGGCGCTGAGCAAGATTTCGACCACGGACTTGAATAAGAAAGAGCGCAAGAAGTTCAAGAAGGACATCGAGAACAAGCGCCAGCATCTCAAAGTTTTGCTCAAGTATCTTGACAAGGACTATGCCGAAGTCAAGAAGAGGTACAAGTTCAGACCTCGATCATATTGAGAAGCCATTGCTTACCACTTATTAGCCTCTATCCCATGCTGGAGAATGGTCTTATCACCTTCGATCTTCTCTGGGCTCTTTTCAAGCCCAACACGCTCATCTACACTACCACCTACGGCTCCTCCGATGAGCCTCGAGTCTTCAAGGTGGAGCAGGCGGAGAAGATGTGCAGCATGACAAAGGGAGAGTTCTACCTTCTAGACGGCAAGGTAAGCACTTCTCTAAATATCTTCCATTTATCAATGTACAGCACTAACCTTCTCTCAGTACTTGGAGTATGATGGAAAGCAATTTGGGTATGGGACCCTCTGTGAGGAGATCCCGGAGTTCCGAGGCGCTCGAAAGATCAGTAGCCTCAACGCCTTCCCTCTTGACTACCACAAGGAAGAGGAAGGCATCAAGGCTGCCCTTATCGAGCGTGGCAAGAAATTTGTCAACCTCGGCGGTGTGCACTACCGAAGCCACCACGGCTTGGCGTACTACAAGAAGAAGAAGAGCATCATCAAGGTCAACATCAACGGACGCATCATGGTCGATCCCTCTGTCCACCGCAGGATCAACCCCAACTACCAAGTCTCTGCCGTCAGGCCCAAGGACCACGACATTCTCTCTGATTCGGAGGATTCTGATGGCGACGAAAACCTTTGCGAGAATGATGATTCAACCTCGGAGAACGCATGTGGTAGTGACGACGATGCGGGCTGCGGCAAGATGGTCACAAAGGTTGTTCGCGATGCCAAGGGTAAGATTCGCATGCTCCGAATTCCCAAGTCCATGATCGAGGACTCTGGTGTACCGGAGAAACCGCTGGAGCGCGTCAACGAAGCCAAGACCGGCGAGGAGTCCAACGAGGAGGAGGATAGTGACAAGACGAAGATAGCCCTGGAGTTCTCAGACGAGGACTACCTTATTGCATCTTCTGTTGTGCTAGGATTCTCCTTCTCCGAGAAGCTCTGGCTTGAGTTTACCGTCTCTGGAGTCAATGACATTCAGTGGAATGATGGCGCGTATGAGTCTCTGGTCCTTGAGCCGAAGCAGAAAGACATTGTCAAGGTAATTCATTCCATACAGGGAGGCGGTGAGAAGGAGATGGCTAACACATTGGCAGGCTCTCGTAGAGTCACACAAGTACCATGCTGCTGAGAGCATTGACGATGTCATCCAAGGCAAGGGCAAAGGTCTTGTCGGTGAGTCCTCCTTTTTCCCTACATTAAGTAATATTTCCTTATTGACGATTTGCCAGCTGTACTCCACGGACCGCCTGGAACTGGCAAGACGCTCACAGCCGAAGGCATCAGCGAGCTCCTCAAGTGTCCCTTGTACATGGTTTCTGCCGGGGAGCTAGGCACCGACTCTCGATACTTGGAGACGGAGTTGCAGAAGATCCTCGACATCTGCCACGCCTGGGGCGCCATCCTCCTTCTCGACGAGGCCGATGTGTTTCTCGAGAAGAGAAATCTGCACGAAATTTCACGCAACGCATTGGTTAGTATCTTTTTGCGCCAGCTCGAGTATTTCCAGGGCATCTTGTTTTTGACGACCAACCGAGTCGAGGTAAGTCACGCCATGGCACTCTCACCCACCACATCCCCGTATCTACTCGTTGCTCACACTCTTACAGACCTTTGATGATGCATTCCAGTCACGTATTCACATTGCCTTGCGATACGATAGTCTCACACAGAAGGCTAAAAAGGCCATCTTCAAGATCTTCGTAGAGCGGGTCCGTGTTCTCGAGAAGGTTGACCTCAAGCCCTTCACCGAGGATGACTATGAAAGTCTTGCAAAGCATGACCTCAACGGTCGCCAGATCAAGAACACTGTCCGGACTGCCCAGGCCCTGGCCGTCAACAAGGGTGAGCCGCTTGGTATGGAGCACATCTCGCAGGTCTTGGACGTCCAGAACAGCTTCGACCTCCACTTGAAAGGTGGGGAGTCGTACAAAGATGCCATGAGAAGCTACTACTAAAATGTTTGACACTGTAGGCGTAGACCGTGGAAAGTTATGCCGGGTTGTAGAGAAGTGAGGTAGTTTGCAGACATTGTCCATGTTTCTTCTTTCAGTCTAACGTAAAAATGACACTACCCTGCATCGCTGCTCGGCTATCAAAACCTACCGTTATGTCTCGTGATCAACCTTCTTGAAGCATTGAATGACTTAGGTGCATTAATCTCCATCTATGGGAGCGTGGATGGCCGTGTTCCACGTTAGTACACTATAGGAGTATTCTGATATTGGCAACGATGAGTAGCTGCAGCAAACGACGAAGTTGAACATTCACGACGGCTCTTCAAAACATTTGAGATTTAGGAAGATGAAATATGAATATAAATTTCAAAAGGTTGAGGATGATCCTCAAAGAAGAATGATGGGGTCACTAGACTAGAGCTACTGGCTAACTATTTGCAGCTTACACCCTTTCAGCAATCTTAAACGCTGCCCACCAGGGGCCTTGAACAACAAGATTCGTGTTCCGATCCCCGAATCTGTATACGAGTATCGATGATGATCACATCTTATGCCTGGAACTCGACCTCGCGCTTGGCGGCCGGAGCAGCGGCCGGGGTAGAGTTGGTGGCGGCACCGCCAGGGGCAATCTGGATGGGCACAACACCTCCGAAGGGGCCGGCGCCGTTGTTGTTGGCAATCTTGACCAAGCAGACGTTGCTCTGGCCACCCATGGTACCAGTGCAGGTGGTGCCAGCGGGCACGGAGAAGGCCATGGGCTGAGGGAAGCTGTGTTAGTGAATGGTATCCCAACGTGGAGTACAGTGCTACTTACGAAGTCCATGTTAACGTTGGAAGCACGCTTCTCAATGACGCTCATGGCACGCTCCCAGAGGGAACGCTTGCCGCCAGGAACCTGGCCATTGGGCCTGATGTTACCGTTCTTGCCGGGAACTTGCTGAGTGACCGAGAGCTCAGTGCCCTGGGAGAACGCGCCGGTACCGGTGGGGTCGAGAACGGCGCGGAGAGGACCGGCACCGTCGGTGGTGACGACGTGGAAGGTACCAGAGATGCTGCCGCCAGTGGAGGAGACCTGAGGCAGGGTGTCGCCGGACAGAGCCATGGCCTGGGAGATATCGGCAGCCTGGACCTTGCCACCACCAGTGGTCTTGCCCATGCCGTCGGTCATGATGTTCTTGCTCTTGAAGACAGTGGTGTCGAGCTCAGTCTGATTTGGGATAAGTCAGTCCTCTGGGCTCCTGGGTCTTTTGGCTGTGATGGGTTCGTGAACTTACCTTGCGGTTGGGGCCGGGGCCGGGAACAACGCCACCCTGAATAGCGAGAGCAGTGCCGTTGCCACCGAGATCACCAGTGACCTGTGCAACCTTGCCGTGTGCGGCAACAGAAGTAGCTGCTGCGAGAGCGAAGATGATCGTCTTGGAAACCATTTTGAGAGAGTTGTGGAGATTTGAAGTATGAGCAACTTGATTAGAGCGATGATTCGGATCCGAGCCGGATTAGATTGGAATGAAGGTTCTGAATAGAAGTGAAAGAGTTGGAAATAAGTTTAAATCCGCACGAATCAATCGGCGATGAGATGAGAATGGAATACAAACGAAGAAGTGAAGCTGCTGAATGGAGAAGCGGAAACCACAACCTAGAGGCGGACGATCATTAGACTTTATACTTGCCTCTCCAGACCTCGACGTCCATGATGGAGAAAGTCTGCGAAACAGCAGTACAGGCAGGCCCCAAAGGCGTACGGTGAATGTCCGCGGCTATTCTTCGTATGGGTTCGGGTTGGTGATGGCCATGGCTTGGGACTGCGTTCGCTAGCCAGACGTCGTCCCAAACGCGACCCTATCCCAAAGCAGTAAAGATCCAGGAACGAGACGAGCAGCCCCATCGACGTCTGAGGCAGGTGAAACGTCGCGACACCTTCACCTCCCTTCGCGACGTCCAACGTGTGGTGGGGCGGGGGGCGACAATATTCGGTGTAAGGCTTCAATAGCGACCAGGTGTCGGCCAATGTCCGCAGATTCGGTCAACATTGGACGACATCGATAATAACGCCCGACGTAAGGAGCAACTCATTGGATGACTTTGACACTGACAGGGCATAACACTTCGCTCCTATACGGCTTGACCTGACAACTGCAGGTCTGAGTGTTGAGGAGCGAAGCCTCTCTCCCACCCTCACTCGCCTTTGGGTGTGTCACTCGGACTCAGAAACATGGGAATAGCGACACCGCGAAAGGCACATCTTCGGTCGATTGCATCGGGAGGTTTTCCAGCACCACGACTCGCTTGACGTAATTCAGTTGCGAGCACGCGAAGAACTCGAACCAACTTGTGCGCATTTCACAGAGTTTTTCCCGACATGTAAACGTATGCGTCTCTGAACTCAGTCAGCCAAACAGATCTACCTCAAGGATGCTCCATCTTGATCTGCCCCCGCTGCCCACGGCGGCTGCACCACGCGCCCAACCGAACCGAGAGCATCACTGACAAAGGCACAGTCACCGTCGGCTGGCATAACCGACTCGGGTCGCAGCCGCCTAACATGTCGGCCGCGGCCACCGCGCAGCCATCTCCCCTGAAAAGAAGGGGAAAAGAAGACTGAAAAGCTTTGTGAAACCCGTCTTGGGCCCGTCTGGACGTGGGTCACCGCTGCAGCGACCACGCCGTGATAGGCCCGAACGCTTGATGTTTCACTTGCCAAGGATAGGATCTCCCTGCGCGCCTGGTTCGCGTCCGCCACTTGCGGCTGATGTGGCTGTCAGTGGTGAGCGTAACGCTGACACATGCATTCGAGATGGGATGAAGCTGAAGGCGATGATGAAAACGAAGGTGCAACGCATTACACGAGGGGAGGATTGGACGGCGCTCGCGTCTGGTGTCATCTGTCACCTGCCATCTGTCATGCCCAGAACTCTGTGCAGGCTTCTCCTTGAGATGGCATGCTCTCAGACATTTCGCGGAGTGAGACTCGGCGGTAGGCTTCGTAAGTGGTCGGGCTCCTCCGAGGCTCAAATGGTACTGGCGTACTGGCGATCGAGTGTCGGGGCGGTGACACGCATCATCCAAAAAAGGGAAAATCATCGTTGAAGAAGTTGAGCGGACTACCTCAGATTGAAGAAGCAAAAAAACGTAGAAGCCAAGTCTTGGTGTTTAGAGTGTTCCCAACCAGCTTGCCACTCCCGTGTCTTGCCAAGGCACGGGAAGCTCATTGTTTCCATCAACTTGAGAATGCAAGAAAGGCTTGTGTGGTTTTGTCTCCCGCATTCGCACGCGACCTCACATTCTTCGGTTCCCATGCGGCTGATCCCCGAATTCATCCGCCGATCTCCCAAAGGAAGAAGATCAAAACACCAGTATCTTTTTCTTTCGTCTTTCCAATCGGTAAGACTTACCTGCTTGAATGATCTAGCCCCATCCTTGCCGCGGATGGATCGGCAACTTGATACACGTGGAGACAATTCTGGTGTAAAACACGACCTCGCGCCTCGCGCTCCCTTGCGGAGAGGTATGTCGGCAATTCCGCCCATATCATCATCGTATTGGCCGGGGGGATGAGCCAAAATCCTTCTTGCAATGCTATAATAGCTACGAAAAGGGGGCTAAAGCCATTGGTCATATCCGATGGAGGAGATTCTAGAGGATGAAAAGAGACCCCCAGCCTCTCATCCCCCGCAACTGAAGCCAGGGGTCGCATCATCGTCCAGCGAATGCAAGACAACAGCCAGCCAGCGGGATGAGAAATTCAGACGACTTTGGCGCACGCATGAGACCAAACAATGTGGGCTGTCTGAATTTCCCCTGGTGATGTCGCTTTGTCCGTGCAGGGCATCTCTCATCTGCCTCCTGAGTCCTGGACTCCTGGGCTGTCTTCATCACAACGCCATTTTCGATGACAGTCTCTGCCGGCACTTTCACTTAGCGCCGCATGCTCCCGACTTCCTCCTCGCCCAGTCTCCTGCAATCTCTGCTTGCGACGTTAGATCTATCTGATCACACCGAGAGGAAGAGATAATCTTTTGGAATGGCTGGCTGATCTTAGTACCCGAGAAAAGGGAAATTGTCCCGGTAAATTGGGTTCGAAAGGCCGGGAGCAAGCCGCGGCAAAAGCTGAATGCCCTAAAAAGGGGTCAAAGAGTCAGCAACTCAGGTTGGTGATCCAACGCAGTGCGCACCTTGGAACGGCCTGCCGCCCTGCATCGCGACCATCACAGGACTATTGTTTTAAGTTCACCGCCTCTGACCTACGAAACCTTCTGGACTATGATCTCGTGAAGAGGGTAACATCCAATTCGGGATTTGGCTGTGGTCTCAAATGATGATCATCGGCAACCCTTGCCAAGCAACCCGCGAATCCGCTGATCTCTGGGGGGGCCCGAGCCTCCGAAAGCCACGAAAAGCTCACTAAAACATTGTTTCCGGCCCAGAAGCTCAGCGACAATCTCGAAATTGGGTTTGGTTTGCTTTGGTTCACAAAGCGGCGCTGAGACAATTGCCCGCTAACAAAGTCGACCGACTTTGACTTTTGATTTGACAACCAAACTATCGACTTCAGGTGCGGATAAGCAAGGGCAAACTTTTCCTTCTAGTTTTTACTTTGAGCTTGCAGGACAACGGTCGAACGGCACCTAGCAAGCATGCCAAGCTTAATTTCATCGTGTCTCTCCCTACATGTGGCTAACGAACGTTTTGACGTCGTCGCGGAGCATCCGTGGAGTAACGATCGTCAACGTCAAGGGTTCTTCATGGGGACGTCTCCCACTAAAATCCCCGAAGCAGAATAGCTGCCCTGCCAGGTCAGCTCTGATCGTCAACTTTTCACATTTGACTAGCCGGGGGCACGGGAGGCTGTCTGCCGCCATGACGAACTCTCGTCAAGGGTTTGGAAGGATGATTAGGAAATAGAGGTAGCCAAGGAGAGGCTGATGGAACAAACTAGGAAACGACCCATGATCTTGCACCTAAAGGGATAATTTCGAGCTGCATTGGGAAACCTTGTGGAGGTTTGCGATCGGCATCCTCGGGGAATTGTTGAGGGTCATGATTCTCTCCATGAGGATGTCATGATAGGTGTTGTTCGTGCGTCGACCTCACGTCCTCCAGGTACTTAAGCCTTTGACAACTCCGCCAGAATAGAGACCTTTCTTCATCCAGCTTCAGCATTCTCACTCAGTCACTCTTTTCAGACTATCCGGCTCTTTCAGCTCTGTCTCTTCGTCATTCTTTAATCCAACTTACACCACACTCTTTAACTAATTCGAACCAAACCCCCCAACCGCAAAAATGAAGTTCCTCAACCTCGGCCTTGTCGCCATCTCCTCCCTCTTCGCCACTTCCCTCGCGGCGCCTGCCATTCCGGGCCTCCCTACGGATGTCACCGACGTCGCCAAGGTCCCTGACGTCGCCAAGGTCCCCGTCGTCCACATCCCCGTTGCTCCCGAGACCGACGTCCTCGATAAGCGCACTGAGGTCGTTTACACCAAGATCCAGTACACCATCGTCGAGGTCAAGAAGCACTGCTCCACCATCAACTCCACCGTTGACGGTGTCACGAAGGGCCAGATCGGCCAGAAGAAGGCCGACATCATCAAGCTCGTCAAGAGCGAGGTCACCATCATCATCAGCCTGATCCACTCCCTGGTCGGCGACATTGTCGAGTGCCTTGGCGAGACTGTCGAGATTGTCGGCGAGGAGAAGGAGAAGATCATCTCCTGCGTCCTTGAGCTCATCTTTGACATCATCTACTGCCTGAAGCATGTCATCAAGGTTCTCGGCTGCAGTAAGTTTACAAAACAATTTACGACCATTCAGAGTGACTCCCGCTAACCATTCAATAGGCATCTTCGAGCTCCTCGGCCCCATCGTCTTCGTCCTCCTTACCGTCGTCTTCCACCTCCTCTGCTCCCTCAACGGCCTCATCGAGGGTCTCTTGCAGCTCGTCTGCTCCGTCCTTGGCAGTGTCATTGGCCTCCTCCTTGAGGTCCTTGCCGGCCTTCTGCCCATCGTCCTTGGCCTCGTCGGAGGTATCCTCAAGGCCATCAACCTTGGCGGCCTTCTCTGCAGCGTCGGCAGCATCTTCTAAGTTTCTCTGCTTACTGGCAACGAGATTTAACCACAAACGCTCTTCGATTGGTTTAGTACATGGTAGCCGGCGAATATGGATATAAGTCAAACCCCCCACTTCCCGGCACCCCCCTGTTTCTGGCACCCACAAAAACGCGAAAATCCACCACAACGCAATGCCCACCCCCAACCTCCTTTTATCACAACATTTTCAATTCGAGTCCAAATGGGCTCATTTTTTGCACATACCTTCTTCTATATCTAATGCCTCAATATACCGAAGATCAGCTTCGTCAGGCTCTCGAGGACATCTCAAACGGCAAGAGTCAAAAGAGAGCCTCATTGGAGTATGGGATACCACGATCAACCCTCCAACTACGTCTCCAAGGTGGTCAGACTAGGAAAGTGGCTTTTGCTGACTGGCAGAGGCTGTCTCCTGACCAGGAGAGTAAGCTGGCACAATGGGTTCGCATTCAGGCTTCGCTGGGCCTCGCACCAACGCACCAACAGGTGAAGGAATTCGCAGAGCGAGTTCTGGCTGCTGCTGGGGATACCAAACCATTAGGAAAAGGCTGGATCTATGCCTTCGTGAGAAGGAACCCTATCATTAAGGTTCAGAGAAGTCGTTCCATCGATTCTAGACGCGTTAATGGGGCATCTACTGAGGTCATTAGGAACTGGTTTAAGTTCCTTGCTATCCCTGAGATCAAGGACATCAAACCAGCCAACAGATATAATATGGATGAGACTGGCATCCTCGAGGGTCAGGGAGCTAATGGGTTAGTGCTGGGCATGGCTGAGACGACGTCTGTTCGCAAGAAACAACCTGGGTCGAGGGCATGGGTCTCTATCATTGAGTGTATCTCAGCCTTGGGTAGGGCACTTCGTCCTCTTATCATTTTCAAGGGAAGACGGTCCAACAACAGTGGTTTCCATTACATCTGGTTCCATACGATGGGTGGGAGTTTACAGCAACAGATAATGGCTGGACTACAGACTTAACTGCCATTGAATGGTTAGAGAAGGTGTTTATCCCACAGACTATGCCCGAGGCTGAGGGCGAGGCTCGACTGTTGATTGTGGATGGGCATGGGTCATACGACGACAGACTTCATGTGGAATTGCTATATTAACAATATCCATTTACTGTTCTTACCACACTCCTCTCATGTCCTCCAGCCACTTGACCAGTCTGTCTTCAGCCCTGTTAAGTCAGCCTATCGGAAGGAGCTCGGTTACTTGTCTCAATGGAACGACTCTACCATTATAGGTAAAAGGAACTTCCTGGACTGTTACCAGAAGGCTCGACTTGCTGGTCTATCAGTCTCGAACATCAGAAGTGGTTGGAAGTGGACTGGTCTACACCCTGTAGCGATGGTTAAGCCCCTGATGAACCCTATGGTATTACCTGAGCCTTCTGCTAAGCACCACACCCAAACCAACCAGTCGGGGCAAAAAGCGATGCCATAATGGTCAACAAACTACCCCTGTTGAGCCATGGGATTCTGCTTCCTCTGCAGTGGTCTGGTCGACACCCAGGAAGCTGGCAGAGCTCAGCGGTCAACTGCACTTATACACCCAACTCGACAATGATACCAGCACTCAACGGCTGCTGTTCAGGAAGGTGAAAAAAGGCTTCACAGAGCAGGCCTGGCAACTGGCAGCTGCCCAGCAGCAGCTGGCTCACCTGAGGGCTCAAGTTACCAACGCTGCAGTTAGGAAGAGGAAGACTGTTCAGATCGATCCCAACACGAAGTTTGCGAACATCAGGGATATCCATCGGGCTCAAATCGAAGCGGGTGAAAAGGAGGTTATTACGGCTGAATCCAGCGACTCTGAATGCCCTAGTGAGGCTGGCAGTTGTATTGTAGTGGGTGTGGTTGAGGATCAATAGTTAATAGTAATGAGGAGGTTGGGTTGTGATCCCATCGTTTTTGTGGGTGCCAGAAACAGGGGGGTGCCAGGAAGTGGGGGGTTTGACTTACTTGTAGGCGGCTTCGGTACCGGCGCGAGATCGGAGAAGGAAGCTTTCGGCGAGGCGGCCAAGGCACGCAGGGGGCTCTCGGCTTCCGATATCACGAAGTTGGGAGACGATTTCGCGGACAAGGATCAAAAGGTACAGAGGATTGTCAACGCCTGTTTGAAGGTTTAGTGTCACATGTAGTAATTTCATTCTGAGAAGCATCATGGTAGACTATGATCCGCAACTATGTAAGGTAGTCAATGTCTATAATTTGTCTCCCCTCGGTAATCATTTTCACTGCAAACCTAAAGATTACTACTAATTATTTGACCATACAACGATGACTCGCAGTTCGTGACGTTGGCATCAAACAACCTCGCATAGTTTTGATTAGAGCTGAAATCACCCTTCTAGGTTACGGCTCATATGTGTTGTCTGCCATACAGCATCATCTCGATCAATATCCAAAACGACGAATCCCTGCCGTTCCCAGAATTTGATCGCTCCTGGCAGGAATGGATGGGTATGAAGATACAACTGTTTCAGGCCCGCTTCTCTCGCTGCCTTCTCCAAAGCCGAAACTAATCGGGATGCCAATCCGCCGCGCCGCCAAGCTGGGACCACGAAAAGTCTCACGACTTCAACCACGCCGTCGGGCAGTGGAGTGAGCTGCGGAAATCGGTAATCGTAGTGTTGATATCCAACTGTCGCAATGATTTGGTTCTCTGATCGCGCGACGATAAAGGCGCCATCTGGGTGATCGAAAAATGTCTTCTGGAACGTTGCGAGATCTTGCTCAGCCTTCATGGCACGCCAGTGCTCGTCCAGATGCGGGTACATGTCCACGCGTGCTTTCTGGGTGAGTTCCAGGATTTCTGGGATGTCATCTATCGTCGCTGGCGAAATTTGGATATCCATGATGTTCTTCTGGGTGGGCTGATCTTGTCAGCTTATCGGGGCTGGTCGAATGAACGGATGCTAGAGTGGTGATCGGCGGGTTTGTCCGAAGCAATTCGTGGTCGGCGAAGTGACAATGAGGTGTTTACGTGTAGGAGAACTTGAGACAAGACATGAATACAGATCAAAGAGATCTACAAGTAGACAGGCCTTCTCTTGATATTTAAACACAGTGCTTAGTAGGTGATTAAGTTTGAGAGATTGATTAGATATAGCGAGATCGGCGTCTTCATTATCTCGGCGTGCCCCACAGAGTGTTCGCTTGACCTCAAACCACAGGATAAAAGCTGACTAATAATTGCCTCACAAGTTTGCCAAGGCGCAACCAATGTTGTTGAACTAGGTTTCCCTTGCCAGATGCTGGAGTTCTCGCAACGAGTAATTTCGCGATATTACCCATAGGACTCTTTCACAGAAGAACAGACCATATCGCTCATACGAGTGTGAACCTGGATGACTATACTGCCCACTAACTCAAAATCTATAGTCCAGTTTTGTGGCCTATTTGTGATTCACCGTTTCAGATTGTAACAACTTGGAGACAATAGAGCAGCCAATGACGCCTTCCCAAGTTCCCATAGTGCCATGATATCGCAGACTACAGGGAACAATTTTTAAAGAGCGGACCTTCTCATAATCCAAATAATCATTAAATACAAGCAATCAGTCTGGGCATATCTTCACTGCTCAGCTTCTATCCATCGTGCTCGGGGCACACCCGAGCGAACCTAGCATCAGATTCGGAAGGTTTGAGCGGAAGTTTAAACCATCCCCGAAATCAATTTTGGCTTCAAACCCGAGTTCAATCCAAATTGAGGATTGCCCTCGGTTTACGTGTTAGCTGTTGTTTCGAATGTTAGTCAGATGCGATATAATTATTTTGGCTGGTCGCGAGATGAAAAACATCCATCCAAATCAAGCACCAGCCTCTTTATTAGCAAGCTAATTGAGGCCAGTCTACAGTACATCACGAGCCAACATGGCAATTATGAGTTGACTTTCCAACATTGTGGCTATGGGAAAAGCGGATCTTGTGAATGCAATTAGCATCGTCGATGCATGTTGATCGTGCAAAGGTATAATGTACCTACATGGGTGGAATCATGTACAAATAGTTGATTGAAAAGATTCGTATCACCAAGGAGGCATGTCTGGAAACTTCAAGAACCGACAAGTCTTATGCCTTGAAATATCCCCTCCATAGCCTTTCCAACAACCTCTCCGGGTCGTAGACATCGGAAACTCTTCTCAAACGGTCGTGGTTCTCGGATCCATAGCCTCCATAGACATCCTGATACTTGCCCGCGTAGTTCATGTAAATGTACTTTGCGGCAAGGCCTCTCGCCTCTGCAAGAGTATCAATCTCATCAATCAGCTTTGCGACACTTTCCTCCACGAGGCAGTCCAATTTAGACGTCTCCCAGTGCGTGGTGACCTGAATATGAACGAGCGGGCCACCTTCAGGCGCGAGCCCGAGGGCATTGCCGCCATTCTTCTGCATCGCCTCGATGATGTTGGTTGAGATCGGCTGATACACGAGCAGAGGTGACAATGTTGTGTTTGTTTTGCCGGCGGCAGCCATAAGATCCTGGGCATGAGCCTGCCACAACGGGATGATGTCCTGAAGGAACTGGGCCGAGCCCTCTTTGAGGAAGATAGAAGTACCTGACCACGACTTGCGCATACCGTAGGGCTCTGAAAGGTTGATCGTATGAGTAGAAACGTTGGCCACTAGTGTCGTTGTCGAAACAGCCCCGGGAACGGCAATCGCGTCAGCGAAGACGGGTGGCACATCTTCTGCAACCACTGGAGGTTTAGCGTGATACATGTAGTTCGCAATGATGTCGCCATAGCCTGGAAAGTTCGCAATCACGAAGAACGTGTGTGCATCGTGGTCTGATGGTAGACCATCAACAACCAGGTCGACGAATGCCGGCACGAGATCTGAACTGGAAGCTAGAGTGTAGATGGGGTTGTAAAGCCACACATCTCCCTGCTCGAAAGCGACGAGGTCGAACCGGGTCACGACGCCAAAGTTAGAGCCTCCACCCCCACGAAGTGCCCAGTATAAGTCGGGGTTCTCAGACGTGGAGGCGTCGACAATCTCACCCGACGCCAGGACGACTTCGAAGTTGCGCACGTTGTCGCAAGCCCATCCATACTCGCCCGAGAAGAAGGATATACCGCCTCCTAGGATGAGCCCACTGACGCCAACATCATTGACCCTGCCCCCAACGACGGCGAGACCCAGTGGATCAAGCACCTGTGAGACGTTGTACCAGCGGTTTCCGGGTCCGATGGACACGGTCCGACGGTCATCTGACACCGTCACCTTGTTAATGCGTGCGAGGTCGATGGTGACACCGTCTTCGATATTCGATCCTCCTGCGAACGCCGTGTGGCCGCCGCTCTTGACTGTGAACTGTGCTTCGAGAGAAGTGAGGATTTTGATAATTTCGGAGACATCTTCCGCGCTTTCAGGCGTTGCAAAGCATGCTGGATGAACTTCAGCTTGAGGTGCTGACCAGTAGTTGTTGGAAATGGCGTACTGCGTCGAATTGGGATATGACACCTTTCCCGGTAATCGATCAGAGAGAACCATGCACTAAAAGTTGTTTAACATTAGCTTGGTTTCCCCCGATTGATTTTTCTGGAAAGCCTACATACTGCGTCGTCAGATCTCATGCGCAAGTTAAGAAGTTCGGCCGTAACGCCTAGCTGCATCGCAGCAATAGACACTGGTCCGGCGAGTGAGGTTCTCATCTCGTCCGAAAGATGCCCTCAAGAGCGTTGGGATTACGGAAAGGCGTCTTGGTCCAAACGCGGTCTGCTATCCTTGTACAATAGGAAACTAAACTTTTCCACTCCTACGAGGTCACTCTCCATCTATATGGCTCACTGGAAAGAAAAGTCGTTGTGTCTGAGATTAGCGAAGTAGCGCGTGGTCAACAAACATTCCAATGGACTCCGCCAAGCCCGCCAGCGACAGAAGGACGTCAACGGTTCCATAACCGCGTCGATGATTGGTGTAGCCATTGAAGCTTAACACATTTCGCCCGCGACCAACGCAGCAGTTCACAAGACTAACGATTTAGGGCTGGTGCTGATGGTTCCGGTCTTGGGTTGCATTCGCGTGGCGCGGGTTGGAGTAGCTCCGGCACGCGCCTCTGCCGGGGTTAATGGTCGAGTCCCAGGGGTTTGGCAAAGAGCAAACATCGGAAATCGTACCATAACCAACGGTTGGAGCCCTGAAGCGTTCATCTCGGATAGATGTCATCCGGCGCAAATAATTACACTCTGTGGGTGGCATTTAGTCAGGTGGGCGGAGCAGCATATGCTGTGCCGTTGGTCCGCGTTGTCAACCATTTAACAGGGCAGGCTTTAAACGATAGCACGTCTGCCATGAGTCTTTGAAGATGTTTGCACTTGAGTTTTGACAAGATTCCGTGCAGCGCAATTCAGTCTCATTTTTAGTCGGGTTTCCCGTGCGTGGATCGCCTCGGTTGGTTGGGAGCGTGCGATTTGATCTGACTGGCGACGAAATCGAAACAGCAAACCGACTGACCAACGAACAAACGAGCAAATATGTGAACGATTTAACAATTGAGCAGACAACCATGCAAACACTGGGCATGGGAGATTGCAACCCCTGCATTGGGCACTGCGATTTACATCCTCCAAGTTACGGATTGGACGCGGACCGTTGTGGTTGCTCAAGCGTCAATTTAGTCTTAGGCGGACCGCGCATTCACTACATCTTCTGAGAACTGACTTGTGATGTAAGACCTTGGTGAAAAACGACTTACTCTCTAATAGATAGTCTGAATTTGTGCGTAATGTGCCATTTTAGGACTCAATCACTGTCGTTGGAGTAGCTCCAGGCGCCAATAGCACTTTGATGATATCTTAAGGCCTTCGGGCCACATATTGGAAAGGCTTAGGAGACGGATGGCGCGAAAACAGGTAGGCAGCAAGTCTGACTTGACCCACGAAGAATCCAAACCTTTTTCTGCCACAGTAAAGAATTCGCGATCCCAAAATCCGACAACCATACATATGAGCACTTTCTACTAGAAATACTTGGACTTTTTAAGATGCCGGCAGCTGAAAAATAGAACAATTGTCAGGACCCAGCATCATAACGTTGACTAAGGTGCATAAAGAGGACAATTATCATGTCTTTGCGGGGGCCGGAAGAGGCTCTGAAGATAAGTATGGAGTTTCTTAATAGCTGTAGCCGAAGTATCAAGTGTAGTCAAATACTCTCGATAAAGAAAAGAATTGCCTGGATTCTCTCTCTTCTCGTTGGCCTTGACATCGTTTCCTTGATCATCGCTTAGATGTACCAGCAATTTTAGTCTTGAAACAACCCCGCGGGTTGCCACGTCGTTTAGATCAGACGACAGCGGGTCCCCGCTGTACGGCATTGATAGCCTGCCGCTTGCTTTACCTCAAACTTAAGCATAGAAGATCTTATTGGGAACGCTGATTATAGCGCACGTCCTATAGGGAGAGTAAGGGAGGCCCCGATGAACAGTCTTTTCACAGCCCGCAGGCTTTCATCAGGTTTTGCAACCGAGTTGCAGCTTTAGCACCTTGCGTCATGGTCATCGTGTGGCCAAGCCGCTCGGAGAGTCGATAATTGCCGACGCCAGCAGTTCTTATTCACCTAGTTGTTTTCGATAGACTTTGAGAAAAACTTAACTCGGCAAGCGTGTCACATGTATGGTGGGCAACGTAATGGTCAAAAATTGGGTTTTTTGTATACCGGTGCAAGTAGTGCAATCAAGCCTCTACTGCGCTCTCCAGCTGGCTCAACAAGCCAAGTATGTTCGTTCCTCTAAAGTAGGTAGTATGATACAAAGAAGTGTCCGACACGTGATGGTCTATGTACAACAACGCCGCTGCTCAACTCCACAAATGCTGTGATGCTCTTGATTTATGCGCGAACGAAACGCGACTTGGTGGACCAACCCCAGGACTCAACGTCACGCTTGCTCATGGCGGCAACGCTCTCGGCGTAGTCGCCGGTGCCGTGGGAGGGGTCAGCGTCGGTGGCCGTGCAAGTAGGGCCGGAGTTGTAGGTGCCGAGGGCGCCGTTGACGGAAGAGAACTTCTGCTTCTCCTTGGTGGTGGCGAGCATGTTGGTGGCAGCCTCAGTGGTCCAGCCGTTGATGAAGTCGCCGTGGGAGCACCAAGCAGGGCCGCAGGCGAGCTTGAATGGCGCGGTGCCGCTCCAGCCGTTGGGCAGAACCTTGCGGAGGTCGTAGCGGATGGAGAAGCGGAGCTGAGGCATAGACTTCATGCCGGAGGGGCAGCTGCCACCGCGCTTGGTCTTGTAGGCGGTCTCGAGGGTCTCGGTGTTGACGCACTGGGGGAAGTAGAGGAGCTGCTGGAGGTGGGTGCCGCAGGTGGAGGAGGGGAAACCGTTGGCATCGGTGCTGCCGCCGCCGCCGTTCTCGCAGGCCCACGAGGACTGGGCGTCGGCGATCATGTCGCCCTCGGTGGTGGCGGTGGCCTTGCCGGCAACCATCTGGAGGTTCTGGGGGATAGCGACCTCGGCCTCAGTCTCGCCAAGGTTGTAGTAGGCGCTGAAGCGCGAGAGAGGCATGGGCTCGTAGGTCTTGCCGCCGTCGGTGGTGTAGAGCGGCGTGGGGATCCAGTAGACGGACAAGTCGTTGGGGTTCTCGGCGTTGGTGCAGCCCTTTTGGAGCTCGGCGCTGGTCTTGGTGTTGATGGTGACGGCGTCGGAGCCGAAGAAGGAGTGCAAGTGAGACTTGTCGTACTGGCCGGGGTAGACAATGGGATCGATGTTCTTGGTCATGAACGGGGAGGCAACGTTGACCTGGGTGTAGGCCTGGGCCAGGCCGGCGAGGAGGCCGGTAGCGAAAAGAAGGGAAGACATCCTGTGTCTGTAAAACGAACGAAGAAGTTAAAAAAGTGAGTAAAAGGTAGGGAAATAAGGAGG
Source organism: Colletotrichum scovillei (assembly GCF_011075155.1). Lineage (NCBI taxonomy): Eukaryota > Fungi > Ascomycota > Sordariomycetes > Glomerellales > Glomerellaceae > Colletotrichum > Colletotrichum scovillei. The sequence goes on from NW_023336269.1 coordinate 761,129, forward strand.
GAATGCGACAAGGAACGAAACGTTGGAGAGCAAGAGAATGACCGAACAGGAAGCCATATGAGACGAAAGCCCTTCCAACTTCTTATAAAGTATTCTCAGCTCAACTCTCAATACTGGACCATGGCCCATCGCTGTGCCTTGTCGTCCAGAAAGGGATACTCGACGTAATCAAGCCCCTTCTAAATTTCCGACCAAGTTTCACGCCATCGCCTTTGGCAGCGGCATGCAGCCGAAAAGGGAACCACGTTCGTGGGGCATCCCGTTTTGTCCAAAGTGAATTAACTTGGCAGAGCCGCACGATGCCTGCCATGGATTAGTTTCCAAAAGTTGATTGGACATGGACCACACTCAAGTTTACTAGCGTCTGTGTTATTCCATTGTTATCCGCTTTTTCGTCCGATGCGACGATGAGAACAGTCCGGGAGATCAGCCCATTCGTAAATTCCCAGCAACAATAGCCGGGGACTCTTCTATTTTCCACCACGATCTATGACTTCTGCACCTTCTGTTGGTCGCACACACTCAAATATCAAGCTTATTGTTCATCCAGATCATAGTACTCCGTACGGTATCCCACGCTTGAACATTTTGAATGCGTTGTGTCTGAACGTACGACTGTTTCCCACTAACAATCCTCTATCTGAGAAGTTGGCAACCTTATCAGCAACTCTAACCCCCTGGCTCGTATCAACAGGGATGGCTGAGCAGAGGCTCACATTTACAACGTGGTCCACCCACCGGAGATCTCAAGTCATGCAGTAAGCAGCAGACCCGTCAGGACTAGAATGTCTGCTATTCCCCAGTCGTTCTTAAGATCAACATTACAGAGGCTAGATCCCCAAATCTTAAATGGTGAATTGACCACTGGCTGTATCAGAGATACAAACAATCAGGCGTGCGTTTGATCTTGACACCACGAAGCTGATGTTGATGAGGTCGGCACTCTTGGACAGCATTGGACATGTATTTTGAGAAAGCGGTGGACGTGACTTCGATGACACCCTCCCACAGGCAAAGTCAAGGTGTTCCTTCGTATTCCGGCTGGGACCTTCACCTGAGAACCCAGTTTACCGAATCCGACAATCGGCGGAAAGGGATTTGCAGACGGGTCATGATCGTTCAGGGGCTCGTGTTCTTTTTTTTTTTCTTAACCTTAGGTAAGCGGTATCTGGCTCCCGGGTAAGTCGGTATGTGGGCGCATCGAAGGAACGCTCTTCTAAGCGACGTCGGCTAAGATATATGAAAATTTGGTCTGACGACTGGGCAGAAAATAGACATGTCGCGTCATCGATAAGTCTTCATTCATTTCGGACCACAACGTCCTGGGAGGGGCCATCGAGAATCAATATGGACAGCTCGGTGAAGACATAGTAAAATAGGATGACTTTCCCGAACTTCGGGGCCGGGCAATCGGCACAGAAGAAAAGTTTGGACTCTTGGATGGGGTTGCTAGGGGGTGCTTGTCTGTCAACAAGTGGGGATAATGCGACTTGTAGGCATAGACCATCTAGTTGGGTAGGCCATCCCCCTTTTTACACGACAATTCTCGGCGGCTATCCGTTCAGTCAGGTCTGAAAGAATCCAGAATCTTTAAGAAGCGAGGAGTAAGCTTGCCTAAACGCCAACCGCAAGCCCCTTTAATTATTGGACTCGATGTTCAATCCCTGTCTGCACATGGGTCTTGCGGACGCTTTCCTTTTTGCGGATAGCCACCACCCTACACTCGTTGGCCTGCATTATCGCCCGTTTCAAAACTTTTGCATCCCTGAAACAGGATGCCTTGTCGCGACCATGTTATTCAAGAAACGTAAATCGATTCTGTCATGAACCAAATTTTTGCCACTCTCCTCATGTTACCAAGTACGATCACCGTAAAGAGTGTTAAGGAAGATTGCCTCCCGTCAGGGAAAACAACAAGTAGCCGATGACGGCATTCGCGTCCAAGGCCTCCCGCGGGTCTATAGAGATACTGCGACGGAGATTGAATCAACAAAGAAAAGCAGTAACTCAACACGCTTAGGTGCAGCGAGAACACATGACTCAGCAATACAGATCTTGTACGATGTACTGCGTTCTCACTGAAAGTCATACGCGGTCAGTTACGTTGAGTGGGGGCCATCGAATGAATAATGATTTTGACTCTCTACTCTTTAGTCCAAGAAACCAGAGGGTGCCTCGACATGTAATTAGATATGCTGTAGGGAAATTGGAACATCCGACGACCGTGCTCAAAGTAAACAGTTTTCTGAAAAGCCCACCTGATGATTGCGGAATAGAGAGCAAGCCAGGAGGACACTTGAATGATGTGTAGAATATCCATTGAACACCCGCAGTAGCAAGTAACTTCCGAGTTACTGGACTTTGCATGCAGCATCGCCAGCGACGCCCTGTACCCAGTGCACATACTTGTAAGCCTGCTGAGACCGCCTGCAAGGCGGAGCCGCCTGCTCAGGAGGGCATCCATCGACAAGGATACACGTCGGAGGAGGACCATTATATTTTCAAGTCAACTCCGTAAGCGTGGGGAGAAGAAACGTTCACGAGACCCGACAGAGACTATCACTGGGGCATATGGGCCTTCGCATCCCTTAATCAAATCCGAGTCAGGGGCGTTACAGTCTCTGTACAGATATCTGTACAGGAGATTACTTCAGGGATTTGGTCTCTTTGATCGGTACAACCTACACCAAGCTTACTGAATGTCCTCTCAATTTATCAATGTAGCAAGTGATAGCGAGTCTCGGTTGTCCATGGGAGATGATCCCAAAGTTATCTCTTACTCGGGAGAGAAATACATGATACTAAATTTCCAGCCTGATCAGGCTGGCACCATCATGGTGATGCTTGGCCAACCGAGGGCGCAGAATGAAAATAGATGACTCGCTGTACGACCCATCTCATCTCATTCCTTGCTCAGAATCCGGTTGCACGATCTTTGGGCGCGATTTGACCGGTGTGTGCAGACACCGTCACACAGCTCATGCGACTAGTTGAAGCTGTGCTAAGCTTTGAGATATGTCTGTTTCCCGTCTGCCTCAGTGGACGCCTCCTCAGCCACTGTACTACCGCCGCAGGGTCAGTCACGCCACGAACTTACCCCTGGGATGGTATCATCGAATGAGGAAGCGTCAAAGACAGTCTTGCGGCAATCAATGACGAGACCTGTCTCTCAAAATCCCAGCTGAATAGCCGGCGTGGCCCGGCAAGGCTTCGTTTGGCGCCTCAGAAGGCACGCTGTACAACGCTCGAAAAACAAGACTTCAATACGGTAGGGATACATATGTAGCGTTCGGTCCGAGTTCACGTGGAATGTTTGTAGAACGCTCTGCCAAGGGATTGTTGTGAAATACCACGGGGTCGGCACAAGATTGATTCCCAGGGCTCCCAGGGGAGTTTCTGCATTCCACGCCCGCAAATGCCGGATAATCTTAGACATTACGGCGCCAATATTGCCGACATCATCCGGCAATACCACGCTAACCCTTTCCTCACGGGACTCAAGGTGGCGCATCCGAGTAAGACAATGTCTTATCCAGGAAAACGGCACAAGTGCGGAGAGCGCGGTGAGTTCCAGACCGCGATTAACAGTAATGACCCAGTTCTACGGCCCGAGGCCGCGTCGACACATAGCTGGATATGTCGGATTGTGACTCGGCATACGCTCTTTTGAGAACGAATGTCCGGCTGAACATGACGAGTCTTTCTGAATTTGAAGTTGCTGTAGACTCCGTTCAAATTGGGATGTGCAGTTGAGAAAATGGTATTTCCGGTGCTTTAGGCTTTGTTCAAGGGAATTAAGGTGGTTAAGGTTCGTTTCCGAGAAACATCGCACTCCATTCTGAGCCCTTCGTGCAACAATAACACGAATCGCCTCTCTTTACGCGACTGAATTCTGATGTTTCTTGGTGCCAACCAGCATAGTCCGAGCCAAGCCAAGGACTTTCCTGGCCAACTATCCCTCTTCACCCTTTGCAAGGAGAGGTAGGGCTAGATCATGATGATCGGGAGCTAACGTCCGCAGGTAGACCCTCGCACAACAGGACAGAGGCGAAGCATCGCCTACTACTAGGCTCAGATGAGGCATGAAGAGGACATTGCTGCATTCTTCGAGGTGGTTCCGTTTTTCAGGGGCGACTATGGCATCGAAAAGCTTCAGAGAGCATTCTCAGTCTTCTATTTCCAGACAATGTCAACACGATGGCAAACGAAATCCGAGATAAAAAGACGGCAATATTGCCTCCTCAGACGTCTTTCTTTTCACTCTCATCATCACGATAATCACGACATTCTTTCCTTGCCCTTGGGCCACATTCATTCTTTCAGTTTGACCTCATTTCTCTCGCTAACCGCCAGAGGTCTAGTCACTCTTTAGTAATCACTCTTGTCACTCTCTTCGCAATGGCGCTCCGCTCTATCGCGGCCGTTGCCATCTTGGCCCAGGGATCTGCGGCTCAGGTTCTCGGACTCCCGATTCCCACTCTTCCCATTAACGTCGGTCTCACCACAACAATTGCAGGCGTGGGCGTCGGCGCCAATGTTGGCAACACTGTCAGTGTCAGCATCGGCCTCGGTGGTGTTGCCACCGTTGTTGCTGGCGTTGGATCCACGATCGCCGCCTCTGTTGGTGCCGCCGGAGCCACTGTCACTGCTGGTGTCAACTCAGGAGGCGTTGCAGCCTCAGTCGGTGCTGGCGGCCTCCCGGTCACCGTCGGAGCCGGAACTAACGGAGTCGGTGTCGGTATTGGGGGTGTTGCCACTGTCGGCATCGGTGGTGGTGGCGTCAGCGTTGCTCTCCCCGTCGGAACCCTCGTTCTCAACCCCGTGCCCGTTGTCTCAACCCTTCCCGGAGGAGGTGTCACGACTGTTTTCCCGTCTACAACAGTCAGCTCTGTTGCCTCAAGCGTCACCTCAACTGTGGCCGTAGCCACCTCATCCTCAACGGCCGCAGGTAGCACAGGTGCTTCCACTGTCTCCTCCGCCACCACCGGAGTCACCAGCGTGCCCTCCGTCTCCACCAGCGTTGGATCTGCTACGACCTCTGTTGGCACCACCAGCGTCGCCTCTTCCTTCACCTCGACTGTCCTCTCTACCTCCAGCTTCGTCAGCGGCAGCAGCACCATCGTGACTACCCTCTCAAGCGTCACCTCGGGCGTCACCAGTGTCCCCTCGGTCACCACGAGCATCGGATCAGGCACCTCTTCTGTCATCACCACCAGCGTTCCTTCTTCCTTCACATCCACAATCTTGTCCACATCGAGCTTCACCAGCGATGGCAGCACCTTTGTCACAACCATCAGCTCTACGTCCGAGGGCGTCACCAGCGTTCCCACCACGTCCACCATTGACACGCAATCCTCTTCCTTCAGCTCTACCTCCACCTCCACCTCCAGTGCTGCCGCGTCTTCCAGCGCGTCTGTCAACCCTCTGACCGTCGGTGATGCGAGCTACTTGGGCTGCTTCCGCTCTCCCACAAGCTTCCCGACCTTTGTTCTCACTCAGTCTGCTGCGTCCATGACCATCGAGCGCTGCGTTGCTGCTTGCCCGTCCAGCAAGTACGTCGGTCTCTTCGCCAATGATTGCTTCTGTGGCTCAACTGTGGACTCTGTCAACGAGATCTCCGTTCCTGATGACCAGTGCAACATTCCCTGCGGTGGCAACAGCGCTGAGCGTTGCGGTGGCCAGGTCGGACTGACCAGACGTCAACTCATTGGCCTCAACGTCCGCTTCACCATCTACATCCGTCTCGGACTGGCTGGTGGAACCACCGCGTCTGCGACTGTTACTACTTCTTTCACAACCACGACTACTGGAACCGTCACTTCTTGCCCTCCTGGAGTCTTGACTTGTGCCATCGGATCTCTCACCACCGGCGTTACCACCGTCACAACCACCTACTGCCCTACCGAGACTCCCGCGCCCAACCCCTGCAGCAACGGACAGTGCTACGGCCAGCCCTGCTACGGCGACGACTGCTACAAGAAGCTCGTTTGCTACGGTGACTACGTCAGCTTCGACTACCCCTGCTACGGTGATGAGTGCCGCCGTCGCCTTGTGTGCGTGGACGGACTCTGCCACCCGGAGACTTGCAGCGGATACGACTGCGGCCGCAAGATCATCTGCAAGAGTGGACTTTGCGGATACTCTCAGTGCCAGGGAGACGAGTGCATCAAGGAGAAGATCACCTGCTACGGCAACGCCTGCAAGATCGAGACCTGCTCAGGAGACGAGTGCTACAAGAAGTACGTCTGCACTGGCGACATGTGCGAGCACGAGACCTGCCCGTACACCGACGTCAACAAGAAGTACGAGTGCACCGACGACAAGTGCAAGGTCGTCACGCCTTGCAACGGTAACTGCCCCAAGCCCCAGCCGCCGAGCACCCTTCCGTACCCCACCGGCACCGCCCCGGCCATGCCTCCCGCCAGCCCTCCGGCCAACCCCCCGGCTGTGCCTACTGCTACTCCCCCTGTCGGACAGCCTCCTTTGAACCCTACCGTGCCGGTCTCGCCTCCCGTCAACTCTGCTCTGCCCCCTGTTGGTGCACCTCCTTCAGGAGCGCCTCCTTCCGGCCCTGCAGTTACGCCCCCGGCCGGCCAGCCTCCTTTGAACCCTTCCGTGTCGGTCTCGCCTCCCGTCAACTCTGCTCAGCCCCCTGCTGGTCAGCCCCCTGCCAACCCTCCCGCAGGCCAGCCCTCCGTCAACCCCACGGCACCCGGCGGTGGTGTTCCCACAGGAGGCGCCAAGCCCCCTGTTGTTACCGTTGCCGGTTCCAGCAGATCTTCTGTTCCATTCAGCTTCGTCGGCATGGCTCTGTGCGCGGTTGCTGGAGTCGTCTTCCTGTTGTAAGAGAATCCGGTGATCAAAAGACTCTATTTCTCATGTACTGGCTCTTCGAATCGAGGGGCTTGCTTATTCACTTCTTTCAACGGGCTCTACATATGGGTTGCGTATCTTACAACATTGGGTTCATGGTTGACTTCAGGTCTAGCTAGGATGGTGGTCGTTTCCAGACGGCCGTAGTAATTGTTCTTGGTCTATTCCACTGCTTTAAGTTCGGGTGTTCGTTGTGAATCTAGATTAATCGGGGATCTAATGACTGGAGACATGATGAAATTCAACGCATTCTGCAAACCATTTGCGTACACTGTTCCTAAGACTCCTGATATATCTGATCATCATCCTCTGTAATTGGCCATGGCGATACCTGCAATACCTAAAAGTACTCAATTTTGAGCTCCTCGTCCTAGAGCCCGTATCTTCGCGCCCCAAAGCCAAAGAAAGATGGGGCATGGCAGTCCAACTCCTATAAATACGAATGCCAGCAGACTATTGCCCCAGCCATATCCGAGCCTGGTGAATAGTTGCGGGGCGAAGATGGGGAAAGCGAAACCAAACACGTTGGACAGCATACGTGCTGCCGCGCTTGCCGATGCAGCGTGTTTGAACTCGTCAATCAGGTAAGCGTTTATTGCAGACCCCGTGATGAACGTTCCGCAAGTAAAGATAGCGGCGCCGACATCCACGAATGACCAATGCATGCCCCTCTCTGCCGCCCATCCATACCAGAATAAACCAACGGGGAGGAGAATGACTCCAATGATGAGGTAGGGCACTCGAAATTCTGGGGTTGTCTCGCCATTGGATCGGTCTTGGAGGCGTCGGAACATGTAGTCCATGAGTGGACCTCCAGCCTGCGAAGAAACTGTGATCCCAATGGCTAGAGCAATGTAGTTGAACGTGCTTTGGGTCTCCGATTGGCCGTATCTGTCCATCCACAGGCTGGCAAATGACGAGAGAACGAGAACGTAAAGACCGAAACTAATTGCCCAGATCCATGATATCATCAGGATGATCGGTCGGTGAGTAAGAATTTCGATCGGTCTTAGAAGATGGATTGATAATTCCTTGAAAAGCCCCCTTTGAACGACTCCGTTCCATGGAGGAGCGAAGCGACTGCGGCCGCTCGAGGACTGGCTTTCAACTTTGCGCTGAAGCAATATCGGCGTGTAGGTCTCGTCAACCAAAAAGTATGCGACCAATGTAATCCCCCCTGAGAACATGGACAATATCCAGAATAGCCAAGGCCATTCGATATGATCCGACACAAGCCCGCCGACGATGGGGCCGAGCGCTGGGCCAAAGTATGGGATGAACGATGCGATCGCAAGAGATTTACCACGGTCTTTGGCCCGGTACATGTCAGCCATGATGGGACCTGTCAACTATCGACCATCGTCAGTTAATACCTATGTAGGAATTAGTGAAAATGCAATAGGGGTTCAAATACCACTACACCAGCACTGGCTCCGCAACCGGATAGGAACCTTCCGGCAATCATCAACGGCGCACTCTTTCCGACGGGACAGAGTGCATTCCAAAGCTGATAGAAGCAACACGAACCAATCCAGACAGGCTTTCTCCCATACATCTCAGACAAAGCTGCGATCAGGAAAGGGGCAAATGCTTGGCCCAAAACGAATAGCGAGAAAGTAGTTTGTGTTGTGGTAGCACTTATACCAAGATCTCGAGATATTTGTGGTAGAGCGGACGCCATCATGCTGGTTGACATGAGAGTGATCAACTGCCCAGTTGAAATCAGTACCGCAATTGTAAGCTTGCGATGCGTCGGCCAGTTGTATGGATCATGGGGGTCTTCTAGGCTGTCCCAAGTCGCCTTTTCCCTCGGAATAGGGTTAGTGAGGAACTTGGAGTCGCAAGAATCATAGCCATATGCTTACTCCATACTTCTCGTACAGCTCTCGCAATACTGGTCGACACGAGTTTGGTCCTGATATCGCTTCGGTATTATGGTTCATGTCGTTATTTCTTACCGTGTTCTGGGACATTCTCCCCGTAAGTCCAGCGTGCTTCTCGACATCTGTGAGACTCATGTTCCGAGACTGAGTTCTCTTAATTTTGACAGAGGAAGTTTCGCAATGAAGTCAGTGTCCTGATCTTGAAAACTGCGGCTGGGTGACGTTTTTTAAACCGTGATGATGACTCCTACTGACCTCGTCTAGTCGATTGCCGACTATTACTCGGCTCCGAGGCCCAGGAGTCGGAATCTGGTAAAGCAGTCCCTGCAGTGCCTAGCTGAATGCAGTATTACGAACTGCAGAGCACGAATCCTTCGGAACTTTTGAGGGACACGTGCGACGAATCACACCTCAAGGGAGATATCATTCAACAAAGTTGACTCCGGTTTTGAGTCAACGTCAAATCATCAATCACCTAGGTGAGTTGACAAGCGCCTCTTCTGCTCTCGGTATTTTCGTAGGTGTTGAATTCGTTTGAGCTCATCCGGCGAATTGTCCTAACGCTTGGGTTTTACACTTGGTAGAGCAAAAGCGAATATACCTAAGTTTGCCAAGGGGGTGGGGAGTGGTCTCTGAGGATGCGATACGTACATTCATGTACACATGCAGTGAAGTGTCCCAAGTGCACTTCTCATCGCGTCATGAGCAGCGAGCATCCTCCAAGGCATCTTCCATAAAATGGAGGATAACAACACGACTGGCCTGTACCTGGAATCTATCACAATGCCGGAATTCAATCTATCATGTCCGTAATTTGATCTTCGTCCCTTGACAAATGGATGTGCAATATATTGCAATCACGGTAGGTGACAAGCAATGATTGATATTCGTGACGAACGTGGAACAAACATTCTTTCTAGTCGTGCTGAGCGCCTGGTAAGATGATGTAGACCGTTGGAGCATCCAGCTTCAACTCCAATCTCCGACCCCACCCCTCTTTGGTCAACTTGTCTAACCGTGCAGGATGATCAATACTTGGGTCCGCAATGTCTTCAGCAACCATTGCGGTGCCTACTACCTGAAGCTTTGCGCCACAGTCCGTGTAGCTGGGCTTACGTCCCCAAAATGTGGAAACCTCTGTTGGTCTAACGAGCAATGCCGTTTTGGTGCCCTGGACCCAGAAAATAAGATCCCCCCCTGCTGCTTGGCCCGAAGCAACCCCCATCTTCCATGATGTCGGATTGTTTATTGAATTGCCAGTGTAGAGCTGATACAACAGAGCCTCTGCTGTATTTTTCGTTCTGAAAGTAGTTTCGAGGTAGATGGAATCCTCACTCGACCCAAGTCTTGACTTCTCCTTTGTTGGCCATGTCAGACATTCCCCTAGTATAGTTCCTTCCATGTACCTGTCATGGTAACTCCATGAGACGGTACTTTTATGATTGAAACAAAGTTTTGATACTTCCGCTTCTGTCTTTCTCAAGATGGCCCTTAAAAGGTCGATGCTTTGCGCAAAGGCAGAGCCAAGATTATGTCGGTAGTTGTCTTGCACTCTGGAAGACCATTCATCAACTTCGCTCAGTTTACCGACGATATCTTTTGCCGAAGGCCCAACAGACTGGATACAACCAATCAAAGACCCCATTATGCGGAAGATTCCGGGTTCATCTTCATTTGTGTCGAATGAAACTACGCCTCCTGTGGTATATGGCCGTATCACTTCTTGAAGTGGTGTGCTCTGCACTCCCATCAGAAGGAATTTCACCAACGTTCCGTATTCGATAATGTCATCCTCTTTTCCTTCCTGAAACATTTGATGGCTGTTCATGAACTCCATAGTGTCTTTCCAGATCTGGAACAGTGATTTGTTGTAATCGATTTTCGGAAAGCCGTGGCCATCCACCGCAAGGCCGATCAACCCATAGATCTTGTCCCTGGGGTCCTTGCAGAGGGCGTGTTTGTGCTGGGAGAGGAGTTTCTTGAGTCTATGAGAGCCTTGAAATCTCTTATCAATTTCCTCATCCAACAGCATAGGTCCTTGCAAAGGAATCTTATGCAGCGTCATCGTCGTGATAAAGTCATTCCAGTACATGGCTGTAGTACCGAAACATACGCGTCTATTCTGGGCAAGCCCAATCTCTTGAATAATCCAGACTCTCTTCCAGTACTCGTCCTTTGCCAACTGAAGCATCATCTTGCGCTGAAGAATCAGACTCGCTGAATCATTTTCACCACGTGGGTGGGAGGTGGTGAAAGAGCGCAAGGGGGCGTCTCGAAAAACGTCGTCAGGCGTCACGCTCGAGACAAGAGGGCTCGTATTTCCACCGTGTGCCGAATAAGCGCTTCCGAGCCAGATCACGACCGTGTCTGCTCTGAAGTATATGTGACTCATGATGGAGACCTGTCTATTGCGCTCCTGTATGTTTAATTGGTTGATACAGATTGCGTCAACCCACAGAAGGCCAACTTCTCCTTGATTTCGGAGATAGAAGAGGGCATCGTGGAGATTCTTGCCCACGGAGAAGGGACGGCCGTTTAGGGCGATTGACTGTGTAACAGCCTCCTCGCCCCATCTGTACGACAAGGCATCATAGGTTGGCCTTGCGCCGAATGCAATGTGCACCAAGTCGCAGCTGATAAGATCCATATCATCGCTTGCAGGGTTGATCCTCAAAAATCTGGTGCAATCGATTCCTTCGTCCAAGGGCTGATACTGGAATGCTTCAGTCTCATCCAGTGGTCTGAATCCAGAACGACGCTTCGACTCGTTGGCTGACATTGCAGATGGAATGTCCGTGACAACTTCTTAGGTCTTCTCAAAACTAGGTACGAAGGTCTATGTGGAGAGGTCATGCGTGGTGACTGAACAAGATTAAGTGAGAACTGTTGGTATTGAAGAGATATCTCTCCAGCTGATTTAAACTACTTAACGAGAAAACGCAATCAGCATGAGTGTCCCTTGTGGAATCAATGAGTAGATCTTGCATTACCCCTCAATTTGGCATCGCCTCATGGAAGCCTTACATTAGGCAGCAGGGCGCTTGATGACGAACTTCGATTGGTGTGGAAGCTCGACCTGCATGAAGGCAACCAACGGCCATTAAATAACACAGCTGGCTATCTGAGACTAAAGCGCGACAGTATTTCATTGGTTTACATAGCCAATCAAGTCTCGATCGAAAATGCTGAACATTCATGTTCTTCGAGATTGACTAGAGAAATGGTTTTGTAGAACAGGTTACACATTCTGCAAGGCTACAACCTGTCGATGACACAAAACCTCCAGGCTCTGGATGTCTAAATTATCTCACGGTACTCATTTAATGTATGCCTGAATGTACATGTATTGTTCATACGGTATTAGGGTTAAGGCTGGGCCATCTTCCTTTCTTGACGTCCTCTTGATAGTCTAAAGAATCGTCAGTCTGCTTCTCGAAGATAAGGTGCTTGAGAATGCCATATACGGATACGTAGCCGAGACTTGAGTTCGAATGATAACCTGATGCTAATAGAGTTATCTTAACACCTATCATGGTCCCTGAGTCAGGCGACTGTCAGTATCTGTCTCAATTCGACCTTCCCCATACATGTGCGGTTTTCAAACTCAAAATAAATGAAAGTAGTCCAGGGGGTCCCATGCAGAGAATCAAGTGATTTGGAGGTGAAATCAAAAAGAAATCCCAGATCACTAGAAAATGATGACGTTGGGATGCCATATGCTATACAAAAGCAGGAGACTTGACTGGCATGAATTTCCATGGCTGGAAGCTTCATGGTTCGAAGTAGCCGATATAGCTTTAAGGCGTCAGAAACCCTCATGAGTCGAATCTCTCGGGATTAAAGTGCGGTTGAAGGTGGTTCCTGGGCTCAATCCTAGGCTGACTCGTGTACATCCAGACAAGCTTCAATCTTCAACCTCAGGGTTCTTAAATCCTACGGCCCTTGCTTATCTGACAGCAATTTCGGACCCCGGATCCATCGTCTAATCAAGTTAGCTCTGATAACGAGGTTAGGCAACTCCCCGTCCAAGCACTTCATTCCAACGACGACTTGCCAAGAGGCCAGAAATATCGAAACTATGGGGTTCCTTTTGTTCTTTTCTTGTAGCTGACTACATCTCACCAGACACAATGGTAGTCCAACAAAAGACAAAACCTTGGATTCTCTACGCTGTGCCCCCACGGGAGGGGCACATGCGACCAGCGCTCCAAATCACCAAATACCTCATCAGCAGCGGCTTCGACGTCACGATATTGGGAACAAAACGGTGGAAGCCGACGATCGAAGCAGTCGGGGCCCATTTCAGTCCCATCATCGGGCTCTGGAAAACCCTCGACGATCCATCTCGCTGGCCAGACATCGCCCACGCATCGGATCCAGCCACGAGACTTGCCGCATCTCTCGATGGGGGATTCATCTCACTGCTACCAAGCGGGCTGGAGTCAGTGCGGGTGGCGTTGGCGGGTATGAGGCGACGAGAGTCCGGCTGCCAGATCATCGTTTTGTCAGATACGTGCTTTTCCGGGACGCTGGCGTTGAAGCTGGGCACCGACCTCCCTGAACTGTTTGAAGAGGATGAGGTTCTTCGGACTATTGGGATTGGTGTCGTTCCAGTGTTCTGGACCAGCCCTGAGCGGCCACCGTGGGGATCTGGACTCCCTTTCGACGACAGCGAGGAAGGGCGGACAAGGAATGCGAAAGCGTTCAAGGAGACGTGGAACAGCTCTGCTGAAGATCGCGCGAGATGGGTTCTGGGAATGATGGGATGTCCCAAGCCCGTTGATTGCCTTTATGATGGGCTCGCGACGAGTTTGAAACATCCATTTTGGGACGCATCGACAGTCTGTCACGACACAGTCCTGCAAATGTGTCTCCCGAGTCTTGAATTTCCGTCATCCGACTGGCCAGAGAAGATCAAGTTCGCGGGCACACTCCCAATCAAACCTATTCCAACTGACCTCACATATCCGACGTGGTTCAACGACGTCCTCTCAAACAGCTCATCTCTTCATGCATCAAATCCCAATCGCAAGAAGATCGTCTTTGTAGCCCAGGGAACGGAAGTCCTGGACCATAAAGAACTAATCATCCCGACAATGAAGGCCTTGGCTACACATCCAGATGTTCTGACCGTCGCGTGTCTTTGCGTGGCCGGAGCAGCGCTCGATACCAGCACTTTTGAAAACGGAGAATTGCCCGCAAATGCTCGGGTGGTGGATTACTTCCCATACGACGCGATCTTGGCGCACGCGGACGCCTTTGTGTCGAACAGCGGGTACGGAGGGTTTCAGCATGCGGTTTCGAATGGTGTGCCGATGGTGCAAGCAGGCAACACTTTTGACAAGCCAGATATTGGGAGAAGGATCGAGTGGTCTGGCTTGGGGGTGTTTCTGGCAGAGTCACCTCCATCGGCGAGTGCCGTTGAGCAAGCAGTGACACAGGTTCTGGGTGAGGAGAAGTACAAGAGGCGAGCAGAGGAGCTCAGGAAGGAAGCCAGCGCGTATGATCCACTGCGAATGGTTGGAGAAGAGATTATGCTCCTGGCTCAGCCAACGTTGTCATCTTCAAGCTAAGCAGGTCGTATCAAGTGTAGAGATAATAGCAAGGGCAATCAGCGGCTCGGCCGTACACCCGAACGTGAGAAGAGCGCGTGTAATTATGGACCATTGCTATCATAACAGTACTTATGAGCTCCGAGGCTGGTTGAGGCCCAGCAACCGTGAGCCGTCGCTATCTACTCTTCATGGTCCATTTCCTCATCCCCACTCTCAAAATCTGCCTCATCCTAGAAGATATTAGCTGCCTGTCTACGGCTATGTCATTCAGGACCAGAAAATTCATACCCCGAGTCCCCCATCCGTGTTCTGGAGCTCCGTCATTCCGTACACAACCTCCGGCAACTCAAAGTCTTTGGGAGCGGTAATGATACCAAACTCAACCAAGCCGTCAAAGTTGCTACCCCACCAGCTGCGGCCGTAGAAACCGACAATACGCTCGTTCACTTGCGCCTCTGTTTGTAGTATCGAGTCAGTGAATTCACGGGAAACCCAGACACTAGATCACTCACCAAGAGCCGAGGTCTCGGGAACATCCTCGTAACCCGTCAAAGCACCACCAGACGAGCCGTCACTCAGATGAATCCTCATACCGCGAAGGGTATCCTCCTCCCTAGACACCTCAATCTTGACAATCTCTGCACCCTTGGGGATATTAACCTCCTCAGAGGCATGCCCCCCAAACGTATGCTCACCACCACCCCACTTCCTGATCCGCGGACCGCAGTTCACACGATCGCCGCCAGGGAAATGCACATACGCGCCGTCGAGAATGCATCCAGTCCGCACATCAACTGCCTTCGCCCGCACAACTGACCCATCGCTCTTGCGGCGTGTAAGCAGCGTCGCCCACGACCAGAACTTTTCACCCTCGCCGTCGTCGATCGACTCCTCCAGGTCCTTCGTCACGACGGATCGCTTGCGCAGAAGAACGTCCGACCCGGGAATACGGATATACGTGGTAGACGAGAAGAGACGCCAGAGGTCGCGCACCGTCTTCGTCTTGCCGTTCATACCGAGCACGTAGAGCTTCAGGCTCTCGTCGCGGGAGAAGCGGGCTTCGAGTTCCTTGAGAGTGTAGGAAATCTTCCACGCCGGGCAATCCATGGATGGGAGAAGCTCGGATTTGCCGTTGAACTCCATCCGGGCAAGGTTGGCTGCACAAGCAATCTCAACTCCGACATCATCAGTCTCAATGTTGATGAGCGAGACGGTCGGGGCGCTTGATCGCTGCGTCGCAGACAGCCTCGTATCGCCGGGCAGCCAGAAGTGGTTGAGAGACCGGAAGGACAGGGCATCCCGCAGATCCCACCTGGCATCGTTCTCCGTCTGACCGTCAACCACGACGAAACCCTCCTTATTGACCTTCTGAGAATACGCCGTTTTAACCAGGAAGTTCCGCGGCCAGTGGCCAGAGTACCCGCGCGCCATAATACCAGTCGTATGCGGAGCCCCAAAAGCGTGTCCGACCTCGTGCAAGAACGCGCCCTGGCCGATCGAACAAGCCTCCCAAAACGTCCCGCACTCTCCGTTGTCGTCACCGACTGTGTTGCCCGGTGCGCGAGTATCGAGAAGACAGTCTGAGACTTCTTCCAGGAACCGAGGCCAGGAGTACGTTAGGTGACTGCCCATCATGCCGAGGGACACACCAGATGGGTTGTGGCATCCCAGTGCGGCGTGGCCAAGGATAAGCTTCTTGCTTACAGAAAAGTGCGAATCAAGAATCATGCCCGCGACAACCGGATGCGCCGACGCCTCGAAAGGCGAACCCTGGGCCGCAAGTGCCTCTAAAAAGTAGTCAAACAGTCCATCTCTTGACTTTGCGGTCTCGTTCTGCTGCGCGACCTCCGCGTCTCGGATCTCTGCCGTCGTCCTCTCGGATCGAATGACATGAACCTTGGCAGTAGAGCGCATGGTGCCACTGTCAAAAAGAGCAGCCTCATGAAGTCCGTTCAGAAACTCACGACTAGTCGTGTCGGCGGCCCATTCCTCGTCCAGCCTAAAGGAACGGCGTCCGAGACCCTTGAGTCGCATGTCCTCGGCGGTAAGGGCCTGCCACATGTACGCCGACATGCGGAGCTTGGCGATGGCGGCGTCGAGGGAGGAGTGAGCCGTGGAAGAAGCGCCGTATTTGAGGGGTGGGCAGTCGATGAGGAGAGGGGAGTCTTTAGAGACCATGATGGCGAGGTGGAGAGGGGGCGACTGGAGGAGGGGGATGTAGGTGAGGTTGAGCTCGTTGATGATGGTTTGAGTGCCGAATGTGCGGGTGATTGTAAGTTTGTTGAGGCCTGGGGAGAGCAGGGCTATGATTTTGATCCTGCTGTCTGCGATGGGCCAGGTTTGGGTTGGGAAGGTTGTATTTGTGCCATCAGTGGCTTCAACTGTTGCGAAGTCATCGCTGGGGCTGGGACCGGTCGTATAAGTTCCTTTGATGATTACGCAGCGCTGGTTGAGGATGACGTTAGAAGAGTCTCGTTCAGATGATGCACTATTAGTAACAGGATGCGTTGATCACGTACCTGGTGAACCGTCTCACCGTCGGTGAAGTTGTTAAATCTGAGGGACATAGTGGCGGTTTCTTGAGCTGAAACGGGAGGCATTTGAGTGGGTGAAATATGATCTGAAGGATTCTTCTTATCGTAGAGAATGTACATATCCTATACCAGTGTTGATGTAGGTTGTTGATGAGGATAGGCGATAATGATCTGCTTGAAGGTGATGAATCTCCTAATGTGAATTTACAATGGCCGTTCCATCTCATCTTTATATTCAGCAACTGCACATGAACTTCATATAATTCCAAGCATGAAGTCAAATGTTGAACCTAACTCACATGGCATCGGACGGGGATGGATTCCAGGCAGAACTGCCACTAACAAACGCTACCGAGCACCGTGCCGCTCGACCCGGGCAGTCTGCCTGATTTCCCCGGTCCCATCATCCCCGCTTTTCCGGGTCACCCCTGAACCGGGCCCGTTCCCCCAGGCTAGACTCCAGGCAGCACGGCGGTCGAGACCTCTCGATTCTTGAAGGAGTATTCGCGGAGTGAGGCAGTCTAAGAAGCTTATCGCATGGAAACTCGTCCCAAACATTTCAGACACGATCAGGAAGGGGCGCATTGATGGGTGACTCATATCCCCAATTTCAGGCTCTTCTGCTTCACTGAACGCTCATCCGAACCTGTGGTTAGTTTTGGGCGATGAGATGAGAGGATGTCGTGAAAAGATTCACCGATACGAGATGTTGAGAAGTCTGCCGAGCAGGCTTTCGGATTGCATGCATGTTCGGGAAGCTTTTGATCTGAATGGAATTCTAAGCCATCGCTAATGTCGATAATGTTGCGTGGAGGACCTGAACGGGCGTGCTCTTGAGTTCGCTCACGCTGTGCTGTTTTGCAGAGTGAATTTTGGTGGATCGTCGTGGTGAAATCATCTCATTCTTCAAACCATCCTGCAATAGCTCGCCAATCGTGATGGATCGGGGGAGTTTTGGGTTTTACGAACGAGTATTTCTAGCGCGTAGGCACTGTCAATCATCACTTATGAAATCTACACGGATCTTCGAGAAAGGTCATTTATGCATTGAAGATGATCGTCATCATGGTGTTTGGTTATCACCCATGTGCTCTATTTATCTCATTCATCCACCGTGTGATGGACATCTATCTCAACGCGCCGTCCATCGCCATCACAACCTCAAGCCTCACAACTTCAACCCCTCCATCATCCCCTCCAACAAAACCCACTCCTCCGTCCCCTCCCACGCCTCCTTGCCTCTACTCATCACACTCCTCACCGCATTCCTCGCCTTGCCCCTCCACCGACTGCCCACACTCTCAACCTCGCTCCCAAAGTTCTCCAACACACTGACAAGCTCATCCGTCCTCGCAACAACAACCTTCCACGCCCCCTTATCCGCAAGCCAGTTCCGGCTCAAATCGTCCCCGGCACCCCCCGACCCCGCCGAAGAAGCCTTCAACCCACCGCCCGCACCGGCACCCATCGCCGCCCTCCAAGCCTTCTCCGCAGCATCCACGGCGCCGGCGTAGTCGCGTCTCCACACCCGCTCCCGAACAATAAGCTCCCAAAGCTCCGAGCGCGTCGTGATAAGCGGCACAACGCTCTCTTCAAAAAGCGCAATGACGGCCTTTTCAATGGTACCGCGCGGCGGGACGTATACCCCTGTCTTACTCTCGTCATTCTCCTTCTCCTTGGTAAGCACGCTCTCCTGAAGCAGCGCGCGGAGAACGTCGTCGTCGAGCGCGTCCTCGGTGTTGCGGATGCGGATGATGGCGCGGAGGGCCTGCACCATCTCCGACACGGCGGGCGGACGCATCCGTGAGGCGAGTGTGAGGACGTTGTCCCAGATGCGCCAGTTATCCTGCGCGATCGAGGCGCCGCGCTTGTAGGCCGCCAGGGACTGGGATAGCAGCGTCGCCGGGTCCTTGGCCTTACTCTCCCGCTTCTTCGGCTCCTCGTCGTCTTCTTCCTCTGCTTCTTCGGTTTCCGCCTTTGCCTCCGCCGTGCCATTCTTCTTCTCCTCGATAATCTGCTTCTTGACCTCCTCCACAGCCTCGAGATACATGCTCCAAAGCGAACTGCCCAAGTTACTCCACGTCCTGGCGTCCTCGCCACCAACGACATCCCCAGCGGCGCCAATCGCCCGACTATACGCCTCCGCGGCATCCGGGAACTGGCCCAGCCGGAGACTGATATCGCCCAACCGGCTCCACATCTCGGGACTCAAACGGTTACACTGTGTCGCGAGTTTATACGCGTCCTGCGCCTTGGTCCACTCCTTTTGCGAAAGGTACCACTCTCCCAACGACTTTTGCGCGCGCGCGAACCGCCTGTTCGAAATCTGCCACGCCCGCTCCCAGTGCGCCGGCTCATTCTCCAAGTCGCCCAGGATACAAAACAGCCTCGGCGCGTTCGGCGGCGGCGGACTCCGTTCGGGGCCGGTGAAGTCGGCAGGGTTAAGGTACGTGACATCCCGCGCGTCCAGATCCTCCGCATCGGCATCCGCGTTCTCGACGAGAGGCTGTCCCGTGCGATGGAACAGCCGCCAGCGCACGAGCGCCTTGGCCTTCTCCTCGCCGCCGTTGCCGCGGCCCGAGTCGTCGTCGTTGGAGGCGCTGCTGGCCAGGCAGAGCGCGACTTCGGCCCAGAGACGCAGGCGCTTGAAGATCTCGAGGGCGGAGACGAGGGAGCCGACGCCAGCCCAGGAGTAGGCGAGTTCGGACTCGAGGTGCCATTTGGGAGGGGAGGAGAGCGCGTGGATGTACTGCAGCCGGACGTGCGCGGGCGCGGTATCCGTTTCCTTGGCGGCGGGGAAGAAGGATGTGGGTTTCTCCGTGTCGACGGGTGCCGCGGCGGTGGTGTCGATCTCGGGCTCGCCTGGGGCGGAGACGGCGATGGCGGGGACGTCGGCGGGTTCGTCGTTGGCGACGTCTTCGGCTTTGGGGCGGGGTGCTTCCGAGGTGTCGACGACGACTTGGTCTACGACGGCTTGCATTTGCAGGACACCTCTCTCGACTGTTCTGCTGCGGTGGACCTCGATGCGGGAACGGACAAGAAGCGCTTGCGAGTAGATTTGCCAGTTCGTCGCCTTGTCTGAGACCACGCGCACGGCGTACGGGAGCACTTCCTCCGATGTCAAAGTGTCAACAGGAGAAAAGGTGTCCTTGAGTGTTGCTTCAGTAAGGAGAATAATCTGATCGAGGGGCGACAGCTGCGGCTGCGCCTCGGGAGACAAATCTGCCAGCGCCGCGGGAAGCCCCGAAGACGTGGCAGCGAGCTCTCCATGCTTGCCGCTCGCCTCCTTGGAGAACTGAATCTCCTCGAGCAGGGTATCATCATTGAGGGCAACAGCCTCAGGCTTGGCCTCCTCCTCGCCGTCTGCTGCCGTTCCCTCGCTCTCGGTCGTCGCATCGCTCTTTGCGAGAACCACAAGCTGACTGGTGCTCTTCTCCTGGAACTTTGTCCTCTTTCCCAGGGCACCAGAGAGCGCATACGCAAAGTTGTTTAACTTGGTCGCCTCCTCCAGCGCCTCGCGCGCCCGGTCATCGCGGCCGAGCATGATATGCGTGTTGGACACCTCAAGCAAGAACTGCACCTTCTCCTCGCGCGACCAGGCTTCCTCGCCCGTCGACCACACGTCCTCGTCGAGGATTTGCTTCCTAACGGTATGGATGCCGAGGTTAATCTGCTCCGCCAGCGTCGGGACGTCGATCCATTGCGACGCCTTTGCAAAGTTGGCGCCGGGGCCGAGAGACGGCTGACTCAGGAGCTTGAAGTGCCATACGTTGACGCGCAAACGGGTCCAGGGCAGACTCAGGCGGGATGAGGTGGAAGAAGAGAGCTTCACGACGGCGTCGCTGGCCGAGGAAGCGTCGTGGAAGACATAGCGGGCGAGCGCAAAGAGCTCGATGTGCGGGATGTAGGGATACGGTGAGACGCCGTCGACTTCGAGGGCCTTGAGACTGTGTTTGCGTAGCGCCTTGAGGGTGTCTGTTGATTCTGCTTTTCCGTTGTTGCCTGCCGTGAAGGCCTCGGTGAAGAGAGCTTCTACCTTGTGAGCGTGCTCCAGCACGGGACCCGTGACATTTGACTGCAAAAACGCGTTCAGGGCAGCAAGACCTATAGCGATCTCATCCTCAGATAGTGACTCTTTTGACGCCGCTGTGGGGTTGGCGTTCCCTTCGGCGGTCTGAGCTTGAAGACTGGTGGTGAATTTGGTGATGAGATCCTTGGCCACTGAAGACGTCAAGACATCGATGTAGGCGCCGTCTGTGAAACGAGAAAGCAGCGAGGCCGGAGCCTGAGTGCCATTTGTTTGCGCGTCCGCCATGGCTCGGATGATGTGTTCGAATGTGCAATCAATGGTTGCGCCTCGCTTGTGATATCGAGGGGTTCTGGGTCGCGATAAGTGACCTTTTCTTTTCTGCCCCGCGCGTCGCGGGGTAGTTTCGCCGGAAAGAGATGTTCACTGACGTCCCTTTTTCTGAATAGAAAGTATTCAGATATAAAGAAACTTGATTCTCTCGTAGTTCGAATTTGTCTAGAATATCACAACTGACAATGCTCGTCTTGATGCAAGACCAAGTGACTCAGACGGTGAATTCGGCGTGTTTCGATGCCCTGTGAAATCGAAATTTCCATGGTGGGGGCGGGGCAAATTTTCACCTACCGCCTTACATAAGCCACTCACCCTGCATCTCACCGAGAACATCTCCACCTTACCTTAGGTACCTCAATTTCGACTTCACGTAAGGTACTTCAAATACTCACTCGCCATGGCTCATCTCATAAAGCTGCAAGTCAGCCAAAAGTGGAATCACATTTCAAGATGGTACACGCTCTGACAACAATGCTTTCTGACATGCTACCTATCGCTACAACAGAGCGCTTACATGACGCTGTGAACCAATTACAGTAATCCTGAGCCACAACTTCGCCGTCTAGACATGATCGTCAAGCATCGCTTAATCAGGGAGTCTCAGGCCATCTTCCGCCGCGAGTTTCCCACAGCATTTTCTAATTGTTCCTCTTTCTCGCATTTTTGCGGGTGCCTTTGACACCAGCGTCACCAGCGGCAGCGGGTGGCTGCTCCTAGTTGCTCTTCTTTCCCGCCTTCTTGCGCGTGGGCACAACCTTGAAGCCTGCGCCCTGGATACCGGCATCTCCGGCGGGGGCAGGAGGCGTCTCCTTGTGGCCGCCCTTCTTGGCGACCTCGTTCCATCCGCTGGAAGAGCTGCCCGTCTTACTGTCGACAGCGCCTTGCTTCTCAACGATACCCTTGTCGGCGAGTCTCTTGCGGCGAACAAACTCTTCAGCAAAGTGTGCTCCGTGCATCGTCTTGGAGTTGGCGTAAACGGCGTCTGCAATGATGCCATCCTCAAGGGGAAGTTCAACAAGGATGCCAGCAAAAGTGTCCACTAAACACGACGTTAGCACTGGATTTTGGGTCTGGATTGAAATGGATGACTTACCATCAACTCCGTTAAGGCCGCGGGACAACTCGTGGTGGAGCCACTTGTTGAACTCATCCATGGCAACGTTGCCCTTGGCAGGAGCGGCCGCGATCACGGTGGCAACAGGCTTGACAGCCGGCTTCGCAACGACCGGGACCGGCTTTACGCCAGCAGCACTAACGGATCTCGTCTGAGAGGCAGGTCCGGTGGGCACCTTGACCTTACCGCCGGCTCCGACGGTCGCCCAGCCGGGACCAGGAGGCGGGGCGGGCGTGCTGGATTGTCCGAGGCCAGGAGCAGCATTGGGCTTGGTCGCAAGGTCGGCATAACGCTTGCCGGCAGCAGCAGTGGCCAGTCCAGTCTGGATGGCAACCTCCTTAGCCTTGAGCTTTCTCACTTCCTCCTCACGCTGAATGTCCGCAAGAGTCTTCTGCTTGCTGGGGGTGCTGGTGCCCGGAGTGGGTTTGACAACGGCGGGCTTGGTCCAAGGGCTGGCGGCGGCAACAGGGGAGCCGTTACCCCAAGTGCTGGTGGTAGGCAGGCCGGTAGCAGCGACAATAGCCTTCTCACGCTCGCGAAGAGCCGCAGCCTCTTGCTCAAGCGCCAAACGACGACGCTCCGCGGCAACCTCCTCAGCCTTGGCAGCCTTGCGCGCTTCAGCTTCCTGAATCTCCTTCAGGCTAGGTCCCTTGCGACTAGCGGCCTCCTTGGCCCAAGGAGCCAATGGCGGGGGCTCAGTGGCGGACCCAGTGTCGGGAGTTCCAGTCTGGGAACGATTGTACTGCTCGGGCAAGTTGGAACGGACACGCTGGGCGGTGGGGGCCGGGAGAGGTGTGCCAGCTGCAGGCAAGGGGGGAGGGAACGGCATCGGAAGGCCGGCAGCAGCGTTCTTCGCAGCTTCGGCGGCAGCTTGAGCTTGCTGGACCCGTTGAGTCAAGGAGAGCTGATGCTCCTCCTCCATAATCTCCTTCATGCCAGGGGCGGGGGACTTGTGGTGCTCGTTGCTGATAGCCTGAGCCATGGCAGGAGCGGAAACATCTTGAACATCTTCCTGAATGCTCTGGCTGGTAGTGGCATCCTGGGACTGCTCGGAGTCGCGTTCGGCACGGATATCCTCAAACTCCTTCAGGCGCTCACGAAATCCCTCTTCGTCCTTGTCCAGCTGCTCGGTACCGGGAAGGTGGTTCCGGAGGTTGCCCTCATTCGCGGGAGCGCCGACCGGTTGCTGAGGAAAAAGACCTGCAAGACTAGGCGGGACTTGAACATTCGCAAGCATCTGGCGCTCGGAAGCGTTCAGTGTGGCAAGTTCCTCTTCACGAAAATGGTCGAGGCCGGAACCAACAGGGGGTTGAGAAGATCCCTGCTGGGTAGCCGAGTCAAAAAACCCAGACGTCGGGCCAGCTCCACCTCCAATCGGCGGCTGCTGGGTGTGAGGACCAATAGGCGAGGAGATGCTGCTGAAGCTAGGTTGGCTCTGCAAGCTGTGAGCGCTGTGCTGGTGGTGCAAAGAACCTGGGACACCACCTGGGCCTTGACCTTGCAGTCGGGTGATGGCTTGCTGCCTCATCATAAAGTCTCGCTGCTGTGCCATCGCTTGCTGTTCCTCCTGCTTCCTTCGCTCGAGGTTGTTCTGCTCCTCTGCGGTCAAAGTCCTACCAAAGCTGGGGAAGACACCACTGAGAGGAGGAATGACACCGGTGTTGCCGCTGGGAGAGAATGGTCCAGCCTGAGACGGTGGGCCATGGGCGATGCCGATCTGGGGAACTAGGAAAGGCTCGCGAGAGTTTCCGATGCGGCGGATGAGCTGTCCAAGAGGCTCAAACTCGGGGTCTTCAACCTTCTTAACCCGAAGATCGGGAGTGAAAAAGTTGGCCTTGTACCAGTCGTTCATCTCGAGACCACTAAAAGGGCCCTGAACCTGTCCTTGAGGATCGAGATAAACCCAGCGCATACGGTCAGGCATGACCATCTGGCGCACAGGAGTCGACCCAAACTCGCCACCGGTGGAAGCTCCAGGAGTGAATGCTTGGGGGTGGCCGATGCCCGCAGCGCCAGGGTGGTCAGCACCTCCAAATCCGCTATGAGTTCGGGTAGGGTCAGAGGGGAACATTTCCTCAAAGACTCCTCCACGGCCGCTGCGGAGAGGGCTGCCGGTGTCTCTGGGCGCGACACTGAAGTTGTTACGGCCGATCGCACCGAGAGGGTTGCTCTGCCGAAGGTCGGGCAACGAATCACTCAAGTTCTCCTGCTCGTGTCCTTGCATTTGTGCTTGCATGGCAGCTGGGAAGAGAGAACCCAACTTACTGCGGCCAATAGTGCCTGGGCCACCGAGGCCACCGGTACTAGCCGGGCCGAAGACGCCACCTCCGATGCTCGACAATCCGGGAGACTGGAGATCAGTGCCCATAGGACTGAAGAGAGCATTGCCGAAAACTCCGCCGCCGAACCCGGCGCGTTCACGGTCGGGAGTGCCCGTAGACAAAGGGACGGGCCAGCCTGAGGCGTAACCTCTAGGTCCAGCGCTACTGGTCTGACTGCGATCGCTGCCGTCAAAGGCGTGTGTCGGGAAGCCGCGCGACACGGTGCCAAAGCCAGGATTTTGTTCAGCGCCGACAGCCGCCCCGCCGGGATGCTTCTCACCCGATCCTTCCTCCTGCGATTCGTTTCGGTCGGCCGGCGGGCTGCGATAAGGGTTCGTTTCCGACGGGCTCGCTGGGCCAGGCTCGTTCTCCGAGGGGCGTCCCAGGTTCAGTCCAGACATGCCAAAATCCGAAGTTGAACCTTTGACCGGGGTCTCGAACATCCCGATATTGGTAGGGTTGGGGATCGGCGGGGGACTGGTATCTCGAGCACCTCCGAGTGCGGCGCTGCCAGATAAGTTGTCGTCTCCGCCGAAGGGATCGGTATCGGTTCGGGGCCGGGATCGCCAAGATCGGGTTGCTTCTGGGGTCGAGGCTTCATTAGGCTTGATCGCGGGACTGTCGGTGCCTTCCTTGTTCATAAGGTTTGCAAAGCGACTTCCACCACGGTTGCCACCCCCAATAGTCGAAGTCGGAGTTGGCAAAGCGAATTGGCCGAAGCTACCCATGCCACCGCCGCCGCCGCCACCAGCAGCGCCCCCAGCCGGAGGAGGCTGAGAAGCTCCCCAAAGAGAACTGATATTGGCACCCATAGAAGGATTACCCGCCGTATTGCTACGCGTCAGGTTTCCAAAGGGCGGCTTGGACTGAGGCTGTCCAGCACCTTCATCCTCGCCTGGCTCCTGCTCCTTGACGTCATTGTTCTTGCGACCAAACAGGAAAGACTGTTGGTCATCGCGAGCGAATCGTGTGGCGCTCGGTGAAGCGAGGGGACCGCTGCCAAAAGGGTTGGAATCCGTCGTCTCTCGGCGCCGGGTACCAGGTCTAGAGGCAGACGAGGGCGATTGTAATCCGTATCCGGCAGCGCTACCGTGTGATAGCGACGCCTTCCGTCCATTCGGTCCCGGTCCCTGGGTGCCCTCCTGTTTCTGGATAGGAGGCTTCAGAGTAGAGTTGACATCAGATGCGAATGCCTGTCTCATATTAGTATTGTTTACCTGGTGACCTGCTCTTAATGACCGACGCACCTCCTTCTCCTCTTCAGACATGCCATTGATAGCAACGGGGTTGTTGTCACCCCGGTTGTTCCAACAGGCAGCAGGATCTTGCGAATTGTGATTATTGTTGGTTTTTCCCCAACCTCGCGCAGCGCTTCCGTTTGTGTGTCCCGGAGTCCATCCCGATTCAAAAACATTGGAAGCGTCTATTTCCGCCGCACCGTTCTTGTACACACCGACAATTGAGTCCTTCTGGTACTGTGAAGGGGCTGGATAGTCGTATGTCGCAGCGCCAGGGGTCTGAGGAACTGCGCCGGAATCGAGCGGTGTCGAGGGGAAGGCGTTTTCGGACGAGGCTGCGGGTTGGGATGGCTGCCCAGGCGTCGTCGAGGATCGTCGAAAGGTCAGGGTTCCGTTAACTCTGCCGTCACGTCGAGCCCTGCTTGCGGCGTTAGTATAGGCTCTCAGTCACATCCTAGCCGCGCTGTGCATCCTGATGTCTGGCGATATTGCGACAATGTGGCGAGAATCCAACGAGGTGGCGGTCTATAGAGTCACCATCACCAATATCACGCGAATCCCAACTTTTCTCCATCATCTCCAGACGCAAACAGAAAGCAAAGGAAATAGCAGGGCAGCGATGGGGGTTGTTGGGCGAAATGCGGAAAGTCACTAACCATTCCCCGCTGCCAGCTCCACGTCCGTCCTGTCGACCGCCTCTCGCGTCGCGGTTGGCGTTTTGGCCGGCGGCGGCCGAGGCGAAGCTTGATGGTAGATTCGAAGGCATGGTTAATTATGCGCAAAGTAGATATCTGGCGATGAGCAAGTGTCTGGGGGTGTGCAAACAGCGCGCAGGGGTGGTGGTATTTTTTTGGTGGTTCGGTAGTTGCTGATCGATCTCTCGTGGACAGGTCACGAAAGGGATTCTGTAATTGAGTTGTGGGTGTGTCGGCGCGCGACTGGCTGTAGATGATGATACACGTGAAGTGATGCGAGATGCAGGTAGCTGATGTCAGGCTTGCTAAACGATGGATTGATCGAGATACCGAGAGGTCGGTTCGCGAGCGTATGCGGTTCGTCGTGCGAGGGTGGGTGAGGAGGGTGAGCTGTCTCGTCGAAAAAATCAAAGGTTTGAAAGGAAAATTGCCAGCTAGGAAGGACCCACGATGGTGTGGACCAGGGAGGAACTGTGGGGACGGGACAGCCGCTAAGCCCCCAAAAGGTGTTGCCCGTGGTTTATCCGGTCCCGGCCACACGTTTTTCTGGATGGAAGTACCGGGGAAAGGAAGGTAAGAGCGGATGACGTTGGAGACTTGGCCTTGTGTTCGAGGAAGGTACAGATTAATATTCAGGTACATAATGCTACGCAGCTACTGCCTGTTTTCGTGCTTTAATGCAGTGCTCCTGCTGACTTGTTGCCTTTGCCGTTTCCCCTCGCTGCCTTCCATTTTCAGTTTGTGATACCCTACCTACTCCAGCAACCCAAGGTACCCAAGGTGCCTACCTTAGTGAGGCAGGCACCTTCCACCAATTGTCAGGCCGGAGCTGTGCTGCAAGACAGCAATGACGATGGTTGCATCACGTGCGTCACACGTGACCCCACCCTGGGGGCGTCCACACTGACGTTGAACGCAGGGCAAGAGCTCGGACAATTAAGGCAGGGCAGCCAGTCACCCCATACAGGGCAGTCCAACCTCGAGCCATCGGGCTTTGCTGCAGGGCTTGGGCTGGGATTCGCACTTGGATCGGATGCTAAAATCTGGCTAAACTTTTCAGGGGTCATCCCCTAGAGCTCACTGACCTTTTACACTAAACTCGGCCTCTCTGCCTATCTTAGCTTCTCATCTTTCCTTTCCCTCTTAAGAGCTGTCGGGCGACGATCAGTAAGATGAGTCGGGTTTCTTGACCAAAGTTGACATGAAAGGGCAGCATTCTCAATTCCAGGTTGTCGTACCCGCAGAAGAAAACCACTGCGTAATAAGCGAGAGAGAACACGCTTGCCAAAAGGAAGAAGACAAAAAAAGGAATGCCACTCACAGTCCAGCCCTTCCGGGTATCCGCATCTCATCCAATACCTCCTAGTCTCTTACCTGTTCACTCATGCTCATGCACTCACTCACTCACTCACTCAGTCTCCACGTCGCCCGCCTCCTCATCTCATCTCATGTCTCGCTCCCCAGTCTTACCTCACCACGACTCGCATCCCTAACCCCCTCCATTAGCCTCATTGGCCAAGAGGGTTGGAACAAGTTCAAGGGAGAGTTTAAACATTCTGGTCTGTTTCATGCGGTCAAACGGTATCTTAATGGCAGCCGTTTCTGCTCAGGCACAAACCAAACGAGGAGACGATCACACGCCAGAAAACGAGACGACGTTAATGTTTGGTTGCCCCTCGTTCCTGCGATATTCTCACCTTCCTGGTGCGACGCGCGAACGTCATGCTCGTACGTTGAGACGACCTCATGGTGTTCTCATCAGCCTCAACATTACTCAGTCGCCGCAAATAGATTCTCTGAGCAACCCTCTTAACCGCAGCCAGTTATCGAATGATATGCTGTGAGAAGGTTCCATCCAGGCGACACCGCGACTCAAACCCACGTTTAGCAGATCATAAATCTCCCATGAATGAGCAGCGCTATCCTGCCCTTCCCACGTGCTGCAGCTCCCACGCATGCCTTGTCATCTAAACTCCATTCTTGTGAGATCTGAATAGTGATTATCATGATTCCCATCACGTTGTATCGGCCGAGCCGGCTCCGACACGCTAGTGTTAGATTGCCTGCCTAGTCATCTCAAACCTGGAAGCTCAGACAGCTCCTTTTTAGACTTTAAGTCCAGTCTTATCACGGACTCCTTCCCCAGCGTTTCGTCCGCACGGTATGAGCTTGTCGAACGACATCTCATCAATTTCAACGACAGAGGAAGACAAGATTGAAGTAATTGACTCGCTACAGATGAAGATGTCGCAGTCCGGACTGCTACCCCAAGATTTTGCCGACCATGGCGCTCCTAAACGAATGTTCATCGCATTCTTCAAAAGTCGACAAGTGAGGTTCTTCGCCCTCTTTGGCGTCGGCCTCTATCTCATCAGGGCATTCTTATTGGACTCATCCAAGCCGGGTCAAGAAGACTACGCAGCCACAAATCCCTGGCGGGACCTTCCGACTGACTCGGCCGTTCACTCAACCATCCGGGAGGTGCTCCTCATCAGCGACACGCTCCGGGACGGCATGCTCCCGACCTCGCTCCCGGGTGACGATTACGACACGTACTCTGCCATGCTACGCAACCTGGAGACGCGGCAAGATGTCACTTGGCTAGTCATCCAAGAGACCGGCGTCGACAGGACCATCATGGCCATTGCCAATCGTGGCGGACATCATAGTCCTATCCCAGAAGAGCCCCACGACTTACATGAGCGTGCCAAGACGCTTCACGGTCACTGGTCGGCGCTCGCTGGGGCCAGCGACAAACCAGAGCGATGGGAAGCTCGGTTCGACACAACTTGTCTTCCGCCGCTGGCTGCCAGACAAGGCAGCGCATCAGGACAAAAAGCCGGTTCATCCAAGCTGGACTTGACTCCCGCACAGAAAACAGATGCGGAAGCCAGGTACAAGGCCTATCGCAAGCGCAGGGATCGCGCGGTATCGTACCTCAAGGACCACCCGCCCAAACCGATGGCCTGGGCGCCGGTACACACGGACACGGAGAAGCAGCGCGGTTTCTGGGAATCGCTGTTCAGTGACGGTGTCATCAAGGCCGGACGCAATGTCGAGGGAGGAAAGCTGGCGGGCAACCCGGGGTTCAAGCCTGTCTACCGTGATCTCATTACGGAGCGTGTCCCTTACGACTGGGTCAACCCGGATGAGCAAGTGAAGGAGTACACTGAGACGGATCACTTGAAGGAGATGGAGGCCTTCAGGGAGGAGTCCCGCATCAGAAAGGAGAGGACGGACAAGCAGGCGGCTTACCAGGAAGAGCTCAGAGCCGAGGAGAGACGGAGGCGGGGTGAAAAGGAAGAGCTTTGATGCCTTGGCTCTACCGTTAGCACGGTACCTACTCATCATACTGCAGCGTTGCGAAAATCATCGAATGGCCATTGCTTTCTATCAGGTAGTCGCTAGTAGTTAATACAGTAGATAATTCAAGACGATATCTCCATCCTCTCCCAAGGGCAGCAGCTTCGTCAGGTTACACAAAGTCGGACCTCCCACTACGCCACTGTCTCACTCATCAGTCAGCCTCAGCTTCCTCCAAACCAAAACAAATCACCACCTGCCTGTCTGCAATCTTAGTAGCCCGAAAGAACGGCACCGATGGAAGCCAGTGCGGGAACGGCCTGGATGAAGAAGATGTGCGGGTTCGCCGTGGCGCCGCCGTACGCGCCGGCCGCGACGATGCAGCCGAGGAAGAAGAGCTGGAGCTGGCGCCCGAACTCGGGGACGGGGTGAGCGATGCCCCAGGCGAGACCGGCGGACAGGAAGCCGTTGTAGAGGCCCTGGTTGGCGGCCA
The DNA here is from genome assembly GCF_011075155.1 of Colletotrichum scovillei. Taxonomy (NCBI): domain Eukaryota; kingdom Fungi; phylum Ascomycota; class Sordariomycetes; order Glomerellales; family Glomerellaceae; genus Colletotrichum; species Colletotrichum scovillei. Next base: position 791,501 of record NW_023336269.1, read on the forward strand.
GGGTCTTTGTCTTCTCGGCAAAGTCGGCGGTGAGGTTGAAGGCCTTGCGGCCGCGGGGCGAGGTCCAGAGGAACATTTCCAGGACGAGGATGTAGCCGTGGAGGCCGGCCATGAGGCCTGCTGCCGTCGCGCCGATGAAGCCCATTGTTGGAATGATGTGGTCTTTGAGGGAGGTAAATAAGGGTGAGGTGAGGCTGGTGGCTGATGAGGTGTTGTTGAAAGCTTGTTGTGTGGATAGCGAGGGGAGGCTGAGACGGGGCAAGGGCGAGAACGAGCGGAGGTGGGGAAAGCGGCGTTATCGTCGGTGAGGACTGAGGGCTGATGATCGTCACTTGTCTCAGACAAATCTGGCAACAATTGAGTTTTTATCCAAAAATCCTCACATGGGCTGGGCCAAGACAAAATGCTGGAGAAATCAACCTGCGGAACGGAAAAACAAGGAGATCGTGAGGAATTTGGATTGCGCCTCGGCAACACCGAATACGAATTGGGGAGGTCGCGAGTCAGACGCCTTACCGTACACCGGTTACACCGAGGCTCACCGAATTCTAAGTGGGATGCCGAGGACCTCGCGTTCGGGGTAGCACATCTGCTGTGTGCCTGCTTGACTTTACAGGCTTTTTCGGTATGCGTATCATGCTGAGAAAGATGAAATCTCATGTCATCAATACGATTGTGACAGTGTGTTACCTGATTGGATCCTTCTCGTCCCTCACTGAAGTCCTTGGCAATGATTTGTAGCTGATCTTGCATCCTGCCTTGTATTTCGAGCAGAGCCTCAGACCCTGAGCACTTTCCTGCTGTCTCTGTCCGGGGTTTACCTTCCATTTGTTGACCTGCTGTTCAGATGAGCAGAACTCGCAGCGGAAAGTACACGTCCGTTGCGACGGCATTCCGAGTTCGACAATAGCAGGAAGCCACGACCCGCCCTGGGCCATTGACCAATCAATCACGTACCTATTGAGATGGATGAGGGCACGTGATCTGCCACTGCCGAAGCAATCATGGGAAGGGGCCCCTTCCTGCGTGGGACGACAGGGGTACGTACAGGGATGGCGACTTCCATCCTTCCAGAGGTGTTCCTGCCCCGCCCAAGCCCAAGACGCGAAAACTAATTGCTTCTCGTCCCGTCGCGTCTCAATAATTACGACTGTCTAAACCGCCACGATCCGTCTAGGGCTGCTTGACGACATCTAGGCTCGCTCGTGCACAGAACTCCATGAATCAGATTCTCGGTCAACATCACCTGCACTTCGGCCTTAGCTTCTGTAGTGTCGACCTACGGTAGCTTGCCTCACATGTCGACCACATTGGCTTAGTCACCTTTCACGCCACTCACCACCAACCTGACGATGCCCCGAATTAAGATGGAGGGCGTCAAGGCCGAGCCGCCGAATGTCAACTTGCACGAACTGCCCAGGGTCCCCGATACGGTCCTACAGCAGGCGGCAGGAAGTTCAAATCCTTCAGCATCTACCGCTGTCCCATCTTTAGCAACTGCCCAACCCAATGCTTCTCTTCCTCATATCAAGCCTGAACCGGGCTCTGCGGCAGTCGTCAAGGAAGAGCAAGCCGACCCCGTTCTCAACCCCGCCAGCCCAACCAACGAAGGTCTAACTTCTGTCGAAGAACCTGAGCAATCTACCGCCCAAGATGAAGTCCCCGATTTCCTGGAGCAATGGACAACAGAAACCTCCCCTGAGATACTTGAACAAGGCGTCAAGATCGGCTTAGAGGTCCTCGAAAGCCTCAAGGTTCCCCTCAGCCTCACCGCTTCTCTCCCAGGCACGCAGGCTATGACATGGGTCAGGGCAATTGAGGACCTCAAGGCCCGCTCTCGGCCGTCCAAAACCATTGTTGGCGTCGTGGGCAACACAGGTGCTGGCAAGAGCTCTGTCATCAACGCCCTGCTCGACGAGGAGCGACTTTTACCGACCAACTGCTTGCGCGCCTGTACCGCTTCGCCCACTGAGATCTCCTATAACGACTCCGAGAACCCCGAGGAGCTCTATCGCTCAGAGATTGAGTTCATTTCCGTCGAGGACTGGAAGAAGGAGCTCAAGATTCTATTCACTGATCTTCTCGACGATAGCGGGAACATTTCACGCGAATGCTCTAACGAAGACAGCGAGGCAGGCATCGCCTACGCCAAGATAAAGTCTGTCTACCCTAATAAAACAAAAGAGATGATTGCTCAGAGCGACCCTGACCGTTTGGTCAATGAGCCTGCTGTCGCCCGTGTTCTTGGCAGCGTCAAGAAGCTGCGAGCAACCACCGCGAAGGACTTGTACGCAAGCATGCAGCGCTATGTGGATAGCAAGGAGAAGAACCCGCACAAGAAGGACGTTCCCATGGAGTTCTGGCCCCTGATCAAAGTTGTCCGGATATTTACAAAGGCAAACGCCCTATCTACTGGTGCCGTCATTGTCGATCTTCCTGGTGTCCAGGACTCCAACGCAGCTCGTGCTGCGGTCGCACAGAACTACATGAAGGCATGCACCGGTCTTTGGATTGTTGCTCCTATCAACAGAGCCGTCGACGACAAGACAGCCAAGTCACTCCTGGGTGATTCGTTCAAGCGCCAACTCAAGTACGATGGTATCTACTCGGCTGTTACGTTCATCTGCTCGAAAACAGATGACATCTCAGTGACTGAGGCTGCTGAAAGTCTTGATATTGAGTCTGATATCTCTGCTTCTTGGTCCAAGATCGAGAAGCTACGGGGCGAACTTCGAGAACTCAAGCGAAAGCTCAATGACGCCAGGGAAGAGAAGTCGGACCTCGTCGACGGCCTGGAGCAAATTGACACGCTTTGGGACAAGTGGGACGACCTCGCCAGTAAATATGCGGATGGAAAGACCGTCTTCGCCCCCTCAGAGAGCAAGAAACGCAAACGTGGAGCTACCACATCCAAGAGCCGGAAACGCAAGTCATCTTACTCCAGTAGCAGCGAGTCAGATGATTCGGACTACAACTCGGATAGTGATAAGGAAAACGACCCCGACAGCCAAAACCGGCAGCCTTTAACAGAGGATAAGATCCATGAGAAGCTGGCGGATCTGAAGAACCAGAAGAAGGAAATCCGACAGCGACGCAAGGAGGTGGATGCCGCGCTGTCCAACATGCGGCAGGAAATCAAGAGTATTCAGGCAGAGGAAGAGCGGCTGCTTGGGGCAGCCAAGGCGGTGTGTATCCAGGGGAGAAACAACTACTCCAAAGGCGCCATTCAGCGTGACTTTGCCATGGGTATCAAGGAGTACGTCAATTTGGGGCCTCGCCGAAATGAACACAGGCTAACTTGCGTAGGCTGGATCAAGAGGCTGCAATCGAGGAAGACGAAGAAACATTCAATCCCGACGAGGATATCCGTGACTATGACGAGGTCGCCCGCAACCTGCCCGTCTTCTGTGTGAGCAGCCGCGCTTACCAGAAGATGCGGGGACGGTTGCAGAAGGATGATTTCAACAATGATGGCTTCCGGGATGTCAACGAAACAGAGGTTCCTCAACTTCAGCAGCACGCTAAGAAGCTCACCGAAGGCGGCCGCGCTGCTGGTGGCCGTCGCTTCCTCACCGAACTCAGCCAACTCCTCAACTCAATGAAGATGTGGGCTGCCAACGATGGATCGCGGTCTCACTTAAGCCAACGAGAGTTGCAGAGTGAGGGCACCCGTGTGCGAATGCAGCTTGCTACACTGGACAATGTGAGTTCCCACTCATTCTCATGTTATACCCCTTGACTGACACGCGACAGGACTTCGCCAAAGCTGTCGATAACTGCATCGTTTCCGTGAAAGACGCCCTGTCGGAGAGCATCTACGACTACTTTGACCTATCGATTCCTATGGCAGCCAGCGCGGCTGGCCCTACGGCATCCGGCTGGGGTGCCCATCGCAGCGAAGGTGGAATGTTTTGGGCCACGTACAAGGCAACATGTCGCCGGTCGGGAGTTTATTCGGGCGCATCTGGTCCTCGCGACTTCAACGCAGAGCTGCTCGAGCCGATCTCTCGACAGCTAGCGAGTGGTTGGGAACGGGCTTTCCAACGTCGACTGCCATCGGCCTTTGAGGGCTTCGCTATGAGCTATGAGCGCTCGCCTTCTACTAGAGGGCTTCCATGGCAGCGTCATTGCACGATCCCAAGAACTGGGTGCCGATTACAACGGCATCAACATGCTCAGTACGCAGCTGCGAGCTCACACCGCCCGTCTCAGAGAGATCCCTGGGACACTTCGCACAGTCGTCCAAGAGTTGCAGCGTGAGGCTAGCCGCGGCTTCCACCCTGTTGTTCAGCGGGAAATGCAGCCGGCTTACGACATTTGTGTCGCCGAGTCAGGTAAGCCAGCCTGCCACCGCTTGTTTCCAGGTATCCGTCAACTAACTACCAATAGGCCCTGGCTCTTACGCTCGCATGAAGAATCATATGGTCAGCCACGTCGAGACCTCCAGCGCTACCATGTTCCGCTACTCCACTGATAGCGTCAAGGAGCAGCTTGAGGCGTTATGCCGACGACTTCAGGACGAATTGACTACGCAAGTTCAAGACATCTATAGCCTGCTCGCCCGCGACTATCTGCATGTCCTCATCGGTGTCGACAAGGATCCCAAGCCTACCGGCCTCTCCCGTGCTGAGCGACTGCTTCGCGCAGAGATGTACCATAAGCTGGAGCAGACAGCCAAACGCTTCGCCAGACCTAGCCAGGACGCAGGCGCAGATTCCGCAAATACTCCCGGCGTGGGCGAAAGTGACGACCCGTTTGCAGACTCGGCTATAGCTGATGTGGACGATCTTTTGTTAGCCCAGCTCTGCGGTGGTACCGTGGAGGGTGTTGGTGCCCAAGAAGCCGTCAAGAGCGAGCCTTCTGTATGATTCATTCTGGTGCCCATTTGCGCCATCTTTCGGAGGGAAAGCGACGGCGGATTTCGGGACTCTTGTACATTATTGGGCCTCGAGGCGTGGTTTCCTCGTGTTGCTCGTGTTTTATTAGCTACCTCTGCAAAGTAGCTCCTCTAGCGTGAGATGGATACGGCAATGGGAGTTATGTGGTCCGGTTGCATAGATATCCAAAATGATTACCTGCTTTGATGATACCATCAACCCGATTTCCCGAAGTGCGAACTGCCGAGAGTTACTTTACTTTATTAGCCATTCTCATCGTCCTACGGGGCAATTATATCTCTCGGATATTTACTTAAGTCAAGGGTGAATAGTTCTACAGCCTCGACACCTAACACCCTGAGCCCTATTGGCCAAAAGGTCCACGTCCTCATCAGATTGTCATGTGATTTGAGGAGGCTATGGGCGCGTCCCCTCGAGCCATCATTTCTAAAGGCATCTAGCCCTGTACGCTCACAGCCCTCTTGGGGCCCCAATACACAGGAAGGGAACGAGAAACTTACAAGGAAATTGAGGTCATGAAAGCTAGTTTCATGCAATCATTACTACTTCTACTCTTTACGTCCCCTAAATACTAAGTGCCCTGCAACATGGACGCTCGCTCTACGGTCACCCCCCTGCCAGGGCGCGTTCAGCCATCTTCATAGCCTTACCCTTTGTTTTCGTTTCCCTCGGTTGAGCAGACCATACCCTCAAAGTCGTATCTCAAATCCGACAGCCCAGGCCCCTCAGAGTCCAGCTCGTTTCCATCCTCATCGAGATAGATGTAATCATCTACCGAAATTCTGACGGGCTCTTCGAGTTCTTCCGTCTCACTATCATCCTCGAGTGACTCTCCCGAGTTTGACGACTCTTCTGACTCAGACCAGTACTCACTTCTACACATGCGAGCATGATCCGCGCAAAGCTGATGATCAGTCCGGAACATTGGATTGCCACCAAAGATGAACCCGTGAAGCGCTTCTTGGGGAGCAGAGCGGTCGGCGGGGTCGGAGGGGACACCAGGGGAATTGATGGAGTTGCAAGGGCATGTGGAATCATTGCAGAAATTGCCTTGTTCTGGGTGGTCCTGGGTGTCGAGATTGTCTGAAGGTACGGCCACGTCGGTGCCCGGAATTGGCTGCGCTTCTATGGGGGTAGGCATAACACTAATCCCGCGAGAAAACAGGCGAATTGTGGCCAGAAGCGCCAATTTTCTGATATCGGCTTTTGAGAGGCTGGCCAAGTGTCGCTTGTCTTCTTCACTGAGCTGTTCAAATAGGTAAGCAGCGTTGCTTGCGTCCATTTTGTCTTGCTTTTGGTACTTTGGAGGGGAGAGTAAGGTTCTGGAAATTGGTGTTTCGGTCTGGTCTTTCGGTGGGTTTTCTTCTCGCGTAAGTTTTTGAACTTGTTTTGTCGGGAGTTGATGCGTTGTAGATGAGTCTGATGACTTCTCTAAACTCGTAATATGACTGCATGGTGAGTGCACTTAAATTAATCAATTCTCGCGGTGCCGAGATGGTTCAGTGTGGTCTCATGGTTATCAAAGGGCTCTGATATAAAGAAAGACTTCGGAACAAAAAGATCCTCAGGACAACGACATTATCTCGAGAAAGTCGAGGGGTGGCCGAGGACGCCAACAATGAACGGCTTTGTTTCCAGAGTGACTGAAAGCCCTCATCTATACGATGACAAACCTGATTCCATGTTTTGTCCCAATTTTTGCCATTGTTTCGTTCTCTTTCAATCTTTTTGTGTCTGGTGCATAAGCTTCCGTTCCCCGGTCTAGACATGGATTGCCATTGATGAGTCTGGTGACTCAGTGTCGACGTCGCTGAGGCCTCACCTCTTCAATGAAGTCAATGTGGTGAACCACCTTCCTAAAGAGGCAATGGGAAGTCCGCACCAAGTATTGGTCCCGAGACATATCTTACGGCGTAGCTAGACGCCTGGTGAGGGGACTTTCTTCCGGGCTTACATACAGGGGCTTACGGCATCTGTTTGGCTCTCATACTTAAGTCGCAACCCAGCTTCGTGGCATTTTCAACCCTTTAATCACACCTTCATTCTTACTGAATGCGATGCACTGACTGAGATGAAGCATTTCCGATTTCCAATCGCGGCCCTATGGGCAACCCAAGCCTTGGGACAAGACATAGCACAGCGCCCCCTCCACGATGAGTACCAAGCTATCGGAGATGTGCCTCGCGTAGTGTCAAAGGATCTCGACGAATTCATTGAGCGAATTCGGGAGGAGTGGCATGCCCCAGGTCTAGCCGTTGCAATTGTCGACGGGAACAACACTTGGGCAAAGGTAAAGATCGCCCCCCCCCACCCCGTTTCAACTTCGCGTGGTCTCGAGCGCAAGAGTTGACAACACTTCAAAATTGGCAATGGTGAACTGATGTTCTTAGGGTTATGGCTACGCCGTTCTCAATTCTACACCCGTCACTCCACACACGCTTTACTACACCGGCAGTACCACCAAGTCCTTCACTGCCGCCGGTATCTCCCTCCTCATCGACAATGCGAGCGCGACCTCGTCAGTGTACCCTGGACTCAATTGGAAGACACCGGTGTCCCACATTCTCCGCGATGACTTTGTTCTCAGCGATGAGTGGGCTACGGCTCACATCACTCTCGAGGACGCTATGAGCCATCGGACAGGCTACCCTTCCCATGATTTAGCACCAGCCACCACGGCCCAGGGAACTACCCGCCTGTTAAGGCATCTACCAATGGCTGCGGAACCACGCACGACCTTCTTGTACAACAACAAGATGTTCGGGGCTATGGGCTATCTCATCGAGGTCCTGACTGGGTCATGGCTGGGCGATTTCTTCCGGGAGTACTTGTGGGAGCCTATGGGCATGAACGAGACGTATTTCTCTCTGAAAGATGCCGAAAGAAGTGGCTTGGTTCTCGCTAAGGAGTACTACTACGATCCAGATGACGGAAGCTACCTGCAACTACCGCACGAACCTTCTTCTGGCGAAGAAGGCGCAGGTTCCATCATTTCAAACGTCCTCGACTATGCCAAGTACCTGCGCATCATGATGACTGAGTCTGCGCCGATCTCCAAGGCGGGACATCGAGAGGTGAAGACGCCGCGCACTTTGGTGGCTCCTGCGATGGCACCGTTTACTGGGCCTGTGAGCTATGCCTTGGGGTGGAACACCGCCATCTTGGGGGGCGAGCAGGTGTATTTCCACACTGGTGGAGTCAACATGTTTATCTCGATGATGATGATGATACCCTCGCAGCAAATAGGCGTGGTTGTCTTCACTAATACGGATGTCAAGGCTCCGCAGGTGATTGCGACCCATATTCTCTCGGAACACTTAGGAATTCCTAAATACAAGAGACCGGATATGAACGAACAGTAAGTTTCCTCCAAGGTCTTTGGTTATTCGGAGGTCTGATGAAAGAAAGGTACAAAGACAGGAAGAAGGCTGAGCTGGAATATTTGCGGACTTGCGCAAGCGAGCTGTACCCTTCGCTTCCGACCCCGCCTTTGTTACCAACATTGCCCATCCCAGATCACGTCGGGGAATTTCATAACACTGGGTATGGCACTCTCGAGGTAGTCTTGGATTGTTTGGATTTCGTTGAGATATGCGAGCTTCGTGTTCTCGGAATGGGAGGGGAGGCGTTTGCGCACCTTGCACCGATGATATACCTCGAGCCAATGTCTGGCAATCATTGGCTTGGTCGAGGATACATGGGAGGAAAGAAGGCACAGACAGTTGGCATCCCGATACTATGCGTACCCGTTGAGTTCAAAGTCGATATTCTTGGCAAGGTCTCGCAAATTGGTGTCGGGCTGAGGTTGGAGGGGGGCGATGCGCCGCTTGTCTGGTTTGACCGCGTCACTGTTCCGTTAGAGGCATGATCAATGCTTTGGTAGATCTCAGGACATGCTTCGCGGAAAGACATGTAATATTCTCCTTTATTTGTCTGGATTCGCTAGCTTTGGCGGACAACATCTCGTGTCTTTTACCGAGTCCCGACACGACTGGGGAGACCTACATAAAAATATAGCATTTGAAAACCTATCCAAATCGATGCAACTAGCCCTTTAACCATAAGGAGTCCCGATCGCGCCCGAAGAGCAAGCTCACCGTGCCACCGTGACGGCATTCCCGGCACGGAGCATTCGGTGGTGGGGCCGACAGCAGGTCTCCACGGCGCCAGTAAGGTACCTGATCGTCTAGTGTGCGACAGAAATGAGTCTGCGACTTTCCTCCTACAAACTCCCAACTGAAGAATGGAGTTGAGAGCTTTGAGTCACTCAGCAATCTGCGCATGATGCCGCCCTCCAGGAACACTTCCCACGAGGAAGATAAGAGCTCTTCAATGAGTGAACAAGAACGAAAGTAGGTGAAGTTAGGTGGTGGACGCCAGCACCCACCCCGTTACCCCCAACGAAAATCGCTAACGAGGGGTTGCATCAACCTAAGACGACTGCGCAACAGATTGTCACAGCAGGCTTTCCGTCGCAGGCAAGCGGAGCGTATGAGAGAGCTTAGTAGCAGAGTGAACACCGACCAGAAGTCTGACAATGAGCGGATCGAGGATCTCCAGCGTGAGAACAGGCAGTTGCGGGCGCAACTCGTCGATGTTCAAGCAAGGATGTCGCGACTGCTTGCCAACATTCAGGGTTTGAGCGACTCTGTGTCAAAGACTTTGAACGACACGGGATCTCAGGGCAGTAAAGTTTTTGAGGAGACAGAAGATCATGCGTCACAGCTCTCAACATACGACAAGAAGCAGACTTATGATGAAGGGCCTCCTTTTCCAGGACCATCTATGCAATTGGAACCTTTCGACACATCGTCACTGAACTTTGACCCGCCGCTTGCCCATCATCCTGGTCCAGGTAAGCGATTCAAGATCTTGAAATTCATCGATCAGCAACTGACGGTACTCCAGGTCAATCTGAGGATGCATTTCTATCATCGGAGCTAATCAATGTTACCGGAACCAGTCCCCTCTATACCCAGATTCCCAACATCTGGAGCTTCGAGTACCAAACTGGGATAGAGCCGTACCTGACTGCCATGGCTGCATCTCAGGAGTCGAGCATGGCACTGAGAAAAGACATGCCGATATCAAATTCGCCGTTCTCGGACCACATCAAGCTCCTCCAGCATCTTCTGAAGAGCAAGCTGGCGGCAAATGGCTTCGATCCGGATAGCCAACCGTCGATGCAAAGGTGAGTAGACCTTATGCCACAAGGTCGCAAGACTGACACCTATGTTCAGCATATATCAACCAGTTCTCATGGTCTTGTCTATGTTTAACAGCATGACGCGACCGGATGTCATGGCATGGTACGCCAAAACGCGCTTTTTCCACATCATCGAGCTTACGGCCTGGCAACTCTACCCCTCGCGCGCAACATTCCAAAAGTTACACCAGCGGTATCGGCCTACCGACACGCAACTGAAGCACCCGCACCCGCGCGTGATAGACTGGATACCCTTCCCCTCGATCCGGGACCGATTGATAGAGCTCCACGCCGCCAATCCTCTTATCGACCAAATCTTTTGCGACGCCGTCTCGGGATACGTGGTGGAAGCGGTCATGTCCGAGTTGATAAGCGACGCGCCTCAAATTACAGTTTACGTCCGGGTGACGGACCTTATCGCAGCCATGTCATTGTCATCCGGTGCCGGCAACAACGATACCCCAGCCAGTCTCCCCGCCCCGGATATCACCACTCTCTTCTCGTCTCCGTCTCATGCTCGCGCAGCGTTCAAGCTGTTGAACATGGATAAAGGTGCATCGTACTACAAGATCGACCCAGCCTTTTACGCCAAATATCCGGAACTCTACGACCAGTCAAACGACCTCACAGCAAACGGGGTACCTCTCAAGCCAAGATCGCAAAAGGTTCTTACGTACCCGAAACCCCTCGACGACTCCATGGTTGAGACCTACCGGAGTTTCATAGACTTTTCCATGGATGCCACCAGCACCATCTCCTCAACGACGGCCTCGTGATGTGTGTCTTGGGCCACCTCTTCCCCCGCATTGTACTGCACTGCACGGTTAACCAAACACTTCATGCTTTCCCGAACACCGGAACCCCGGACTGTCAACCCGCACCTATCCGTTGTCACGCCGCATGTAACCGTCAAGTCTTGCAGGCAATCTCAAGGACCATGACATCCGTAGTTTCGGGAAAGTCTGATAACGCTTTGTTTTTTTTTGTTGAGCGCTGACCCACCGCGATCGCACTGACTATCGTTGACTAACGTTCCACTTACTAACGCTCGGATTTTGTCATCGTCTGAAAGCTTCGGTGGGCTTCGCGGTGGGGATGGGGAATTCTATATAGAATTACCGGGAAACTGGATCAGGTTCTCATGATTCCAGTGACTCATTTGAATATCGTTTTCGTTTTTCGTCTCATCGCCTACATACAGCATAACATGCCTTCACAATTCCCCGCTCCCACGGCGACTGCTCGCTACAGCTTCTTGGACGATTACAGCGAAGGAGCTCACCCGGCCCTGCTCAAGGCCATTCTCGCCGGCAACACCTCTCAAGAAGCTGGCTACGGAGGCGATTCATACTGCGATCTTGCCAGGCAACGGATACGTCGGCACTTGGGCCGCGATGATGTTGGAATCTTCTTCGTCCCCAGCGGGACATCAGCCAATGCCATATCCATCGCGGCATGTTTGAGACCCCATGAAGCTGCCATTGCCGCAAGCTCGGGACACATTGTCACAAGAGAGACTGGTGCGGTGGAAGCCAGTGGGCACAAAATTATCAACGTCGCGCCTATCAATGGCAAGTTGACACCCCAGAGCATTCAACGCGCGGTGGACGAGAACTGGCATTTCCCCCACATGGCAAAGCCGAGGTTGGTGTACATCTCCAATGCGACAGAGATTGGGACGATATACAAGAGAGATGAACTTGCTGCAATCAAGCAGGTTTGCGAACAAAATCAGCTCATACTCTTCCTCGACGGCGCACGCATCGGTACGGCATTGGCGTCCAAATCAAACGACATGACGCTCCACGATATCCTGGAGCTGACAGACATCTTCTGGATCGGGGGCACAAAGAACGGAGCGTTGCTTGGAGAAGCTGTGGTCGTCAAGGACGCTCGTCTAGCGACCGAGTTTGAGTTCTACGTCAAGCAGCATGGTTCGTTGCTAGCCAAGAGCAGAATCATGGGCGCGCAGTTTGCAGAGCTTTTCAGAGAAGACCTCTACTTTGACCTCGCGCGGATAGCTAATTACTGCGCCGAGACGTTGTCCAGCGGTATCGCAGCGGCCGGGTTCTCGGTTCACGCAGTGACGGAGACGAACCAGGTGTTTGCGGTGCTGCCCATGAGCTTGATCAAGGTTTTGCAAGAGCATTTCATCTTTTACGTTTGGGAGAAGCGAGGTGATGATGAGGCTGTGGTGAGATTGCTCACGACGTGGGCGACGGAAGCAACAGAGGTTGAAAAGTTTGTCGGTTTGGTTCAGGGCTGGTCCGCTGGAGCTGCCGAAAGTCGGATTTAATGTGACAAAAAATGAATAATACCAATTAGAACATACACTACTTCAGAGTTTCGATGGCCTTTTCAACGTCGGGAATCTCAGAGGCAGTCGTGGCGGCACCGCCCCACGTAACCTGGCCCTTCCCATCAACAGCCCACGCTCCGGAAGTCTGCCATCTGTTGCCGCTCTCAGTGGGCCTGTTGGCGATTCCCTCTTCACGAGAGAGCTTGAACACATCCGAAAGCGCCCAGGGACTCAGTACGTGCCAGAAACTCGATGCGCCGAGTCCCCATCTGGCGTACACGTCGCGCTCTTCGTTGGCGATGACTTGGACCGGGTTCTTATCGCCGGGTCCGCCGACCTCGGACAGCCATTTCTGTGTGTGCGACTCTGACGAGTGAGAGACGGCGATGAAGTCGATTTCGGGATGCTTCGATGCTGCTTCGCGGAGCGTGATGAAGGTCTTCTCGGCGACTGGCGGGTGAGGTATGTAAGTCTCACTGACGATCCTATAGAACGAAACCCCCCTCCATCGTTTGGGTCATTGACTAACATGGGCATCCACAGTGCCGCAGGAAAGCGATTACAGCGGGTTTACCACCATCCCTGGGCAATGTGAGCTGGTCGGTGCTCGGGGCCGCGTCGCCCGCTTTTGGTGGGCTGGACAGGGTCAACGATGTTGGGGACATCCATGACGTGAGCTCCTGCATGAAAGACATGGTGCAGCTGAGTTCTATAAGTGCAATTATTGCAATTGGGACGATGTTGTTGAGAGTATGTGTAATCCCCAAGAATGAAAGGCCCCAATGTCCATGTCGGTATTGGACCTCGAATAGAACGACAACGCTACTCCATCACGTCATGGTTTGTCATCACTAGACACCATTCAGACTAGGCCGATGCTTGCGCTGGCCGGAGTGGAGTAAGGGGATCTCGGCCGAGTCCGTGGCTGATTTGCTGCGGAGCTGTCTTTTCAGCATTCAAGTTCAACACGTGAACATTGTCACGAAAACTGAGTGCGAAGAATTCAGCTCTCCTAGACTGGTGGTTATATAAGAAACCTTATCATAAAGTACACAACCATCCGAGCGCAATGAAAATAGTTATTTGAGACTCCATCAACGAGGGAAACAACCAAACCATTTCGGCGCCAACAAGAAAAACCCAGGGATACTTGAGATATCGGCAATGTCAGAAACTAAAGCAAGCTTGGTATGTGAATACAAAGCAGTATCTATCGTCGTTTCTTCGGAGGGCCCTCATCGATCTCGAACACAGGCTTGCGCTTCTTGGTGACCTCGAGTGCTCTCCTCGACATATCGGGCGGAGCGGCGTCTTGTTGGGTGCTACATTCTCCTTCCTCTGATTCTTTCTCTTGAAGCTCACCACCAATTGTGTGCTTGGCGCTTTTCTGAGTCGGGTAGGCAACCGGTAAGGTTGATTCATCTGAGGCAATCACCTCTTGCCATGTCCTGGCTATCTCCCTCATGACCTTCTCGTCCTTGCGACGTCTGAGATCCCCCTCCATTCTGCTCAATTGCCGCGTCTTTGAACCGCTGGCCTTACTCTCCGGTTCCTTGCCTTTCGTGTTGCTGTTACAGCTGATTCGAGATTCTTCGTCCTCGAGCTTCGTAGCGAAGCTGGGCTGATTGACCTCGTCAAGTTGATTAATCATGTTTTGAAGAAAGGTTGCCGTCGGAGTGGGCTCGAATACTTCCCTCTTCTCGAAATGCTCCTCTCTTGCAACTTCTTTGGCCTTTTCTATGGTGTCGATGTGAGGAGCAATCTCATCCTCTGCCGGTGGTTTCGGAACCTTTCGAGGGCGGTTGGCCCAGATAGGCATCTTATACCGGGCTACAAAAGGAATCAATCACATCTCACCCAAACTGATTGTAAGACTCGACTCTACTCACGAGCAACCTTTTTCCTTGGGTCCCAGTTGATAATGCGCCTCCCATCCTCTTCGTTCTTTTCCTGGACTAAAACAGCACAGATAAGATTTTCGCAATGGGTGTCCAAGTACGCCCTCAACTCCTCATCCGCTACGATACCTCCGAGGAAGGGTTTGAACTTGGAGTAAACTGGGTTACAAGATCCGTAAAGCATCGCAGCTTGGTTTCCACGAGTTAGCAACTTGTGAGGTAGACTTAAAAATAGGGAAAGTATGAATTATCCTCACCCGTCAAATCGTAGACGAAGCCATCTGAAGCCACGAATGCGTCGTATTGAATATCACGGCCTCCGTCGGTATGTCCATCAAACATTCTGAGCTCCTCTGGCTCGATTTCTGGAAGGCCGTAGCCTATGTCCTCAACTGTTGCTACAATGTAGCCCCTGAGACAAGCAAAGCGCATGAGAGGCCCGTCCTCATACTCTTCTGCTTGTAGAGCTTCAGTGGCGTCGAGTCCGAGGTAGGGAGAAAGAGCGTCTGCAAGGTCGGGGAACTTTTCATGCTCCTCTGAGTCTTTGAGAGCTTTACCATCAGGAAGTCAGCATATTTTCAAAAGCCTGATTTCGTAACGGTATCATTCAAGCTCACCTTCCACCGAGTAAACCTCCCTGCCGAATCTGATTTCATGTGGAAGCACAGGTCTGTCATTGGCAAGACTTTCCACATTATCATCTGCATATTCTTGTCGCTGTTCGATCAGATTGCCGATATACAACTCCTGCAGACCTTTGAGCACCCGGTCGCGGTTCGTTTGATGATATTTGTTGAAGAGATCTGTAATATCTCGTCCACCATTCTCGACCAAACACTGGAGCCCTCCTGGATGTGTTTCGGCATAGTCTTCCATGCGATCAGTCATTACCCTCTTAGTTCTTCAGCCTTGGCTATCTATTTACTTACCGGTGATGTTGTAAACCTTGTTTTCAATCGCAACGTACATCCCTGTCTCTCTGAATTCATGTCGTCTGAGCGATTGGGGCGTGAAGGTTCTGACGGAATGCTTGTCGGCAACTACGCCTGGAGTTTTGGCCGTCATGCCAATTCGCCACGGTGCAAGAGACTTCTTGATCTCGTCAAGAGAATACCCATCTTGTAGTAATTCAAGGGATGGGTCTCCACCTGGGTTACTCGCCAAGAGCCTCCGTAGTGCCGGCTCTGATAAGCACTTCAAGTCTGTCTGATGTCAGCGGGTGATCAATGTACGTTATGTCTCCAATACTACGTACGAGTAATATCAAAAACGCTGTTGTGTATGCGGATCCATAACGGGTCCCCACCGGTTCCATCACACTGAGCAATGTCATCTTCCCGCAAGACGCGAACCACTCGCCCCAAGGGCAAGGAAGGGATGTCAGCTTCGTAGAGACATCCTACTCCGTAATCAGTCAACTGGGTGCCGTAGAAAGTGGGCTTGGTGAACTCGGGCAGTTCGTCCTCATCAAGCTCAAGCGATCGACAGATGGCAGAACATTTGTGAACATCCAGGTGATGCCCATTCTCGACCAGAATCAGCTCATCTCCGAGTACTTTTGCGTGATCGTACAACTCAGCCACTGTGTAGTATGGTAGTTGATATCGCTGATGGCTCTCACCCGGCTTTGAAGGTACAGTGACAATGCCAGCCTTCGCAAAAGCCGGCAAGTCTATCGAGGGGTATTTTGCCGGGTCTTCTCCGTGGAATATCTCGGTAGCTCTGTCTCCACTGTCCTTGTCTGGAGAGTTTCCAGGATTCGCACCTGACCGATGAAAGTCCAATAGTGAAAGTGTCCTACGATCGTACGTTTGCCCAGGGTATTGAGGCACTTGAAAACGGAAGTCAAGCCACGAGGTGTAGCCGTTTGCAAAGTCGGCATCCAGTTGGGCTCTTAAGCTTGAACATTCGGCTACAAAGGCGTCTCGCAAACCGGCTGGCTCTATGCAGAGTGACGTGTATGTATTGAATGCGGTCTCTGCTAGATCAATGTTACTGTGGCGATCGCTGCGTGCCAAATATGGGTCGTTGGGATCTTGCAAGTGTCGCCTTCGTAACTTGAACGTCGGGTAGAACCATCGTTCCGCACTTGCTGTCTCGACCTGTGCCTGGATAGCGTCTTTTGTTGACTGGCTGAGCGGGAGACTTTGGGTGGTAGTCCAAGGGTTCGATAGCAGACGTTTTGGCTGTTTCGCCGGTACGACTTCCTCTACTCGTACAGGCAGCGAGGCTAGCAAGAGAAACCCTATGGCCCGCCAGAACCACTGCGTCGTATTCTCATCATGAATGCGAGCTTGAAAGTCTCGATGACGAACTGCATAGTCGAGTACGCCGTATTGGTTATAGCCCACGCATAGCGGGTAAATCAAGAAACCGGCTAGACGATCTGTGTCAAATTCGTCACGTTGGTTCCTGCGAACTAGCGAAATTGTTAGACATGATAGTCTGTGCCGAGGGTCGACCTGGCTGTAAGGCGTCATCTGCCACATTGCGAATGTGTCTTTGAACCACGGACGCATTCTCTGATACTTGAGCCGCCGGCTGTGCAAACTCCTCGCTGACATCTTGAGCTCATCGGCCTGAAAGTTTTGAGGGACGAAGTCTTCCTTGAACCAAGCCGACTTTTCGATGGGCCAAAACCAAGGTGCGTCAAAGCCTTGGTTCCCGTACTCTTGCGTGACCTCGAGCATTTTGGGTGCCTTCAGGCTCGGATAACCATACTTGGAAACGATTTGAGTCCAGAAAGCCTCGGAAGAAAGGGAAGTATGCCAAAGCGATGGCAGAGGCCAACTCGTTTTGATGGTGGGGCTATCCAAAAGAAAGTCATAGGTAAGTGTAGGATCAGATACATGGGGAAACCTGTTGATGGATAGAATCAATGGCGCATAGTTTATGCTGAGCAAGTTTCTATCGCGTTTGGGGACAAGTCCAAACACAGTGCCTCCAAATGCATGTTGTTCAAATGACCACCCGAGCTCGCATTGGTGTTCCTGTGGGCCGAACTGGCAAAAATCATTCTTATCAGCAGATCTAGCAAGTAGAATGTTCAGGTTACTTACGATCTCAAAACCGTGAAGCGGGACTCCTAGTTTTTGTTGCAGGACCTCACTGCTTAAATTCTGAAAGCCGATCACATGCTATAACGAGGGTGTCCCAGCGTTAGTCGATTTCGATACAGGTCTCTTCAGAAAAAACACCCAAAATCGGTGAGGGCTTACCATGAGTTCGTGAAATAGCTGTTAAAAGGAGCGCATTAGTAAATAGCAATTAGGAGACTCGCGAGGTCGCAGACTGACAGTGTCTGCAAGACACACCAGCGCCGCACTCTTGGAAGATTGAGTGACGTTTGCATCTAAAAGCGTCTTTATCCCAGAAATGTTGACGAATATCGTGATTGGCCCTTCCGATAAATCGTATGGCGCTGTCAATCCCTTGATGATTCCGTCCGGCTGATATGAGTTCAAGGTTGTTTTGTCGTTGAAAGTCCAAAATATTCTTTTCAAAAGGGAAGGGGAGGACAGCAGTTGGATCAATTCTTCCGCAGGTTTGCGAATGACGGGAGATGATTTCATTCTCCAGATTTTACCGACCTTACTCGAACCTGACAGAAGTGTCGTTTCATGACTCTCAAGGTTTTCCGGGATGAGCAGAGATTGTAGCCTGAAATGAAACGCACAATGTTAGCTCTGTCTTGATTCACGCCATACCTTGCTCTTGTCTACAGTATGATGTCAAGTCTTTTGGGAATTCATGATTACCAGTCTCCTTCGAGGGATCTCCGTACGATGTTATCAGCAATTTGTATCGCCTTTCTAAGAACACCCCAGATGATCGGATCGTGCGCGCTCCAGAGACGCGATCCAGACCAATTGGTGGACGAACTGGGAGGCGCAGTGAAGTCAATCATCCAACGGTCTCTTGACCAAACAGGCAGCCAAGACGACTCGTCTACTTGAATTTCGTTTTTAATCAGGACTTGCCCCTCGCCCGTTGCAGTATAGGCTTCCGTCTTTGCCAGTACCGCAGCTTCCCAGGTTCGCAACCCCGAGAACCTTGAAAGTTGCTGGCGCTCCGACAGGAGGAGATCATCCAGCTCGGGAGGAGACGGTTGTGGAATCATTTCGGAGTGCGGTTCAATGATCTCGAGTGTCTGCGGGTCAATAGATGGGAAGATTGGGTCCATCCATGATCGGCCATTCCGTCGCAGCGGGTGTGTCTCGCCAACGCCATAATACCTTTCCCAGCGACTTCCTGAAGAGTCAGACATTCTGGGGATGTTCAGTCTGCGACAGAATGAGTGATGCCGGAGACCAGTCTGCGTCTGAGTTCAAGACAGATTCGAGTACTGAACAGGTAGTGGAAAAGTAAGTTGAGCGGTTGAGTGAGAGCCTTGCAACCCAGAATAGAGCTCAAGTCTTTTGGTAGATCGGATTAGAATGGAAAGACGAGCGAGAAACACAAACTCCTCTCAAATGACTGAAAACAGTTGAGCGGTACAATTTTGGATCACGCTCAGCATTGTAACTGAAAAAAGACGAGCAGAAAGCCAAGGGGTCATAATACCTTGGTCTTGGACGCAAAAGAACTGTTCAATGAATCTTTCGGCAAGGGGTCAACGTGGGCTTCCTGTTCCTTTGTGTCCCGCCGATGGGATGCGTGGAACGGGTCCTGGTCCCTTTCCGGATTCAGCGAAATGGCACTGCGTATTTTTGCTACGTTTCCAGAACAATGAATTGCAAATACTTCGGATCATTTCAGATGTGTCATGAAGGGATCATGGGCATGGTAGCCGGAACTGACTTGCGAGACGCATAAACCTCAGAGTGGAAAAGGAACTATCTACTGAGACCACGGGTCTGGTACGGCCAAGGCCTGGTTCTCAACCTCATGAAAGATATTGAACATGATATAGCTTCTCTTTAGTGCTCTCAGAACATCCCAGCAATGCCCATGTCACGCGTTGGTCGTTTGAAGAGGCGTTGGAATTCGGCACCGTATTCTGACGTGGCGGATTTTGACACTTCTCGTGAAGGCGGGGATCATGACTGTCCGGCTTTGATGCGGGCAAAAAATGTCTGGAAGATGGACTACCTTAAGTTCGAACACAAAGATGCGTCATGAAATCTCGAACACACGATCAGCAACCTTTTACCGCGTCATCATTCCAATCAGTTCTGTTCCCTCATCAATCCGGCCTCAATCTGATACACGCGTCCTTGCCATCATCATCGATACATGTACAAGTCCTTCCACTCCCATTCTTGCCTCGGCTTCTCTGTTCCTCTTGAACCTGTTTCGCTTGAGCCTTCAATCCTAGACGAAGGACCACCAGCAGAGCCACGAGATTCTTTGACTACCTTCTTGTACGGCCGGACCGGAGTCGGCGAGCTCTTCCGTTTCACGCCTGCAGCTACTTGTTCTGGCAGTGCAAATCGGCTTGTATCAACAGCCTTGATGCTCTTTTTCTGTAACATAAGCTTCCCATTCCGCTTGCGTTTCGTGCCGGCCAAGCTCTGGATTGGTTGGATAATCTGGTCTGAAGCACTACTCGCATTGCCCTTTTCAGCAGCTTGAGCAAACGACATAGCAGGTGTGACTTTCGAAGTTCCACCACCTGTGAAATCAGGCATCTCTTCGGGAATCGGCCTGAAAGACCTTTTCCAATCGAAATCAGCATTATTTTGATTCGGACCATGCTGTGCTATAATTCGATATTGGAAGTCTGACCACAGCCATCGCTTCAGTTCTTGGTCTTGTAATGAGTGTGAGAGCGTTGTTCCGGCACGAGCTTTCAAAAGCTCATTGTACCCGCCAGGTTTTCCGTATCTGAGGTACGCTGGTGGAGTTTAGTCACTCTCGCAGACAATTATTGCCGACGGAACTACTCACAAGTCAAGTTGTATATGTACTTGCCATCAGAAACATAAGATTCATGGAAGCCCCAAGGCTCAACTTTGCCGTCCATGCGCGCCAACATTTGATCGTCCATGAAAGGCAGTGCGTCTATTGGCGCGACAACCTTGGCGACAACAAGCCGCTTTGTATCAAATAATGTGCAAAGTATTCGTGGCGGGCTTGCTGTGTCCATCTGGGCCGTCACATCCTTTCCCCAGTATTCTTCAAGTTCTTCGGATGCCAGGAGACTCCGTAACCCGTCTAAGTCGGTACCTGACCACCTTGAAAGATCCGCTAAGCGACTAGTGTCAGTATGAATTTCATCTTCAGTCTGGAACCGTTTTCTATGCTCACCCTTTCGGCTGAAGACTTGATTTCGGATTACAATTTGATCCGGAGATATGACGCCTGGGCTTTGCTCAGGGACAATCTGACCAACCTGCAGCCTTTCGAAATAGACATGGGTAGTAACACCAAGGAAACCCGTCGGAACTTGATGGTACTGCTCAAATTCCCGTGTACAGTCTTTTCCGGCGACGCTTTGCAGAATCTCCATACCACCAGGATGAAGTTTCATGAAGTCTACTTGATCAGCACTGAGTGCTTGACCTGAGTCTTTGAACCTGTACTGAACTTACCTGTAAGATCGATTACCGTATCCCCTTGGAAGACGGTATAGATGCCTGTCTCTGGGTAAACGTGCCACTTGACTTCGTTCAACGTGAAATGGCGGTATCGAAACATGCTGTGCCTCTCAAGTTCTTGCGTCCTGATTCCAATCTGATAAGGCCGAAGGAAGTCGACAATAACATCCGGATTAAATCCTGCACGAACTGCGTTGAAGAGAGGATTCCCCTGTCGTTTTGACTTGATAATCACCAGTAAAGGATGCATATGTTGTGGCAATTGGAAGTCTTAAAAATCAGCGTATAAGCCTATGAGCAAGTCTCGAGAATTCCAAGCCAGGAATAAACTTACCTTTCAGATCCCTTGTCAGATCAAACACGTGGTTACCAAAGGCTACACATGATAAGGGGTCTCTGTTGTCAGCCAGTCTGATATTCTCCGTGCGCATAAACCGCATCACTTGTCCAATAGGCCCATTTTGCAAACACAATTCGCGGGTCTGCTCGTTCATGTTTCCCGTGCGAAGCACTCTGTTTAGGATGGTACTGGAGGGACCTGGCCTCATTGTCAGCTGCTCTCGAGTCGCATCATCCCACCCATGTTCCGACGACAATATCCCACTGAAGTCGTAGATCAAATGCCTGTCATCACCGTCGGTTTTGTGGACAAACCACTTGACTCCGCTGCCGACGCGTTGGTGATCACCAATCTCGCCTACATGGTAGTGGCGAAGCGGAGGGGTGATCTCAGCAGACTTGCCTCGCGACGGGACTGGCGCCTGAGCGATCACTGGTCTCGCGACTGCCCACAATGGAAGATCGGCGTCGTCAAGGTCAATTATGTTCGAGACGATTCTTTGACCCTGCGATGCTACGATAGGGTAACGTATCTCGTGATTGACGAAAGGGGGCAAGTCTCTGTAATTGTAAGTTAACCACCCATGGTCATAGGGAGATTGATCCATCATTCTCCTTATATCACGCCAGTCACGCTCGAAACCTTTAGCGACCTCATGTGACACGTTTCCGTAAACTTTCCATCGTAAAAACGACAGTTTGGCGTTTTCCATGCACAGCTCTTTGTCGTGGCTTGGGGTATAGGAGTTGTGTAGGTACGTGCCCGTCGCTACTGATGTTATTTTCCTTTGACCAGTAGCAAGGTCAATGAGCTCCTGGCCTCCAGCAGCTTTGGGTATGCTCAGTCTTTCGGGATGCAGTGGCCTTGAGGTCGGACGAGTGGATGGCGTAGGCTTCTTCCTGACGGGCAGCGTTGCCAACCACAGATATGCATAGGCGTGGTAGAGGAACCTATGTGACGTTTTGTGTACAATTCTGAATTTGGCGACATCTTGACAATGGTCATATGGCCACAAGAGGCTCTTAATCTCGTGCCGAATATCAGATTCGTGTGTGTCGTGATGGGATTTAGACGAAAACCCAATGTCGATCAATTTGTATCGCAGTTGAGTCTCGGCATATACCGTAGCATCCCATTTGGTGTATTCTTCCTTGAACCATGGCCTCAGTCTTCGGAGATCCAATCGTCTTAACCTCAAGCGCTGAGCAATCATTTTCATACTATGATCAAGGCGGCCGTATTCCGAATAAGGTGGGTCAAGAATCTTGGCTCGTGAGGTTCGCGCGGCGTCTTGATAATGGCTCTCCCAAAGCCGTTCAGAAACACAGACCCCCTTGTATCTCAGTGCCTTGTATCCGTATTTTGGCACATGCGTCTCCCAGAAGTCGGACGTTGTCATCGCGCAAAGAACGATGGCAGGTATGCCGGGCAGATTTTCCCGAAATGGTTCCGTGAGAGGCCCTCCGTCGTAGGTATTCATGTGACCGACGTTTGACATGCAGAAAGCTGGCCAAGGGGCACGTATGCCGAAGAGACCATGACGAGACTTTTGGAGACCGCCAACGACGTCCTTCAAGGAAAATCCAAAAAATGACATTTCCCAGGAAATGCCCGCCTCTGTATACCTTTCTTCGTCCCAGAACTTTACTCGCGGCCACATAAGCAAGAGCTTGCGCAATAGAAGTGTCAATTTGTACTTACAACTTCGGTCGCAAAAAGGGGCTCTCTGGGATGCTTCTCTTGGTACGATCTCTGCATGTGGCCAGATATACCATGCTATATTCTCAGTGTTTAGTGAAGTTACTTTGGCAGAAGAAGATCTCGGCACACTACCATTAATTCATGCAGTATCTAGCCAAAACAGAAATTAGTCAATACCTATTAACATCAGAGGAAGGTTGGAATGGAGATCCAACTCACAGTCTTGGTCACCAGAAACGTCGCCTGGCGGCCTTCAGGGTCCTGGAACATGATATTTTGGAATATCGGCTGGAAATACTCGATACCAACACACATCCACTTGAGCTGCCTCCCGTTCTTATCAAGGAGCCTCGTTGTCGTTCCAATAGCTGAAGGCCATTCATCTCGAAGATAGAATCCCCAAAAGAAAGTGTCGGCGATGTCGTCCAGAACCTTTCGAGCTTCTGTTGGACTGAGGCGGGATTCAGGGCTGACCGGCTTGACGCGGAGGATGGTACCCTTCCGAGGGGTTTGATGTGTGGACCCTATCATGACATCCCGTCGAACTTCACGGGAATCCTCCTTTAGAAAACTTGCCAACCTAGCGGATATCAAGCGTCAGTGAAATGTAGAGATGCTACAAGTCTTTCCCCCACCGGAGGACTTCGGTCTCTGCGTTTTCTGGTACGGGCAAGGTGAAGACATACCATTCATGACTGACTGCTTCTTTCAGAATTCTATTTGCAATTTCGATGACTCTGCTTAGCTTCGCCCAGGTGGCGTCGTCGTCGATATCGATCGACAGCCCGTTGGGGTCGGGGTGCTTGTAGCTTGACCATCTCTCCCTTCGGAAGATCTTGAACCACTTCGTTTCGTCCACCTCGACAAACTCACTGGCGGCCCAAGATACGTACGGATACAGTGTCAAGCCGTCCATAAAATTGGAGAGTTTCTCGCGTGGATCGCCTTCGTCTTGAATGGCACCTGCCGCGTCCGAAACGCGGCAAGATGGTCCATATGCATCAATGTCTTGCAGAGCCCTGAGTTCTGACATACGTAGCCCCCCAAGGTATCTCATCTGAGTAGTCTCGCTGTAAAAAAGCCAGTCTATTATCTGGGAGGTCGGTCTCGGTACTGGGGTTTTGTCATCCTCGAAGGCTTCCTTAGTTGTATCCCAGTTGGGATGCTCTATCGCCCAGATGCTCGATCCGGAGCTAACGCGAGCCATTGTGTCGTCAGATCGCGCAACTCGAAAGATAATAGAGGTACGGCTGGCGGAAGTGTGACCTTTCGCTGCGGCTTCCCCTGGCGTTCTGACAAGGAAATGAGGAAACGAGAAAGAAGCAAAAGTGAATCCGGAAATGACTGGGACACGTCAAGTTCTTGTCATGTTGAGTGATGTAGAATTATTTGAGGTGGTTTGAACTTGGACCTCGACATTTCAGTTTGGGGGAAATCGTTTCAGAACGAAAACAACATATTGTCAGGACTCCTCGGACGAGGGCAGGAAAACTCGTGAGTCGATCGAGGATAATGCGTCAAGGCTCGCCTCATCAATGGTCCCTTGAGTAAAGTTTGTGCAAGCGGCTGCCTAGCAACGTCCCTGTCAAACCGCCAAGCAAGAGGGGCCTCTATAAACAATGGAGAGATTCGTTGTCCATGGACAGTGCCTTTGGGAGCAGCACCATAGTCATGTGTAATCCCCAAGGGATAGAAACCGAGGATCCACCATGGGCCTTACAATGAACATTCTGTTTGTTCAATCTGACTGTGTAACTAAAACATGCGGATTGGATGAATGAATCATGACCACGGAACAATGATTGAGAACCAACGACTCTGCGGCACGATGATTGCAGAGACCTCTGTTCAATCGGCTGAGGCCAACATGTGAGATTCGTCTAGCGGAAGACCTAAGACATGGGCCAGATGTTGAGAAGGATGAGACAGGCTACATACGACATCCTGGATTCGACTTTGACAGCAGGTTTGGCCATCCTTGCTCGACTATCATCTCGGGTTCATTTCTTGAGGCAGAATATCCCGCAAAGAACTCTAAAATGGGGTAAAGTCCGAATAACTGGCGATATTGGGTCAGCAGCTAGGGAGATCCTTCTTCGACGTTGACTTGTAGCGGTACCCAAGGTAGGCTGAGAAGCAACTTCGTATTGTGTCTACCACGGCGTGGTGCGATTTGTCGTGCACGTTTGTTTCCAAGACCTGCAATCAACCTCAATGCGGTCAGCGTGCCAATTAGACCAGCTGGATGCCCCGGTCCGCAACTGAGCGGAATTGAACGATTCGGATCTGTGAATAGATTGAATGAGAATTGCCATCAGCTCTGTTCACGAGATTGCGACGTCAATCCCGGCGACGATTAGTTTGCTCACACGAAACGAGGCTCATGATCATGGCTCCACCAGTTGGCGGGCAACACTTAAGAACTCGGCACTCCACGGATAGTTGAAGTCCAGATGTCATCTTCTCTTGACTTCAGGGTCTTCTCTATTAAGAACATAAATCTGGCCGACAAACTCAGGCTCCATTCTTCTTCTTCTTCAGGATGCGCGTCGCTCACATCATCCGGTTCGCGGCAGCGATGTCCCTCGCCTTGACTGCTACAGCAGGCATCGCAATCAGGAGCGCAAACACGACAGAACTCCAAGTCCCTCCAACCGACAACGCCCCTCAAGACTTTGAATCCCTCCGGGGCGGAGCTTCAGCCACCTGTCACTCGTTCACGATCAATCCGCGCTACTTCACCTTATTGTACGCAACCTGCCGTGACCACCTGGGCTTTGAGAAGATAGGCCATCTCAACTTGAACCTTTGCCTGGCAAATTCTTGTGGCAACCTTGAGGGTCGCGCAAGGTAAGTCACTGCCTGGCAGCAAAGCACATGCTACAAAGCGGCAAGACATTGTGTTCGCTCAAAGCTAATGACATCGATTTTCGAAAACCAGAGGACTATATGCGAATAGCTGCTCAGCAAGGACCTGTCAGCTCGACGGGCTCACTTTGAAATGCAAATGCGAAAATTGCTATGGCAGATATAGCTGGAGTTCTTTCAATCTGAGTAAGTGAATTCCAAAAGTGGCCAAGGGCCATCGTCGCTGACTCGATCTTCTCAAGACGACATTATTGGAAACGATAATGGAAGTCTCGTTTGCCACGGCCTGATGGGGCTAGGTTAAGATTCGGCATTCCTCGGCGAGGTGGGGCCGCGATGCCGGCCCGGAGTTGAGTTATTCACTTCCGGTTGCTGAAGATGGGACCTTAGAAGACACGGGCAACATGTAGACCCTTGTCTCCACGTCAGGAAACGGTCACGGCATATATACAGAGGTCACCAGGATCTGTGCGGGCCACCGACTCTATCTTTAGTCCATCAGACGTTTATGTTACCTTGTTTTGGCATATCTCTTAGCCTCGGCCCCCAAAGGCATGATAGTGACATTGAACGGCATCACCGGCGAGAAGCCTATTATATCATAGTGTCTATCTCCTCGCAGAAAAATCTAATGCCACGTGGGTGCTTTATCTAGTTATAGTGAGCATGTGCAATGCTCTCGGAGCCTAGCAAGTCACCACTTCTGGACCCGAACAACATGGGCGGAAGTCTGCCATCCTCTTCAGTATTTAGCTGCAAAGCATCGGTCGGTGGCAACTGATTCGGGGGCCAGAGAATGGGGGTCTTCGTGTGCAATTGCTGGGCAGATTGCATTCCCGTTCTCAACGACGACAAACATGTGAACGCAGATGTAAGCTCTATAATATGCTGCAGGAGAACTAAGGCAGTCAAGGCAATGACGCGCCCGCTGCTAGGCGGGCCATTGGTCGCTCGGCGGCAATATTGTCACGGGAGGCGGTTATCGAGATTTAAGACAGGGTCGGCATCAGGTTTCGGAACTGCGAACGCGAAGTATCAGTAAGGTTGTTGACGTCTTGCGGTTTTGGTAGTAGAAGGTTACTGACTCTCGTTATACGACGCTACCGCGTGGCCGGAACAACGTAATGACAGTAGTAGGTAAGCAGTCTAGATCAATCAAAGCGGGAGTGCCGTACCGTCGCCAGTGCTGTTTACCAGTGATTGAGGGATGTCATCACTGCGTTGGCCCAGGACGGGTCGGGCCTAACCATCTCGGAAGATACGATGAAAGCAAAAAAGGGATACGCAAGAAAGGACACGAGAGTTCAAAATTGTGATGTCTTCGGATTGCACCGCGACATCAGACGCCAAACTTTGTCGGCCATGCCGCATGGATGGAGGGCAGTTCGCGACGATAACGTCACCGCAGGACCTAGATTGGTCTCTTGGAGGGAGCCAATCGGGGATTGGCAGTTCGGTGATAGCATCCGAATAAAAGCCGATGGTAAAAGCGGGTCGGCAAAAATTGGCATCAAATGTCCTTTTGGCCTGAGGTGTTAGGCATCTGCAAAATAAGGTACCTTGCTGCAGGGACAGATTGAAAGAAAAAAGTTTTTGCAGGAGAAGGGTAAACATTCAAACATGTGAAAAGCCATCAAACCCTTCGAGGCTTCAACGCCCAATGTTCGGGTCTCTGTTGTTTGAAGTGAAAGATATCTCGCAAAACTGACAACCGTATGAATATATCTGCCACCACAAGCAAAAGCCAGGCCATCAGGCGGTCAATAAAGCGGGAGGGCGTGCGACCCCTGCAGTGGTCTTGATGGTCGTTGCCCAGGCTAAGAAATGACGGGCTTGGTGAAGGATCGAGAGAAAATTCTACGGGGGCCCCACGATTTTGTGGAGTTGGTAAGGGAGCGCAACGCCGCAATCGCAATCAACGGCTTATCACCCCGCCATCAATCGTGATGAGCTGGTGGCCTGAACGTATCGATAAGAGCAGATAACAGAAGCTACCTTATGAAGCTCAATATCAACGACATCGAAGTTGAGGGGGAGAACGGTTGACGGCTGCAGCGGGTTGTTTGCGCCTCTCCCGTGGGAAACCCACATCGAAAATGCTTGAGGGTTGCAGGTTCTTTCCAATGATACCGTCTTTTGATCCCAGAAGGGCGGTGACGAAATGTGTGGTACCATAGCATTGAATCATCCGCAACTCCAAGTATCTGGAAGCTAAGGGCACATTATTGACGACGTTCACCGTCGAATGCGGGAGGACAGGAGTGCAGATTATCGATCCGTCCAGCCTCGGAGGTCTGACCTCTTGCATGCCTCGCAGCCTGGTCTAGACAGCCAGCCAGTCTCAGCACTGGCTAAATGTAGCGACCTCAGCCTTCCAAGGACTCCTTTCGCCAATCCGCTCGCTCTCTCTGGGAGGCGTTGGGGGCGGGACAAAGAACCAGATGGAGTCGGACCTAGTGGTCGGCATCTCAATGAACCAAGGTCAAATCGGGCAGGCCGTGGCAAAAAGGGACGATCCGAGTGGTCCGGAACGCCAGCGAAGCCAGAACCCGGCTTCCATGCCAAAGAGAAGAGTGACAAGACGAGGAAGAATTAAAGGAAACGAAAGAAGATGTCGGATGAAACTGGGGATGGGAGGACCACCTCTCTGCTAAGACTTCGGCGTGTTTTGTAACAAGAGAAATTTTTTGGAACGGATAATAAGGGACGGTCCTATGGGAAAGTCAATCTCTTTCCTTCTTGCTCTGGCTGGTTGTCAGAAATCTACGGAAAGGTACGTAGCGCGGTACCTCGCATGTGCTTCCATGCGCAGGAGTACCTAGCAGTTCGGACATTGCGCCTGCCTCCAGGCAAAAGGTAATTGGGGTGGCGAAGCCGAGGCGCAGAAAACTGTTATGTACCGTCCAGACTTTGGGGTGCTTTCCTGTTTGCGTAGTTGCCTACGTATCTGTAAAGATACCGGTACACGTGTATTGCAACTGACATCTCACGCTGCATATGTACTCCGTACACTCTGGCGGTCTTTGGATGGGATGCGATGTTCATCCCCGGCCGAGACGACTCAGACGGCCTGGAAACGACAGGGTATGGGGGGTTACACATGGACGATGCCCGTCTCACCCCCTTTCCTCCTTTGTCCTCTTCGATTCTCACCCTCTTCCCCATACTACGCTAAGCGCACGGGATAAGGCAGGGCTTATCGTGAACTGAGCCACTCAGCCGGCACTGAGTTCAGAGAAGTGAGATTGCTGACTAGAGGTGCGACTGGAAGGTCGTTCAGCAGCGACGTGGATGGATCCGCCACTGTGGGGCAGCTTTAGGTGTCTGTAGTGACGACACTTTTATTGATATCAAATGTGTATCCATAGCGAATGGTAACATAGGGAGGTAGACACGTGGAAGGAAAGGCTTCCACGATGGAAAGAAAACAATGCCGATATGGCCCGAGGTTTGGCGACATGGAATTGCTGTGACAAAGGCAAGAAGGAAATTGACCACAAGGGAATATTTCGGAGGGTTGCTCCGTGAAAATAGCCTGGACCTTCTATGAAGTACACAGTAGGGGAAAGACACTAAGCGCCATGTTGACACCTTTCTATTTCATGGCTCTGAAGAGAGAGTATCGGTGAATCTGCACTGACTGACTGAGAGAGACTAGGGACCCCAGGTGTATTCAACTCAACAGATTGGAAGCCACTGTCGAATATCAGAGTCAGGAACCGGGCCTGAGCACCGTGTCGCGGTCAAGCACCATACAAAAAAAAAAGTCGTCAACCAAGGCAAATGGCAAAGTGTCCGTGGGCCTCACAAATGGCTGAAAATGCATTGGTGCATGAACGGGCATTTTCCCTCTCACCGCCCTTCTCGATAACCCTTTTGAGGTTAGCGCGGGGTCAGATAAGCGAGTTAACCCCTCCGATAAGACATGAGTCGTCGGGGGGGTGGAACACAGTGACACCCAATCAAGGTACCCAACACAAGCACAGGGCAGGTGGCAGCGAGGCAAGCACCAAGTACCTACACATTTGCAGGCAAGAGGTAAGGTAGGCAGGCGCGAAGGAGACACTTGGACAAGTCTTGGAGGGAAGGAGGGATGGAGGAGAGGGAGGAAGGCAGGAAGGAGGGGTGGTTTCCGCAGTTTCTGATTTTTTTTTCTGTGGTGGGGCTACCCTTGCCGCTAGCGTCGCCGTCGCCGGGCCAGAAGTGACACGCCGAAGCACACAGAGCCACACAGCGCACACTCTCTGCCACTTCTGTTGGTACCGTAAGGTACGGTCGCTGACGGAAGGAGCGAGAAAAAAAAAAAATAAAAAAAAAGTTTTTGGTGGGCGGGCGGCGGGACAAGGGGGGAGAATTACACACGTTGTAAGGCGCTGAACATTTTTGACCAGGCACCAAATGGAGGGGGAGGTACTGGAGGGGGAGGGGCTGTACCTTAGGTACCCAGGGAAGGGGGGGCAAAAGAAGAGAGCGATAACACAAGCCAGGCCTGAATTTTGGCGCTAGACATTAAAAACTCCCAGCCCGCCGCCCTCACCCTTTTTCACAATCTTTTTTTCCCTCTTCTTCCTCCTCTTGAACCTCTTCCTCTCTTCTTCCTCCTCTTGAACCTCTTCCTCTCTCCATCCTCCCGTTCCCTTTCTTCTCTCTCCTCCTGGTTATCCGTCTTCCTCCAGACGCATCTCCAATCAATCATTTGATTTTCTTCACACGTCCTGTCTGCGACGGTTTATCAAGTGCGATATTCGCCTAGATCGACCCCGCCTTCGCAAGAAGTTCAGAGACTATCACACCCCACGAATCGCCATACTAGAGCAGAAGAACTACGATCCTCCAGTCGTTTGTCTCTTCTCGCGGGCCTTTCCACATCTCTCAATCGTCCTTTTTCCGGTCACGATAGAGTTATAGACTTCGCATCTAGACGCTTTAGACGTTCAAGAATCGCGAGTTTCCTCCCCACACGAATATCTCAACAAACACCCTCCCGATCGACATAATACCAACCGTCATAATGTCTTCCGAGAACGCCCAGTCCGTCAAGGTTTTGGACGAGCTTTTCCAGAAGCTCACCGTCTCCAAGGAGGCTGCCGACATCAAGGAGTCCTCCAGCTCCCTGGCTTCCTTCATGAACGGCCGCATTGAGGATCAGGATGTTCCCACCAAGTAAGTTGTTACTGCTATCATATTCACTGCCGGCTGTACCGCAACGTTGCCTTTGGGGGGAGTGAGATTTACCTCAAGCGACCGTGTCCACGGCCTTGGGAATTTCTCCAAAAAAAAAAACGAGATTTTTTTTCTTGTTCCCCTCGCCTCTTCGGGCGGCTTTTGCACCGACCCGCTGCGACGCTGAGCGTTCAGCCACGCTGGCCACTCAGCGGCGAGTTATTTTCGGCTCACACAACTTTTTTTTTTCTGGAGCATCAGCGCTGACAAGGATTTTCCCCGCAGGACCATCGAGTCTATCCGCAAGCTGTTCAACAACAAGAAGGATGCTGCTGCCCGTGAGAAGGCCGCTGTCGCCATCACCGCCATTGCTCAGCACTCCGAGGTCTCCGCTCACGTCGAGCCCCTCCTCGTCGCTCTCCTCCCCGATGTCCTTGCCGCCGCTGGTGACAAGATCACCGGTGTGAAGAACGCCGCCACCGCTGCTGCTCTTGCCATCGCTGAGGCCATCAACCCCAACGCCGTCAAGGGTGTCTTCGCCCCCGTCAAGAAGTCCCTCCTCGAGGCCCAGAAGTGGCAGGAGAAGATGGCTGCTCTCGATGTCCTCGAGACTGTCATCCGCACCGCCCCCGCCCAGGTCGGCTTCCGCGTTCCCGACTTGATCCCCGTCGTCTCCGAGTCCATGTGGGACACCAAGAAGGAGGTCAAGGAGCGTGCCTACAAGACCATGGAGGCCATCTGCCAGCTCATTGTCAACCGTGATATCGAGCGCTTCATTCCCGAGCTTATCAAGTGTATCGCCAAGCCCGAGAACGTCCCCGAGACCGTTCACTTGCTCGGTGCCACCACCTTCGTCACTGAGGTCCAGGAGCCCACTCTTGCCCTCATGGTTCCCCTGCTTGATCGTGGTCTCGCCGAGCGTGAGACTGCCATCAAGCGTAAGTCCGCCGTCATTGTCGACAACATGTGCAAGCTCGTCGACGACCCGAACATTGTCGCTCCCTTCTTGCCCAAGATGATGCCTGGTCTCCAGAAGAACTACGACAACTTGGCCGACCCCGAGGCCCGTGAGAAGACCAAGCAGGCCCTCGACACCATCATCCGTGTCGGTAACGTCGTTGACGGCAAGATTCCCGAGGTCCGCCACGACTCCGACTTGGAGGTTGTCCTCCCCAAGCTCAAGGAGTCCATCCCCTCCAAGTCTAAGGCCAAGGCCGATAAGCTCGACATTGTCCTCCAGTACGCCTCCAACATCGCCGGTCAGCTCATCGACGAGAAGGAGATGGAGTCCGCCGTCTGGACCGAGGCCCTCAAGCCCTACATCGCCGTCGTTGTCGGTGATGATGATGCCCAGAAGGTCGTTGACGACTTCCGCAAGCGGGCCGCTCCCGGTGCCGCCGAGGAGGAGGAGGTTGACCCCGATGATGAGGAGGGTGAGGACCTTTGCAACTGCACCTTCTCTCTCGCCTACGGTGCCAAGATTCTTCTCAACCAGACCCACCTCCGCCTCAAGCGTGGCCAGCGCTACGGTCTTTGCGGTCCCAACGGTTCCGGAAAGTCTACTCTCATGCGTGCCATCAACAACGAGCAGGTCGAGGGTTTCCCCAAGCAGTCCGAGGTCAAGACCGTCTTCGTCGAGCACGACCTGGACTCTGCTGACACTGAGATGACCACCATTGAGTGGACCATGAAGAAGCTTGCCGATGCCGGTGTCGAGACCTCTCAGGCCGATGTCGAGGCCAAGCTCAACGAGTTCGGCTTCACCGAGGCCATGGTCAAGGGTGAGATCTCTGCCCTGTCTGGTGGTTGGAAGATGAAGTTGGCTCTTTGCCGTGCCGTCTTCGAGGCTCCCGATATCCTGCTTCTCGACGAGCCTACCAACCACTTGGACGTGAAGAACGTCAAGTGGCTCGAGGACTACCTCATGAACTCCCCCTGCACTTCCATCATCGTCTCCCACGACTCTGGCTTCCTCGACAACGTCTGCCAGCACATCGTCCACTACGAGCGCTTCAAGCTTAAGCGCTACCGTGGTAACCTCAAGGAGTTCGTCAAGAAGAACCCTGCCGCCAAGTCCTACTACGAGCTCTCCGACTCCGAGATGGAGTTCTCCTTCCCCGAGCCCGGTTTCCTCGAGGGTGTCAAGACCAAGGCCAAGGCCATTCTGCGTGCCAGCAAGATGTCCTTCCAGTACCCCGGTACTACCAAGCCCCAGATCTCCGACATCTCCTTCCAGTGCTCTCTCGGCTCCCGTATCGCCGTCATTGGTCCCAACGGTGCCGGAAAGTCCACCCTTATCAACGTCCTTACTGGTGAACTTATCCCCACCGTTGGTGAGATCTACCAGCACGAGAACATCCGTATCGCCTACATCAAGCAGCACGCTTTCGCCCACATCGATAACCACTTGGACAGCACCCCCTCCGAATACATCCAGTGGCGTTTCCAGACTGGTGAGGATCGCGAGACCATGGATCGCGCCAACAAGATCATCACCGACGCTGATGAGGAGGCCATGAACAAGATCTTCAAGATCGAGGGTACCCAGCGCCGCATCATCGGCATCAACTCCCGCAGAAAGTTCAAGAACTCCTACGAGTACGAGTGCTCCTTCGCCATTGGTGACAACGTCGGCCAGAAGAACGAGCGCTGGACTCCCATGATGTCCGCTGACAACGTCTGGCTTCCCCGTAACGAGCTTCTGGCTTCTCACCAGAAGATGGTTGCCGATGTCGATATGAAGGAGGCCCTCGCCTCCGGTCAGTTCCGCCCTCTGGTCCGTAAGGAGATCGAGT
This sequence comes from Colletotrichum scovillei, assembly GCF_011075155.1. Lineage (NCBI taxonomy): Eukaryota > Fungi > Ascomycota > Sordariomycetes > Glomerellales > Glomerellaceae > Colletotrichum > Colletotrichum scovillei. The sequence continues at coordinate 825,208 of NW_023336269.1, forward strand.
CCCACTGCGCCAACTTCGGTCTCGACGCTGAGCTGGTTTCTCACTCTCGCATGCGTGGTCTGTCCGGTGGCCAGCGTGTCAAGGTCGTCCTTGCTGCCTGCTCTTGGCAACGCCCCCACTTGATCGTCCTTGACGAGCCTACCAACTACCTTGACCGTGACTCTCTCGGTGCCCTGTCCAAGGCCCTCAAGAAGTTCGAGGGTGGTGTCATCATCATTACTCACTCTGCTGAGTTCACCAAGAATATCACTGAGGAGGTCTGGGCCGTCGTTGACGGTAAGATGACTCCTTCCGGTCACAACTGGGTTCAGGGCCAGGGCTCTGGTCCCCGTCTCAAGGGTGACGAGGGTGAGGAGGAGGAGAAGTTCGACGCCATGGGCAACAAGATCGTCAACACCAAGAAGAAGGTCAAGTTGTCCTCTTCCGAGCTCCGCAAGAAGAAGAAGGGTAAGTCTATTCCATCGATCACTTGATGCTCTACATGCAGAATGCTAACATCTCTCCTTCAGACCGTATGGCCCGCCGCAAGCGTGGTGAGGAGGTTTTCTCCGACGAGGACGACATCTAAACCAGTCGCCACGAGATCGCTTTCCTTTCCATTTGTCACGAGCCTTACAAAAGTCTTTTTTCGGTAACGCGGGTTGCATGGTTACGGGCCTGTTTATGATTTCTTTGACGAGCACCCATGAGATTCCCCTTGAAATGAAATCGCCGGATGAAGGAATGACCATCTCGCTGCGGGATTGGAGGATCCCGCGCGCGAGTGTGAGAGAGGTTCCTGGCGACAGGGAATGAGGGGGTAAGAATAAGAGAGTAGAAAGAGTAAATAGACGGCAATACAAGCCATAGACACTTCAACTTCTTTTCCTTGACTGATGCATGTGACGTGATGTGTTTGATGCCTTTTTCTCCAGGAGATGGGAGACTATGTTCCAGGTGGTCAGTTCTACGTTCCGACTGGCAGTCAAAACCAAAATCCCATTCCCATCTGTACCCATCTCATTTGACCCATTTCCGAGGTTGAACGTCAACCTGATGCTTTGGTCATTCTCAGGCCCCGATCTTGTGTTTGTGTGTGGTCATGGTGCTATTGTACTCGAGTGACTGGGATATGCTACTTGGACAATACCCCGGGATACGTGTGATACCAATCGTGCCTTTGTCTCAACTCCCTCAAATGTCAGTATCCCTTACAACTTCCTGCACATTGACGCTCAGCCGGAAATACTGCATCTATTGACCGGTAATTGTAGATTCCTTTGTCACCATGCTATGCAGGTTCCCTCTAGCCCATCAATAGTCTCAGGGGCTTCAGGTCTCGCCGGAGACAGTTGAGCCCCCAGAAGCCATATCTGAACGTCCGAGGTCAGAGTGCTCCTTTGAGAGATCTTTGGAGGGATGCAGGTTGAATGCGTCTGCATGTGAAGTCAAAGGACCAGCTGTGTTGATTGTGCTCGACATTGTTCAAAGTTGAGGGAGCTGCCGAAGACTACTATTTGTGTCCTGCTTGTCTTCGAGATCAACTCCAAGTCTTCGAGAAGACAACGTAAAAGATACCAAAGTGTGTTTTGTTCTTCCATCCGTGATGGCCCCCTCGGCCGAGAAGTGTTTTGATATTTCTTTCTCTTCATTCTTCGGTTTCCTCTAGGAAACCCTCGTTATCTCGACACCCTCTACGTTATCAAGCCATCCAACGTCCGTTCCAACCGACGACACCACCACAGGTGAGGCCATCACCATGGCCACCTCCCCAGACAAAGACCTCACCCAAGAAACAATCTACGACGAAGAATGGTGGGTGAAAAACACCCGCGAACACCCAGACAGCCCAATTTCCCTCCCCCTCTCCCCGTCACCACAGCCAGCCTCCTCGGGAGACTCAAACGACACCGACACCTCCGACCACACAAACACCTCCAACATCTCCATCCCCGCCACGGCAATCCACACCCACGACACAACCGCCGCGACCATCACATCCCTCCGACCGCCAGGGAACCCCCACGCACCCTTATTCCTCGGCGCGCCGCCCGTGAAGCCGGCAAATAAAGGCCAATGGGCTTACGTGGAGTACATCCCCGCCTGGACGGACCCGCTCTGGAAAGACGGCGATTCGAGAGTGCAGGACGAGAAGAACCCGGCGTACGTGGTGCGTAAGCGCGACTGGACGAAGACGATCCGTCCGGCGCAGCTGCCGCAGGATAGGGCGCAGAATCCGAGCGCGTTTGCGTTACGGTACGGGGTGTATCCTGACAGATTGGATGGTAGGTCGCGGTTGACGCCTACGAGGGGCGCGTTTCGCACGTTCAAGTATGATGGGGTCGAGGTTCCTGGTGTGACGGCGGAGGTTGTGATTAAGCAGGCCGAGGGGTTTGCGAATGCGGCTGGGTTGGCTGGGGTGGATGGGTTGTTGGAGGTGTATTCTGGGATGAGGGGGGGTGGGGGTGATGAGAATGAGAGGTTTGTGTTGAGGGCGTTGGAGGGGATGAGGGATGATGAGGATTGGCAGATGGTGATGTTTCGGGGGATGACTTCGCATGAGGTATGTTTGATGCTTTGTTTTTGTGAGTGTTTGTGAGGGTGAGTTGAGGTTGATGAGGAAGTGTAGTTGATTGAGGGGGGGATGATGTCGATGAGGAATGGGAATGCTTGTGATTTGAAGAATGATCTTCACAAGTAAGTTCTGGGACGGTTGCCCCTATCTTCTCCATGTTATCTCAGCTGACCTGTTTGGATGGATGAAGGTATCTCACGAGAGACAAGTGGGTTGAAAGCACATGGCGAGGATGCGACCCCGAAAAACCAAGACTCGTCTACCAATCCGGCCAAGTCAAAGGAGAATGGGACCCAAGAGTGAGAAGAAGAGAGACCACCCCACTCGAGACCATCACGAACATCAGAGCTGACACGTATCAAGACCAACGACTACCTCTGGGAAAAAATGCAACCCGCCCTCCTCCTCGCCTCTCGCATCCTAACCCACCTCGATAAAAACGACCCCTTCTGGCGCCGCCTCCACGACGTCCTCAACCGCCAGACCATCGGCGAACCCCACGACTACCGCACACCCGAGATGCGCAAGAAGAACCCGATCGTGAAGTTCACACTCCACGACTACGCCGACGGCGGCGGGCAAAACGCCATCGTGGACGACGAGACTCGCAAGGACATGTTTGACGTCCACTTTGAGGTTCTCCGCGTCCTGCAGACGAGGATGCGGTTCATGGTGTGTAGAGGGTATAAGGACGAGGATGGCGGGACGGCGGGCGTGACGTGTGTAGCGGGCTCGTGTATCGATGTGCATATTGCTGCGGATGCGTTGTGGCCGTTGGTTGTGCCTGGGTATAGTGATGATGAGAGGTTGATGCAGGGGTTCTTTCTGGCTTCTACTATTGTTCATGAGATCGCTGTAAGTTCTTGACCTCTGTCAGGACACCTTGGAATGGTAATTTTATCATGAAAGTTGCTAACGTTGATGTGGGTAGCATGCGGTCAACTACGCGCACCATCTCGTTCTCTTGCCGCCGGCCTGCTTCGAGGTTGAGACCTGGAAAGCTACCCCGGACAAGGTCAAGAAAGCTTCGGAGATTGGATCAAAGATGTTTTCCAAATTTTCGGATGGCCACATTGAGCCGTTTTTCGAGGATGAGCCGCAGGCTGAGCTGGGGTTTTGTATAGAGAATAGAGTGAGTTGATTCTCTCTATGTTTCCTTCTTTTCCTTGCTCTCTTCGCAACTTCCACTGCCCCTTTCTCACTCAGAACCAATCGTCATGTAGATAGTCACAAACCACACTAACACATCACCTACTACCCATTAGCTCTTCGGCGGCGTTACCTGGAATATCATATCCCCCGAAATACCTTACCTCTTCTTTCTGCCTGCCGCCATGGCAATGGAGAGGTGGCCACGGCCCAAAGGCGATTGCCGCCGCCCCTCCCTCGAAAAGCTCCAAAAAAGTCCGGAAAGACTCGTTCTCGACCAGATACCGCTGCCCTCGGACCAATACTTCTCCCCCACTCGCGTCGTCCACATTGTCCGCCTCTTCACCGAAGCCTTCTGGGGCGTCGAGGTGAACAAGTACGGCCCCGCGGCGCTGCGCTTCGGCGGCTTGGACCCGGTCAAGCTCCCCATCCTCTGGCCGCGCATCCAGCTGAGCGCCGCGCTGAGGGGTGTGCTGGCGCCGAGGGGCGATCGGGCTCTGGAACTGCTGCCGCGAAGCGACTCGGAGGAAATGCTTGACGCTGGCCCTACGCTGCATCGTTTCTTGTACCAGGTCGGGACCGAGTTTCTGAGGCCGAATGTGGTGCGGTACCGGTGGGAGAGAGACCACAAACACTTTGTTCACACACGGAACGGCCAGATGATCTTACACATGTTTCAGTTGGCTGTCATCGTGATTGAGACCGATATCGCGTATAATTTGCGGCAGAATACCGAGGATGTTGATAATAGGCGAAAGAGCAGAGCCTGGCTGAGGAGCTGGAAGAAAGCTGAGACTCGAAGATGGGGGTCGAATCTCGACAAGAGTTTACAACATGCGCAATCGTCATCGAATGGCAAGCTATGCCCTTTGCCACATCGATCGGTTCATCCCCTCCAAGATGAGGACTATTTCTGGCAAAATATTCCCGACTTAGGGACGAGAGCGGGACAGCGGACAGCGGAAGTGTTGAGACGGGTATACGAGATGATCATCTTCGAGATCGCGTGCTTTCAGCAAATATTTATCGACATTTACCACCTCGACGACGCAGAGCTCGAAGCGTTCCAAGCGACGAAGGCGCCCGAGGACCTGGACTGGCGCCTCACGTTTACAACCGATCTGGGAACGGAGGCACTGCGACAGGCCACGAGACTCGTGGCAGACTATGGCGGGACCGGTTTCATACCCGCCGTCAACATGGCGGTTCTCCACGACTTTGTGGGGAAATTCACCAACATGAGGGCGCAGCTCGAGGAGATGAAGCCGTGGGCGGAGAATCTTTCCGAGATCAATCCTTCCAACTATAACCTCCTGCAACCTATAATACCGAGGCTCAAGATCGCGCGGCGGCCGGTGACGGCAAGGATGGTCAAGATTGTGCAAAAGGAGCTCGGGATGCTTCCCGTGGAGACTTTGGTGGTTGTTGAGAAGTTTCTGAGCTTTGTGAAGACGACGGTGAAGGCTGCGGGCCAAGTAAAGATCGATTTGGCAAGGGATTATGAGATGGATCTGGACGAGGTGGTTACCGAGTTCGAAAAGAGGGATAAGCTTGATCAACCTGACTTGGTGGAGGATGCTGCTGACGAGGACGACCCCGAGGACGGCCTTGCCGACAATGATCCGCTTACTGAAATCATCAGGAAGAGGAAGCCTAAGAACCCCTGGAATGGAATGAATCATCCTCCAAAACGGCTCAAAAGACCCAGGATCGCGGCACCGCAGCTCGTGCCCCAGCCCCTGGCGCATCCCACACCCTTCTCAAGATACTCTCCGCCCAGGCATAGGTTTGGGGACACCACCAAGGCCAGCCGGTTCTCAAGACGCAACATAGTCAACGCCGTCCCGGACCCAATGTCCAAGATCCCAAACGTATTCGCCAACATCCCAGACATATCTTTCCCTCTATCGCAATCTCCTTCCGGGTTCGCGGGATACGGTCCAGGCCAACAGCAGCCGCCGCCACAGCTCCCTACTCACGCTTCAGTATTCGGCAAACCTGGGATCCGGATCGCAGAAGGCCCGGAGCCGATGGGCATATTCCCCCACGCGTATGCGTTATCGGCATCCTTCACGGAAGACCTTGAGCACGAGGCCAGGGCCCGACTTATGCTCGCGCAGCAGAGCCCCGCGAATTCCGCTTTCGGGTTCAGAGAGAGGCACGGAGCGACGCTAGCGAACGCGTATCGTGATCCTTTGCCCGTGATACCGGATTCTCCTGAAAGGCATACTACCGGCGCCGCCCCAAATTTCGGAGTTGGTGGGGGAAATCGACGGCGAAGAATTCCGGATCCGCAGGATTACTCACCCACTACGGAAGAAGTGTCCAGCTTATCAAGTTATCCAGGTTCGACTCCGAGAAACGTAGTCAGGGGGAATGGGGCGGTGGGCCCCAGGGACGTGGATGCTGTAGATGAAGACGAGAGATGGAGGATAACTAGCACAAACAGAGCCAACGCACTCAATATGCAGCGAGAAATGGATATAAAGCAAGGGGCGAAAGAGAAGATTGAGGAGCAAAAGCGGCAGCAGCGGGAGTGGCTGAATAGTCTTGCAAGACAGCAGGCATCGACCGGCATGTTGGAGATGGACATGGGGCCTGATTTCGGTACAGGACCTTTAGGAGAAGGATCAAGTGCTAGTACTGGTGGGTTGGATGAGAGAGTCGGCTCGGGGCCATCTACTGCTTCTCATCGGCAGCAGGCGAGGTATCTGCCGAACGATATGGACTGGGTGCCTGGCTGAGGATCACTTGTTCAACCAGGCTCAGCCTTTAGGGCAGGGGAAACAAAGTCTTCTTTGCCAGATAAGCTGAGTCAGGGAGAGGAAGCTGGATATGTCGATGTGTTTTGGATGGAGGAGTCAAGGAGTCCTTTTAGAGGCAAAAGCCTGTTTTCCATCTGCTTTATTTAGCAAGTAGACATACTTGAAAGGGAACTCTATTCAACAGAGTATGCTTGAGAAAATGCGTCTCAATCAAGCTTCCCAGATTCTTTACTGCAATGAATGTCTCACCTTACGCCTGGAATCTTTGTAATCTTCACCGTCAAATACTATATGCGTATTCGTCAACGAAGCCTGAGGTATCACAGGATAAGGCGGGGCCCGGGGCATAGTTTATAACCTGATTCACCTCATCCGTTCTCAACAGCAGTAAAAGGGACTCCTGCCCAGAAGCTTAAGATGGTTATACCCCTAATCCTGAAGTGCAGAGCTACCGAGCTGTAGTTTGTGGGTTCGAATCCCACAAGCGCCCTTCATGTTTCGTGTTTTTGTTTTTCTTCCTTTTCTTTTTCTTTCCTGGCTTGAGGCCAGAGTATCTCGCTCTTGGGAGAGTCATCTGAGTGGATTGAAAACCAACATTCGCTCAAGAATTCACTGCTGTCTCCTCTGTACAAATGCCACGTATCAGCAGACCTCAATCCAACCTCATATCGCATCAATATCAATCTCCGGCGCCTCCCTTCTCCTAAACAATAACTTCGCCGTACTATCCGAGTTCCACGCAAATCCCCACTCCTGCCACTGATGCTCATATCCAGGCGTCAACTTCCAGTCAAACTTCATCAGCAAATGCGCCAGCGCAATCTTGAGCTCATTACCGGCGAAGAAGCGACCCGGGCAGGCGTGCTGGCCGTGGCCGAAGCCGAGGTGTGAGGGCGATGTGCTGACGAGGTGGGCCTGGCTGTCGAGCTTCGGGTCGCCGCGCATCTTGACGAAGCGATAGCCGTTGAAGGCTTCGGGGTCCGGGTAGATGGAAGGGTCGTGCATCTTGCCCAGGTCGCCGACGCAGCGTTCTCCTTTTTGGAGTTTGAGGCCGTTCGGGAGGGTTACTTGGCGGGTTGCCATGCGGGCCATAATGGCTGGTTGACGTTGTAAGCAAGAAGTCATATTGATAATAGGTCCATGTCATTATGGAATGGAATAAAGAGGGAGATGCTCACCGGATGTGACTGGCTTCAGTCGTTGCGACTCTTTAAGGACGCTGTCCATGAGTTTCATATTGAAAAGAGCCGTCTTCTTCCAACCTTCAGCGGTGAGAACTTCAACAATTTCCTTCCTCAGGGCATCAAATAACTCCGGGTTCTCTGCAATGCGTAGCATAGTCTCCACGAGTAGATCCGTAGTGGTATGAATCGCGACGACCGACAGACCCAGCTGCGCGCCAACAACATCATACTCCCGCCCCTGGCTCTCCTCTTCGAACCAATCAATGCCATCATTGAACTTCGGCACCGGTTCGCCCCTCTCAGTAGCCCGCTGTCGCGCATCTCTACGCTTTTGAAGCACCGGCTCAATGATGTCTCGAGAATCAGATACTTGCCGTCTAAGAGTCTTGCACTTAGGGAGAAACAGGTTGGCGGCATAACGCAGCCAGTATGGGTATGGACGCAGGATCTCAGCGCCGAGGAAGGCGTTGACGGTGTAGGACTTTGTTATAGCGAGCCAGGCTTCGTCGCGGCATACTTCATCGCCGAGGAAGACGCGGGATGAAAGGCGGCAGATGAGGTCGAGGATGGTGTCTTTGGTGTTGTACTCTTGCCATTCTACGTAGAGCAGTCATAAGCGTGTTAGCAATGTGAACAGATGACGAGCGGCTACTATGCAGTTGGCGTATCAAGAAACGTACCTGTGGGCTTGCCGAAGATGTGATCGACAGCAAATCTAGTTTCCGACGCAAGAGGCTCCGTGATTTGGTCTGTATCATCGTGTAAGTATCGTGATGGTGTGCTGGTGTAACGTGGGGTCTCAATGTGGGGTGTGGGGTAAGAAAACGGCAACTTCGTGATGGGAACGTAGTGAAAACCTACTGAGCAACTTGGTGATGCGCTTCTTGATGACAAGCTGAAAAAGTCCGTCCGGTCTGTTGCCAACCGCAAACCCTTCGAACCCATTCAGTTGAGGGTGGAAGTTGTCTGCGAAAGCCTTTGAGAAGCTCAACCCTGGCTCGTTGCGAATATCGTGAACTAGATCCGGCGGAATGACAACTGTCTCACCAACGTCCGTCATGAGTCTGTAAGGCTGGCCGGGAAATTGAGTTCGGGCGTCTTCCATAATACGACGAGCATTCATCAAGAAGCCCTTCTTCCGTTCTTGGTCGAAGAAATCGAATAGTCGTCCCGGGTTGACGGAGGGGAGTTTGCGAGAAGGCTTGCGAATGTGGGGTATTATCGTGAAGACGCTGATGAGGACAATGCCGAGACATAGTGATGTCCATAAATCCAGCTTACGGATGAGTGATGAATCGTCGGCCCATGAGCTTAGAAGATGTTTGGGGGTTGTTATGGCCTCCATTTCGGCAGTTCAAGGTGAGAGAAAGTATGAAGCAAAAGCTGATAGACCAAGCTTGGAGATGGTGAAAGGTGTAAGTGCGTCCGTCTACCATCAACTTATATACTCTGCCCAGCCTTAGAGGGGGCAGCTCGGCGGTGAACAAATAATCATCTTCGGTTTCACCATTACACGAGAGATTTCGTATTACAAGTCAAGAATTACTCAAAGCCATCTCCACGTTGACGTTGTTTCTAGCATATCACGGTGCTAAATCGCTGCCCGCCGGCCAACACTCCCGTCGTTGCAACTCTGCGCGACCCGCCGCCAACCCTGTCCGTAGCCGTCTCAGACGAATCAGCGGCGTTTACAACTGGGGACTGCGTCTCTTAAGTTCCGAGTCATGCAGATCATTGTAGCAAGCTTCGGAAGCAGACAAGTGCCCGACAGCGGGACGGGTGGATCTCTAAAATCTGGGATAGTTTTTGATGCCCCCCGGGGAACCGTCCTCAAAAGCGACGACCATCCTCCTCAAATTCTTCTCAGTTTTTGGATCTTTTAGTGCGAGGTCTTGTTTCTTGCCACGACTCCCCGCTTAACAAGACTGTCCCCACTTACATCGCGCAAATTCTTCCTTAACCCAAGGCCGACGATGCGGGGGTTAGCCTGGTGTTTTGACGCGACACGGACAGTGATGGGTTACTAAAGTTCAGCAACGCGGCGTGCGAGGGCACCGTTTGTCCGTTGTGGCTACGCGCACCATACATATAGGACGAAGTCTTGGTTCGCGCCAGGCATGACATGCGATGACGGCAACTTGGCAGATTCCGTGGTCCTGCACAACATTTATGTTGTGACGGCAAGTAGAGCAACATCTGACACCAAAGGTAACAAGGACTCCAGTTCGCCAATGAAAGGATACATTTAGGTTATGTCTCCTTGAGGCTCTAACCAGCACAGCATGAGTGATTGGCACTGTGCATCTAGGCGAAAGATAAGTCCTGATAGCGGGTGATGGCTTGCTTTGACAATGTCTTCCCAAGGCCGCCTGCATTCGTCAGTCTTGACGTTAAGTGCCATCTATCAACTGAAAGTGACTAAATGATTCCAAGTTGCACAGTGGAGACTGTCGCGTCGAGAGTGCAAACTTGACTCATCTGAGCAACTGAGCCTGTTGTCGTCATAGGTCACGGCCATCAGCCATCGGAAGGCCAGAACACATCGCAACAGTACGAGGCATCAATCTCTTGAACTTATGAGCAAGTACGACTACAACTGAACTCAAAGAAGCCCTCGATTCATGATGTTATTAACTAGGCTTTCCGCTATTAGCTCTCGGATCCGTCAACAAAAGCAGCTGCCAACTCGCTACATAGAGTGACCTGGAAGTTGACTAACACCCTCCGTCAGCGCCATAGCTCACCTCATCAGGTCGAACAGTCGAACTCTATGCCAGATCCTCAGCATGACTTTGGGTAAGGAAAAAGGAATATTGTAATACCACGATTATTCTAGGAAAGATTTCGCCGGATACCTTCCGACTTATGTGCACGATGTGATGGCGGCTCGGCTCCCACATACCGGATTATTCGGAGCCGGGGCCCCCTATATTCTCTTCCGTTATGATCTACAGATAAACCGAACTCCAAATCAACCCCAATGATGATTACCGCTTCGAAGGACGAACAGAGAATACTCGCATTCGTAAATCGTAGTTGATCTACAGTGAGCGGTTCGCGGCCCCCATTCACCCACATTCCGATTTTTCAGTGGAGAAAAGTTGGAACAGTCGTCAGCCTCTGCGAACGCTGTGGCACCGTAAATACCTATTTTAGATTGACGATATGCTACAAGCTTGTCCGAGCTTGTAATGGCATGACTGTGATTCGTCATTACATTGCCCGCTCTATGGGCGAGTACCCAGTTGATGTCGAAATGCCGACAAGTTGTTCATCCTCGGTGACGCGTTCAGGGGAACCAGGTCTTCGACGGAAGGTGTCGACATGGCATTTCCATCAAAGGTAACCACTTTTTCGAAAGATGGTAAAGATTGAGACAGGTATAAGATAAATCGAGTTCGGATGTTTCTCAGCGTCTCGTTCATCCAAACTGTCTCTCGGCAGCAACCTTCTCTCCACACATCATGAAACTCTCAACCGTTGCAATTGGCGCGTTCGCCTCCTTAGCCCTTGCCCACAAGGAGGTAGCCCCCGGAGTGGTCAAACGCCACGCCGATCTCTCTAAGCGCTGTGCTTCTGGAGCCGCAAAGTTTAAGCAGAAGCGATTCGAGAAGCGCCAGGAGGAGGCCAGCCTGAACAAGCGATCCGGCAACAGCTCTTACACCATCGTCACCGAGGGCCCCTACTATGACACCCTCCAGAACGACACCTGCGTCCTCGCTCCCGATGTCACTGCTGGTCCGTACTACTGGCCCCGGTCAGAGACCTTGAGGCAGGACATGACCGAGGACCAAGTCGGCGTTCCTCTTATCCTCGACGTCGGTGTTCTTGATATGGCCACCTGCGAGCCTCTTCCCAACGCACTTGTTGCGTTCTGGCACTGCAACTCCACAGGCAGCTACTCCAGTTTCACTGGTCGTGACCCCAACACGGACTTCCGGGAGCTCCTCGAGTCTCTCAATGTCACCGACTTTGAGATTGGCACCACGGATCTTCACACTGATGACACGACATGGCTTCGTGGCATGTGGCCCTCAAACGATGAGGGTATCCTTGAGATGAAGACCATCTTCCCTGGTTTCTACATCCAAAGATCCATCCACATCCACGCTCAAGGTACGCCTAACTATTTGTGAAAGTAATACTTCGAAGCTAACAGATTCAACTAGTCTTCACTGATTGGGTCCTGCACAGCAACGGCACCGTCAAGACTGGCAACACTAACTCTATTGGCCAACTGTACTTCAACGAGTCCGTCTCACAGGAGATCATGGCCCTGGAGCCCTACGTCAGCCACACCGAGATCAACCGCACGACCAACGACGTGGACTCTGTCTACTCTTCAGGCCTGGCAAATGGCTACAACCCCGTCATCGACATCGTCCCTCTCGATGGTAGCGACATCACTCAAGGCATGGTCGGCTACATCACCATCGGTATCGACACGGAGAACAGCCCGTCTTTGAGTGGTCCGGAGAGCGAGCAAGGTGGCGGAGGCGGTTCTCCCAGCGGAAGTGCCATGCCTAGTGGAACCGCCCCGGCATAAGGATGAAAGGATGGCCACTGATGCTGCATACATTCGGAGTTCAGGGATTATCAGTAGGAAATAGACAGTCAAAGCATACAGGATGGGAGCCAATATGATTGCGAGCATTCAATACCGCATTCCATTTAAACATCAGCGAGGTTTCCATTGAATTTCATGCTCCAAGGGGTCTTTAGTAAAGATATTCTGTTTTCGTCGTTCAAGACTACAAGTCCAAGTGCATCAGTCAGGTGGCGAAGTTCAAAAGGTCGACGAATGCCTGCAAGGGTTTCCATTGCGTATTTTCGCCTACCTACCTGCCCGAATACACAACCGCCAACCCAGCCATACGGATACACACCGAATGAAGCCCATATAGTCCCCTCAACTCCATTCACGTCCCAGTCAGCAGGCGCCCGTCTAGGTCGACAGGTCGGGTCAAAGTGGCCGGTGGTGGAGTGGTCCATGGTAAACAATCAATTGTACGCCAACCAGTCTACCCGACGACAGGCTTAGCGAGAGTACCAGAAGTCTCCCAGTTTGAGCACCAACAGATGTATCTCCCAGTTCAGCACCGGGGGAGCGAACTCTTTTGTCATTTTGGTCCTGCGAACCTTTTGATAATGCCACTTCCAATTTGTTAAATCAGCATGAAACGTAACTTTTCGGTTGTTGCCACCCAGTCGGCGCGGTGCATTAGGTGATAGCTTCCAATACGCCGGAACATTGGCAGTTGCTCATCAGCCCCCGCTCCGCTTGTATACACAACAGTGTCGTTCTCCGGCGAATGCGGCACAGGCTCAAGAAATAGTCCCTCAAACCTCAAAACGCGGTCTGTATGGTTGACCAACGGAAGACAAACGACCATATCTCCTGTCGGTGTCTCTTCAGGCGAGTCCCAACCGTAAATTTGCGTCCAATCTGAGTCAGAGTCTGAAATCGTCTGTTGGAGCATCGTTCCTAGCGCTTTCCGATCTTTTGTACTAGTGAATGCCTGGAGTTGAATGGGCTCTTCATCTCTGCCCTTCAGCTGCGAGATCATATGCTTCGCGTCGCCATCGTCGTTAGTCTCATTTCTATAGAACACCACCTTGAGGACACCCTCTAGAATCAACCCGTCATTTTTCGCCTTTCCGATCCTATTCATGACACCAAGGCCAGAAGTGATGAGACCAACAGCCTTAACCAGCCCCGTCCCATGCGGATACCAGTTTCCGAATGTTACCGGCGTGTTCAGTGTCATCCACGACCACGATGGCGCCAAGTAATCAGTCGGCCGCGCGCGAACCTTCTCCTGAGCACTCCAAAGCAGAGCCCATGGCAAACTCTCGTCTATCCATACACCATAAGCTTGCTGGGTATCTCGCTTATCCTGCAACTGACCGGGCAAGCCCGAAAAGGCCACTTGCCTGTCGCTAGGGAACGTAAGCTGTGTCTTTGAGTACATCTTCACTGTTTCCGACCACGCAGCCTCAAAGGGCTTGGTACCCGCGCTCTCGAGCAGCATATCTCGATAACGTCTCCGGTCGCCGATAAACTGCCACCAGATCGAGGCCGGCTGCGACGGAACCCCTTCAGGAAACGATTCACAAAGCTCGCGCTGGCCGCATCCCCAGAGGATCTGCTGCCGACCAAAGTAGAGTGTCCGAGGAGAGAGCAGTCGCTCCTGAAAGACCCAAGCTCGCTTATGCAGCGGCGCCTCTGGAATGTCTGACTTCCATCTGGCATCTAGGTTTTCCCCGTGAAGAAGAAATGGCGGAGCCTCAGAATCCGTCGAAAACGGCGATGGTATGACGCAGGGTAAAACAGTCCAAGGGTCTCTGTCCGAAAAACAGCCGCCTGATCCGTCGGCCGCATGGCTTGCGGATATAGTGCAAAGTGACAGGCTGTATACCTTGCCCATAGTAGGAGCCTCTCGCCTCCAGTCATCTTCGCTCTGCTGAATGATGCAGATGGAATCTATCCATATGTATCGGACTTCAAGTCTCCTGGCGATGATAAAAGCGTCGGAAAAGGTTTTGGAAAGCTCTGAGTACGGTATGCCTATCATAAACTGCTTGATGTTGCTTTCTAGGAGAATGCACGGCTGCTTCAGGCCCCAGCAGTGACTCAACGTCATCCATCGAACAGGGCGTTGCAGAGATTGCGAATGTACCAGCTTGGCTACGTCGGAAGGGGACTCTCCCAAGTCAATCAGGCGTGTAGGGGCCCATCCGTCTTCGTTTGGCATTGAGCAATCGTGTGATGTCAGGCAATCCGTAAGAAACTTCTGAGCTAAGCCGAATGCTTGTTCCGAGCCAGTATTGGTGTTTAGAGTCAGAATTGACTCTTCCCTTGGAATTGAGGCTGTAATTTCCGCTGTCATTCTGCATGAGCTTCTCATATCATAGCAGTATAATTACTCGGAAGCATCACGAACCTGTTGTTTCTTCGACCGAGAAAAAAATAGTTTGCATCCTGTTGGCATTCTCTTCGTCTAATCTCCACAGACCCATGTGAATTTCGTAGCCTTGCGTTCCGCTGGCGAAGCCGTATCGAAGCTCGAGGTTGTCGTCCTGATCCAAGTCATTCCAGTCTGGCCATGGAATCTCGTGCTTTCCCCCAAAGTTCAACCGCCGGAACCATATGAGATTACAGATGCGACATCCATCACCCTTTCCTTGTTCTAGGCTTTCTTTTGTGTGCGGGAGCCGATAGCCATCATTGTTCGGAGAGTACAGACCGGATGAAGAGACTTCTCTAGCTTCAGTGAAAATAGTCAGACAACGGCTACATAGATGAGACCAGCGACGGTCGTGAAACTGAGTCACCATGGCTTAAAGGGTTGCCGATCAATGTTTGGCCCTGAGCTGGATTGCTCGCAGGTGTATCCGTAATTAGGCAGCTGAATGCACCTCACTTTTTGCTGTTACGTAGATTGCGAATGAGGATCACGCAGACCAAATTATAGCCTCCAATCACGTGACGTAAGCAGACTTGGGCTCCTCCCGGATTGCTGTTGTTCATTGGTGATTACCTCTTACCCTAGTTCTGTATAACGGCTCGAAGGTTGTTCACAATTCTACAAGTAGCCAGACAAGACAGTAGTTAGAATGGAAACGATGTAATGTTAGCTTTCTCAGACCATCACCTGTAATACCACGTGAACACTATACCAGCGAGTATGAGGCCTCATCTAATTAATCATGGTAGCTCCCGTCCCCCAAACTTTCAGAAGCCTAATACAAGACTAATAACATCCTTGAAGAAGTCGTAAAAAATTACTGCTCCTATCAACATCAAAACGTCCTACGACCTGTTGAAAACGCCTGATTAGCCAACGCATCAGCCTCAGTATTTTCCTCCCTTGGAACAGCCCAAAACAGAATCTCCCTTCCCCCATCATCTCCATACGTCATCTCATCCAACTGCTCATGCAACTCCCTTAACACCTCAAAATGCGCAACCCTCTTCCCTCTCGCATTCAACCCCTCGTTCTCAATCCATTCCGCAATCCAAAGCGCCATAGCATTCGCAAGATACTCCGAATCCGTCGCAATCGTAATCCGGTTTAACGAAAGATCCCTTCCCGTTATCTCACAAATAATCCTCACGGCCTGCACCAGCGCCTCAATCTCGGCCCGCGAGTTCGTCTGCGGGAGATCCCTCGCCAACAACCCGCACGCGTTATACCGCGATCCGGGGCCAAAGTAGACGCCCCACGAACCCTGCGCGTCGGGAAGCCCGTTGTTGCGGCAGGCGCCGTCGATGTAGACGACCAGGCTGCCACGTTCGGGGACGGGGCGTTTGGTGGCCCAGGAGTACATCTGCATGCCGAGGAGCTGGGTTTGCGGGTTGTAGATGACGAGGTCTGCTTTTGGGACCATTCTGTGGGTGTCGCTTGCGCGGTGGTCGAAGAGGCGGCTTCCCATGCCGTCGTCGTCGTCGTAGCCCATCATCTTTGCGGTGATATTGAGTCGTGTTCACGACGACTGTTGGAAGCAAGGTAGGAGCCGAGTATTTTCCGTTACAGAAGAGGATACACTCCAAATTTACGGATGTTGCTGAATAGATAGTGGAAATCTTTTCTGATAGCCTGATCAGCATACTACTTTCTCAAAGACAGACAATGATCTCGTGGGTGATCTTACAAAAGTATGAGATATGCTGACAAGCCGTTGTTAGTATCAATATGTAAGTCACTCATGCTAGGTTGCTCGTCGGTCGAATGAAGTCTGATTATGAGCTCAACAGAGGTTGACAGAAGCATGGGCAAAAGAGGGGAAGGGGCAAAAGCTAAACCAATTGACTTGACCTGAAGACGGATAAAAGTGGTCCCTTGCATATGAAGTTCAGATGCTTCTCTGTTCTGATATCTAAAGCATGTTCATTCCGCTCTGTCTTCCTCCATCTTGAACTCAGGCATGAGAGTCTATTTCTTGTATAGGAATAAGGGGGAAGATCGGCGGTGACAGATACCTCATAATCTTGCATTTTAGAATAGCTACTATGGTATTTTCACGCAAGTGCCTGGTCAGCTTTCGATTATGAGCAGCGTACTTCTATTCTTTGAGTCAAACAGACATGAACCAATACTCATCCCGTTGGCCTTGGGCCTCTTGCAAAGCTCATCGATTTCTAACCTCAACAACGCCACACGTCTACCACAATCGCTTTGCGACGGCAAGTTACACCCATTCTATTAGACAAACATCGTCACAATAGCCAGCAAAATGACAAGCAATCCGGGCAACAACATCGGCATCATCAACTCCTCAATCGCAAGCTCCGTGCTAGGAGAGACAAGACTCAACGGGAAACTAGGCGGGAACGCCCGCCGCCTTCTCTCAACAGTCTCCATCAAATGCCTCGGAATATTCGTAATATCAATCGTCAAGCGGTGCGTGCTCTTGCTTCCGTCATGTTGCACGTACAACGTCGCTAGATCCGGCTCATACGACCACTCTCCGTCGCTGACCTTGATGTCGATGTTGCGCTGCGCGTAGTGGTACTTTGGCACAAATATCTCCGTCGTACGGGACTTTTCGGGTTGACTTTTGCTGTTTGTGGCGCCACGTTCGGCCTCTGACGTCCACTCGAACTCGTAGTGGAGGGTCCGCGGGTCCCAGTCCGAGCGAACGGGGCGACCTGCAGTCTTGACGGCGTAAGGACGAATAATCACGTCCAACACCCTCCCACCGCGGTACAGCTCATCATCCTCATGCGCCTCGTTTGCATAATCTGGCAAAATGTGGCCCGGCTTCGCTTCACTGTCGCCGTTAACGACAGAGAAATCCTCCTTGTTCCACCCATCGCCGTACTCCACTCGATTATCAGGGTTATAATTCCACAGCGTAAAGGCGAGGTTGTTATCCTCCATGGCAGAGACAAGCGCATGCATCAGCTCCCGCAGCTTATCGTAGTTGCCCGTCTTAAACGCCTCGCCGCCGTTGATGTCGTAGGGTATGCCAACCTCGCCAATGAGGGCGGGCACGTGGGTTCCTAGCGACTTTTGCCCGTACTTGAGGATGTTGGCGAGCTGCGTGCGGTAATTTTGTCGAAGCGCCTTGGCGCCGAAGTAGAGTGCCTTCAAGATGAACATGCCCCTGGAGAGGCCTTGTACGTTCACGCTCATCCATGAGTGATGCTTGCTGAATAGTACATTGAGGTCGTAGAAATGAGGAGCAAAGACGAGATTTTCTGGCCTCGGTGTGTCGATGATTGTCTTGGTTGCGTATGTCTGCTTCTGTCCGGCTTCGTCCACCTTGCCGTCCTGGCCGATCCAAGGTGGCACAAACTCGTTCGGTATCGGCTCAAAGAAGCAGAACTGGCGGGGCGATTTCCGTGAGACACGTTCCGAGAAGCGCTTGAGGAAGGGACCGTAGAAGTCGCGGTACCACTCCAGCGGCTTGCCTTCACGACCTGGCCGATGGTCCACCTCAAAGTAGTCTTGCTGCAGGACCTTTGGGCCCTTTTTCGCTTCGTCCCATTCCCAGACGCCGTGAGCGCGCCATACACATTCGCCAAGACCATAGTTCTGTGGTTTCGATGCAGTTGGCTTAGCCACCAGCCAGGCAGATCTTCCCTTTGGATCGACAACAGTTTTGTGGGAAATCCGAGTAGGGAACGGCCAAGACTTGACGTAGTAATTGACCTCTTGAGCGTAGCCACTGGCAAGTGCGAGCGCTTGTGTCAAGGACGGGTAATATCCGATGTGAAGGTCGGTATCGTAGTTCCAACCATCGAACCCATGAAGATTGACAAGACCTCGATGCGGCTCATTCAACGGCTCAAATCCGACACACGCCTCGAGACCAGCAACTTCATCCGCGAGTCGGCCAAAGGCTTCGATAAAGGCACTCTGGAGAAACTCTTGAGCCGAAACAGTCTCATCCCTGCCATCTTTCGACCGCTTGCATTGCAGCTTCGGCGCCAGAGCGTCGCCGGCCCAAAACAACGTCGCCATCGTCGACGCCGCAATTTTCTGGTACCCAGACGGCCACACAAACGGACCGCTCGGTTCCTTCTCATTCACAGGCGCAGTGGCTCTCCTCAGCTCATCCTGCCCATGCACATATGCGGCACCAGTCTCGGTGAACGCTTCGACGTCGAGCCCAGCAACCTCAAATGTCCAACCGGGTGCACCGCTGCCACCACTGAAGCGGCTCCATACGTCCTGGTGAGCGCAGATGAAGCACTTGACGCCATATTTCGGCATGGTCTCAATTAGCTGGCGCAGGTAGTCGATGTACTCTAGATCAACATCGGTCTCCGGGTCCGGCCCGGAGTGTCCAATCGATTCCCACGTAACAAGCAGTCGTATCAGCGGCAAGCCCCAAGCCTGCAGCCGTCTGAAGTGCAGCGGCGCATCTTCGAGTGGGAACGGCCGGCCGATGAAGGTCACTGTGCGGTGCTCGAAGAAGCCGTCGGTGAGATGAGACAGGCCATTGGGCGTCGTGGGCAGCTTGCTGGCACCAGAGATGTTGAGGCCGTGTAGCGTGAGAGTGCGACCGTAGTTGTCGACAAAGTAGCCATCTTTAAGGCCAATTGGACCTCCTAGTGCCGCGTCGGAAAGGTCCTGCGCAGCGTACTTGGCCGCCATGGTGAAGGAGCGGTGAGATGGTCGTTGAGAATCAAGGTGTAAGGTGAGCTTTTTGGCTTGATTGGCCGGGGGGAGCTCCAGACGTTACGCGTACTGGCAGCTTCTCGTCAGGACAGATAACCTGCTTAGTCAGCGACTCCCCTTCAGATGTCATGTCAGTCGTATTTACCAAGACAATAAGTTACTAATTCATCAAGGATACTGTTAGTGAGCTTAAATCACCTATGAAAACTACGTCAATCCCATGCAAGAATGTTGTGGGTTGAGAAAGCCGAACCATTTTCATCTTTTCAAGTCCTGTTGAAGAATGCCCGGGAAAGTCGGGCCCCGATGTGTGGATGCTGCGCCAAGACTTGTGCCTCATCAATTGCTCAAGGCCGTCGAACAATTTTCACAGCCTAGGCTCGTTTCATCGAGTCTTGACATCAGGATCAAATCATGTCAATAATCTCAAAAATCTAAGTACGTATTTATAACAATTGTCACAGACTTGTAAGGGATTGGCAGTGTTCTTATTTGTTTTCATTATTCATAGAGTCGTCCATCTATGGCCGTCTACGGCTTTTTCTATATAAGGCCCGCATGGTATCATAAACTAGGAACGCGGTAGTTTTTTCTTTCCTTTATCAACAGCACACAGACTTAAAGCTTGCGAACGACCTTGTTGGAGGCCTCCTTCTCCTCCTTCTCGTCCCAGATGTTGATGTTCCAGCGGGGCTTGTAGGTGAAGGGGATGTTGTAGCGGCGGGGCTCCTTGCCAATCTCGTTGATGGCGGCAACGTCCTCGTCCGAGATCTTGACCTCCTGGAAGTTGGACTGGATACGGCTGGGAGTGACGGACTTGGGGATGACGGAGTGGCCGCCGACCTGGGACCAGGCGAGGACAACCTGGGCGGGGGTGGCGTTGAGCTTGGTGGCGATCTTCTTGACAACGTCGTTCTCGATGAGGAGGGGAAGACCGAAGCCGTTGTTACCAAAGGCCTGTGCTTGTTAGTCATTGCGTCACTGAAAAGAGGTGGTGGTGCGAGTGGTGAACATACAGAGTAGGCGGTGATGTGAATGTTCTTCTCCTTGGCGTACTTGATCAAGGTGTCGTTCTGCTGGAGGAGGGGGTGGCGCTCGATCTGGTTGACGGCGGGGGTGACACCAGTGGCGTCGATGACGGTCTGGAGGTCCTCGACGGTGAAGTTGGAGACACCAATGTTCTTGACCTTGGACTTGGGAAGGTCGATCAAGGCCTTCCAGGTGTCGACCAGGGAGACGCTCTGGTCGAGGTCGACCTCACCCTCGGCGGCGAGGGGGAAGAGCTTGTCGCCATCCTTCTTGAAGGCAACGGGCCAGTGGATGAGGTAGAGCTGTGAGTGGGGGGTTAGCCGGGTATTGCTCGCCCGTCGATATCCACCCGACCTAGTACGCAAGGAGGGGTATGGGAGGAAGACATACGTCAAGGTAGTCGAGCTCGAGCTCCTTGAGGGTCTCGTCAAGAGCAGCCTCGACGTTCTCGGGCTTGTGGTTGTTGTTCCACAGCTTAGAGGTGATCCAGATGTCCTCACGCTTGAGGCCGGGGATCTCGGCGAGGGCCTTCTTGATACCCTGGGCAACCTCGGGCTGGTTCTGGTAGATCTTGGCGAGATCGAGGTGGCGGTAGCCGGCCTTGAGGGCCTCGTAGACACCAACGGAGACTTCGCCGGGAGCGGACTGCCAGGTGCCGTATCCCAGAGTGCTAGAATGGCCAAAGAGTCAGTTGAATCTGTGTATTTTCCGTTTTGCAGTTTGGGAGGGAGAGAAATGAGGCAGAGCGCGAGCGCGAGAGCGGGGTATCGCGATCGGCAGGGGAATGGATGGAGGGGTAATTATTTAGACGTACGGGATCTCGGCGCCGGTGTTGAGCTTAGCCTTGCTTCCGAAAGACATTTTTGCTGGATTTGTACGAGGATTGATTTAGAAGAGTGGAAGAAGAAGAGTGTAAGTTATCGTGAGAATCACCAGCAGAAGGGAAGGTTGAATGAGAGAGCTTCGAGGTGGCCTCCTTTTAAACAAGTGAGGGGTTCCAACACGCAATTGCATCATCGTTTGTCAGGATGAGCTGCGCACCCTGATGGGATGGGGTACCTCGTACTTTCTCTCCGTGACGCCCACTGTCGGACCCGCTAAACATCACTCGAGTACCAATTGTCGATGGAGGACGGTAGAGATGGAGGAGGAGACGCGGGTTGCCCCAGGACACGGTCGTGACGCTGCCACCGTCGCCAACTGTTAGGATTGCCTGTGTGGGTTGGCCGTGGCGGGGTCGTGGTCGTGGGTGTGGACCGTGGGCGATGGTGAGACTGGGGGACCCCGCGCTTCCACCTAAATCTCCCGTCTTCTGTCTCTTTCGGCTGCGGAAGCCCGAAGTCGGCCATCACGGAGGGGCTCTCGTTACGGCGTACAGATAGGCTCGCTTGGAACTGAGACGTGAGTCCATTTGGGTCCGTCTGGGTCCGTCTGGGCCCGGCACCGGGTAAGCACTACACGCTGACCCGTCCCGGCACATAGTAACATCTTCACACATCTCTTAGAGTATCTTAGCTTGAGGCCTTCCGGTTCATATGAGATGTCCTCCATGAGATTTATGGTATCTTGGACACTGAGACTTGCGTTGTACTATCTCACTCTGTGAACTCACTCTATGACCTCAATCTTTGAGATGAAATCGAATCCGTCATCATGACTTTTGGTCACGTCTTATCTCTCACTCATGTCGTCTTGATCATGTCAAGCATCGACGAAATGTCGTGCAGTGACGGCACAGACGGCGTCGATGGCGATCAGTGTAGCTCATAGAAATGCCGCAATTGCCACTAGACTTTCTCTCGGCACATCTTTACACCAAGCCCCGAAAGCGTGTTCCACTCAAACGTTCTTCATGTTCCACACAACCTTAATCTGATGCGATCAAATGAGATTTCGCCCTTTGAGGTATGGCAAATTGAGAATGCGCGGTGCACCGCGACTACAGAATGAGGTCCCACAGAATCAACTGCACACTCTCCTCGTTTGTGTAACAACCGTCAAGTATTTATACTCATGGCTAAACACCACGAAGTAGGATAACCTTTGTTGATCAGATGAATGAGAGTACAATTGGCGAAGACGATTGAAATTGTGAAGAGAATCAGTGGTGGCCGTGCCCTAATGACGTGAGAGCGGGCAGGTGAGCTCAATGTAGGCGCTGTGAGTTGAACACAGCAGGACTAGGTTGCTGCTCACTTCTAAGTGCCTCGCTTGACTCTGAGGCTTCGTCCTGGACGATCAAAAGTGAGAACAGCTTAATCGTTATTGGCAGGGGGCACTGCGCCCGTAGTGATTGAGATGAAGCCGCCTGTACTTATAGGAGTTGGCGATGAACACCACTGCCTCAGATCCAGCAATCTGCCTCGACCCCCACGTCAATTATATCCATGCAAGCTGTCATCCACGTCGGGAAAAGAATCTCACATCCAAAGCCAAGTTCCCGACCGGGTAAGATGGACACAGGCGCCGGTTCCTGCATCCTTCACAGGCCAATCACCCAATCATTCCCCCAGCGAGACGTCTCACACTGCTCGCTTACGCTCTAGAAGCGCGTTCTGTAGCGCCGCCCGAGTCCCGAGGGGATCATCAGGGGGCAGCTCTCCAGGGCCTGACAGGATGCGGCCCGCAACGGTCCACTGTGGGGAACCATAAAATTAGAATGCCTCAAGCGACCGTGGCTGCCGACTGGTGCATTCTGACGTGAAAGGTATTCGCAGCTTACTTGACCTCGCATTTTGTCCAGTCATAGTTATGAACGACGAAGCTCAGCATATGCGTTAAAATATCAATTGGTTACGAAGTTTTGAACACCTTAGACATGGCGCGGTAGCCGCTCCAGGCTTGGTTACTCATGTGAGGTCGTAACGCTGGATTATACCGGAAACTCTGTAAATGCCGAAATGCCGTGACATCGAATTATGGGTCTCTGCTCGGCGCCGAAACCATTAATGATCTCCTTTCATTTGGCCTGTCTCTTCACACTATGGTAACCATTGCTTGGCTTTTTCACATTCATCTTATGCGTCTCGCCGAAAAGCCGACAAGAACACGGCCCCGGTAGCTAGCCGTCTCCCTGGAACGGAATTGTGTACCGGCTTACATGGCGACCGTCGCCGGTACTGGAGTAGGCGTAGCGCGACTTAGCAAAGCGTGCACCGAATGTCACTCGCGCAAGGTGAAGTGCGATGCGCCTATGGTCGGAATACCCTGCGGCCGTTGTGTCAGTAAGGGAACCTCCGAGAGTTGCAAGTTGGTCTCTCGCCAGACACGCAAGAGGTATGTGAAAGCAATGGGACATCTCGGATAACATCTCGGTCCTCTGACGATGGTGCCAAAGGAAGAGAAGAACAGACGATTCGATTCAAGATTGCCACGGCACCCAAAATGTGAGAATGTCATGTTGCTTCCCATTGATCCATCCGGGCAACTCAAGTTCGGCCTATGGCATATCAAAGCTGTAGAGATATAGCAGTGATGACTGACTGGAACAGAATACTGAGTCTACACCCAGAGAATCCTCGTCAAATCGTGCTTTAGTGGACTCATCAATCCCTTCCGATTCAATTGTGCCGCCGTCTTCCATCCGACGCACCCACGGTTCCCATGGTCTTGGTGAATTTGGGAAGACGAGCTCGATAGGCTCAGGTCGCACGCCCGAAAACATACGAGACGTCTATGCACTCCCACAGGCGCAAGCAGAGTACAATGGAAGGACTCATTATCTCAGCATATTGAAGACGGCGATGAATGGCAGTGAGACGAGTGAAAGTCCCGGACTCGGGTCTACTGCCAACAGCTCCACCGACAACACTCCACACTACCCAGAAAACACACAGGTCGGCATGTCTGGTTTGGATCCAGTGGATCTGGAGTTTCTCATGAAGAAGGGCGCATTTGCGTTGCCGCACCGGGATGCCTTGTAAGCCGTCCACTCAAAAGATGACTCCTATGACGGACCTATAAAATCTGACAAGAAGACGTGAGAATGATGTTTCTGACTGCCTATTTTCGCTTCGTTCATCCATACTCCCCAGTATTGAACCCAAATCACTTTTTACAAAGTTACGAGTCGGGAACCTATTCGCCGTTTCTCATACAGACGGTCCTAACGAGTGCTACTCTCTACGTGCCGGCTGACCTCCTCACCTCGTGTGGATACTCAAACGTCACAGAGGCGCAGACTGCATTCTTCAGTAAAGCGTTGCTGCTACATGACTTTCAATGTGAGAAGAGTCAATTATATCTGCTACAAGGATCCCTCATCTTGGGGACAACTGCCTTTTTCTACCCCATTGACCGAGATGTTCAGTACTGGTTCTTCAACGCCGTCCGACTTGCCACGAAGCTAGAACTTCAGAAACTGTGAGGATATCCCATATCTTATGTTACACCCATGTTTCGGTATTCCTAACATCAGAATCTGAAGGGATCAACTACGAATCGCGGACGCCCAGCTTCGCGGGCTGTATAGAAGAATTTGGTGGGTCATCTACGTGAGTTCATCATCTGGACCCCGTGAACAGAAGTCACTTGCCATTAATATTGACTCATCTCTGTAGTGTCGAGATGTACTATTGTCATTTCTGGGTCTGCAAAGTATGCCTCTAGTCAGCGACAAGAAGAAGCTGCCAGCATTGCCAATGGCGGAAGACTGGGAGGTTCTGAGTGACGACTCGAACGCTCTGTCTCCTTTCACGATAACTCGTGAACAAGAGCTTCACTTTATAGATTACTGCAAATTGTCTATGCTAGGTAGGTTGTCAGTAGTCAATATCCGGGACAGCCCCTGACACTTACTTATGATGACAGGAAGGAAATGGCTTGTCAAAATATCCGAGCCAGATCAGGTCGATGCGGAAACCATGGCTCACGAGTTTCGCACCTGGGGAAGTCAGCTTCGAGGAGCATCCTACGCAGACCATCACCTCACCGACGGCCCCTACCTCACGGCCCTCCTCGCAGCCAGTTACCGGTTCGAGTGTATCTTATACAGAACGATCAAGCTTCATTGGAAGACTGTCGACACTTCCCGGTACGACTGGGCAAGAGGTCGGCTTCGATGCTCTTTGTTTGAGCTTGACACGCTGTTCGGCAGAGCACTTGCAAATGGCGAGCTTAGGAGCCTGCCCATGTCTTTGTACGTCTCCCTCAAGAGAAGAGGGTGTCCTGAAATCGAGAATGAATAGCTGACGATTGAGCCTGGCAGTAATTCAAATATCCCAATAGCACTGGCCCTCCACATAGAGACCGCTTTGGATAGTGCCGAGTCCAACGCAACTAAGTCCATGTCGCTCATCTACATTCGTCAAGGGTTGCTAATTCTAGAGCAGCTTCAGGACTTACCAGTTATGAAAAGGATATCTTCCATATTTGAGTGGGCGTTAAGTCGGTTGGATTTGATTCCTGAGGTTTCTCAGGACAAGCAAGTCAGTGACGGTATTCGTGCTGGTATGGAGCAGGACGGTTCTGTGGACCAGATGGGAGCCTCGACGGATCATGAATTTGGAGAAATGCTCGATCAGGTGGAGCCGTGGTTCGGCGATTTCCTTGGGCTTGAATTCCTCGATAATTTGAGATCGAGTGGCGACAGAGTTTAGGCTTTGAAACTTGTCGAGCATGACAATGGTCGAAATGAGAATCATTTGACGTGGCTTCGCAAGGAGAGTTTCGACATAACATTCACTCACCCATTCTTGATGCTGATAGTGAGGCAGTCCTTTGGCTCTACACATGTTCGTAAAATCAGGTATGTCGGTGAGTCTTTTGGCTTGCGGTTACCGATGCCTCCAGCGAAAAAGGCGGCAGTTCATCATATGTTCACCACACAGGTTTTGAAAACCCAGTCGTGAAGTAAGATGCTTTCAAGCTGTGGTCATCATAATTTCGCGGTCAAGTGGTACGAGGGTTCTATGTCAAGGTCTATATCTATTCCGGCGTTTAGGATATTCAAATCTAGCTGATTATGTCTTCAAACAAGAGGGAGTGTCTTGGTGCTACCAGACCAGAAACCCTTGAACAAAAGTCCCACCTCCTGCACATTTTCGGTCGGGTAAATGCCAGCTAGGATGCCGTCTGGGCGCAGAATCACGAGCCCGCCGGTTGTGGCTGAGATCCCAAAGGTATTGTGTCCCTGTCCGTCGACATCACAAAGCACCAAACTAGAAGGAAGTCCATCATACACATCCCACGTGTTGGTAATAGTACCAGTGACAATCGTCGTGAAGCTAACCATCTGGTCGTACTTATTGACCGCGTAGAGAGACTCGAGAGTCCTACGCAGCGCAGCGACCTTTGCTGTCTTCTGACCAGGGCGACCAGCAAAGATGAGCATATTCCACTGCCCAGTGTTCTTGTGGATAATGCTTTGCAGGCGGATGGGAACAGACGGACCGGGTGCTCTGAGAAGGATGTCAGGACAGCGATGACCGACGGCCAAACTACCAGTGGTAGCCTTGTCGACCAAGACGGAGGGCCCATAGCTGACGCCAAGACCAATGTTGAAGCTGGCGTTGGACGTCAATATGTCGCCCAGCACCTTGCTCGGCTCGGGCTTGCCACTGCATCCGTTCCACGTCTTGGGCACGTCGCCAGACAACACAGCCGCTAGGGTCTTGTCGATATCAATGACCTTTTGAGCGACGGCACGGCGCTCCTCGGAGTACGTATCGAGCACTTCCGTTTGGTACCATCCTCTAAGGACTCCAGCGAGCTTCCATGAGAGGTTAATGGCGTCATGGATTCCGGTGTTCATGCCCTGGCCGAAGCCGGAGGAGTGTGTGTGAGCAGCGTCGCCGGCAAGGAACACGAAGTCATCCTTTCGCATGGTCGCCGCTACCTTTTGCTTGATTCTGTTCTTGCCGTCAGAGATGTAACTTTCGTAGTCTCAAGAGTTATACTTGCGTGTAAATGGTCCACCAGTCGACTCGCTCGAACTCAAGATTGAACGGTTTGACGGACTTGATCACCTCCTCCATAGCCTGTTCTTTGCTGAGACCTTGGGGATACTTGGCCTTGAGCGTCGGAGTGAAGACGTATCCCAGGCGACACGCATCTTTATCAAGCCGAGCTACGAAGGCATTGCCGTACTCGGCGCTGTTAATTGTCACGAACCCAAGGTCGGTCGCAGGAATGTCGGTCTTGACACGGCCATCAAAACGAACCCATTCGTATGCCGTTTCGTCACCAATCATTTCAATTTTGGCAAGTTGTCGGACTTGAGACGTGACTCCGTCAGCGCCGACCAGGTATTTACTTTGGAGGATTAGCCAAGTTCTTTCTCATTGGGGCATGTATGAGAAGGGGCTATACCATCTGATCGAGCGTTTTCCGTGCTGAGGATGTTGAAGTGTAGCTGTGAGATTGTAACCGTCTTTGGGCTTGTCGTCGATTTGGTAGTCAACAAGTTCCCACTGGTATTGGACTTCGTTTCCTGAAATGGCCTTATACTTGGCAGCCAAGATGGCCTGGGAAGACTTTTGACGGATGTTGATGATATAGTCGTGGAAAGTTCCGGTCATGGCAGTGAACATTGACTGCTGGCCCACGGCCGACACTCTTTTACCGCCATGGAAGGTGGCAATCCCCCGAACAATGTTGCCTTGTTGAACTATTTCCTCGGCGACGCCGACCTGTTCGAAGAGCTCGAGAGTGCGGGGGAAAAGAGTAATGGCTCGGCCAAAGGACTCCTGGACCTCCAACTCTCGTCTTTCTTTGGTTCAACGTCAGATCCGCCCAACGTCAAAGTAGCCTCTGCCAACTTACCAATGATGATCGTGGGGATGCCTTGCTGGGCCAGACCGAGGGCAGTCACCAGGCCGACCGGGCCAGCACCGACAATGAGGACATCAGTCGGCTCGAAATCCATGGTAAATTAAGGTAGTCAGATGAGTTGTGGGATATTATCAAATGGTTGATGGTAGATAGAAAGAAACCAGAAGGAGTTGGTTGTTCTGATGTCAGTCTTATATGTGGCCGGGAGGATTTCGGTCTTCGAGTGCACGGGATGATCTAAATCACCGTCTACAATTTACGTTGCATCTTTGCATCTTTGCCCGGAATTCGGGATTATAGTGACAGGCCGAAAACACTCGAGATAATACGCATCTTTTTCTTGATATACAGGAGGCTCTCTATACCTAGTATGCTGCACACGCCTTACTCGGTGTTCAAACTCCGTAGAGAGATAAAGGCTACACAATTCCGGCGCCGAAAGAAAATGTGGGTCATGTTCGGCACCGAACGACGAGAATCAATCTTCAATTGCCCGCCGCGTCTTGGCCATCCCATCAAACTGGCCATCATTCTATCTCGGTGAGTAAACTCTCGACAGGGATAAAGCAAGGTTCGCCAAACACAAACGACCCCAAATTTCGATGGGTCGCTATCACATTTGGGGCACTGAAATACGCGGGAAATGGGGCACGTGTGTTTTGACTTTCAGCTCCATGTCTCAACCGTCTCGAAACGTCGCTCCAAGTTCCATGGAACGCCACAAATCTAACCAAGAAAGCCGCCGCCCGTTGGCTTGGCTTGGCCCAGGCTTGCTCGCCAAAAGTCAAAGTTTGGTTGTGAACACCTAACCGCCTTTTCTCTTAGCCTTGCACCTGTGGCCCTTACCTCACCTCAACTCCAATCTGGTGAGATTTTGCTATGAGATTCTCATTCAGGGGCTTGCGACAGCGACACCCGTAGACGGTTCCCTCCTTACAGACCGCAGCCTTTTCTTGTCGCATCTTGCTTGGTCGCAGTTCCTTTTTCTTTCTCGTATTCGATAGAGGGCAGACACTCTCATTCCATCGCCGTCGCCGAACCGTTTCCATGACTCGAACCTAGCCGTGTCACACAGCCCTCCTCCCTTGCCTGGCCTCAACCATCGAGAAGGCCTCATCACGCTCCGGGGTCACCACGCCGCCTCTCATTCACGCGTCTCTCCACTCACATATACTCACACAGACAGACACAAACATTCGTCATGGGGAGGACATCATACCGCTGGACGCGGGTGCGCTCCACCGTCCTCACCCTCATCACAATAACATGTGTCATCTACATCCTCGACACAACATGGCTACACCCGCGCACAGAAACAGCCATGCTAGAACGCTTCATGAACACAGAAAGCCTCGTTCGGCAACCGGCGACACCAAAATCCAGCTTCGACTGGTCCGCCGTCGACCTAAAGTACCCGCCCCAAGACCCGCTCACCCGCGTCCCGAACGGTGGCCGCGGCTCCCTGCCCCGTGTGCAACACCGGTTCCCCTCCGAATCCCTCTCCGCTTCTCGGCGCCGGGAAGCCCGCCGGCAAGAAGTCCGGCGCCTCTTCCAAAAGAACTGGGCGAATTACAGAGAGTATGCCTGGATGAAAGATGCTCTCAACCCAATCTCGGCCACCGCAAAGGACCAGTTCTCCGGCTGGGCTGCCACCCTCGTTGACTCCCTCGACGTGCTGTGGATCATGGGCCTCAAGCCAGAATTTGAGGAGGCTGTCGCGGCCGTCGCGAAGATCGACTTTAGCATTTCCACATCGGACCGCGTCAACACGTTTGAGACAAACATCCGCTATCTCGGCGGTCTCATGGCCGCTTACGACCTCAGCGGGCGCCGCGTCCTTCTCGACAAGGCCACCGAGCTCGGTGATCTGCTGTATGGCGCTTTCAACACAGAGCACCGCATGCCGGTAGACTTTATCAACTTCAACGACGCAAAATCAGGCAAGGGCCTCATCGTTGAGGGCTCCGTCGTCTCCGCGTCACCGGGCACTCTATCCCTCGAGATGACGCGCCTGTCCCAGCTCACCGGCAACCCAAAGTACTACGACGCCGCCGCAAAAGTGATGGATCTCTTCCACGACGGCCAGCAAAAGACGAAACTCCCAGGCATGTGGCCCATGTTCGTCCACATGGCCGACCGCGACGTCGTCACGGGCTCAACCTTTACCATTGGCGGCTGCGCCGACTCGCTTTACGAATACCTCCCCAAGATGATCGCCCTCCTCAACGGCGCGGAACCAAAATACCACACCATGACGGAGAACTTCCTCAAAGCGGCCAACGAGTCCCTCTTCTTCCGCCCCATGCTTCCTGGCGGTGAAAACGTCCTCATCTCGGGCAACGTCGACGTCGACGCGGGCGGCAACCACTCCCTCGACCCAGAGAGCGAGCACCTGTCCTGCTTCATCGGCGGCATCTACGCTCTTGCCGGTCGCGTGCTGGGAAAAGAAGAGTGGGTTACCGTCGGCGCCCGGCTGACGCTGGGGTGCTACTACGCCTACCAGGCCATGCCGACGGGCATGATGCCGGAGCGGTACAACATGGTCAAATGCGACCGCCGTGACGCGTGCGCATGGGACGAGGACAAGTGGGACGCGGCGAAGAAGTTGAAGACGGAGTATAAGGAGCACTTGCCCAAGGGCTTCACGACGGCCAAGGACCCGCGGTATATCCTCCGGCCCGAGGCGATTGAGAGCGTCTTTGTGCTGTATCGCGTTACGGGCGACCAGGGGTTCCAAGAGGCGGCCTGGGAGATGTGGAAAGCTGTGAGTAATGGGACGCTCGTCGAGCACGGCAATGCTGCGGTGTTGGACGTCACGCAGAAGCAGGACCCGCTGCCCAAGGAAGATTACATGGAGGTGAGTTTCCTCGTCATCTTCCTTTTGATTATCTGCTGCTCTTCCTCCTCTTTGCATTCTCCTGCCATGTCAGCATGCCTTCTGGCAGGGATGAGTTTCCCGTTCTAAATTGGGAGATTGCGAAGGGGAGAGAACACAGAGAGAAAAGTTCCGCTTGACTGACACTGCATGACCACCCATTTAGAGTTTCTGGCTGGCGGAGACACTGAAATATTTCTACCTCGTCTTCTCACCGCCCGATCTCGTCAGCCTCGACGACTATGTGCTCAACACAGAAGCGCACCCCTTCCGGAGGCACCTTTGAATTGGAGCAAGGGGCTTGGTTAGAGTTAAGGAAAAGGCGGCATCGTTCACTCACCCCGGATTTCGTATCCCGAACGCTTGGGTTTGGATGAAAAGGAGGTGCGCGGACAGCTCCGCTGATCTGTGCTCTCTTCTATCCCACCGGGCGAGTCTGATACATGACTTGCTAAAAGCGGCACTGAACGTGCGATGGGTTTACATATTGCCGGACTGGTGTATTTGTACAGAGTATGAGCGAATAGATTCGCCGAGTAATGACATTTTGAGCTTTGATACCTAGCTCCATCTTGGAAGATGATCGTGAGCAGAAGATCGGCCTATGAGTCTGGTGTCTTTACGATGTCACGAGTCAACCGCTACTGATCCGTGGTGAAGCGTCATAGCTAATCGGTGATGATGACTGATCGCTGTTCAATCGTGTTGAACCGCCACCCAAACAGTAAACTTCATTCTTCAGATGGCTCATCGCCCTTGGCTACTGTCATGAAAGATACTGTGAAGCAGCGGCTCTCTTGGAATTCCTGCGCCGTACGTCACCCGAAGCAGCCGCAGTAAATCGTGACGAACCAACTCATCACGGGTGTATTTTGCCACTCTTGGCAGCCATGCCACAATCATCGGGTCTGTTTACCCAGATCCAGACGTCCGTCGAGGAGCCAACGTAGCAGGGATGACCATGAGTCGAAAACATGTCTTGGCGGTAGATACTAGGAGATCGCATCAAAGATGAGCACTCTGGTTGAGACAGGCCAGTAGTATGTGGGCTTGGACCGAGATGACTGGGGTAGTGCACGTTGGGCGAGGTAATGGTATAGACGTTATTACTTACTACGGTCTTGGAAATTCGGCCTCCGGGTGATCTCTAGAAGCTTGTTTTGTAATCGAGTTCTAGGCGGCTCGCTGGCTGGGAAAAGGAGATCTCTGGGCGTACTATATCGTAGACTAATTCGTAGCCCTGCTCTGCTTTCTCGCAAGAGTCTGTAGAATAGAGGGTTGTCTCCGAGATTGAGTAGAGTCTGGGAGCCCGGTTTCACCATCTGCCAAAATGCTCGTGAAGACTAATCATCGAATGAACACCTCCTTTCCCGCCGGGGAGAATTTTACAGGTAGACAGAGGAACAAATCCCTTAAACCCTGTATGCTGTCAATCTATACGTCCACTCGCCTGGTCCAGTTCCTACTGCCGTGCCTCACTCTCGCTTGCGCACGTCAATCTGTCAAACCCAAGCAGACGGAGTAGCCCATATGCCATCGCACTACTACGTACAGACACAGACTACGGATACACACGAATGTCAAAGCCACGCCTAGCTCCAACAGATTCTAGAACTCAAACCCCCCATCAGCAGGGCCTGTACGCCGGTTGACTCCACATAACAACCATAAATAACATGCGACTTCCCAGTTGCAATATGAGGCTTCAGGATCTTATCTCATCTTGGTATGTGTTGAGCACGGCCGTCCACTACGAGTGACTTACTCGCGATCCCTAACCCCGGGTCGAGGGCGCCTGAGTCGTGTAGCAGTGCCGTAGCCAAGGCCCTCTGACGGGAGAACAACGCTAAGCCACTGGGGAAGTGCGTCTTTTGCGCCCCCCTAATTCTCCATTCTTGTTGCCTCTCTAGCCTATGGAATCTCTCAATGTACGAAAGTTTAGATTTCGACGGGCGCGAAGCACCTATTGCGGATAGTTGCCAACTTACAGAAAGAATGCCAAGACACGAGAGTCTGGAAGAAGGAAAAGACTCACGCGACACATTACCACGTCCATCAAATCTCCCAAGATGAAATTCCCCGGCTGATTACCCGTTAAATTGCCCGCCCATCATCGCCATGAGGCAGCAACACATGGCTAGCCAATGTGCCCGTAGAGATGTATCCGTACGAATACTCCATACTGTAGGTAGCGGACTTTGAACTGAGCAGCTCAGCAGCCCACCTCCTAAAGTCTAAGGATACCTAGCCAACGGAAGGCCCGCCAAGAGGTGGATTGGAAACACCTCATCGCCAAGAGCACAGATCAAGCTCATATACTCGATGGGCTTTTAATAGCCCCAAACACTGCCCGCGCAGGCGCCAAGACCACCCCCAAGCAAAGCCGGTGCAGCAGCAGTAGCGAAAACTCGCGGACAGCATGCCGGCCCCCGTCCTTCGCTACTCCGTGGACTTTACGCCGTACTCAACCAAATAGGTTATTCAGAGTCGACAGTATCGGATTTTGCCGTACGCCAAGTAACGCAGAACGGACCTCCAGGTGAACAACCTAGGCCACCAGCCAATCCACAATACCACAGTACTCCGTATACTACTCCGTACACTTGTAATTTTGGCCGGTCTTTGAGGCATAATCATGTGCCTGACCACTTTTACCACCTGCTCACTGACCAAGTGGTTCAGGACAGCTCCGCTACGGATACTAGCAACCTCGAAAATAGCATCCTCCTTGTAACCACATCGAGCAGATCTCGAGCACTTTCCAAGAAGTCGCAAACTCTTGGTTAGTCTTGGTTAGCCAAAGTCTTGGTATTCCTCTTGCAAAGACACACCAGTCAACCTAGCAAGTCTACGGAAGAGGGCGGTGTCAACCTCAACAGACCCTTCATCCATGCCCCCCAAAGGCCTTGGCATAATGTTTCCAAAGTTTATCGCCTCCATCCCGTAGAATTGACTCAAGATGCAAGTTTCCGTGTAAACTGCTGTATAAGAAGAAGCTGATCATCCCGCCTTTTCTCACTCCTGTCATCCCATCACCACCATCATCATCCCACTTCACCCACACAACCCTCAACTCAACCTTCTCCCACAACCATCCAAACTTCCCTCCACCTCACACAACAAAAAACCGCCAAAATGCGCGCCGTCTTCGTCATCATCTCCCTCCTCGCCGCCACCGTCGCCGCCCGCTTCGATGGCCCTTGCACCGACACCATCTGCGGCGACTCCAAGGTCAACTGCGAGGCTGAGGGCCGCATCTGCGTCGGCTTCCCCAGCGTCGACCCCGAGAAGCGCCTCGGATGCACTTGCAGCATTGTCTAAAGGCACTGCGAGGCATTTCTTAGACATGATTTCCAGTTTCTACGCATGGTATGTGTGCCTTTCAAGTAGATTCTTCTTCTTCAAGGACGCTCATGGCTAACTCGATACCCATCAGATCAGCATTTGAAAGGTCTCTCATTTTTGGAAAGACTTGGAGTTTTTGGGAAAGATACAGGGACGAGGAACGTGAAAACCCATCATGACATGGCACAATACACAAAGGCGCTCGGAGAGAAGCGACGGAACCCACACAGCATGATATCCAAACAAAAATCAGCATAGAAAAATCTCACATACTACTTCTTCCTGTCCGTAACGCAACACATCTCTTCCATCCCCAAAGCCCATGATGCAATCCACGATCGCTCATCTGCCGTGATGTCCGTCCATCCTTCCCGGCGCCACACCCGCCCGCTTCCAATCGGCTACCCTTCTAGAATTCGCATAACCCGCCAAGACCCCAGACGCGATTCGAGGCGCTCGTCTCCCGCAGCCAAGACTCGTCCACCTCACCACCACCACCCCAACTCCCTCCTTCACACCCCCTTTCCATTCTCTTTCTATCGTGTATACACTCACATATACCTCCACCAAACAAACCCTCCCATCCCCAAATCCCCCTTCAAAATCCCCGACGGCTCCTCGGTCCCATTGAATCGGCGTCCTCCCCATCCCCGCTTACCCCCGAGACCCAACGCACCCGAGGGACCCGAATGCACGCAGCACGAAACCCACTTTGCCGAGATCGATCGGCACCGGGATCAAGACTCATCTGGCGCTGGGCACTTTACGGTAGGCGAACTAGCACACGGGACAGCGAAAGCCTTAGTAGAAGAGCACTTATCGTCGCTGGCACCGCCACTGCTAAGGAAGTAAGTGTTGGTGCTGAGTCCACTCCCCAACGACTGATTGGTAGAGAGAGGAAGCCTTATGGGGAGAGAGAGGTTACATTCGGGACCGCTCTCTGTATCGGTATCTCAATCGCATCTCTCTAGACAGGTGGAATCACTCTTGCGGGTAAGATGTATGTTATCGCAATCGGATCAAGTCTCGCGAGGTCGAATTCTTCCACACTCTACAGTCGTGATTCCTTGCTGTCACTATAGACTTGGCATCACAGCGACAAGAATCCGAGACAGCACTCAAGGGGGAAGAAGTTCCCCTTGACAACACCGCACATCGACCGTGATACTTCTTCTACACGTCGCAAGGAAACAAGGAATCCCATCCAAATGTGTAAACATTGAAGAGACTAAAAGTACTAGTACCAAATAAAAGTACATACAAATGAAAAGAGACCCACGATCTCAAATCCGAGACTCCCCATGGTTCCCGTTTTTCCCATTTTCTTTCTCCCAAAAGATCAAGTCTCGCGTGTGGTATCATCCCGCTCCCAAAAAGTTCGTCCCAGGACAAACGAAAACGCCAAAAAGGTCACAGGGTACTATACAAACCAACCAGATGTAATACAAGAAGAAGAAGAAAGAAGAAATCGGGTGATGAAGGAGAAGGAACTCACATCTTCCCCCATCCCCTAACAAACCCCCTCTGCGCCCCATTCACCCTCGCCAAGATCCCAAGCCCAACATCCTCACCTCCACCCCACCCGCCCCCGCGCTTTACGTTGATGCCGTACGCCATATCCCCGTCTCCCCTCACTCCATTGACGTCTTCCGCGCCCCTACGCTTCCTCACCCGCTCATACCCAATCTTGAACCCCATCAAGTGGCTCCCGTCCATGAAGCTGCGCTTCATCTCTTCCGTCGCCTGCCACTCCGCCCCACGGCCCAAGAACCCAAATACATTGCCGTCGGCCAGCAGCGCCGCCACGGAAGCGATACTGCACGGGTTCCGCGGGAGGATGGTATCCGTCCCGGGCGTCAGAAGCCACGCAACGAGCGTCAAGGCAACAAGGAGACCGAGCACGGACTGGATGATGCGTGTCGAGGCGGTGTCCTGCACCAGACGGCGCAGAGAGGTGACAGACGTCGATTCGAGCATGGCGGGGATAATCTGCTGCGCCGTCACGTCTGGGAGGCGACGACGGGAGTTGACGTTGAGGTTCTGAGCGCGCAGGATGCCGTGCTGCCGGACAATGGCATCCGCTACAAGACCGCTCTTGCCCAGGCCCGGATCGCCTAGGTTACCCGCGGGCACCGCGAATCGCGATGTGACGAGGGAGCTGAAGAACGGATCAAGCTGATTGCCTGTGGTGAGGTTGGCGAGGAGTCCGTACTGCAAGGGGAGCAGTCTTAACTTGATAGGCTTGGCGGTGTTTTCCTGGACGATGGGCGGGTAGGTGGTGTCCACGTGCAGCGAGGCGCCGGTGAGGCGGATCTTGGTAGTTACAGTCTCGAGCGTCTCGTTGCAGCCCATGGCTGAGATATAGCCCACTTGCATGGGGGTGCTGTCGGAAAGCTGACCCCAGACATAGGTGAAATCGGAGCACTGCGATGAAGCAGCGGACCGTGGTGTAGCGACGCCGAAGACGGAAGAGGGGGAGACGCCCGGCGGTAAGACGGCGTTGGACCGGATTGAAGGATCGAGGCACGGCTCACCGGCGATGTCGACCTTCATGTCCTGTGAAAACTGATTCGGCAAGTCAGGGACAGTAAAGTTTGTGTTGATCTCGGATTGCGGGTAGAGTCTGCAATCGAGCCGCGAGCGAAGGGCAGGGACCGTTACGATGATGGTTCCGGCGCCGTCCTGCATATCAAGGGGCTCCGATAGCTGCAGACTATTGAAGTTGAGGTCCTCAAAGGTAAACGATGGGAAGGTCAGGTTCGCGTCGAGAATCAGGGAGGCCAGAAGAGTATCGGTTGTACAGGTCGGACAAGGCGAGGATGCATTGATGAAGCTGTCGAGAGTCTGAAGGTTTACTGGCCGCGTAGATGGGATTGGTGTTGTACTGTAGAGGGCCCCAGAAAAGGTCGCCAGGAGCGAGGAGACAATCAGAGCGGTGGTGGTGAACACGACAGCGATATTTTGCGTTTTGACGGCATCGAACAGGATTCTATGTTTGGACTTGTCCATGAAGTCAAGGCGAACCGTCGTTTCAAAGGACCCCCCTTCTTTCAGCTTCGCATACGGCGCAAGGCATCGTGTCGCGCAGTCCGCGGCGGCGAGGTACAGCACCACAAGACCAAAAATGATTCCAGTCCCTGTTGTCCATAGAAAGTGCTTGTCGGTATTGGCCTTGGTCGTCGCGATGCCGGCGTGTGCGTTGGAAATACGAAGCACAACTTCAAGGGCAACAATCATGCCAATCATAGTCACCACGGCGGCGAACCTTGCCCATGGATTCAGCGGCAGCGGATGCTTCCAGTCGGCGTTTCGTACAAACTCAACCGGCTGGTTCTGAGGGGGCGGAGCCCCCCCAAAGATCTTGAAGTATCCTCTCGCCTCCTTTTCGGCCTTTTCGTAGGGCTCGACGCCGGTATAGTAGTTCGTTCCGAGCAGCTTCTC
Organism: Colletotrichum scovillei; assembly: GCF_011075155.1. Lineage (NCBI taxonomy): Eukaryota > Fungi > Ascomycota > Sordariomycetes > Glomerellales > Glomerellaceae > Colletotrichum > Colletotrichum scovillei. The sequence continues at coordinate 862,950 of NW_023336269.1, forward strand.
TCGTACGACTGATGTGTCGGCAGCACCCGTGCCGCGTAGACACTGAAGAAGCTGGCGACTATGAGCGAGGAGGGTGGCCATGTTGATAATGGTGTTTGGGTCGCGGGGCAGAAAGCCTCTTGCTGGCGCGAGGGCAATTGCAGCCAACACCAACATTAGAACGAAGCCCAGTAGGCCAGAAAGGAGATGCGCTGGTATTTGGCGAACATTGAGCCGCTCTCCAATAATGATGGCCGTACCGGTGGATTTCTCCTGCGTCTCGCCCATTAGTGAGCTACGTGCGACGAGAGCAGTATACTGCTTCCAGTACGCTGTCGAGATCTGGGTCAGGTTGTCCGTCTTCAGGAACGTCTCGATTGGAGGAAGCCCGTAGTCCTTGATCTGCATAGCGACAGCCGAGTTCATGACGGCGTCGGAAGCAACAATGGCGATGCCGGGGTACCGACTGTTGATGTTTGGTATCGCTGCGAGGATCTGCGAATCAGTGGGATAGGAGTTGAAGTGTCCTTGTACAATGTCCCAAGGATGGACCAGCTCGAGGGTCTTGTTCGCTGCAGAGCGGTTTCGTTCGATCTTGATGAGTTGCGTGTTGTTCTTTGTGACATGAACCCTCGTGAGGAAGTATGATGGGCGGCATATCAGTGCTGCAGACCTTGAAACAGCACCCGAAATGGGCACATTGAAAATGTCGCTCTCCGTTGGCACACTGGATTCGTTAATCTGAATGGCTCCCGTCATGACGACCACCCTTCCATCGTCTGGGAAGGGTGAGTTTCCGCACGTGCCAGCCTGGAATGCCATGAAGAAGGTAGGGAGCGTGAAGCCAATCAGCGCCATATTCGGGATGGTTTGCGTCAAGGTGCAATTCGGAGTCGAGACAGTGGCGTTGAGCTGAACGTCCGAAGCTTGGATGAACTGGACACCGTTCAAGGTGAACTGTGCTGGCTCACACTCGATTTCGGATTGGAAGCCGTCGACGTTGGTCCTCAGCTCAGCAGTCGCGGGCAAGTCCGCAGAAAACGACTGGAAGGCGAATTCTTTGGAAGTACCATCCGGGAAGTTGAGACCTTTCGTCTGGAGAGCTGTCATCGTGAAGAAAGGCAGGGCACCAGCATTCCGTAGCCCGGTGGGATCGTTCACAAACGTGTTGTGTAGGTTCAAACTCGCGCCCCGGGCAGTCACAATCTGGAACGTTGGGCTGACGAGCGCCACGGCGATGACGATAATGAGTTTGAGCGTCAGACCGACAGACGCCGTGGCTGCAACGAGCCAGTCCCGGTTCTTTGTCGCTTTCGCAATGGTCCATGGCTCAAACATGAAGACGTAGTCGAGCATCAGGGTCCTGTCCACACTCGCAGGTCCCTTTGCCATCCGAAGCCACGGCGCGCTGGCTTTTGCCTGGTGTTCGGGTCTCGCCCATAGTGCGGCGATACAGGTGAAAATGAAGGCCGACCCGTACTGCCATAGATATCTGAACCCATGGTCTGGCGAACCGAGTCCTCCTCTTTTGTTTGATAGGTCCAACACGGCTTCTACGGTTACCATCAGCCCGGCGAAGAGGACCGCAAACGAGCTGAGAACCCTCCTTTGGAGATAAAACGGTCGATACGGCAGAGCGACGTCGATTAACCCATTTCGTTTTCGTACGTCATCGGAATCGGCCGTGGTTGGTGGTGTCGAGGCGATTGGTCGTGGTGGTTGAACTCGTTGTATTCGTGGGGCCGGTGGTATTTGTTGCGCGGGCGGAGGTGGCCTGACTCCTGGCACCGCTGGCCTTTGGGCATTTATCGGAGGAAAAGTTGCCTGGCGAGGCGTTAATGAGTATCGAGGGTTGGCCCTCGGCGGTTTGCCTGGGCTACTGATGGTGATTTCGGGCACCGGTAGCGGTCTTGGTCTATCGGCATCGCTGCTGCTACCTGACGAGGACGGTTCTATTATTGAGGGACGCGGCGTGCTAAAGGAACGGGAGTGACTGGTATACGGCCGGGCGACGACGTCCCCTTGCGGCAGCGGCGGCGGCGGCGTATTTGATTCTGCTACATAACGATGATAGGAGTCCATGCCATTCGTGGTCTGCTTGCCTACTCTGCGGGGCACGTTTGCCCTAGCCCTTGCCTCAGATGCCATTGATCAGAGGAGACGAAGGCAGGCGAGATTGTCTTCTCGAGCAACAGACAAGTCCAGTCGGGGGAGCTGAGGGAAGGGAGACGGGGTCTAGCGTCAACTGAAATTCATCGTCTTCCGAGTGTCGTTGTGGTGTTTGGTGTCCCAAGCGGCTCTGTTTGTTTTGTTTCTCGTTGGGTCGCCCCCTTAGCGGGAGGAAACGAAGATCAATGGTCGGGGTGTTTGTCGATCCTCTTGATTAGAATTGGGATTAAGAGCGCGCTTGTTGCGAGTAAATTGAGGCGAAGAACGGTAGACAAGAGCGGAGAAGGCGGGCAGTAAGATGGTGGTAGCTAGCAAAGCCAGCAAGCCAGCACGGAGCGAGAGTGTGTGGTGGCAACGACCTAGCTTGTCTGACGAACTGGAACCTTGGATGAGCCGCAGGGAAGAGTTGCCCGGCGCCGTGTTACTCTATACGCGCACTTTTGCATGAATAATGTTTGGGAATCCGGATGGGATTTTCTCTCAAGTCGGCCTCTCATTGACTGGTACCAGCCCAGGGTGAGGCAAGTCGGTAACAGTCGAATAAGAATATTAAGAACAAGGGAAGGGGGGAAATAGAGACCCAATCTAAGGGCTCGGAAGGAGAAGGGAAGGGAACAGCCTTGCTCCAACCCCGCGGACGATCACAGGTTCTCGCATGATATAAGAGAAGTAATCAGGAACCCGAACGCTTCTTAGACGGGAAGAAGGGAAGAGGGGTGGAGGGGCAGCGGTGGGCGGGGAAGACGCCGCTCGGCTGGTACGCCAGTCAGTCCTGCCAGCCTGCCCATCAAAGATCGTGCCGAGCTGTCTTGTGTCGCTGTCTTCTGTCACCTCGGCGTTCCAAGTTCTCTGATGGTGGCTTTCATCCCAATACGGGGTTAGGAGGGATATGTTACTGCCGCTTGGCAGACAACGACTTGTCGACTTTGCCAGGAAACTTCAAGCACGGCCTGGGGAGACAGACGTGCAGAGGCAACGGGCCAGTTTCAGAAGCAGGTTGGTCGGGCGCCCGTGGGGGATGTGAGGCTGGCTGAACGGGCGATGTTGAGGAAGTTGAAGATGATTGGACAAAGGTCATGAGAGGTCGTCGGGAGAGGCATTGGAGGCTAACGGGAGGTTAATGTTATTGGTCCCGACTGGGCACGGTGAAACTGCCGCGTGTGGCGGCTGTGTGACAGAGTGTCACAGACCCCGGTTTCGACGTGTGCTTGTCTTGTCCCCTCGACTCCTGTCGATTGTGTTAGAGTGTCCAAACTGAAGAAAAAGAGTCCACTTAGACTTCTTCTTCTTCTTCCTCTTCTTCAGTTCTTCCCACCTGCTTTACATTAGAGTATGCTGCCCAGTTGCCGTGCGGCGAAACGGACAGACCCGACCATGTTGCGAGCTGGGTGTTGCTTCCACTCCACCCAACCAACAGAGGAAGAACGTGGAGATTGGAGAGTGATCTGCAGCTAGCAGGGACACGCAGACGAGCGTAAAGAGACCACCCAGGGTCAACAAGGGGGTGCTGATGGTTTGTCCAGAGTTTCCCTTCGATAGGAAATCGTCCAATTGGAAACGTCAGGAGAAACCACAATCATCATCGAAAGGGGGTTTGACACCGTCCGGATGTATTGACTGAAAGCAGTGGCAGTTTGCGCTCAACTCAACGGAGGAGAGTCGTGCCCTGAGGTGTCACGAAAAGAAAAGATGAAACAGGAACATCTCTTCCGGCGCATTCGAGGAGATGAGGTCGGATCGGAATGGACGATACGTACCGATTAATCCGATCCCCCGTCTTCTCGGTGGGAGGTTTTGAAGAAATACGTACCCGCAAGCTGCAGCCAGACCTGCGAGCAAAGCTTAAGGTACCTTAGAAGTTAGGTACCTTACCAAAGTGCATGCCTCAGTCGCTTCACTGCTCAAAGTGCCCCATAGCTGCACATCAACCTGCAGAAAGACGCACCTCAAAATAAGCCTTGTCGTACTCGCATTCAATCAAGTATAACCGTCCGAACGGCCATTGACTAAAGTACGCAGGCGAGCGGTCTTGTGGATTCATCATGAAAGCGCAGTGTTTTCTTACGCGGTGCTGAGCGTTGAGCGCCTCTAAAGGTATGGGAATCGATACTACTCCGTATGGTTACTATCATCACCATCTCCCTAAGCTACCTCCATAGCCCATCCAATTGAACTCTGAGTTTTCGGTATCGCTTTATAGCTCCTACAAGAATCGCATACACTGCTACCCTTAAACTTCTCCCCAAGTTTTGGCACTGTTGCAAACGCCCACCAGGCAGAAAAGGGAATTGTAATCAGGAGAGTTATCCTGCCCACCCGTGATCTTGCAATTTTGCTGGCCACCCGAACCAACCAGTCGGAATATCAAGTCATGTCATCGGCTCCCTCGTTGATCCGCGTATCCCACGGGCAGAGTTCGCCATCTTCGCTGCCATGCCTCGCCTGGGTCCCAAGTCCCGAGTAATCTGCCCGATGGGATCTCTTCAATCCAAGTCTCGAACCCCCCAAAAACATGGACCACCTACAGGAGTTCGCCAGTCTGCTGCACTGGTCCAAACCTTTTTCTTCTCACAGGGCGGACCGTCGCAGCCGATAGAACCGCTCGCCACTCGTCCCAGTGCCTACCTACCCCGCGGGGTGACACGTGCATACCGAACCCGACACCATCGCCACTTGATAGTTCGGTCGGGCGTGAACAACTATGACGGTCAGGCCATTTCCCAAAGGCTTTGACGCCCCGTAGTTGGACGACAACAAGACGACACCGCATTGCTGACTCGTCGTCACATATTGAACTCTGCTCAGCTTCTCACGCCATGGCCTTCGTGCCCATCTCCATCAGAAAGGATAGGCAGCAAAACACCTAGATACTGGGCAGACTGGGCGATGATCAGGTCCGATGAGAACTGACGAGGACCAAACCATTCCGAAAGGGTGGAGATCGGATTGACTGACAACCATGAGACACTCCTAATAATACACACACAGACTAGGTATACATAAGTAAGGTGAACTTGACCAGACCATGGTGACACACGGCCTCCGGCAGTCAATCATCTGTGTTTCGTTTCTTCTCGGCCCCCTCTTCCGGCCCCTCGTCTAAAAATCCTGACTGCTTTTGTACAAGATAGGATGCAAATGGTAGGTAACGAAAATCAGTTACCCTGGGTATATAATGCGGAAGCCCTAAGTTGTTTCGAACAATGGCGACCGTCGCAATCGTGCCATCATAATGCAGTCGTCGCCCGCAGAACGCCAAAATGCCTGTGTTTCGCCAGTCGTTAGGTAGTAGTGTGTTTCCTCCCTCCCAGGCAGGGCAGGGCGGCCTCTGAGTGCTCCTGCTCTCCTGGCTGATACGCTCTTCACTCGGATCGTTGCGGCGGTGGAGATTCCATGACTCGCTGGAGCCGCTGGGGTTTCGCTGGGTCTCGCTCGATCTCTCGCCCCACGTCGGATATCCTGGGGCATCATCGGCCGTGGAGGTGTCCCATATTTCACTCGTTTAGCCTGACCCTGCCGTCGCTGAGTGTCATCGAGCAAAGCTCGCCGTATCGTGGCCATGTTCATGTAATCGTCGTTCCAATCCTCACTTTTCCATCATCAAATTCCGTATTTCTCCGGGTTCCAGCTGCGGGCATCGATGATATTCTTGGCTTCGGCCTTGACAAGAAAGCCTGCATCGCAGTAGGACATTTCTGGTCGGGCAATTTCGGGCGGGTAATGCTAGGTCAGCCGTTAGCGATAACTCCGAAAAGAGTAGTGTGATGTGTGAGCATACCAGTCGCATGCAGCACGCGTCCACCCAGCCCGTCGCGCAAGTTCCCAGATCCTGTCCAAACTTTGTCTTGTATTTGCCTCCGTTGGCCAATTCGCAGTCGGTGCCTACTCTCAGCTTGTTGTCGATTGAGCCCTTACAGCAGTGCGGCTGCAGGGTGATGAAGGGGCTGGCGAGCTTGTCGGCGGGCGGGTACGGATAACAGTGGAACGGCTCGCTCTGGGCGAGGATGACGGGTAGTCCGAATATCAAGAATAACGTGACCAGAAAGGCCGAAAAGCCCAGCGGGCGATGCATCTTTGCAGGGATAAACGAGTGTATGCGAACGACGATAGCAGAGGATGCGACGGCGGCGAAGAAGCGCGCAATGTGATTGTGAAGCTTTTGAAGGACTTCGTAGATGGGCCGGGGGAGGTGTTGGGCCAGCAGGTGTAGATAAGTGGCCGTAATGGCGAGGATTGGGGGTGGCGACGACGACGAAGGTGGCATTCTAGCTACCTAAATGGACTTCTATTAATGGGACCCTCTTTGTTCGACGAGACCAGCTGACAGGCACGCAGCCAGATAGATTGACTGCGACCAGCAATACCTAGGCCGGAGTAGGAGCGGGTCGCCAGAAGGCCTGTTTGAGTGGAACGTCGAGGTTGCAAGGGCGAGCCAAGCAGGCCGCAGGCGTAAGCAGGTGTGTGCAGGCTGACTATCCGTACCTTCCAGCTTCGACTGGGATCTCCAAGTCACCGTAGGTATATCGCGGCGGGCGATACGACGTGGACTTTTTCCCTCGAGGGACCAAAGGGGCCCCGGGATGGAGACTTGGAGGGCGTGCTAGTGCTGCTTGATGACGCCGGGACTAGTGAGTGGCCTCTGCGGAAGGGAGGGGAGGGGAGCGTCGCAGCGTTCTGAGCTTAAAGTGTGGCGCTGCCGGGACTATCGCCGTTGAGAAGGGTGTGAAATGCGCAGCGAAGTGACGGTGGACGCGTGGAGGGGTGGTGAGCGCGGCCAGGATGTGGTTGGCGTTTGATAAGACGTTTTGCGGAGTACAGATGCTTTCTCGAGGAAATCGAAGAGCGCGACAACGGGAACGACTGGAGTAATTGGAATGACTAGAAGTCTGGCAGAGGAGGAGTATGGCTTCGATGGAGGGAGGATCGCTGGAGTGTGGTCGAGTGCCGGAGAGTTTCGCGTTGGGAAGGGCGCAATCCAGGGAGATGGGACCGAAGTGGAAACGGCCTGATGGAGGGGGATCGCAGTCGATGAGATGCTTGACGTTGCCGAGTTGCGATGAAAGAACGCGCAGTCCACCCTCTACGACAAACTGGAGAGACAGACAGCGAGAGGCTACCGTATGAAGGTTTACGGATACAGGTGTGTAGTGTGTACGGTTTGAAATGAGGATCAAGTTTGTGGAAGTCACGAACATTGCAGAGAAGGAGGAAAGGATAGGAGCGCAGTCACGTTTGTTTGGATGAACCCCAAAGAAGAAGCCACGGCTAAAGGTGGCCGTCAGCCAAGCATTCACGGCAAGCGAGAAGGAGCCAAGGCTAAACTAACAGGAAGGAACCACACAGCATTGGGGCCACGATGGGAAGGATTCGCGGCGACACAGAAGGAAGGAGGCGAGCACACGAGGTAGGTACCCTGGGGAGAAACAAGCAAAGGGAAAGAGCAGCGGTCGTGAGGCAAGCACGCAGGTATGGTGGAGACTGGAGAGAGAGGTAGAGAAGGCAAGAGCACTTCGTACCTTCTCCCAAGTACCCAGGGCGAGACCGGGCGACAAATGCTGGGCGCGCATGAGATGAGAAGGCAAGAGAAGAAGAAAAAAAATGGCAGGGACGAAAGTTCGGTGCTACAAACAGCCGAAAAGGGACAGACAGAAAAGTCTCAAATGGCTGCCTGCTGGTGTCTCTTTTTCGAATGTCCTTTTCAGCCATATCCCGCGATTAAAATTGCGCCAGTAAGCACCAAGACGAATTGACAAACCAACTGCAAAGTTGACCCAGAAACTCCACACAAGGTCACAATGCGTCGTCCAACGAGAAGTCATTACACGAAAGCTCCTTCGAGTCTCCAAATCAGAAAAAGACCCAATTTGATGCGTATTTCCAACTCGTCGTTGCCAGGTTGGCCTCGGACTAGAACCCATTTGGAGCTCTCGCATACCTCTGCCCGCTTAGCCGGGCGTTTTCCCCCGCCTGTTGCGCCGCACGCGAGCCGCCAGTGTCCATCGTGCACCACCTCACCACATCGTGGTAAAAAGTGACATTGGGATTTGCGGCACAGCAAGCAGGGTCCAGCATTTTTTTCTTTTCTCGCTTTTTTTTCTTTCCTACTCTCCCTGTGTTAAACGAAAGTTCTTTTCGGCCGGTGGGTGGATAATCTCACTCAACTCAAAAAGAGAGGATCATCTCATTCAAATGAAGCGGTACATCTTAACTTGAGCCAATGACTCGATTAAGGAACGAGATTAATAGGGCGTTCAATGTTGACTGAAATATAGTTGCCCAAAACCCCCAGTTCGCCGCATGTTCTCAGATGACAGTTCAAATCTTCCGAGCAAAGGGCAACAGACCGCAGCAACTGAACATTGAGAAGGGGGGGAAAGAAGAAGAACACCGCATACGTTGTCTGTTCTTCTCTGGACACTTTTTCTCTTCCTTCAAGGGGGTTCCCTGGCGTCACTCATTCATCCCTGGTCCTTCCATGCAAGGGCCAAGGGCCAGGCCGAATCCCACCAATCCACCTCTCTAATCCGTCTTCTGAGCACCGTCATTCTGATTGGTTATCAATCACATGTGGATAGGGACTAGCAATCCACTCTTGTGCCCTATCAGGCGAGCCACGAATCAGATGCGCCCGCCTCACTCCCATTTCCCTAGAGGCACGGGCCCGTCTGCAGACCCGGCCCCCGATTAAGGTTATCCGGCCGGCCACTTCTCACGCTTCGCCGGTGACGCCGGAAAGAACGCCAAGACCCAACCTTTTGGGTCCGGCCTTCCCAACCTGCCATCGGGCGAATCGGCCCTCACAATTGGTACCTTCCGTCCAAAGATTCCCTGACGCTGATTACGTGCTATCTTCAGCCACACACCACCAATTTCCACGATCACTCTCTCCGCCTGCGCTCTTCTCACTCACGCCAACTGACCTCGAACTCAACGAACAATCCTCGTCGTCCGAAATAATTACCGGTGTGATGAGCACCTCTCTACGGAGTATACCAAAAGTCTATCGCCCATGAATTGCAGATAACATCTGGCCATGCCCGTTCGCTGTCACTTATCCCAATGTGACTGACCATTTTACCAGTGAAATGATTCAGTGCAAAGACGCCATTCACTCTTCGGCCTGCAGCTTGTTCCGTACTCCGACGCAATCTTTCTGACGGATATAATGGAGCTGATTATCCCATATCATCCATTAAACTTTTTCTCGATATTTCGAGAGAAAACTTTGTTGCAATCGCCAGCGCCGATCCGAATTTGTCTGCGCTGGAAGCATCATATTGATTGTCTGTCATCAATCCAACGCAGCCAGTACCACGACTTTGGGGAACCAGCAATCTAGCAATGCCGTCATGATTATGATAACCAACAAATTCTTTGCCTCGGGACGATTTCCCGCCGGTGCAACGATCCACCCACAGGAGAAACTGTCTTTAAGTGAGGAACGGGTTTCGGTCAGCTGAATCCGGCAACCGGTGTAACAAGGGACACCCTGAAATGGGGGCGGCCCTCCAATCGTCAGGGGTCCTGAAGCTGACGATAGCTGACTATCCGTAGGTCGTGCTGACTGTACGCTTGTGAAGGGACCCTGAATGTCACATTTTGTATTGGACGGCAGTCCTTGTTAACTACCTTAGAGGCCCCTCTATCTGTCTACGCATCCCGTCTAGGGCAATGAAGGGACGAGAGCTTTGATTAACCAACATCCGTGTGGCCTCTACCTCGCCGGCCCAGCATTGGCCGTTATTATCCTACACGCCCTCACATGCTCAAGCTCTCCCGGTTACAATAATGAGAATTAAGTACTGGTGGATGAGGCGGAGCTACGTGTATTCTTGAAAGCCGGGACACTAGCAAACCGAATCCTCTGAGGATACAGGTTCCTGTCCATTATCTTAGTAGAGGTTTCCGCGGGCAGCAGGTATTCAATATACAAAGAAGTCCAGTTACCACCCGAACTTTCACGAGAAACTCCAATGACTCCGCGAACGCCTTTCCCTCCGTCTTATTCTGACCCTACCACCAGACAACACACCACCCAAACCCCCTACCCCCAAAGCAACCCCCCCCCAAACCTCATCAACAACCCACACTCCAACAAGCACAACAAACCCAAACATCGAATCCCTCCTCCCCCGTTCCGCCCCCTCCCCACTCTTCTTCCCAACCCTCACCGGCCCCGCACCCCCCGTCACCGGCGGCACAACCCCACCGGCCCCCGAAGAAACCGGAGGACCCCTCTCCTTCGGATAACACTTCCCCATCCAACACTTCTCATCCCGACTACACCCGCCCTGAACGCCGCAACACTCTCCACTCACGCACATCCCGCCGCAAAGCTTCTTGCCGCGCGAGCAGCAGACCCCGATGGCGGCGTCGACGCAGTCGAAGCCCTGGGCGCAGCAGCCTGGTCCGCAGCAGGGCATTGATTTTGTGCAGCAGTTCCAGTTGCGGGGGAGGTTGCAGGATACTATGAGAGGTGTTAGCGTGGTGATTCTGAAAGGCAATGTGAGACGGATGTGATGGGAATAAGATACGGAGAAGGGAGGGAAGGGGATATATACCTGTTCCCTTGGGACATGTGTCTGGGTCGTCGACGGAGCGCGCTGCATAGAGGGCCGGGCTGCCGACTTCCCATTCTATGATGGAGACGGCCGGGTCTCGTCCGTAGGGAGTGTGGCCACATGAGGGCGTTTCCCGCGGTGGCTGTTCGTATGAGGGCTCTCTGTACGAAGGTTGTTCGCGTGGCTGCTCGTAATGCGAGGGTTCTTCCGGCGAGTCTTCGCGTGGCGTCTCACTGTAGGGTGTCTCTTCGTAAGGTGACTGCTCATACGGTACCTCGCCAACTCGCGGTGCTGATGGCTGGTAGCCCTGCGATGCCTCTTGAGGCATGGCGAGACATATCGAGCCAACGGCCAACGCTGCCCCGAGTATCCGGGATGATCGACTGAACTTCATTCTTTCCAAAGTATTATTCGCAACTCCGTCGTGGAGAACCTGATGATTTGGTAATGGTGGTTTGTGGGGTGTGCAACGACAATCCAAGGTGTTGTGTTGTTATAAGAGCCCGTATCGTGAAGTGCAATGAATCACTTGAAGGAAAGTCCAATCAATAATCTTTGCGACAAAACGATTCTGATTCACCACATTGCTTGTTGTGGGATTTTGTTTGGTATTATCAAGCCCGCCATCTATGCAACTCCGAAAGCTCCCCAAATCCCATCCATCCACCTTTACGTCCAAACCCGGAGATAGCTGTAACTTAGACCTTTCCAGCATCCTCCTTCAGCGACACAATACGGTTGAGAATAATCTTCTCGTCGGTACTGTCAGAATCAATGGCCTATTGGGGGTGTTAGTCCGTCTGTTAAAATTTCGTTATTCACTCGGGAGTGGCTTACAAAGTAGGCAATGCGCGTCGCCTGAAAACGAACACTCTCAGGTCCGCCCTTGCCGAGCTCGCTCTCACCCGCAGCCTCAGGCCAGGGTGCACGTCTCTTGACCTCATCGAAGCCGCTCTCGATGAGCGCATCAGGGTAGATGACCTCGCTCTCGGGGTTGATATCGTTGAGGAAGCCGCCCTCGGCGTCGTCGGGCTTCTCGCTCTTGAACAAAGAGTTGTGGATACGGGCCTCTACCTTCTTGGTACCCTCGGTACCAACCCAGTTGATGAAGGCCTTGGGCTTCTTCGTCTCCTTGTCATAGACAGCGCGGATCTCGGTCACCTTTCCTGTCGTCTCATCCTTGGTGTAGGATGTAGCCTTGATGGGGAAGGGGGCGTTGAGCAGACCGACGGTCTTGTTGGGTGCCAGACGGAAGTAATCCTTGCTGTCGACCTCTCTGAAATCGGCGCGGTCGATGTAGACAGTCGGGGTGAACTTGATCGTGTGCGAACCCATGTTGGGGTCCTTGGGAGAGAACGCAAGTTCCACGTCAGTAGCCTCAGCGTCTTCGATGACAACCGGGATGGGGTCCAAGACCATCATCAATCTGGGAACGGTCCGTTCGAGGTACTTGCGCACAGTCTGCTCGAAACGCTTGATCTGGATGACAGAGACAGACGTCGTGACTCCCAGCTCGTTAACGAAGTCGAGAATCGCGCGAGGGGGCACACCACGGCGCTTGATACCGATCAGAGTGTACAGACGGGGATCGTCCCAGCCACGCACAATCTTCTCCTCAACCAGCTTGAGAATCTTTCTCTTTGACAAAACGGTACCCGTGATACCCAGACGACCGTACTCGCGCTGCATCGGCTCGTAAACGCCGAGAGTCTTGTTGAGCCACTCGTACGAAACACGGCTCTGGACGAATTCTGTTGTACAGAGTGAGTGAGTGATGCCCTCAAAGCTATCACACAAGCAGTGCGTGAAGTCGTATGTCGGGTAGATCTTCCAATCCCATCCTGTGCGGTGGTGAGGCGTGTCGGTCTTAATGCGGTATGCGGCGAGATCCCACATCTGGGGGTTGCCGTCGGTGATATCCTGCTTCATGCGCAAGAAGGCTTCCCTAGGCTTGTACTTGCCGTCCTTCATATCTCTGAACTTCTGCAGGTTCTCCTCGACGGTGTGGTTCGCGTGCTCGCATCGGAATCTAGGAGAAGCGCCCTTCTCACCGCCACGCTGGAGCTTGATCTCGGTGTCTAAGGTTGACTGATTAGCAAACGGAGAGCAGGTAGTATCTGATGCAGAAGATGACCTCACCACCGCAGTAGCATACGTATGCCTTCTCCAACGTAATCATCTTCTCTGCCAAATCGTACAGCTTCTGGAAGTTGTCACTCGAGTACGTGATCTTGTACGGTGTGAAACCCAGCCAGCTGATCATCTCCTCAATGGCCGTGAAGTATCTCTCCTCCTCCTTCTCGGGGTTCGTATCGTCGAATCTCAGGTAGCAGACACCTCCGTGGTGCTTGGCGAAACCGAAGTTGACGGCGATGGCCTTGGCATGGCCAATGTGCAAGCTAGGGGAAAGACGTCAATGGCGTGACAAAGATAAGCATTGGGGCTCACGTACTAGCCATTGGGCTCAGGAGGGAAACGCGTCACGACATTCTCAGACGGCCTCTCCTTGTACACCTCCTGGAGGAAGCCCTGCTTGAACATGGCTTCCGGGTCGAGGACGACCTCCTCAGGCTTCGCCTTGGGCTTTGGGGCGGGCTTGCTGTCGCCAGCACCAGCCGCCTTTGCGACAGCATCCTTGGCAGCCTTTGCCTTTTCCGTGGCGGCCTTCTTCGCTCGCTTTGCCAGTCTCTTCTTCAGCTCGCCCTTGCTGACCATCTCTCCCGTCTCCTCGTCGAGCTGGAGCTTGGCCGTCGACTCGGCCAACTTGGCGGTGGGGTCCGCAGCAGCGTCCGCCATGATTGCGGTGTTCGGTCGGAGGTAAAGGGTTTTTGATAGGTAAGCTTGGTCAAAGATAAAGAGAACCTTGCGGTCGTTCAATTGTTGAAATTCGTTCAATTGGGTTCCACGAGATGCTCACGTCGTGGAAAATGTGTGGTTGTGGTGGCGGGGCAACACTCCAGGTCTTCTTTTGCGGCGGGGATGACTCAAATGGACCCAACGAGGGGTCATTGCACTGGCACAGCGTGCCTCCCTCAACTTGGGCCTGCAACACGCGACAAAGAACCGATAAGATAACGAACACCCGTATCTTACCTTATCGGTCAGCGATAAGGCACCTCGAAGGACTTGGGGTCGCTGAGGTTTTACGACCCTTTCAAAATGTCTCGATGGCCAGCTCTGAATTCTCTCGCCTTCAACTCAAAAAGGCAATGCGGTTGTGTTATGAATAGTAAGATTCATCCTTTTCAGCATTTCACACTCTCGGCTTCCTTGCATTCCAAGGAAACAACTCATTAAAGATACACGTTCGTGACCTCAGGGGTACATACCCCACTGCCGATAACAGTGCGATAAGCTGCCAACAGCTTTGGACCAAGCTCCCATTGAGCTCGAAATAGCGCGGGGTCTTTCGTCATGGGCTCCCACCTCTCCTGCTTCCAGTCGGCTGCTTCTTTGTCACCAACACCTCAAAAGCAGCCCGCCGCGCCCGCTCCTAGACCTGCCAAATTATCGACACCAAACCCGAATCAGCAATTTTGAAATTCGCCTATGCCAATCCGTCAAGCAGTCAAAATGGTCACCACCGCTGTCGCCGACATCCCCACCGTCGAGCTCCTCTACAAGATCGGCCAGATCCATGCCACCTCGAAGGCCATCTTCCCCCACAATGCGTCGCACAACCAAAAAGTCGCTGTTGTTCGAGGCGACATCACCACCCTCGCCGTCGATGCAATTGTCAATGCCGCGAATAAGAGTCTTCTCGGAGGAGGCGGCGTCGACGGCGCGATCCACCGCGCAGCCGGCCGAGGACTGCTCCAGGAGTGCAGGACCCTGAACGGATGCGTCACCGGTTCCGCCAAGATCACAGGCGCCTACAACCTCCCTAGCAAGAAGATCATCCACGCCGTCGGCCCCATTTACGACGAGCTTAACCCCGACGACTCCGAAGCGAAGCTTGCGGGTTGCTACAGCACCAGCTTGAAGCTCGCTGTCCAGAACGGCTGTCGCAGTATCGCTTTCAGCGCGCTGAGCACCGGCGTCTACGGCTACCCGAGCACGGAGGCGGCTCCCGTTGCTGTTGAGGTTGTCAGAGAGTTCCTTGACGGAGAGGATGGCGATAAGCTGGATAAGATTGTCTTTTGCACCTTTGAGATGAAGGACGTCAGGGCCTACAACGAGACCCTTCCGTATGTGCAGATCTTGAAACTCCTTTGCATAGTAACTTGTCTTGCTAACATTCGTTCAACAGTGTCTTCTTCCCTCCCGACGACCAGCCAGCCACCAAGGAGAAGACCGAGGCCGGCCCTTCCAAGAAGGAAACAGAGGAGGCAAAAGCTATCGCGGCTGAGTTGCCCAGCGTTCCCAAGTCTGACCCTTCCCAGTAAAACGCCGTTCACGCCGAAACACACCTGCAGTTGGCCGGCGCGTCACTAAGGTACTCACGATACTACGACTGGACACCATGATGGCTTAGGGAGTTTGTGGAATTATACCAGGAAAAAGCGAGCCGCTTAATATACCACCGTGCATCGATACAGAATGACTATGACAATAGAGTTTGGGGGCCTTTTTTGGCAACTATGATCGACCTCGAACTTTCTTTGGGTTCGTGTCTTCCCTGTAAACCTTCGTATCCCGTCGGTCAAATACTCAAATTGCCCACGTGACCCACGTAAATCCAACTTCAATGTCAAAGAAACATACGATAGAGCTCTAACATACGATAGAGCCTCGGTTCCAAATTCATTCTTTCGTGTTGTATGAGCAAGATGCACCATGCTTGTCCTGCATCGAGGGATTCCTACAGTTGCGACATCAAAAGTTACCCGCAGAAATATCAGATTGAAAACTGCGAGTTGAGCGGTTCCGCGAGAAACTTTGATTTAGCTTTGACTTCCCTTGTGTTTTCTTTATTAGACCCATCCAGCATGGAATACGCGTATCTTTTACCAATGCTAAAATAGGCAAGACCAAATATCAACCGAGGCAGAGAGTGCAAAGAAGTTCGTTTAAAAAGGTTGCTCAAAACCTAATTACTATTTATTAAATGATTACGAAGATATGAAATTTCGGAGCAGGCCATTCGAACGCGTGCTGCTGTATCATATTTGATGCTAACGAATATCATAAATGTCGTAAATGAGCCTGAATTCATTTTCGCCTATCTAAGTACGCAACATGTGATGTCTCAGGCAAGATCGACCTTCACTACCTTATCCATTGCAGTCTAGAGACACTCGAGCGAGTGTAGTTGATCCTCAGTGTTTGGTACCACTGTTCATTGGATATTCAAGGACAGCCTCCATCAATTACAATCGGAACTAGAGTCAAACCAGGGTCTAAAACACTAGTGTTCTTTAGGTAAGTTTAAACCGCCGTTAATTGCGAGGACTTTTGTCTTTGACCTAACTCCATTTGATGCATGTCACGAGGAAACAGTTAAGTAATAGTCTAAGGCACAGGTAAACAGCAGCTGAAAGCTCACATGCAGATTGAACTTTATGCCAATGATACCTTTTTTCCATGCCTCGACGCTGTGCGATTGTTTTGACAATCGGAATGCCAGCAGAATTCGATGAAGGCCTGAATCGAACAAAATGACATGGACAAGATCAGGGTGGGGAATGCCCAGATATGCTCCCCATTATCGCGTGGCCGGGCCGAGAGCATCGCCAGGCACAGATGAGATGATGAGATCACCGTTGACCGTTGCCAATGGTGTGAATTGCGACACTGACACGGCACTTGTTTGCCGCGGGACCAGGGACCTTTGCCTACCGGTCTAACCTATCTTCAGCAGGTGTTATTCCCATGTGCCCCCGCAACCCGGAGCTAGAGCAAAAAAAAAGTTCTTATGCTGACCAAAGGTCCCAACGGTCTACAGACCAACGGGCCAACGGTAACGGTAGGATATCACCCCTAATTTGATAGATAAGACGAGCGCTGCCGATCTTTGTCTTTTCGTGCTAATAACAAGGTAGCTTCCCGTCTCGCAGCTCGTAACCCCCCATCCGTTGCGCGTAGACCCCTCTATTCGACCTCTGGGCGAGGAATTGTCAGACTCTTTGAGTCTTAGTCAGGTGGTTGACTAAGACTGACTCGGGCTCGTAAGTCGAGTCTCTAAGAGGCCCTACAGCTTCTTAGACTCGACTCAGACCCGGAGTAACGGACTTCAAAATTCATCTTTAGTCAACGACTTTCCAACTTCGGCCGCGTCCAATATCGGTAGGAAAACGAGTGAGGCACTGCTCCCCGGCCTACCGCCGCTCGGGTGCAGATATGCAGGCCAAGAGTTGCGGCAACTGGGGTCGCGCCCCAGTCTTGTGGTAACCTCGTACATGCGACCTGCCATCTTGAGCTAGCTCCTCCTGTGATGAGAGCAAAACAAGCTCATGCGATTGGGATGAACGCCCACTCGACATCCGATGGTGACATCGACAGTCTCCAGAAAAACGACAACGGCTTGTCCCTCGGGTCGACTGTCGTTGAGAAGTGGATGACGACTACAATGGGGGTCTCGATGCAGTACCAGAGTGGTATAAGAGACGCGCCGCCGCAGTCTGCGGGCGGTCGGGCATGCGTCTGTCGAGCTTGAGACTGCAGCCCAGCTTTCGACTCAATAGCCAGAGGTTGTGTCGTGTTACTCTCGTTCAATAGGCAAGATGCGCAGCTCCTCAATTGCCGTGCCGGCTTTGCTGGCCAGCGCAGCTGACCTCGCTGTCGCGCAATTCCCCAACTCGACGATCCCGGGCAACAGCTCTGAGCCTTGTGCTGCCGTGAGCGCTGCTTGGGCTTCTCAGCACGCGCGTGCTCCGACTGGTATTGGAAACCCGATAACGATATGCCCCATTGACGTAGACTGACAAGGGTGGCGCTGTAGTTGTCCCGACTGTACCGGCTCAGTTGGCTTACGACTGCCTCAACTCCGTCCCTCTCGGAAAGGAGGCTGCCATTGAGCTTGTGGACTCTCTGTTCCCATACCTCGAGTGGCAGAGTGGTGAGTCCATATCCCGACGACTTTGTTGGAAACTTTGAACTCTCAACTAACTTGGCTCTAGACGCTGCTTACAAGGCGGATCCCCCACCAGAGTACGACTTCCCGGCATACGACCTCTTCGCAGCCGCCTCGAGCATCAGACAGAACCTGGTCGACGATGTTTACACCAGCGAATACGCCTTCCAGTCTGCTCTCTACGAGGAGGTGTTTGGCCCCGGCCACGACGGCCACTTCGTGTACTATCCCGACTTGCTCACGGCGGTGTTTGAGTGGACCCGTCAGCGGGGCTTGGTCTCCATTAGCGAGGATGGCTCATCTTTGCCCGTGATCAAGATCTACGGTACGTTCTGACTCGACGGTGGTGAATCTATTTAGGCTCTTCTAACTCGTTTTCAGAGGAGGTTATCTCTACCCCCGAGACTGCGTCCGCAGTAAAGCTTATCAACGGCATCGAGGCTTCCAAGTTCCTCGAGGACACCGTCAACAAGGCCAACTGGAACCGTGATGCCAACTCTGCCTACAACTCCATGTTCTTTGAGAAGTCTGGACAGGCTACCGGAATTGGCAACGGCTACTTCAGCTCTGGCGGTCGTGTTAGGTAGGTTGGATGAATTCAACAAATGAGTTACTGGAACGTACTAACATGATTAATATAGATACATCTACCAAGGCGCCAACACCACCCTCACTTTCGAGAACGGCACCGAGGTCACCTTCGAGAACCATGCACGGGTCAAGAAGGATCTCACCGGCATCGTAGACGGCCCCTCCTTCTACGCCAAGTTCTGCAACCCTCTCAGCCCGGCCTCCGGCACCCCGTCCGGCACCTCTCCTTCCAATGCCTCCACCCCCATCCTTCCAGGCTACCCGGAACCCGTCGTCACCACCAGCGACGGCGTTGTGTCCGGCTACTACCTTGAGGGCGAAGGCTTTGAGGACGTTGCCGTCATTGTCCTGACTGCCTTCGAGAATGAGAGCCCTGCCGAGTTCCAAAAGGTTGCCCAGGACTTCTACACCGCCGCCCTCTCCGCCGGCAAGACCAAGCTCGTCATCGACTTCCAGCAAAACGGCGGCGGCTACATCCTCCAGGGCTATGATTTCTTCCGTCAGCTGTTCCCCGAGACAGACCAGGATGGCTTCTCCCGCTGGAAGGAGAGCGACGGCTTCGTCGCCGCAGCCCAGATTGTCTCCGACATTGTGGCTGATGTGGACATCTACACCAGCGATGATGAGAACCTGATTTCCCTGGCTGAGAGCTGGTTCAACTGGCGCTACGACTACAACCTCACCAACCAGCCTTTCACCTCCTACGAGGACAAGTTCGCGCCCCAGGTCTTCCAGAACACCTCTTACACAGACCTCATGCGCTGGAACCTCAACGACCCCTTGACGACCACCAACGCCACTTTTGGTCTTGGAATCGAGATCAACGGGTACGGCAACCTCACCGGCCTTCCCCAACCCTTCGCCGCCGAGAACATCATCATTCTCTACGATGGTGTCTGCGCTTCCACCTGCACCCTCGCCTCCGAATTCCTCCGCCTCCACGGCGGCGTCAAGTCCGTTGCTTTCGGCGGTCTCCCTGTTGAGGGACCCATTGAGGGTGTCGGCGGCATCAAGGGCTCTCAGGTCCTTGACTGGAGTAATATCTACGGCTACACCGAGTTCCTCCTCCCTTACGCCTCCACTGACGAGCAAAAGGCCGCTTTTGCGCGCTACACCGACCTGCCCTTGAACCGCAGTCTCGCGGCAGCCGTCAACGTCCGCGACCAGATCCTGAGGGACAACGTGGACGATGGTATCCCTGCGCAGTACGTTCGCGAGGAGGCTGACTGCCGTCTTTACTGGACTCTGCCCATGATCAAGGACGTCACCGAGATCTGGAAGGCTACTGCGAACGCTGCTTTCAATGGTGGCAAGTGTGCTTACGGAGGCATTGCTAAGCGCGATGTGTCTGCTAAGGCGGCTGTCAAGCGTAGCGAGTACTTGGCTGCTTCGAGCCTCAAGCAGAGGGATGCTCCTGTTCGTCGTGATGAACCGGTTGCCAATGACCGTTTCTGGCAGGACAAGTACGTGCTGAAGGCGATTGACTAATGTACTTGGCGATTTGTACTGTAAAAGAGATCTTGAAATGAGTAATCCCAGGACTAAAGCTGTACATCCGTATTTTCTGTGTATCGAGGGTTGAAAACAGGTTGATATCAAGGCAATTTTCATTGTTGGCTGTAGAATTCCATGATCATACATTCTATTTATCTGAAGAAAGGTATGAACCACCATCTTGGTCCCTCGACTACGGTGGGCATTCCTATCGCTTCTGGAGGGAAAGCCTCGCTTAAATCGGAGATCCCTTTTTCGGTAAAGATTTCTAGACCTCGGATAGCTTCGATCGTTTCCCGACTCGTCGGCACCGAGACATAGCTGTCAGCCTCCGCTTCATGTTCGAGATCTCTGCGGCTCAGGACTGCACCGCACTCAATCATTAATTTGCAGGCTTCGAATGCATTCAGCGGGCGACCCAATCCACGATCAATCTTCAATCCATCAAGAAACATTCCAAACTCAGCCAATAGTTCAGGCTGCTCGTCGGGAAGTTCGACACGAGAAAGAAGGTAGCGGAGAAGCGACAGATCTACCAATTTCGTCCAAAATATCTCTGGGGGGTCACCGGCCTCTACATGCCATGATCCTTTCAGGACGCTTCTCACCGCAGAAAAGAGATGCTTTCTGTGCGGCAATCTCTGCGTAGGTGTTGATAAAGCGGCTTCCACCGCAACAGTTGTTCTTGCCCAGATCTGGCATGCTAGGCGGAAAGAATCCAAAGCACCTGGACTGTCGAGGCTGGTCTCCAATTTGTCCATCATTTTCCCACAGATATTGAGAAGCCCCGGGCCTGAGGCTAATATGTCATAGATATCCGCTTGCTCAATTGTGTGAAGAGACCTGTTTACAAAGCCCATGCAGATGTCGACATTACTTTCGTCCAGTTCATGTTGTTTTCCCAGTTGTGGACCGGATTCTGCGAATGACCTCGCAAGCCAATAACGTTGGTGTTTGAGTGGAACCAGCGACTGATAACTGTTGGAACGCTGAAGAAATTCTGCCACTGTTCGGTGGAGAAATCCAATTCTCAGATTGAATGGCTCACACGCATCCACCTCCCAGCTTTGGACCAAGTCGCAACATCGAACCAAAATCTGATCTCTCTTTCTTGGCCCGTCCGAATGAGTCCACATATGAGTCAAAAGCTTCTCTGTACTGAGCTCACGAGAAGTCTTTGATGGTACGCTGGAACCCCGATTGATCGGGTTTTGATCTCCCCGGTAGAGAGCTTCTTCGGCATCCGGTTGGATTTCGACCGACGAGTTGAAAATGCTGTCCCAATTACTCGTCAAAGATATGCTTGTTGTGTTCAATGATCTGGATACTTGCTTTGTAGACTTAGAGTTCCACATGTCCTCAAAGTAAGTATCCATGATCATGAAGCAAATCACGGGAATAGGCATGTCTGCAATCAACAGCGCGGAAAAGATTCTATATGCGGTTTCCTTGTAGACGTCTTCGATAGAGTCAAGCATTCGCTGGAAGAATTCGTCGAGATCAGAAGGAAAGTCTGCAACTCTCCTCTGTAATATTGCGAGGTCGTCCCAGTTATCTAATCCGCGAGCGAGAGACTTGACAACCAGAGCAACCCAAAAGAAAACGCCTTCTGACTTCTGCGAGATAATCTCGATCAGATTCGTAGCCTCCATTTGATGAGTTTTCAGTAAACTTTGATAATGGTCATGCTGTCCTAGGACATCGCGCACGTAGATTGCCATATCTTGAGCTGTTAGCTGGTCCATCCTGATGCGGGTGAGGGAGTTGCCGTAAGCATCTTCGAATATCCGCCATGGCCGGCTTGCACAGCAAATCTTTATGCCAGAAGTGTGAGCCATGTTGTCGAGAAACTTGAGTAAGTCCTTGTGGTCGCCCTTGTACTCATCAAGCCCGTCTATGAACATCAGGATGCGCTTCGTAGATAACGAGGCGCCCCTGAGACGTTCAAAGGCACTAATTAACTCCTCGATTGTCCAAGGTTCAAGCGTGTGTGTCAGACTGGCGTACCTCTCCGGGAAGACATCAGGTATGAGTTCCGGGCATTTCACCGTGATCTGGAACAGCAGAGCTCTGAGAAGACCTTCTTGGGAACTTTGAAGGCCATTTCTGATACTCCAAAAGAAGTGGCTGGCAATGACAAGTTGATGCGGGCCTGCCCAAATGTTTCCTAGCTGATACGTCTTTTCGTGCCCAGTTACGAACTTCATCAGTGTCGATTTCCCAGAACCCGGTTTTCCAGTAATCCAGAATATGCCATTGGGGCTTTGGAGCCAGGAAGAGAAATTGACATTGGTGGATTCTTGAAAAATCCATTCAAACGTGTTTTGGTGAGCTTTGGGGATCTCGGTCCGTCGTTCAATTATCTGTGCAAATCGCAGGCTTTTGAGAATTTGCAAAATATTGCCCTGATGTTTCGCGTCCTCTACGAAGCGGGAGAGCATCAAAGAAAATGCTTCCAACTCTATCGTAGATGAGACCTCATTCTCAGACTCCAAAAGTTTGCCAATGTCCTTAGACATTTGGTCGAGCCTAGCATTGGTGGCACGGTTCCAGGCTGCTGAAGCATCACCCAATGACCGTACATGGTCAGATACCTCGGAACGATGCTGGCTAGAAGACGGTCTTAGCTTTGCGAGGTTTTTAGAGAGACATGACTAACAACAGAAGTATTTGAAGTCCCTCAAAGATTGCGGTCTTGATTTCCCGTAGTCTCTTTTGAATGTCGATGATACTGTTTTCCTTGAAATATGCTCGGACAGAGAGTTTGGCCTTTGTTAACCTTGGGTACTTGCAGTCGATAGCAGTCGTTAGCCCACTGGCCGCATTAACAAGTTCTTTCGAAGTTTTTTTGCAAAGCTGCAGAAGGCTCTTCATGCCATCATCCACCTTGATGGTGGCGTCTGCTTGTAGTTGAACACAGCGGCGCTGCAAATCTTCGGCCATGGCTTTTAGTTCGACTAATCGTGGTAACAAACCATCGTCGGTGATACTGCGGTATGTACTCATGATGGAGGCGGAGACTTTGAGCCCAAGCTCTAGGAATTGGATGATGTTGGCTGCAACGCCAAGTGCCGCTAATTCGGCCATGATGAGAGCGACTTAGCAGCGAAGGAATGCTTCTCGTCTTGATATTTCCAGCGACCCCGCTTTCGTACGGATTGTGAAGCTGAAGAGATCAAATCACAAGAGGCTGCATGATTTGAGCGATAGGTCAGGCTATCAGCTGGAAGATCTTGGCAATGGCCACGCACGCCGACAGCCCGCGGCACGTTCCCGTGAATGTTGCAGGCGGCTGGAAGCCCAATCAGAGTAGCGAATCTTCTTATGCAATGCAGGCTCCAGCTGGCGAATTGCATGATATCTACGACAAGTCACGTGAAGCGAAATTCAGCGCAAAGGACGCTGGTTGGTTAAAAGAAAACCAAGGAGCCTATTTATATTCGCGCGTCTCAGTGAAGGACCAGAAATCATTGAGTAGAGAGAGGCTTGGCAAGTACTACCACCAAATACATTTCTTTCCCCCGGGCTCATCACCACGTCACATCTTATCCAGACGCATCAACTTTGAACTAGCGAGATGTTGTCAGAGTAGCGTTATTGGACGTTGGGAAGTGCATGTGCATGTTGGCTTGTATGCCGCTGCCCCTCATTCCATAGGTAGTTACCTATGAAGTGTCCTGTAAAGTCCGGGGGAGGCGACTGGTTAATCGCAAATTGCTTGCATCAACATACTAAGTACTAAAGTACTGGGAAATGTTTTTGAGACAGGAGGCAGAAAGTATAAAGTAGCGAAACGTTGTTAAGTTTGATATCCTAGAAGCTCATCAAATGAAATGAAAAGATGGGTATCTCATGAACCACTGGCTCCTCCGGATTATCGCCATGGGCCAGGTTTCCGGCACCTGCCTCTAGTCCAGCCTCTTCCACCAGAGCTCTCCGCGATTGCCGCCATCTCGTTGGGAAGAGATGCGCAGAATCTTTCCATCCTCATAGAGTGTGTAGTTGCGCGCTTGGCTGCCTCCGGCCATAGATGGGACGTTGGCGACGGTCAAGGGTCCGTGGATGACTTGGCCGAAGGTTGCGTTCGCGGGGAATGCGTCGCTGATTCTGAGTGGCCCGGCATAGCCGATGCTGTGCTTGCCGACAAGGGCCCAGTCGGCATCTGATTGCGAATCTTCGAAGGGGAATGTCAAATTGGCGGGCCGGTCTTCGGGGTCTGTTGATGTGATCGTTGCGGACATGAAGCCGGACTTGCTATAGGAGAGGATACCGACGGGGTTGGAACCGTATGTTCGGTCTGGCACAGCGACTCCATCACGTGTACTGCACAAGTCAAGTGTTAGATCTC
The DNA here is from genome assembly GCF_011075155.1 of Colletotrichum scovillei. NCBI lineage: Eukaryota > Fungi > Ascomycota > Sordariomycetes > Glomerellales > Glomerellaceae > Colletotrichum > Colletotrichum scovillei. Next base: position 887,104 of record NW_023336269.1, read on the forward strand.
GATCAATCCTGTACTTTGAACCAGCACATTCGAAGTCAACTTACGCTGAGGTGTTGAGAAGCTGGTATGTTCCCGCCAAGACGGCGAGGATCTCCGTAGGCTGCATTTTGACGTGTGAATAAGGTATTTTCTTCAAGGACGATCAAATGGAACTAGCTCAAACGGTCTCGGTAGTTATTTGAGAGAACGAAGGATAAGGGTCTTTAAGTGCTCAAGTGCCATCGGAAGGAACACCGTCCGTCTACAGCTTTAAGGGCTCGCCCAAATCCAAACATGTCCGCCTCTGCACGTCCATCCGCGCGGGTTTGCCCCAAAAGGGTGTGCTTCAAGCGGTTACGTGATAGATCACGACATCTTAAAAAGCCGTTTCTTCGGAAGCTTGAAGCAAGGGTCTCCAAGCAACTTTAATCAACCTGCTCAGGCACGCCGCACACAGTCTTCATGCCATGGATTTGGAAGTGGATCGCGTGCCAAGCAATTAAACTTACGGGAATTCCCTGGGGTGCCCCCTCTACCCAAAGGTCCAAAGGCTGTGGAAGCGCTGAAAGCACCTTCCTTCGCTATCGCCATGGGTGTTAAGCGAGCAGCGGGACTGACTCGCAGATTGATGAAAAAGGTCTTTTCGCCGAGATGATGGCGAGGAAAGGGGTGGCGCGCGGCTTGAGATTGATGTTCCGGGTTTTCACGATGGAAAAACGACGCAAGAAACGCTTCGTTTCGTCCAAAGTTCCTTCTTTCTTGGCCTTTGAAGGCTGTGTTAACTCTGAAGAACGGGTTACTAGGGATAAGTTGGGGAAATCGAACCAAAGAGCTGGAGATTTGGCTTGGCCAAGCTTGGCAACTTGGCGTAATGGAACTGTCACCGGGCGATTGTGGGGGACGTCGTGCGGGGTACTTCTTTAGTTGCATTCTTATTTTCGAAGAAAAGCTGAAGCCCTTGAGTGATTATTACTGAACCCGACCACTCCGGAGAAGAAGCACGAAGGTGGCCTAAGAAGGTTATGAGCCCCGAAAGCTACCCAGGTGACGGGGGAACGGATGAACCGGAAGGCGACCTGCCAAGTTTAGCAACGTGCCCCTGTCTGTCACGAGAATGTTAATTAGTCGCCTATCCCGTGAGGGGTCACTCAAATCGGAGGAGGGTGCACTGTGGACACTTTTGTTACGATATGAAAGACAACTCAGTTGAAAACATCAACAAGCACCTAAAGCTGAGGATTTGCCGGCGGGTCTATCTGATCTGGGAAAGACAAGAGGGACTAGGCCATCTTTCTACTACTCGCACTCAAAGCACGTGAAAATGCCTGCAGTCGACGTTCCCAGAGCTACCATACCCGGAGGATGGGGAACATCGCCGGGAGTTAACCAAAGTTCCGGGCATCGATATTGGGCTGACGTTTGGTAACGTGTTAAGGATCAACTTCTTAGTTTAGAGCGCAATAATATACCTCAGATCCAGCTGCTTCATATTGCGTAACAACCTGATATGTTGCCGCCATTTCAACATTCAAGTGGGACTTGCATTGAGTCGAGGGATCTCATCGCGTCTGGATTCTCAGCAGTGCTTGGCTTCTTGTCTAATATGCCCACTCTCAAGATCATCTTTTGCGAGAGAGCTATCGCTCCAAGCCTTTGGGGAGGTGCTCCATATATGGGAAAAGGACGGCGGAAAGTTAGTGACTTAAACGTAGCAATAGGTGCTGAATGACCTAGGGGCTACTTGAAAAAAACCATGTATGGACAAAGAAGAAAGGAGTATGGTGATTCAAGACTATGAGCATACGTGTTGCGACTCCTTGCGCGCATGGCAGAGCCCAAAATTCTCATCCCGAATGCGCACCATGACGGGAAGAGGGACAATGAGATAATGCCTCAAGATCACCTTGAAGGATCTCAAATTTGGATCCTCTGAAGATCAAAAAGGCTCGGATGACGGCTAGTGCCTATGAGTTTGCTATGTTAGATCGTTGCTAGTCGCGGCGATCAATTCCACGCCAACTCTAATCCCAAAATGATTGGACAGTAGGTCGCCCCTAGCGGCTATTGACATCAGAGACTCAAACGCGGCCAAATAGGCAACTTGGCAGTGAGATTTTAGAGTCAAGTTCTTGTGGAATGAGACAATGTCGTCGATTCCGCTCAGGTGAACTCCGAACGTAGTCAGAGGCGGGAAGTGCCAATATGGTTGCCTGATCTCAAGGTCAACTTCGTATATCAGTAGCGTCCTGGAACCCTTATATATGATCCCAATTCTTTCTCAATTAATCTGTCGTGTATTCTGAAAACTACACAGTCTTCTAAGCTTTCTGAAATTGAACAACTGAAACGAATTTGCCGACATTAGACACAATGCCGTCCTCGAGGCTATGCACAGTCGTCGGCGCAACTTTACTCATTGCTTCGTTCGGGCTTCTACTTGCCGCTTGCATATCTGTTCCCAATACAAGTTTGTCAATCTTCACGTTGGAAGCGACCAGGCGAGAAGCACGTGGGTCAACCGGACCATCCATTGTTCTTGACTTCGGGCTTTGGGGTTGGTGTCAAGCAACGGCTGCAACATGGTAAGTCACGAGCATGACACCCTACCTTGTAACAGTTCAGTATGGCAACATTTGTACGAACTACATCGAAGAAGGTCGCAGTACTAACAGACCATCTTTTATCTAGGTCAAGATACCCACAGGGATGTCTTAGAGTCGGAGGCTCGGCGAGCTATGATCCAGCTGCCATCATCCGCCCTATGATAAGTACCGGGTTTTTCTCATCGATAGAAAGCAGAAAATTGCGCGACCTGACACTAGGATTTCCATTGCCTGCCGTTGCTGCTGCTACAGCTGGACTTGGTTTCCTTTCTGCGCTTGCCAGCGTCGCCAAGCGTAATCGTCTCACAATCTTAGCCAGCGCAATCTTTTCGGCTTTATCATTCATATTCGCCGTGTCAGCGCTTGGCTGCATCTTCTCACTGTTCGAGAAAATAAGAAAAGATGTGCCTAGAAGTACAGATTTGCGGCTGGCTACGAACTTACGAGTTTTCCACGATATATCAATGAGATACGGGGCTTCGACTTGGACTTTGGTTGCTGCTTGTGCAATGTTGTTGCTAAGCGCAGCAGTGTTCATTTTTGCGTGGCTTGCTGAAGCGCGACAGACTCGCCAGAAATCGATTGATGAGAGCAAAGAAAAGGCTAGCTACTCGCCATCAGAGGGCAGATCATCGGTCGCGGGATCTTGAGTGTTCGCGATGTTTGAGAGATAGCCGTCGCTGTCAGATTCGATGTCTCCTCGGCCCGTAGATCAGCTGGGCCATAGGTTCTGCATAGATTTCTAAACACATCCAAACCCCCCACTCTTTTCGCAGCATTTCGAAAACTGTCTTAATTCTCGCGGGTTCCGATAATTCAGTGGACATGTTGTGCCGTTCCACTGGCCTCCCGCAAGATAACAGCACTCGTAGCTAGCAACGCGATCTGCATGAACAGGATTCCATTTGTTGACAATCAAAATACAATTGCAAGGAAAAATATCTTGTTCTCGGATTGGGACGGCAGTGGCCACGGACAACGTGGTTCCACCAAGAATGGCCATCATAAAGGAGGTTGGCATCATCTTGACCTAAGGTAGAATTGATAAGTCTTGGTCTGTAAAGAAATTTGGGAAAGGTTATATCGTACCGCCGGATTGAAATGATGTGATATGCAGTGAATCTAATGGATGACAGGTGGATTTGATCGATGATCGCAGGAAGATATAAAAGGGGGCTATACAGGGTGGGTCGGTGATGGATGGCAAGTATCTCGAGTGAGATCGTTACTGGTAACTCCGTGTTCAAACGTCGGGGAGAAAAAAATAGTACCGAAAATTTATAGGATAATTTTGATGCTCATAGGTAGCCAGCCAGGTTACGTCGGGGGTTTTTAGTGTCCATACACGTAGGCAGCACAAGGTACTGAAGTTTAAATTGGGTTTAAAGTCTGTTCGGTCTTCCATACCTTTTACAGACCTTAACAATAGCATAAAAACACCGTTGCTTCTACCTAGGCTGATTGTAAGAGTCTTCCAGCGTATGTTGTTTCATTCTGCGTTCCTAGCACGCTGTTGATCGTTGTGCCTGCGATGATGCAGCCCGTACCAATATACTTATACTACAAGGCGGTGATACCATTGCTAGAACTGTTTGGCATGTATTTCATGACTGTACCTTCTGTTTTTCTAAACCGTTAGGTAGCCGGAAATTCCTTGGGAAGCTCGGGTTCTGCACCTAATGACCTTGCCTACCTTAGTATTTTAAGGTCCTTGACGGCATGCAAAATAAGAGCGGTTCTCCCAGAGCACCCGAGGCTTTATTGGCAGGGTTTACTTATCATCGGCCGTTAGCGACACTTTTGCAATGTTTTAAGTAAGGCCATTTAGCAACAGGTATCCGTTCAACCTGAACTTATCGAGGACACAGTCGTTTCATCGTGGGCGTTCCTGCCCGATCGATCAATTTAAAGAAGGTCATGATCATATGTTTCTTCAAATACCTACCACAGAATTTCATTATTAAGCAAACCATACAATGAATAAGATCAATTGTAGCTGGCTCAGTGACCGAAGACGGTCAAAAACAAGACAAAGCAAGGATTGCCCTCGTTGAAGCAGGGAATTAGGCATCCAAGATGACATCACAAATTGGGTTCGAATTAGTACAACGCATAACAAGAATTTGCGTACTAACTAAGCTGTCTACACATCCGGTCAGACATCAGACGTTTCATCCTCTGAGCTACCGTCGGTCATGGCCTCGGATTGTCGGGGCGACTGTTATTGCGGACTACTTAAAGGCCGAGCTCCCCGGGATCAGAGCTTTGCAGCTTTGACATCAGCGCATCAGGCTTACATCCGACTACCATCGTTCTTCAGCACTCAAGCAGAACAAAGCAGCCATGTCAACGGTCTTTCATGTCACTGTTCACGTTGCGCCGCAGGATGTCTCGAGATTTCTGCGGGCTGCGGAGCCGACAATTGAAAAGATGAAGAAAGAGTCCGAGCTGATGTATTTCGAAATGTATCAAGTTCATGACTCTCCTGGTACGATTACGTGGATTGAGAAATGGTATGCTCGGCCCAAGCTCATGAACGACGTTGGAGAATGTTTTCTGATATTCTTCTAGGTCAGAGCCAGTAGACTGGATAATGAAGGTTAGTTGGAGTAGCTTCCCGTGTATGGTCTTTGGCTGATGGGTGCGATGAATCCGCAGCACCAAATGACGAAGGACTATTACAATGACTACTTTGACGCTACGGAACCGTTTTACATTGCACCGCGGGAGCTGAGAATTTTGAGCTCTCTTGGACCTCGTCATACGTATCAGAAGTCGTGAAACAGACTGGGCGCGCGTTGAAGCAGTCTGGAAGCGGACTGGCGTCGAAGATGAATGTGAAATAGAAGAGCTGAAAACTCATAGTAAGGAAGTACCTTAATCATTGTATCAGTCCGCTTCCGAGTCTTGACTTGAAACGACTATTAACGTGTGGAGCGATGATGCATGTCTTGACAGGGAACAATTCTTCCATTCAATCTTATTACTAGACTCCTGGGTATAGACTCCTCAAATCGTATCGCCAGCGGATGGGCCTAGAAGGAATATGTCACGAAAAATAAGTGAGGTTAATGCTGCCAAAATTGGGTGGGCCCAATTTCTGTGACAGAATCATATTCGCGCGGTCAGAAGAAGTATTGAAACTTGAACTGCAATTTCATGATCTTGCCAAAAGCTCCGTGAAGACGTGGTGTTGTCATAGTTTGGATTAGACCACAACAAAGTTATATTGTTACTGACTCTGAGCATTTGTAAGAGGCTTAATCTCATAGAAACCACCGTCTCATAATTCTTGTGTGCATGTCAGCTTTCAGTCATCGATATTACTTATGGTCTTGCCGGCTTGAAAGTTATAAGTCGAAAACCAAGACTTCGCCGATGAAAGGGTCGAAAGTGAGTAGTCCACGAAAGGAAATCGATGAGTAGAAATGCTAAGTAACATGAAGTTTGATTGCACAATTGCTCCTTGGCCCGGCGGCCTGGTCCTTTGGGGTCTTGGCAAGATAACACCTCTTGGCGAGCGACATCGCTGGAAGCTCCGGAGGCTGTCCCAAGACTTTTCCACCCCACACTTTGAGGGGCCTCCTCCACACCGAAGATAAACACATTCCTATTTCCGCATAGTTCGGGGACAAGTACCGTGATCATCGTACCGCCAGAGGAAACATCATGACGTCTCTGGGCTTGGGGCAGCGTAAATGAGGCCTTGGCAACACTATTGGTGTCGGCTGGAGGCCGAAGTGCCCCGAAGAGGATAAATAGAATAGCAGACATGGTCGCATTCTGTGTTGCCCGCCGTTGGTCCTGATCGGCTTGCGCCTTCAACCTCAAAAACCTCTTAAAACTACGGAGCCAACTCCGTGCCTGATGATGCACGTTCCAGAGATTGCGGCTTTCGCCCTGCTTCGCGCAGGCCTCACTGCTGCTCAGCTCACGTATGCTAGCAACCAGGTTGAGGTGATCCCGGATAGCGAAGCAGTAGCGGCGAACTTCCCAGAAGTTGAAGATGTTGACCTGCGCTCGCCCGCTTTCGCCAACCCGGACAGTGTCCCGGCCACCTTTGCCAATGGCACGAGCGGCCCGACAGACCAGGCAACTCTCGGTGAGTCGAATTGAACTGAGAAGCTTAACTCTGCTGCGTAAATCTAACGACTTTTAATCGATAGACTATTTCCTCCAAACTCTTGCCGCGCGCAATGAGTGGATGACCTACCATAGCCCCGACTTCAAGTCAGAAGAAGGCCGCTCGATTCCTTACGTCTACCTGTCTACCTCGAAAGGCATCCCGACGGATACCAGCCATAACACTTATGGCAACGCCAGCGCACCTGCGAAGGTGCGCATCTGGATGCAGGGCGGCGTCCACGGAAACGAACCAGCTGGTGATCAGGCTCTCCTCGCCCTCCTTGGCAGGTTCGATGCCAATGCCACCTGGGCGGCCTCGATCCTCGAGAAAGTCGACATCATGATGTTGCCCCGATACAACCCGGACGGTGTGGCGTACTTTCAGCGCTACTTTGCGACCAGCTTCGACCCCAACCGCGACCACACGAAGCTCGCGCGCCAGCAGACTCGGGACATCAAACAGCTGATGGTGAGCTTTGCGCCTCACGTTGGTGTTGATTGCCATGAGTACAGTCCTACTACGCCCTTTGGAGCCAACGAGCAATGGGTGGATGCACAAGACGGCCAGTTCTCGGCCATGAAGAACGCAAACATCCATCCCGATATCCGCAATATCTCTGAAGCTGTCTTCGCGAACAACATTGCCGCAGCCATGGAGAGACGAGGCCTGAGATGGGGTCCATACATCGTCGGTCCCTCGGGCACAGACGATCTTGTCCTGGAAGAAACCACCGGTGACGCCAAGATCGGAGATAGTGCCGTTGCGCTGACCCAGGCCATCATGTTCCTCACCGAGACGAGGGGAATCGGATTGGCAGACCAACACTGGCAGCGCCGCGTCGCAACAGGCCTGACGATGGTCGAGACAATCGTTCAGACGGCAGCTGACAGGGCGGAAGAAGTATACTCGACAGTAGAAAACGCGCGGGCAAAGTTCATCGCCAGCACCGACGACATCATTGTGACAGAGTCTGCTCGCCCGACCAACATCACGTGGCAATTCATCGAAGCGACGACGGGAGAACTTGTGGACATTCCCGTCCAGTTTCTCAACACCACGCCCGTGGTAGCAAACCTCACCCGTGCTAGACCAGAGGCCTATGTCTTTTCGCGCGCGTGGGCTGATGTTGCTGAGCGTCTGCGCGTCACTGGCGTAGAAGTAAAGACGTTGCAGTCTGACTTCCAAGGCGAAGTCGAGGTATTCAACATCACGAGTGCCGGTGTGGCGCGTACAAAGTATGAGGGAATCGCTCGCACGACTGTGACGACGGAGACCATGGTCAAGGAGGTTCGGATCCCGGCTGGCGGGTTCTGGGTCAGTACCAGGCAGAAGAACGCGGCGCATGCGTTTGTGACGCTTGAGCCTGAAGGCATCGACTCCTATGCTACCTTTAACGTTTTTCCGGTGAGCGTTGGTGATGAGTATCAAGTTTACCGCGTCATGGCATAGGCGGCAGAACACGCTTCAGAGAGTGATGCGTTCAAGCACGTTAGCTTAACAATCTAATCGTAATGAACAATATTGACGGTCAAGTACCCTGTCCTCTAAGTTTCTCTATTATAGAATGGGCAAGTCATTTAGGACTACTTTGGTCACATAAAGTACTTACTACATAATAGCGATTACTATGTCAGGACCTAGTGCCTAGAAGTAAGCTGTTCACTGTCGATTCGTCATCAAAGCACGATCTCCCAAGCTGGCAATTCGACATGAGAAGTTCTAGAAAGACTAGATAAGTACTAGCCTGGGAAGCTTCTCTAGACCAACATAAACCGGAGGATTGCCCAACATGCCTAATTCTCCGCGGCGAATTGTCAAATTCCCACTGGGTCTTTACGGGACAAGCTGCGGGTTCCGGTGCGGGGGACGGAGACAATGCCCCGTCCTGCTCGGGCCATATAAGTGACGAGCAACCCGCGAAATGTGATCAAAAGCAGTCATGATACGACTAGACCTATCTGAAATTCACTTAATAGTTGAAGATGGCAAATATGATGAAGTTTCAGAACCCCATCATTCCGGGCTTTGCGCCAGACCCCTCAGTCGTCATGGTCGATGGGACCTTCTACCTCGTCACCTCATCCTTCCACGTCTTTCCCGGCCTACCAATCTACGCCTCCCGTGACTTACAGAGCTGGAAGCATATCGGTATAACGTTGTTTAAACGCATCAGAGAGAACAATTCCTGGCTAACTCGCCGCGTCAGGTAACGCAATCAACCGCCCAGAGCAACTCACCCTTGCCAACGCGGGTACAAAATCCTTCACCCTAGACACCGGCCACACAATGATCGCAACAGGCGGTCTCTTCGCCGCCACGATCCGTCACCACCGCGGGAAATTCTACATTGTCTGCACGAACTGCGGTTCTTCAAATGGATCGTCCGACCTAGAAAACTTCATCATTTATACCTCTGACATCTGGGCCGGAGAGTGGAGTGACCCTGTGTCAGTAGACTTTCACGGCATCGACCCAAGTCTCTTCTTCGATGACGACCGTGTATACTTCCAGGGCTGCTTCGTCATGGATCGCTCCAAGCAGCCGAGTTGTACGATCAAGCAAGTTGAAGTCGATGTTCTCACTGGGAAACAACTCTCCGAGCAACGTGAGATTTGGGGCGGATACGCGAGATACGACACCGAGGGGCCGCATGTGTATAAAGTTGACGGGTGGTACTACCTCCTCGTAGCCGAAGGCGGGACTTTTGAGCACCACATGCTTTCAATCGCGAGATCAAGAGACATATGGGGACCGTACGAAAGCTTCGAAGGGAACCCGATCATGACTGCGGATGGCAAGGACGAGTACATCCAGAACATCGGTCACGGGGAACTATTTTGGGATGCGGAGGGAGCGTGGTGGGCTGCAGTACTCGGCGTCAGGAGGGATGGTGGCGGATGCGCTGCCTTGGGACGCGAGAGCTTTCTTACGCCTGTTGAGTGGCCTGAGGGGGGGTGGCCGCGGATACTTCAGCCTAAGATGAACTTTGAGAGGGAGTTTGGGGAGGTTGTGTCGAGCCTGGATGTACAAGCTTCGAAACCACCCGCCGGTGTCGCGAATGTCTTTATCAGGGACCCCGACTTTTCCAAGTACCGACTCTCTAAGGATGACGAACACAGAGTCACACTCTTGCCAAGCCGCAACGGATTCTCAAGTCCCACCGGAACTTGCACTTTTCTCGGGAGAAGACAGAGATCTTTGGCAAGTTACGCCGTGGCTTCTCTCGACCTAGATAACGACACGAAGTCAGCAAGAGGGCTTCGAGCAGGTTTGGCAATGTACAGAGACAGCGTCCGTCACGTCTCGATTGCTTACGACTCTGATGCTGGAGCCGTCATCTGCCATGCCTTCAATTCTGCGACTGGCCTCGATAAGGTCTTCCCAAAAACCCTTCCTCTGGGGAACAAGACACGAAAGATAAGTTTCAAGATCCAAGCCTCGGAAACTGAGTGGAAGTTCTATGCTGTACTGCATGACGAGGATGGTGCTACTTTTGGCAGCGAAAGTCTCAGCCTTGATAGTTGTAATTGTGGAGAGCTCGGGGTTGTTGCAGTCAAAGATCTTGATGCCCGGGACTTCACGGGACCCATCCTGGGCATCTTTGCTCAGGCTTCAGTCGACGAGACAGAAGATCCACCGGTTACGTTTTCTCACTTTTCAGTGGAAGACGATGGATTTAGTGTGTAGTTGGCATTGACGCATCAAAAAACAAGCTCATGGCTTAAGACAAAAGCAACTCCATGACATAGTCTAAGGTACTTGGAGGTGTGCTATCTGTGTCGTGGGTTTTCTGGTAGAGATGTAAGAGAACAAATCGGAACAAATTGGATAGAGCAATGATATAACAAGAACCTGAAGACAAGCAAGGATAAGGCAAGAAGACAACGCACAATCAAGGATCGGAAACGCTCCTTGTGTCAATAACACAACCAAAAGGCAGCCCAGCAAAAGATTTTGACCAGCATGGGGGTCGAACCCACAATCTCCTGATTCCACGGTATATCGTAGTCAGACGCCTTGCCATTGGGCCAACCGGCCAGACAATTCAGAACATCTTTGATGCTCGTCTGTGTCGGGTTGTGCCGAGTTTGGGCTTCAAGTTTCGTTGCGAAATGGGCGGGCGTGGTTGGCGTTTTTGCCGTGGCAGATTGGAGGTCTGTGATGTTGTTGCGGCGGGCCAATGGCGACCACCCAATTTGGAGTAAAAGTGAAAAAATTTGCTAGCTGCTTTCTTCGGCGGAATTGAGGAGGGGGGCCCGAGGGGCAGGCTAAATGCCTCAGCCCCTCCCGATGTCGGGGGGTAAACCGTGTAATTGGCGTTGGTATTACGAATTTCCTCGGCCCCGCTGGGAAAGGATTGTGATGATGGTATTGGCATTTGACCAGTGTGGTTGAGTGCAATGTGAGTCACTGTCCCAATCCATCGCCTCTCCCTCCTGCTGGAGCGTTATGAACAGTCTGTGGGTGCTTTACATCCAGCTGCCAATTTATCAGATGGGGCAGTGTAAGAGCTGCGATAGCTCATTGTAAGAGCGAGTCTCGAGAATTGTGGTCTTGTGTGCGATCTATTGTTTTCAGGTGCAAATGGAAGTTCTATCGATAATTCCATGGGGAGACTCAATGTCTCATCTTTTATGTTGTAACCCCTCTGGGTCCATTTTCCTCCTAAAGCACAGGGACACCTGGATCTAGTATCCACGGAAGATAAGGTCCTCTCTCTTGGGGCCAGTGCCGATCCAGACAACCTTGACACCGACAAACTTCTCAATGAACTCAACGTACGCGCGAGCCTGCTTGGGCAGGTCGTAGTACGTCTTGGCGCCCGTCGTGGGCGTGTTCCAGCCCTCGAGCTCCTCGTAGATGACCTCGGCGTCATCAAGGGCCCTGATGTTGGCAGGGAAGGAGGGGAACTCCTCGCCAGTGTGCTTGTTCTTGTAGCCGACGGCAACCTTGATCGTGGGGAAGGTATCGAGGATGTCGAGCTTGGTAAGGTTGAGAGCGGTGTAGTGGTTCAGGTCGTGCGAGTACTTGATGACGACCAGGTCGAGCCAGCCGCAGCGGCGAGAGCGACCAGTGGAAACACCAATTTCGTGACCAATCTTCTGGAGCTTCTCGCCCGTCTCGTTCAGCAATTCCGTGGGGAAACCACCACCACCGACACGGGTAGTGTAGGATTTGACGACACCGACGACGTTGTTGATCTTTCTGGGGTTGAGGCCGAGCTAGTGATGTGTCAGGGCATGAGTCTGTTGATTCGAGCATCATCTTAACTTACACCAGTGAAGACACCGCCGAGGCCAGTGTTCGATGATGTGACGTAAGGGTAAGTACCGAAGTCTATCAAGATTAGCAAGGCCATCCATCATCCTGCCATGGTGTTCACATACTCAAGTCAAGCATGACAGCCTGGGCACCCTCAACGAGAATCTTGTTGCCGTTTCTCTGAGCGTCAGCGATGATGGGGACAGCATCGACAACAAAGGTCTATGGGGTCATGTTAGTCACCAATACGGCATTTCATCGTTGCAAAGAAACTCACGCGAAGGTCCTCTCTGTACTGCTTGAAGCGCTTAATCTCGTCCTCAACATCGTAGACAAGAAGGTCGCCGAAGCGCTTCTTGAAACCCTGAGCGAGCTGGCGAAGCTTGTGCTCAAAGAGCTCCTCGTCGAACATCTCGCTGATGGTGATGCCGTTGCGGGCAGCCATGGTGCTGTAGGTTGGGCCAATACCGCGCTTCGTGGTGCCGATGCTGTTGCCGCCAAGCTCTTGCTCCTCCAATCCATCGACCTGAATGTGGCAGTCGGTGATGATGTGGCAACGATCGGACACCAAGAGGCGCTCGCGGATGTTCTTCAGGCCCTTGGCCTCGAGATCGGCCATCTCCTTGAAGAAGGTGGGGACGTGAACGACGGCACCGGATCCGATGAGGCTGATGCACTTTTGGTGCAGGAGACCAGAGGGAAGAAGGTCTGCGGATGGTAATGATCAGCATAAGGGGGTTAAAGGAGCGTTGCAATGGGATCGAGACGTACGGAAGTCGTAGCTGACGCCATCGACGATGACGGTGTGACCGGCTGTTGGAGGTCGGGTTAGATACTACACGTCGCGATGGCTTCGGGAGTTGGAGTGACTCCTACCATTGTGTCCGCCCTAGGGCCATCAGCATGCCATTGATTATCCAAAAGGTACCAAAAACCCAACCTGAGCTCTGGCGCAAATCTGCGCGTCTTGTCCGAGGCTATATCGCGGATGTCAGAAGAGGGGCCCGGGGGCGTCAATGGGCATAGCTTACACGTCGACCAGCTTTCCCTTACCCTCGTCACTATTTGAGCGCGATATGTTAGTTCGTAGTTCTGCGGCAGGTCTTCAATGGCGCAGCAGAGTTGAATTTTTGTCGTTGTGTCGCGATCCATCGAGAGCATACGCATACACGGCCGATACGTGTACACCCTTGAGGTCCCTCTCTGTCATGTATCACTCTGCTGGCCTGGGATTGAGAAGTGCAGCCAGTGTGCGATAGCACAAGATGGACAAAGGAGAGAAGCGGGAGATTGTGAGGTGAGAAGACGCATGTATGTGTAGAGCAAAAAGGTAGAGCAAATTTGGGCCGCGAGAATGTTGACAGCTTACCCCCACTGGGCGCCGAGAACGATATCAATCGTAGCCATGGCGTCCGGTATGGATTGTAATGTGTGAGAGAGTGAGAGAATGTGTGTATAGCAACAAGCAACTTGTTTAGCGAATTGTCCAAAGTATGGGTTGCTGCGATCGCAACGTCGGTCTGCGATAACTTCACAAAAACAATCAGAAGGGGAAGACGCGGGGTTTAAAAATCGGCCATGGAGGGGCAGGTTTTGCTTTGGCGGGGTTCCAGGTCTGCGGACCAACGTGACGACGGGCCCACTTCTCTGCTGCTTCCTTGGCTGCGATGACTCTTTCCCGCAGGGCAGCAGCAGGGCAAGGCTCCTTCCATTTGGTCAATTGCTGCTGCCCGCTGGAGGTGTGCGCTCCAAAACGATTGCGTTATCGGCCGCTTGTCGGGACTCGGTGAGTACGTACCACGGCAATGGTGCACCAATCGCCGGCTCAACGGGACGGAATCGTCCGGAGTGGAAGAATCAGGCAACGCCGGACGATACTCCGTCATGTGGCTCACCCGAGGTATCGTCAGCCACAAAACCACAGCCACAGATCCATAACCATTTCAGCCACATTGTGCGTCTCTAGCCACACCTTGGGAATTTCTCAATGGGGAAAATTCTTCTCAATCAATCCCCTTTCTTGCGCGTCTGTTGCTCGCTAGACCTAGCTCGCTAAAGGCCAGTTCTCGTCAGACAAGGACTCTTCAATCAAGGACAATTCTTCTACTTCCTGAGGTATTTAGAGCATCTCAGCCTGATCATCAATCAGAGACTTTGATAGACCAGCCAGCACAGGCACATACCTCTCGTGAAGGTGCAAGTCAATAACCAAAAGTTCAACTCTCGCTGATGGTATGCCCAAGTTCGTCCGTAATACCTTGCGCTTCCGTTCATCCACCGTCCACGTGCTGTCGTCCGAATTGGAGCAAATCGGCCGAGCCTACCTTACATATTCATTACTGGACCTCGTCGCATCAAGCTCATGAACCCGGCGCACATCGCAACCCCTGTCGATTCTCCGCTTTGCTGGCATGTTTTCATCGCCGAAGACCGAACAAGCTTTTTTCCCTCCAGCTACGGGAACTTCAAGTTGCCCAAGAATCACGTCCGTTTGGATATCATCGCAACTACCACAGTGTATAGATCATCACGTAGCGAGAGAACAAGAATGCAATGATTTCACTTGATCAACATAACTGCTGCGAATCAAAGTACAACCTATAGTGGCTTTGCATCAAGTTGTAGGGAGCGAAAACACACACGAATGACCACACTCAAAGCCCTTCACATGCCTTTCCGAGCTCATCCTCGGGCTGAGCAAAAGTTCCTTGCCTACCATGGACCAACATCGTCAATATGACCGACCAGATGGAAAAGCGCTCACTGATCGGAACACCTACCGAGCAAGAGCAGGGGAACCCATGAGGGACTGGGACTAACCTGGTGTAATTGGAGCACACCAGGGCCACAGCTGAAAACTTGCCTAGGCCTACCGAGAACGCCGACGCCATCCAATCTTATCTGATGGATCAGATAACTTTCTTCGTCCCCTACCCCACGCCTCCTCTGCAACCTTTATCAATCTCTTCACTCCCCTCCAGCCAATGGCACTTCTCACCAACGGCCAAGCTAGCGTTTCCTTCTCCACCTCGCCGTCAAAAAGGCCCTGGACGCGACCCGAATGAAGCGAGAGAGCTCTAACCGAGCATCCTGATCTGGCATGGCTGCCATGCATAGCAGTACAACCCCTTGTCAAGTTGGCCGGACCATCTAACCGACCCTGGCTTCGAATGCACCATCGGATCACTCAACACGAACGCCTTATTCTAATAACGCTGGTGATGGAGTGAGGGAGGGTCTATCTGCCTCGCGTGCGGACGCCACATGCAGAAGCCTGACTCTCACATTCTCCAGGAACATGGCCAGCCCTCCAAGGTAGGCGTGGACTTGGAAGGTGCTAAAAATGCTTCTACACATATATAACATCGCATGTACATCCGGCACGAGCTAGACGTGCTTGAAGTTCCTTCCTTTTTTCCGCGCGTTTTACTTGTCTTCTAATTCCTTGGTTCAGATCGCTAAGAAGTCAGTCTCCTGTTTTGTCTCAAGCCGAAAATATTAATATAGCCATCAAGATGAAGTATTCATACGTTCTCCTGGCTACTGCCGGCCTTGCCGCAGCCCAACAAAAGTTCACAGACGTCGTTCCCAAGTGCTCCATCGAGTGCCTCACAAAGGCCGTAAAGGACGGCACAAAATGCAGCAGCATCGACGACTCTGCTTGCATCTGCGAGGCGGACAACTACCGCAGCATCTACACCGTCGGCGTCAACTGCGTTCTTCAAGCCTGTGGCTCTGACGTTGCTATTGGTACGTCAACTTCACTTAATTCCTTTTCTCTTTGCCACCTCCATTACCGCTTCACAATCTCAGGCAAAAGCCTCAACGCCGTGACTGACACTTGCTCTCGATAACAGGTCAGCTCCTTCCCGCCGCTGGCAAGTTCTGCCGCGAGGTCACCGGCGGCGCCTCCGCTCCTCCCGTCGACTCTGCCTCCGCCTCTGCCTCCGCCGTCGTTTCCTCTGCCATCGCCTCTCTGTCATCTGCCGCCGTTTCTGCATCTACCGCTGCCTCTAACGCGACTGCCTCCGTCTCGATCACCGCCACGCCGACTGCCGGCGCTAGCAGCACGGCCGCCGCGGCTACCACTGCTTCTCAGGCTGGTGCTGCTCCTGCTCTGGCTTCTATGGGTGCCCTTGGCATGCTTGCCCTCGGTGGTCTTGCTGCTTTCTAGAGCAATGTTCTCTGGGAAAGGAGTGACTGAGGAGCAATGCAGAGTGTCGGAAACAATGACTGTTACCGAGCCAGGCTGAGCGATGTAACGGGAAATCACTAGGCACCTGAAATGTTCACCCCTCATCTGGCGAGAATTTGAACTGATTGAAAGGATCTGGAGATACCTACTCGTAATAAACAAACGAATTACCATCTATGTCTTTGAATAGTGCACAGAGTCGATAACGTGTGATCTTTCGGGGCTCAAAGCCTCAGGACGAGAATTGAAAGTCAAGCGAACCTCCAATCTTATCATGTCCTGTCCAACCTTCATCTTCCAGGCCCGCATAATCCACACCGTGTCGTATGTCTTGCTCATAAAACTTGAGCTCCACTCCCAAATCCACTAGTTGTCGTCTAATCACCAGTTCTTCAGGGCTCATTTCTACCGCGTTGGTTTTGGTGATGATGTGTAAGGAACGAAACTGGGGAAGCTCTCCTCTTTTGATACGTTCTATCAGTCCTTGTACATTGTCAACCAAGAAAACGGCTCGGAAGCCTCCCCCAAGAGATAAGCATCGTAAGGAAGATGGCAGCGACGATACCAGGTCATTGCCATTGTATAGCTCACCCCGAGACTCGAGTCTCAAAACTTCGAGCAGCTCGTACTCCTGAAGGTAACTTCGTGGGTCTGTTTCCACGTCACTCCCTTCGGTAGAACGATCCCGGGTGACGTCACCCCAGTATTTCCCAGAGTTACCACCAAGGCGTAGACGTTTGAGGGTGGGCGCGAGGTCTTTTAGACGCCTGACGCAAGACTCAGTCAGGTTTTGGCACGCCTCCCATTCCATGTGGCCGTGGCTAATATACTGTATTTCTTCCATGCCGCCGCAGCGTATGAACATACAATCGATTGCAAGATCACGCAAGTGGCGACCATCGTCGGAGGGCCATCCGTAGGGTCCGAAGCAGCCGGTTCTATGCCGGTAAACTTGACGGGGGACATATGAAGGGCTGTCGAAGATCAGCATCGTGGGAATGTCCATATTGCGCCGAATTTCCATAAAAGTCAATTTCTCGATGTCTGGATACCCAGGTAAATGTAGTTCGTGTTGATGGTACACTGATACTGTTTCTAGGGCTGGTGTTTGCAGCATCAACCACTGGTGCCACATAGTTGTCCATCGGAAGAAATGCATGCCCCACAACCTTGTGCCGATTTTTAACACCGGCTTCAGTTCATGGGTGCTAAGAGAGGCATGGTTCATAAAATTTTCAAGACTTCTCGGACGGCGGAACTTTGGGATTTCCACTGCCTCAGGTTCGATTTCTCTGAATGAAATTGACTTAACGTGTTTGACGAGATCGGGACGTTCAAACAGCGTGTACACCAGCAAAATCGCTTTCTGACGCAGGACGCAGAAATGATAGAGGTACGGAGTTGCAATATCTCGCCAGTGAGTGTCAACAAGACAGAGATTGAAAAGCTCGGCGCTATTGGTATGGCTTGGTTGGTCTGGGTTGGTGAGACAGCCCGTGCAGTGCACGCAGAGATTTGAGGCTATCATGTGATGGACCTCGTTTGGTAGGCTCGTTATGGTTACTGGAGGATGTTTCCTGTCCACTGCAAGAGAGATATTATCTGATGCATTTGTGGCTGCCGGATTGCCGGAGGTTTGTGCGGGATCCATGGCTGGTATGAGAGATGATTTCTCATGCAAATTTGGTACGGGAGGGTTTCTCGACTCTTGATCGCTGTAGGCGGGGGTGACTGTTGAGACAGGTGAGTGTTTAGGAGAATTCGACACTCTTCAAGTTCCAGGCAGCAGGGCTCTCGACTATATCTATGACCACGGCCTACAACGGTTGCCAATGTTTGAAAGACCTCTCGCGATTAAGATCCAAAAGGTTGCGGCCTCACTCCAATCTGACTTTGGAGCCTCAGTGTGTCGTGTGAGGTTGGTGGGGTCCAACGGCGTTTGTGGACATGGTGCGCATGATACAAAGTTTTATTGATCTCAAGGTGGTTTCAATGGAACGTTTCTTCCAACTCTTCCGACTGCTCAGAAGGGCTGCATCGCTGAAAACGCCAATCCTGTTGTCTTCAAGTTCTGGACGGTATTCGACTTAGAATGGCGACATGCCTGCTTTGCTACGTGTTTATGCAAACATGAACTAAAGCTTCGATCAAGTGCCAATTCTGTGATGCCTGACTCCAACTACTTCTCGTCAAGCTATCTAAGAGAAGATAGAGCTCAGATAATCAATCAACGATCTCTTCCCGAAGATGGCAGCATTTCTCATGAGTGCTTTCCGTTACATGTAAGGAGTGTTTAATGCTCAGTGAAGCAGGCACGCACGCCCCGTCTAGATGGATTAATCTACATCTGTAAGAACAGTGATACAGTGACGTAGAAGAGGGCTGGTCAGAGGGACTGCAGCACGATCAGGGGCTTGCATTAAGATCCTTGAGGCTGCGACCGACGCCTGTAGGAGTGAGGTTCTCATGACATAAAGTGGAAAGTCTGAGATCAGTCCTTCCTCACTGGACTCTCATGGCACCCTCGGGCTGCATGTTGGTCAGGAGATGCAATACCCCTCCTCCTTGGCACATTGACAACCAACAATTTCGGCCTCCCGTGCATGATCGCTGTCGTGCTTCATCCCTCGGTATCTCAAGTAGCTCAACTTGAATTTTTGAGTAAGAAGTTTTGCCTTTTTCCTTTCTCTTGAAAACCTGCGACCTCATTCATTTCGCCGAATTTGAACAATTATGGGAAGAGTGATTGGAATGCGGAAGACAGATGGAATCATCTTGATCATGATTGAGTGAATCTGGGGACCAGGAAATGATTACCCCGATCTTCCCAACCCCATTTAACCGGTACCAATAGGATCTGCTATACCCCTAAGCATACAATTACTCTAGACTCCCGACGCAGATCTCGTAACCCCACGGGGAAGAAATCAGACCACATCTTACACCCTTGTCAGCCGTTCCCCCGGGTCAAGTAATCCGAGGATCAGTTCTGATACCCAGATGCACCTTCAAAAATCCCGATTCATATCAAACTTGGGAGACCTGTGTATTGATCACGAACAGACCTGATACGAGATCTCACTTACCCCTGGACAACCACTTCACATGCACTGAAAATGGCCACCGCTGTAGCCAAACCGCCATATTTTGGGCTCAAGGGGAAATGGCTTACTTACTGGATTACGTTTGCATGCAGTGTAGACATGCTCATGTTCGGCTATGACCAAGCAGGTAAGCCATTGTTACTGCCGTCTGAGCCGTATGCTAACACGGGCAAAGTCTTCAGCGGCGTCATCGTGACTGACGATTTTCTCGAGCTTCATGATCTCGTCGGCCCGGAGAAGACCCGTATGCTATCGACAATCACAGCAATATACGACATCGGCTGTTTCGTCGGAGCGATTTTGGCCTTCACTATTGGGGAGTCACTGGGTCGAACGAAGTCCATCCTCATCGGTACCGCGATTATGAGCATCGGCGCCATCTTAATGGCATCGTCTTATAGCTTGGCCCAGATGTTCGTTGGGCGCATTGTGCTAGGGTGAGTATCAGCTCATGGCCTCGCTCATTCCACATCGAGGCAAAATTAAACTGATGTTTACACAACAGAATCGGCAACGGAGTCAACACGGCTACCGCTCCGATTTGGCAGACCGAGACAGCTCCCGCTCACTGGCGTGGGAAGCTAGTCATGTTTGAGATGATGATGAACATTGTTGGATTCTCCCTCTGCAACTGGATCAACTTTGGTTTATCATACGCAGGCGGTGCCGTCGCCTGGAGGTTCCCCCTCGCCTTCCAATTTGTCTTCATCATTGCGCTTTTCGCCGCTGTGCCATGGCTGCCGGAGTCGCCCCGATGGCTCATGTCACATGGGCGGGAGGAAGAAGCAACACTGATTCTTGCCTGTCTCGAGGCAAAACCAGAAGATGATGCGTTTGTTATTTCTCAGAAGGAAGAGATACGCTTCAGTATCGACTACGAAAGAGAACATCATATCCGGTGGAGAGATCTGCTGCGACCCGATCCTGGGGCCACCAAACCACTGCGCAGAATCATCTTAGGGGCTGGCACACAGTTCATGCAACAGTTTGAAGGTAAGGTGAATCTCGATTCTGGACGAGATGGCGCCAAGTGTTTCTAACATATCATTGCGTGCAGGTATCAACATCATGAGTTATTATATGCCGGCCGTTTTAATCTCTGCGGTTGATCTATCAAATGAGCTTGCACGTCTCCTAACGGCTGCCAACTCGCTGACTTATCTGATCTTCTCATGTGTATCTGTGACACTTGTCGAGAGATGGGGACGGCGCGGACTGATGCTTCTTTCCACTGCCGGCCAAGGCTTAGCATTCCTCGTTATCACGATTCTTCTCAGGTACGGTGGCCCGGGAGGAAACCGAAGAGCTTCAGAGGGATCCATTGTTTTCTTCTTCCTATACTTCATGGCATTCGGCCTGGGAATGCTGGGCGTTCCCTGGCTTTATCCCACTGAAATCAACTCGATTGCCATGCGGACGAAAGGTGCTGCAGTTGCTACGGCCACCAACTGGTACAACAAGTCCTCGGTCATTATTTCTTGAATCAACTAACGGCTTTCAGGATGACGAACTATGTGATTGTCCAAATTACACCAATCGGAATCCAAGATTTGGGGTGGAAGTTTTGGATCGTGTTTACAGTCTTGAACGCTGCGTTCCTGCCTGTCATCTACCTCTTTTATCCAGAGACAGGTAAGAGCCAATCCTAAATCCAATCATGAAGGTATCCCGATGAAAGTACGTCTTACACACATCCCAGCAAACCGAACACTCGAAGACCTCGACGAGTACTATCGCAACAACCCTCCTCTCTTCGTCATTGGCGATAAGGACGCGATTGCCAGTCAAAGACCCAAGAAATACGTCGATAGACAGGAAGCACATGTTCAGCGGGTTGCTCACGAGAACGAGATCACCGAGACTAGCGAAAATGCGGTTTTATCTGGAGAAAAGCACCAAGCAACTTGAGAGTAGCGGCTTCTTTCGGGCAGGGCAAAGAGACCAAAGGTTCAAGATGTACTCATTAATAGTATGTCTTTCTATGTCAGGGTATATCCCCCATCAACGATGATATCGGCACCAGTCATGTAGCAGCATGCATCGCTTGCCAAGAAAACATAAACCTATATCTTGTGGTTAGCAAACACAGACCGACCGTGTGACTACTGCACTCTGTCTTACGCCTTTGAGCTCAGATGTCTCTGCCATTCGCTTGCCGGGAATCATCTCCATCCACTTATCGAAGCGCTCCTTTGGTTGAACATACAACACTGATGTGGATTTTAGTCAGTGCTAGTTCGAATTTTATGGGAGGACAGGCCATGGACTCACTCTCCGTTTCAATAAAGCCCGGAGAAACACTATTGACCCGTGCGAAGTCCACCCACTCTACCGCGAGACTCTTGGCCAAGTGTACGGCGGCTGCCTTTGAAGAGTTGTAGGCAGCCTGTCGCTGAGGAACATTAACGAGTGTAGCACTGACTGACGCAGTGATAATCAGATTGCCGCGCCCCTGTTGCTTGAAGACCTTCCCGGCAGCCTGCGCCGTCCACATGACGCCATCGAGGTTGACACTATTGTTGTCTTTCCACGTCTCTTCGGTGTACTCAAGGCTGGGAATATCAGCGCAGACGCCAGAGTTTGCAACCATAACATCAAGGTGCCCAAAGTCTTGAACAATCTGGTCAACCGTGGCAGCAATTGAGGCTCGAGACCGAACGTCGCTCTGGTAAGCGCGAACGCTCACACCCGTGTCCTTGGCAATTTGGCTAGCGATGTCGACGGCGTCTTTGCTGGTCGCGTAGATGAGAGCTACATCAGCGCCGGCTTCGGCGAGGCCCCGAACGATCTCAAGGCCAATGCCTCTGGCGCCGCCCGTAACGGCTGCGACCTTGCCTTTCAGCGAGAACTGCGAAAGGACAGGTGCACCGGGATTGGGTGGCTTGTACAGTGGCATGGCGGATGATGTGTGATTGGGACGCGTTCAAATAATGAGTTCAAGCACCGCACTTAAGATGCAATAGTCAGTTGATACCTAGGCAGGGAGCAACGAATGCGAAGGCATCGGACATTAGCCTAGGAGGGGTAATTGAGGGGTTGGAGAACTGCGCCAAGATAGCTGAAGTAATCATGCATGGGGATAGGGCGAGGGGCTTCCTCGCGACTGGATAACTATTATTCAGGTGGAAATCAAGCAAGTTGCTCAGTCATTTCTCTTTGAATGATTTGACTTGTAGTTGTTCTTTTTCTCTATTCACTCCTTGCTTGAAAGACAACTTATTGTGTTTGACATTCCTCTACTGGGAAACCTCTATTTGAAGTGGTAGTCCACCTACTTGACTTCGTACCCTGTGTCGAGAAAGACACGAGGTCACAGGCTGGGTGATCTGATGGAATGAGCTATCATAATCAAAGAGACTACCCCAGAGTCGGCTTCGCCGGTGCTCGGCTTGTGAGCCATTTCTGGGGAGCATGGATTACCCTCCGGTCTAGTCCGCGGCCCGCGGCGCATCAAGGAAGGGCCCAGGTGTGCTCACTGCCGTTACCCGTCGTAAACGCGACGCTGAGTTCCTACAAGCGCCGGGATGGTAACGACCGACCGTTGAATTGGATCTCTGCTGCGGGTTCGCGACTGTTCGCGACTCAACGCCCCGAGGATTGCTGCCGATCGCCATCAGGCGACACTAATGCTTCCCCGACCCTGACTTAAGAAAGCTAGAAAAGCTTCATTTACTCTGTGGGGAAGCGGGTACCTTAGATCAGATTGGGGTAGGTCTCGTGGAGTGGCCGTATGCACCCCAAAGACGATGATTTCATTTCCGAACCCGAGCCCCGGCCAACCCCATGAATACGATGTTTCATTGCAGATCCCATGCGGCAGGTCCTCTCTTAAAAGCGACCGTCTGCCGGCTTCGCTAACTTGAAGCGTCCTAGCCACCATCGTCTCTATTGGCGCGCAAGTCCATCATCGTGCGGTTGAGTTGCCGCCGTATTTTGGACTTCGCGACTCTTGAAAGTATTTAAGGCGACGATGGGAATGTCTAACACTGAATCGCGTCAAGAATCGAGCGCTGCACGTCTTCAAAGCTAAAGCGTCTGAGTCTCATTTTCCACACTCATCATGGGCATCTCAAGCTTCCTCCTCCTCGGCCTCGGGGGTGCCTCTCTGGCCGCGAGTCAGTCTTTCCAGTCGACGCCCGTGATGGGATGGAATTCGTACAATCAGGTCTCCTGTAGCCCGACCAATGCCGGCATCACAGCTGCCATCAATTCCTTGGCTGACCGAGGCTTCGTCACCGCGGGCTACAAGTACTTTCAGATCGACTGCGGCTGGGCCTCCAGAGATGGCCAGCGAAATGCCACATCGGGCGCGTTGAAGGTCGACACCAACGCGTTCCCCCAGGGCCTCAAGCCCTTGAGCGATCTTGCGAGGTCTAAAGGCATGAAATGGACCATGTACTCCGACGCTGGCGTGCGCATGTGCGACCCGCAGGTCCCAAGTCCTGTCTTGGGCTCACTCGGTCACGAAGCCGCCGATGCCGACTTTTTCAAGACTCTCAACACAGAGTATCTCAAGTGTGAGTTCCGCAGGCCATAATTGGCAACTGTGCCACTAGTGCCACGCGGCATGCGCTGACTACGATTTGCTCTCAGATGACAACTGCTATGCCGACGGTCCCAACGGATCGCAGAATGCGCCGAAGGATCCGCGAACCGATTTTGTCTCGCGCTTCACCGTCATGTGGAAAGAACTTCAACGAGTTGGCATTCCGGGCATGCTGATCTGCCAATGGGGAACCCCCTATTCGGCTTCCAGCGGCCTCCAGGGGCCCGCACAATGGACGAAGGGCATCTCGACCTCGTTCCGACTGTCGGACGACATTGCCACGGGCTGGGGCAACGTTTACCGAATCTACAACCAAGCTATTCACATTGTCAAGTCCGGCATCGTCGGACCGGGCAACATCGCTGATGCTGACCTTCTCGAAGTCGGCAACACGGGCATGACTTTCGACGAGCAAGCCACCCACTTTGCGTCCTGGGCCATGCTCAAGTCTGCGCTCATGATCTCCACCGATCTTGCCGCTCTCTCTAATCAGGCCGTGGCCGTCTTGCAAAACAAGGACCTTATCGCCATCAACCAGGATTCAGCCGTCAAGCCGATCAAGCTAGTTCAGCGCTGGACCGGTAACCGCGACCTCTGGGCTGGTGATCTCGCCAACGGAGATGTCGCTGTCCTTGTCGTGGACCTGAGCAATGCCGCCCGCACGCTGACTGTCCAGCTCGCCGATCTCGGCATCACCTCCGCCACGGTCAAGGACCTTTGGACGTCAAAGTCCGTCACCAACGCCAACAGCTACTCTGCGCAAGTCAACGCACACGGTTCCCTTGCACTTCGCCTCTCCAACATCCAGCGCTCAACTGCCGCTGGTGCGAAGTACAACTACGTCTCTGTCGCCACCGGCTCGCTGTCATCTGGCGCAAACCTGCAGTCCTGCTCTGGCTGCACATCCTCGAACAAGGTCGGCAACCTCGGCGGCTCCTCCAATGGCCGCGTTGTACTGTCCAACGTCTCAACGTCCAAGGCCGGCACGCAGACCGTACTGTTCGACTACATCAACGGTGACGTCGGGTACCTGGGAGGCAGCAACAACGAGAGGCTGGCGTCCATCAGTGTCAACGGGGGCGCCGCGCAGACGGTCAGCTTTCCTCTTAGCGGTTACAACTGGTCCGCGGATGTTTTCAAGGGATACGCAGTTGAGTTGACAGGTTTCACGGCCGGCGGCGCCAACACCATTAGCATTTCGGGCGTGGGAAGTGCTTGGGCGCCGGACTTTGACCGGGTAGGCGTGGCTGCGTAGACGTTGCATGCACATAAATCAAAGTTGTGGAAATTTGCATAATGTTTGCCATTCATGATTAATGGTTCCCTTTCCACCCTCCAGTGAAAAGCATTGTACCTATCTAAGATAGTTCACAAGTGTATGTCAAGACTCAGAAGAGGAAATCGGATTCACCAATCTGATGAACTGTCTGATGCATGAACCGAATTCCTTCGCAATGCATTGTCGGACATATAAGCTGCCTCTTAGCCGTTCGCCCATATCTCCCTATTCTCCTGCCTAGAGTAGTTTCCAATTCTCAACATCCAGAGCAGCAAGGTCACCACCACACAATGTCGCATGATGCTTGTAATGAACAACTTCGACACCTAAATCCTCAAGTTGTCCGAAGAAAGGGGATGGAGCTCGACGGCTGCAAGCGATGTGCAGGGTTCGGAGTTCCGGAAGATCACCACGTCGTATTCTTGTCACCAATCTCTCCATTGTGTGGTACTCACGTCGGATCGTGTAGTTCATCGGGTTTCTAATGGCCCAGTTGCACCCTGGCAAGAATAGTGTACGTAGTGAAGTCGGCAATGAATCGAAAAACTCCTCTGTTCGGACGGGCTCGGATGGAAAGGGCGTGACATGGTCGCGACAGAGGGCGTGGTTGAAATCCAATCGCAAAGTATCCAGGCAGGTGAGCTTTTGCAACAAATTCAGGCCATCCCACCTCCACAATGGAAGCTCGATAGGCGTAGTACCTATATCGATACTCAGTCGTAGCCGTTTGAGAGTAGCTGCGAAAGGCTGTAACGAGTCCAGCAAATTCTCTAGTTGGCCCGGGTGCTGCGGCAGGATGATCTGAATCTCTTCTAGAAATCTGCAGACTCTAGAAACCGACTCAAAGTGGTCTACGAACGATTGAGTATTACGCAAGCTTCCACCAATTCTTAGACTCGTTAGGTTTGCGAACAAAACCTGAAGACTAGGCTCTAGAGTAGATTTGATTGGAAAGAAGTCGAAGAGAGCGAGAGAGGTCAGGTTCGGCGCGAGTTGAAGCGCGCACCAGTATTCGCTGGTGTCATGGAGGAACTCCCACCCTCCTCCCCCTGGAGAGTCCGGTTTGCCAAGGGTCAAGTGTACTAGATCTTTGAAGCTGGTGCGTGGGTTTTGTGGCGATGGCATTGTTGAACCGTTCCCAGCAGCCACGAGGTTCCTTAGGACTTCACCCGACCATTGTACTGGCAGCTTTACATGCTTCGCCCGAGGCGTGTGTGCCAGCAACATAGTCGCCAAGAATGACTGCACTTTGTTGCTTGTGACAATCCACTGCGGCAGATTCATCGTATCTTCATCGCGGGGAAACTCGATTCCAAGCTCTTTACTTCTTTCTTTCAATATCATCGCCACTTCTTGATATCCGCGGAAGGTATCATAAGAGAAGCTGTCCAGAGAAACAGACTCCACAAGTTCTCCAAGGTCAGGGAACTCAATAAGAGATCTGACAAACAGCGGTAAAGTTTTCGTCGCCCTATAGTGTCGGAATAGAGATACCTGGCCAACTGCCCGCCATGCTGGGCCAACAAGACAGAAACTCGAAAGATTTCTCCAGGCAATCAATTCCAGACCCCTCTGCCAATCTGCCAGGTCTGAAGACTCATAGCCGGATTCGAGATGAGGAGCGATTCGAAGTAGAATCTCAACTGGCAAGTGCGAGCTTCTACGTCCGGTTCGAGCGCCCAACATGCCACTTGTACAACGAGATTCGTAGGACATGTTTGTTTCTGTTGGTTCGGGTGTGGTGAAAGTTCTTAAGTCCGCTGTGCTTTGCAAAGCTAGGGAGGAAAAAGCTATGCCTGGTAGTCTAAGCTTGGAAGAGTTCCTTGGGCGCTTGTCGTTGAAGTTTCGCAGGAATGAAGTGCTTGCCATGTGTTATTGAAGAAGAGAAAGCAGACAGTGACCTATCAATACCAATATGGTGTTGTATCTCCGTTACTAAATGCAGCAGACACCGGAAGAAGGGGGGGGGGGGGGTCCGTTCATCATCATTTCATGACTTGGACTGTGGCACCTTTGTAGTTCACGATATTTTGTAGTCGCTTAAACGGAGATAGAGACATCTACACGCATCAATGCCATGGCGAGTGAATTTTTCCGAGCGAAGGCCCAATATCGCTGTCATTGATTTTTTTCGTCCTTCTTTAATAATTGATTTGTTAAAAGTCTCACGTCAGTTAGGAGTGAATGACTTTTCCGGATCTTTTATCTTATTCAAATGATGTAGGCTTTCTGCCACCATCACTAGAGAAAGTTGGATGCGACTAGTTACAAGTAAGATAGCCTAAATCAACCAAGCCAAGGTCCCATCCAAGTTATCCGTGTATCCAAGATTGCTTATCTAGCACGTGAACAGGCTAGGGCCGGGAATCGTGTAGGACTCAACCGGGGGCCAGTCTAGAAACGTTCTTGTCAGCTGAAATGTGGTCGATGAATGCCAAAGAGAGAACTTTGGAAGACTTACAGATGTTGATTGTGACTCCAGGGTCGGTACCCTAAGGATAATGTAGTTAGTGGTTATACTCGAAGTTAAGATATTTAATATCTAGAAGCACAACCGCTAACCTTGTACGCGCCAGGCAAGCTGACAGTCGAGGGAGTCTTGGTGCCAGTGCCTCCAACAACGTTGATCTGAGCACATTCCATGTAGAATTGGGCACCCGGGTAGCTGCCAGCACCGTGCAGGGCAATCATTTCCGCGCGAAGGAGATACTGTCCAGGAGCGATACACTCTGGAATCTTGATGCTGTGACGTCCCTGGCCGTCGATGACCTTTTCGGTCCCCCAAACACCACCGCTGTAGCCGTCCTGCTGGATCTTGAACCAGCCATCTCCGACGCCAGAATCGGTAGTAGCGTCGCTGACCTTCTTCAGATACGCAATGGTCGGGCCCTTGTGACTGCTGTCCATGACATCCGCGGGCGCAGAGCCGGTGGAGCTGAGCATGTAACGCCAGATGGCGGTGACGTTCTGCCCGGCCTGAACGATGATGACCTTGGAAGTGGGCGTCGTGGGGTTGGGAGCGCCGTTGCATGCGAGAGAGTTGGAGGTCACATCTTCGATAGGGCCGTTGTAGGAGGGAACGCGAACGCCGTTGCCGACGCCCTGATTCGTGCCGCCGACTTCGAGGGACGAGAAAATGGTGTGGGCACTAGCTATGCTGGCCGTCAGGAGAGGAATGAGAACCTTCATCGTGGGTTTGGGCTAGGCGTTTTTTGGTCGGAGAGTGGCTGGACGAAAGAATGAATATCTGCTCAAACGCGCTCGGCTTGATTAAGGTAGTGGTCAAGTAGAGTTAAAGCAATGAACTGGAGGGATATATATAGGAGTTTCTTTCCTTGATTGAACTATCAGATGCTGACATCCCGAGTGTTCTCTTCTTCCCGGAGGGTTTCCCGTTGAAGGCGAGTTGGGCCAGCTGACGAGAAGCCAAGACTGCCACGCCGGCGACACACCGGCCGTGATGTTGCTATGTTACGACCGATAGGCGAATCGTCAGGCTTTTTGAGGTCGGGAGGATCACCAGCCATGGCTCCGGGTGGATCGACGGAGGATGATGGTCCGGATTACACAGCAATGTTGGTCGGAACCGGTACCGAGATTCCCGTTCGCCGTGACCCAAGGCTCTGGGCGTTCATTTAACTGAGCTAATCTAATTCGTGCTTTTCTACTCGTCCCTCTCTGCAAGTGGCACGTCTTCACCTAGCTCCCGGTCTTGCGTCTTCTTATGGGTGCGAAGATCCATGTCGTCTGAGAGAACGGTGTCAACCGTCAACTGCCTAAACCAGCAGGGCATAAGCAACAATTGATTACCCTGTAGCATCGATGTTTTCTACCTAGCCCGACGACTGAATGATACATGTGATAGGCACACTATGAGACGTCCGCAGACTCTACATACTGTTCTAAATGCCGTGTCTGCGACGTCTACCAATAACCGATCTTTAACTTTACTCCAGACGGGCTCAGCCACCACCAAAACCAAAGCCCCCAGATTATCGGAACGATTTCTTCTCACTTACTCTATAAACTGGCATTCCAGTAAGCACCCGTTCCTGTAGATGGCATTTTCAGTTGATTCTCAACATTAAACTCGCATTAGACGTCGTGATAACGGACTGCCCATAGTAAATCCACAACACCGAGACTCTTCAGCTTGACCGTATGTGAGCAGGGGCTCTCAAGTAATCAGATTGATCAAATACGTACTTCTGCGGGAAATGTATTCTTGTTCGGTTTCCGCGAGGGATGCGCATTAACGTCTCAGCATACCGCGGTCTGCCATGTGTTTGAATAATGATCATGTTGAGTCGACAATTGAGAGGAAAGCAAATTTATTGTCAGAATGAGGGTAAAGGTGTACAATAACAAACACGAGCGTTTGGCATCAAACCTATGGAGCTTCGAGAGGCCAGACAGGACGAGGAAGTCGTCTATAGCCGCAATTCGAACTAAGAAAATGAAAAAATAAAGGAAAAACCACCTTGCTATGCACTACTTCATACTACTGCGATTGCAGAGGCAATGCAACTTGTGTTGTTTGCATGCATAGCATCAACTTTACCCAATGAAGATATCCGTGCAGATCCGACTCAATTGAAGAACGTTACAGTTACCCGAGATCATAAGTCTTAGAGGTTGCTTAGGTCATCTTTAAGGCCCAGATTGATCTTTTTGGCTTGCAAAAACGGTCGTCTAATGCCTCACTAGGGTAAGCCACAAGGAAGAAAAATCTAGATTGATCAACGTCACCAACTGGAATTTTTCGACTCTTCCTTCCCGGGTGGCTTGCTTAGTAGATCCACTAACTCGCTGGTTCCTGCACTAGACCACGCAAAGAGTCCTCGAAGCCCTGGCAGAGTGGGTATTTTGACTGAAGGATGCGGTGTTAGTGCGATCGATGATTACTGTTTTTTTGACAGAAATTCTCGGCCGATCTCCCGGCATCTTTGCCCAGATGGATGTGGACTTTTGCTAGCAGAACCAGACCATGAGATGGCCGCGTGAATAAACCGATTATTCTAAGCATGGCAGCCAACGAGAACTTAACTATTATGTCACCCTTCATGCGATGCCAACAGTCTCGGGTCACGTTACCTACAAGCTTGGCACTAGAGATGCGTTACGTAACACCATTTCCCCCTTTCTTCAGATTGTCGTCTTGGCAAGCCAAGTGAGATTCCCAACTTCCTAACCGTGGACAGTGGAGTACTTCATCATCCAAAGAAGCTTTACCAAGGCGTTACATCTTGCAGCGCGCCTAGAAACAACTCTGCCGCGCCTCCGCATCGAGCCCTCTTAAGACGGCAAAATGGAGTCTTGATCATGACTGCTTCCATCACCAACATGCCCTTGAGAAGTGACGGGGCAGAACTTCCCAACTTCACATTGTTTGCACACGAAAAGAGCCACGAGTCCTGTGGGTACCTGGCAGATTTGCTCCCCGCTTCTCCCCATAAAACCAGGTTCACTCAAGGTGAACCGTTGGACCGTAGAGCCTCACGCGAAAAGAGGAGGTCAATGCCCTCGCAATCTACCAATCATCCTGCCTGAAACCAAGCAGCAGCTGCCAACGAGAACGGGCTCGCGGCAGTGCAAGCTTTAGTGCCGAGGAGAGTCACGGGAGGATTGTGTAGATCCGACAATCCAGTCCGCGGTGTGCGCGGGAGCTCTCACCGGGGGAAAACCGAGCGGGCCTCCGGGACAAAGGTGCCCACTGTTTGTGACGTGACGATCGAAATGAATCGGACCTTTAGCCAAACCGAGCGAGCTGAATTACAAAATAGAGCGCGGTGTCTTCGACTGTCCGCTCCAAGTCCTTCCAAACTTCCAAGGCTATTCAACAACGGGTTAATTCAACGGTGTCTCAGTTCAGACCACTACAAAAAAGCAAATTGCGGCCCGGTGAGAGACGTGCCTTAGCTACGTACCTAGTCTCAGGTAGGTAGGTAAAGATAGAAACGAACGTACACGAGAAACCACATGCATTTTCTTTGTGTTCCCCAACAGCTTTAACTGGAGGGTGCCAAATGCACCTCTCGGCGGCATGCCTGCTTTAGTGGCGACTCGAGTCCTCGAAGCGAGAAGAGAGATAGAGAGAGAGAGACTGCGAGACTGCGAGTGGTCTGGCCTGGGCCGGCCGGACAAGTCTGCGCCCCTTTCTCGAACCCACTTGGGTCGGGGGGAGGGTCGCAGTTTGGCAACCAAGAATTTCGACAAAAACTCCTGATTTGTTTGCCATGCGAACCCACTTGCCGCGTGGGAGGTTGCATTGTGCAGTCCCATCGAGAATTTCGATAAAACTCCTGGGTGTTTACCATTGCGCCAGTGGTCCATTTGCCTCCGTTTCTCTCTTCCCTTACCCGTTGCGCGCGTAGTATCTTCTTTGCGAGTTTCCGGCCACCACATTCTTTTGATCAACAACTTTCCCACCCCTTCCACTCTTTTAACTTAGACTTATTCGTAAAGTTTAAGATCAGCAAACAACGATCCAGTTGATTATCATAATCGTTATTCAACGTCCGCTCTTTATACCGAATTTACAGCTATAACTACCTGTAAACCTATACCAAGTCCGTCATAATGGCCGTCCGAACCGCCGAGGTAGCCGCCCCTGCCGTCACCACCGCACCGACCGGCACTCCCGTGCCCGTCGCGACGGTGGCACTCACGACGACCTTCACGCCGCCCGCAGAATGTACCGAGAACCACTTGACCATGTTGGTCGGCGCCCTCGAGAAGATCTGGATTAACGAGCCCGTACCTCTGCCCAACTCGACCCTCTCAGCCTGCCATCCCACGCAATGGGTTAACGGCTACTCATCCGCCCTATCCGCCTCCAGCTCCATCGCACCCTTCATGAGCCCTCTCGTTTGCCCGAGCGGATACAGCACAGAGAGCAGCACCTGGTCAAGCGGATACATTGCCTGCTGCGCTTCGTAAGTTCCCCTAGCCCTACGATCTGAGCCAAGAATAGCCAAGATTATGTCCAAGATGCTAACTCTACCTAACAGCGGCTTCACCTTCGCTGCACCCGCCAAGACCGCCGACGCCGATCGCCCGGCTTACGGCGGCACTTGCTACAGCAACTTTGACCTGAGCCAGACCGCCACCGTCACCGTCTACAACCCCGAGGAACTCTCCACCACCATCGCCTGGGTCGCGACAACAACGCCCGCACAAGCCTACGCTCACCCCATCGACGGTATCGCAGCAGACTACACACCGGGCGCCTCCACCTCAGGCTCATCCGGATCAACAAAGACCAACTCCGCCGGCGTGGCTGTCGAGACGGACGAGAACGCGGCGCCTAAATTGGGAGGCAACTCAAGGGCAGCATTCATTGTTGGATTCTTGCTCGCGAGTGTGATGATGTGGTAGATTCCCCCCAACTTGCCAATTCAGGCTGCCGGTTGTAATCAGCGACTACAACCATTATGTTACGACTTAAGATTCTGCTTCTTCAACTACCGGATTATCGAGGGAAAACGGCACTTCGCCAGGTCATGTCATTTTGCAATATTACGAAAGAATATTCTTTGGGTCTACCTTACCTCTCTAGTAGCCTTTTATACTACATAATTTTCAACCAAGCTCTGCGTAGCTCATCCTCGTCATCGCGTGGGATTATGGGCCAACACCACCCCGCACTAGCTCGTACACAAGCCCTGCTCGAATTTCCTATGTGTGAACTGACTGAACATGGAAGAATGTGTCAATGATTTGAAAAGTACTCTGAATGCGACTAACTAGGTTTCAACAACTGCGGTGTCCCACGTTCTGCTACGCCAATTCGACCAACTCGAGTTAAGGTACATGCACAGTTTAATCAAGCCTTGGAGATATGACAGCTCGGTGTCAAGGGTCAGAAACCTTCGATCGGGGTCAGGCATCGCCTGATTCAAAGCTCGTCTTTTACCGCATGACGATGGTCATCAAGCGCTTCTCTCAAATTCTCATCCGTCCCTGCCATCTTATGCAAGTCCGCCCATCTTGCATCTTCGTCTTCATGGTCAACAAGCACCGCCAACCTGCTGACGAACTCGATGAGAGTCTTCCGGTCTGTGTTGAGCCAGGCAGCCTTGGTCATTCAATCAGCGGTTGTTCTCTTCATGTCAACGAGACGCTAAGACTCTATTATGGCGCTCAGAATATAGATAACTTACTTCGGCGTTTTGGATCACGATCCGCCTGGACTCATACATGTTTTGTGTCTCTTGCTTCACCTTCAGAGTGCCCCGAACACCAAAGATCTTGCACAGTGCCTTCCGAGCATAGTCTTGCTCCTCTTCTGTGTCTAGCGATGCGTCGAGAAACGGCCTAAATTTGGATGTCACATAGGTGAAATTGGTCGCCTCGACGATTTTCGCCCATGTCGCCTGTGTCTCGTTGAGGGGCTCCATCTCGTTATGGAACCTGTCGAAAGCTAGTTGCAATTTGTCGCCGGCGTCTTCCCATCCAGCCTCTTGCAACCGGATCTGGAAAGTTCAATGGTGGTAAGTTACACGTACAAGAAGAGAGACATACCTCCTGTCTCAAGCTACCGAGTCTCTTTTAGTCGGCGTATGGGATAGACTTACTTCAATCACATCACGCGTACTAGCATATCTGCACAGGTCCAACCATTGGATGTCCTTCCCTTCTTGCCTCAAAACAGTCCCATAAGCTGTATCAAAAACAGCCTTTGCTATTTCAATGTCACTGAAGGAGTTTGAAAAGGCTGTGCCATTTTCTTTGGACATTGACTCGTTCCAAGGCATGTACATGTAAAAGGCCTGGTAGAGGTGGAAGAGAATATTGAACAGAAGGGAGAAGACATGCTTGAAGACAAAGCCGCTGGTCCCCATGGTGAAGTTGCGGAGATGCTGTACCAGGATCGAATTGCATCAAGCGACTTTCAATTGGAATAGAAAAGGTAAGGTTAAGAAGCTGGTTGGGTGCAGGATTTTATCGCAAACACGACGGACCTTGGGGCACTTAAGTATTTGGTATGGACAGTGTCAAGCAGAGCAAACTACTTCTTTTTATTTTGGCTTCTGAGGCTTTGGGGCGTCAAATTGATAGGAACTGGCTTTATTCCCACGCCCACTCGAACCAACAGACGTCCACTTTTCCGTAGCATCCCAGCAAGGCGGCGCCCCTTATGAGGCACACCCGTCAGATGTAGTTAGCTCAAGGCCCTCTGCAAGCATCACAGGAAAGGTTGGCGGCTTGTCATTGGCCCACATACATTTGTAGGAGTACAATCCTGGTATCTCCAGGTACGTGACTGTCAGTAAGGCAAGCGGGAATGATGCGGTTTGTAGACAGTAGGCCAGAAACAGGCATCTGGTCGGGCACATAAGACGAATGCAAGTACGTACCTCAAGATCGACGGGACACCTCATGGCTTAAGGAGGCTGTCTGCCATGCACCGCTGCCTTGGCGTAAGACTCGGAGACAACCGACAGCAGATGGTCCTTCCCAACTTCGGTGAGAGGCGCTCGATACGCGCCACCGGAAAGGGCAGCGACAAAAGGATCTTACTTGGACTCACCTGCAAGTAAACCAGCATTATAAATATAGCGAAGACAAAGATTAATGCATGCAAGCAACACAACGTTATAGGCTCTCGTCACCAACGGTGGGCGGACAACATGAGGCGTAATTTGTTCGATATTCACTTTGCTAAAAATTGCTAGAGATTGGCCCTCGCGATTATTCGGTCTTCTCCTTTAAGCCTCACAAGTGACCCTCATATTCTACGCATGCCACCAGCAATTTGCTCAATCTGTGATCACCAAGATATCCGGTTGCAGAAGCTGAAGCAGCGGACGTGGCTGTGCTTCAGTATGACGCCTCACTCCACGCTTGGCAGAAATCTCCCAGTCGGAACTTCGGTTGTATGCCTAGCTCTTACGCCCAGGACAAAGTTCCTCAGAAGTATGAGCCAACTCACGACTCGAACATGACGTCTCTAATGGATGCAATGAAGATATACTCTCACAGTATGCCACCTCCCATAATATGACAAGACGGAATGCTTCAGAAACCATTCTCAGAGTGATTCCCACTTCCCACCTTCGCTCTTTGTCCTGCACTTCTCTACTTGAGCCGCACACCAGTATAGTAGGATAATGCCTAGAATTCACAACACCCGAGGAACCGGGAATTCACACACCCAGCTTGAGCCACCAGTGTTATCCCGTAGGTGAAAATATACGGGCCCGGGACTCGGTAGCGCAATGCCATGACCCGGCCCGGGTCAGAAGCTCCTGGTTCGACTACACTAACCCCCACTCCGAATGCGGGGAAACTTGGCAACCTAACCATGCACAAATTTTGCGGGGAGCAAATGGGCAGGTCTCAAATGAGGTCAGCGGTCAGTACCACAGAGATATCCTTCGTCCATCCTGTGCTTGAAGCAGCCTTATACGTGGAGCATCACTATGACCCGGGATGCGATTTGTCTATCCAAAAGAAGCCGTTACCGCCGACAACAAGACAAACCTGTTCTGTTGCTTTCATGTCTGTAGAAGACTCTTCGCCATGCTCCCCGCGTGTCAACGCCACCACACGACCACGTAAGATTTGGACCCCTGAAGAAGATGTGACATTGAAGACGCTCGTTGCTCGCTACGGAGACGCACGAGGCCCCCAGGGACACTGGAAGGATATTGCCGCTGCACTCCAAGACCGCACTGCCAAGGTTAAACCCACTCCACCTCCCAGAGGCAATATGGCTATGAGGGCTGACAGACCACAAGGACTGTCGAAAGCGATGGTTTCACTCTCTTGATCCGTCTATCAAAAAGGGTCGATGGACAACACATGAAGATCAGATTCTATTGTCGGCTTATGCCCGGATGGGCCCCGCATGGCACGACATCGGTATGCTAGAGTTCTCTGATCCCTGAGTGTTATGTCATTCACTGATACCCGATTTCGCATGCGAAGCCCTCCTGATACCTGGGAGGAAGGATGACCAATGTTCGAAAAGATACATGGATATCTTGAGTCCAAAAGTCAAAGACCGCCTTAGCGGATGGTCACTACAAGAAGACGAAATTCTACGAGAAGGTGTTCGGACGCTTGGTCACCGGTGGTCTGCTTTATCGGCAAAGCTGCCAGGCCGGCCACCTCTCACCTGTCGTAACAGATGGAGAGCACTATCAAAAACATCGAAAAGGCCTCTAGATACAGGAACACCTTCCCCACGGTCACTTGCCACAACGAATCGTGGCGATGCTACGACATCAGATGCTCCCGAACCCTCCTTAAACTCGCTCCGAGTAGCAACTGAAGCTGATACCGACATCAGCAACGTCATCGATATCGATGATATAGCCACATCTATGGTGGATTTGAGCACAGGGCTATATACGGACGACTTTCGCTTTGTCGGCGATGCAGCGTCATACGATTCAATCCTAAACCATTCCTAACTCAGCTCGAATCTTCCACCAAGCTTAGATCTTGGCCACGTATCCGAGCCGCTGCACCAGGCTTTGAGGGACCCCACCTCAAACAGTCACAACAGCACTCCTAAAGTATGGAGATCGAACAGGTTTGATACAAGGATACCACAAACACATCAGTCTTCTACAGTGCGCAACTTAGAAACATCGTTCTCGGTTCCAAATATCACTTTGGAGACCCCGGCTCTCCCACCAGATCCAATCTGCTCAAAGGTACCCCCATCGCAGTACCTCTACGCCTTCTCTGATGACAACCTGCCAAGTCAGCCGACGGGTCATGCTATAGATGTAGGACCACCACAACAAGTTGTACACCACCATCATCATTATCACCACCACTACCATCATCATCACCATCATTATCATGAGACGGAGGATAACTTAAATGATTCTTTGAGGCAATTAGAGATAGAAGCAGAGATAGAATCTTTCCAGTCTTAAATTCGATTTTTGGGTAGCCATCTCCTGCTGAGAGGAATGCACAAGAGTAGCAATGAAGCATGTGAATATGCGTCATTTCGAGGTTAATGTCTTCTCTAGGAGCAACCGATTGCATTTCGACTCAATGGATGAACGAAAATGTGTCTAAGTGAATGGGGAACGCTTGACAAATCTTGCGTAGAAAGCAATGCAAACAAAGTATGAAACCCATGTCCATTTTCACGATGTGAGTTCTCATTAATTTCTCAAGAATGATAGGGTAAAACCGGAGACCATAAAGCTGCATTATTTAAGGGCTCCTGGAAATTGTGCTGTGATCCTTGTCTGCACTACCATAGAGCATCAAGCGCCATTCTGCGATGGACGACCGGGTACCATCCTATGCCTTGAAAACCCCAACCTTAGCTCTACAACTAGAGTCTCCAGGTGCGCCATTCTTGTTGCATGCTTTTCTAAAATCGCAATTGTTGATGGCTTTAACGACCCAGAAGTAGTTATCGTAGTGGTTACACTCGGCATATCCATTGTCGTAAACATACGGGTCGTTACCACATACGGTAAGCGTGGCGCCGCTATTTGGCGTTCCATCAGCGTTGGTGCAGTGACAGTACTTGTACGTATCACAAGCTTGACTGGCCAGAGCCAAGGTCAGAACTGAGAAGACGACTGATGGCTTCATGGTGTGTGAATATGTATTACTGGATATGTTAGCTACAAGCACATATGTTTAGGGAAACTTTGTGATCGAGACTGAATATACCGTCAACTGGGTCTTGTGTATTATGCTTCTTTTGATGGGCGGTGCTATGTTGAAATAGGTTCTTCAAGTCTAAAAGGGTTCACAACCACCATATACTGGCATTCTGGGAACTACCTTCTTTTAAAGTTGAACTTATTGTTGGGACTGGCGTCCGTGGAAAGCGCGGGGTTCTTATCGGTATGACCGATTCTGCGATGTGGGTGCCACAATCTAATTTAAGTTCCTATAGTATATTCGTGTTGCGAAATATCACCGAGGCGTCCATCAACTTGTCTTTCGCCTGGCAAAGCCATCCATTAGAGATGGAAACAGAGAAGAAAACGTCCGCCTAAACAGGAATCGAAAAGACCTAAACTTTAACTCGAAAATGTGCAGCCATCAGAATCCTCTCCCCCGAACTAGCTGAAATAGGCGAAGAATAGTATGCACGGTGATCCCGTCAGTCGATTATGGTTACTATGGGATCCACTATCACTCTCATGCGCTTTTACCCCCTTCTCCAGGAACTAAGAGGAAACAGATCTCTTATCCATAATAAGAAACAATAAAATATCTGTCGCCCATTCAAACACTTGCAATCGCGGGACAAGGCGGGCAGGTAAATAAGTGCCATACAGTGAACCTGGTTGAACAAAATCCAAAAACATACAACACCAGGTATTCGCTGATCGTCACCGACTCAACTACTAATCTGGCCCTCATTGGCTTGTCTATGGGAGAGCGGACGGGATCCCGAATTTTCCAATGGGTGTGGTCGTATGTGCTTGGATGGGAAAGGTAGCACGGTCATGTAGCAAGTGACTCGAGGTTGGGTGTAGACTTCTGTGGCTGATGCAGTGTAGGGCTTCACACGCTCATGATCTTCGGCTAACGATTTCTCGAGTATCTTGGTCAGACAGAAAGGTTAACTTTAGGGGAGTAGTGAAGTTGGCTCATCACCTGCGATGCGCAGGGTTGGTTGAGGTAATTTGCTTCAGCCGCGGCGTCAGCCAACCCAGCCAGCTTCGTCAAGTTGATTGAGGACATGATGGGTGTCGAATCGACTAGATTATTGACACCTTGTGCCGCACCAATGGTGGGACAGATGAACTTGGCCGGGAAGTGGGGGGATTGCCTGACAGCGGAAGTCAACACACGGAAGTACAATTACCTAGGCCAGAGTTTACAGATACCCCGGTTTGGATTGTGATTCATGCTGGTGTCGAGTGGTACTGGTTCAAAGATAAATCATATCATGTGACGTCGAGATAGCATGTCCCGCACGTAAGAACTGCAAAGTGACATGTTGACATCCTGTACCAAGTTCATACGAAGTTCTGCGGATGCGTGCATAGCTGTTACCTGGCCTGTCACGAGTTGTCACGTAACAGGGATAGTAACCGCAGACCACGAAGTGCCCGTCACGTGCTATATCACGTGTATATCACTTACATGCTGTATATAGACCTTTTCCTTTTGTCTACTTCTACTTTGATAGGTTAAGCCACTTTACCACACTCCGTATGCCCATTGCTGTGTGCCATAACTCGTGACACGAGTCTTATTGACACACTATCGGACTCGGGCCGCGACGTATCATTCAAGCTCAACATTGTCGAATACCATGGGCTTATAAACAGCTGACAGTATTGTAGTTGCAGCTTAGGCGAAGCCGATCCAAAAGCAGCGGTGTTACACATGGAATGAAAGAGAGTACTATATCATCATAAAACGCGACAAACCGAAGGAACAGCTGCTAGACATTCACATAGCTATAGAAAAAGACGCAAGACTATTTTCACGATGTCTTACGACCCCTAACCGAAGTTGACTTATCGAACGTATTCCAGAGGTAGTTCAATCTGTAATATAATGATACCTCAAGAGCCGATTATCCATCAAACCAACTTACATGCGCTCGCATTCCACTCGTGAGCCTTCAGCAATCTCCGGGCAAGTATGACAGACTTTCGGCCAGAGACTTCCGACTTGTACGGGTGTTTGATAGCAAGCGGCAGCTCTGCAATGTCCTTGTCTGCAATGAAGTAAGTGCAGATCCCGTATATAGACCTCGACGAGAACCCGATTCTTTCCAACGAGTACTCGAGATCTTCCCATATGATCCGCTTTCCGGGTTTGGAGTTCCCAAAGAGCTTCGTGAAGGTTTCAAACGCAAGCGAGTCAACGTGAATCGAGCCTGGGGGAGAAAGATAGAATCCGGTTTCGTCCAGTTCAGCAGCCCACTTGTTGCTATGAATAATATCATAGAGCTTGAGTTTTGCTATTGGCGCAGTACCGTTTGGCTATTGGGGCAGTAACCCACTTTTCCAGCCAATTAAAGCGCTTAGACAGAACTTCAAGTCCAATAGCCCTACTGCGCCTGCCCACGGGCTACTGAGCGCACGTACCTACTACTAATTCCGTACTTACGTAAGGTACGCACTACTTACGGTCGTAATTACTTAATTATTGCGATTATATAATATAAAATTGGGCGCTATTAGTGATTAATTATACCTATAAGTAGGCGTAGCTAGAAAAAGCTACGACCTTCTATGGGTAATTACGACCGTAGGTACTATAAGTAGGTAAGTACGACTATTACTTCTTAAAATAGCGTAGCTAATAAATATGTAGGGAAGTAGCCCGCGCGCTAATATAAAGCCTCCTATTGGCCAGAAAAGTGGATTACTGCCCCAATAGCAAAACTCTAGAGCTTTGTAGGCTCAGTCGGGTCTTTAGCGTTATCCTTTGCCGAAGTTCTGCGGAGCTCAATAACCTCCTCCCTAGTCTTGGGCGTATCGATCGGTAGAGGTGTCCATTCCATCTTCCCTTTGGCCTTGGCGTCTCTGTGCTGCTCGCCAAAGTAGGACCCGCATTCAGTCAACATAACACTGTACAGGTCGCTCATCTTAGCACCGGCCTCAGCAACAAGAAATTCGTCGAGACGCTTCAAGGCCCCCTCTGTTTTGCCTTGCTCTTTGAGCTTGCTAACGGGGACGGCAAATTCGCTCAGGTCGAGATCCTTCTTGAGTTCGTTGATTTCAGCTTCAAGTTCCTGCGCCCGAATAATCAACATCTGGCCCTTTCTGCGCGAAGGAGGAGGCATCGAGATAGCCTTGGTCGCGTTCTCTATAAAATTGACGATGATTGCGAGGCTTCCCAGCTAGTCGACCACTTCCTCAGAGAACTTCTCACGTTCGAGGGGTATCTTTTGGTACAAATCTCCCAGCTTCTTGAGCCACGAAACGGCTTTGGCTGCTGTGGTCTCGGGTTGGCAAAGGGTCAAGAGAATGTGAAGCTGTGGATCACTCTTGATGAACTCCTGGGGCTTGCCCCTGAGCTTGAGTGCATAATTTCCAGCGGGGTCGAGGCCGTTGGTTACCCTCTTCATCAGCTTGGATCCCTTAGACAGATTCCACCTTAAAAGGGATTGAGTCCGGGTGTACTCATAGTTACAGACATTAGAGAGTTCCTGGAGACAGATCGATTGATAAAATTTATCGTAATGTTCATGTTGATTCTGATCACGTGCCTCGGTGACTGCGTAATCGAGGTCAGCGATCTGAGACTCGATCCACGACCAAACAATGACATTCTTGACCGCGTTATGAGCCGCGTCCAGAACCGCGCCGCTGCTGTGTTTGTCGGCCTGTAACGGAAGAGCGCGACCCTTGTCATCAGCCACAAGCTCTGATCGACTAGAGAACCATCGGTGAACATCCTCAGCGAACATGTCCTCTTCCGTTGCGAGCATAGAAAGATACACTTCATGAGCCCTCACTTGTTCTTCCGCAGCGTTGTTTAATGGGGCGAATGGAGACTCGTCCGCCTCCGATTCTCTACCGATGTTGAGCTTCAAGAGTTCCTCTATGGTTTTCTCCGTGATCTCCTCTGTGTCTGTGCTGCTCGGCTTCTTTGGACGTTTGCCGAAAATCAAGTCGTCAGTCTGCTGTTGCGAGGTCTTTGACTGACGGCTAGAGCCACTTCTGGCAGCCTCGCCCGCATGAACATCGGCAATAATTGTATCCACCAAGTCATTGAGCGATTGCATGGTCCATAATTGCCGGAGCAGAATCATTTCTCCAACATCTTGGGGTACGATGTTTCCCATGCTGATCCCTAATTGCATGGCATCTCTCTGTTCAGGTGTGCTCAGTTGGGTGGCCGTTCCGTACTGCGAGCTGTCGACGAACATAATGTAGCAAGATTTCGGGAAGCGTCCAGGAACGTTGAGGCGATTATCACGCATACTTTTCTCTATCTATTCCTTGTCGCCGAAGCCAAATAACCCGACCCGGTACTGATCAATGAGGTCCGGTTTGCTGCGCTGGTGCATGAGGTCAAACAGGTAATCCGACCCGGGCTTGCACAATTCGCGGAGGTTCCACTCGGGGAAAAACATGTGGCGCTTGTAAGACTTGTCCCCTCGATGCTTTAGGGCATTGTCATCGGCGTTGGCGGCATTGACTAACCTCTCTCGCTTTTTCTGGTCGAATGTGCGCCAAAGAAGCTCGAGTTCCTTGCCGTATTTGTTGACGTGTTGTCTCAGCTTTCGATGCTCGTCCATGAGCTGGAGGTTGTTTGGCCTTCCGCCGTACAATGGATTATCATCCATCTTGTCGTATGCTCGCAATGTGGGCACCGGTATCTGTGGTAGGGATCGCTAATCGGGTGTCTGTTGAGAAGGGGAATAGAGAGGAAACCTCACGATGGGTGGATCTCATTCGATGATGTAACCAATATCACGTCATAAGTGGATAACAACTGCCACTATGCTATCATGTTTGTCGTGTTTAACCGTTACGTTTCAAGTTCATCGGATGATTTGAGGTAATTCATGGATTCAGGAAGTGGGAATAGTGCGTTGGCCCTGTGTACAAAATCTCGTAGGCGTATCCTCGAAACGTTACCATCTCGCCGACCTCTATGAAGAACAAACCCTACGTCGCTCTACTCCGTATGAGTATGAGGAAAACCCCGCTTCGAAACATTTCCTTTTTCAACTTCACAGAGAGAAACTCGTGATCAATGACGGAGGAGTGGTGCGCATTGCGGTTGTCTCATTTTCTGGAATCTGATTGGTGAAGAACTCCTAGTTGTCATCCAGTGAAATCAAGTTGTGCGTTTCCGCCAGCCGAAACTTCGCTGGCAGCGCAGAACACTCAAAGTAGCATCCCCGGTTTCTTTGTCCACGTAAGCTTTAGTAGATACGACGGCTATCTGTTTAGGAGAGCATCCCATATCGTCAATGAAATAAGACTGAGAGATTATTTGGACTTATTGACCTGTGAATTTAAAACTCAGCGTCTTATTGTGCCTCGGTACTTGGACGAATCAACGATCCTTAATTTTGTCGTACTGCTAGGAATACAAAATCGAGAGGCTGTGATTATCGCCCCAGGTGAGGTCCTGATTCATTCTAGGTACCGTAGATATCGGATGAAAGTCGCAGAACAGTGATATTCCAAGTCATGAGTATGAATACGACGCGGCGATGGGGTGGGGGGAGTCTTGTGGGTATCCAAACGCCTCATACTTGTTCCCAATGACCTTTCTTTGAAACAATCTATGTTGAAATGGGCGTTTTGCCATCGTTGTGTGATTCGGAAGTCAACAGTATCCTTGTCGAGCTCGCCATAGAGAATCTTCCTATCCCGAACCCATGGAAATTGGCAAGATCCACACGGACTTCTCCTTCCGGACGGGTTAAGCTCAATCAGTTCAATTATCTGAGGAGTCTCATCATAAAGAACGTCAAATGACATTCCCTAGAATTTCAGCAAACTATCCGTGGGATCCGTTTGTTCCAAACTTTCTTTGACGGAATCTCTGATGGCCTGTAATCCTCCTCAAATCACCTCAATATGCTGATCTTGTTCGAGACCAGGGCGTTCGGAAAATTTCCATGACATGTGCCCACAATACTGACTGACTGCCGTGCACCTACGGTCTTTGGGTGGGCAGAAAAGTCGGTACTCGTGCTCGACTGCCATTAGTCTATAGAAGGGCAGGAAGAGAAGCTCAACCGACTTCTGGCCTTTCAAGCAGGTCGTCAACTTGACAAATATTCAGGGGCTGAGTGGTTCCACTCGCTTCTTCGGCACACCCCTTTACAGACTCTAAAAGCCAGGAGATCTTCGGTTTAGACCCTGATACTTGAGTAGAATACCGCTCAAGGTTCGAGAATGCAATTGCCTAGCATTCTCTCGGTGATTCTTCCCATGGCTCTGGTTGGTCAGGCAGCTGCCCAGAAGTCCTACCGCAGAGCCTTTGCCAACAATAACGTAAGCTTAGGGTTATTTTGGACACTGATTCTAACTGTTTAACATTCCAGACAGCTCTCAAACGCTGGGTGCAGAGGCATCGAGGGGCTTTGCACGACGGCTTGTCCGCGTGAGGTGAGTGATTTGTCTACCTGAAAAGATGCATAGTAAGACTGTTGCGTTACATGTGCTGACAAGAAGGACAATGCGGGGCTGATTTTGTGCTTCAGAGTGTGAACGAGGCTGGAGGCAAGTGTGGCTGCTTCTGCAAGAAATAGAGACTCAAGTAG
Organism: Colletotrichum scovillei; assembly: GCF_011075155.1. Classification (NCBI taxonomy): domain Eukaryota; kingdom Fungi; phylum Ascomycota; class Sordariomycetes; order Glomerellales; family Glomerellaceae; genus Colletotrichum; species Colletotrichum scovillei. The sequence goes on from NW_023336269.1 coordinate 931,387, forward strand.
GACCCATAAGATGGATTTGGTTCCATCGATTCATACGATACAAATACGTAGTACAAGCATAGCAAAGATACATTTTCGAACTTCGCTCCTTCGAAGCCTTTCCCATGTCACGGCATACCGTCTAATGGCTCCCCTTACAGCCTCAGCTCACAACGCTGTGTTATCATCTCTCACAGAGAAGCGCCAACATCAACCAAAACCTTGACTTGGTTATCCTTATCCGTAATCAACGCCTTGATACCATGCTCTACAAGATCGTCCAAAGAAATCTTCCTCGTGATCATGGAGGCAGGCTTGAGGGCTCCTAACAACCTATTAGTAAGTAGCGGTTCGCGTAATCGGAATGAACGAGACTCCTTACCTGTTCTCAAGTTCTCAATCACGGCCTGATAATCTTTCTTCTGATATCCAAGTACAGACTTATACGAGCTTTCTCTCCACGTTACCCAATTCGGGTTGAAGGGAATTTCCTTCTCCCAGATCGCAACATTGATGACCGTGCCGCGTGTCTTGACGGCCATGCACGCAGCTTTCACACTATTCCAAGCGTTAGCAAAAGGACTGCAAGAAAAGTGGACAGACTACACACCTAGCCGGTACACCTGCGCAGTCAAGTGTGACATCAGCGCCAATGCCACCAGTAATCTTCATCACCTCTTCCATAACATCTTGGCTTTTGGGATCAATGATGTGTGCTGCTCCAAACTCCTTTGCGAACTTTTGCCTGGCGGTGGCAATCTCCGCTACCATGATATTCGAAACCCCCTTCGCCTTCAAACACAGCACAGCGGCCAGCCCGATCGGACCGCCTCCCATCACCAAAACGTTGGACTCTGACGTGACGGTAGTGGCAGAGACGGCATGCCAAGCTACCGAAAGCGGCTCCACCAAGGCGCCCAGCTCGAGAGGAATGCCCTCGGGCAAAGGGAAGACCTGATCCGCGGGGACCGACACCGCCTCGCTCAGGCCGCCACCCCAGCCGCTCAGTCCGATGAAGCCGCCGGTGTGGCACGCATTCTCAGCACCGGCTTTGCAGGCAGCACACTTGCCGCAGTAAATGGTGGGCTGCACGGCGCAAGGGAGACCGATTTTGAGATGCTCCTGCTTGACATCTGAGCCTATCTCCTTGATGATGCCGGAGAATTCATGGCCAAGCGTCACGGGGATCTGGTCGCCTGTGACCGGATGTCTAGAGGAGGGGCAGAAGTTCGGGCCGCCGAGGTATTCGTGGAGATCAGTCCCGCAGATACCGACGAATGCCGGGGCAATCTGGGGGAAAGGCGAAATGCGTGTCAGTGTCAAGTCTGAACTCCAAAAGTAATGCTACAGTCCCTACATCTTCCCCGCGCGGGGTAGATGCCGGGCGGACCATGTACTGAGGAGGAAACACTGGGGAAATCTCACCTTGACCTGATTAGGGCCACATGGTGGCTCTGGAACCTGCTCGATCCTGATATCCTCCTTGCCGTAATATCTTGCGGCTCTCATGGTGGTAGGTGTAAGTATTGCCGTCGAGTGTTATTAGAAACGATTTATGCTTCTGGTAATCAAAGGGATGGGTGGGAACATGAAGCGGAAGCTTGAAGATGGGGAGTCGCACTTATGTAGTTGAAGGCTGGGCGAACGGAAGCCCGGTAAGTGACGACGTACTGTGCTTTTCTCCTCTCGTGGCGTTACTTTGTCGTCCCAAAGTTCCCGGTCCCGAAGGTATGTCGGCATCACTGCGGAAATAATGTCAGTCGGGTCATCGTATGATCACCAACTGCATTTAGCACTTCCCACTGCCCCGCACCGTCAGGCCACGTGCTTAGCGGCTGCCATCAGGGATTCTTTCTTGTTTGGGGTCTTACTGGTAGACTAGGCGCGCTGTGAGGAATACGATACCCGGCTGATACCTAGAGTGCTTATGGATGTGTGTCGATATATCTTGACTGGCACAAGCTATCAGAGTCGATTTTATCTTACCACCCAATGTGGAGCAGGATCCTTGCTAACCATACTGGCCTTAAGCGACCCTTGAAGGTGTAATGCCTTGGGTAGAATTAAGCTCAAGTATTACATCGGGCCTTCATTAATCTCGAAGCTTCATCTTATCTCTCAAAGAGCCTTGGGGCGAATTCTTATCGTATAGCACACATTGGGGACTGATGGCTCTAGAATTGGGACTACAAGCGGGTGGGAGGAGAAACTCCGACAAGCAACCGATTCGCGAGTAGCAGTCACGGCCAAGCGCAAGATTCAGCTTTACAAGCCGCTCTTGTACTGAAAGTAATTATTCTCAGATTCCATCATAAGTCAGATTGCCATCGACATAAAACCCCAAGAAACCTCTATCTACAGAAGTCTTTCGTTATTTAATCGCTGCTGTGCTCGAAATCATGGGTATCTCTACGCCACTCGTGGCCTATCCACTAACGTTGCTGCATGGGCAAACACTTCAGGTACGTCAGGCACATAGTCTGCGCTATAAGATCAACCCTAGGCTCCGCCTAGCGCCCAAGTGTTTCCCAACTTGTTTCTGCTAAGGGCGATCTTTGAAATCTCTTTGACTGCGTACATGCAGAAATCAGTATGTGATTGTGCAGGATTTTCAAGCGATAGACGATGCTGGGGATCAGAACACTTACAGTCTTTCCAGGTCATGGGGTCTTTGGTTTCATCAGCTGACTGCCTCCAGAGCCTCGCCATCCAGCTTGTTACCAATAGGTCCAACTCCTTGTGGTCCATGGGAAGTATGACATCCAACTGGGGCATGCCCAACAGCTTTTTCTCCTTGTCTCGTTTCGCAATTGACTCAATAGCGACAACCTCTCCCTTCATGTTCTTCCAGTGGATCTCATCTTGGTGCTTCATCTGGTGCACCGCGCTGTCCCCGACTTTGAAGTGATCCTTCACCTTCCACCCAGAGACGCCGGGCATGAGGTAAACTTCTTTATACGTCCTCTTGGAGCTCATCTGACCCTGAATAACCGTGACATCGTTGAGTTGCATACTAAAGCTTTCAAGTCCCTTGAGCGGGTCCTGCGTGAAGTCGTAGATGTGGTCTAATCTCGTTCTCACTTTGTCGCTGCCAGCTTCTGAAGACACTCTGTACACCACTTTCTGAACCCCGTACACCAATGACTTTGCGTCGGTCACGACGTTGCTCAGCTCATAGAGTGCGCGAGGTGGCGAGGTATGGGCGAAGATTGTCGTTTTGTCCAGGAACAAGGTTGGTGTCTCTCCACAGCTAAGCTGAGCCCTGGAGTCGCTGACGGTGTTGTCATACGTCGGCGGTTCCACATCAACATCAAGCATGGAAGGTTGTGTTGTCATCTTGGGCGGTAGGTATGAGTTGCGATTGCTGACTGGGTCGTTTTGGTTACCGCTGAGTATAGTACGGTGCAATCAGAGAATGAGAGACTAAGTTGTAGGTGAATGCCGTGCAGTCAAAGACTCCGTGTTGGGTGTTCCTCGGCGTGGGGTGTATGATCCTCAAATAAGGAACTCGTAGGTACCTCATTTCTCGCCGCAGCGATTGTAACCCGTTCGCCAATTTAACCAACAACCACGAGTGGCTGAGCAGGGTGCAGAATGAGGCCACGCCCAGCTCAGGTGTTCTCACATGCTGCAGCCAAGGAGAATGTTGCGCCCTGTGATAAGGGTCTTGTTCTGGAAGCTTACTAGGCACCTAAATTTCGGGCTCCAAAATGGGGCATGATTTACAGGCCTTCTAGGTCATTGGTTGTGTCTTCGCGAAGGATGTGTAACCTTGTCTCGGAGAAGCCCTGATGGGGTCTTGGTCAGTAAGGCAGAGCGGCACAGCCACTATTACAGCGGTGCCGTCTGCTCCGATCAAAGGCTTGGAATAAGCTATGTTCGGCTCCGTGAACGGATATGTTACGTCACACGCATCGCTTTGCTGTGTAGCTGAATGTTTCCTCTTTTTAGAAGGCGATGTTTTCCCTCGCTGGGAGACCTGAAGTTTCGAATCGCATCCCTGTGCAGATCGAAAGTGTAAAGGACCCCGAGGGGCTTGTGATCACCAGCGCGACGAGACGCTACCCCTTCGAGCGACGATGTACAGCTCATAAGGATTATCGAAACCGCGAAGATGCGCACCTTGTAGATAGTCAATCACTCATTCCTTCGTAGTGACTCCCCTAGACCAGAGTTCCAGGTACCAATTAAGTTGATTTCGTGTGTTGAGGATCAACAGAGTGTGTAGTTCTTGTACATAGGTGACCGATCCTCTGAGCACATTACATAAGAAATCTATCAATCGGCCCCAACAACGGCTGTTCGTTTGACTGACGGAGCATAAGGACCCAGCGGGACATCCAAATATAAGTCACCTGAAGTTCTCACAAAGACCATGTATGAACATGCCGAAAATAATGTAAAGTTTGGTAAAATGCTTGCCCAATTGTCTGGTTCTTCACCTATCATTCCCCAAGATGTCGGTGGTCTCTCGCTTTCTGTTCAGCCTCTGGGGGACGCATGGGCCATCTATGAAATAAGCGTGACGAAAGACGACGGAAATATACAACTGCATCCTTTGTTGAACTCTGACCTCACCAACTTCGCTACTCCCAGACGATTCAACCACAAGTATCAAATGCTACAGAAAATCATCGCCGAACCGCCGCTGAGATTGCTCACTCCGACAGCAAGACGCGTGTCGGCCGCGTCAGGTAGAACAAACGCGCTCAAATTCTCAACGCGTCTGAGTACCGCCTCGCCACACACCGCAACTTCCAAGACGACCGCTCGCAAAGACACAATAGAAACCACATCGCCCGTCGATGCCAATGCACAGTCGAGAAATAGGAAGAAGACTATAGCGGAGCAGGATGAGGAGCTGCGATTGAAGCTCGAGGGCATCTCAGGAGACGGCGGCGCATCTGGGGTTGAATACGAAAGCGGAAAGGCCGAAGGATTGAAAAGAGGTGTCAAGGAAAACATGTTCCGGGTCATATAATCCCACCAAACACTTCCATGGCAGATTTCAGGATTTTGGAAAGCTGGCCGTTGGGATCCATCAGTTTCGTCTTCCTAGCTTCAACTGACCACATCAGCGTGCGATCCATGCAGCCGACAACATGAAGCTGTCAGGGCTTCTGTTGCGGTTGAGCTGCCTAAACATGCCTCTTTGCCTTACTTTACTTTCTTCGGGCAGTCGAAGCAGATTATCGTACAATGGACTGGATACTGTGGCAAGAAAATCACTCCCATCTTACTACTTACTTACTAAAGAGCTGTCAATTTGTTGTTTTGTCAATTCATGCCTGAGTGCTTACCTTAAGGAATCGAACTCCTCGTCACTGGTGGTTTGATGGAGATATTGCATGTCCAAATGTCTCTTGAGTGCTCAAATGCTTCACATTCAGTGCCGACACACGAGCGTTGCACAGGATCGCCATACTGTACATCTTCTCAAAGAGCCTGAACCATCCACCTGACCATCTAAATCTTGAACGTAGATGCTATACTTGGCATGAAATTGTCTCAAAGACATGAAGAGGGTGCAAGGAGCGCCTCCTAGATGTCGCTGGGAACAAACAGTTGCCCCTGGAAGATATATCTCGCAGTGCGGACGAAACCCAAAACGCTGAAAGCAGGCAACTTTTTCCTTTGCCCTGCAGCTATGGTTTTGACAGACATTGGGAGATGGCCCGCAGGATGTTGGATCTTGAGAGTGCCACAGGCTAATGTGGCAGGACTCAACAGGCGATTGAGGACTGAGCCTTCGATTCGACTCGCAGCAGTCGTACAAACCCCTCCTGTGCCGGCCATGCTTGGGTGACAATGATTATCAAGAAACAGGCGTGCTTGAATATGTCCCTCTTCTGAGGTTGGCTTTGAGACCAAGGCAACCATCGGAAGCATTGGGGACTGTCCATCAACCTGATCCCAGTCTTTGCATTTGCCAAGCTTCTCAGATATCCGCCCTCTTACTTCTCGGACGCGAGCGATGAGTTCAGAATTGCTGTCAATGGCGCTCACTATCTCGTTGCCCTGGATGCCGAGGTCCTGCGCGGCGATGAACGCGATAGCGTTGCCAACTTCGCAGTACGTAGCTTCGACTGTGCCAAATGTGCATTCGAGTGTATCTGTCGGGTTGCCAGTGGGTAGCATTCGTTCAGGTGTTGCTGTCTGCGGCTCGGGTCAGCATCGCAACGTTTAACTTGAATCTGGCTTTACGGCCAAACTTACCTGCGAATAATCCATTAAAATAGGAGCACCGGTTCCAGGGCATCCGGATATTGAATAGTCGCCCTTCTCTAATGCTCGTCCATTTGAAGCATCAATCGGAACATGGGCAACCAAGATTGCATCTGTTCCAGTGTTGTAGATTTTGACCACTCTCTTGCGATCTTGCCAATTCTCTGTCTTCAACAGCCCCTCATTGATTGCGAAAGGACCAACACCAGCTGAGATATTCCCACAATTAGCGTCATATAAGACAGATGCTTCATCGAGACCGACTTGAGCAAATGTGTAGTCAATGTCTGCATCAGGCCTCTCTGAAGGCTGGATGATGGCAACTTTTGAGGTTACGATGCGTCCGCCGCCCATTCCGTCAATTTGGCCGGGATCAGGCGATCCCATGACACGTATGAGAAACTTATCTCTGGCTGTGCCTGATTTGGGAAGGTCCTTTGCGTGGAAAAAGAGTGCTTTGCTAGTGCCGCCCCGGATAAACGTGGCGAACACACTGGGAGCTTTCAGGAGTTTTGCAGCAGCCATAGTTTACGTTGCAGCTCAGATCAACAATGATGAAAGTCCAGAATGGTGGTTTACCTGAGAATGTCCTGAGAATGGCTGAGGCGTGGTATGAGAAGTATGGTGTGGTCAGCTTTCTTATGCTTATGTGACTGAAGCAATGGCCCGTACGTAGGATGGATCGTCCCGCGCTAGTTACTGCGGCAGCAGCACCGGAAGATACCATAAATTTCACCAGCCGCTGACGACAGAGGCGTCTTCCATCAATTTCCTCAACTGATACCTTGACAGCAGTAACGGATGAAGGCCACGATGTGAGCTCTGCACCTACTTCATTGTGCCACCAGTTCAGGATACACAACTAATCAAGAGCCCCAGAAGTGTTGCAACTTCGTCAGATCCTTAAGTCTTTGGCATTACTGTGCTCAATAGAAGACGATAAGACTGTCACATGACCATCGTACAGCAAAGCAAGTAGGTGACAAGTAGGATGATTAGAGCAAATATCAAGGCAAGTTGCAAAGATCCAGGATGGTCCGGCTCAATTATACCACTGGAGTCTGTGTAAACCTAGACAACACATTGACCTTTTCAACAAGATTCTCCACTGGTTCGGGACCTACCCCGAGAATCTGGACTAAGAAAAGTCACAGTCCTTGATGATGAGCAATGTTTCCCTACTTCTACTGGCATTAAATCCCGAAGGTAGTTGATGAGTGGCATGTCTTTCTTGTGCAAAACTGTGAAAGTCCGAAAGATCCAATCCGATAGGTAGGTCGTTCGTACAATTACGGGGTTTCAGCAACACGTGAACCGAGCCGAGGTCAAGGGGCGCACTTCAGATGGAAGTCAAACCTGGGGGATCTCCGCACAAGCCTCGACGGCCCTGGCGGTTAATATTAAGCTCAGCGCCATAAATGTCGTACTGACTTGCCCGTCTTGGTTTCTCTCCTCTACTCGACACCAAAGCCCAGAAGACGGTGCAAAAGTCGCATGATGGAGTCTGGATCTGGATCCCTGCGTCAAAGGTCTGCGGCGCGAATCGCCGCACTAAGAGGCCAATTAGTGACGGGAACGGTGCCCAGTAGAAATGACACCCAAACACCAAGCACAACGGCAACGGCAACGAACCAAAGTCACAATCCCGACAAAGATGGCTACCCAGAGAAAATTCCTCTTACGTACTATCCACTCGAAACACAAAAGGCATTCACCTACAATGAGAACCGGATGAAGAGCAAGCTGTATGCGAAATACTGCAACAAAGATCTCTACCTCTACGCCGACATTCCGCAGTATAAGTCAAACCCCCCACTTCCCGGCACCCCCCTGTTTCTGGCACCCACAAAAACGCGAAAATCCACCACAACGCAATGCCCACCCCCAACCTCCTTTTATCACAACATTTTCAATTCGAGTCCAAATGGGCTCATTTTTTGCACATACCTTCTTCTATATCTAATGCCTCAATATACCGAAGATCAGCTTCGTCAGGCTCTCGAGGACATCTCAAACGGCAAGAGTCAAAAGAGAGCCTCATTGGAGTATGGGATACCACGATCAACCCTCCAACTACGTCTCCAAGGTGGTCAGACTAGGAAAGTGGCTTTTGCTGACTGGCAGAGGCTGTCTCCTGACCAGGAGAGTAAGCTGGCACAATGGGTTCGCATTCAGGCTTCGCTGGGCCTCGCACCAACGCACCAACAGGTGAAGGAATTCGCAGAGCGAGTTCTGGCTGCTGCTGGGGATACCAAACCATTAGAAAAGGCTGGATCTATGCCTTCGTGAGAAGGAACCCTATCATTAAGGTTCAGAGAAGTCGTTCCATCGATTCTAGACGCGTTAATGGGGCATCTACTGAGGTCATTAGGAACTGGTTTGTTCCTTGCTATCCCTGAGATCAAGGACATCAAACCAGCCAACAGATATAATATGGATGAGACTGGCATCCTCGAGGGTCAGGGAGCTAATGGGTTAGTGCTGGGCATGGCTGAGACGACGTCTGTTCGCAAGAAACAACCTGGGTCGAGGGCATGGGTCTCTATCATTGAGTGTATCTCAGCCTTGGGTAGGGCACTTCGTCCTCTTATCATTTTCAAGGAAGACGGTCCAACAACAGTGGTTTCCATTACATCTGGTTCCATACGATGGGTGGGAGTTTACAGCAACAGATAATGGCTGGACTACAGACTTAACTGCCATTGAATGGTTAGAGAAGGTGTTTATCCCACAGACTATGCCCGAGGCTGAGGGCGAGGCTCGACTGTTGATTGTGGATGGGCATGGGAGTCATACGACGACAGACTTCATGTGGAATTGCTATATTAACAATATCCATTTTTACTGTTCTTACCACCACACCTCTCATGTCCTCCAGCCACTTGACCAGTCTGTCTTCAGCCCTGTTAAGTCAGCCTATCGGAAGGAGCTCGGTTACTTGTCTCAATGGAACGACTCTACCATTATAGGTAAAAGGAACTTCCTGGACTGTTACCAGAAGGCTCGACTTGCTGGTCTATCAGTCTCGAACATCAGAAGTGGTTGGAAGTGGACTGGTCTACACCCTGTAGCGATGGTTAAGCCCTGATGAACCCTATGGTATTACCTGAGCCTTCTGCTTCCACCACACCCAAACCAACCAGTCGGGGCAAAAAGATGCCATAATGGTCAACAAACTACCCTGTTGAGCCATGGGATTCTGCTTCCTCTGCAGTGGTCTGGTCGACACCCAGGAAGCTGGCAGAGCTCAGCGGTCAACTGCACTTATACACCCAACTCGACAATGATACCAGCACTCAACGGCTGCTGTTCAGGAAGGTGAAAAAAGGCTTCACAGAGCAGGCCTGGCAACTGGCAGCTGCCCAGCAGCAGCTGGCTCACCTGAGGGCTCAAGTTACCAACGCTGCAGTTAGGAAGAGGAAGACTGTTCAGATCGATCCCAACACGAAGTTTGCGAACATCAGGGATATCCATCGGGCTCAAATCGAAGCGGGTGAAAAGGAGGTTATTACGGCTGAATCCAGCGACTCTGAATGCCCTAGTGAGGCTGGCAGTTGTATTGTAGTGGGTGTGGTTGAGGATCAATAGTTAATAGTAATGAGGAGGTTGGGTTGTGATCCCATCGTTTTTGTGGGTGCCAGAAACAGGGGGGTGCCAGGAAGTGGGGGGTTTGACTTATCCGCGAGCCAATGCCAGTAGAGGGCATTCTCCCAATCACAGAATCGCGCCGCCTCCTGGAACCCGGCTACCACGCCCACGAGAATGGATGGCGTTCCCTCCCTGACGGGACAGCGTACGTCACGTCACGGACTCGTTTCCCTGGATCGACAGGAGACATGGTCCGCTGGTGGTTCTGGTGGCACAGCGTCGAGCCCGAGCGCTATGCCCTGTGGTTTCCGTACGACCACCTGGCTGCGCGGTCGACTTACGCGGACCGGCTGCATCGCACTGACCTCTCTCACACGCAAAAGTGGCTCGGCTCCACGCACCGTGTAACGGAGTTCATCGGTGCAACCAAAATGACCGTGAATATCCACTTTGTCGACCCGGCTCAGTACGGCCTGCCGTGGGAGGAGCTCAAAGCGGCAGGTTACGAGGCCGCCGTTTGTGCGGAATTGCGCGATGGCTTGGTTTCAAACCTCAAGATTGGGGATTTTCTGCACCTCTGGCGCAAGACTGAGGATGGCCTCGAACTGCGAAGTCGATATTGGCTTGGTGGGGGCATTCACTACAAAGTTATGGGTATGAAGGTTGGGATCGACTACCTTGCTGGCGCGCTGGGTTTCAAGCATCGCATGGCTGGAGACAACATTGCCTATGAGCATTTCATTCATGATCAGACCGAGTTTACTAACTTGGCTTCTTTCTTGCCGGGTTTGTACGCAGATTATATGGACGGGAAGCTTTGATCAGGATATACCTAGTAATACTGCCCGTGAATCAGGATTTAGTCTTCTATGCCCCAGAGTGATGTCAAAGGTCGAATCAAATGGGAACGGTAGGAATAGTCTGCGTGTAGTTCTGTAGTAGCCATTGCTCATCGGTGTGCTAAGCCAAGCCTCATTCGAACTCACAATCTCTGAATCTCGAGTATATTCATGAGATATGTCACAGCCTAAAGACTATAGGGCAGTACCAATAAGTATAGTAGTATTGACGGCTAGGCTTATGATGCTAATGCAGTGCCACGAACGACTTAGCAAGGATTTGAAGTCATTGCGCATTGCAGTCGCTATGTGGCTTACACGCGTCCGTCTTTCGGGTCCCCTGTGTCCAGGTTCATTTTTCCGATGTCCTTCAAAGATAACTATCGCGTCCAAGGTTTTTGGCAGCAGCAAGCTGATATGGGTGGTCGTCTGGGTGATGACTCTGCATGGGATTGCGAAAGTTTCAGATACCGGCTCCATCAAATCAACATACCTTACTCAGGTACTCACTGTATTCTTCCGCTGCAGTCGATCTATGCGAAAGACTTTTCGGGCTACTGTTAATCTTGAGTTGTGAATGTTCCTCTTGAAACGTCGCTAAATGAGAAGCAAACGATGCTCAACATTGAAGTAGTCTTACGTGGTCGTGTGGTCGGATCATCTACCCCTCTGATGACGATGTCGATCGTGGACCTTCACGTCTTGACAGAGGAGGTATGAGCTATATAAACTGCTCTCGAGGTTACATTCAACCCTACAATTTCAACAAAAATAACTACAACAGCCCGACCTACGCAATACGGTTCTGGCGCATCTCTCAGTCAGTTGTGCATAACAGCCATCCTTGCCCCGTTCCCCCACATTCCGGGCCGTCACGAATATCACAAATTCCCGCTGTCGTCTGCATCTGTTGGCCCCCTACACCACACCTTCAGCCAATCGGGTCGCTGTGAAACCAAGCATCGTCACTAGGAGCTAGGATTCGAGACCCCAGAAGATCGTCAGGGCCTCCCCACCAGCCATGGAATAAACGCGTAGGCATATCAGAAACAAACTAGAGTAGGGATACTGTCAATCTATTTGACTTTCTTGATCGGTGAAGGGGCTAATCTGCCAAGCCACCGTATAAGACGCGCATGTAGTCCATCCTAGGTAGCTGTCGAGAGCAACAGCATCTGTCGCTTCAACCTCCTCAACTTCTCCTTCGTCCACCATGTTTCCCAGCTTCGTTAAGTCGGTGCTCTTTGCATCAGGTTTCATGGCAGCTACGAACGCCCTGAACCATCAACTGATTGTCAGAACGTTCGGTACACCTTACCTGTATACCTTGGAATTTGAGGATGCTGCCCGCACGCTCACCTTGGCTGCTAACACGTCTGTGAACGTGAGCAGCTCATGGATCTCTTTAAGCGTTAGTATTCCGGACCCTTTTGACTAGCCACTGACTCACGCGCGCAATCAGCATGACAAGAAGGTCATCTATGGAAATGCTTTTGAAGATACAGGGAGCAGCGTCTACGTGAGCTATCCTCTCACCGATGATCTGCAGATCTCTCCCGGCAATACGGTGACTTCCCAAGGAGCTTGCAAGCAACTGTCGATTTTCGTCAGGCCATCGCCGGTCTCCCCATATGCAGTCTATGGTCAACCATTTGGTGCTTGTGGAACCGTCATGTCGGTAGACTCGGATGGTCTTCTCGTTGAGTCGATTCAGGAGTACAACTACTCCTCTTCCTCTGGAGTTCATGGTACTGCTTTCGACCCAAGCGGAGCATTCATGTACTCGCTCGACGACACGGGGAACGCCATTTGGGTACACTCTGTCGACAACACCACGGGAGAGTTGACATATGTCGCCAATGTTACTGCTCCTGTTGAAGGCGCCGATCCTCGGCATGGCACTGTTCACCCCACGGGCAACTATCTTTACGTCGTTCACGAGGGAACAAATGAGGTCGGAGTTTACAAAATGGACACCAGCACGGGTATTCCAGCATATGCTAATATTTCATACCCTCTGATTCCTGATGGTGAGTCTGACTACGGCTTCCTGCATCCTTGAGAAGCTTCATGTTGCTAACAGCCTACTTATCAAGGCGCAAACGATACCGAGTACTGGTCGGATGAGGTTGCTCTTTCGTACAGCGCAAAATATCTATGGGCTACCTCACGAGCACGCAATACCAATAGCACTGGGTACATTTCAATCTTGGCTCTCAACGACGACGGATCTGTAAACAAGCAAAACTTCCTGACTCCCACGACCTCCAGCGGTGGAAGCGCAAATGCTGTCACGCCGAGCGACTTTGGCGATCAGTTCGTTGCTATCACCGACAGCTCTGCCGGTTTCGTGGAGATCTGGGAAATGGGCGATGATGGTGCCTCTGCCGATGTTGTGGCTCACTTGGACCTTAACGACGGAGGTTGCTGCGCAAATGCCGTTTGGCTCCCCTGAGGAACTGATGAGGGGCACTGGTCATGAGAGGCTTTATAATCTTCCAGGTTAAACTTTCTAGTCTAGTCTATGTAGGTACGCGTACGAGCTTGCTCGGCTCTGTCAATCGCAAGGCCATAAACCGTTGATTTACCACGGCAAATGAGTTCCATCATGATTCTGAAAAGTTCCGCTCACATCCCTCGACGCGGTATCAACCCTCTGCACAATGTTTGAAACGCTTTGCTCCACAGTTATAGCTCCGAGATCTTCAAGCTTCAAGTCGGTCCCCTCGATTACGGAATTCACCATGTCTGTGGCGACAGTACCGGGATGCAAGACGAAGCTCGTGAGCCACGTCTCCTCGAAATGCAGTCTCCGAATGAACCAGTTCAACGCAGCTTTGCTGGCTCCGTAAGGGCTCAATGCCGGCGGTAAACTCTCCAGGGACTCCATACCGGAGATGGTACCAAGCATGGAGGTAACGGCGACGAAGACCGGACGACCAGTCTTGCTAGCTTTGAGTAGCGGGGCTGTCGCCTGGAACAACAAGAGGGGTCCAATCGTGTTGACAGCAAAGTGATCTCTGATTGCAGTAGTCGAAGTCTTGATGACAGGGCCACTCGAATGGGCAATACCGGCATTCGCGATAACGACGTCTAAAGCGTCGATGCTATGATCCCGCTGTAGTGTAGAAACGGCTTCCGCGGGGTCGGTTTCGGCGGAAGAGTCGATCTTGACGACGATGATTTTGGAACCTTCGCCCTTTGGTAGGTCGAGTAGAGCTTGAGCAGGCCCTTTTGGAGGATCTCGGACTGCAGCTATCACTGTTGAAGATGGTCTCAGCAAGAGACTAGCGACCAGTCCGGAGCCAATGCCGCGACCAGCACCGGTGACTAAGATTGTGGTAGGGCTCATATTGGTTCGAAATTCGATGTTGGAAAGTTTGAGTGATGAATTGATGCGATGTTAGTGAGATATTGAAATGGCCGTGGTGCTTATATGTTTAGATATAAGAAATGGCCTCAATACTGCTATCCACATAAAACTTGGCTTTGCAGCGCCGCTTGCAATTACTGTCACGAAAATGCTACTTCAAGATCTCCGGCACGGACTCATGAACTCTCCGATAAAACATGAGATTGCGTTACGCTCTAAGTTCAGTCTAATCCGCAGACATGGTGAATCCTAGTCAGTTCGGACTAATCAAGTAATGGTTGTGACGTATACATTCAGCCAGAAGTGTGACTTGAGCCGTAAAACGTCCTCGTGATTTGAACGCAATTCCATTCACGTATGATCCAACTACATCGCTAAAGAATGATCCAAAAAGTCCACCGTTGGGTATTCTATCTTCCCGAACTGACACAAAGTGCTGAAGACTGGGTCCTGCAGTCAACTTCAGTGACATACAATTACTGATCATTACCCCTTCCTTGAGTTGATTGGACCTTTGTCTATAGGCCATTGTTTTGAACACCCCTAGTCAGCCGTCGGGCAAATTGTTCCCCCGCTCGCTCGTCCGTCAAGGCGACAACTTTGTTCGAAATATGAAAGGTGCCGCCCTGAAATAGCGACTTCACGTACTCGACCTCACTTTCCTGAGGTCGATAACGCGCGCCTATAGGGCATCACCAAAGCAATTCTTATGCCTGAAAACTTGATCTCTCCAATGTTCTTGGCGTCTTTTGTCTAGAGGATAGATGCTTCGTATCTCAATATCCTAGCTGTGCGACTCGATTGAGACTTAACTCGACAAATTGCCGAGCCCCTAGTCTCGTACCAAGATACGCGCGTTCAGCAAAGGTAGGACAGATGGTCTCCTAGAGAGAGGTACATATCCATATTCTATATTTAAGATGCCTACTTCAGGTTTTAATCTTTCGCTCACAGAGAATGGCTTCATAATCTGATAACGTGGACAACAAGCTCGGATCTATTTGAGACAGATGCCGGGTTTACGGCTTCCCCGATATCAGGCGTCAAATTGATAACCACAAGACAGCGCTCCTAAAGATGCGCTGTTTATGCATAGGTCTCTGAGACCGCTGGCTTTGCTCCTTTGGGTGTCAGCAATGAAACCATACTACTCCGGTTGCGCAGGCTATCAAGGTATGTAGGGATTCGGGCAGGACTATCAACTTGAAGCCTTGAAGTAGACTCCGAAAACAGGGGAACCAGGAAAGTACGGTCGAGCCATCAATGTCATTCACACTTTAAAGTAAGTAAGTTACCTATTCCCCTTTCACCCAGCCCTCTTTCTCATTCTGCTCCTTGCTACGTTGACTCCATTCTGGGGCCACATCAATGCCATCCTCTTCTTCCTTGTCGCCTTGTTCCTTGGTTTTATGAACCGTTGTTGGCTTGTGCTCAGCTGGAGAGTAAACCGTGTACAAAATCAATGGTGTCGGCCCCTTGTTCAAAAACTGATGCTTGGTTCCTGCCGGTACAATTACCATGTCTCCGGCTTTGACTTCTTGCTCCTTGCCGGCAACCTGCGCGAGACCCTTGCCCGATGTGAAGGTAAGGATTTGATCGACAGTATGAACCTAAGGCTTTGTAAGTCAAATTCATGGTAGAAATGGAGGTGAAACTTGTACCTCTTCGCCAATATCACCATCAACAGGCACAGTCATCAGGACTAGCTGGGAGTACAAGCCTGTCCAAAGAACACGGCGGAACTCTCCAGACTCGGACGGCAAGGCCGCAGTCATATCGGGGAAATACTGCATCTCCTTCTTGGGAGGATCACTGGACGGGGTCGGGAAGGCAGACATTTTGGTAGTCGAGAAAGCTTTCTCAGCCCGAACTAGTTTTGAGGTGAGGGGTTGAATAGATACACTGCTGCAGAGAGGGCGTACAACGCGATAGAGCTTGGAAGAAAACATCTCCGATATTTGTGCTTATCGCGTGGATGGATCAGTATTTCGCTTCCCAATAGGAAACCTTGGATAGAAACGCAGGGCTGTCAGGGATTCATATGATGATGATACTATGATTCTTCGGGGATTGATACGTCATCGATCAACCAGACCCCGTAGCCACCCAAACCCCGTCAGTCCCCCGAATCGATGAGTAACTCACAAGGGTGCGTGGGCCACGTGGATTGGCCCTTACTCGCTCAAAATGGTTCTGGTCGCACACCTTGAAGTTGATCAAAGGTGATGATGTGTGCGGTACCTCCGGTCGTTCGTCAATAACAGCGGGAAGTATACTCGGCTGGGCCACCTTCTCCGGGACAACGCCAGAAACCCGGAGGTCGCCGGACGGTCGCCGGAACTAGTCAGTCCACTGCTTGCGCTACCATCAGTGATCACTGGTTCATGGTTCCTTCCATATAAATTTCTTTGATATGATCAGTTAACCAAACGCATAGGTGAGTTTCCAACTGCTCAAACACTTGGATGAAAGCGAAGGCATCTTGTCGTTTCATTGATCAAGACAAATCTCTGCAGCGCCGTTGAGGGTGCGCAACACGAACCCCGCTGGCTGTATCGAATCGATGATAGTCAACATTTTGGCTACTGCTACCTCCTTCATCGCCATAAGCGTCCTCATTGCCTCGTCCAGTATCCCTGTAGAAATATCAAGTTCAATTACATCAAGCCTTAAATTCCAAATGCATGATTTCATGCTCGCCATGCTAGACTTCGTTCTACGAGGGAGCTGCGGGGACTAGCGGCCTTCGATGGTCTACCTTAGACCCCGCCCCAGTAGTCCTTTAAGGCTTCTCTTGACGACCACGCTGTAATCGAATGCACCCAAATTATGCGTCACAGCCGGCGTCGACTCTCCATCCTATGGCACGTCCCAGTCAAGAGTCGGGCCAAATTACTCCCCGATGTATTGAGTGACACTCGCTGCTCCTGCGACGTGCTAATCTCGATCACCTTCTCACAATTGGAGTCTTGTCGTATAGGTCGCGTGCCATCGTGATGCATAACATGTCATCCTCCAAATGCGGAGCAAGCGATGAATCGGGCATAGTAGCAGAAAGATAGCTGTGCCGATAGCCGCCCACGTAAGCGAGAAGTTGCTGGTTGCTGCCTGCTTCAGTGCTTGCAGTGAATGCAGACCCTTGGATTCTGATTTCATAAGTACTTAACTTCACTCTTTTGAGCCACGCTTCTATCTTGGTGTACACCGAAAACCTGAGCCTTAGGCACATACTTACACGCCCCCTCATAGCCATCGTACTCGGAACGCCATGGAGGCTGCACTAAAAACCTTCCAGGGTAACTGCCACTGCGGCGTGAATCGATACGAGGTCCAACTACCAGCGCATCCGTCTTTGGTGATCTGCGACTGCTCGCTGTGCGTGAAAAAGGGGCATGTCTGGATTTATGATGCCGATGATAGCCTGAAAATCACAAAGGGGTGCTCTAGCGACACATTGACAGCTTACATCGGGTCGGATAGTGAGGCTTTGAGGCATGAGGTACGCTCATCTTAGTAAGAGTAGTTTCTTGTTTGTCTTTTGGGGCGACTAGCTGATGAGGAGACGCCAGTTCTGCAATGTCTGCGGTACCGCCCTCTTCGGAACACACGATTCTGGCGTTCAAGCTGGGAAGAGGGGCATCAACTTCCGGGTCCTTGTCTCTGATTTCCAACAAGTATTCATCAAGGGAAGAAGCGCCGTGACCAGCGGTACCACAGATGAATATTTGCCGTATCCCGGCTCTCTGAGGTGAGTTCCTTGAAACTCAAAATGGTACTGGACAAGACTGAATCCAAGATAGCATCGTTGAAAAGGCATCTATATCTGCGCCGGCTGAGTTCCGCGGTTCGCTACCCGACATTCCTGGAGATGACCTCACGCTCTACACCGGAGGCTGCGACTGCGGTGCCGTTCAAATCGCGCTCAAGAGCAAGCCTCTGTCTGAAGTTCAGATCAAGGAAGATAACTGTAGTATATGTGTTCGCGTATGTGTAGAGTTCATGATCCGACTCATCGTGTTCAAAATGTGCTAATGTACAATGGGAGCTAGAATGGCTTCATCGGTGTGTATCCTCATCAGTCTGAGGTAAGTATCGTCGGTAAAGACCAGACTCTGGACTATCAGTTTGGCCGCAAATTCAACGGGTCGCCTTTTTGCCGCACCTGCGGTGTGCACTGCTTTGGCAACCTGTATGGGCCGCCGAAGGAGCTGGTGGCCAAGCTCCCCGAGGCAAGGCAGGAGTTTGTGCGAAAACAGCTCGAGATTCAGCCGTTGAATGTTCGTGTTCTTGAAGGCCTGGAGTGGGACAATCTCAACATAGATTGGAGCAACGACGGGACGGAGGGTTATGTTGTGTCGGAATGAGCGAAACCACTTGTGTCATGCTCTTAGTAAAGTGATTCTTGGGTATGATAATGACCTCGAGGGGTTCATCTTTGTATTACAATATTATAACTCATGGCTAACATCTTCAATCATATTTGTAGAGGGCAGTGCAGCTCTGGATGATGGGAGTGAAACTGGCCTCGGACTGAGCTATCAACAGCTCAGTCAGAGCGGCTCAATGATACACCAATACCAAGGACCGGACTGAAGACCAGGCTCCTTGGAAAAGGTGACGGCCTCCGGCCTTCATACTCGTCCAACACCCGACAGAGACTATACGTGCTTCTAACAACTTTTGCCAGTTTAACAAGCATTATCGGGGCAGGCCAGACCTCCAGTACCATATCTGTCACTAGAGACGTTGCCGAGTTGAAGGGCAGCGCCAATAACACCACCCATACCCTCTCCGGCGATCATACCCGCAGCAATAGCGTAGCAGGCCTAGTAAATCATTAGCTTCTGTTTCCAAGTAACAACGTGATATAGTCAGATCAGCACTCACAATTTCGAAGGAAGCAGGCTTCCAGCGGCGCCAGATGAAGGCAATAATGGCACCGACAAAGGCGGCGTTGACGAAGACGGGACCGGGAATGACGAAAGACAGGGCAATGGCACCCCAGTTAGGAAGCCACTGCTGGTACTTCTCGCGGGATCCAACTAGGTAGTAGTGGCGGAAGATGACCTGGAGAATAGAGAAGATACCAAGGCAAATGGCGAAGATGCCGGAAGAGCGAGGGATGGGGACGTTGGGGCTGGTGACAACCTCGGCCACGGCAGCCCAGGCACTGACGGAAGGAACCAGGAAGGGGCAGTGCTCTGCCTCGGCGTCCGTGATGCAAGGGTAGGCAGTGGTGAAAAGAACGAACAGACCGGGCGCGAGCCAGACGGAGACGAAGGTTCCGATAGCCTGGGCGATGAACTGCTTGTTGGGAGGGGTGCCGAGCAAGAAACCGGTACGGAAATCGGACGTCAGAGCCGTAGCAACGTCAGCAGCACCGGCGGCGAGACCGGCGGAGATGAGGTTGATCTTCTGGGCGTGCTGGATAGTGTAACCGGCGCCAGTGGTGGTACCACCGATAACAAGCTGAGCGGCCTTGGCAGCAGCGGTAAGGGGCGTCTGATCAGTGACACCACCGATCTGGATGGCGAGGAAAGAGAACAAGAAGGCAAGGACCAAGGCGAGGATGGTGACACCAACGTTGACCTGCCATTGCAGACCCATGACGATGCAGGCCAGGATGATGGAAGCGAAGAGACCAACAACCCAGATCCAGGTCTTGACCTGTTGCTCGGGAGTCGCGGGGTCCTCGACAGCATCGACCTCGCGCTTCTCTTCCGCCTCTGCGTACTTTGCGAAGAATTCGATGCGCTTGCCCTTCTTCATCGCGGTCTCGTGGATGGAGAGGCAGATTGACCTCCAGCCGGCAGCAAAGCCAAAGTAGATGATCTTCCAGTGGACGATAAGCTCACCCATGGAAGAGCACACCATGATCATGACACCGGGCCACTGCGTATTGTTAGATCATGGTTGGCCTCGTGAGGGAACCAAGTATAGACTCACCAGCAGCCAGTATCGGGGGGATGGCGGGCCTTGGCCGATGTGCTTCAGGGAGGTGAAGGAGTAGAGACCGGACCAGTTCGGGTCTTCGGAGGCCTGGACACCGATGCATTCGCCGTCTGTTGATGACTGTTAGTATCTAACAAGTAAGAGTATCTAGAGGCTCCGAGAGGCTTACAATGAACGAGGACGGGCCCGATAACTCCCCAGGCAAGAACGGCTCCTCCCATCATGGAGCAGGCAGAGTTCATGCCAATAAGCATGCCGGAGCCAATGAAAGCGGTCGTCCACTCAAAGTACCTGCAGTTCGGGGTCAGCCAAACATCACCACTAACACCACCTCCAGCCTCAATCTTCACTTACCATCCCCATGATTCGATATTCATAGCGGAGCTCGTGTAACCCGACCAGATGTGAATCCATGACATGACTAAAAAGGAGTGTCAGTCTAACAATGATCTCTTGTATGATAAGAGCGCTGACTTACTGTGCCAGTCGTAGAGAATTCCGATAGCGTAGTACGATGCCACGCGGTGCGCGATACAGACTCCAAAGGCAATTCCCAAGGCCTTGAGCTTGATAGCGGCCTCACGGGCGCCATTGACACCAGCGTGCATGGATCGAATAGTCAGGGCCGTGGCGGTCGAGGTCGGGAACATGAGCTTGAGCTCGCGGGCAGTGCGGATGATAAAAAACTTGCGCAGCGGCGTAACGAAGAAGAGGCCGAAGAAGGAGCAGCAGAGAGTCAAGGTGAAGATCTTGCCAATATCACCAGCCGGCGTGCTAGGCATGAGATCGAGTCTGTACATGGCAGGGATACCTGCAACGAAGATACCTGCGATACCTCCGGCACCGGTGGCAGCAGCCTAAGTATGTTAGGTTTTGCGGTCCCACCAGTCATTGTAGATTCAGGTCATACTCACTTGAACAATTGAGTTCTCTTGAGGGCCAAAGGTTCCACCGAGGATTGGAAGGCTCGTTGTCGAAAGCATCTTCAAGATTCCGTAGCCAAAAATGGCACCAAACATCGAGGCCACAAACGTGAAGCCAGTTTTCTTCAAAGTGATTTGATGTCAGAACGATTCACAATTGTAGGAGTATCGCCAAATTTCGGATTTCAAAGTTCGTGATGTGATATCTCGGCCACTCCCAGGAAGGGCTGAGGGAAGGCCACTTAAAGCCCAGAAAGAGGAACGAACTCACCAAGCCAAGATACAAGTTGGACGCGTTCACCAAGGATCCCAAAATACAGCCAACAACAATAGCTCGAACGGTCAAGATGTTCTCCTCATGTGGAATATTCTCATCCATCTTCAGCGGGCGGTAGAGATCCTCCTCCTTGTGCTCTTCGGTCTCGGGGACCTTAGTGTCGACGATGGGCTCCGTCCATTCGCCGCCCATTGCGCCCTTCTCATCGGGGTGGACGGTGACGCTGCCGGTGTAGGAAGGGCGGGGCTCGGCGCTGTCGACGCGGGTAGCCGGGGCCACGGCCGAGGCCGGTGCTACCTTTTCTTCGGTCATGGTGGGCGGCTTGTACCTATTGCTCGACAAAGGGCAACTGGAAAGGTCGTGAAACACAAAGCGCGGGCTGAAGGGGGTGGGAGCTGGAGAGAGTTTGAGAGGGCTCGCAGTCGTTATATGTCTCGACAAACCCTCCGTCGCATTCGCTCTGCGTGACTATCCCTGCCGACATGAATCTACCTGGAGCGATATGCAAAACCTCTCCCACTGGTTGGACCGTTGGAGAGGTTCTCGCGTCGAGCACACAGTGGCACGAGCTTACAGCAAAAGGACCCCGGACGAGACAGCTTGATGTGGCCATCCCTGCTCTCCCGATGTACAGGGAGCAGGCTAGATAAGAAAGCGGTACGTTTGTTCAGCGGGGGTCTGCATGTCGCTCCGGCCAGGTCGAAATTCGTCTAGTCCGAGTGAGTAGGCAGGCGACATGCAGACCCGCGGCGCATGGCATTTGGCCACACCAGAAACGGGTGTCTGGGACGACGGTCAAGTCCTGTGGCAGTCGATCCGCGTTGGAACTGCTGGGTCACCAGTCTGCTCTCGGGATTTGTCTCGCCCGTCTGGCACTTTTGATGTAAGCCGCAACTGTTCATCGATCCTCAATTAGGAAGGTCCTTGACGATGTTACTCACTATGCCCCAAACTTTAGGCAATCCACCAACGATTCTGAGGAGGAACAGTTCGGCTAATGGCTGGCGCGAGGGCCGTGAGATTATTGGCCGACGAGGCTCATCAACTTTCTAGTGGCGTTCTAGAATACAGTATCATCGCATTGTTGTTAACAGCTTCGACCTGACTGGGCAGTCGATCGCTGAGGCTGGAGGCTTCCCCCAAGAAGTACCCTCGTGTTTGGCTAGATGTTCCCGTGGGATCGGAGGTAACACGACAAAGTGATACAGTCTAACCATCGAAAATGACCACTAGACGCCACTAACGGCGACTAAGAACCAAGGGATCATCAAAAGTGCCAAGTCCTTAAGCTTGATTGAAGGGTTCCTCGTAAACTCAGCTACAAGGCGTGCGGGTTACATTCCGCCCCCATCTCGTCTGCTAGCCTTTAGATAAAGTATGCGAAAACTTTGGGATCGCAGGTTCGAAGCAAAGCAGAGATGCAGATACCCTTCTTCGCTATTAGAATTGGGTAGCTCGTGGCCCGAATATCGGCGCCGCCAGTTATCACGGGTGAGACAGGCTCGGAGCAGAAAGAAACCAATCTGCCTGGTTGAGCCGTCAAGATTCGCGGCGAGCAGGCCAACAAACTATGTACAGTACCATGCCCGTGGTCTTGGCGACATAAAGCCTCCTGCAGCTTCCGCAACAGGTGATTTAAAGTCTCTCTGCTAAACTGGTCCTGATTGTCGTGCCATTCGTCGGAGGGCAACAAGACACGCTACAAAAGGTCCTCCCCGATATTGGACCGCAGGGGTCCCGATTGGCAGATGCCTCAATGGGGCTGCATGCCCTGAGCGGGATGCGTTCCAGTGGAATTGGAGTAGGCAACCGTAATGCGGATGCTTTGCCTTAGCCCCCTATTCAAATTCAACCTCGCCTAGCCTCAACCTTGGTGTGTCCGATCATAACTCTCTCCAAACCGCGGAAAGCCGCATGAAGCCGTTCAGATGGTATATGTCTTCTGCGCGAAGCTGTCTAGAGCCTGGAGAGCTTGAGACTCTAGAAAGTGGTAAACCGCGATTCCAATTGCAACCGACTTCGGACAAAGAACATGAGGCCCTGTTGCGTAACTACGTTTCTATGTGTCAGGTCAAATAAACCCATGTTCAGCACCATGCTAGAGCTGTCAGGCCGGTTCTACTCCCCGCAAAATGCTCTCCACAGGGGTCTGCCGTCTCCCGACTTAGCATTTGGGTCTGTGGCAAGGGTGCATCGTGACAGTTGTACGGAGTAGCACCATGGTCTGCCGCCCAAAAACCTATGGGCTCTTCTTATCATTATAGGCACTTTCTTCATACACTGCTAATCCGATATTTGTCGAAGTATATCCTCCACGTGAACTCATGCGTTTAGTCCTCATCATAATATGCCATGCTACCAGCACTTGCTCCAACTAACATTTTTACGAGCGACTTTGAGTGAATCTTGACGGACATATTGACACCATGAAAAGGGAAGGAGGATGTGTTAGCGGACATTTGTCGTTACCCACTTGACTCGGCTAGGCTTACCAGCCGCTGGGGATTAAGCGCTTTGGGAAACTGATGCCGTTTCCCATCGATCAACTACTATGGCGCTGCGGAGCCGCCAAGACCGCAATTGATGAATTGATAACGAAAACTCTTCACTGGATCACTGACAATTCACTGTCGAAAGGATACATCGTGGTCGTAAAGCAGGACGGTTTCGAATTTGTAAGCCAATCAGACGTCCGTGTCAATTCTGTCTGTCATCTACACCACAAATACCATATACACACAAACACACGATGAGATTGTTCGAGATAAGCCATTCGAGACACAGGCTTCCTCGCCAAGTCGCCGCCCTCGACCATCTCGACAAAGGCAACAATGTTTCAGGCGGCTATCGTCCTGCCAAGCAAAGCACATGCAAACAAACGTCTACTGAAGACTGGTCACAACTGCTACTGATCTACCTTACATATGCCTTGCCTAAGTGCCTACCAGCCTGCTTGACAAATTGGCAGGTCCCTCGCCGTCAACAGCTCACACGGCGATTCTCACACCACTCGCTCCAACGTCGTTCAAAGTGCCATCCGGGATGGCTTGATCAGCTAGGACGAGGGTGTGAATGCCCAGAAACTAGCGGGCCATGGCGCACAAACAGCTGCAGGATTCCGCCGCCCGCCGCTGGCCACCTAACCCACCAGGAACCCAGCTCTGGTCGCCGCTGCGCTCTGCTGACGGTGGCCTGGTGCAGTGTGTTACAATGCAGTCCTGAAGCAGTCGTGCTCTCCGCCGCACCCAGGCGATGGCCAAGCCATCACGGTAACTTTGCCAATGCTTCCAAGCCGGGCTCAAAAGCTTTGGTACGTTGGCGTGGCCTTCGCAAAGCTTGACTCTCTCCCCTGATCGCTAGTGCCCGAAGACATGTAAACCGCGCCCTTGACACATGACCGAGATGTTGAAGGACTTCTGTTCTCAGTCCAACACCAAAGAAGAAGCTGCAGAGAGTAGCCGAGATCATTTTCCATGCCAGCTTACAAACGAGAATGACAGTTTGACTTGACAGCTCGCCGAATCCTTCCTGAGACTAGGTCCGCTCGATCAACAGCAGCTGGCGAAGCTCCAGGCTTGTCGTATCATTCTACATTCTATCGCCGTCAAAAGGAGCCTGGTTTGAGCCGCCGGGGCGGATTCCGCGCGTTACCTCCCGCACCCAATCCTTCCTCGCGGTGCCCGACTTACTCAGACCGCAGACCATTCGCAAATGGGAACTGGCACTGCCGTATCTAAAGTTCTGACAGCCGCCCGACCAGCACGAGCCACTTAGCAGAGGTGAGAGAATGGCCAGGAAGGAAATCGCCCCAAATCCAGCCCCCGGACATTGACTCCCAAAAGGGCTTCGCGCCGTCCCTTTGAGCAGCCAAATCGTGGCCTCCGCAAACCACCCCTGGTTCCCCCCGCCACCCGTCCACCATTCAACCGAGCTCTCGAACGCGCCTGGAACCTTTGAAATCGGGCCAGGGGGATTTTTGCAGAGTGCCAAGGCTCTAAGTCGGCGCACACGCGCCCGACCCGACGCCCTTTCGCGAAGCCTGTTTGGGCCAGCTTGTCAGTCCTGTTCGTCAGATCTCGGTAATCATTAACCCTTTGCAGCAATCAGCATCTACGACTCTTTGGCGTGTGCCTCGTTCGCTAGCCTTACAGGTCAGCGCCCGGCGCCACACGTCGACCTTTGGCCTGTCTATCAGCCTAATTGGAGTCATGACTGCAAGCAAACAGGAAAGCGAGCTCGAAAGTAGCCTATCGTTCTTTGACTATAACAGTTGTCGCGCGATAAGACAACGCGATCGGCATTGAGCAACTCGAGATATGCTCTTTTGTTTGTCAACTTCGCCCATTTGGAAAGATTGCTGCCACATGCCGAGGAATAAGTGTGACCATAACCAACTCACACAACCCGGTGATAGCCCAGGTTGCTCTCGACTTGGACATTCAGACAATCTCATGTATTAAACTACCCGTCAGATAAGAGATACGACGCCACCATCGTTGTGGCGAAATCTTACATGCTAGTTCTATTGCTGACATCGCTCATAGCCAAGTTCTAGAAGCTTTCGTAGCTGATTATCGAATCCCGGCGCGGAGTGAGGATAACGTCTGTTGTGCAAACCCTCGGTGCATCTTTTCAAATTGAACTTTACTAACAACCTCACACAACCTGAACGTCCTCGACAGTTGAGTTACTCGAGACAGACCAACTCCCATCCATCAGACCGTGTACATAAGCATCCCCAACCAGCGAGAACCGCTTAGCATCCTCTATTGGTCTCATGACGTATGGAACCCTACCACCAGCAAGGACCCAAACTTCATCGCCTACGCGAGCCGATAACTTTGCCAATCCGATAAGCCCTTGATCAGTAACAAACAGTCGTCTGTTCATAATGATAGGTGTCATCAAAGTACGGTATGACCTGCCGAGTGGCCCTTGGACCTGCGATGGATGTCCCAGTTGAGGGTGTGCCAGTATGTAGTGAACGATGTGATGAATCTCATCCAGGGATGGAATGAGCTCGCTATGAGCTTTCTGAAAGTCAGACGAAAGGATACAGCCGAATTCGCGGCTCTCGTGTTCTTCCAAGCCATGCCCATCCCTATTGAGATACGTCGTCAAGTCAATCGTAAACCACTGCTTGAAGCCTTGTGCATGCTTCGGATCGGCTCCTGCTTCGGCGGCTGCCCCCGTAGATGTCGTGGGAGTTTCGCCCAAGTCGTAAATCAAAGTCCTCCACAGAGCTTCAGCGCTATCTGCGGTACCTGCCGGGTACTGTTCGGGCAGATGAGGAATGCAGAGAGCAACTTGAAGCGCAAAGGGGCTAAATTTGCCGTCATTAGGCGGGATGAATGCAATTTTGCCAGCCCTTTTCCCCCTGAATGCAATGCATTTACCGTTACGACGGGGAAGAGGCTCTGCAGAAATACCAGCAGAGGCTTTGAACTTTGTTACGGAGGAAAGTAAGTGGCCTTGATCTCCTTTGATGGCAAAGTCTGGCACCCAAGAAGGCATACCAGCCGTCTTGATAAAGGTCCGATCTGTAACGAGAGACAGCAGACTCAGACCTCCGCTGTTGCACAGCAAGAACTGGGCGACATCTGTAAAGACTTCGGCGGCGGGCCGTGAAAAGTCAACTTCTGGGAATCCGCTGGCTTCTGGTGGGCTAATCATCTTGGCCATGCCAAAGGTCGAGTAAACTCTGTCGACCGTTACAGTGCAATCCTTTGACGTGGCAATAAAGAGCAATAACGACCACGTTTGAACCCATTGTTCGCGACTTTCAGCTCGGAGGCAGCTTGAGAAGGTACTTCGAAGGGGAAATATCTCGGTCCAGCCTCGAATGAGACGGATGCCTCGCAACTCCGGAGCAAGTTCTTTGTTGTGCATTGTGAGTTCTGATAGACCGTTGCTCCAAGCCTGGACGATTCTTCTCAAATCCCAGGTATCAGCCCAGCTCAAGACATGGAAGTCATTGCCAACAACAAAGACCGGGTTGCTGGCGACCACAGCCTCCTGCAGGGTCCAAGCCCTGAAGAACCAGGACCTCGTCGCGAAGAACATGAGATATGTGATCCACTGATTCTTCAGCGAGGTATTCTCGAGCTTGAGCCCAAGATCTACCAAGAGTCGTTCATCGCCCGGTCCATACGACTGAAGCCACTTGAAAAATTCCTGAAATGAGGACAACTGTTTCTGACGCTCTCGGATTGCCGGCAACAGCTCTTTGTATATCCAGTACAGACCCTGGAGGTCTCGGTCGTGCTTCCCTAACCAAATGTACACCGCCGAAGCCTGCGCATAGATCTCACCCATGAGTGGGATCTGGACGGCCTTTTCTTGAGGGTTCGTCTGGTCTATGCAGATGGCATCGATCCAAACGAGAGGTATGTGTGCACCGCGTTCCTCGGATCGACTCGTCAAGCTTAGAAGAAAGTCAGATAGGTTCTCAGTCATCTCATACTCGGAGAGCCGCGATGGGTCGACCCAGCTACAATCGCTGATTTCATTGTCGTCGCTTAGCATGCGACGAAAATCTCCGGGTTGGACCAAAATGAGTCTCGCTTTGGCGATCGTCTTCTCAGGCTTGACACTGTATGGGCCCCATCGCTCTGTAGACGTGACTGGATGGCCCCATGTGTAGGACAAAGCCGCATACTTCGTGGTTGTCTTTTCGGTGTCGCCCAGTACTACCTGGTGCAGTGTAGCAAAGATCTCGAGGTTTTCCTCGTTGAACTTGAAGATCTGGACTACTCTAATCGAGCGCGGTGTTCTCAACGGTTCGTATGTGAGTGGCTTCAGGTTCGTAAAGTAACGGGTTGATCTTGGTGGTGATTGTGATCGATGTCGTCCACGAGACGCAACCTTGGCGCTAGTGTTCGAAAGTTGCTGCTTTGGTTTGAAGTATCGTCGGTCCATCGTACGTTAGATGAAGCATTTACTGGTCTTTGAATGCTTACCCATGTCTGCTCTTTGCCCCTGTATAGTGATCGAATGGCTAAGATTTATGTCGGTATGCGAGAAATTAAGAGCTCTAGGCACCAGGCTCCGGTTGTCGGCATCGGTCATCCGGCTCCAAAAGTCTTGTCCAATCGTTGAGCTGACGAGAGTGTGACCCTAGTCCAGCCCCATCTCAACAAGGTGGCTTGATGGCTTCAAGTCTTCTTGTTGAGCGAAGTTTTCATGGACGAATATCTTTCTGAACTTGATTCAGATTCAATGATACCCCCCGGAAGTTCATCCATAAGGTATGGGCAGGATTCTAGGTGTTGATTCAGAACAATTGTTGTCGAGATCGATTCGCCGCATCAAGCGACTTCGGTGAGTTTTTAGTTAGAGTAATTATGTTATTTTTATGTGTTCTTCTTGCGTAGCTCAATGCTGCTGCTACTACGACGCCGAGGGTTGAAATTGAGCGAGAGCATTTGAATTTCGAATATGTCATCTGACTGAGTGTTGGCAACTTCGTCTCGTTTCGTTGGGACAAAGTGAAGATTGTAAGTCCGATGCATCATCGTCATGTGGAAACTCAACGTAAATGTGATAAGCTTTTGTGATCCATTAACTCTTAGAAATTCCATTCGACATCAGTTTTGTTCTCTACAGTGTGATGCGGATATGTTTATTCTGGCTCTAGTCTACAACGTCTCAGGCAGCCTGCCGTCGCCTTCCCCTCTCCCTTCCAAATACCTTGTGCCCCGAGAGACTAAAGTTTTCCAGGGTATCCGTCAAAGTATCTGCAGAGCCCAGCGTCATGGTTGACTCATCTGATCCGCGAGAAGAGAACGACCCTTCCCTCCCGGGCCGTCTTCTGTGATGAGCGGGATGTCCACACCTACGCCGACTTCTCAACTTATCTGGCTTCTCAGAGAATTGAGACGCAGTATCTGCAAGCGATTCATTAATGCTGGCACTTCGGCTGAGCATTCCAGTGCTCGTGTTGGATGATGCCTCGAGCCCCTGATCCGCTGAAGTGCCCGGCTTTCCGTGCCTTCTTCGTCTGTGAAACTTCTCCGCTGCTGCTTCTGCTGCTCCAAGGTGTTTGGGTGGACGCCTGTCTAGCTTCTTGCGGGATGATGTCCTCTTTGCCTTTGAATCGTCGAAAGTTTCCGGAGTCTCTGTGTCCCTTCCATCTTTTGAACCAGAAGCTCTGAGTTGCTCTACGTGCGCCACAGCCTTGTTCTGATCTACGTCCTTGGGTGGTGTTGCAGGCGGCGTATCAAAGTCGGTGGCTTCTAGCTCTGGTCGTAATGTAGTCGCCCGACTCAACGATGTCTGCAAACCCAAATCCTTGGGGGAGAAATTGATGAGATCCTCTACTTCGGCTTCTTCCTCCATGACTGGCTCGAGATCTGATGTCGCAACAGGCGACTCGTCCGCACTCTGCTCGACTGATGAGCTGGTACGCGTGCTGAAAGAGGCATATCTTTGGAGCGCTCGTCGGTATGTCTTAGTGTTGATTAAGTCGTAGTCAAAGTCAAACTCTGTGGTGCTAATGACTGAGTCCCTGTTCCTCGGGACACCGACCACGCTGCCTTCATCCAAGGAATCGGGACTCGCTGGTCGGAAGCCAGGGACCTTTGGATAGTACGCCGCAGGTTCTCGGACGTCTTGCTTTGCTGCGTTCAAGGTTGACTGATTTTGGATCAACAATGTCTTTATGTCCTGGGTTGATCGACTATGGTAAGGTTAGTAGACATAGAATAATATGCGACGGATAGTCACTTACAGGTTCAACGTCTGCGTCAATAGCGTCAACGTAGCTTTCTTGCGGTCTAGTCGTCCAAGCAGCCTTGTCATCTCTCCCTCCTTCCACAGGACTTTGATCTTGGTCTTCCAGTCAGTCCGGAGAAACAGATCCTCGTACTCTTTGCTGATAGACAAAAGCGTAGCATGACACCCGTTGACGGCCACGGTAAAGACATCCTCCAAGCCTAGCCGGTCAATGGCTTCTGGGTCCTGAAGCACGACGCTCTCAACCTGTCGGAGCGCTATTTGTACCGCATGTGCCTCTTCAGCAATGTCTGCTATATTTTGCGGTGCGTCGTCATAGGCGTCGATGGTCTCTTTAACTTTCCAAGAGGCTTTCAGGACGGCGCCTGCCAGAGAAGCTGCAGCAGTGACAATGGTTACAGGATCCATGATGGTGGGTGGAAGAGTAAGGACCCTAATTTACGGCCGATCTTCGAAAATCAGGGTACTGCTTTGGTTTTGTTCTCATCCTTTGTCCGAACTTTGTTTCATCGGGCCGTGCATGTTGCGATGGAGATGCAGTTTTGAAACACCAGGCGAGGTGGAAATGCCGAGGTTGTTCAACTTAAGCTTCATTGCACATGCATCATGCTCTGATTCGCTCTAGTTTACCTATAGAATTTGAGGCCAGAGATGAGGTCTTAATGGCAACTTGTGAACTTTTGACCGAATCTCATAGTACTTCATGTTTCCATGTCAGTCCCTAGAGGTACGCAACCTCATTGGAACTTTTGTGCCTAAAGCTCCTGTGGTTTTTCATGACTTCAAGAGGAGGTCCAGACGGCCCAAAATAAAATACGAAAGGCCAAGAAAGTCCGGAGTATTATTCAGAAATAAATGTTGATTACGTACCTACCTAAACTATCGTGTCGGCCATATGCTATACCTTAGGTAGTTGACACCTTGCTAATTATGCCGAGTTTAAGAGCAGAGTGAAAGTTTTGAGCGTATCTTCAAACGAATAATTTGGGCACTGGCGAAACAGTCACCTCATATCTACTGGAATGTTGCGGACATTCTTGAATTGAAAGGGAGTCGAAGATGTAGTGAGTCGCATCAGGGGTTGGATACTTCTCGCCAAGCCAAGGTGGCATTTCTCACGAAGCATGGATCTGCCGTTGTGTTTGATCGCTACTGTCAATCACTTGAACAGTGGTTGAGTGGATGAAAAGCGGCTGCGTCGCTGTCCTTCATTTCAAGTAATGCGCTGAAATGAGTGCCGAGACCTTCATTCTTTAATCGATAAGATAGGCCCACGAGATATGAAAGCTACTGCTTCATGATGTCTCTCAGCAACGGCGGTGCATTTAGTGATTCTGTGCTTGTGAGCATCCGTTGGAGCAAGGGGAAGTCATTACGCTAAACCGAATTTAGGGCCTTACGAGAGACTTTCAGCTCGGTTTACGGAACCGAGCTAATTAATCCATGATCCCCGCTCTTGCATAGCTGAGTGAGCTGTGCTTCTTTGGCTGACTGGTTACGGTGCGTCTGAGGTCACCCCGCGGTGGCTCCCAACGGTTGGCCCCAGGGCCCTCGAACACGTCTAGACTTTAGACACTATGGCGGGCTGTTTGACGCCGTCTTATAGCTAATGTTGACCTCGGACTACATCATACAACTCCGCACAGCTCTCACTCACCCAGGCATCACCAAACATGAGGAGCCGGTGAGCTTTCGGGCCACCTGAAGTCCTGAACAAGGCGGCAAAGGAGCA
Organism: Colletotrichum scovillei; assembly: GCF_011075155.1. Taxonomy (NCBI): domain Eukaryota; kingdom Fungi; phylum Ascomycota; class Sordariomycetes; order Glomerellales; family Glomerellaceae; genus Colletotrichum; species Colletotrichum scovillei. The sequence continues at coordinate 963,008 of NW_023336269.1, forward strand.
TGGTGTGTCAGCGCTGCGTGTGCTGGCGGAGCTTCCAAGAGCCCCCAAGAGACCCCAAGACCCCCTGGCCCGAGAGTCCGGTGGATGATCTCACAGGTTTGCGGATCAAGTCCAGGCTCGTCGGACTCTCAAGTCCAATAGATGTTTTGCCCAGGCCGCCCATTAGCCCCCCTAGGCGCATTCCCGTCGTTTACTTTCGTATTTGTCTTGGCGACGCACAATCCATCCGCCAAAGGGACGAGTCGAGATTGGATGGCAGGATGGGTAGGCCCTTGCACCGCCCCAATGCCCAGGCGAGCTGTGCCTCTTGGTGCCTCTTAGTAGCTTCTTGGTGTTGTTCTTCTGGCTTTTACACCGCGTCATTGTCCTTCTTGGAAGCATACCTCTTTGGCCTGGCTGGTGTGGCCCTGTTCCAAGGTTCAATATTCTCCTCTTGTGCACCCTGACGGATGAAAACCCGGTACCATCTCGTTCGCTTCCAGTTGGAACTTTGTCCCCATGTCGCCAAGGCAAAGCCATGAATCAGCAGGAATCCTGAGAGGATGCTCGCGAGGAGCCCACATCTGCGCCAAGATGCGCGAAGGGGGAACAAAAGTAGCATGACTGCCGCCAGTATGCTCTTCCCCGGATTTTCTCCCAGATTAACTTGCTCTAGCTGCTTTCCGCATCTTCCGGTCGTTCGTCTGCGCTTCTCCCTAGATAATTCCAACTTTGCTGATCCTCCTTCTTGTTGATTCTCGGGGTTGTTCTCGTCCACATGCAGCAGCCTACTCCCAAGACGTACCAAGTTGAACTATAACAACGTCCAAAACTCGACCCCGGCGGTAAAGATCAGTTCGCCCGCGTTAAGCGAATCTTCCAGGAACTGAGCCCTTCTTATTCCCAAGCGGAACGGCTGTAATTACACGAGATCTTCCTCGTGTGCATCTCTTCGAACCAGCACGCGGGCCATCGGTTTGGAGGTGTCGAAATCTGCGCCCCATCTTCCTCAGCGACACTTGCACCGGAGAGATTCCGACCATGAACCACTGATCGTACACTTACCGCTTGACCAGTCGCTCGTTTCGCTTTTCTACCATAAAAGCCCAGGCCAGGGCGTATATCAAGTTGATCACTCGCTCAAAATGCTGTCATCCCATATCCCGAGCGCAGTGCCGCTGGCGTTATGGGCATTCTCCAGAGCTGCCGATGCGGCGTACTCAATAGACACTCGAGGTACGCATAGGAAGGACCAAAACGCACCGTAACCCGTGTAACGCGAGAGAGTCTAACAAACCTCACTGCCTAGAGGATATCCTCACGACGGCCAGCACACTCGCGTACGATCTCATGAAGTTTTACGAAGGAAACAAGACGGGAGAAATCCCCGGTATCTTGCCAGGACCACCAGATTCGGGCGAAGGCGATTACTACTGGTGGCAGGGCGGCGCTATGATGGGAACGTACGTCGACTACTGGTATTACACGGGCGACGAAAGTTACAACCACGTCGTTACCGAAGGAATGCTCCATCAAGTCGGAGAGGGCCGTGATTACATGCCACGGAACCACACTGCCTCTCTCGGCAACGACGACCAAGGGTTTTGGGGCATGACGGCGATGCTCGCGGCCGAGAACAAATTTCCCGACCCCCCAGAAGATAAACCGCAGTGGCTTGCACTCGCACAAGCCGTCTGGACGACTCAAGCGGATCCGGAAAGACACGACGAGACGTGCGGCGGCGGTATGCGGTGGCAGGTTCCCAGGACTAACACGGGGTACGACTACAAGAACACAATTTCGAACGGATGCTTCTTCAATATCGGTGCTCGACTCGCTCGTTATACCGGCAACGATACGTATGCTCGCTACGCCGAACAGACATGGGATTGGCTATGGGCGGTAAACTACATCGATCACGAGAACTGGCGAGTCTACGACGGTGCTCATGTGCCGAAGAACTGCACCAACATCTTCAAGGCAACCTTTTCATACAATATTGCCGTATTGATGCAAGGTTGTGCGTTTTTGGCGAATCATGTAAGTGACTCTATGCCCATGTATCAGCCGAGATGCTGACCCTCCACAGACGGGAGAGCAGAAATGGTTTGACCGCACCGAAGCCCTCGCAAACCGCGCCATTGAAGACTTCTTCGCCGATGGCGTCGCATACGAAATCCCCTGCGAATTTGAGACCGGCCGCTGTTCCCAAGACATGCTTAGCTTCAAGGGATACGTCCATCGCTGGATGACTGTGGTAACGCAACTCGTACCCTCGACCCGCGACCTCATCCTTCCGGTCCTGCGCAACTCCACTCTATCAGCCATCAAGCAGTGTACAGGCGGTGCATCGGGTCGCGCCTGCGGATTTTACTGGAACAAGGGCGTATTTGTCGACCCGGCTGTCGATAAGACTTCTGGCGCGGGCGAGGCTATGAATGTGTTGGCTGCGGTGCAGAGTCTGCTGGAAGTGGCACCTCCTGCTACGAATACCACTGGTGGCACTTCAAAGGGTGACCCCAATGCGGGAATGAACTCAAATCCGTTCAAGGAGTTTGACCCCCTGACTACCGGTGACCGTGCTGGCGCCGGCATCTTGACGTTTGTGGTTCTCTCGAGCGCTATTGGGATCTGGGTGTGGATGTCGCTTGGGTACCAGGAATGGACTGAAGGAGAGAAGGGTAAAGGGAAAGCTCCCCCCATGACTGAGAAGGTTGATACCTCGGTGGAGAGTGTAGCACCGGCGAAAATGGTCAGCTCGCAAAGCTAGAATTGTATTGAGGAAGAAGCCCGTCAACAGCAGGGAAAGTTTTACGAAAAACACTCTGTTAGCCCTGCGGCTTGTGGCGACATGAGTATCTACCAACAGCATATGTATGGCGTTCAATGCAATGAATTTAACAAGAGAGATTCAATCTAGTCGTTTGCTTCCTAATCTTCTTATAATTCTAAACCACACATGGGATTGTGCTTCCGCTCAGCAATGACGTCGGTTTGCTTTTGAGGTCATTACAACCAAACATGTACTTATGTGCATTTCGGTCTTACCAGACTATGGAAGAATAAATAGACCTCGATTGCTTATGAGAGATTTACGACTGCAAAGAAATGTCATTAGGTACCTCCATGTATATGTCTAACTCAAGATGTATGATATTAAAACTCATAAGATCGTGGGTATCGCACTATAAATACAAAACATAATCGTGTCATGTACAGCAACTATCCTCGTTCACTTGCTCAGTCTTCTTTCATACCATCATTTACTTCGTGTGCGTGACATGGTCGGCGGTATAAGCAGGCGCCATCGGGGCTACGCCGCCGTTGTTCGGTGCCACGTACCCAGCCTCACCAGGCTGAGCCATGTGCGCATATCCGTAGCCCTGGTTCTGACCTTGTCCGTAACCTTGGGTGTAGCCATAGCCGTTGTTGGTGTTGTTGTTTCCGTATCCCGGGCCGGGCGGAGGGGCGTCAGTGCCGATGCTGGATCGGCCGTCGCCACCGTAGTATTTGTTCATCTCCTGCTGACGTCTCTTGCTCTGGGTCTTGTGTCGGCGGAAGAGACAGATGCCGATGATGACAACGGCGAGGAAGATGACTACGCCGACGACGATCGCTGCGATGATGCCGCCTCCGATTACCCGGACACCGCTTCGAGTTCTGCCGATACGAGTCGAGGTTGTGACGCGGGCGACGACCTTTGCGACATCGCGAGCAGCGTTTGTGGCTTCGACTTGGATGGCGGGCATGTTGGTGTATTAATCCTTTGACTTTGATTTAAGATAAATGGTTTGTGATACTGTGACTGTTGTGATTTGATAGAGACTTCTTTTCGAGTTGACAACTTGTTGCGATCAAATTTAGTGAAGGAACTGACTGAGTCTTTATCACTCAAAGTTAAAGCACTGGACTTCTAGAACGTCATCCCAAGTGCTTCAAGCCACACGGCAGAGACAACAGCGTTGATCACCACCCTAGTGATCTTCCATCACCGCCTCAGATGGTGCCAAACCAGCGCGATGCCAAATGACATCGGCTGTGGCACAGCATAGATCGAACCATCCCAATTAGGCAGTACGAGTGGCTGTCCGTTGCTGTCACGACTGAAATCATTGTATTGACACGTCTGGCTGCCTGATTCCAAGTCGTTGTGTATGGTTGCAAAGTTGTAGCGGCCGCAGTAGCGCAACGCCAAAGTCGCGGGATCGGCCGTTGATGTCATCGGTCTCACTGCCAAGGCGAAGGAGTGAGACCAGCCACAGCGACGCTAGACTACCACCAGCACAGAGTAGACCTGTATTTTTGCTCGGCCGGTCGGTCTTCCGCGGGGTAGCAGGCATGAAGAGCGCACACCGTTTCAAGGCGGCTCGAGTAGGCTAATAGGCAAAAGTCCCCTAGAAAACAGGAAAATGGGGCATTGTGCTGCGACTCCGCGGATTGAAACCGGATGCAGTCGTGGTGATGCTTGAGGTCCGTCCACACCAGCGCCGGTGAGGAACCGGCTCACCTGTTCCCCCGCTCGATTGAGCGAGCAGCGTGGACCCTGAACATCGGCAATTTTCCCGCAAGGAGATCTAGCGAGTGACCTGCCCGGTGAGACTGCGGCTGTCTCTGGATTGCCGCGATTGATGTATAACCTAATCACCATTGGAAGACTAGGCAAGGTACACACCAAGCCAAGTCTCAAAATTCGCCCGACTGGAGTATTTCGAATGAATGAAATGAGCTCAAGCACCTTTCTTCACTGAGAGAGTCCTTGGCACTTCAGACGTCATAGCACAATGGGCTGCGATCTCATAGTAGGGAACTTTGGGCAGGATCTCACAGAGTCATCACTATGAACTCTCATCGCGAAAGGGCTCAAGGTCATCTGGCTCACTACCGATGATGAAATAATGAGAGCCCACCCAAAATTCTTGAAGATTTTGGGTAATTTGTTCGTGGTGCTTGAAAGAAATGACTCGCTGGGTTGACGGCGCATTTGTACGTAAAAATTTCCAGGGTGTTGACAATGGCGACCCTCAAAAGCGGACACTCGCCGATGACAATAATTATCTGGCTTTCTAATGTAGAGAGAGTTCAATAATGATCAGAATCTTTCTATACCGACTATAACATATCATCGCATTCTCTCGTCGGTCGTTAGCCAGCCTAAGTAAGTAACCTGTAGCAAGTGATGTGACCAGGCTCATTGAATGGCTTGTGTGATCAGACGTACATATGCCGAGGCCGTGATGGATCGATCTTCCGGCGGACTCCTCTGAAAAATTGCATGAAAACACCAGACGAACCACAGTTACTACTCCATGCACACAGTACACCCGATCAAAGTTGATCGCAAGCTCCGATGTACCGCCGCAAGTGGCTCTCCTCACCCCTCACTAATATCGGGAAATCCCTGCAGCTCGCGGGGGTTGGGCTGGATCGTCTAGATGGAGATGATCTGATAAGATAAAAACTTATTGCTCACCACACTCACGCAGCATTCTGCCGCCCATCCATTCATGTTACAACTACACCCTTGTCTTCTCTTTTGAGCAGCCAGCAGCCTACTAGGGCCCCCCAAATTTGGCGAAAAAATTGCTGCAGAACTGCAGAAAATCGCTCGCTCGCTTGAAGGAGGGGCGGGCGGAAACGTAATAACGAACGTTGGTTCTCGCCAGCCACAACTCTATCCCGAATCCGAGCGACAGCAAGACGCCCGTCAACGGATGTAAGGCACAATCCAGGACCCTCTCTATCTCACAGTCTCTCCTCAGTCCTCATCTCTCTTATCTGTATCTTTCTCACACGGCCTTGCTTTTTGTTACTGCAGCTGCTACCCTGGTTACTCTCTGCACACTGGAGTTGAGTTAGCCGCGACGATCCGATCCAGTTCAGATGCCGCCCTTGGTCCCTCCTACGCGACGCTCGCGCAACGGCTGCATCGACTGCCGCAAGGCAAAAGTCAAGTGCGATGAGATTCGCCCCTCATGCGGAACTTGCGCTCGACGTAGGCTCGTGTGCCAGGGATACAAGACGCAGCCCGGCGCTGCACAGCATGCCAGGCACTCACCCTCGTCGCTGCTGGCTGCCGGTGCTGGTGCCAGTAATACTGCCGCCGGAGCAGCAAAGGAATCAGTGCCGGGATTTGCATCAAAATCTCCGGACCTCCTCTCCGTAGCCGTCTCCGCCGGGTCTACAAGCAGCAGCCCAACGACGCCGGCGGCGCAAAGAGCACCACCGACTTCAAATCGGCAGACACTGGCTCTAGATACACGCACTTTCTCTCTGCTTCCTCCAGGATCGGTGCCTGTCGCAGACCAGCCGTATCTAGAAGTCTACTTCAACAGACACCCCTTCGAGCTGCTGATAGGTCACGAGTTCGTGTGCGAGATGAACGCCAACATCGTGATGATGCTGCAGCAGGATCCGGTGGTGATTGCTGACACGATTTCGGCTATTGGCTACTCATATGATGTCGGCAGCTCTTCTGCGGCGCTGCTGCCGGTACTGAATCGGAGGGCAAAGATCCTCGCTAACCTGAGGAATATGAAGCCCTCGACTCACTACTTCGAAGAGGCGCTCTTCCTGCTTCTCGGACTGTGTGCAATGGAAGTGAGTCCATATTCTCTTTTTCCCTCTTCCTCCTGCGCGGGTCGGTCTTCATCACTACTGCTCGGGACTGGACCATAAACCCGTGGACCTTGCATTAGATCGATGGATGGGCCACTACACCCCAGTGACCCGATTCGCATTGCTCACAGGGTCTAGCTCGTCACTTTGGCACAACCTGGACACCATGCAACCATACCCACAGTCCTATCAAACGTGGCCTCACTTATCAGTCACCACGTCTCTACGGGGGGCGACGTATCTTCCGTCGCGAGATACTACCTCAGAGCACTGGCGAGACAAGACCTTGTTGTCTCCTTGATCCAGCTCCGGCGTCCTAGAGTTCCCAGCTACGTTTGGCTGGAAAACGAAGCGGCTAAACCAGACCGTCTTCTTGGGTATACCGTTACCCTCATGCCGTTGCTAGAGGAGCTCTGCACTTTAGCCGAAGAGGTCCGCGACCAGATCCTTCAGCCTGCTTTTGGAAATACCCTCTTGGGTGGTGGCAGCGCAACATCGCCGACAGGCACAGAGGAACGGGGTTCATCGTCTCCGCCCGTATGCGTCGACAGCTGGCTCGACGCCGGCTACTCCAACCTCGCCTTCCGCGCCGACTCCCTTCGCCTGCGCCTCGAGTCCTGGAAGCCCACAATCTCAGACAGTCTTTCCTTCCGCTCAGCGCGCAAATTCCGCGCCCAGGCTGCCTGTTACCGCGCGGGCGCTCTCCTCTACCTGCACCGGCTCTTCTGCCTCCCCGGGTCCACGGCGGACGCGGACGGCGAGGCGTTGAGCAAGGCCCACGACGTGATGCTGTACACGAGCGGACCGCCCTCCGAGTCCAAGATGCTGCTGTGGCCCGTCTTCATGGCTGCTTGCGAAATGCTGGACGCGGACGACCGGGCTGCCGTGCTCGACGTCTTTGACTCGATTGGCACGCACCGCAAGACGGTTACGGTTGAGCGGACGAGGATGTTTGTCGAGGAACGGGTTTGGAAGGCGAGGGATCAAGGGAGGGAGTGGAATTGGATGATTTTAGCGCAAGAGTTTCCGGGGGAGTGTTTGCCGATCTGATTCGATATCCATCAACTGGGAGGTCGGCCGGCGTGTGGGTGAGGTAATTAAACAACTCACCCTGGGTTCGGGTTGTGGCGGCGGCGGCACGACGGGCGGCATTTCATCATGAGCCGGCCCTTTTTCTCTCCCTCCACCTCATAAGCATGATTTTATGAAACAAAACGGGTGCATTAGCTTAGCTCGCAGAATTGTCTCCCAAGGGGACATGTTTGACGTTGAAATAGGCTTCACTGCAAGCGCATCCAGTTGTTCGTGGATCGGGTCCCACGCGGTCTAGTCCTTCACGGTTCACCCGTTGTCTCGGATTCATAAGCTCTGAACCTGGCGACCACGTTGCGGCGCAGGCTTTGGCTATCTTTGCTATCATGACAGGCTATCTTGATAAAGCACGTCAAGAACGTCAACCACAGGTTCGAAGCCTTGGGCACGGTGAATGAACCAATCATCATTCAATGCTGTTGGCACACTTGGCATTCCCGCATATTTCTCTAAAGCCTTTCTTAGCCAGCGCCAAGAGCGGATATCTGATCGGCCAGCTTGTTTCTACCATCGGTCGTCTTTTCCTCAAGTGGCCTTATTTCCATCTCAAAACTCAAGCTACTACTCTTCCAGTGTCTCCTAACAAAAATGGACGGATCAGGTGCGGGGTCCAATGTGACCTCGGAGACAATCGGCGTCACGCTTGGTGGCAGCGGGTGGAAAGTGTGAAAAGTCTCTCGCAGATCCCTGGGGTGGTCTTCAGGGGTCTATGAATCTGATAAGGTCGAGCTGCAGATGGACTCGCACCACTTGATCAATCTGATAAGCCGCTGGGATGGAGGGTGGACTATCCCGTGTGGGGGGTGCGGTGTTTTTATTACCGACATAAGAGCCACATCTGCTCTTTTAGACCGAAGTATTCAGCAGAGGTGGAAAATTTGCACCAGCTACCGGGACGGTTCTCGAGCTTCAACTTCTTGTCCGAGTTCCTCAACGAACTTGTCAGACATTGACGATTGTTGTCTGAACAGAAGATCTATTACAGACTCTCATCGTGTGTAGAAACCGAGTGGGGATCCTCTTTCAACCCAAGACCCGCCGTCGACTACATCAGCCACAATGGCGAAAAGACTACTCGAGAGATTCCGGGTGCGAGATGACCATGAGCACGGATACGAGACGACGAAATGGATCAATCCTGATATCGCTCCTCTGCCTCCCAACAGAAGAACGTGGGGAATGTGGGCATTCCTGGGTTTCGGATCCATCTCCAAGTAAGTCTGGTAGAAGCTGCATTAGCTCAATTCACTGCATTTATGTCCAGATGTGCTAATCATATTTCTACAGTCTTTGCATTTCGGCATGGACAGGCGCGGCTTCTCTGCTGTCGCTGGGTCTCACCATCCCGCAGACCATCGGTCTGATGATCCTGGCCAGAGCTCTGATTTGTCTGCTCGTCATCGGAAACGGATGGATGGGCTCCGAATGGCACATTGGGTTCACTGTGTCTCAGAGGTAAGCGCTGCAGATTGTCACTATTTTTTTTCTATGTTAAAAGGCACGTGAAACTAACCTGGATCCTGCAGAATCATTCTGGGTATGAACGGTGCCTACATTGGCCAATTGATCCGAATCATGCTATCCATCGTCTGGTACGGCTCTCAAGCCTGGCTGGGTGGTCTCTGCGTGTCTGCTATGCTTAGCAGCTGGAGCTACAACTTCTTGATGATGGAGAACACTCTCCCAGAGAGCGCGCACATGGTCACCAGAGACCTTGTGGGATTCGTCATCTTTCACTTGATCTCGGTTCCATTCCTGGTGAGGAAATCTTGCTAGAGCTTCTGAGGCCTCTTACTAACTCTCTTCTTGTAGCTCATCAGGATTGAGAAAGCTAAGATTCCCGTCATCACAGCCAACCTCATTGTCTTCGTCACGATGATGGGCATCACTATCTGGGCCTGCACTACCGGCGGTACAGGTCCTCTCTTCGAGTCCGGCGCCAAGCAGCCCTCTCTTCTCACAAAGGAATGGGCCTGGGTCTACGGCATCATCGCCTCAGTCGGCAACATCTCAGCCGGTATCCTCAACCAGTCCGACTTCACGCGTTTCGCCCGCAAGCAAGGCATCCAGGTCCCTGGCATCATCTTCTCGCTCTTCATCCCGGGCATGATCGTGCCAATTTTCGCCATCCTTACTGCCTCGGCCTCCATGGAGATTTGGGAGCTCGAGGAGCCCATGTGGAACCCGCTGACCGTCATCACGCAGTGGATGATGGACGACTACAGCTCCAAGGCCCGCGCCGGTGCCTTCTTTTGCAGTTTGGGCTTCGTTCTTGGTCAGATTGCGGAGAACATCCTTGGTAACGGATATGCTGCTGGTATGGATCTCGCTGGCCTGCTCCCTACCTGGATCACCATCAAGCGTGGCGCGCTTCTTGCCGCCGCTCTATCCTGGGCCGTTCAGCCGTGGGAATTTTACAACACTGCTAGCACGTTTGTGTCTGTGGCGGCTAGTTTCTCAGTCTTTATGGGCCCCTTGACTGGCATCATGATGACCGACTACTTTATTGTCCGCCGGCAGAAGATTGAAATCAGCCAGTTGTACACTGGGTCCAAGGAAGGGGCTTACTGGTACACCTACGGATTCAACTGGAGAGCCTTTGTCGCTTGGGTCGTTTGCTTCGTCCCCGCCATGCCAGGTATGATTGCCGCCGTCAACCCCAACGTTAAGATCAACGACGGACTTTACAAGTATTACCTTGGCAACTACATCTTCGGTTTCCTCGAGGCTGGAGCACTCTACGCTCTCCTAACCTTTGTCTTCAAGCCACAGAGACTTGGATGCCAGGATGACTTTGATCTCTACGGCACATTCGAGGATGATGTTGCGATCAGCAAGGGCATGGCGCCTTTTGAAAGACCCAAGGGGATTGATGGGCCCATCGAAGGAAGATCGGTACATCTCCAAGACGACGGGTCCAAGAACAAGCCCGGGCCCTCGATTGCTGTTTGAAAGCTTTGATACCCATACTTACATGCAGAAAAGGGAGGATGTACTGGTGAACTTATATCACTTGTTGCAAGTCGCGTAGAAGGTGGATTATAGCTAGCTTAAGTCTAAAACGTGAAATTTCTGAGCAATAGCAAGCATCACTTGACTAGACCTATGCTGGCTGCTGCGCCGTTCTATTCCCAATACTTCGCTATCACCTTTGCGAGACGCGCGACCCCGGTGCTGATTTCTTCTTTCTGCAATGAGTCAAATTAGTAATCTCCCATATCCTGAGGGCGTTGAAATCAATCGACTTACTGTCGGCGTCGCGAAAGAGAACCGGAAATGCGCCGTACGTGGATCAGCACCTCGAGCGGCAGTAGTCATTTTGTCAGGCCCCTGCCAGGCATGATAGTACGATCCCGGAGTGAGAAGAACAAGTTCCGTCGCCCACGCCTGCCACAGCTCATTGGCAAAGTCCTGCTCTGGATCTTTGCTCTTTCCGGCCTTCTCAATCTCCATGAAGCGGTCGATGCCGTCAAAGTAGAACTTACACCAGACGAACATACCAGCTCCAGGGTCAACGAAGCTGAAGACAGGTTTCACCTTGCCATCATGGGAGCTCTTGACACACACTACAAGACCCTGCGCTTCAGGTATAGGCGACTCCTCCGCAGGCAGAAGGTCAAAGTGGGCGCTAAATGCGTCCAGAAGCCAGTCTCGCCTGGTACGGTACTGAAACTGTAGATTTTGCAGCCAAGTGAGATAGCCGTCGATACCCCATTTCTGAAGGAGACCAAGAACGAAGGCCTGACTCAACCCTGCTGGGTCCTGTGTCTCGACTTCAGTTGCGCGGAGGAGACGTTCGGTGAAGACCGGGTTGGCGACGAAGTATCCTAGACGGAGGCCGGGGAACAGGGTCTTCGAGAAGGAGTCGAGACGAATGACTCTGCCTTGGGTGTCCATAGAGAGGAACGTAGGCACGAGGGTATTGAGAAAATCTGGGATGGATTTGGGCGTGAAGGTTGTTTCTATGGGCGATCCGTAGCCTGGGTATTGGAGGAAGTAATAAGGATCATCCTCGACGATGATAACGTCTACTATCTATCAGCAACTTCTCTGTAGGTGAACCTGAGCAGCTCGAGCGTACCAAACTCAACGCAGATGTCGTAGATTTCTTTTCTTCTTTGTGCTGAGATAGTGATTCCTGTCGGATTTGATCCGACAGAAACAAGATAGAGTCTGTTACTCATTAATCATTCATTGGACTCATAGTGTTGAGGTCTGCAGGTACACTTACACTCTTGGTCTTCGCGATCCTCTTTCCTGCTCATCCCAACTCGACAAAAGATGTCTAAGATTCTTCGCCATGATTCCTGCCGCATCAGCAGCAACTGGAACAGCTTTGATGCCCATTGGGATCCAGAGAGCCTGAGCTGAAGGATATGTAAACTCTTCGACGATGACAAAGTCGTCGTCCTCGCAGAGTAGTCCCACTATCTTTGCCCATGCATTGGTGTTACCGGGGTGTAGTAGGCACTCATAATCGCAAGGGGGCGAGTGCACTCTTTCTGTTAGCTCCTTTGCGAGGGCTATTAACTGCCGATTGCCGGCACCAGAACCTACGGCGAAGTGTCAACGTGACCATTCGGTGGTGAAAGTATTGGCTGAAGGTTATCAAAGCGGGAATACACACCATATTGCAGAAACTGGGTCAAGCCTAGATCTCCTGTAGACAAACCACGTCCGAATTTCAGGCTCAGCCCATCTCTTTTGTCTTGTTCGAGAGAATGCCGGTTGACTGAAAGTGGAGCTTCGGGGGACAAACAATCGAACTTGGCTTGGTCAAGCGGAAAGAGAGACGGATGAGGTAATCCTATTACCGTTAGTTTCATCCCATCCCAAGTATTCGGAGCTTTGGCGTTTTACCTCCGGCAAAGCTCACCATGCCATCATATCCCATGAATTTGATGATGTCTTTCAATGGCGAGGGATGACGGACTCTGCTCTTGGCATTGATATGATGTGAAAGGTCCACCATAGTAGAGCTGTGGCCAAGGCTTCCCATATTGTCGTCTGTCTTCGTGTAAGCTATATACTTAGTACGAGACAGTTGATGCGAATGCAAGCTCAAGTAGGAGTAATATCAATAGTAGATGAAAGGTTCACTCAGTCATTGTCGGAAGCATGAGAACCTTGACCTCCTTGCCGAAGCTGTTTGCATCTTATCTAAGCTAATGTCCATAGCATATTTACATCCTTGGGCCTACGGAATCATTACACTTGACATATCGAGAGTCGGTTCATCGGACGGAGATCCGGCCGAAACTGGAGAGGATGTCTTATCAGTTGGCTGCCCGCGGGGAGGAAATCAAGCGTTATCGGCCCCATAGCGGAACGGATCTCGGAGCCCCGCCGGAGCCCAGTTCTGTCGCCGAAACCGTTACAGGAGGTGTCGATGGCATATTCATCAGTCAGTCATCAGATGAGAATGTTTGCTGGTTGACAATACTCGTTGCACACATCATAGTTGTAACAAAACCATCGCATCATGGGTAACACCATCTCATACCAAGACACGCCAGTCGAGCTCAAATTGGGCGACCGAGGAACGATTCGCGGCCTCCAGTTCGATGATAAGTCCAGGCGCTTCACTGGCGTTCCCTACGCACTGCCACCGACTGGCGAGCACCGATGGCGCAAGCCGCGACCATTACCCGCATCATACTCATACACCGACGAAAATGGAGGAGCATATGACGCAACCAAGTTCAAATCTGTATGCCCTCAGAAGGCCTTCCATGTAGTCAAGCCTGACGGTGGAGGAAACGCCTATGGGGAAGACTGTTTGTTTGTCAACATCTGGACCCCGGTTCCCAAAGAAGGCGAAGAAAACAAGAAATGGCCGGTGCAGCTTTGGATTCACGGCGGGTGGTTCCAGATGGGTGATCCGTCGCAGGAGCCGGGTATGGATGCAACGGAGCTGATTACTACGGGTGGCCTCAACGCCATTGTCGTAGCTATCGGATATCGACTCAACGTATTTGGGTTCCTTGCCGGCAACGACCTTCTGCAAGAGAGCAACGGTGAAGCGGGCGGTAACTTTGGTCTTTGGGATCAAAGACTGGCCGCGGAATGGGTGAGAGACAATATTGCTCATTTTGGGGGAGACCCGGAGAACGTGACGCTTGCTGGCCGGAGTGCTGGGGCATACAGCGCCGAAGCTCAGATGCTCTATGATTTTCGAAAGACTGGGAGCGACTCTCCGCTATATCACCGCATCTTTATGGACTCAAACGCGATTCCAGCGCAACCAAAATCTTTAGCCGATGTTCAGGGCCAGTTCGACGAGCTTTGTGACTATTTCAAGATCGATGCCGCAGTTTCTGGAGCGGAGAAGCTCTCGATTCTCCGCGGTAAAAGTGTCGAAGAGCTTTTGGAGGCTATTCCCCAGCTGAAAAACCACACCTTCCGGCCCGTCACCGATGATGTCTTCATACACTCCGGCATGATTGAGTATCTCCAGGGCAAGGAATTCGCAGATGAGTTCAAGCGAAGAGGGTACAAGTTACTCATCGGCGAGGTTCGCAACGAGGAGACTCTTTACTCATCGTACAATGCACCCACTGAGCCCACGCTGGAAGCTCTGCGCTTACAGGTCTCAAACTACTACGCTCCAGACGTTACAGACCGCGCAATTCAACAGTATAAGCTGCCAGAATCAGACAAGTTGCAAGACTGGCAAACAACATTTGGTAAGCTGCCTCTATTCAATGCGATTTGTTTGTTTTCACTGACAACATGCCACAGGATCAATCGTTTCGGACGGACAAGTGCGCGCACCATCCAGGGCACTTGCGAAAGCGCTAGTCGACAACGGCGTCGATATTCGAGACGTGTGGCGGTACCAGATCGCCTACAGGCTGTCCTTCATCGACGAGAAGGTGGCTCCCGCTTCCTTCGGGGTGGCGCATGCCATGGACAGGCCCATCTGGAAGTGAGTTTTGACTCTCTCTCTTTTCTTATTTGGACTCAGTATCTATTGGCTACGCGCTTTTGCTGACTTCTCGACGCAACCCAGTTTTTCAATTACCCACGGTCCGACCCCGACCGAAAGACAATTGATGGAAGACTGGATTCAAATCTTGGTCAACTTCGTGAACGATACTGAGGGCTATGAGTACGGGACGAAGAGTGTTGAGGAGATAAGGGTCTTGACTCCGGAGGCCACGATTGAAGTTCGGCCTGATGAGCGATGGAGCGAACTGGTGAAGTTGGGGAATATCTTTGCTGGCAAGTAAGCTTCTAGAATCCGAGGCGGCCAGTGACATTAATTTGAAGACATTCCAACGGTTCGCTGCGAGCTCGTGAGGAATGGATACTTGAGGCGCAAGGTGTCACACGTTTGTTCGCTAGCGACGCGAAACGGTGGCTGGAGCCCAGAGGCCAGTGATTTTGCTTCCCACGCCGCTGCTAGGCCAGGAATAGCGCCTCGCGTGAGCTAATACTGTGCCTTCGGGGTGGAATCAAGAATTTAGCTCGTCGTATTAGGGCTGACGGACATGGATTTGGATCCTAATGCTTACTTCAATCCACCCGACACCACCCAAAGTGAGACTGATCTCACTCTAGACGTGAAGTTGCCTCATGTAGTCAGGGGTTTTGCCGCTGAGAACTGGCAATCCCAGCTGCCTGGCGTCCCTGGGTTGCTCCCGATAGACAATATGTAGTTCTGCCATTGCAGATTTGAAATCTCAATCTTCACTTCGCGTCATCAGAACTTCAGTCGCAGGAGCAAACTGCACCTGTGATGCTTCACTCACTACGATGGTCGGCCTGGGGCCCAGAATACTGGGCCCTCGTCGGCGGCATCATCTCCTTCACAGCAATGGTGGTGCTCCTTGCCTGCTTTGACGGCAAGCCAATCTTCACATGGAATGGGGTGACACTCAACGCGGTAGTCTCGATCTTATCAGTAACGATGAAGGCTGCTGTCGCATTTGTCCTCTCAGAATGTCTAGCGCAGTGGAAATGGATACTGTTCACTCGCGAAGACCGGCCGCTGATGGACTTCGACCGTATCGACGCTGCCACCCGCGGCCCTCTTGGAAGCTTGCGGATCATATTCCGGACGCGAGGCGCGTGAGTTTACCCCCTCCACCATATTTCAACATCTCATAAGACAACCACTGACGACTTTGGCACCAGTTACGCTGTCCAACTTGGTGCTATCCTGACCCTCCTTGCCGTCGCTCTCGATCCCCTCGCCCAGCAGGTTATTCAAGTTCGAGAAGGCGTTGTCTATATGCGTAGCACTCAGACGGACAAGGGGCCGCTTGCGCTAAACTCCGGCACGCAGACCTACTCCATGGGCACAGCGCAAGTCACACAATCGTCGAGGCAAAACTCGACCACAAACGATTACTGGGTTTCAACGGACACGCCGCTGTCCATGCAAGGCGCAATCTTGAATGGGCTATCCAAATCACGCTGGGAAGTGGAACAAGAGGCCTTGATCCAATGCCCCACAAGCAACTGCACCTGGGACCAATTTAAGAGCCTAGGGATCTGCCACAAATGCAACGACCTCACATCAGAGCTCAAGCAGGTCGGGGGGTTCGGACAAGCAATTATTGCATTGGCAAACACCACATTAGCTGGCTACAAAGTCCCCGGAACAGCATTCGTCCTTCCAAATGGTCACTTTATTGCCAACATCGATGGCTGCCCACCATACAACGGGCGTTACGCAGAATGCGAAAACAAACAGCCATTGGGCGTCTACTCGAATGACAAGTATACGACCACATCATTCGGAACCGGAATCCCAAGTAAAACCAACTCCATGAAGGATGTAGACACTCTCTTGTGGTCAATGAGCATCATTCACCCAGACATGGAGGCACTCAACAAGTCGTCCGGCTTCACTCCCGGTAAGTCGGACACGGGCTCTACCTCAGGACTTAAACTTTGGCCAGACATACCGATGCAAGCCACAGAGTGCGCGCTCTACTACTGTGTCAAACGGATTGACTCAGCGGTCGAAGGCAACCAAGTCCAGGAGAACGTCACGGAAGCCCTTGATTCGAGACGAGATCCGGATTCGTGGAAACGCTCCTCAGAGTACGAGGATGGCCAACCGGAAAATGTTATCTCAAAAGAAGCGAACGGCACGCTGGAGTTTGACAAATATTGGTCTGCTGTTTACAACACTGACTTGAGGCTCGAATTTCCCAACATCAGTAACGAGGGCTATTACCGAATTTCCCAAGACTCTGTCAAGTCGATGAGCGCGCACATGCAGGACTTGTTCCGCACCAATCTTTCAGGCACTACGGATCAGAGAGAGGAGATCGAGAAGGTACTGGGATCTGATGCAGTCGGGTTCAATGGCGCGTCGTTCGGGCCGTTTGAAGCGGAAAAGTGGTCGATGAAGGCTACGCCGCCGGCGTTGAACGGTCTCTGGACTTGGACCAGGCACAATATCACCAGCATATTTTACACTCTAGCGACAAGCATGACCAACGAGATGCGGAGGAACTACGCACCGGATCAAAGTCAGAAGAGTGGCCAAGATACGGATCGCTTTCAGGATGGTTCTTTGAGTTACTACGGCAACGTGGGCAAGTCCACAGTGCTGTATCACATCGAGTGGCCGTGGATCGCTCTTCACGGCGTGATGCTCATCTCGGCCATCGCATTCCTGTTCACGACGCTTGGCAACTCCAACAGTCGAGGCAATGTACCTTTATGGAAGAGCAGCTCCTTGGCCGCCATAAGGCATGGGCGTGACGTTGGTGGTGTTTTGAGTTGCACCACCACCATGGGCGAGATGGAAGACACTGCGAGGAAGGTTCGCGTGAACTTGCAGGGAGAAGAAAGCGAGGAGACTAAATCTTGTATTGACCGTACAACTGGTTCGACCCCGTCTGAACCATAACATTCTATATTAAATCGATCATTTACTCAAACTACCCCATTAATCTCGCGACATGAGACGGGCTATATGTCCAAAACCGGCTAATACTTATATCTAAAGTGAATGTTCTCTCGGTCCGTCATATCTGCCTCGGCGTTCAATTTTCCAAGACGCTCACTCTCCTCCTTGGAAATCCCTTGCTCGCGAACCAGCTTATCCCGCCTCTTGTTCTCCCAGATGTCTTAAAGTAAAGGTTAGCTCTCAATTTAAGACCGATTGACATTAGCATCGGACAGATACTTACAATAGAAACGCCAGGTAGCCATGCTGCAGAATTCAACGCAGTAGAGAACAGCACAAGCAGTAAGACCGCGAATGTACTTCGGAGCGTCGGACGCCACGAACATTTGGGCACCCACTGCGTTACCAACACAATAGGCCACGAACAGGACTGTAGATGTGACAGTTTTCTTCGTCCTCCCTGCAACGTTAGAGGGGAGGAAAGTCCAGATCACTGAGTTGCGTTAATACGTAACATTGACAAAGAACACGATTGAGAAACAGCAGGATACTTACTCAGACCTGGCAGTGATCCAAAGACTTGCAGGATATACATCCCCCATCTCGTCCATTTCATAGAGTCAGTCGGAAGGAAGGCCAGAGCCATCATACCGCTGAAGGCTGGCACAAGAGAAAACATCATCATCAAGACTGAGAAAGCAAACTGTCAGATAATACAAGTTTAGAGCTCGTTGTTATACACTTACATCTCAGATTCGGCTTCTTCAATGTGACGAATCCAACTACCAAAAACCAGACAATGCTCACGCAGTAATAAGGAGTGGAGCCCTTCAGCAACGTCTCTAGCGGGGTGAACCCAAATGACTTCCAGATCAGTTTCGAAAAGGTCGTGTTCGCTCCGTTCGGTAAGGCATTGATGATGGTTACGAAGAAGAAGAAGTACGTTTGAGGATCTGCAAACTCAAGTGTCAGTTTTTGCTCGTCGTTGTAGGTATCTGCGGGCAATTCTTACCCCTGAATGTCGACCACACTTGGTCCCACTTGAACTCGGATCTCTTCTGACGATCAGAACCTGTCTGGTTGACAATGACGCGGGCCATCGCGGCTTTCTTCTCTTCTTCGTTGAGCCATCGGACTTCGCGGGGTGTACCGAGGATAAACCAGACGAGAATTCCACACGCGATGGTCAGGCCGCCGAGGAATAAGGAAATTCCTTTCCACTAAGAATGGTTGTTAGCCAAGGATCGATCGTGAGCAAGATCTGGGCTTAACTTACTGCAGCCAAACCACCCGGGTCTTTCTGAGCGTGCAGTCCGATTCCATACATGCAAAGCCCGGTAATGATATTCATTCCGGCATTGGATGTTCCCCAAATCAGAGACCTCAGGGTGTGCTCTTGGGAAGTGTACCAGGCTCCGGTAATGAGCATGAATGTCGGAGAGATCGTGCACTCAAGAGCACCCTGTAGCGTTCGAAGAATCATGAGGTGCGCAAAGTTCTTAGCAAAGGCGATGCACAGAACAACGACACCCCACAATACCATCACAACCGACAGGAACTTGCCGGTATGACTCTTCTGTATCAACCAGTTTCCTGGGAACTCGCAGACGAGATAGGAGAGGTAGAATATCGTGCTGAGCCAGTTGAACTGTTCGCCCACGAGACCGGTATCTTCTCGCAGACCGAAGACGGCTTGAACACTGAGAGACGTCTTGTCGGCTTGCTGCGTGCCATAGCACACCCACATCAATGGGAGGAGCCATAAGTCGATCTTGAACCGAAGTTTTCGGAAGTAACGGTCGGAATATTCGGTCGCATCTTCGATAGTGCCCTCAAGAATGTCGTCTGGCTTGCTGGTCTCGTCGACTTCGGGAAACTTTTTAGTATCGGCTGTGGAAGCCATCTTGAATACGGAAGTTGGTCGAAGTGCGGCGGCTAACAATATCCGGATGTGAAGTTTCGTCAACAACCCTGGTCGGATTTCCAATTCGAGATCAACTCAAGGGTCCACCCAAGTACGAAGAGAAAGTCATTGTTTATATCTATGACTGTCTTCAGGACCGATTAATTGGCCCTGGTTCTACTGTTATCAAATCGACTACTGGTCCTTTGGGCTCCTGGTTCTACCTCAAGGTATTCCGGCCGGATCTCTTCCGGGCGACTCCAACTAAGGTGCCTTAGTGCGGTGGCCGCGATACCGGAGATAACGACCAAGGCCACATTCCTGGTCACAACAGCCATTCATCGATAAGGGTGGCAGCATTGTACAGAACTAGTTATCTGCTTGGCAAAGCTCATCTGATTGTGAGCAAATTACGGCCCGGGATCCGGCCGAGCTTACATGGGATCAGTGATATGATCGATCTCGCGAACGACGATCGTAGACAACTTGATCAAGAGCCTACTCACGTGTATGTAGTCGATCAGGGTTGGTGAACTATCTTTTCTATCAAGTACGATATTACCTACTTACCGTCGCAAAGCAGTCGAGTCGCAAAAAGTCTCGCAACACAGGCTCCGAGAACCACATGAGGAGACATCGCACCACGGCTACCAAACAAATCCAGTCGTCCGTCATGGATGTATCAGGGAAGACAAAACTACGCGAATCTTTAGAGCGCGCGAAAGGAGGCAAAGGGCCCAGTATCGGCCAATGGCTGGAGTTTCCGGGCTATTCTCTTGCGAGGACAGTCGCGCCACTGGGTGAGGATGTGAGTGAATGGTTCTAACATCCACCAGTCATACTGATTGAAGGGTACAATCTAGTGGGTTCTGATCGACACGGAGCACGGAAACATCGATGACAGCCAGATGTATCTCCAAGTCGGTGCGATCTCATCCTCGGGGGCGTCTCCCATTGTGCGGATACCAGCTTCAGAACATTGGATGATGAAGAGAGCTTTGGACTGTGGAGCGCATGCCATCATGGTTCCAATGTGCGAGACCAAGGCAAGTCTCTGTCGTTTTGCGCCAAAAGCCCGTCTTGAACTAATGTCATATCATTCAGGAGCAAGCTGAAGCCATCGTTCGCGCATGCAAGTATCCCTCCTCGCGCTGGCCACAAGGTCTTCGGGGCGCGGGAGCTATGTTTGCCCCCGCAGCTTTTAACCAAACCGGCCGAGAGTATCTTCTTACCGCCAACGACAACGTTATGGTTTGCGTACAGATAGAGAACCGAAAGGCCGTAGAGAACGTTGAAGAAATCGCGGCTGTTGACGGCATCGACATGTTATTCGTCGGACCCAACGATCTTGCTTCATCCATGGGTTATGTGGCATTTGACCATGCCTCAATATCAGAAGTCCAGGAGGCGTCAGCACGCGTGCTCAAAGCAGGGCTTGATGCTGGGAAATATGTCGGTCATTTTGCACTTAGTGCTGATGCTGCGGCATTGAAGTACGAGCGAGGGTTTCACTTTGTAAACTGCGGAGCCGATATCGTTGCCATCACAGCTTGGATGTCAGGGGAAATGGCCAAGTTGAAGGACTTGGTAGCGGCTATGGGGAAGCAAAGAAGCGAGATGCAACAAAAGATGGATAGAAAGCAGGGAAACGACGATTCAGAGAACAAGTTACCCTCAACCCAGAGCAATATTGGCTACAGTTGAGGACTTAAGGTAGTCAATTCATTCATAACTAGAGTCACTCTCTCTACACAGTGGCCGGTTGGTTATTCAGCACCCACCTCACTCCGTCAACAACAATCTCTGGCTGTGTCATTTGCACGAAATGCCCACTCTCCTTCGCAAACACAATATCACTCTTTCTAGAGAGCTGCAGAAACTCCCTCATGAGCTTCTCAGTTTTCGCATCAACGCCCTCAATCATATCTCTCACATGCTTCCTCTCCTCCTCCGTCCCATTCCCCTTCGCGACACCCGCAGCGTAAAGCCCGCTCCAGTCTCTGCTACGCGTGCCCACAATCACATACACTGGCTTGTCCCCGAGAAGTGGTTGCCTCTTTGCCAAGCCCTTACTCCTCAGCGTTTCGAAACTTTGCGAGTAACCCTCGGAATCCTCCCGCTGCGCAATCAGTTTGTGCTTCTCTGTAGCCTCTTCCGCGATGAAAGCGTCCCATTCTTCCTTCGTGAGCTTATGCGACGTCGTCAACCCCCAGCCGTCGTATGTCTTGACTCCTGCGGCAATCTTTGTCCAGAGAATAGGGTCGTTGACATCTAGCACGAGCGGCGCCGTCTCATGGTTCGCATCCACAAGGACCAGACCAGCGACCTGACTGGCGCCCTTGAGGGCGAAGTACTCGTGCGTGAGCACACCAGCCCAGGAGTGTCCCACGAGAACGAGCGGGTTGGGGATGGGCGCATGCTCGATCAGGAGGGCGAGTTCTCGGGCGATGTTCTCAGCTGTTGGCGGATTGGGTGAGGGGTCCGAGTGGCGGTTGCCAGAGCGGTCATACGTGTAGCTCCGCAACTGAGAGGGGCCGAGAAGTCGCACTACGGCTTGCCAGTTGAGGGCATCGCTGGCTACACCGGATACAAAGAGTACAACGGGATCGGCCGGGCTATTAGGCTCTGGGC
The DNA here is from genome assembly GCF_011075155.1 of Colletotrichum scovillei. NCBI lineage: Eukaryota > Fungi > Ascomycota > Sordariomycetes > Glomerellales > Glomerellaceae > Colletotrichum > Colletotrichum scovillei. The sequence goes on from NW_023336269.1 coordinate 985,099, forward strand.
CGTGGGCGTAGATGGCTAGAGAGTGTGTGCCAATATTGACGAGGCGGCCGTTTGGGGGGAGGGTTGAGGCCATTGCTGGAGAATTGATGTAAGACGCCTAGGTGTTCTGTATGATCTCAACAACTCGCGGGTGTGATAAAGATTCGAAAATCACAGATCGCATGTACGTGTGGGACCAAGTGTTGAAAGAAGGCAAGTTGATATTTGTAATGACGATATTGAAGATGATGATGAAGGATGAAATGGCTTTGTAATATCACCAATCAGCGCCCTTCTGAATACATGTGAAGCCGCGCTGTGCTGCACGGCCCACTATTGCTTACATTCGTGATTTCGTGCTTACTTCTACTTCTTCTTAGCGAACTGCTCTCCCTGCCAAACCTCCACGCTCGAGATCGCTCAATCTTGTGACATAGCTTACTTCGGTCATTCCTTTCAAGTCATAACTATGCGAGCTATCATGGATTTATCCTGTCCACGAAGCAAAAAGCATAGGATCCATACAGCCATCATATTGCGTTGTCTCTGGCATCGAGCTGGTGGTGCTGGGATTCCAGATTCCGCTAGCAACGTCAACCAGAGAGGATGATGCGACCTCAACATCAGCAAAGGGTCTTTTGTTGGCCCTGCGGGCGTTCTCGGGTGAATGTCGGCCTTCATTACCACGACAGGTGGGCAATTCTCCAGCAATCTCGCTGCGACGTCGAACAAGCAATTGCTCAATGATTTCTCTGCTTCTTTTGGCTCCAGACCACCGAGGCTCTAGGTCTTTGAGCGATCGGGCACACTTTTCAGCATCTTCCAAAAGAGCTGAACTGCTGCGATCGATAGGCACTCGGAGACTGAAGTTGAAGCCTTGTGAGCATTTGCGGCCAATATGATAGAAATTGCTATCATAAGTAGGCTTCAACTTACAGGATGATACCCGACAGCGTCAGGTAGTGGATGCAGATAGCCAGATGGTGTGAAGCTGGCACCAAGTCTCGAACCATATCAGCGACGTAGATACAGCCTCGTGCAGCATTAATGCATTGATCGATGGCTCCCGAGACGTCCACTTCGTCTCGTTCTGCGGAGTCTTTGGGATAGTTCAAGAAGTATCTGCAGTCTATCAGCAATGTCGTTCTATGATCACATATCAGGAAATTGTTTCACCTACCGGTATAAGCTGATGAGAGATCCTGCGTGTAAGAAAAACGTAATCACACAATGAACCATGGATATATCACCATGGCTCTTGTTCTTTCTGTTTGCTGAGAATTGGATTTCCCCGGGCAAACTCTCGAGCCACTTTCGAAGAGCCTGATCATGAGCATCAACGCGAGCCAAGAACCTATGAGTTTTTTCTGCATCTGCAGAGGCCACCTTCTGTAGTTTCAGGGGAGAGCTAAAGTCTTGGATCTTGCCTGCAAGCTGGCAGAGCTTAGCAAACGCTAAGAAGCCGCTCATGGGGCTCGTTGTGGCTTCTTCTCCGACAGCGTGTCCGCTCTTGATCCCGGACATTACATCCTCATCGCATACGTCCAATGGCAGCTCACAGTAGCAGTCTTCATCCTTTACCGCGAGAGGACGTCCAAGGCAAATCGATGTTGTTCTGGAAAGAGTCACGGGTTGTGAGCCAAGGACCATGCGTTACTAGGGTGTAATAAAACTGGAGCTATGGTACCTGTCCAGCGTGTATACACACCACCACACTCTGCGAGACTGCTCCTGAAGAGATAAATCCCTAGATTCAATATGGAGAGATGACTGCTGATTTGCGACAGCGTTCTTTCCCATCAGCAGGCTACCGACAAACAAACGGAAAGGAAGTCTTACGGAGTGACCATTTATGTGTAGCCCCATGTCGATTGCCGCCCTCACGGCTTGTCCAGCTAAATTCCAACTTTGAGATAGAGTATTCCACCCTGCCGAGCACATAGACAAGAGTCCAAGACACTGAACTTTTTCTATGGAGGACTCTCCAGTTGATGCAGACAAGATGAGCAGGGCCTTTTGGTAAAAGTCGATACCGGGTAGCCCGCTTTCCAAGTTGGTCGGTAATAGCCCCGACGCACAAGCGCACACGGCGAAGAAAACCATAAGAAACCTTCCTCTCTTAGGTGAAGAAGAGTCTGTCCCGGCTCTCAGAAGCTTCTGATAACGATTCATAAAGTGAGGCTTGATGAGAATAGGGAATATGTAGTGGAGCTTGTCGAAGTATAGGCTCACAAGCAGGTCAGAGACATATTGTGGCGGGCGAGACAGGCTTTCCGGTGCAGGTATGTACGGAAGAGGAGGCCATATTTTTCCACGAACAAATGAAGGTATCTCGAGGTCTGGTAAGTTTGGCGACTCGTGACTGGCTCCTGTAGAAGAGGGCGTAGTTGTCGCCAAATTCGGCAGAAGACTTTTCGCGGCCTCAACGATAAGGTTATTCGCTGCACCACCCACAAAGCTATATTCATGGATGGTTAAACCCTTTGTATTGGAGATCAGATTTTCCAAGTGTAACATACCGTGGGCGGCCGTAGGAATCTCGTACTAAGGCGCCTGCTTGGCCGAGATTCTCGGCGGCCGATTTTGTCAAACTGAAGGTACAGACTCCTGGAGTAAAATCATCATTATCATCCTTGTTGTTGGATGAAGACGTGTCGGATTCAGCGTCTATTACTCCTGTGTTGACATCCAATTCAGCAACGCTTGCGTACGAATTTGGATTTGCAATCGCTCTTGATTCCTGTCGAGGAGATGCGGTTGCTTGAGATAACAATGCAGCAAGTTCTGGCAAAGACTTGATGATTTCAGCTGCTGAGACACTGTCAGAAGGCTGGTTGTGGTTCGCTAGCGCAGGTGATTGTTGGCTGAGGGCGCCGATAGACTGTGATAGCTGCCCAGTGAGCACTTCCAGCCGTTGACACAGTGTATCCATCTGTTGGCATCGTGCTTCGAACGATGTCACATAGCTGCTCCAAAGTAAGACCTTGATTTATGTAGAAAGGTTCGAGTGACAAAAGTAGGCCTAACTTACTAACGACTGGCAGAAGCATTGTCCTTCGTTCCAGGAAACTCGCATGACTGGTCACGAGAGCTACAGTTGTGACAAGGTTGTTTACCGTCGCATTTGATCTTCATTACCTCGTCAGCTTTCGAGTCTTTCCAAATGTATGCTTACGTAGTCGTAGTAATGTTGCAGCATCAAAAGACAGACCTTTTTGCGCCGGCAGGCAAGACAAGCTTGCCAGACCCGGCCGCCGGCAGAGTCAGCAGCGGGTGGGCCTTCAGGCTCGATGCCACTCAAATCTTCTCGGACGGACATGACAGATTTAGTCAAATTTGGGAAGTTTGAGTGAGGCTCTATTGAACAGCATGATATACGTAGAAGTTCCTAGCATGTCGTGTATGCGTATCAAGAAGGAGTGGGAAACCTACCGCAACTCGGGGACCGACCGGAGAGTCGAAGATGATCGGAAAGGTATTCGGCGGCCTTATCTGCGATTAAAATAGCGCCGACTCCACTTTACCCCATGCTCCACCTTTGCTATCTTCATGCCGTGTGACATTTAGTTAAGGTAAGTAGGTCAAGATAAGTATCTACCTATGGATCAAGGTCTGATAGACATATGAAAGGGGGAAAAGGAGCTTGGCCACTGGATGGGATTTCATCTCTTGGTGCTCATGCTGAAAGTCGAACACGGATACTCGTAGCCTATCGTTCAATAGGCTGTGGATGTGCTGATTGGTGACCATGACCTACGTAACCACCCGGTCAGTTTGCTGCTTTCTTTCGGAATTATTTCATGAAGTAGATGAGGGTACAAAATATGCAGTAGATGGGATGAGATCCCGAGTACTCTAACTAGAGGTGGTCTCAACCCAAGTAGTCATTTCAAGGTACTAACTCGGCCTTCTCCTGCCCCCATCTCATTCTATTAAGGTAGTCTTGGTGTAAGCCCGGTTTGGTATTGTCAGTTAAGGATCCATTACACTCTCACTATCAAAGAATCACACGACGTTAAGCAAATCAAAAGCTTTGGATACGCAGTTAATAATTCAAGATTGCACTAGATGATGCTAAGTATCTACGTGATACTTTCACGAGACGATTGTTCAAGCGAAAGCATAGTCACCACCAGATTAATGATGGCGAGTATTTTTGTTTAAAATCCCAAACCCTGACAATCTGCGAAATGTCCAAGTCACTGCAACAGCTTTGGCGCCGTAATAGAGATAGGTATGGCCCATGGTGTATATGTATCCATCATATAGTTCCTACATGTACTAAAACACTATGGCAAATGAGCGAAAAGAAATACCACCAGTACAACAGCCTATCTCCCGGCTGAGAAAGTTCACCGACCATAACTCGTGACTGCAGTGTTGGCGAGGCAATCACGGCCTTTGTCAGCGGAAACGGAAAGTCTACGAATACAGAGACCGTTTCCTGCCACGACAGGCTCGTTTCTATCCTGCTGTTGAAGTAAGATAGGTTTCAGAAACGAAGGGGCTTCAGTTACCCAGCCTGCCCTTTCCCAATCCCAATCACGTGCCATGTCCTAAGAAGTAAATGCGAATATGTATTCTGATATTGAATCTAATATGAGACCGAGAAACCTTGTGATCATAGTCCTCCTCGAAATTGTTTGCAGATGACGTGTTCGGAAAGAAAGCAATCGTGGTTGAATGGCGCAACGTGTACAAGGGTTCCAGTGAGCGGCATGGTCTTTGCTATAACCAGCATTCAGGCACATTGGGCTATTTCTGTCTGAAAACCTCAGATCAGCAACTTATTCAAAGAGCGCACGCTTACGAAATTACAAGATTACTCACCACTGACAGGCGTCTAGGGGCTCGAATTGTGTATACATTGTGCATCATCTAAGTATAGGAAGGCCTATTAGTGAGCCGTTGCTGGCTATGGGAAAAGTCTCTTATGCCTGGTAGGTTCACTCTTACATGCACATTGTATGAGCCACTTCCAAACTTGTCCCTCAGTAAAGAGGTCAGTTTAGCGGGGTTGATGCCTCTAGCAGAGATATCCTGGGATGGGGGCTCTTCATTGTCGAAATCATCATGGGCATTCAACACTACCATCGGTGCTGAGATATCGCACATGGCAAGTGTTTAAACTGAAAATGATGGGAGATGTTCTCAGATCGTAACTGAATGAGAACTAAGAAAGTCCGGAAAGTAGCCAGAAATTTCCAGCAGCTTTCAGCGAGAAGGCAGGGACTTGAGTGCTTGATATAGGGGTGTCGGAGTATGTCATCCTTGAGGACTGGTGCTAGACCAGCTCCGTCATGTTCCGCAGTTCTGTGACTGGACTTACGGAGGTGTCTGGTGAAGTGTAGGGCCAAAATGCAAAATCGGTCCTTTCTCAGACCCGATCTGCCTTGGGAGGTTGAAACAGATAACAGGCGCCGTGGGTAATATTGTGGTGAATGGTTGGTGGAAACCGGGGTACACCATCCAGCTCACTGCCGCGCAGACAAATCAGGCTAGACCAAGGAGTGACCTGTTTTACTTTTTCCACTTCAACCTCACAGGGCCACCATCTCACCGGGTCAGCAAGGCTCTGGGAAGGGTGGTTCAGCTGACAGGTTTAGAAGATCCTGTCAAGTAATTTCCAAGACAAGGCGTCTCCCCCGAGACCCAGTCCACCTGATGGGCTGCTCGATATTATGAAAAGACATAAGACAGTGCCCCAGCTCTTCAGGCCCCTCCAATGGTCGCATCTTCAAGGCCCGAAACCTATCATTTTCATTCCCAATGATTTGAGAGGTGCCACCTTCATCTCTCACGAATCAACTTAGCAACATGGACACAATAAAGAACGTCGGGTCCGCATCATCAAGTCCAGACTTGCGCGAAATCAGCCGCAATGGACTTGATGCAACTTCAAACAAGTCTCGTCAATTCAAAACATCAAGGTCTTCAACAACAGCGTCTTCTGTTTCTCCAACTATTCCTAGAACCACATTCAATGCCATCATTGATAATGGAGTGAAATGCAACGGCGCGGTCGACTCCAATTTTTCGCAGCATGGCCTCCGAACTCAATTCGACTTTTCGTCGCCCTCAAATTTGGGAACACCACATCAAAAGCAGGAAAGCCCATGTCTCGATGAAACTCCATCCGCTACTATAGAAGAGTTGACGCAAGGGGTGGGGCTTGGGATCCCAGATGGGCGTATGGTTTCTGCCATTATCAACGCTGAGATTTCAGACCTGGTGAGACATGATCTCCAGATCGTTGCTGGTTTAATATACACTAATCATCTACGACCTCAGGATATTCCCTACTATCCTAATCGCAACGATCCTATTCCCACTCCAGGCGCTGCTCTGGCCCCGATCACTGGTAATGGCCTGCCGCCGGAATCCGCTCTGCCTCCTCCGGCCGTGCCCTTCGAACCCAGCGAAGTTATGGACCGCGGAGATCAGATGTATACAAAAGCGGTGGAAGAAGGATTGCTTCCTGTATCTCCAACACAAGAGGATGCTCTACTCAATTCTTTCGAAGATCGTCTATACATGTCTTTCAAGACCAACCCCCAGACTCATAGACAATTTCTACCCAAAGGACAATTGAACAGTCTCATACGCAAGCAACCTGTCATCCAAGAGCTCAAGAGGAAGGTTCCTGGGGTCCGGAGGAGTTCCTATGAGCGACTCGCAAGCACGATTTGTGATAACCACAATCCAGCGAAGGAAAATCCCGATCCACCAAGCAAGTCGTACCAAAAAGTCTTTGCTATACTAGTGTTGATTGATATGGTGCCATCTATTCAGGGCTTTATAGATGAGGGCATCTGCGATCAAGATCTTCCCCTTGTCAAAGCTGCCGAAAATGGCGGGCTTTTCGAACTTCGAGTTGAAACAAGACGCAACGATCGATTGAAAACATTCTTGTCATGGACCAGAGTGAGCATCAGAAACTTTGAGGAGTACCAATGGACCATACTGCCGCCATTCTTCACCAAAGGTAAAAGAAAGAACGTCAAACACTATGTTCTGGCGCCTCATATTGTTCTTCCATTCACTTCGACCAGCAATCACGACGACATCGGAACTGCTGAGATGTGTGGGGGTGGCTTCAGTCGAGTCTTCAAAGCCGAGATCCACCCTGACCACCATGACTTCAGCAGCTCAGCTTTGGAACCAAGTGTGAGTCCTCGAGCCCGCGAAACTAGAATCACCACGAACCCAAGGAGAAATATTGGTCTGACAGCCACAGGTGCGGCCAAACACTTTCGCAGTGAAATGTCTCAACTCGCCGAGTAAGGAATTGTTTCAAAAGGAGGTCCAGGTGTTGAAAAAGTTCAGCGGAGACTCGCATCCTCACTTGATCTCACTCTTAGCAACGTACGAGCAATCAGGACACTTCTACCTGATCTTCCCTTGGGCTGAGGCAGATCTGATGAAGTACTGGAAAGAGCTGAATCCACGGCCCATTTTAAGCTTCGGGACAATATCGTGGATGGCCGAGCAATGTCAAGGCATCGCGGATGGCCTAGTACGGCTTCACCAATACGACTCCGACTTGCAAGAAAAGGCGTCCCAGTCCACTGGTCTTTTATTAACACCACTGGATGCTCTCAACAGAGACCACGAAAGCTCTAAGCGACGCTATGGCCGGCACGGAGATATAAAGCCTGAGAACATACTCTGGTTCCACGAAACATTGGAATCGATTGACCAAGGTATCTTGAGACTCACTGACTTCGGTCTAGCCGAGTTACACAGCCGACTCAGTCGGTCGAACCAGCACGGAAGCCAGATGGCCAATTCTCCCACATATAGACCACCTGAATGCGATCTTCGTCGGCGTATCATCAGACAATCGTGCGACATATGGTCACTTGGTTGTGTGTTTCTCGAGTTCATCACCTGGTCACTCGGCGGCAAAGACTTGCTGCTTGAGTTTGCCCAGTTACGATTTTCGCCAGATCCATGGCTATCTGGAATTGATTCGGACACCTTCTTCACAATCAATACTTCTGAAGTAAAAGATTCGTCGACGGCCTCGGTGAAGCCAGCTGTTGTTCGCGTAAGTCGTCGTCAATTCTTCGGCCACTGCTATCCCGATCTTGATCTAATATTTGAGAAATGGTAGTTCGTGGACAGACTGCATTCTCATCCTGCCTGTAGCGAGTACCTGCACCACTTCTTGAACATGATTATGTTCGGAATGTTGGTGATTGAGTCGGAAGATCCGAGGAGTGGTGACAGACGTATTACCTGCATTGAAGTCCTACAAAGGCTGTCTATGTGGCGAGATATGTGCGTTGTGTCTTCAAGATTTTGTTCAGAGCCGGCTCAGAGACCTTTGGATGATCAAAGTTGGAACTCTCATTTCCCTCTGCGCTCTCCTCTCAGAGTGAGTCAATTGGAAGACCATGCCGGACATTCGAGCAGAGCCAAGGGCGGGGTCAAGGCCCATCAGAAGCGATCGGGCATAAGGAGAGGTTCTGGGCCTTGAGCATGTTGATAGTGCCACACCTGCGGCCTGCTCAAAGAGGTGATAATGTTACATCGCGAACCTCAGCCTTCTTCACGTTCAATGAGCCAGGGTAGTGATTGCTCAGGAATAGCGCGGCGTCTTTGGAGCTCGCAACCGAAGTGCTTGATTGAGCAAGACAAAGGTGTCCATTTCAAGATGTCAGCGCAGGAGAAGAGATTGGACTTTAGGGGTGGCCCGGCAGGCTGAGTGCCGATCCTCTCAAATCCCTCCGCCTGTAGTCTATCTACACAGCCAAAGCTGCAGGACTCGGCGCCAACGTTAAAATGAGACACGTGGTGCGGTCATCACGCAGATACATCAACCAATGGACCGGGTCCAACTTCAGCGCCTGGATGCATGCTAACCCGTATGCTGCAGGCTGCAATGTATGTTCTCGAAGCACGTCAATATTCCCCCTCAAAGCAGCAGGCTGGCAATGCACGGTTGCCTCTATGACATCGGCCAGTCGCTTGATAGGTCGCCTGATTGACGCTCTAAAAGCTGCTCAGCAGCCATGGCTTGGCTGCCTCAATGGTCCAGGATTTTCGAGAAGGCAGTGAGACCATTGGTTTGTCTCTATCGCCAATGCGACCATGCCCGTCAACACCTCCCACATATTGGATCCTGAAGATCGATTGGCAGTTGAAATCCCAACAGTGACTTGCTTCTTGTGACTTGATATCCCTTAATCCCCCCTCCTATCGTGTTTGGTTCAGCTCAGCTCCCGCTCACTGTTCTTCTCCTCTGTTTGGGGTAGTCCGAGCATTCCTGCCAAACATGTCGTCTTTTGACCAAAATCATATCGAGGAGTCCTCCTCACATGAGGTCACTTTGGATCATCAACTGTGCCAACGCTTTGAAACCAGCAAGTTTGATGAGCGAGATCCAACATTTTTGCCTGAGGGCAGTATCGAAATTCTCGTTACTGAGCGAACTATCTCTAGCGAGCTCTTTGACGACGAGGTGCCACGGACTCCAGAAAAAGCAGTCATACGTTTCGTGCAAGAGAAGGCAAAGAAAGTCTTTGCAATTGCAGTCTGCTGTGGAGTGAGTGGAGAAGACCTAGTGACGACTATCAAGTTCTTCAGAGACGTTGTCTTCTTTAATGACAGCAATCTTCCTATCGAAAAGCCTGAGACGCCAAAGAGAGACTCCCCAACTTGGGCGCTTCCTTTCCCATTCGACCGCTTGCATGGAAAACGCCTCCCAAAGATTTGGTCAGGAACCAGAGTTAAGACATTCTATAGTCAACAATGGGGGTTCCTGGCCCCTGTCTTCTCAAAGACCAAATTTCAGCACAATTTATCTCCTGATTGTATCTTTCCGTTCACCTGGGTTAACAATATCGTCAAAGGAGGCATGTTCAGCCGGGTGTACGAAGTAGAGATCCATCCTAATCACCAAGAAACCCCAGAATTGACAGTGAGAAATTACTTCCAAAAGTCCCTCAAGTGGATAAAAAGCTCAAGCATAACTTAGGTAGATGGGCATTTGGCTCACGTCGCCATCAAAGAAATCGTCGTTTACAACGACATGCGTCAAGAGATCGAGAAAAATTACGAGGACGAGCGGACGGCACTCTCTGAAATTACAGACCTCCGACACCCCCACATCATTCAACGCATTGCGGCTATCTCACGTGGAGAAAAGCGTTACTTCATGTTTCAATGGGCTGATGGCGGCAATCTGAGGGAGTTCTGGCAGGAGCAAAATCGGCCATCACTCACGCCAAATCTAGTGAGGCAGACAATCGCACAGCTTTGTGGACTGGCTGATGCTTTGCATGACTTACACAATTACAAAGGACAAGGCAACTACCGACACGGCGACTTGAAGCCAGAAAACATCCTCCGATTCAAAGACAAAACCTACGTGGGGATCCTCAAAATTGCAGACATGGGCCTTGCGAAACACCACAACGACGTCACAGCAGTGAGAAAGAAGCCAACCAGTGCCAAGTATGGTACGGTTCGATACGAACCGCCCGAAGTTGTGACCAACCGCCTTGATAAGGCGAGATCTAGGCTCTACGATATCTGGTCTATGGGCTGCATCATGCTCGAATGCGTCATCTGGCTCCTGTACGGTTACGAAGCGTTGGAGAGGTTTGATGATAGTCTCAGTGCCGATGGCTATGATTGCAGTTTCTTCAAGACCAAGGAGACCGATGGAGGACGGGTGGCTGAAATTCATCCTGTTGTGGTACGATGGATGGACTACATCGCTACTGATGGACAGTGCGGCAGAGATTCTGCTATCGGCGATCTGCTCAATCTCGTTAGGAACCGACTACTTGTCGTTCCGTTACTGATGCAAGCAGCGACAATGAAAGGATCTCAGACAACAACATTCATTGAGGACAATCAGGATAGACGTATATCCGTGACCAGTGCCGGCCAAAGCACACCTGAAAGTGGCCCCTATCGAGCTGACGCCAAAGCTATGTGGTCTGGACTGAAGAACATCCTACGAAAAGCGGATGGCAACGACTCTTATCTCTCCACAGCCCAGGACCGTCGAAATATCAATGGTCCCTCATTGATCGTACCAAGATCACAATCCACCAACTTATTATCGCCTGGAGCGGCCGAAAAGCCTAGGGGAAATACCCCTTTCCCTTTCCATGGCGCATTACAGGCACAACATGTAAGTGCAAGATTCATGCCACTGGAGTCTCACAAACTGACTCCCCCATAGTCTGTATGTACTCTTGATCAACGTCACTGTCGCAACACTAATTCTTGCATCATAGCATGACGTGAGTAGTTGATTGTGATACCTGGAGACGGCAGTAGAAGCTGACTTCAGATGTTGAGTATGTGAGTTGAGTACTCTGGTTCCCTTGTTTAGAAAAGTATGACATTACGCATTTCACTGACAGTTGTGAATAACCTGAAGGAGGTAAGTTGGTTGAGTGTTCAATGTCGTTTTGAGACCAAATATGTTTTGACTAATGCACTTTGGTTCGATGCAGCACGTAAGTTATCTCTGGACCCGATGGTCAATCCCTTTCCGTCAAACCTGCTCTAATTTTAGTGGCTAATATGATTGAGGACTCAAGGCGGTAAGTCAGATTATTTCCATTCTGGGGCCTTGACTGGTTTGCTGACTTCAATAATTTGTCAGCTCAGCGACCACTGGCGTTTTAGTAGAGACAATAGCTTCGCCAAATTGTATATCACGAAAGTCAACAAGATTACAAATAACCTCTCGCTTGCCCGTACCAAAAAGCTCTGTCAACGTTGTGAGAAACTAGACATTCTGGCCACCGGGTTTTATCTATCCGATACAGTCTCGGATCTACAAAACAGAGCAGGCGCATGTGGTTTCTGCAAGTTGCTCTTACAAGCCTGCACAGTGTTCCAAAAGGCAGGACCTTTCCAATTGAATAGAGAAGGGTCTGGTCTAAGAATCTCTGGGATAAACAATCCCATCTTGAGTATCGTTCATGATCCAGGTCCGATGAGGTTTTCTTCGCTCCTTTAATTTGCTTTACTTGACCGAGTGAACTAATTCACAGTTGATGGCAGATTCTAAATCGACCCAATACGATAGCATCGGACTTCAAATTGGGTTCCCGAGACTTGCACCAGGCGGTCATCAGTTGCACTTCGAAGTAATACGACAGTGGCTCCAGAGCTGCGATCAGGGCTCGGGGCATGGAAATTGTCTGCAAGCCACTGAAGTCAATCTTCCCACAAGGCTTCTTGACGTCTCCAGCTCGCAGATTCGTCTATGGGAAACGGACGGTGCTCGTGGAAAGTACCTAGCCTTGTCTCATCCCTGGGGAGATCCCGCGGAACATCGGCATTTCTGCACCTACACCGACAACATCGAGAAGCACAAATTGGGAATCGACTTTGAAGACTTGCCTGCTACTTTCAAAGACGCCGTCACAACAACGAGAGAGCTTGGCTTCCAGCATCTATGGATAGACTCCATTTGCATTGTACAGGGACCCGACGGAGACTTCAAAGAAGAGTCCAAACACATGGAAGACGTTTTCAGCTTTGCGCACTGCGTCATTGCGGCAAGTCGCGCTACTGGGCAAGATGATGGCTTTCTTGGACCACGACCCGATAGGAACTACGTCACTTTCAATCGAAACAACAGTGGTAATTATCATGTGTGCCAGCAGATTGATGACTTCGAAGGCGATGTAATAGAAGGAAGGCTCTGCAAACGGGGATGGGTCCTGCAGGAGCGAGCACTGGCGCACAGGACGATTTACTTCACCGAAAGACAAACGTACTGGGAGTGTGGCCAAGGGGTGCGCTGCGAGACGATGACAAAGTTGGATAAGTAAGTCAACTTGCTGTGTATGCCCGTATCTAACAAGACCTTGGCTCATGCTGACACTTCACGTCCAAAGCAATGTTGCCGCGTTCCTCGGTGATCCACGATTTCCCACAATCGCCATGAACTCGCCAAGGGGCGCCAAAATCCATCTTTACCAAGACTTGTACAAGCAATACTCCCGTCTGCAGTTCTCTAGAAATGAAGACAGACCATTCGGTATAGCTGGTCTTGAAAAGAGACTCATCCAAAGCTTCAAGACTCACGGCGGCTACGGTGTCATTGACGATGGCGGTGGATTACTACGACGCAGCCTTCTTTGGCAGAGAGGATCCGATTCAACCCTCGATAGAATCATCTTCCCTGCCGAAAGAGACCTCGAAGTTCCTACATGGTCATGGATGGCCTACAAAGGAGGAATCGACTATCTGGAGCCTCCGTTTGATGGCGTGGACTGGGAGAAGAGTGAGATCCAGTCGCCATGGGCTAACAAGTCGCCGGATGGGTTTTATCACACCTCGGACAAAAGCCTGGGAATCAGCCTCAGCGCTGTTGCTCGTGAGTTCTCTCAGCTTGACGGCCATCACTCGGCGAGCAAGCTCATCTTTGACAACCCGGCGAAAAGTGATGGCCAACTACCAAATGTGAGAGTGATTGTAGTGGGAAGGTCTAGAGATAGAATGCAAGATGAGCGGAGGTGTTTTGTTTTGCTAGTCACCCCCAAGGCATCAAAGAGTGCTGGTGGATTGATGGTGTATGAACGAACTGGGGTGGGTTACATGCCTGACAGTTGCATCTCGCAGAACGGAATTCCGGTCAAGATACAGTAACGGATAGAGAATTGCATTATCATCTGACACTTTCACCTTCAACTTGAGTAACTGGCCACTTATTCTCTGCAATCATGATACCTCAAGATCCCTCAGAATACCAGTGGCGGTGCATTCGCAATCCGAGAGCGATGATGGCCCCCACCGCGTCCTCACCGAGAGGGTGAGAAAGGTAAGTCGGTGACTGCGGGGTAGCGGGGTACACACCGAAATCGAGCCGCACTTTGACTCGCAAAGGCAGGTGCACACCCTCACCCCGCCATTGACTCACGCTTTTCGGAACTTTTGCCCAGACAGCTCTGTGTCATCAAGCAATTCGAGTCACCGCGAGAGGCGTATAGAAGACGATTGACCAGTCGCCAAGACCCCGGATTCTTCTCACTCTCGTCAATCGACACTCCACACCATCGACTGAGACCACGCGACACAATGGCATCCGCACCTGAAGCCCCGACCGCCGCCATCCCCGCTGAAGCTGTCGGCGACGCGCCCGCCGCCTCGGGCGGCCAGAAAGTCGACCCCTGGAACGTGTCTGGAGAAGTGGGTTTGCGAATAGTGGCGTATAAGTGAGAAGGGCATATACTGACTCGAGGAAATAGGTCGGCACTGATGGCAAGGTCAAGGCCATTGACTACAAGGTAGGAATTCCAGTCCCCCTGTCAATGGAGAGCTCTAGCTGACTGTTGACTGTCGCACAGAAAATTGTCGACGAGTTCGGAACGAAGTTGATCGACGATGCCCTCCTCGAGCGCTTCGAGCGCGTGACTGGTCACAGACCTCACCACTTCCTCCGCCGCCAGATTGTCTTCTCCCACCGCGACCTCGACCTCATTCTCGACCGCGTCGAGAAGAAGCAGCCTTTCTTCATCTACACTGGTGCGTTGCCTCGGAGATGTTCCGAAGTCCGAAGGACATGAAAAGCAGTGCGGACCAGGACGATGGCTGACAAGATCGTATTAAGGCCGTGGACCCAGTTCCGACAGCATGCACGTCGGACATGCTATCCCTTTCCAGTTGACGAAGTGGTTGTCAGACGTCCTCGATGCGCCACTAGTGGTACGTTCTCTTGATTGACTCCTCTTGCAGTATCAGTCGCTAACTCTAGCATAGATCATGATGACCGACGGTAAGAAAAAGCGCTGAAGAATTATCCCGGAACTCCTTTCTGACTCGAAGGCATAGATGAGAAGTTCCTCTTCTCTGAGAAGAGAACGGTCGAGGAGGTTCAGCACTATACAAGAGAAAACGCCAAGGACATGTAAGACTTCTAGCACTATCCGCGAGTATGCGCTCTAACATCGCGCAGCATTGCAATTGGCTTCAACCCCGAAAGGACCTTCATTTTCTCCGACTACGACTACATGGGCGGCAACTTCTACAAGTACGTTCCAGGCTGTACAAGGCGGGGTCGAGAACGAATGCTGACTTTCCTGTAGGAACGTCACGCGTGTGGCCAAGAGAATCACGCTCAACACAGCCAAGGCCGTCTTCGGCTTCGACGACAGCTCCAACATTGGCAAGGTTCACTTTGCCAGTATCCAAGCCAGCTCCTCCTTTGGCAACTCATTCCCCCACATCTTTGGCGACGACGAGGCGAAGACTTCCCAGATTCCCTGTCTCATTCCTTGTGCCATTGACCAGGGTTTGTCTTTCCTGCCTGCTGGCTCTAGAAACGAGACGAGACTAACATCAAGATAGACCCCTACTTCCGCGTGACAAGAGATTGTGCCGCCGGCCTCCGCTATGCTAAGCCCTCTCTCATTCACTCCCGTTTCCTCGATGCTCTTCAGGGCCCCGGCTCCAAGATGTCGGCGTCAATTGATTCAAGTGCCATCTTCTTGAACGACACACCTAAGCAGATCCAGAACAAGATGAACAAGTATGCCTTCAGCGGCGGCAAGGTTACCGCCGAGGAGCAGCGCGCTGAGGGAGCCGACCCGGATGGTAAGACCACAGACTCAGACCGCTTCCTTGTGTGCATAGTAGCTAACATCAGTATGCAGTCGACGTCAGCTACCAATACCTGCGCTTCTTCCTCGACGACGATGAGGAACTCGCCAAGATCCGCGAGGACTACCGCACAGGAAAGATGCTCACCGGCGAAATCAAGAAGAGGTGTGCCGAGGAGCTGGCCAAGTACTGCACTGCTTTCCAGGAGCGGAGAGCCAAGGTGGACGAGGAGACCGTCAACCTGTTCTTCAGCCGCCGGCCGTTGTCCTGGGGTCTTGCAGAGAACCTCAAGTCCATCCCTATCCGTGAGGCTACCACCGATGGCCCCGCCGAGGGTGCCGACGGCAAGATGACGAAGAACCAGCTCAAGAAGCTGGAGAAGCAGCGCCAAATTGACGAGAAGAAGGCCGCCAAGGCAAAGGAAAAGGAGGCTGCCAAGGCTTCTGCTTAGAGGCTTAGAAATGACGGATAGGAAAAAGAAATATACCCAAGATTTATTGCTTGCGAGAGATCCCTCAACTCTTTTGCTGATCAATGTGCAACGTCTTCAGGCCGAATAGGTGATCTTTTCAGGAATTCAATGCCCGAACAGTAGGTCCCTTCCTGATAAAGGCTCTTCATTTGGTGATTTTAACGGCATTACCATTGCAAACCCTCATCTACTCTGCCCTCTTGTACAAACCATGCGTGGCCACCTCAATACATCACCCAACCACCACTAGCACTAATAACCTGCCCACTAACCCACGAACTCTCAGGACCAGCAAGCCACGACACAATCCTCGCAACCTCCTCCACCGTCCCCGTCCGATTCTCCACTGGCGTCTGCCGCCTCTGCATCTCAACCAGCTCCTTGGGGATCTTATCCAGCATATCGCTCTCCACCGGCCCCGGCGCAACACAATTCACAGTCGTTCCGTTCTTCCCCAGCTCCCGCGCCCAAACCCGCGTCAGGCCCTCAAGCGCAGCCTTGGAGGAGCAATACAGCCCCAACCCAGGGAACCCCTGCCGTCCGCCTACGGAACCGATGTTAATGACACGTGCCTCCTTAGGCGCCAGGCGCGGGAGGAGGGCTTGGGTTAGGAGGAGCGGCGCGCGGACGTTGAGGTCGTAGACTTTTGCAAAGTCGGCGGTGGAGATGGTGCCCAGCGGTGCGTTGAGCTCTGTGCCGGCGTTGTTGATTAGGATGTCGACGTGGGCGTCTGGGCCGAGCCAGGCGTCGAGGGCGGCGAGGACTATTTCTGTGGCGGTTTCTGAAGAGAGATCTGCTCTGCAGGATACTGCGGACGGGTGGTGTGGGAGGGAAGTGATTTCTGTGATGAGGGATTGGACTTTGGGGGCGCTTGAGTCGGAGGTGTAGAGGAGCATTACCTATTGTTGGTGAGCGGATGCAGTGGTAGGAGGGTGGGACGATGGAGGGGCTTACGGATGCGCCCTTGCGCGCGAGGTCTAGAACCATGCCTGCGCCGAGACCGCGGGATGCTCCTGTGACGATTGCCGTCTTTCCTTTAAGCGGTGTCATTTTGGAAGTGTCTTGGTGATGAAGTTATGATATGTTGGTCTTGATGAAATTGATAGTGTAGTTTTGATAGATGAAATCAATCGAGGAACCACTGATGCTTTATATAAGATTCCAATAACGACCGTTTTGAATGCAGCTTATTCTCCAAAGACGGCAGTCTCATTCGTGCAGTCCCGTCTCACCTACCGTGTAAGTCGGTATCACGGCCCGTGGTCGTCGTGTATCGGCGATCGGGGCTCCGCATCCCCGACATTGCTTAACGCCGATCGGGATCTCACAGTCCCCTCGCCGCATAACCATCGGCGAAGGAAGAGGAGGATCGCCGCCCTTGACGGAATCCTGCATGTGGCGCCTAAGTACCTAAACTAATCACTTGTTAGCTGAGAGTGATGGTAGATCAGTCAACAGCCAGCGTTTCTGTGGTCTGGTGAGTTTTTGAAGGGATCCTTATCTTCCATCCTGGACTTGAGTAAATTGGGCTTTTTTACAGGTGAAAGAATATTACCCCCAAGAGCCTAAAGTTTCTTCAAGGTTATTTGCGGAAGTTCCCCATCTGATATTATTGGAAGTCTTCAAGAACTGCGGAGAGTGCTTCTTCGATGAATCATTACGGGTGGGAAAACTTCAAACAACAATGGATTGATGTTTGGCGGTGTCATAATAAACTCTAACTACAGTCACTCCGATGGGCCGGCCAAGAGGATTCTATTCAGCGTAAAATACTGCGGGAATGAAACACTTGGTTTGGCATATTGAGATAATACTCTGTTACCAATTACACCTTTTGGCACGACTACACTGAACAATTATCAAGGGCTTTCTATCCCTTGCGCGCCTCCAAATAAGTTCATAGAATACACGGCGAAACGCCAGCTTTTCCAATAAGAAGGTAACGTGATCAAATTCAAAAGGTAGTCTGCAGCTTCGGATAGTCCTTGGCCCGCGCCTGTAGATCAGCAAAGATGGAGGCCGAGTCGTCACCAGAGAGGTGCTCCATGCGCTTTTCATCCTCGTCGGCAATTTCCTCGAGAACGTCTTCTGGATTCTCCTTGCCAGCTTTGACGTCCTTGGACTTTGGCTCGACGGCATTACTAAATTCGGACTGGCCAATGAAGAGAAACTGGGCATAGGGGTAGTCGAGATGCTCGGGCTTGGTGTTTGTCCACCGCAGGTCGCGGAAGTCGTCCTTGATACTAGATGTCATCCTGTTAGCACTTCAACTCAACTGAAACGGCGACGATCTTATCATGTACCTGTCTGGGAAGTCGGGAGTCTGCTCGAGACTGGCATTTGCAGGGCCCTTCTTGTACGGGTTCTTCGTGCTCAAGATGAAGCTTCCCTTCTCCTTGAGCCCAAGCTCCTTCTGCACCTCGCCGAGGTCAGACGGCAGGGTGAGCATGTACGCGAGATGGCTATCGCTTCCAGTAGAGGTGATAACATAGACTCCCTCTCCAGCAGGCGTGGCAGCAGGCGCATGCGACACGCCAGACTTGGTCTGATTGTCAGCACCAGACAGGAACTGCTCCTTCAGCTCGGCAAAAGAGGCGCCCGCCTTTTCGACAAAGACCATGAACTTGTCGCGGCCGGTCTCGGGAAAGACCTTCTTCGGCAGGGCGAGCAGGCGCGTGTTGCCCGCGTCGCCGATAGGACCGTCGCCTAGCTTGGAGTCTGTGCCGATGGGGCGGAGGATCATGTAGCTGCGGGCGATATCATCTACTTCCTCGGCCCCATCGGTGTTGACGCGGGCACGGAAGAAGAAGTAGATGATTCCCTTTTCGAGAATGGTGGAGGGGACCTTGTCCTTCTCGCCCGTCTTCTCCGCAGACTCTCCTTCCGTTGCCTTGGCTTCTGGCTTATCCTCTGTCGTGGCTTCTTCCGTCTTTTGCTCTTCATTTTCCTTTTCTGCTTCCTCTACCTCCTCCACCTTTTCTGCCATTGCGGCCTCTTCTTCCTTGGTCGGCTCCTCTGGCTTCGTCGAGTCGTTGGTGGCCTCTTCTTCGCCATCCTTCATCTCCGTGTCGGCGGTATCTTCCTTTGCTCCAGTCTCTTCTTTGGTCTTTCCGGCTTCTGCATCGTCCTTCTTCTCAAAGGCCTCGTCAATGGTGGTCTGACGAGCGGAATCATCATCCGACTTCTTCACACGCTTGGCGTCGGGGGATTCGCTGGTAGCGTCTTTTTCGATGCTACGCTTCTCACCAGCCGCAGTGGAAGAGTCCGCATGGCCATTGGCGTCGGCGGCGCTGTTGGCACGCGATCTTGTTCTTGTAGTGACCATGGTGTAGATCGATGGAGGCAGGATGTGTAGTTGGATGTTTTGAAAGGATTTCTTTTTAGGAGAACAAAACTTAGGAGAGGTCAATTGGACTTGTTTGGTTTGTTAATCGCAGTAAAGAAAGAGGAGAGAGTTGAGAGGGTAAGAAAAAGTATTAGGAAGTACTGGTTGCTGCGGCGAGCAAACAGCTTCGAGGCGGAATGCGCGACCGGGCCAGTCCCGTCTAATCGAGTCCTGATGTCATCGGCGTGCGGTCGCACGCGTCGCGTTTCTTTTTAGGATAGGCAAGTAGCCGCCATTATGTAACCTCGCGCTCTTTCTGTGACGTACCACGGTTCCATCTCGCGAATTCGTCGCTTTCGTGTCGTTTCTTCTGCCATCAGGGGCGCTGATGATTGTTGTTCCATGTAAGTGGAAGGATGTCGCTGTGAAACTTTTGTGTAAGTCAACGTCGCCCCCACAAACGCGATCATCAAGTTGAGCGTCGCACGCTGTCGTCTACTAATCTCAGGGTCTCATCAGCTCCAGAAACTCCAATGGATACTTCAGATCTAATTTCGAGTTCGAGCAAACTTGAGAACGAATCTTCTGAACGACGAAAGAGATAGTAAAGCGGCGTGCCAGGTATTCCGTTTTGGTGATTGCGAGCTGACTTCAAAGGCGCTCCCAAACATCACCGGCAGGGCAAAGACGCCCAAAATTGCGTCGCAATCGACCGAAGATCAGGTGAGGCATGCCGCCTCGCGATCGCAGCTTCGAAGGACGAGCTGGATCGACATCGAGGTCGCCTTGGTCGCGGTCAGCGCTCGCTCAGTCGCGGGCGGCCTTCGTCAGGGGCGGGGCTCGAGGGCTGGGCCCCGCCTTAGGCAGGGAACTGGCCTCCATCTTCAACAACAAGCATCTCATCCCCGATGGCACAATTGGCTAGCGCGTCAGACTGTTAATCTGGAGGTTGGTGGTTCGAGCCCACCTCGGGGAGTTTCAGTGGTTAGAATCCACAGCTCAGAGTGCTTCGCCTTTTCTTTTGCACTTTTTACAGCGCATTAGATTCCTTTTGCACACGCTTGACCCCCATCTTCCTTCCACTGAACGGCTATCCCGCGCTCTTGTCTCCTTCCATTCCTGCTGGACCCAGCCTTCGTACCATTAAGGCGCAATTGATCAACTCGTACTTGTTCCCAGCAATTAGGTACCGGCTTTTTCTTTGAGCCATCCAGTCGATGAATCATGCCTAACGCATATCGTCGCTCGTTATGCACCGAATGCATGCCTCATAAGTTTTTGAGGTAGTGAGGTTTGAACTTTTTGTTTGCGCGATCCGCCCCGCGCATCAGAAATTGGTCACCGAGAACCTCGAAAACAAATTGGCGTGGGGTACCTTGTGCGGCTGCCTCCATATCCGGCTCCTTGACGGGTATCTCGAACTTGAACCATGTCCCTTCCTTTGGCACAATCTTGATGTCGTTTTTTGGTGTTATAATTTCGAACGCAAACTTGCCGTCCTTGATGATAATGCCCTTGATGCCGACTCTGCTCGGACAAGAGCTGCGCGACACTTCAACCGCAGCCCCGTGGAACTCGGCAGCGCTTAGTTTTGCCGACGCAGAAGGGCCGCCATGGTAGAGCTCAGAGCCCAATATTTCCTCAATGTAGCCCAGCCAAAGGCGGTGGAGGGGCTCGAAGATGGAGTATTTTTGGCCCTCGCGGGGCACTTCGTAAAGGCCCCGCCTGTGTCTTTCGCGCGCCGAGAGTGGCTTCGGCTTGAGCTTTCGTTTCCTTTTTGATTCTTCGCGGGCCTTGCGACGGGTCTCACGGGCGTTTGACGGTGGTGGTGGTGAGCTTGGTCTGAGGTAGAGCGGTCGGTACTGGATTTTCTCGGAAAAAAGGCGGTTGGCGCTGTCGGGAGAGTGCGCCCGGGCAAGAAGAGCCTGTGTAATGGGCTGGTTTGAGGGGGCCATTTCGTTCCCCAAGTTTGATAGAAGTTGCACGCTTTCAATAAGAGCGGGATGGTGTTGCCTCGCGGTGTAGGTGTGCTGGCGCAAATGGTCGCGAACGTGGTGATTGCTTGTCAAAAATGAAGAGCCAAGGTTGACGCTGGAAAGATGGAAAATTAAATGTTAGTGCCTCCAGATTATGGGTGGGTACGTACCCATCTCCAATTGGTGAAGGCAAGCACCAGAAGCAGGGTGGCTCCTGCAGCAGCAACATGGATGGTTAGTGTTTGTTCACATGCCGAAGCCGCTAAATGCCACTTGAGCAGGAGCTCGGCTTAACAGAGGCGGGCAGGTGGCACTTGACCTCAACGGTCCACCAAGAATTCCCCCCCCCCCCAGAACCCGGAGGGCAATGACAATGCGACTTGGAGGCTCTCCGGCGCATCTTCCACACCACACACATCACCCAGTCTCCTTTTCTCCAAGTTCCAGCAGTCCGTCACTTCTCCAACGCCATCTTGCGACTTTGATCGAGGGACCCGAGACACAAGAACGATAGTCTTAATCCCCCGCCGTGTTCTTCCACTGTCGGCAATGGCAAGGGACCTTTGACGGACTGTTTCGGAGCATCCCAGAAAGACCAAGCTAGCACTGATATCAACAACCACGGACGGACGGGCCGAGGTTCGACGATCTACAATTCCCACGCGCCCTCTCTCCCCGACCTTACCTCACACGATACCCCACGAACACCTCGAAGACGTCACAAACTGACCAGACTCGCACCACATTCTCGAATCCTCGCCAACAATGGCGAAGAACGACGACTCCGCGCCGGATCTGAAGATCCTCGGCGACCAAATCACACTTCAACCTAGCGGCTACATCAAGCCCTCCCAGCCACGCGATGACGAAAAGGAAGAGGCTCTGATGAAGCACATGGCACGCTTTCGCCAGGAACCGCTGCAGTATGTAACATCTGCGCACCGGCCCGTCTTTCCGCTGGTCTCAGCCTCAATGTCGATCCAGGAACAAGACTAATTGGTTTTCTCCATGCTAGGTTCCTCCGCGAAGTCTCTCTATATGTCTCCGGTACCGGCTGGCGCGCCTACGACAATGCCATAGGCCAACCCATCTTCTACTCTGGCTTTAGCGACAAGATGAAGGAAGCCGTGCTCTCGGCGCCCTTGCTGCAGTCGCGCATTGCGGATCTCGCTGAAAAGCGTGTCGCTGTCGAAGAAAAAGAAGGGCTGTTGAATAAGCAAGATAAAGACTTTGCAATGAAGCGTGCACGCAGACGAGCTGTCATTGAGTCTGGTATCCAAGAGGTGGCTGACAAGATGACGGACGACATGATTTGCAAGTTTGAGAGCAAGACCTTCATCAGGAGCGCATACTATCTCGTCACGCAGTTGACGTTGCGGGCCTATAACCAAGGCATCCACGTCTCTAGTGAAGAGGTTCTGAGACTGAGAAAGGTTGCCGAGGAGGCCGAAAAGAAAAAGCAGAGCATCATATTCTTGCCTTGCCATCGATCACACGTCGACTACGTTTCTCTGCAGCTCATCTGCTACCGTCTTGGTCTCGGCCTGCCCGTCGTCGTAGCTGGCGACAACCTGAACTTTCCTCTTGTAGGAAGCTTCTTGCAGCATGCTGGTGCCATGTGGATTCGGAGAGCTTTTGGTGACGACATTCTGTACACAACTCTGGTGCAAACGTATATCGACACCCTCCTGCAAGGCGGCTACAACTTTGAGTGTTTCATCGAGGGTGGTCGGTCAAGGACAGGAAAGCTGTTGCCTCCCAAGTTTGGTATTCTCAGCTTTATCTTGGACAGTATCCTCTCAGGTCGCGTGGAGGACGCCATCATCTGCCCAGTGAGCACGCAGTACGACAAGGTCATTGAAACCGAGGGCTATGTCACAGAGCTGTTGGGCGTGCCCAAGAAGAAAGAGAACCTAGCAGACTTCCTTTCCGGGGGCTCTTCAGTCTTGTCTCTGAGACTTGGCCGAGTCGACGTCAGATTCCACGAGCCCTGGAGTTTGCGCGGCTTCATCAACGAGCAGCTCACGAGACTAGAAAGATTACCGACCGGCCTCAACATGGATACAAAGAACCCCGAAAACACGGCTATCCGACAGAAGCTTCTTCGAATCCTAGGCTACAAGGTCTTATCGGACATCAATGATGTCTCTGTCGTAATGCCTACAGCCTTGATTGGTACTGTCTTGCTCACTCTGAGAGGCAGAGGTGTAGGCAAGACTGAACTTGAGCGACGCGTTCTGTGGCTTACCGACCGTGTGCGGGCAAAGGGTGGCAGAGTCGCTCACTTTGGAGCTGCGCCCCTCTCTGACATTATCGAACGCGGTCTCGATGTTCTGGGCAAGGAGCTGGTTGGCGTCGTGAAAGACCTTCCAGAGCCTACCTACTACGCCGTCGATCGCTTCCAGCTGTCCTTCTACCGTAACATGACTATTCATCTGTTCATTTCGGAGGCTATTGTCAGCGCCGCCATGTACATGAAGGTGAAGCAGGGTGGTGGCCCGGCCATGCAGGATATCTCCTTCCAAGAGCTGCAAGACCAGATTCAGTTCCTGTCATCACTGTTCCGTGGAGAGTTCATCTTCCCGAGTGAAGGTCTAGCTGCCAATTTGGAAAAGACGCTGCGAGACCTGGAAGCGGACAAGGTGCTGAAATTGCACCGGGATGATCAGGGCAAGGTGATTGTGGTTGGTCTTTCAGATCACGAAAGAGCTGTTGGACGAGAGAACTACGACTTTTACTGCTTCCTCATCTGGCCTTTTATCGAGGCCAGTTGGCTCGCAGCTGTCTCGTTGATGGGCTTGTCGCCGCCTCTAGGCCAGAAGGATGATATCTGGATCGAGGTTGCAAAAGCCCAGAGCAGTGCACAAGTGGTAAGTGGACTGCTATAGGTATTCAATTTGGTATATGTGGCTAACACTCTCCAGCTTGGCAAGACACTCTACCACCAAGGTGATCTCAGCTACTTCGAGGCGGTCAACAAGGAGACCTTGAAAAACGCCTACCAACGATTCGAAGAAGAAGGTATCCTCCAGGTTGTCAAGTCAAAGGACCCCAAGGTTCCTCCACGTCTGCGTCTCGACCCAGAATGGCGCCCCTCTCGCGATCCGGAGACCGGCACTCTTAACGCCTCTGGCCGCCTGTGGGACTTTACCGAGAAGATCGCCTCCAGTCGTCGTGAGGGAAAGAATCGTCGTGATGGTGCTACTGTCAGCACTCGGGTGCTCCGTCTGACGGACTTGCTGGGAAGCAAACTATTTGATGCTGCCAGAAACATTGACGGCAAGGGGGTGTCGCCCCTGTTGAGTATCGAAGACGCGCGGCAGCTGAAGAAAAGCGTCAAGGAGCAAAGGAGGCGCAGATCTCTGGAGAACCGCGCGCACCTGTAAATGATGTATTACTGTAATCGTGTCAAGCGTGATGATCTTACGATAGTATTTGTTAACTGCAAAGCATGGCATTCTTGGAGATTACAAGAAGTCTATATAGCATTATGCGGTAAAATAGTGATAGTACTTCGCCTTCGATTCTTATCCAAATCCAACCCTACCAAGTCGCTCCTTACTGGGTATTAGGCTTGAGAATGATGTTGTCAATGAGACGTACTGCAGGACCGTCGTTATGACCAAGGTCCTCGCCGGGCTGCGGCTCCTCCACGGGCAGCATCTTCACAGCGCCGCTGAGAATACCGCCCTTTGTCGGCACAACAGTGTCTATCTCTTGCATCGTGTCCGGGTCCGCCAGCGAGATGTAGTCCACCTCAAACAGGACCCTATCCTTTGGCGCCAGCTTCGACTGCTCCGCCAAGACGTCAGCCGTAACCTGGTTCGCGGCCCCGAGAATCGTCTCCCGGTCCAGCGCGCCGCTTTGTTGGTACTTTTCTTCCGCCGCCTTCAGCGCGCGGTTCAGCACCGTCGCGACCTTGCGTCTGCGCTCGCCGAGGTAGACGTTCCGCGAGCTCAGAGCCAGGCCGTCGTCCGCGCGCGTCGTCTCGCCGATGACGACGTCCATGGGGAGCATGAAGTCCTCCACCATGCGGCGGATGACAACGGTTTGTTGCACGTCCTTTTGGCCAAAGTATACGCGCTCCGGCTGGACAATGTTGAACAGCTTCATGCACACCGTCGCGACGCCCCGGAAGAAGGTCGGTCTGCTCGCGCCCTCGAGGACCTCCCCCACAGGTGTAATCGTCACGAAGCTGCCTTTGCTGCTAACCTCTTGCCCCGGGAACCCAGAGGGATACATCTCCCCCGTCGTCGGCGCAAACACGGCGCTCACGCGGCCGAGCATATCCCCGTCGCCGGCTAGCTCGCGGTCCAGGTTCCGGAGGATCTCGCTATCGCGCGCCCAGGTTACCGGGTAAGACGCCAGGTCCTCCGCGATGCCGAACTGTGCCGGGTTGACGTAGATGGAGACGACGACGTGGTGGTTCTCGCGGGCGGCGGCGCGGATGAGGGAGAGGTGGCCCTCGTGGAGGGCGCCCATTGTCGGGACGAGGCCGACGGAGCGGTAGTTTAGGACGTGGGGGCGGCGCCAGTGGCGGAGGGCGGAGACGGTGCGGAGGACGCGGATTGGACTTGAGGGGAGGGTTTCGGGGCCGCGTGACGGGTGGGAAGAGGAGGAGCATGCTGTTCGGAGCTGTTGTTGGGCGGCGGCGGCGGCGGGACTGGTTGTGCTTGCGCCCGCGGCGCGGAGGGTGCGGGCGAGCATTTTGGGTGGTTTGAGATTGGGGCAAATGATGAGAAATGAGAGATGATTTGGATTAGGGAGGAAGAAAGGGGATTGCGGCCATTGTGGAGGCGCAATGGCTTTGTAGAGTCATCCAAAGCTGTGATGGTTTCTGCGGCGGATTTTTGGGGACGATGGGAGGCTTGGTGGAGATTGAGGCGGCGGTGTCGGTGTTATCGGTGAGCTCGGTGAGTGAAGGGGGAGCTCTGGAAGCTTGTGTGGGGCCCCTCACATGACTGAATGACATAAGCGGCCTGGAGGGTACTGTGTGTGTTGTATCCGCCGAGAACCTTGATGGTTTCCGTGTGGGAGTTTCCGGAACCACAGACCGAGAGCCTCACCGAGACGGGAGCCGAGCTTAATCAAGGTGAAGCCTCGGTGTGTACCCGCGTCGGGGAATTCGCAGCGGATATCCACTGAATAACCTCTCCAAACTTCCCGCTGTCACGGCCCTCCTCCCTGGTCTCCCATGCTCTCACCCTCCCATTTCCCCATCATCTCCGGTATCCCTTCTTTCCCATCTTCTCTCTTATCAGCCGGAAATACCGAGGGTCGCACGAATGGCCCTTTGTTCAAAAGAAAGAAAGCCAATCTGCAATGCTACACGAAGATAAATGGCCAGGTCAGTGCCTCGTACAACATGGCACCAGAGAACTCTCGTGCAACACGAGCATGCGAGATACCCGTCGACCTTTTCATTCTTCGATATTGGCTTCGATGTTGGCTAGATTCACTCTGTCCCGCGATCTAATGCCTATGAAATCGGCGCTACTTTTACTAGGTCATGCCGCCTCCCTTTACAACCTCCCTCACCCTCACTTTCACTTTCACTTTCACCGTCACTCTCACTCTCACTCCCATTTTCGATTTGACTTTTCATAACCCTTCTTCTTTCTCCAGATTTCTCGGGCGGGAGAAGGCGGGGAGAGAAAGGGGACTATGAGCGTCCCATGGCCCGGTGGTAACTCTGACAGAAGAGAGTCCCAGAGAGAAGGTCGACGGCGAGAGGTCGGACGAAAATACTGCGAGGAGAGAGGGTCAAGACGCTTCGAAGCTTCGAATTGGCACACCTTAATTCTACCCTCTTGGGCTCTGGAGACCACCAAAAAAACTCAGAAGGGCAACGAGACCCGATGGGAAAGGCGACCTAACTCTGAAATGTGCTCTGAACTGTGTTTATTCTGGGAGAAAGAGAGGGATGGCAGCCTGTGGTTGGGACACTTTGGGCGTGGCGTGAAGACCAAACGAAACATGGGCAAAAGCTTCCCCGAATGGCCCCCTCGCCGAGACCTTGCTTGCTTGGGCCTATATTCGCAACCACTGACACTGTTAAGGTGAGGTGGGCGAATACGGTTGTAGGGTTTCCATGCTATTGAGCAGGCTGGATACACTGACAAACTGGGCTAACAACTGGGGTGGTGTCGCGAGACACTTTTCCCACTTCGGCTCTACTCGCCCCCTCCAACAACTGTGACATGAGCAACGACTCGCTTCATTCGGCTGATGCTTTCCAATCTCGCTCGGTCTTGCTAATTCTGTTCGACAACCCTGTTGAGGCTCTGGCTATAGTTACCAGCATAATAAGTCTGGTATACCATACGGATTTCCTAGCCAATTACGTAGTTTTTCGTCGACTGTCGTCTCTCTGTTTTGGCGCGCGGCCGGCACCGCCTATGGGATCGACGTACCCGGGGCAAGGGAGAATTGAGGTTGCGCCGGGGCATGGCGATCAAACCGTCCCGAGCGGCCTGGAGCAAAACAACTCGGCCGGCGGCGGCGGGGAGGGAATGAAAATGTTGGGGTGGTCCACTGAGTTACTGGAAGCGGACGGGCAGGCAAGGCAGGCATCCTTGAAGGGCAGAGAGATAGAACATGAGATAATCGGGAGCATCTGGCATGATGGTGGACGTCAAAACAAACCTGGGCGAGAATACGACGTTCCGCGACTAACATACGCCAGCTGCTGGCGAAGGCCGCGAATCACCCTTCTCGAGTCCCCACACTCACTACGCAGCAATGGAAACAGAAACCGCAACAAGAAGCGGTGCTGGACCTCTGGGCTCTGCTGAGAATCAGGCGGAAGCATCATCAAGCGGATGCAACTGCAACTCGTCCCGTAAAACGATGCCAATCATGCCAGGGCCCAGGGGCTAAGAGGGTTATAGTTGCTATTACGCGGCCTTGACGCTGAATGATGACCATTACCAGTGGAGTGCGCGCGCGCCGAGAGAAACTGTCATAGTCAAACAAGGGCTCATGATGGGTCAATAATTCCAAAAGAATCCACGGCCAAGCCTTCTCTTGCCTGGTTCGACGGTTGGCCTCGAGGGACGATGATACAAAGACGCAATAATACTGCGTACGCACTGACGATGGCCACAGTGGAATTTCTGGGCAGAGTTGCCAATGGATGGTCTCGGCATTCTGGGAAGCAAGAGAAGCCGAAGCAGTCCTGTGACAGTGACAGAGAAGCTCGAGAGAAACACGGACGGACGGGGGCTCTGTTCGAGCTCAGGAGTTATCCCTGAGCTCAAGAGAGAAAACCATTCGTCTTTCGCCGTCGGAGAATATTTGACTTCTCCAACGGGGGGAATTAGGATGACGAACTTCCGAATGATTTGAGGATGGAAAAGAAGCGAGGAAACATCACAAAAGGAAGCATTTGGGATGGAACAAACCTGTAGATGACAGGGTCCAAGTCACTTCACCATCAGGATTTAGGTAGGGACCGGGAAAATGGTGTGGGAAGCTGGCTGTGCTCTTTGGCTGAGGCAGCGCTCTTCCAGCCCTTCGACCATGATTCTAGCGGCACCTGGAACCCCGGAAAGGCGGATCTGCAACACCAGTCCCGCGCAAGGTACGGGCATGTGGGAGTGGGAAGTGCATGAGGGAGATGAGCGAGGATGATTGGGTGAAGGAGCCGTGTGCTGTGGCTGTGTGTGTGCGCTTCTGCTGCATGGTCCGAGAGACGCGGGTCTCGGAACAAGGATCGCGAGTTGATCTGGTCCTGATCCCCGTCATTCTTCAGTGGCATCTTACTGTGTAGTGTCGACTGTGTAGGTTATGGAGAACTTGGCTGAGTAGTTATTGCTTTGAGTGTGCAACATTGGCAGGTTTTGGAGAACCTGCATTGCCACTAGTATACTGGAAAGGAGAGAGGGGGCCCGATCTTGTGCTGGATACTGATCTGGTTTTTCGTCTTCATCGGCCCGGCATAGTCTCTCTCTTTCAGCTGGCCAGCAACTCGATCAGGAGTTTAGAACGGATAACCGGCGCCGAAAGGCGGATATTCCGAGCTCAGGCCAGGTTAGATGATGGAGCACGTCGGACCACGGCCGTGTTGCTCAAGAGAAGTCTCCTCTCTTCGAGTCTTTCTCAGTAGATGTTTTCTTCTCTGACAATCACTCGCACAACGACACACTCACGACGTCAACACATGCTCAATCCCAGCTCTCTAAAGCCAACGTGATCGTCACTATCAAAACAGGTACGGGCCTCTGAACCACAGACTTGCTGTGGCTGTCACCATCGGCAAACGCTTCTTCCATCTTAAAAAGTGGAACCAAGGGACCGCTCCGGTTTTAGAAGATCCCACACAAAAAGTGCTAAATCAAGCGAGAGGAGGGAACGTTTGGTTACGTTGTGGATGGTGTGCTGAGATCGAGACACGCCCGTGTGGTGCGTCCATCGCACACGTCCTACGCGGCCGCTCTTCGTCTGCCCAGCTCACTTCTCTCCTCTCTGCATCTGGGGACACACCCACAGGTCGTCCATCATCGCTCGCACCGCCCTCCTTCGCCTCAAGTTGTCACTGTGTCACTGAATCTCGCACTCTTCCCACTGTATCTTCTCCCCTTCCAATCCAAAAGAGTGACATAATCATTTGCCGCTGTATCCATATGCCCCAGCTCTTTTTCTGCGACTCTTCTGAATGTGCTTTCTTCCAAGAGTGCTCTCTGATGAATACATAGAAGATATAACTAACAGCAGAAATAGAGAGTAAGAAATGATAAGCAGGCAGTAATTAAGTATTGCAACCTTCGATTGACCGGCATCCAATCTCTTCACCCACTTGCCTTCCCAGGCTCTCATCTCTCCCTCCCTTTCGTAAATCTTCAGTCTCAGCCTCCCCGCCTTTGCGCCCACACTCTCATGTATGATGTACCTGCCTCTCAGGCATGGGTAGGTGATTTGTTTTCTTGCTGCTCTACCTTATCCACGCCCCCGTTCCAGTAAAATCCGTACCTGGTGTGAAAGAGGAAGAGAGGGGGAAGAGTTCTGGACTCACTCAATTCCGACGTCCATTCATTATCCATCCATCGGTCACTGACCGACTCCCTTCTGTGCCTGTATGTATCTGGTTGCCGGCCTGCCCACTCGCCCGAGAACCGGCGTCACTCAATCTCTCTTCGGCTTCGACTACCCACTCTGTCTGCCCTACTACCTAAACATAGCATAGCCGGCCCGTCAACGCTCTTCTCCCGCAGCATCTCTATTCCTTTTTCCCCAAGATCCTTTCAACCCAAGACTTTCTTCCTTCCCACCCGTCGACTTGACACTAGACGGAACACATCTCAATACAAAGCCAAGAGCCGTTGAGGTTTTGAGGCCAAGAAGGATCACACACGTAGTCTTGACCAAGACTTTTCCTCCATCACCAAGTTTGCGCCATCTGCGACAAACCAGCGTACTCGCGGCTTTTCGCGACGTTTCTCCATCCCAAGACTTTGTTGTCTTGGCTAGAACACTCCCTCACAACCATAACCCAGGGAGGGAACAAGACCCCCAAGGGCCACACCCCCCTGTCTCCTGGCTGGCTCCTGGAGTCCTGGCACCCCCGATCCCGACCTGAGGTACCCTCTCAGTTGGGAAACCCATCCCGCTTGATCCCGCTCCTTTGCCGAGAGATTTCAACTCTCGACACTACCTACCTTACCTGTCTCCATCCTCCGCCGCCCAGGTTCTCATGTCGTTGTCGTTCTTGTTCGCATCCCTTCTGCCTCGTTGTCCTGCCCTCTGATGGGAATCATCAGCGACATCGTAGCGCGATACAAGTCTTCCCTCCACCCTTGACTATCTTGAAGCAGATACACCCAAGGCCGGATAGGACCGGGGAGATCGCAGCATCAGAGACAAGACGACACCACGCCGGCAAAAGAGGAACGAGAACTCTGTTGCACCCACTGCCCACTCGTCCAAGTCTCTCCAACACCCACGCACTGCCTACTCGGTACAGCGCCTCGCCCCAGACTGTCCACAGTCCGCCCACCCATCGCCCGGGATTCCTGCATATGTAAACGACCTAGCGGGCACGAGAACAGACCAAGTCTCACCCTTCCCTCCACCTGTACCGTCCACACACACACTCGCTCGCACTCACTCACACACACCATCCACACCTTACCACACACCGTAAGGTATTACCCAACGTAACGCCCTGGCCTGAAAGAGACGGAGCACAGAGCACACACAGCACAGAGAGTGAGAGTGAGAGAGACAGGGAAAAGGGGACCACTCTTCACACTTCACCATCTTTTACGCTAGTCAAGTCAATCCCGTTCCATCCCAGGAGGCGACTAGCAGCTTGTGACTTTTACATCTCGACTTTTCACTCTCACAAACCGCACTCCATTCTCCGCTTTCTCTCTCTCACACACACACTACACACTCACAACTCGACTCGACGCTCAACTCACTCACCGACACACTCTCACCTCACACCTCACCCCCTTACCCGACGCCCTCAACGCTGCTGCATCGCGCGCACCGCATAGCCGACAACCCGTTCGACTCCGATCGTCGTCTTCAATCTCACCACCACCTAGGACCAACATAGTGTCCAGTACCGAGATAGCAAACTCGATAACCCGCAGACTCCTCTCTCCCTTCCCCGCGATAGGCTGCCTCTTCCTAGTAGCCCCCCATTTTCGGCTCCGTACATTTGAGAGAGAACACTTTGAGAGAGAAGAGAGAGAGAGAGCCCCCTGCAGCTGCGCGCTCTCACTCACTCGCTCACTCACTCACTCCAATCCCCGCCTACGCGCCTCTTTTCACTCTCATCGTGAGAGGGCCGAATAATCTCATCCAACGACCGCTCATCAGCGCATTTTCTCTCTCACGACACAAAACATCGACAGCGACATCACCAACTTCCAACAACGTCAACCAGCGTTTGATGCCCACGACGACCTCCCAATCGCAACCCACTTCACCACAATCAGGTGTCCCGAGCAATCACTGAAAGAAATAGGCCGCGCATCGCTCCCACCCTCATCGATCCCCATCCGTCTCTACTCGCCAGAGACGGATCTTTCGAGTAGCCCTGGAGGCATACGACGCCTCTGCAGGCGTCCTCGTGCCAGGCTTTGGCCTCGGTTCGGCGGTGCTGAATCCCTTTGAGCATCCGCCCCTCGACTTCGTCCACGATCCTTACCACCTAGTAGGAGGCGACAACGACGACGACGACGACGAGGACCAGGTCTCCTCCCTCTCCTTCGGCTTCTCCTCCGACTTTACGCCAGACTTTACCCTCGGCCCCGACGCCGACGCCGCCTCCAACTCGGAATCGGCATCTTCGTATCTCGGGAATCATCACCAACACCACCAGTCCAACTATCTCAACCAGCAGCATCATCATCACCATCATCAACAGCACTACCAACACAACGCCGCAGACACCATGAACTTGCCCAGCTCCCACATCCCGCCCCGCCGCAGCGCGAGCATCCACTCCCTCACCCCGTCGCGCGACCTGCTCGTCAAGCCCAAGTCCCCAGAGAAATCCGCCGCCGCCGCCGCCGCGACCGCCACCAAATCAAAACGAGTGCGGACGGGCTGTCTAACGTGTAGGGAACGGCATCTAAAATGTGACGAAGGGTTACCAGACTGTCTAAATTGTCGAAAAAGCAGTCGAGAATGCAAACGCGGCGTGAGGCTTAATTTTATAGACGTGCAGGTCAAGAAACCGCCGTACATGCCACCCACTGTTGAGTGGTCAGGTGAGTTGCGAATGCCCTCATTTTAATCGATTGCTCATTTCCGTCGGCCACTCACCCCCTCTGTGCATCACTCATCATCTCTTGAAGAAAGAGGATTGAAAACGGTCAGGATGAAGTACTTGGACCCCCATGCTAACGAACCTACAGTTCAATTCCAAGATGAATCGAGGCTCATCGCCTCAGAATACGTCGGAGGCCTCGGCCGGTACGCTCATCTTGATAAAAAGGCCGCCGTCGCCCCTCCGCCACGGCATCTAGGCCACCTAGAGCCGACCCTCCGGCATCAATCCCACCTACTCCCACACGCAAGAGCAAGCGGCCCAGACGCCTCCGTCTCACCGAGAACTCACCTCCTCCACCACCCACCACCGCCGCCGCCGCCCCCGGCCTACAGCCACCACCCGTACTATCGCGATCCCCCTCCCCCGCGAGCAGGAGTCGGAGGAGGACCCATCGAGTCATCATCATCATCATCAGCCTACCCGCGCCGCGAGAGCGAGTCCGCCTACCTCACGCCCCAAAACTCGGCTCACCCAGCGCAGACGGCACCTCACCACCCCTACAGCCTCCACGAGCACTTCGCCTCGTACCGCGACACCGGCGCCGGCGGCATCCCCAACAGCCGCGCCCACGGCCACCACCGCGACAGCGACGCCTCGAGCGCGGCCTCCATCGTCCCGCAACCCACCGCCCCGCCACCGAGCTACCGCAGCAGCGCCGCCGCCGCCGGGAACCCCCTGGCCGTAGACGGCATGATGACCCCCCCGCCGAGCGAAAAGGCCACCGCTGGCGAGAGGGAATACCTCAACTCCCCCGAGGAGATCCTCTACATGCAAGTCTTCGTCGAAGAGGTCGGCGTCTGGATGGACTCTCTCGACAAAGAAAAGCACTTCTCCCGCCTGATCCCCTACCACGCCCTCAAATCCCCCATGCTCCTCAACGCCTTCCTCGCCTGCGGCGTAAAGCACCTCACGCTCGTCAACCCGGCCTACGAGGACGACAAGGCCCTCTTCTACTACGACACCGCCACCACGCAGCTCCTCCGCAGCCTGCAGAACCCGGATCGCAACACGGGCGAGTGCGCCACCACGGCCGTCGTCCTCAACGTCTACGAAATCATGTCCGAGAAGCCCGCCCAGCGCATGAACCACATCGCCGGCGCCCGCGCCCTCGTCCGCGAGTGTAAGTGGGACGCCCGGTCCTCCGGCATCGGCGCCGCGTGCTTCTGGCTCAACATCGGCATGGAGGTGCTCTCGTGCCTCGCCTTCAACTGGCAGACGTCGTGGGATCCCGATCAGTGGGGTCTGGATATGAACTTCACCAACGAGGGCTGCGGTCCGGCTGGATCGGCGGCGGCGGCTGCAAGATCCGGTGACGGCTTCGGACAGGAGGAGGTCTGGGTCCATCGGATTCTGTACATCGTGGCCAAGATTGCAAACTTCCGCGCCACGATCCCGCGGTTCCAGGAGCCGAGCCCGCACGACGAGCAGATCCGCCTGGGTAATAGGCTCCAGCAGTGGCAGGATCTCAAGAAGCTCTGCGACAAGTGGAACAACGCCTGCCCGAGGACGATGCACCCGTTCGGATACCTCTACCCATCGCAAACAAACTCCAAATCCGCCTTCCCCAACGTCTGGTAAGTCTCGCCCTCCTCACGTTCTCTCAAACTTTCCCCCCTCAGCCATTCTACGTGAACTAACAAACTCCAAAGGCTCATCAAGCGCGCCGCCATCATCGGCCGCCTCTTCTACCACACAGCCCAATGCCTCCTCGCCCAGACAAACCCAATGGAACCAGGCCGCGCCTCGGAAGAAATGCGCGCCCTCCAGCTCCACCACGCCCACCAAGTCTGCGGCATCGTAGCCCACACAAAAGACCGCGGCGTCGCCTCCGTCGCGATCCGCTCCCTCGCCATCGCCTCCGCCGTCCTCACCGACCCGCGCGAGCAGGAGGAGGTCCTCGAGATCCTCGACAAGATCCACGCCGAGAGCGGGTGGCGCCTCGGCAGCATCCACGGCGAGCTCAAGAAGGCGTGGGGCTGGCCTTCGCCCGCGCCGTCGCACGCTTCGCTTAGCGGTCCGTCGGGTGGTGCTGCTGGGGACCATCGAGGTTCCGTGGGGAGTTATGGTGGTGGGAGACCGGGTCCGCCGGGGAACCCGCCTGCCATGGCGACTTCGAGCGCGCCGTCTGCGTCGAGCGCTGCTGCTTCTGCGCCGATGAAGGCTCTCGTGAACCCGCTTTCGTATGCCGACTTTAGTTTGCCGAATGCCCCCTACAAAGACTGGTGGAAGCCGCCGAATCGCCATGATTCGTATAGCTACCAGGGTTTCCCATGATAACCTCTTCCTTCGCTTCTTTTTCTATTCTTCTTTTCTCAAAGTTGGCTTGTCTTTTTTCTTTTTCTTCTTCTTTTTCTTACTTTACTCCACTGTTCCAACCTGAGCCCTTGCAACGAAACCGTAAGAGAGGGAAAGGACGGGTTCATATATATAATATTCTTCAAGAAAACAGGAGGCGGACAGTTGCTCTCCAAACGTTTCAACATCGTGGATTCACCGAAAACCCAAAAGAGGGCTGGCACTGGTTTGCTAACCCACCCTACCTTACGATTACGACTCCCTTTATCCTCTTTTATCTTTTTTTTGGTTCTTCTTCTCTTCTCCTGCATCATCTTTTTCATACAAAGGCTACAATTCGGAGAGGAGGGCACCACGGCTTTACAGGACGGTCGGCAAAGCATCGCGTCAGAGTCCATGGTTCAGAGCACCATGAGGGTTGTTGGAAGGAATTGCAAATGGACAATGGGACATGTGGGCGTTCCGGCACTTCACACAGACAAAGGGGGAAAGATGGTTTTTATGCTGAGATGCGCTCCAGCACTTGAAGAGGCTCCAATGGTTGGGAGACCCCAGATTGCTCTGCAAAGGGCACCGATACCATGAGATATTTACTATTATTCTATCTTGGGCACACACTTTTGCTCCTTATTTACTGTTCTTTCAGTTCGTCACACACAAAGTACTCTAGGTTTAAGGAACCGTTTTGGATCGTTATCTGTATTATCTGGTATCTTGTTTTATTCGAATGGGGAAGGGGATGCTGGGGCTCTGTCTAACGCGGGAGGGAATTTATCGCAATGCCAATGCTCAAAAAGCAAATGTCAAGCGCTCAGTGTCTTGACACCAAGAACTTTCTATGGAAAAAAGTTGATTTTCCTTCCCTTTCCAGACTCATCTTCTAATGATGTGCCCAAAATCCATTGACCCATTCGTCCAATCGTCGTGAAATCCGTTTGTCCCATCTATCGCCGTTTCTTCGTGAAAATTGCTCAACAAAGAGAAAAGAAGGCAAGAAAACTCATAGTCTGCGGGGTCAAGCTAGGAATTATGCCAAGCCACGTTGCAAGAGTTTCTTGCTTGCTGAAAGTAGTGCATTAAGCAGAGCCGTTGGTGTTGGCGACGACGCTGCCGCTGACGTTCTCCTTCATAAAGGGCTCGTTGTCGACCTCAATGGTAGGGATGGTCATGCCAAACTTCTCGTAAGGGAAGTTCTCGAGAGTGGGCAGGTACTCGGCCCAGCCGTCGTCAATCTCGCCGACCTGGTGCATGTCGACCTGGCCGGCCTCGCCAGTGCGGCCAGCGAGGACCTCCTTCTCGCGGCCGGCGTACTCCTTGAGGAGCATCTTGTGGGGGCACCAGATAACACGCATGCCGGCGCGGCGACCAGCCTCGACACCGGGAACAGAGTCCTCGAAGACGAGGCACTCCTCGGGGGTGATGGGCTTCTCGCCCTCGGGAAGAGACTCGTTGATGGTCTTGAGGGCCAGAAGGAAGATGTCGGGGTTGGGCTTGCCGCGGCCAGGGGCAATGCGGGTATCGTCACCCAGGACACGGCGCTGGGAAGGGAAGACGGAGAAGAGCTCAGTCAGGTGGTCAGACTTGAGCTTGAAGTTGGCCTCGTGAGAGGAGGTGGCCAGGGCAATGTGAACGCGCTGGGCAGTCTTGCCGTCAGCAGTGGCGGGCTTGTGGTCGAAGTAGCGGGTGCGACCGAGGTTCTGGAGGAGCTGGGGGATGCCGGGGAGAGGCTTGGTGGAGGGGAAGATCTGGCGCTGGAGAGCGGACAGCTTCTGGTGGTACTCCTCATGGGTAATGGGGAGCTGAGCCCACTCGTGGAAGATGCGAGTGGCGTCAGGACCAGGGCGGCCCTGAAGCTTAGCCTTGATGTTCCAGGGAAGGAGAGGGCGGCCGTACTGCTCGAGGACGATGTTGATGCAGGCGGTGTAGAGGTCTTCGGTGTCTAGGAGGAGGCCGTCCATGTCGAACAGGCAGGCCCGGACGGGAGGGAAGCTAGATAGGTCAAGATCAGTCAATCGATTCATTGAGGCCGAAGGAGGAGAGAAGACTTACTCGGTGCGAGGAGCCATTGCGACGGTAGGCAAGTTGTGACGACGGTGGGATGGATGGGGAGTGCGAAGGTAAGAGAGAGGAAGAGGAGGTAGCAATTGAGTATCCTCGAGACAATTGTCGAAGGAGGAGTGGTTGAGGGTGGAAGAGGGAAAGGTGATGGAAGAGGTCTGAAGAAAAAGAGAAATCTCCAGTTGGGGTATCGCGAGGAAAGTTTGTGGAGGTGAAGAAAAAGGCGGAGGATTTTTTTTAGCAGCAGCCAAAATAGGCCTTTTGATCCTTTCTCGGAAGGACCTGAGTCAACAAAGTGAACTTGAGGGACGGAAGGAACAATGGACAGGAAGCCAAAAGGTCAAACGGGCAGGGGCGTTCAGGAACAACGGCGGGGTGAAAACGGAAGCGGAAGGCACCGATGGAGGGGTCGCTCAGCTCTTTCCCGAATAAAATGGCGACCAGACGGGGAAGTGGGGCCATGTATCCCCGTACACTGTGCTTGTACCTTTTACCTTTGGCATCACACCTTAGGATGCCGCATGGGTACCTACGGTATGAGGGAGGAAGTCACCGTGA
This sequence comes from Colletotrichum scovillei, assembly GCF_011075155.1. Lineage (NCBI taxonomy): Eukaryota > Fungi > Ascomycota > Sordariomycetes > Glomerellales > Glomerellaceae > Colletotrichum > Colletotrichum scovillei. The sequence continues at coordinate 1,023,126 of NW_023336269.1, forward strand.
CTAATACAAAGAAGAGTCGAATGTCTCTAAGATATTCTCACACTGAAATACTTCAACATGGTGTTCTCGTCGGGCTACCTATTTCCGTAATGTAGACAGCTTGATTCTACTAAATGCACCTCAAACCTACGAACAATAGTATAGCCATAAGAGGAGTACAGTTCAAGCGACAGCGCATACTGTACTCACTCATGGTAAATCGATTGGATCCCAGCCAGGCCAGCCGCTGAAAGACCCCTAAAGCGCTGTATCCGCCAGGTACCTGTAGCGAATTGGGTCAGCAAGATGTGGCTTCCACCGCCCAAAAACATGTGAACAGCCTCAACGTCCCACCCGCACCAAATCCACGTGGGGACGAGACACCTCAGTGACGACATTCCTGGGGCTGCCTTGCCTGCAACCTCTTTGGCTCAGCTTGACATCTACACTCAACGTCAAGCAAGCCTACGACAATTCACTGTTACCGTCAAGATGGCGTCCAAGGGGACAGAGATGGATGCCCAGGGCAAGGGCAAGAGTACGTCGGTCAAGGATGAGCCTGAAGAGGTCCAGGAGAAGTTCTCTCCTGAAGAGGAGGCGGTAAGGCAAATTGTTCCCTTGCTCTCATTCTATGCATTTTAATCTTCTCGAGTAAGCTCTTCAGGTATACAAATGAAATCACATGAAGCCATGGCTGGCAAGTGCCGGATCCCTCAATCTCACTCCACCTCTACGATGAGCTCAACTCTCACCTCATGGACCATGAAAAGCTACTCCGACCTTGATCTCAATCCCCTCATCTAACACACCGCAGTCCCTCCTATCCGAATCCAACACCCACAAAACCGAAGCAAACGCCCTCTTCGCATCCTCCCAATACACCTCCGCCATCGCAAAATACGACGAGGCCGTCTCCGTCTGCCCAAACTACCTAGACTACGACCTCGCCGTCCTCCGCTCCAACATCTCCGCCTGCCACCTCAAACTCTCCCAGTGGAAAGACGCAATCTCCTCCGCCTCCGCCGCCCTCGACTCCCTAGACCGCATCGACAAGGAATCCGCCCTCGCCCAGGAACGCCGCGAGAAGCGCAAGGCCGAAGAGGAAGAGGGCGTGGAGGAGGAAATCGTCAGCTCCGGCGCCAGCGCCGCTGCCCCCGCGCCCGTCACCTCCGCGGAAGATGAGGAGGAAGTCGCGCGCAGGAAGAGAGCGGACGACGTCCTGCGTATCCGGGCGAAGGCGCTCATGCGGAGGGCGAGGGCGCGGAGCGAGGAGGGCGGGTGGCAGAACCTCGCGGGCGCGGAGGAGGATTATAAAGCGCTGGCTAAGATGGGGAACCTCGCGGGCGCGGATCGCAAGATTGTGCAGACGCAGTTGAGGGTGTTGCCGCCGAGGACCAAGGCTGCGCAGGAGGCGGAGACGGCGGAGATGTGGGGGAAGCTTAAGGATGTGAGTCCCTGAACATGAAAATTCAAGAGATTGCTGTGACAGTGTTGTGCTTGCTAACATATGGGTATAGCTGGGCAACGGCATTCTGAAGCCGTTTGGACTGAGTACGGATAACTTCCAGATGGTCAAGGATGAGAAGACGGGAGGGTACTCGATGAACTTTAACCAGGGTCAATGAGCCTGGCCATCATCACATTTGGTCTGAGAAGAAAACAGCATTTTGATGTAGGCATGGAAGAAGCGATGGCATCATAGAAACACAGGAAGCCCATAAGCATAGCTCATTCAGGCGAATAACCTAATTTCTCGTCCATGATGGTTCGGGGACGATGATCACTCATCTAGTAAAAGTTCGTAAAGGGTTGGATCGCTCAACTCTGCAAGAGTGTCTATCAAAAGGGCACCATTCATGTGCTAGTACAATAACAGTAAGCACAAGCCAAAGTGGCCCTTGTTGGTATTAATGCATTAATTCACGTTATTCATAGGGATGTTTTTTCCAAACTCCTCCAATATCCATCTGTTCCCCCCTATTCCACCATTTGGCCTTTCATCCATAATAAACCAAGACAATATCCAATTTCCTGGTGTCTTAGGTGTAGATACTCTCGGTAATCTGATTCACCTGCAGTCCCTTCTCCGCCATCTCGGCGTCCCGCAAAAAGTCGAGCGGGAACCAGACGAGGTGGCCCTTGATCTGGTCAATCTTTTGCCGCGCGTCCGCCGCGGGCATGAACTGATCGAAAATATGGCCCGCCTTGACGCCCTTTGGCGGCAGGTATCTGTCGTAGTCGTCAAAGGTTTTGACTGTAGGTAATGATGTTAGCTCTGATTCAAAACCGCAAAATGTGAGAGGAAAACATACTGTGGTCATCAGGATCGGCGTGGAACAGGTGACGGTACAGATCCGTGTTCCGCGTAGCGTTGCCCGTCCACATCTCCCACAGCTCGTCGTTCATCGGATCCTCGACAAACTTCCACGTCTCGTCGCGGTCCCACGGGTCATTCTCCGCGTGGCCCGGCGGGCGCGCGTTGGGGTCCTGCGACCCGTCCAGGTCCTGCGCGGGCAGAAGGCCAAGATGCTCGCGCCAAAGGTACCGGCGCAGCGAGGTCGCGTGCCACCCGGCCTCATAGGGCTTGCCGTCCATTGTACTCGGCACACGCTTCGTGTCCTCCATGACGATGCTGAGCTCGCTGTCGTGGTATCCCAGCTGACTGCGGTCGTTGAGGTTGCTGGAGCCGCAGACGACGATGCGGTCGTCGACGATGAGCAGCTTGGAGTGGATGTAGAGCTCCTCCTGGATCCAGTTGCGGATCTCCGTCTCCGGGTCCTCGTCCTCCCACGGCTCGTCCTCGATGGATCCGGAGTTGGCCATGGCGTGCTGCGCGACTGAGGTCTTGTTGCTGAGCTGCGCGTCGCCGAGGCTGGCTTCGAAGCGCTGCTTGGCGTCGATGGCGTTTTGGGCTTCCGTGGTCTTGCCGCCGCCGACCTGTTCGGCCTTGGCGCCCATGTGCTCGTCGCGCTCCTTCTCGGTGGGGTCGTTGATGCCGTGGATTCCCGTGCCCATGACCTCTTCGGCTTGCGCGCGCTGCACCTCGGCGTACTTGACGCCCGTGTCCTTTTCTCTCTTCTCCACGGCGGATGTGCGGTTGAGACGGTCGTAGGAGCGCAGGTTGAAGAAGAAGATGTGGTTTCTGGGGTCGATGCCCTCCTTCTTGACCTGCTCGAAGATGGAGTGCTCGCCGCGGCAGATTGATTTGTACTGGTAGTCCATGATGGCACGGGTACCCGTGGCCGCATCATCTCGGAGGTCGCCGGCGAAACCGGGAATGGCGGGGATGAGGACGATGACGCGGAACTTGCGACCCTCCTTGCCAGCCCTCACGACGGCGTCGACAATAGCTCGGCCGATTCGGTTGTGGATCGGTGCCTGCTGGTCGCCGGTGGCGGTGATGAAGAACTGGTTCTCTATGTAGACAAAGTGCTCGGCCTTGCTGATGATCTCGCAGTAGGCGTTCTGGATCGAGTGATCGGTCAGGATACCGCTAGACCAGTCGGCGCTGGACCGCACGATCTGGGCGTGCATGGATCCCTTGTTCTCCAGGTTCGACAGGCTCTTCTCGTCCAGAGGGTGGGTGAGGTACTCTCCGACAGGATGCTTAGGCCGTTGGACTCCCACGAGGTCCTCGTCTTCAGCCAGGCGGCCGCGCAGCTGGATCCAGTCGAAGCGGTCGTCGCGCTTGTACTTGTCGCGCTTCACAAAGTTCCAGCGCAGGACAAAGTGCTCTGCGATATCGTAGACGCAGGGGCCGACGACACCCATGGATACGTCATGCCAGGGCATGCGCCCGTACTCGGCCTTGCTCAATTCATTCTGCTTCCAGTCTTGAACGTTTTGGAAATCCATGATTCTGTTGTTGTTGAAGTCCTGTCCGGGCCAGACCTCGTTCTGAACGCCTTCGGGATGCGCGTCGGCAAGAGGGTGGGTGTGGCTGTCCCAGCGACCGAAGCACAGATCGAGACCTCCGATAAAGGCCATGGCATAGTCAATGACGATGAACTTTTCATGATGGGCCCAGTAGAATGTCATGTCGGCGCCGTTGGAGAGGACATTGTGGTCGGGGTGGCGCATAATCTTGATGTTGCCGTAGCCAGGCGAGCCCTCGGGGCATAGAGCCTGCAGAGCATGCTTTGTGTGGGCAGAGTTGCACGTCAGAGCGGCCTCAACTTCACGGTAGACAATGATGTGAATCTGGACGCCGGCCTCGGCGCGGCGCTTCAGGACCTGATCCAGCCTCCATTCCTTGTTGTGGTGAGGGGGGCGGCGCAAGAACAGCTCGGGGGACAACCACCAGTCGCAAATGTAGATGGTCTCCTTTGCGGTCTCGAGAGCCTCGGAGACGGCCCAGAAGTAGTCGCGTCCATCGACGTACCACTTGATCAGGTTGCCGTCGCGCTCCGGGAAGAAGGATTTGAATCGGTGCTCCTCTCCGATCTTTGTCCGCTTGTCGTCGGTGGCCTTTTCGTGCTCCTCGTCGTGGCGGTGGTTGGCGTTGAACTGGGGCGCAAGTCAGTTGTGCTGGTCGCTCCAGGCAGCTAGCTTTCCATGTTGGATGAGCTTCAATGGGGAGGGAAACGGTCTTACAAGGTTGGCCAGCTTGCCAATCTGGTGCTTCTTGTGCACAAGATGAACTTTTGCGTCATGGAGATGGGTGCCCTCGAGCTTGTCCTCCAGCTCCCGGAATGGCTTCTTCAGCTTGTCCATGAAACCGCCGCCGCTGCCGCTTTCCTCCTTCTTGTGGCCATGGTCGCTTGTGGTCATGAGCCCCATGATTACGGTTGGTTGCCCTGGGCTTTGAACGGAGGGGGTATTCGAATGGGAGAAGTGCGCAAGCTCTCAAAGTTGGTATCTCTAGATCATGAAGTCGTGGGGAACGGAACGGATTGTTGAAGTTGAAGTTAATGGGTGTGGCTGGTGTGGAGGGGTATCATAGGATGCGCGGGGTACACTGGATGGCGGGGTGAACAAGTTGAAGCATTCCAGCCCGAGTATGCAGCACTCGGATGGGGAAAGGTCAGTGGAAAGTGTTTAAGCTTCGTGTAGCTTGGACTTGTAGGTGTGGGAATGGGTTCAGGAGCAGGGAGAAGAGAAGACGAGACGGAGGAAGAGAAAGAAAAGAACGGTAATGGAGGGACGGCGCGTGGGAAGGGGAAAGTAGTAAAGCTTGGAGGGAAACCTTGAAATTAGAAACCCCGGGCTATGTCATTCCCGTCACTCGTGCGCCGGCGGGAGAACTAATCAAGCAGGTTAATTGGGGTGCGAGGATCGAGAGTAGTTCGGCCGGAAGCAGGATCCAAGGCCAAGGAAAGCGAACAGAAAATGGAACTCTCACTCGCGCACTTTGGGAGAAAAGTGTGGGCGCAACGCTGGGACGGGGGGGAACGACACACACGACGATTGTTGGTGGTGAGACACGACAAGACTAAGAACAGGTACTTTTGAATAGCGTAAAATTTGTATGCAGGATGAAGTACCTCCCACCCACCTCGGTATCGGCCCTGCGTAGGCGCAAACAGGCACGCAGCCACGGATAATTACAGTCGCACTCGATTTCAAGGCGGGGCAACTGTGACGATCCGCTGGGTCGAACGACTCGAGTCTTGGACGACAATCATCCATGCTGACCAGCCCAGTGAGGCCCTGGTTGCTTGTGCCTGTGATGATCCGGATGCAAGAATCCAGCCCCTGTCTGCCCGTCAGGGACACCATCGAATCCAGCCAAGCTCCCACCCTCCATCTGCGTGCCTCTGAGAGAAAACGATCCCGAGGCCCAAGAGGAGCATGTCTTGGGACCAGTAGGCCAGTAGACCAGCAAACCGAGCATGCAATGCCACGCGTCTCGCGCCTCCTCTTTCAGCCGTTGGGACCACAGCTTGGAAGGGTGGTAAGAGTCCGCAGCTGAACTTAATTTGCGAGGCTCCATTGCTCAGCTTAGCAAGGGCTCGCGTGCCCCTGGATGATGGGTCATATCACGGTTATGAGACTCAAGCCAGGCATTTAAAACACCAATCTCGCCCTCCTCTCTGACAATGTCAGTAGAATGGGAAGCATCTGGTGAGCTGAAAGCTGCAGAAACAAAAACGTAAAAGAACGCCTGCCCCGCGCTCGGTGCGCCGGTCACAGGGAAGGTCCCGTCCGTTTTGGCGGTTTGAATTGGTCAATGGAACGCCGTCATTGGTTTCCTCCCTGAGAGGTGGGGCCTGCTACTCTATTTTCGTCTTGACGTCATCTCCAGCACGTCAGTCGAGGCACGTACCTCCTCGATAAGATTGATCCAGCGAATCTTATCGATAAGTCCCAGCCGCCCATCCCGTCGAAAGCCGCATCTTCTGCCCTGTTGTAAACTGCGACATACATATGTTGCAGCTCCTTTACAACGTCGACTCCTGGTCGCACGACAGCCCGGTACGATGCATAGGGCGAAATAGAGCATGGCACATGTGCCGAACTCCGGCTTGTCCTTGTCATGGCGCCATTGCGAGCCGCCTGTCGCAAGTTTGCGCTGGTCTGGACTGGTACCGAGTGGAAGGGTGGAAACCTGAATTTTGGCGTTTCTGCATCTTTGGCGGACGGCAGCCGTGACGTCACGGCATCGGCAGATCTTGCAGCCATTGACGTCCGGGAATACCTGTCCATTCATCTTATTGCTAGGCAGATGGAAGTCTGGAGTCAATTGAGCTTTTCTGAGGACCTGGTGTCGTGAATGTTGAGTTTTGAGTTGTGTTTGGCGTAGCTTTAAATCACGATGTGAAGGGCTACGCATCACTGCTTTACATGAGTCCACCAGAGCTCCTTTACTGAGACCATTCTGTTGAGCATGATCGAATCTTGAGATAGCCCTTTTGGTCAACGATCGAGATGTCTGGACCAATAATCAAGCCGTGTGATCGTTGAAATGCTGAGCCTCATACTACTCATACCACTACGAGACCACCGCACTTCATTGCAAGCATCGTCTCGTTGATGTAGTCGTTAATTCCCAGAAAGTCCATCACAGGCACGCTGGCTTAGGATTCCCGAGGCTTGGCATCAGATCTGCTAGATCCGATAGCGTACATCATTCCTCAATCTACATTAGGACACCTAGGTCCTGTCTTCCCACGTGTATCTACCCATGCGCCCGCGCTACCGTTCAGCGTCTTGTCTTGAATAAGCACAGCTTCAACGTCTGAGATGTGCCCTCCATGTCTTGTACCAATGACCAAGGTAAGACAACCATGCTTCAGCTTCCCAACCCATCAGTGAAACACCAACGCCCGAATATCGATACTCTGCCGACACTCCATCTCATCCATCTCCGGATCCCGAAAAGCACAATGCGCAGCCCTCCGGACAACCGACGTATCAGAATCAAAACACTTGATAAACAACGCCTCATCCGGTCTCTGCCCGTCCAAAAAGTACCACCGGTGCGCCGGATTCGGCTTAATCGTCCACGTCTCGGCCCGGTGACGGGGGTAAATAATCGCACCCGGGACAAGGTCCTCCTCCGCGACCGTAGTCCCGTCCGCAACGGCCAGCGGGTCCCGCCGGACCGTCGCGATGGGCCGCCAGATGTTGATGATTTGGAACCGCCGCTTCTCCTTGTCGAGGAGTCTCTCGGCCTCGTCCGCGCCGAGGTGGTGCCTCGCCATCATGACGGCGCCGTCGTAGGACTGGTCCACGTGCGCCTTGTGCAGGGGGCCGCGGTGCTCCGTGTTGCGCTCGCCTAGGCTGTGCCAGTTTGCCGGCCCGCGGCGGATCTGGTGGTTGAAGATGACGACCCGGCTTGCTCCCGTGCTGTTGGTGGTGTTTGAACCCTGGTGAGCATGGGCCCTCAATTGTGAATGTTGGCCCCCACTGGTGTATATAATAAACCTTACACCGCCCAACACCCGCCCACTTTGCGGCCGGCTTGGATAAATGAAAGCGTGCAAGACTTACATTTCCTTGTACAGCTTCTCCATCTCGGGGTAGTAGACGCCCTTGACCCGTTCTTCGTCTGTAAAGTCCGTCTCGACGCTGGTGTGGCGGACGTACTGGAAGCCGTGGGTGTCGAGGGTGTACTTGTCCTCGTCGCCTCTGATGTCGGTGACGGTGACGGTGCGAGGTGTCATTTTCCTCTCATTTGTGACTTTTTGACTGGAGTTGAACAAAAGACATGAGTATATTGCGCCATTGACACGGTACTCGAGAAATGGACAGTCTTGTAGAGATGGATATTGAAAGGCGGCCTTACCCCCCTACAACGATTGGGGTGGGAGGGGTTCCATCTCCAGGGTCGTCGTAGTAGTTTATGGTGGTGACGACTGCACGTCTCTCTGGTCTCTCGGCTTCTGTGGACTTGATCTGTGCCATGTCCGGTAGAGGCTGGTGATGTGTTGTTCCCACGGCCATGATTGTGTCTATGGCGCTATAAAAGCGTACCTCGACGTTGTCAATGTCAGTCCCAAGCTGGTGAAGTGAATTTGGAGTTTCGGTTCGTCCAGCTGTGTATTGTCTGTAATGTACTTGAATATGTGCAGATATGTACGAAGACGACTTGGACGACAACGTGTGAGCAACTAGCAATGAAAAGACCAAGGCACTGAAGGCAAGATACAATATCAGATCAACCCAAAATAAACGCAAGGGAGCATCTCGAGATCAGAAACACAGTGGTCCCTCATCTGCGAACTGGAGGCTTGCGAGGGGAGTCCCTGGCAGCCGGCGGCACGGCAGAGGGAAGAGGGCCGACTGGCCGGAGCTCCGCCTTCTCCTTTTTCCGCGACCCCGCGGTGGACGGTGCCCATTGCGTCCATGCACTGTCTCATCTGCACGTGATTGGGCTTGAGCGGAATGAGGGGTAATCATTATCCGCACTGTATCAACGTATCAGAAACGAGCAGCCGGCCAAGTGGATCCGGCACCCCCACTGTGACAGCTTGGGCTTAGCGCGTTGGATCTCCAATGGGCGGTCCAGGTCCCAGATGGTGGGGTTTCCAGGGAGAGGTCCCCGCCATGGCCCATGAGAAGCTCCTGCTGGCTGCTGCTGCTATTGCTGTCCGGGTTGTTGCGTATGCGTGGCTTCCCGGGGGGCCATTTGCTTGACCGCCCCTCGATTCCCGTCCTGTCCCTTTTTTTGGGTTTCGCTTCTCGTCTGAACAGCTCCTGGAACATCTGCTCTTTTACCTAACTACATCTCCTCCCTTTCTTCTACGCTTCTGCTCCTCTATTCTCTTCTTTCTCTCTCATCAAATACATCTTTCAGCCACATCAACTACCCCTCCAAATCAGACACAATGGCCGCTCAGATCCCCCCCGGAGGAACCTACCTCGACACCTTCAAGAAGTCATTTGTCGATGTCAAGCCCGACGCCGACAAGGAGAATGCCATCCCTACCTCCGACTTCCTCGATGCCTCCGAGTCTCTGACCACCATCTTCGGTATGTTCCCCAGCACGGCTGCTCTCTCTGAATACCAGCCGAGGCACCGAGCCTTTGATGGTTTCATGTCTCTAACGACCATTAACTCTTCTAGATGCCCTTGGAGGCGTTGCTTTCGGTCCCGTCAAGAGCGACATGGGCGGCAACATCAAGGTACTACCTGACTCCTCTCGATACCCTCGATACCCCCGACACCCTTTACCAATGTTCCGAATCCCTTGTCACGAAGCTCGGATGCCACTCTACGGCTCCTACAACTACATACATGATACATCAACGAACAACGACTGACTTGTCCTCTTTGTACAGAAAATCCGTGAGCGCCAGCTGGCTGCTCCCGGCGAGTCCGCCACCCTTCAGGAGCTCGTCAAGGCCGAGCTGGCCACCAAGAAGCACGTTGCCACCGAGGGTCTCCTCTGGCTGGTTCGGTAAGTCTGCCCCTGAGCTCCCCTTATCACCGACAACACAGCAGCCGGAACTAACGATACCAATTCTTCCAGTGGTCTCGAGTTCACCTGCATCGCCCTGAGCCAGAACGTCGCCAAGGAGTCCGAGGAGCTCTCCGAGTCCTTCCGCAACGCCTACGCCACCACACTCAAGCCCCACCACAGCTTCCTCGTCAAGCCCATCTTCAGCGCCGCCATGAGCGCCTGCCCCTACCGCAAGGACTTCTACGCCAAGCTCGGCTCTGACCAGGACAAGGTCGCCGCTGAGCTCCGCGTCTACCTCGCCTCCCTCGAGAAGGTTGTCGGCATCCTCAAGGGCTTCCTCGCCAGCAAGGACGCCAAGTGGTAAGCGCAAACAATGCTCTTGTGCGCGCTGACCGAGAAGAATCAAAGGCCCCCCAAAGAAAGCGGGTACCAAAAAGAAAGTGAAATAAACAACGAACAATGACGATATGATGGAAAGAACAACATGTCCGTGTCAGTGTCCGCTGCGATGCTAGTACATCGTCAGCCACGAGCCAGTTTACGCAGCCTAGAAATGAATCACAACCTCGAAGCTTGAACCAAATACCTTTCTTTGAGCTTTATGCAATCGAACAATGACGAGCTTACACAATGACCTTTGACACTTTTGAACTCTCCTGGAGTCATAGTACAGAATGTCGAGAGTCGTGAAACAACCTGCGTATTTAACAGGGCTTGTCAGCACACTCATGGGCATTAACTTCGCAAAACAGACACATGACAGATAACATCCACACAGCGACAACACTCAGATCGTCTTCACCACCCCAACCGATTTTCTTCAACAAAACCAGAATTTGAATCTTCAAACATACTGCAACATGTCTTTTCCAGACCAAGCCACCGAGCAGAGCAAGTTCCGGATTCAATTACCGGCAGAACTCTACCTCGAGATAGCACAATGGCTTGGCGAGTTTCAGCCCGAGATAAAGAGGCAAGAGTTTGTATTACCGAGATACGGCTTACTCAAAGACAACGACAGCGACGTCAAGAATGACATTGTCAGAGACTTCAGGGATGTAAGAGTTCGACGCAACATCATATCGGCCGCCAAGGGAATGCATCCCACAATGGCCATGCTCAACGCGGGTATGGTCAACAAGTACTACCACAAAATGATCAACGACATTGCTCTCCGGTGGGACGCCCAGAGCGAAAACCCCAGGGCCGTCTACCACGCCGCAGTGCACAACCACGTTGATCTCCTCCGCCAGGCCCTTGAGAAGCCCGGAGCTAAACCGGACTACGTCCCACGGGGCCTATTACAGTCTTTGTGGACACCACTTATGGTGGCTGCCTCTCAAGGCAATGCTCAAGTCGTGGACCTGCTTCTGCACCACGGGGCTAATCCAGCACTCAGCTTTGCCGACCGTCATCCCCCGTGGTGGAATCCGCGTCCATTTGCTGCAAACTCAGAGTCAGGCATGTGCTTGTATGAGTTTAAAAGAGACCTTTTTCGGCAACCCTCGCCCCTCCATGCCGCCATGCTAGCTCCCAAGAATGCATTGACCATTTCCAAAACTATTCTCAGGTCTCTCCCACCACGCTTCTTGACCAAGATTACTGACCCGCATGAACTCTTCCTTGCTATTGCTGTTGCTCAAGACCATGTCGATTTGGTGGATATGTTAATCAATCGAGGCGCAGACTTTCATCACGGAGGCATAACTAGCTTCCGTATGAATACTCCGGTACTTCATCACGCTGTTTCCGGCGATATGGTCCGCAGGCTGACCCTAGCAGGCGCGCCGCTACATATACCTGTCGAGTTCGGCATCAATGCTCTACATGCTGTCTGTCTCCGTCAGACAGATTGCTCTTCTGCAATAAGGGAGCTTGTCCGACAGGGCGTCAAGCTCGAAGATACCACGGCTAGCATAGACCTTCGACAACCTCTCATTCCCGAACACGGACCTCGCCGGAAGATCCCCCAGACAGCTCTCAATCTCGCATGTAGGCAGCTCAACGTTGCTCACATCCGAACGCTGCTCGAGTTGGGCGCTCACCCGCTTGGGGCCTGTCTGGGAGAGAAACCTAGAAAGAAGATGAAGGGCAGTAAGTTCGTGAGGGACAGCGAGCTCTTCAAGGTGACACCCCTTCACGATTTGTTTCTACCAGATTACCATGCCCTGGAAGCACATCAAAAGAGCAATGAGGAAATAGCATGCGCCATAAAAGCGGCTTTCAATCTAATAATGAGCCACCCTCTGGCTGCCGAAGCAGTATCGTCTTACGGGAACTATGCTCTCGGGTGCCCAAGCAGCAACCTCATGGCCAGGATTTTAAGATCCTTTTGGATGGATGGCTACATTTATTACACAAGGGATTTTGGTAGGTACACCCCGCTCCAGTTGTTCTTCGTCCACCCGTTCTCGGACGACCCCGAGATTCCACAGGCCATGTTCGACTTGGTACAAGATGGTAGGGATCAGATCAACACCGTTATAAAGCCGCTCTACATCACGCCGCTCCTGGCTCTCCTCGGTCACCGCTTCGACCATTCTCTCGGCGACGCAAACTTTTACCGGCCAAAACTGCTCAAGTGGCTCCTGGAACACGGTGCAGACCCGAACTTATGCGACAGGGAAGGCTTCTCGCCCCTCCACTATGCAGTGTTTTGGCTCGATGCTCCGGCCGTCGAGCTTCTCCTCTTACACGGCGCTCGGGTCAAGCGTGAGGATGAACTTCAGGTCATGGACGTCCTATTCGGCGGTGTCTTCACCAGGGAGCATCACAAAGAAGCGAAAAGAGATCGCCCCTCCCGGAGAAGCGAGTGGACGCAGATGGTGAAGCAAATCGAAATACATGCGTGGTCGATGCAACGCGTCGGCAGCAACATTGAGCGCTGGCAGCCCGGCACGCCGCTGCCCGCATGTACGCTCTTCAACTTCGAGAGTAACTTTACATTTGACATGTATAAAGAGGTGGCTTTGCCTTCAGAGCTCGTGACGCGGTGGGGAGGGTTGCGTGAGGCTCTGAGGGGGGATGCCGACGAGCGTAGGAAGCGGATCTTTGCGGCGCTGCTGCCAACGCCAAACGTGCTGCCGTTTTTGAAACCGAGGGGGATCATGGAACGTGATGGTGAGGTGAACCTTGGCGAGCATGGGTCTGATCCCGAGACGATTCGGTACAGCGTTCTGGATTGGGCGATGGCGACGGCCCAGGATGATTGGTTTCTGGATAGGATCAAGCGGCTTGGGGGGGAGACTGGAGATATACGTCCCGAGACGTGGCTGAAGACATATGATCCGTAGACGTTTTTCTCTGTTTTCAGGAATGGAAGGCTGTGGATAGACAAGAACTAAGAAGTTGAAACATTTTTCCAGATTCCTCACGTCAGAAGTGTGAAGTGATGTGATGTGTATAGTCTAGTGAGTGCATGTAGGTAGTCATTGAAACGTCCAACGATCAGTCTAGGCCCGTAGTCTGATATTTTCCTCTTCTTCGTCTAATCAGGTTTCTGTCTTGCATCAAGATGCCCAACACGAGATACAGGAGCAATCTTGGAGGAGCTTGAGACAATTTTGACGACATGTCGATGGGAGTCCTGAGCCATCATGCGGAGAATTGTCTATGATGTTTTCCGCTAAGATAATAGATAAAGTATACTCGATGACCACTGGACTATATCAGGAGTCATATCCGCTGCGTTAGGCCCCAAGATGGATTACTGGGTTCAAAATTCATAGTATTGCATCCATCATCGAAGACGAGTAGAAGATGACCGTGACGACTTAGTGTTCTCTGAAGTCGGCAAGCAGATGGGCACGGCATGAGAGAGGCCGCCTTGTTGAAAAGCACGTTGCTTATTGCGGCCGGGAGGTGGTTACTCAATTTGTTGTGAGGAAGGCACATGGATTCAACACATTTTATCACTGAAAAGCAGAATATTTGAGCTCGAAGATCTTATAGAACCCAATGTTTCCTGGTCGATGTTTCAAAGATTGAGGGAGTATGGAAAAAGTGTTTATATTCTCGCAGCAGCAACATGACAGAGAGAGCTCGAGCGAACAAGCAAGGGAAAAGATCGAATTCCTCATCGCCACGAATCTAGATCCTAGACGATATTCGACCAACCCCTCAAAGGGAGCAAGAAATATCACAGCCAGCTTGGTGAGGAGAAAACATGGCCGGCGACCAAGCTGTGTGGTTCTGCAGTGATGGACGCTGAAGCTTTGATCTCATCAGCGAAGCCGGCGGGAATACATACGTCCATCACTTTTGATGTCGCTTGCGCTTTTCCACCAGACCTGACAGGGGTCAGGGTTCCGATGGGATGTCAGAGATTCTAGACCGCCCATCGAGAAAGTCATCTGAGAAAGTGTCGATCTGCGACGGGATCCCCCCTCTCAGGGCTGACTCGGGCTCTCGCGAAATTCCAGAGGGGCTCTCGCTGGGTTCTTTTGGGAAAGGAACTCAAGGAAGTAGTCCTCTTCATTTCGTGATGGTCTTTTGATACTTTATCTATAGATTCTATGAGATCTGTTCGACTTATCTGAGTCAGTAACCATCGCCCGGTGCAAGGGGACATGAAGGGATACGCAATATCTTGTGAAGCCAGGAGGCAACACATAGGCTGGAGAAGAGATGGATGGACATGTTCGTGGCCCGCCATCCTTTCAATCATTCAAGGCATATGGTGAAGCTAACACGTATGGCTTTGCTAGGACCTGCGGCTTGATTATCCGGACCGCTCCGTGATGTGTCCTCAGGGAAGACCCAGCACATAATGTTCCTGAGGAAGCCGTTGCCCTGAGATCTCAAACATCTCCGACTACTAGCTTGATAGCAAAACAATACGAATTATTGCAAAACATCTATGTTATGTAGAATGACAATATCCAGGATAGATCGAGGCAACATCATTGCTTGAGAAGATGTCACGACGTCGGGTCTCTCCTCGGACCCCGGCCAACAGGTTGCATCAACTTGCCAACAGGCTGCTTGCTTGCCCGCCCGAATGCGAGTATCCGTACTACTGATTAACGATGGGGGCCTATGTTGATTACGGAGTAGCCCGCGATCGAGCGGAAAATGAAAGCTACATGGGGAGAGAAGCTTCGATCAGTCAGGCTCGGACGTCATCCGCGCGCATACTATGAGAGTGTGTCCGTAGTTTGTCCCCGGAATAATCCCATGACAAAGTAGTGGCAAATTATAGGACTGATGTCTAGGCAAAGAATTGGACAAGGATGGCATTGGTGGAACCTGATGAGATCTATATCCCACAGCGCAGTCTATCGCGTGCCTTTTCGTACGGACGCCTGCATCCCAGGTCTTGGGCTGCTAGGCAATTGGGATGCGTAGAGGAACTGGAGGGATTGTGACCATCTATATGAAAGTTCTGGGGCTGTAGCGAGAGTGAAAGTGGCTGCGGATTGCCGCCGGGTCAAAGATCATACACTCAACAAAAATGATGGTAATCTGCGGGAATAGCAGTTTTCTTTTTTTTTCGTCTCTCGAGTCTTGACTCGTGGCGAGTTGCCTCGAGATAGAGTTTTAGGTAATCTTGAGATTGTTTCTGTATGGGCCTTGTTCCATCGCAGTCAAAGAATCGAGCGACCAGGTAGCAAAAGGTGCGTGTCAAAGGTTAATATGTTTGCTAAGATTGCGCATTTGGCAATGTGGGAGGGCGTCGTGAGATTACCCGCTGTTTCTTGCTCTCATTGTGCCCCGGGCCGGAGGGGTATCCGCTCATCGGCATGAAATGCCGGACAGAGTTCTTGGGGCATTTGCTCGGATTTGGTTTCCGGATATACTGTGATATAGGTAGCTGGGAAAGTTGTCTCAGCTGTCTGTTACCTTTGTACTCGAACCGAATTTCCGCAGTGCCATCTATTCTTGAGATGAAAGATTATATCTAGCTTCTTTTTGATGCGTCCGTGTGCAAATCACCAATGACGGAGAAAGAAAGTCTAATTGTTGGGAAATATAACCAAGATCCAGACGAATATGATCGACTGGGCGGAATACTACGTCGAAAAAAGGGTAGCGAGCAGCATGACGATCCAGAAGAAGACCCTACGAATCACGGTTCCGGATTTTGTCGGTATTTTCGTATGGGTACACTTTAGTTTGAGAAAAGAAGCGCGGGAGAGGCGCGGCGGCGGCGGCGCCCAGCCAAGCCTACACTGGAGCCCCAAGGCGTTACAACTTTGTTGGCTGGTGGAGTTGGGAGTGGGAGCCGGGGGTGCTTGGCAGGAGAATTTCGAAATGATTTTGGGATTAGCGTCAGGGGCGGGATGGTCGTGTTGACAAGGGTCTTGGGACCTAGGCGAGAATCCTCTTTTGGAGACCGACACTGACTGACTGGCCTTGTCGTGGGCCGTGACCCGTTATTCTTGAAGGAGGAGGACTGCGGCAGGAAGAGGAGGTCTAGAATTTCGGGGAATTTCAATGAGCTGACTGTATGATTTGAGGGATTTGCAGCAGTTTGGGACGGGATGCTGGATGCTAGCTAGGCGCAGGGCGAAGGCGGCTATCTGCATGGTGGTCCATGGAATCACAGAGTATGGGCCGGGAAGTTTTTGGCGGTTGGCATGAGGCGAGGTGATGTCAACAACCTGGGGTCCTGTCAGAGAAGCGTTGGTGATATATGAAGACAAGAAAAGAAACCACCAGTCCGGCAGTTGATGTGTAATCACTCAATTATCTAGAATAGTGATTATCAATATGGAATCGCTCTCAAGGTTCATCTAAGGATGCAGTCTGGTCGCCTTCAAAGGTGGTTAAAACGATCATTGATGATGTTCAATTTGTGGATGGCTTCATAGTTCGTCAGAGAGAGGTTTGTTTCTCATCTCATACCTTACTCGGGAATCGAGATGATGTTGTGTGATGAGATTCGTGTGGATGACAAAGAATCGGGAATCGAATCAAGTTGAGATGAATACGAAAAAGGCGGGAAGAAAAAAAAACTCAAGAAAAAAAAAGTGTAATCATCATCCCAACTCGCATAGCAACACTCATGAACCGCCAATCTAGTTGCGACTCGGTAAACGCTGAAGCGTCAAGGCAACCCCCGTCAACGCTGACAGGTGTGACAAGGGATAGACAAGACGTTCACACAGCGCCTGCAAGCGAGTGGAAAGAGAAACCGAGAAGAGAACAGACGGCAGCCGGGCAGACCAAAGCCTAGGCCCCAACGTTGAACCCATACGCGCTAGACTGATTAGGGGGCCAGCAGCCAACAAGATGAATTTAATGATTTAATCAAGAAGCTGGAAAATGAGCTGATGGCGGATGGATCAAGGGTTGACAGAGCTTGTCTCTACGGCTGGGTTATTTAGTAGTGATGGCTGTGAGTCTGCAGCTATGGAAGACTGGAAGTCGAGTGCCCTGTTCCCCGGATTTTCGGAATGTTCCCAAGCTTTGAAGCACTATCTCCTTTGCGAATCCATGGAAGAGCTGACAGACGAAAACAAAAGAGACAGAAAGAGAAAGACAGTGACCGAGAAGAGTGGGATGTCGAGACCAGGTTCTTGAAACCAAGCGATCTACAGACGGTGGCTCATTGGTGGAATGCGCTACGATGACCCTGGACCATCCACTTGTTTGACATGAATTAAGGAGTGGGCGGGAGGCCGAGGCGCTGAAAGTGGTGGTGCTTTTTTACTTTAGAGTCTTTCCTCAACAGCAACTTTCTCTCTCCCTTCCCGCGTACGGTACGGAGTGATACGTCTCTGACCATACGCTTGGTAAGAGACCGATGGGCGCTAGCAGGCTTGTTTCTCTTCTTTGGTGCCCCGTACTTCCGTAGCGATGGCCTAGTCTCTTTGCAGTTTCGCTGGACGGAATCACGGATACAATGCCTCGTGTAAGGCCTGGTCCATGAGCCGAGAGGCCCGTCGTCTGAAGTTGAGAAATAAGATCGCGTGTTAAAGGCAGGGCAAGCAGCCACCCGCGAATCCAAGCTTCTGCATGACAATCCCTTGCTGGAGTCTATTCATTGCGTGGGATCCTGAGTGTGCGCCGTACGGGTAATGTGTACTCCGTAAAATCAGAGCTTACCAAGATGAACCTCTCTAGGGAAACGCTGTCGGCTATTGGGGGTGAACCTGGCAGACACGGGAGGAAACGAGACAACGGCTGGCTCTGAGAGAAACAACGGAAGTTTAATACAGAGTACTTTACGTAGTGGTCGATGGCATCAGGGAAGTCGAACACCGTCATCTCCCACCCAAAGCATCTTCAATGGTCCCTCCACTTACAGTGTAGTCGACGGTTCTTTGCCCAGAGTCCCGGAAACTCTAGCGCTTGGTCTGTCCACCGCCACTCCGTCTTGGTCTTCTTTTCTTCTCGGTTGGCGTTCCATGGCGTTCCCATCCAGAGTGAGAGTCTTACTCTAGCCCGCTGGCCACTCCATGTACACTAGCCAAAGCCACCCCGGGCCCCGGGATGGACGGGGTGGGGAACAGTCGAAATTGCATCCTCCGCCGCGTTTGCTGTGGTGAAACGGCCAGGGAGATTTGACCAGCCCAGGATCGTGTGCAATCGACTTACACGCACATACGCCCATCCAGATTACAGAGAGGGGTTACTCCGTACGTACAGAGTAAGGAACCACATTCTCTATTGGGTCCTCGTCTAGCAATCTAGCCCTGTCGTCCTCGACTCCTCTCTGCCTGTCTATGACTGACACTGACACCGCGACGGCGGTGCTCTCCCGAAATCTCCAGAGACTAGAGTCCACCCACCCCCCTTACCTGATGCTGGTCTATGCTGGCCATGTTGGTGGTAGTGGTGGTGCGGGTTCCCAATATGGGCAATATGGGGATCTTGTTGAACGGCTCCATTCGCGCCATTGTCTTCTTTAAATGGAGGCAAACACCGCACCTCCCATCTAGACACCAAGGCTTCCTCTCTTCTCTTCTTCTTGCGATCAAGGGATTGTTGACCATCTCCTTGCCCCAACCGACATTCTTTTTTCCAGACATTCGTTCATTCACTCATTCAAACAAAGGCCCTAGTCCTTTTCACAAAGCTACCAAACGAAACATACACGATCATTCATTTACTGAACTTTGAAAGTTCCTGAACTGCTATATACAAACAGCAAACATGCGTTTCTTCTCCGTCCTCGGCTTCGCGGCCGCGGCCGTTGCCCAGCTGACGTCGTCTTCCCTCGAGAAGCACGTCGATACCGCCACCATCAAGTCCTTCAACCCCATCAAGGAGGCTTACTGGACCGGCCTCCCTCACCACCGCCGCACCCCCTTCGCCGTCTCCCCCGACGGAAAGTCGGCCTGGCTCGCGTACCTCGACTCCTCCGAGACGGGCGTTCACGTTCAGCAGATCGACCCCACCACCTTCGCCGCCACCGGTGACCCCGTCACCGTCTCTGGTGGTAAGGAGGCCGCCGGTCTCGTCGCCCACAACGATGGTTTCGCTCTCATGACCAACGAGGTCCTCTCCGGCTCCGGCACCGACGTCGCCATCGCTGTTCTCTACCGCTACACCACCGGCAAGACCGAGCCCACCTTCAAGACCTGGCTCGGCGGCCCCAACGTCGACGGCAGCCAGGCCATGGCCTCCCCCGACGTTAACGGTGACCTCGTCTTCTCCGAGAAGGCCGGTTACTACGCTGCCTACATCGTCGTCACCGCCTACCAGGGCGATGCCACCGGTCACTTCGGTGACGCCATCCGCTACGTCGACACCGCCGGCAAGCTCACCTCCATCGCCGGCGCCTCCTCCAGCTGGGGCTGCTCCCACAACACCGGTATCGCCTTCGAGGCCGCTGACGCCGCTCCCTTCGCCTCCATCTGCGCTGAGGACCAGGGTGCCATCTGGCTCAACACCAAGTCCCAGGGCATGACCAACGACAACGTCAAGATCTCCAACGAGCACGTCATCAACGGCGGTGCCAACGAGGCCATGGGCGGCATGTCCGGCTCCTACTCCAACCTCGCCCGCTTCATCGGTGCCGACTCCTACATCTTCTCCTGGGTCTCCCGTGGCGCCATGGACCTGACCGAGAACTCGTGGATGGGCTCCGGCTACACCACCTCCAAGAACCGCACCAACAACCGCAACGTCGCCATCGCCCTCTTCTCCGACAAGAACACCCTCGTCGGCTCCCAGGCTACCTCCGTTGCCGGCACCGCCGACGGTGACTCCCAGATCAACTGGATGACCTCTGGCTCCAACGACTGCTCCAACGCCCACGCCGCCACCTTTGACTCCTCCAAGGCCCTCATCACCTGGGAAGAGATCTCCTCCCCCACCTGCGCCTTCGACGCCATGGGCTGCCAGGGTACCTTCGCCGGCACCAAGTTCCAGATGGTCGGCAGCGACGGCAAGAAGATTGGTGAGGTCCTCAGCTCCGACGACACATACGTTGCCGGCGACATGGTCACCATGTCCGACGGCCGCATCTGCTGGCC
The DNA here is from genome assembly GCF_011075155.1 of Colletotrichum scovillei. NCBI lineage: Eukaryota > Fungi > Ascomycota > Sordariomycetes > Glomerellales > Glomerellaceae > Colletotrichum > Colletotrichum scovillei. The sequence continues at coordinate 1,043,374 of NW_023336269.1, forward strand.
CTACGTCTCCATGACCTGGAAGCTCGACGGCCCCGTCACCGGCTCCCCCGTCACCAAGATGTCCTTCGCCTGCATGACTGGTGGCGCCGGCTCCGGCACCGCTTCCTCCGCTGCTCCCGCTTCCTCTGCTGCCCCTGCCACCAGCGCCGTCCCCGTCGCTTCTTCCTCCGCTCCCGTCGCCGCCGCTCCCTCCACCACCGAGGCTGTTGACGCCGTCGCCACCAGCGCCGTGAACTCCGCTGACCCTACCTTCGCCTCCGGCACTGCCCCCGAGCCCATCTTCGAGACGATCTCCGGCCCGGCCTACACCCCCTCCGCCTCCGCCCCTGCCGCCGTCCCTACCTCTTCCGAGGCTGCCTCCGTCCCCGCTGAGGCCCCCGCCTCTTCTGCCCCGGCTGCCTCCGCCTCTGCCCCCTCCGGAGCTCCCATCCCCATCTTCGAGACTCTATCCCAGGCTCCTGCTTCCTCTGCCGCTCCCGTCCCCGGCACCACCGTCTCCGAGGCCAAGCCCGAGCTGACCGCCACCCCCTCCGGCGCTGCCTCCAAGACCAAGAAGACTCGCACCCGCACCAAGACCCGTGGCCCCAAGCCCACTGGTGCCCCTGCCCACAGCGGCAAGTGCAGCACCCGCACCACCATCAAGACCGTCTACGTCACCGCATAAATTAGTAGATGATCTGGTGCCAACCTACCTTGTGGGGATGATGTAAAAGGGGTTGAGTTGAAAGGAGAGTGTAAGAGAGAAGGGGTTTGGGAGTAGCAGCATTGAGCACATGTCTCTTCAACAACAGGTGAAGAGAGTGTGGCTCGATGAGTTTTCATGTACATACTATGTACGACTTGTACACAAATTTCCCGCCTCGCATCTTCTTTTCCCTTGCTTATCCGCTTGGATCGAGGGAACACGAAGAGCGAGTCAAGGCCACTGGCCGGTTTTGAGCAAAATTGAACAAACACTCAGTTCGTAATCGGCAGTATTCCGGCGCGCTTCTCAATATGCTTTCCACGTTCGTGTGCCATGTCCTTTATTTTGCGGGCCTCTTAGTCCTAAGTGAGCAGTTGACTAGGTCAATTATAGACGTGACCGAAAGCGACGCGATGAGATGCGAGAAATTCGGAATCCGGCAGGTGAGTGTTGTGGAAAAGCCATGTGATGAACATGGAAGATGAGTCGTGCGCAGTTCTGATTAACGATGGGGGGAACACGAAGGAAATGAGAATCAAAAAGTCAGCGACGACCTCGCTGAGATCAAAGCGGCACCTTAACACTACTGCGAACGGCCAGTTCCGAACCAATAGACCCGCCGATGGTCTTCATAAGCAACTTACTGGAGTCAAGAACCAACCAGAGTTGCAATCTTCTCTTTGTCAGCAGCCAGACGGACACCAAGGACTAGGGGGATTTCTCTCAGAAATCACCTTCCAACCAACGGATACCAACGGTCAACTTGTCTCAGTTGAAGCTAGTCCTGACTTTCTCTCTCCCAAGGATCGAAAGAAATAAGAGGCGGCCTAAACACCCAGGAATGGGCAGACCAGCGGAGCCACATGGCGATGATGGCACAGGATAAACCCTGTCACACATCCTGCTGGCCTCAGGGGCGACCATCTGTCAAACTGTAAGGTACCGCGCTGCGGACGAATCGACGATAACGGACCGCCATTGGGGGCCGCTCCCCATCCCCAAAGGAGCAAGAGGAGAAAAAGCTGACAGTCATGACAGGGTAGTATCAAGCCAATAATAATCAACATGTGGACTTTCACGTCCTAATTGGGCGGTTCTATCCGAGCTAGAGAAAACGGGAATCCCCATTGAGCTCTTCTCATCGACAGATGGGAGATCATCAGGGGACCAGTCGAGTTTCGATGGTCGACAAGGGACCGAAGGACCGCGCATGCACGGCATTTGAGCTTAAACCGCGATGGTCTCTTTGGGAATAGAATCGAGTCCTGAGAAAAGGGTCCCGTCTTCCCCTCTCCCTGGTAGGACCCTGACTCTTGTCCCACCTGATTCCTACCTGACGGCGCATCATCCGTACACGGGCAAGACTCCATGAGTCCATCACCAACAAAGGATGTGTCTGGCCGAAAGCGTGCCTTTCGTGCTGTCATCCCCCCGGGGGAAGACGCGCGGAGCCCGTCAGCGGCATTGTTCCCAAGAGTCCAAGACAAGTTGTCCGGCTATCATCGCCGTCCTCGACGAGAGGATGAAGAGGGCAGCGGGTTGGTTTCCCCCCACTTCCGGGCAGTATCCGGCAATATCCAAGACCATGTGGTCATGGGAACAACCTAATCGAGTGGCTGCTAATTCGTCAACGTTGCATTTCATTGACCTACCAATCGCCTCTGTCTCCTTCATCCTACACTAACGATCCCTGCCATGGAGGCGAGAGCCAGATAACCTCGTAGGCTCGTAGCCCGAATAGGCGGCATCACACCATCTTTCGGCTGCGTCTCCTCTCGTCCAGTCATGCTTGAGATGCGCTCCCCGAAGTTCGAGGCTACCTTGCTCGGTTTCCGTCCCGGCAACTGCGCCATTGCCGACACACCAATCTGATCTGGCATATGGCTAATCCTCCTTGGGTAAGGAGAAGGGGGGAGCAGGACATGCAGATAGAGACGATGGAAGGAGAGAAGAGACAAGCGGCCACCTTATAAGGCCTAGTGGCCGCCTCTCTCGTCAAGTCTCACGATGTTGAAGCTGTAGGCATCTCGTCGGTGATCTCGCGCTCACAAAATCACTCCTTGAACATTAGCCAGGCCAGCTTCGTTGCTGTGCGTCCTCTCATTTTCCCAACGACATTCGTTTTGAATACCCAACACTCTTTGGTCCTTCTTGACCTTATTCTTTGATACCCTCATCATGGTTCGTTCAAATGTAATCGGCCGTTTCCTGGCCGGACTGCTCCTCGCTTCCGGCGCAGCCGCTCACACCGAAGGGTGCAGCTGCTCCTCTGATGGCGTTCAGCGCGTCACCTACATCGTCGTCGAGATGCCCGATCAGCCCGAACAAGCAGCCTCATCCTTATCCTCCTTCACAACTCTTACCACTGTCCCGACACCATCTTCCACCGAGAGGTTCACCGCGCAAGCAGCGCACGTAATCGAAGATATCCCAGCCTACGAGCCTCTCGCCGTCAAGCCCGAGACCCTTCGCCCGGCCGTAAACACAACACACACCTTTGGCGCCACCGCCGCTCCCGGTATCGACACAAAAGACCCCATCAACATCGTCCCGGCCACGAATGTCTCGCTCTACTACGCGGCCACGGACACGGAGGAGCAGGGCTCCATCGACATGAAGCTCGCGTTCAAGAACCCCGCCGTGGTCCTCGAGCATGTCGACGCCGTCAGCAACGTCGCATGCGGAGACGACGAGCTCACCGTCTCCTTTTCCTCCGTTGACGCCTTTGACGAGGCCGTCAAGGACTGGTCCGACTCTGCAGAAGAAGGATTCATCCTCATCACCAACCACATGGGCAACTGCGACGCCGAGTTCGAACGAGGCTTCTTCCTCGCAACGGGCCTGACCTCCAGCAAGGGCGACCTCTCCATCACGGTCGCAGCTTCGAAGGAGGAACTCACTAATATCGCCGGCGAGTGCGAAATGTCCTTCACTTCCCTGCCGGCTGCCACGCTCTCCAAGCGCCTCACCCTCGACCCGTCCGTCTCCCTCTCCTTCGCCGAGGGCATCGCCGAGAACACGGTGCTGTACAGCGACGGGCAGTATGTCAACATCACGGCCGACGAGGCCTGGTTCAGCTCCAAGATCACCTTCTCGGGCTACCTAAAGTACAACTTCTGGGGCTTCAAGCTGCAGGCCCTGTACTTCGACCTCGACACAACCTTCGACTCGGCCGTCGGCGTCTCAGTCGACGTCGCCGCCTCCTACAGCCACGCGCTCAAGTACGCCCCGGACGCGTTGTCCTACTCTCTCGTCTCCGTCCCGGGCATCGTCGAGCTCGGTCCAGGCGTGGCTTTCGCCGTGGGCTTGGACTTTGACGTCTCGGCTGCCGTCGGCGTCACTGCGGGACTGAGCGTGAGTCTGCCGGCAGGTAACGTTCATCTCGACCTCCTGCACGGGGAGAAGTCGTCGGCGAGCGGGTGGGAGCCAAAGTACAGCAGCTACGCCAACATCACCGAGTCAGCTGATGTGCGCGTCGACGCTTCAGCGGACGTTACCGTGCAGCTGGCGTTCAAGTTGCTCGGCGGGCTGGTCGATCTCAGCTCCGGCATCACGGCGACGCCGGGGTTTGACAACGTGTTCAAGCTGCGCGGGGAGCAGAATCTGGGGGTCAGCGGCAGTGTTGGTGGCAGCAGCAGCAGCAGCAGCAGCACAATCGGGGGCGGTAACTTTACGAGTAAGCCGGCCGAGGTGACACAAGTTAGTGTTGATGTGCCCAAGGACGGGTTGATCTGCGCCGAGAAGAATGGGGTCGAGTTTGCGACGGACTTCTACTTCAACTTGACTGGCTTCGCAACGAAGTGGTGGAGCGGCGAGCTTTACAGTACACGGGTGCCGCTTTGGGATCTGTGTTACAGCTTTTGAGGTGCTTGACATCAGTGGTGACGTGCTCTTGGCATGTCTTACGACTTCTCCTTTCTTCATTCATGATGTATACTAAGTAGTACCTTAATACATATTTACCTTGTTCATACTTACGCAGTATGGTGGGACCAGTGTTCGAGGGCCTCTAGGTTCATCTTCTTGCTTTACGCAGTATAAATGCATAAAGTCATTGATTTATGCGTACATTTTCTCTTCATCAACGATTCTTTCAATGTTGCTCAAGCCTAACCACGACCGCAGACTTCAATGGCATAATATGGGTCTATGATGAGCATATGCCGCACCAAGACGTGATCAACGCGGGTTTCGCAGACGATCACGAGTTCCAGAGCCACAGAAAGCGAGCGGCAGATGCGAGGGAGATTACAAGAATAGACGCACCTCTGCTCGGGGGCGGGGAGGAAGACAAGAACCCGACGTGATCTGCCGCCCGCCTCTCAAAAAAGAACGGAGACCGAAACCGGGACGGGCAAAGAGCCTGGTCTCGACTCAACTCCCGGCCCAAGATGATTGGGTCCGGACTTGAGGTGGAATCTTCCATCTCTGTCAAGGACACTCGAGTCGATCGCTCGGGATAGTTCTCAAACCCCCACAATCCACCATCACATCAGTCGAGCCGCTGGCTGGACCTCCGTGCCCCCTCCCTCCTCCCCGCCGCCCCGGCCCAGGGTTGTGGTTCCCCCCGTCCACTGTAAATCAAGCTTACTATGGTGATATTGGAGCTTATTTGCTGTTAATGTTTAAAAAATTCTGATTGCTCTTAGGCCGTGCTCTCTTTACCCCCTTTTTCTTCTCTGTTGTGAGGTTGAGTGCTGGGGTGTGATGTTTCAGGAGTCTGACATCCCGAGTTACGGATGGCACATGACGTTTATTTGCCCATCGGATGAGCTGGAAGAGCTTGGGTTCAGCGTCACCTAACAACTTTGAGTTGGCAGTCTGACAGCCAAGGGGAACCCCAGACGGACGTTTTGGAGGTTGGCTTGGCGCATTGCGTGTTGAGCTTTTTCTGTCTTTGCTCATAGTTCAGATGGACGTTGTCAACCTGGGCAAATTTGCCAAGAGTATTTGGCGTGGTAGTTGGAGGAATAGAATGCCCCTTCAGCCAAGACTTAGCCAAGACCTTTTCCTGGAGGGATGTTGAGACAAACCGAACTCCTGAGACTGCTGAAATGCGACTCCGCGAAACTTTTGTGGAGAAATCTCCGTGGTGGAGCTGTGAACATCAACTTCAGCCAAGACCAACCCACAACCTTTCCGCCATCAACAACAAGGGCTTCAATTTTCCTGTCACCTAGACGGACACTTCTCCATACTACAGCGAGGTGCCGGGGAGTTTAGACGTTGGAGGCAGGGTCGATCTGAGAGGCCGCTCCGAGAGTCTGGCACATGCCATGGTTAGAGAAGTGGTGACTCGGATCCGTTGATCCAATGATGGTTCGTTTCACGAGGGTTCTTCTCCCCTGAGGCTCATGGGATGATGGTATTGGCATCATACTCCATGGTCCGTCACATTGTGGCCCACGGGCGGCTGGAGTTCAGCGCAAGAATACCAGGTGATGGCGCAAAGACAGGGGGAACACATGGAGTAGGCAGACCTTAATTGTGAGGTGAAAACAACTGGCAAGATGGGATATAAAGCATGGCTTCTTGGCCGCTGGTGATGATGATTACTCTACTTCTTCACCCTCACCTCATCCCATCCACCACCACACTCTTCTCCTTCTCCTTTTTCCTTGAGCCAGTCTCATTCTCTTCAACACTACTCGGGCAGTAGTCGTTCTTTCACCTGTACTTTACTCTCTTTTCCATTCTCAATTTCTCTTCATTCCCACCATATCTCTCTCTTCTCCCTACACCCAAAGATGAAGTTCTCCACAGCAGCCATCGCCCTCCTAGCCGGCGTCGTCGCCGCGGCGCCCGCCTCCGAAGTCTCCCGCAGCCGCGAGCGCCGCGCCGGAGGCAGCGAACTCATTCAGCAGCTCCAGTCCACCTTTGACCGCAATAACCCGAACGGCACCCCCGCCGCGGCCGGAGACCCGGACGACCTCAACGGTGATGGTGTCATCAACGTCTTCGAGGCCGGAGCCCAAGCCAGCAAGCGTAAGCGCGGTGGTGGCGGCAACGGTGGCCAGCAGGCTGCTGGTGCCGGTGCCGGGGGCAATGGTGCCCAGGCCAAGGGCGGCAATGCCGGCGGTAACGCCAACAACCAGAACAATGCCGGCAATGCGGCGGACGAGGAAGACGCTGCGGCTGGCAACGGCGGTGCTGCGGCCGATGAGGAAGATGCAGCTGCCGGTAACGGCAACGCCAACGCAGGCAACGGAAACGCGGCCGCAGACGATGAGGATGCGGCTGCCGGCAACGGCGGCGCTGCTGCGGATGACGAAGAAGACGCTGCTGCTGGCAATGGCAATGCCGGCAATGCGAACGCCGGTAACGCCAATGCTGGAGCAGGCAACGCCAAGGCTGGCAAGAACAAGAACGCCGGTAACGGTGCTGCCAATAACGCTGGCAACGCCAACAATGCTGGCAATGCTGCTGCTGGCAACGGTGCTGCCGCTGACGAGGAGGAGGACGCGGCCGCCGGCAACGCGGGCAATGCCAACAACAACAACAACAATGCAGGCAACGCAGCCGCCGAGGAGGATGCCGCAGCTGGAGATGCCAACGCTGGCAACGACAACGCCGGTAATGCCAACGCTGGAGCCGGTAACGCCAAGGCTGGTAAGAACAAGAACGCCGCCAACGGCGCTGCCAACAACGCCGGTAACAATGCCGGCAACGCCAACAACAACGCTGGCAATGCGGCTGACGAAGAGGACGCTGCCGCTGGCAATGCAGGCAACGCCGCCGATGAGGAAGACGCCGCCGCTGGAAATGGCAACGCTGCTGCTGATGACGAGGATGCTGCTGCCGGCAACGGAAACGCCAACGCAGGCAACGCGAACGCTGGAGCTGGAAACGCAAAGGCCGGCAAGAACAAGAATGCCGGCAACGCCAACAACAACGCCGGTAACGCTGGCAATGCCGCCGACGAGGAGGACGCCGCCGCAGACAACGGAAACGCCGCTGATGAGGAAGATGCTGCCGCCGGCAACGGCAACGCTGCTGACGAGGAGGATGCCGCGGCCGGGGGCGCTGCCAACAACGGGACCGCCAACGCCGGCGCTGCTACCGGCGGTGCTGCCGGTGCCGGTAAGGCCAACAAGGCGAGCAAGGCCAAGGCCTCTCGCAATGGCCGCTCTCTCAACCTCTACGCCGCGCGCAACATTGCGCGCGGCCGTCCCTCCCGGCGCACGTAACTTCTCCTTGGGTGCTGAGGAGTCTGTCTTCCATGCCGCTGCTGGTGGGAAAGGGGACTCTGATAACCTAGACCGCCCCAAAGGCGCCGGTGATGACTCTAAACAGAGTGATGACGCAAAGGGCACAGGCAAAGGCAAGGGCAAGGGCAAGAACAGGTCGAAAGGCAAGTCTTCGTCGTATTCGTCTAGGAAGGGCGACGAGGGCGAAAATCAGCCTGAGAAGGATGGCCGGCCTGATCGGTCTGGCGATGGCCTCAAGGTGGAAGAAAGTCCCGCAATGATCCGTCGGCCTGATGGTCCTGGGTCTGGGCTTGGGTTTGCTGAGTTGTCCGAATTTTTTGAGATTCTGTGTGATGAGTGAAGAAAATAGAGTGGTAATTCAAAAATGGCGTAGCGTTTTGTTGGTAATGTGAGGGAATACCTGTCTTTACTGTTCTATACCTAATTCAATGAGATGGGGTGATAACGTTAATCGAGTACGAGCTGATATGTGCCGAATGTCGCCTAGTGATAGCTACTGACATGATCATTTGACGAACGAGTACCTTGGACGATGGCTTACATAAAAGATCCACATATGCTCCTTATCAGAGCTCTATGCATGGGTTTAGCTTTTAGCCAATTGAAATATTACATGTATTAGACGTTGAGCTGCAACTAAAGCTATCTTAACGTTTTGTGGTGATTTCCAGAGTTCGTGTATTGACTATTGTTTAGGTGTAAAGTCAGACCTCTTACAACCATCAGGCCTAACATCACACATCGGACTATGCATGTGGGATGGTGGACCAAGCTAAGTAAGCATTGCCAGAGATCGCGATTCTAGCCTTGATCAGTCAAGATAGGTCAGCTTCTCCGAAGTTGCCGCTGCCACACCGTTGACCGGAGCTGCAGGTCCGGCTTCGAGTTCGCCACGGCCCGCCGAGACACAGCAAAGTGGGACCGGGCGTCGGACGGCTCCAAGACTTCTATGACGATTTTGTTGCGTCAATCTTTCCGACGTCACTAGCCGGTCACCCAATATCCGAATTACAAACCATCAACTTCTCGTGTGATATCTGAATGCACGTTGTATAAGATTCAAAGAAAAAGACCGTCGCTCTCATCAATTAGACCTAAACTTATAGACAAGATACCCCTGATCATCAACCGAAGAACGCTACGCTAGATACATACCTCAAGTACCTTGGAGAAGAGAAGAGAAACAGAAGCTCTTCAGAGAATAATAGAAGAGAGAAAAGACTCACAAACCAGCTACCATGAGTTCACAAAGCTCAGTTTTCCAGCTAAGCGGCACATGCAACAACTACGACTGGGGCAAAAAGGGTCGCGACTCGCTCGCCGCACGCCTCTGCGAAAATACCCCAAGCGGCTTCACAATCAACGACAATGAGGCCTACTCAGAAATGTGGTTCGGCGACTACCCCGACTTTCCCGCACGCGTCCTCGAGACAGGCGAGCTGCTCAAGGACGTCCTAGACAAGAACAAGGAACAGCTCCTCGGCAAAAAAGTCATCACCGAGCTCGACGGCCAGCTCCCCTACCTCCCCAAGATCCTCTCCATTGCAAAAGCCCTACCCCTCCAGATCCACCCAAACAAGTCTCTCGCAAGCAAGCTCCATGAGCAGGACCCCGAGAACTTCACCGACGCCAATCACAAGCCCGAGATTGCTGTAGCACTGGGTCCGTTTGAGGTTTTTGCCGGGTTCAAGCCTTTGGACCAGATCTCGCCCGTGTTCAACATCCCTGCCTTGCGCGACCTGATCCCCGATGAGACGACTAGATGGACCGACGAGACTCTGCGGGAGGTTACGCGGCGCATTCTGCTCGCCGATGAAGACACTGTCGAAAAGGCCTCAAAGGCTCTCGGCGGCACCCCGCGCGAGGAGCTGGGCGGGAACGGCTATGTGCTGGATCTTCTGCCGCGTCTGCAGGGCCAGTTTGGTAAAGGCGACAACGGCATTCTAGTTGCGCTGCTGTGTATGAATTTCTTGTCGCTGGAAGCTGGCGATGCATTGTATATCCCTGCCGACGGCATTCATGCTTATCTGTCTGGGGACATTGTGGAGTGCATGGCTCGTTCGAACAACGTCCTCAATACGGGCTTCTGTCCGCCCGGTGACAGGAACAACATTGATTTGTTCAGCAAGACGTTGACTTTCAAGGCGCATAGCAAGAACGACGTGCTTTTGCCTGCGGAGAAGAGCTCTCGCGGCGCACAAGGACGTACGGTTGTGTATCCGCCGCCGTTGAGCGAGTTTGACATGTTGAAGACGGATCTGGACGAGGGTAGCAAGACGGAAGTTCTGAAGGCGGGCGAAGGACCCTCGGTTGCTATCGTCACCGACGGTGAGGGAGTTCTGGAGGCGGACGGGAAGAAATTTGACGTTAAGGCTGGTCATATTTACTTTGTTGCTCCCGGCATCGAGGCCAAGTGGGAAACCGAGGGGAAGATGCAGGTCTTTACAACTGTGGTTTGATCGACCTGGCGGTCAGACATTCGATAGAGAATGCGCAGAAGATTTTAAATATTTAGATTATTAGAAATGCGACCTGATGAGGCAATGGTCTGGGTTCTCCTCATCCTGTATGTCAGGTATTTTGAAACAATGGTTGCGCGGTTACAGCGATAGAGCTGTTCCGACTTGAGCGGAGTGATAATTTACATGTCTCAAAGCAAGTCAAATGAGGTTGAGATAATAATAATGTCAAATGGCCAAGTAAGTTCTGTTCGCCTATTAAACTAACATGCTAATGGAGTATCTATTCTAACATCATTCAAAAACAAGAGTATCACACTATATTTCCCGAACGAGTATAACCACACATACAATCTTTTGATGCAAGCTTATAACCGCTTATGTTTCAAGGCTGTGGTCGATGATCTCTCCGTCTCGCACTCTTGACGGCACTTTCAACCGCCACAGGTAGATTGAGATGGAAGAACGGCCTGTTGATAGCACCAACAGCCCTGAGGTGTCGAATCCCTCCCTCCTTAGACCCCAGAACACCCTGCTCCATGGCCGATGAAGAAGAAGACTGTTCAGAGTCACTGGCTACACACGTCGACTTCGATCTCGTCGTAACAACCTGCTGCTCGCACATCATCATCGGCGGCCGCCCCGCCAAATCAGCCAGACTGAAAACCGGCTCCCAACCCTCCAAGTGACCCGTCCTCGGACACCCAAACCCAGACACTGACAGCGCGCGCCGCGTCCACCGGTTGTGAACACCAGCAAAGTGCCACTCCACCGGCTCGGGTGCCGCCCACCTATCGAGTTGGTTCCGCAGGTCGATCAAGCCCTCTACGGCGCCCGAGTCCATGTTGTTCACAGCAGCGCAGTCGAATATGACGGCCCGGAGAATCGGCTTCAGCAGTGATGGGGACTCGTTATCGGTTTCAACTGTCGAGGGCGGCGGCACGGGTTCGTTCCATGGGCGGTCGCCTGGGTGGTCGTAGTGTGGTGTCGTTGTGCGGCGGGTGGAGTGCGTGACGTGCTCGATCAAGCGGTCGACATACTGCGCTTGGTTCAGGTAGTTGAAGCCCTCGGTGAAGCGGTAGATGAAGACCCCCGGGTAGAGTTCATTGACTTGGACGGCTGGGTTAGTGCCGTCTTTGCGATCTAGCGGGAGGAACACGTCGTGTGATGCCGGGAGACGCGGCGACGGAGGCGCCTTGTGGTGGGAGAGGGTCTGCGAGCTGCTGATGGAGTGGCGGTCCGAGTCTTTGTGGTCGGGGGTGGCGCTGGTGTGGTGGTCTGGATGCTGGTAGACGCGCGTGGCGCCGAGGAAACGGCCTTTGGAGCGGGCGAGACGGAGGAGGAGGAGGGCTGCGGAGAGGGCTACTGTGACGTAGATGCCATCTTCGAGGCTGGTGAAGATGGAGACGAATACGCCGATGAAGTAGATGAAGACGTCGGGCGGTGACATGAGCCATGACTTGAAGATGTGGTCTGGAGAGGTTATGAGATTGATCACGGCGTGGATGATGAGAGCTGCTAGGCTAGCCATGGGGATGTAGTAGAGTACTGAGGTGAGAGCGTATAGTGCGAGAAGGAGAATTGCTCCGTTGAAGACGCCGGCCATTGGTGTCCTCACTCCGGCTTTTGAGAGAATTGCGGTGCCGCCGAAGGAGCCTGTCGAAGAGTATGCGCCTAAGAAGGGGCCGAATAGGTTGGTGCATCCGATTGAGATGAGTTCCTGAGATGGCTGGACAGTATAGTTGTTGATGCGACCAAACGACTTGCCGATGGCAATGTGCTCAATCACAAGAATGATGACCGTGGCCGGTAGATCTGGCAGCAGTGCCGAGATCAGCTTGGTGTTCAAAGAAGGCGGGCCAGCGTGTGTGAAGCCTTTGGGCAGTGTCCCTGTTATACGGAACTTGTGCTCCCCGTTCTCCAGTCCGCGGTTCACCAAGAAGCTGATGAGTGTGTACAGCAAGATAGTGAAAGTCATGCGCAGCGAGCAGAGCATCTCCCACATGCGCTTCCGCTTAGGCTGCGACTTGGCCATCCGCTCCGTGTACCACTTGATGGCAGCCAACAGCACCAGAGCCGTCAGCCCAATGGCGGCATCGAGCTTGACGCGGGGCAGACCACGAGCCGTGTTGATGAAGACGCGATAAGCGGCCTCTTTGGAGTTGACGCCGTCGATGCCGAGGAGGGATGGGATCTGGCTGAGTGTGATTGTGATGGCGGCGCCGGTGACGAATGCGGAGATGGCAACGTGGGGGATGAACTCGATGATCCAGTCGAGGCGGAGAAGGCCGAAGATGAGGAGGACGGCGCCGGCTAGGAAGGCGAGGGTTTTGGAGATTTCTTCTGGTTGGAATTCGCCTGGGTGTTCTTCGAGGACTTTGGCGCTGACTTTTCCGACGAGGAGGGAGACGACGGCGGTGGCCTATTATCGAGTTAGCATGAAATTGTTATGAGGCCGTAGCACTTTCGGTATCTTACTCCTATCGCAATATCCTTTGAGGTCCCAAATATCCAGTAAAGAGCTGCGCCGGTGAATGATGTATAAAGTCCATACTCAGGACTTAGGCGGGCGAGGAGGGCGTAGGCCATGGCTTGTGGAATGACGACAAGACCAAGCGTGACACCTGAGTAAGATATTGTTAGTTGATGCCGCCAAGTTGCCTGGCTTGGAACCCCGGAAATGCTTACCCGCAATAGCATCTGAGATGAGCCAGCGAGTGTTGTATCTCAGAATCCATTTCGTAAAGGGGAACAAGCTTTTCACGTAACGAGCTGATCCTTCTTTTGTTGGTACTTGCTCTAACAGCCACTCCTTTACTGTGGGATCCTCTTCATAGTATGGTTCGTATGGCGAAATGGCGTCGACAACGTGGTTGTGGAGTTCTTGTGTCTGGTGGCGGGTGCTGGCTTCGAGATCGATACCGAGAATCTTTGCGAGAAACGCACCAGCCTTGCTGGCCGCCATGTTGGCTACAAATATGATTGAGTCTATTGGAAATTGAGTACTTGGGTTAATCTGAAGGTATGGGTGATAGTTTCCAATGTCGTTTCAAAAGACTAGATGTCAAGTCGTTGATAGCTGTCACTCGATGTAGAGGGAGCAAAGATCGTCACCGTTCAGATGGAAAGGGCCGAGCGAAGACAGTGTACCTAAGTATGGACTGAAAGAATGCATGGGCTGGTTATAGGACAGAGACAACGGCTGTCTCGAGAGGCAAAGACCGACCGCTTTGCAAGAAGCCGCACCGCCAGCCGCCTTGGCGCCCGAGACTTATCGAAGGTCGGACAAGGGGGAAGCTAGCTTGGCAGCAGACCGGGGAAGATAATCCTTACGTTATGGGGCCTTGACACGGCGATCTAGAACAAGTTTCCTCGAGTATTCTTCGAGTGATGTACATTCAGCATCTAGGCCAGGTCTGGTTCTTTGCTCGTCCCGGGCACTTCCATGTTGACTAACATCATAACATGACACTGACGCGATGCAAGACATGAGAGGAAAACCTGGAGGGAAGGAACTTAGATTCTCGGCCATCTAGTCAGCATCCTCAACAAGCCATCACGGCAGTGGCAGAGATTTCGTGGGGAGGGCGGGTCTCGTTCCCACGATGCCGGCGTTGACTAGACTCTCTCGGGGACCAAAGATGATGGCCTAGAGGCTAGTGCCCTAGATGTGGATCACGAACATGAACGGTGGAGCAAGACTTGACTTGTGTCGCCGACGTGGATGATGCGAATGATAACGCGTTGGCACGCCCGCAAAGTGCTGTCGACGGTGAGTGATGGTTGTCCCTTTTTTTGTCACCGGCCGATAGCCGTCCCGGAAGAGGCTGGGTGGCGCGGGTATCGGTCCTCGGCGGGCGGGATCCACGATGGGGAACCGGCGCGGCCCCGTTTGTCGGGGATCAATGGAGGTCACGCTTCCTTGTCTTTCGGTGGTAAGAGTATTAAAGTTGCGCGCTTCACGGCTGTTTTATTCTTCTCTTGGCATTGAGTTCATGCGGCTCTGACGACCGGAGCACGTCTCGGCGTCAACGACTGCGATGGTCCTCAGTCAGCCGTCATCAAATCTCACGAAGGATCGAACCCTTCCTAAAGTACAGGGATATGGGAAGATTCCTGATTCTAGATGTTTTAACAAAGTCGTGACGTTCCAATAGAGACAGAGAGATAGGATCCCGGTCTGCTGCCGGCACTCGGTCGTTTGCAACGCGGCGGCATATGGAGTCAACTACGGTGACGTCGGTTGCCGTCAAAGGCGGTGTCGTCTTGTTGAAGCACCGGCCACATGATTCGGCTCATCAAAGACGGTCCCTTCTTTAGTCAGAACCTTTGTTGGTTGTTAGGCGTGGCACTCTGCGCTAGTACAACTTGCCATCTCGCGATGTTGTAAGTACCTTACCTATCCAATCGTCCTTGGTTGCAAATTGTGCTGTCATGAACCAAATCAAAGTCTGTATCTGGCTGTCATGAAGTTGATGGTGACGAAAACAAAAATCATTTCCAGCTTGTCGGCCAGACTACTTAGTTGGCAAACCTCTCGGAAGTCGGCAGCCCCATTCCGAGATGCAAACATCTCGCAACACTGGCTCAATGGTCTAGAGGTATGATTCTCGCTTTGGGTTCTGACATCTGTCTACTCTGCGAGAGGCCCCGGGTTCGATCCCCGGTTGAGCCCCTTCATTTTGCTTTTTGCATTATTTAATCATGCCATGTTTGCCTGGTTGATGTCGTGGTATTTGTAGTGTTCTCGAGGGCTTGGAGAAAGTTTGGAGTCGTGAATTACACACGGGATCGGCACGGAGCGTAAGTGGGTCCAAGCACCGGCCTTCACCCCGGCCAAGTCCGACAATGTTGTTCAGCGCGAGGCTCTCCTGTTCCTTGACCTCTTCGCCTTCACCGGAGCCCGGAGTTGGACACAATTCGCTGCCGCCTGAAGAAAAGCATATATCGAATGATCTGTCACCATCCATCACGCCAGCCTAAGATCGGATCTGCGTGGGAAGTCAGAATCGATACGTGGCTCACGAGCCTTGCACAACATGAGCTAGCTGTCAGCCCCGAGTCTATCTATCCGAGCTAGAGCGTCAGTTTCAGGGGGGCGCGTCCGGGCCTTCGGATGGTCTTCATCGAGAACCGTCACTAGCTTGAAGCGCCACTCGGAGAGATCACCAAGAGGCGTCCGTCATCCTCCAACTGAACGGGGGAGATGGTATGCCGGCGGCAGATAAACCTCGCGATTGACATTAGCTGCCACCGAGGAAATTGTTGCGAAGGGGTTATTGCCAGCTATTCACAGGTTTTCCAAACAATTCCCGAACCCATTCGTGTAACCTCGAACGCAAATGTCGAAAAGGGGAATTGTTGACCATTGCCATTTTCATGTCCGTGGGGAAACACACTTTCCTGCCGGCGCGTCTTGGCAGTCCATGTTGCTACAGCAGCCTGCACCTCTTGACCTTAACAACCAGCAGCATAGATGCTATGCACTTGCATTGCGGCCTACTTGTGTTCTGTTCGATACCGCGCTGAGGGTGCGTGCTGGCCTGGCTGTGGATATCTTGAAGGCGGTCTCCATGGGGGATGGGGGTCATCTCCAGATGCCAAGAACACCGGACTCTGCGATTTCCGCTATTTTCGATGATGCCCCCTTAATGGCACAGTTGGCACTGACTTACGATAGCCGAATGTGCAGCTTGCAAACGCATGCGCGGGTTCGGGAGCCTCGCAGCCAAACCAATTCTTCGGGTCACCCCATGCGCACTCCGTCAATCGACTTGGCGATGCTTGATCCTTTCCGCCCACAGCAATATAGAGCAAGAAGATCTTGAGGCCCTCCGCGGAAAGTGGGGGAGGATGTCATAGTTTCTGCAGGAGTAGCTGCGTTTTTCCTATACGCGCTGACCTTACACAGTTCATCCGATCACTGCGAGAAGTGCTATTCTAAGGTTCTAGACTCTCTTCCTACGGCGCAAAGAAGAGTGCACTCTCGAGTCACGAAGCCTGAGCCATAACCCAGGGAGCACATCTGGGCTTCCGCCCCTATGTATGTTCGGACAGTCTTGGCCATGGACGACAAGGCGGCGATAGCCTAGATGCCCAGGCGACGCCACTCGGGTGTTTTTCTTCCATCACGATAGGATACGGGTACGGGCCAAAACCTTGGTTACTACAATGGCATATATAAGCCATCATCACCTGGTACCCTATCGATGTTGGATCACCAGGCCAAGCTTCGTCTCTGAAACGATACCCAGCTTCCCTCGCGTCGAATTCCCTTCCCTCCCCTTCACTCTTTTGACAAGATGTTCTTCCGAGCTTCCCACCTCGTGGCGGCGATGGCCCTCTTTGAAGGGTCATCTGCAAAGGACTGGCTAAGTCCCGAGTACAAGTACTTTTACCAGTTTCCTCTGCCGATTCCGCCGGTGAAGCAGCCCAAGATGTGAGAAATGCGGCCCCCACAACTTGAACCGGCATACTAATGACAACCCAGGTCGATCACGAATCCGGTCACAAACAAGCAGATCGATTACTATGAGGTCGATATCGTTCCCTTCAAGCAGCAGGTCTATCCCAACAAGGGACCGGCCTCGCTTGTGGGCTACGATGGCATCTCTCCTGGTCCTACCTTCTTGGTGCCCAGGGGACGGGAGACGGTTGTCAGATTCACCAACAAGGCTGTTCTGCCGAGTGCGGTGCATCTCCACGGTTCGCCTTCTGTAAGTATCTCGATGCCCGTCATATCTTGCCACTTGTCTAATGCCATGTCAGAGGGCACCTTGGGACGGGTGGGCGGAGGATCGCATCCTGCCTGGACAGTACAAGGACTACTACTACCCCAACAGCCAGAGTGGACGCTTCCTGTGGTACCATGACCACGCCATGGATATCGTAAGTTTCCCAGGCCTTGTCTTGGTCTCATCTAGCTGACCACAAATGTCAGACTGCCGTCAACGCATACTTTGGTCAGGCTGGTGCCTACATCATCCAGGATCCCGCTGAGGATGCTCTCGGCCTTCCCACCGGATACGGCGTAAACGATATCCCTCTCGTCTTGTCATCCAAGCAATACAACAACGACGGTTCTCTCTTCTCTCCCGCTGGCGAGACCGACAGCCTCTGGGGCGACGTTATCCAGGTCAACGGCCAGCCCTGGCCCTTCTTCAAGGTCGAACCCCGCAAGTACCGCCTCCGCTTCCTCAACTCCGCTGTCTCACGATCCTTCATCCTTTACTTCCAGCGCCAGACCGGCGGCGCCAACATTCCTTTCCAAGTCATCGCCTCCGATGCAGGCCTTCTCACGGGCCCCATCACATCCTCCACCCTAACTATCTCCATGGCCGAGCGCTGGGAGGTCGTCTTTGATTTCAGCCAATTTGCGGGCCAAAACATCACGCTCCGCAACCAGGACGACGTAGGTAAGGATAAGGACTACGGCTTCACCAACCAGGTGATGCGCTTCGTTGTCAGCAAGCCCGCCGTCGTCGACAATGCCGTCGTCCCCGCCAACCTCCGCAACGTCCCCTTCCCGCCGTCGCAGGGCAACGGCGTCGACCGCAAGTTCCTGTTCCACCGCCAGGGCGGCGGCTGGAAGATCAACGGTGTCGGCTTCAGCGACGTCAAGAACCGCATCCTCGCCAACGTGCCCCGCGGCAAGGTCGAGATTTGGGAGTTTGAGAACGGCGGCGGCGGCTGGACGCATCCCATCCACGTGCACCTCGTCGACTTCCGCGTCCTCAGCCGCACCAAGGCGAAGAGACCCGTTCTTCCATATGAGGCTGCTGGCCTGAAGGACGTGGTTTGGCTTGACGCTGGTGAGGTAGTCCGCGTTGAGGCGCATTATGCCCCGTGGGATGGCGTGTACATGTTCCACTGCCATAACCTCATCCATGAGGACCACGAGATGATGGCGGCTTTCAACGTGACGGCCCTAGCCGATTTCGGGTACAACGAGACTTCCTTTGCCGACCCAATGGAGGCCAGGTGGAGAGCTGTTCCGGTCACAGCTACGGCTTTCAGTGCTGATGCTATTACGCAGAAAGTGCAATTCATGGCCTCGCTTCATCCTTACAATAATGTTGATGAGGTCACGACGAGGCTGAACCAGTACTGGTCCACTCGTGGCGGCGTCAAGATGAGACGTGTCAAGAGAGCTGCACAAGCTGCTATTGATGGGCCTCAGTAGAAGAATTGAGGTTGACCCTCATAGAGTCCTGTAAGATATTGTGCGAAATTCATGTACATCAGGGGACTTGAGCAAAGGGAGAGCAGAGGGTATACTTTCACTTGTAAAACTTTACTACTTGTACTGTATTTTTGACATTCGAACTTGTATTTTATACTTAATCATAGAAACATAGAAACCAGTAACGACTCATGCACTGCTACATTCTCCCCGGCTCCTGCATGAATATTAAGAATCACCCTCTATCAGTTCTATAAGTCACAAATGGCACGAAACTGGCGATGATGCGAAATAGGCAAGTTCATTGACAGATCAAATATCGTTTCATATGTACTTTCCATGATCGAGTTAACTTTAATCGTTGCTAAGCAATAAGAATGATACTGGTTCTGCAAACATCGGCCAAGTCCCACACACCGAGAATGATCAACTTCATCGTTGGTTCCTGTGCGTCGTTGCGCAAGAACGCTTGATTCCAACAATCAAATTCGACATTGACTTTCACATGAGTGCAAGAAGATCGAAGCAAGCCCCGTAATGAACTAGCACTCATGCTTGGTAGACCAGCGGGCTCTCTCGCAGAACCAAACGTTGGGGTCATTGTTCATGTAGCCGATGTCAAGGTTGCCATTCTCGATGGTTCCTGCGACATAGTAACCACAAGCGCTCGTAATAGTCGCAAGACCCGCAGCGAAGCTACCCTCAGAGATGCGACCGCTACCGGGCCCACGGCCGCAAAGGAACGCGACGACGTTGCCGCTGATCTTGTACCACGCAAGGCCGGGTCCAACATCGGACTGGCCGCCCGCGGCGTTGATGTCGTTCTTGATCTGTTGGACGACGCGGTCACAGTCGATGTTGTTCAAGAAGTTGCCGCAGCCGCACCACACGGTGGCCGCGCGCTCGAAGAGCTCGCTTGGGGCTGGGGAGCGGCGGGCCCGTGAGAGGCCAGGTCTCTTCACGGCTCGCGCCTCAGTATCAGCCGAGGCAAGGCCGGCCACGGTGATGGGATTGGGGTCTTTGACGTGGACCTCATTGCCTGACTCGTCGTGGTAGGCTAGATAGGTGCCGTCGGTTGCGCCCTCGGGGATTCTGAAGGCTGCTGAAGTGGCAGCGAGGGCTGCGACGATGGAAAGAGGATGCATTGCAAGGGATTTAGTTTGGTGCTTGAAATATAAGATTTTGATGGAGTGGACTGAGGAGTCGAGGTTGAAGGGTGTTTCTGAGTTATTGGTAGGCTCACTATCTGAAAAACAGGTTCCATTCGTGTCCTTTTATGTTCAGATCGAAGAACCTTCTTGAACTCTTCTCCTCTCATCCCTCAGCTTCGCAACTCTCACCAGTTCCTGGCAAAACCTCTATGGCCTAGTCTAGGCGAGGCTTCTCCCCACTTCGCTTGATCGAGGTAACATTCGCTTCTGTGAAGTAACGATAGCCTCATCTCAGCCGGGCGATATGCCCTGGGCCATGATGCTGCAGTTGAGTTGTCAACTAATTCATCTCCCAAGCTTGACAGCGAGGACTTAGACGAGTCGCTCGCTCCAGCTCGCATTCAGACCCACAAGGAGACCTCAAGCTGAAGACTAGGTAGAGGATTAAGAATTACAGGCCACGAGTGGATCCACAGCACGAGAAATGCTCCATCCTTGAGTCCGAGGCTCCACGCATCACATGTTCCGGGAAGAACCGCATTGAGCAACAATGGTATTCTCACATCACACTAGTACCCATGGCAAGTGTATGGGTTCCTTTAGGACTACGTCTTCCAGCGAGGGGCTTCATTCTACTTTCAAAAGATGGTTGGCCAATCAGTTACCCGCATGCATATTAGGCATCTTTGGCTCCATCAGCCATGCCGTGGTGCAGAGAGTTGCGAGATGGTGATTAGGTAACATTGTAACCTTAATGCGCATAGATAGGCTGGACGGCGACTAGATAACACACGCGCCTATTCAATCTCGCTCTTATTGGTCAAAGTATGTTCACGACGAGAGATGGCTACAACTTTCGGAGAACTCGCTAGTAGAAGTTCCCTCGGCCAAGACACTTCCCACGATGCACAAAATGCAATGCTACATTGATCTAGACTGTGTATGCAGTCTTTGATATGTTTTACGCCATGACAGCTTGATGTCTCAGTTAATATTGGGACTTTGGTTTTCTTTGACGCTACCTACGCCGGACTCGACTCACTCGAGGCTAATTTTGCAGCACTGAATGACAAACTTTGCATATTGGAGCAAGACGTAGCACACGAGCGCTGTCACGGTGACCATGGAAGAAACATGGCATAATGAAGAAATGAGGTGCAGTATTTTTGACACTTGCATTTAGCGTTTTCTTCACGCCTTCACGTGAATGTTTTGCTACCTATACTATAGTGCCTTGCTGCTTAGAATTTCGGGGAATATGAGAAGTAAGACTAACCAACCTCCTCGTTATATCAACACCTACGTAGCGTCAAACACCCGGGCGGGCAGGGTTCCCGTCTTCAGATGATTGTGAGGCATTCTGGCTCCCTCAAGCCCGCCACTCTCAGCGGAATCATCGTAGGTGACCCCTCCGTCAACTTCATGCCCCCCGCATATGCACATTTCCCTTGCAGCATTCTCAAGTTCCTTAACAGACGCCATGCCACTGGGCAACAACCCGCCCATGTCGTATCCACGCCGAAGAGTCCCTAGCGAACTGTTCTTCCACAACGGTATTTCCGAATGTTCGCCAGACCTCATCATCGTGAACAACAGGAACAAGAAAGTCAGCAATGACAGAATGACGTGCACTGCAATCCACTGCCAGTTGACCTGGTATTGCACAACAACAGTGCCGGCCACCCCCTTCTGGCGCATTGTGCGAAGTCCGCGAGAAGCCATGTCTTCTTCAGAAGATACTCGCCGCATCTCGTTCGTCATGCTTTCTGCGAGCACTTCAAAAACAGCAGAAACTGATTGAAAACCATCCTTCGGATTAGGCAACAGACGACCCAAATCGTGTGGATATGGTTGGTGAGATGTTACTATCGCGCCGTTAAAACCAACCGCATTTTCCATACCCTCGATTCTTCTCAATTCCTTACGTATTCTGGGATCGTCTCGCCATGGTGCCCACATAAGACGTTGCTGGAAATGAGCGCTGAGTGACTTAATCGCGTTCGCGGCAACCGAGAACAGTTCGGGAGGGGGGCCGAGAATGTAAAGAGGGTTATGGTGCCCGGCTGACCAGTTGGGATGAAACTGAAGACTTCGCTCTTCGTCTGGTGGTGCAGCCCAGGGCGGTGGCATAGGGGTGTGTCGTAGACTAAACTCCCATGAATTAAAACCTCTTTCCGTACCCTCGACCTCGATAGCCTCTTCCCTTAACCTTCCGTTTTCTACAACGGAGGACATTCTCTTGGCGCAAAAGTAGATTGCACACTCTGTTGCCTGCAATGACTCGGAAGCCTCAGGCCAAGTCATTTCACCAAGAGCTTTCTGGATAGCGTTATGCCCTTTGGGGACTCCTCGCCCTTGGGGCAGGTTGAGATTTGGATGTATGAGGCTCATTGCCCATAGAAGTGTGTCGACATTCTTCATGGAGACCGTCTTGTTTGGGTTGCCCGTTGCAAAGGAAGTTGTTTGGTACCCGCCACCGTTGCAGTCACGGTCAGACTTTCTGTATGGGTGGCAGCCGTCAGTGTTGGCGATAAAATGGCCATTAGGAAGGCTATAGGCGGAAGTGTAGAGACTACTGTTGTCCTGAGCACCAGTCCGATATCCTTGCATGTCATTCAAGGTGCCATCAAAATTGCCTTGGGCCTTCGTAATATTGGTGGTGATGTTGTTGCATCTTGAGCACATGGCGAGCGTATCAAATGCATCGAATTTGCAGTTCCAGGTTGAGCAATGGAACAGCACTTCTTGATGAACTTCATTCAAAGATTTCCAGAAAGCATTCGAGATCGCCCCCTCCATGGATGGCTGCAGGCTGGTGCTCAAATTTGATGTGGCTGAATCAGTTATATCTGTGGTTGTATTTGAATCAAAAACTTCACCAAGTTGGTATGATGTGGATCGCGAAATCAAGGCGGATATGCCGGCTTTGCCGTCTTCAAATATGATTCCTTGGTTGACATGGATGAGCTGTTGAGAAAATGGATCGAGGCCGAAGGCTAAGATTGTGAGAATTGCGCCAACTTTGACAATAGGTCTAGATAGGCAAGTCCATGTGAGTTTGATAACCCTTGGGGGAGTGTCTTTCACTCACATCGCTCGTGTTCTGGTTGCAACTCTGAGACTCCCCAGCGGTCCACGTGTAGCGCTGTCCAATCGATCGAAATTGATGAGCGGTCCCTCATAACGAGCGAACAGGATCCATTTCCATTGCGACAAGCATACTGAAAGCACAAATGCAATAGCGGCTTTCGATGTGACAGAACATATCGAAACAAGCGTGTTTAAAGTGACGCCGTTCCGCTCGAACACCGGTTGACCATCAAATTTGGCTAGTAGGATGGAAATCACCGTGAACAAAAGACTGGCAACAAAGATAGCGAAGAACTCTTGGCCCCAGGAAGACCACCGAAGGACGCGCAGAAAGCCTGATTGAGACATTTTGAATATCCACCATCAAACGTAGCGCCAGACAGAGACGCCAAAGCAGGACAGGTATTATCAGTAATTCGCGGATTCTTTTTATGATGGGATGTCTCGTATAAATAGCAGGATAACATGCCGGAAAGGCTGGCTTGGATCAGGCAGCAGGGCTTTGTCTAGTTACACAAGTTTGCAGAGGTAATTTCTTCCGCAGGCAGGTTGAGACACGGCTTTGACGCGGTATGTAAGGAGCCGTTTTGTAAGGCGTTCTTGGGGTTGGGCAGTGCTTACTGCAGCATACCTACGTTAGCTTTCGCGATCAAGTATACGCCATATGGGCGCATTTAACCATATTGGCCACGTTCAACAGACCTCGCACCGCACTCGGCCCGTTTCTTTTCCCGCATGCTCTTCAACTGAATTGAAGACGTCCATCTTGGCACTTACATCACTTGATTGTATTGGTGTCTAGGCCGATAGCCTGCCCTTGTATTGTATTCATTTCTTCACTGCCCCATGTACCAGGTAGCCCGCTGACGCGAGAAAATTGTTTCAAACAAGATGCCTCCAGCGCGGTCCAATTTCGGGGCAGCCACGGGATCTCCTGTCAGAAGCTTTCATTCCGTTGAGACGTGCCAAGGTGTAAACATGCTGTTACAGATCTGAGACATTATATTGATGGATTCTGAGGTTTTCTAGCATAAATGACGTGTCTGTGGCTGGTTAGTATTCGGGCATAAAGGACGTCACTCGAAGTGACAACTCACTGCCTCCAGTAGGCATGCAGCCTTGTATCCTTCACCTCCTTCTTGACCTCTGCACACAACTCCTCAACGGCATCTCGCGTCCAGCCCTTTACCCTGGTCAAGAGGCCCAAAGAGAACGCCTCGAGTCCCATATCTAGATTCGCGCAGTTCCATCGACCGGCTTCTTTGAGTTTTGGGTCTTCGGGCCAGTTGTTGAATGGCCATTTGTAGATTTGGTGGTGTATCTCGACAAAGCCGACGTTGTGAAGATCGTCGAGACAGTCTACAGCGTAGTTGATAGGCCGACCCACCTCATTTGAGGCATCCACAAGCGCATGTTGCCAGCGGTAGAGAGCGGCGTCCGGCGGTACGGAACTATCGTCACAGTAAGACGGGAGCTCGAGGTCTTGAACCTCGAAGTAGCCACCGGGCTCCAAATGACTACACCAGTATCAGCAAGTGAAGCGATTGTGCCTTAGAGAGGCATAACTCTTACTCGTATGCTCTTTGAATCATGGATCGAAAGTCCGACCAACTGCCCGCACAGGACCGATTGAAGATGTAGTCAAAGGGTTGTTCCCAAGGCCAGTCAAGCTCGAGATCATCTATCTCAAAACTGCAGTTGGCGGGGACTCTAGATAATATCCATTAGCTGAGCAAGTAAAAGACGCAATGAGACTCCAAGCTTACAGATCTGGCTGAATCGCGCTCAGGTCCACACCGATAACCTGGAAACAGTTTAGTCAAAGGGAAATCGTGGTCTTGTGAATTGTTCTTGTACCTCAGAGCCGGGATATGCATCGGCTAGTAAAGAGTTAGTTTCACAGTCAGCGAAAACCGCCGCAAACGCGCGAGAACCGGTCACAAGTTCATTACTCACCAAAGTCAATCGCCCAGATCCCGGTTCCGGTTCCCAGATCCAAAACCCGCCTTGCGGTCTCTCTGCCAGGACTTGTCGCTAATTCTCCATCGAGTGTGATCAACCACAGGTGATGTTGAAGATCTACTTGCTGTGAGCAAAGTTGCAGGAAGGGAACTAATGATAGCACGTACCATAACGTATGAGTTCTAGCTACACTCTCAAATCAGATTAACGAGTCTCAAGCCAGTAAGAATAGTGGGAAACAGTAGCTACATCGTCATTCGGATACGCATATTCTGTTATTTGTTAGCCAGAAGCACATGTGATTGAAGCAAACTGGTGGCAGACTCAACTGCCTTCGCTCATCGAATGGTATGATCTGCCGTTCTCAAACTGATACTCGAAGATATCCGACGTTATTGAAAGAAGATCGGGCTGCGCGGGCGGCTGATGACATTAGTTATGTACAGAGTGAACATGCCCGACTCAAGTGGTAGTGGACATACCTCCATATCCTCAATCGCAGAGTCGAGATCAGAGTCCACCTCCTCGGCATTTGTCCCCTACAGCTGTCAGAATTGAACTTCAAACATGGTGAACAGTTTCAAAAGCGAGCCTAACGACTTACCTCATCTTGCAGATCAAGATCGTCGTCGGCGTCCATCTAATTTAAAACATAGGAAGCGTATATGATGGTGTCAATGACGAGGATGGGCGAACCAAACTGTCGGGTTCTGCGTGGCGTAGGAAAACCGAGCAGCTGGTGCGGAGGGAAGGGGGGTGGAAGGCCGCGGCACATGGGAGAATGGGCATAGGGGTCCATTATGAATGGGTTAGTTTTTGAACGCTAATCACGGATACTAGTGCACGTTTTCTAAGAGCAGGGGTTTGAAGAACATTGTTGTTATTGTTGGTTTCGAAATGCTCTTGTTGGTTCCAACTTCCAAGTGCGGAACGTTGGTGTGATGAGACTTTTGCCGTTGGGCGGCTACGAAACTCTCTTGGACCAACCAGTCGGTGTGATGAGGGGGTCGGCTCGCCTCCGACATCAGCTATTTTTCCAACGGGCTCAGTAGCGTTGTAGAATGTAACAGGGGCGTGGCGGTGACGGGGATCCTCTTGACAACAAGGTGGAGCAGTTTTCTCACAATAACAACCAGAGTCGCAAAGACTCAGAGGCGCGATTGTGCGTTGGAGAGCGCTGACACTCCTAGCTCTAGATGATAAACCGTAAACTGGCTCTCCCGCCCCACAGACGAGCATCCGAGATGTTCTCAATTGTCTGGCCGGTTGGCCCAATGGCAAGGCGTCTGACTACGATATTACCGTGGAATCAGGAGATTGTGGGTTCGACCCCCATGCTGGTCAAAATCTTTTGCCTGTTGATGCTATCGTCGTTTTGCCAGTCCGGGAATGATGTAGTTGAGTATATTCCATCGAGAGCGGAAAGTCGTAAAAAATGAGTGCTCGTTTAAGCTCAACTCATCTCCAATTCTGTTCTCGATCCAATCTTATGATACGTGGAAATAATGGAAATAAGCCCAAATTTACTTTCCCCCGCATGTCATTCCGCTTTCGATGGGGTGCACGATGTGTACTTGGCAGGCACGCAGGGACTCCTTACATCACGACCGAACTAAGGGGGCGACCGCGCCCAAAGCTGCCGATAGCTGGTGAAGTTACTACTCACCTCAGACCAGGAAGAAGTAGTTCTCCTACTCTAGGTCCGCTTAGACTGAAGAAGAGAAGAATAAGGATCCAGCAACCTCCAAGTCGACCAGGCATTGATGCTAGGGGGCACAAACCATCAATCATGAAATCACTCTATTACCATTACGTGCAGGTTCAGGGTATAATGTCGATCCCAAACTTCTACTTGCTTGAAAGGAAAGCGGCAATTTCTCAGTTCCCAGAATTCCAGTTTATGTCCTGTCGTCTGGAGTTGTGGGATACTTATCTTCTCCGTAAGTGGAGTTTAAAGTAATCGATCCAACAATGTTTCCAGACTCCAATCTAATAAACGTGTCAAGCTCCCCCTTTGACAGTTTATCACGGGTGAAAGACAATTGCCTCGAACCTCGGATCCAATTTCCGTATCCTCCATAGCCTGTATGCTGACCAAAACACAGGTTGACGCCCGTTCCGTCAACAGAAACACCGCTGACAGAGCCTTTCCACTTAGTGCACCAACTGTTCCCATGGTCGTGACCGCTGAACACTCCAATCATGCCCGGGCTATCAGCAACCGCCTTCATGAATGCCGAATCTTGGCCGCCGTAGTCGCAGGACTCTTTTTGACTTCCATCTTTGCACCAGCCTTGAGCTTGATACGACAGCGGAGAATCGTCATTGATCCCAGGGTTCTTCTCGGGGTCGATGCCCTGCGACTGGATGGCACTCGAGGCCTTTGGTGGGATGTGAACGAATGCGACACCCGGAATATTCTTGTTGTGTTTCTTGTTGAGATCCGAATTGGTGGACTTGAACCAGTTGACGACACTTTCGTCGACCCAGTTGGGCTGGCCCACCAACTTCGCTGCATCATTCGATCCAGTCTGCATGAAATAGTAGCCGCCTCTGCTGTCAAAGAACCATAACACCAGCTCCGGCGTACAATCGTCTTTCGTGCAGTCGGAAGCATAAACCGGTAGGTAATAATTGGATACACCAGCGTTGGAGTCGCTGACCATCTTTTGCGTTCGAGAATTTGGCCATTGTTTCTCGCGCGCCATGATATCGCTCCCCGTAACATTTTGCTGATAGTCGTGGTTACCGTAAGTACTAGCCCAGGGAATACTCCGATCGACTATTGGCTTCACCAACTGATCGAGCACGAATGTTGCGTTTTCTGCAAAGGCATTTTCTCCAGTGATGAGGTCGCCGTTTAGTACCACCAAGTCTGGCTTGGCATCATCTAGCACCTTGGTGATGACACCGACAGTTTTCTTATCTGCAGCAGGGCCGAATGCTTCCCAGGCGTCTGCAAGTATGCGGTATCAGCATTGAGCAGAGCACAGTATGATGGCTGCTGTTCCTGCGCCTCCTTCATAGACTTACTCTCTCCAAAATGAAGATCTTCGAAGATGGAGATCTTGAAGTTGCCATCTTTACTGAAGCTCAACGGATCTGAGGCTTTGTCGCGACGGTGCAGTGTTGGGGATTGATGGGACAGTCCTGTAAAGGCAGCCAATGCCCAGATGAAAGCCGCCACTTTGAAAGTCATCGTCAATATTACGGGTGCTTGGAAACACAGCTGATCTACCGGAGCACATGTCCAACCTTCAGGACTTTCGGAGCTTGCTGAAGCTATATACGATGCTATCGTCTGAAGTCTCGCAGTGGCTCGGCCAGGGTGCTATGGGACATTGTTTCACGGATGCAGTCAAGGGATGTCGAGAAACATCAAACGTGCATACTCAAAAAGACCTGCAAGGGGCCATTGATCTTTGTGTTGAGCTGGGACGGCAAACAGAATTAGTATGAAGCCAGCCGCATCAATGTGATGTTGCGACTGCAAGGGGGACGGTCTGGTATCAGCATACTTTCTCCAGTCCACGCGGATCGCGCGGCAAAGGTCTCGAAAAGTGATGAATAGAGCCGCTGAAGGCTTTGTCGACGATGGTGAACTCCTTGCCTGCTCGAACATCGATTTGAAGGCCCGGACCATCTGTGTAGCTAACACGGACTCCGACCTGTCACCATCAGTCAACGTCCTCCAACCACACTAGCTTCCATCGCTTTGACCTCAAGCTCGAGCATTTTCTTCCACAGTAATCTGATCTTGGCCGGTCTCCCCACGGAGGTGGGGAAGCGGAACTTTGCGATGAACTCCGAGTGATTTGAACCCTACCTACTTTGCGGCCGGTAGCTTAAGTACCCAGACAGGAAAGCAACATTTGCTCTCATAGTACATGCTTACATACCTTACTTACAGTATGTACAACAGCTTCAACCTTTATTTCCCTCTCGAAATGGGCATGGAACAGAGAGACCTTAGTGTTTTAACATTCTCGAGTTCGCATTCTAGGAAAAATTGATCATACCTATCAGGATCTGACCAAGTCAGTATTTTACGAAACGTCCCAAAGCTGCGACTGTCTGCAACTTCTGACGTTGTTTCCGAATTTTTTGATAAAGGTGATCGCTCTGCAAGTGCCTATCTACTGCCTGAACTAGTTCTCAGCCCAGTTCTGTATCAGATTCCGAACCGTATCTTGAGGTGTTCTTCCAGAGTTGTGGGCTTGCGAACATGCCCCAAAGACACAATCTCACTGGCCGGCACCTCAAATAGTCCCTGGTCGCTCAAGAATGCGACAACCTCTGGGAGGTACTCAAAGTTCCTAGCTCTGCCTTTCTCCTTACGCAGTCTCGCAATCTCTTCCGCAAGCATCCCCAGGGTGCCTTGGCGCTTGACCTCAACAAAGGTCCCCGTCGCCTCCTCGTATGCCAACGCCAGTTCCTCAATCGTATTGACTCCAGAGCGCATCCTGAAGAATCCTCCCTTGCCCTGTCGAACGCCGTCTCCATTGATGAGGATCTCAATGGTCCATGCAGCAACGTCGTCTTGTGCCGTCCATGAATGCAACTTCTTGTTCCCCTCGCCCCAGTAGCGCATTTGAGGGACGTCACCAGAAGTATCGAAACCTCCCGGTCCGTAGGGCGTAAACAGGAGGTCAGCAAAAGTGCCTGTGAAAAGATATACCGGCTTGATGGAGCTTGTCATGGCGGCCTGTTGCTCAAAGGCAATATGAGCATCATAGTGCTCGAAATCGCCGAACTTGATCTTCGTCCAGTCATTGTTCCACGAGGAGGCCATAAAAACCTTGACGTTTGCCCGCTCGGCAGCCCGGAGAAGTAAGAGGCATCCGTCGAGATCCAGTAGAGGTGTCGGTTTGTAAGCGCAGATAATCGCATCGACCCCGGCTACGGCCTTATCTAGAGCTGGGATATCATAGTAGTTGCGACTTGTGACGAAGGACTCCAGACTCTGGGCCAGCTCAGGACTCAATTTTGAGGAATCACGTCCCAGGCCCCTGACAGAGAGACCGCGCTCCTTCGCAACCACTGCTAGACGGCTACCAAGGCTGCCAGATATTCCGGCGATTAAGACGAGCATGTTGATAAGCGTTGGTAGTTGGTAGAAACTTGCGTTTGTAGGATTGTCGAGTACGGTTTAGAGCTCGATAGTACCGATTGGGCAGACGAGCCTCCGCGACTTATAAGCGCCGGTGGGATACTGCAGCGGGGTTTGCGAAATGATTCGCTCTCAAAGATGAAGATCACCATCCGCTGCGCATTGGAGAGTCCAGTTCAGTAGATCATGCTGGGATTGCCATGGTGAACACCTCCAGTCATCGCTGATAACGTTATGTGAATGCCGTTTGTCGTGAGATATCTAATGTAAATTTCAAGTATGCTGATGAATCTTTCTCCGATTTCAAATGAGTCCCGTTAATAGTCCGTCAACCCGCGACGCGCTTCCCGTGGGTCTGTGGCGGTTATTCGATTTTGGCCATGCGTTCCGCGGATTCCGCGGGTAACCCCATTGAAGCCAAGAAGTATCGAACGACGGCAGACAACTAGGCCAACAGCAACCATACCCGAAAGTTCAGGTTAATTGCAATACAGGACTTGGAGTCGGGTTGGAACATTACAAATCATTGGGTCGAAGATCGTACTAAATTGGAATCATACCGGGCGTCAGTCGCCAAGCAGTCACCTGCCCGAAGTGAGATTCTAGTCGCCGTCTCGGGGATTGACCTATCGTAAAGTTCATGAAATTGAGGCTCAGGCAGAAATACCTTACTTGAATTTTTCTCAACGTATGTTTCTCGGTCTTCTTTATGCTATCGAGAAAGTACAGTGAGTTGATCCTGAATTAGGCTAAGAGAAAACAATGGGACAAAGTAAATTGGTAGTCCGCAACATGCCCGAAAACAAAAGGAATTTACAAAATAAAAGCCACAAGAAGGCCGACTCTCAAGCGTCCTCTCATTCATCCGTCCCTGAGGTAACAACCTTATGTGTGGCAATCTCGAATTCGCTGGCACTGTGACCCTGCTTCCACTCATCAACCAAACCACGGAAGTCAGCCGGTAGGTAGGGCGACGTAAGCTCCTGAAGGCGACTTGACTTGCGGTGTGTCTCTACTCCAAGATCCTTCATCAACATGTTGACGTATGGCAAGCCCTCAAAGACAAAGTCGGGAAGGTCGGCACCGTAACCGCAGGGGTAACGCCATTTGCCCCATTGTGTGTGCAGCATGATCTCGTCCGTAATCTCCTGATCAGACGTGGGAAGACGATCCAGCTGACCACCCAAGAAGGCAGCAATCCAGTGTCCTTGAATAGTGGCGCAAACTGAGGTGCTGACTGTTGAAATCATACCGGCAAAGGCGAGGTCGCGAGAGCCCACCATTGTGGAGGGAACCATGAAGCGGTAGTAACGCAAGGGGTTTGCTTCCTTAGGGGTGAATCTCAGTTTCGGTTGATCTCCCAGCCGAGGGAAGAGGTCAAGAACTTTGGCGTCCGCTTCTTGATCTAAAGCCCGTTTCTCAGTTGCAGAGTATTTGAGGCCGAGCTTCTCCTCGTTGAGACCGGCGAACTTGATGGTCGACTCCTTCTTCCAGCCGGTGGAGCAAACAATCGCCTCAGTCTCGAGTTGCTCGCCAGAAGACAGGAAGACCTTGTTGCCCTCCAGTCTATCGATGTTGTCAATGTGAACCCGAATCTTGCCCTCCTTGACCAAATCGAAAAGACTGCTGTCGTAGTTCAGAATGCTGAGACCGCTACCAATCCAGAACGCCGAGTGCCAAGGCTTCAGCTTCTGAAGCTCAGGGTGAGAGTCGTACGCGTTGGCCGAGAGGACGTCGCCGCTCAGCACCTTCCAGAACGAATCGACAATGAAGCGACCAAAAGTGGTTCCGTGGAGGAATTGCCGCACACCTGAGTAGCCGTCTTCGCCACCCCAAGGACACGGGCTGAACCATGACATCCAACGGATGTTCAGCAACTGGTCCATTCTCTTCTTAAACGGCGTGACAAAGGGGGGCGCAATCCAAACAGGGCCGTGGCCATTGGGGCGGACGATCAGGTCTACCTGCGCGCCATCCTGTACCAAGGCATAGGCAACGTCGAAGGCAGACTTTGCTCCGCCTACGACCACAGCGTTCTTGACCCCCTTGAGCTCGGACGCCCTTTTGCAAAAGTCCTTTGCATGGAATAGAGGGCCCGAGAAGGTCTCAGCTCCTGAGTAAGTGGGAAGGTTCGGTGTCGAAGTCAATCCTGTTGCCAGGATGAGCTTCTCGGTCTGGATAACACGCTCTCCTGCCGGTGAGGCAACAGAAAGTCGCCATCCTTTCTCGCCATT
The DNA here is from genome assembly GCF_011075155.1 of Colletotrichum scovillei. NCBI lineage: Eukaryota > Fungi > Ascomycota > Sordariomycetes > Glomerellales > Glomerellaceae > Colletotrichum > Colletotrichum scovillei. Next base: position 1,075,455 of record NW_023336269.1, read on the forward strand.
CCTCTCCACCAAGTTGACAGCGGTGTTAAACTGAATACGATCGAAGAAGCCAAAATGCTTGGCGAAGTCGGTAAGGTAGCGGTGCAGAACCGCGCCCGGGACGTGGTTGTTGGGCTTGACGCCGTATACAGACTCGGACATGGGAAAGTCAGGGTACTCGTAGGTCCCAATCATGTTGTTCGACTTCAAGCCGGGGTAGAGGCGGTTCTTGGACCATGTTCCTCCGCAGGACTCGGCAGCTTCTAGCACAGCGAGGTTCGCGGTCGGGTGGAGTTGTGAGTAGGCCTTGGCGGCTGCGAGACCGAACCAGCCTTGAGAAGAGAGAATTGTCAGTGGCTAGAGTCTAGAAGGGAAAGACAAAGTGGGCCTGAATTATACTTACCGGCACCGACGACGACTGCATCGAATGGACCCTCCATTGTAAGGCTTTCTAACGTGAAGCTCTGAGAAGCTAGGGACAGGAAATTTGAGTGAATGAGTGGCGCAAGACTCTTCGATTTCGAGTTTAGAGTCAAGATATAAAACGATGAATCATGAAGAGATCAAAGCCCATCTGTACATGAGACCAGTCCAGCTTTACATATCGAAGCTGTCTGCCCATATCCAGTTACTGTCGAGTTACCCCAGATTGATGGCTGGTTGACAGGGGTTGTGTCAGTGTTAGGCCGCCGCGGCAGGGTATGGGGATGGATTCCGGTGGTGCTTCCGGAACCACCAACACGCATTAGGAACTTATCGAAATTGGGCCTGTCAGCCCTTGTGCCTATCATGTCACTTACGAGAGATTGGTTGTCGAAATATGGATCAGGCGGCAGCGGAATCATTCCAGATTCGAGACCTTGACCGTCATGATCAGGCGTTGGTTGCGTTGCGTGGCGTCTGAGATACGACTAAGGTAACTCTCAAGGCCCCGTCGATGCGCGAAAGATGCACAAGTATGTCTTCCTTGAATATTGCAGACGTTTTTGAAGCACACTGATGAGCGAGTATCTCATCAAATACGTGCGTTTACACGCGCAAACAATTCTCGAGGACACAACTACAGCCACGCATCGAAGCATCAAGACACCGTTGGCCCATCGTTGCTCCATCTGGAAATGCGGCTACCGCTGAAGAATTCATGACAGGTACCCTTACCCATGTTCTCAATGATCGTCTGCCCCGTAACGTGGCTCAGCGAGTCCAAGCGCGCGTAACAGCGAATGTGGTGCCTGCCGGGGATTGTTGTCGCCGTCTTGGTGCTTATCACGGAACTTCCGAACGGAACGGAACGCACGCTCCTACACCATCCAACGGAAGCTCACCCCGCGATACACCGGATACAAGGAACATAGCTCTAGGGCCTTGTCAGCTGTGCTCTATGCGCTAAAACAAGGTTTCCGTATCAAGTGTGACCATGCCATCGGAACGTCAAGCGCAACGCATGGTCCATCCCAGGTTATCGGTGTTGGTCGCTAGAGTGCCTTGATTGAACCCCGAACTCAACGTATAGACTAGACTCGCAGCTGACAACCCCTAAACATCGCTCTTCAAGCTACACTATTGAATCTGTTACCACTACAACAAAACTTTCTCAAAATGTATGCGGATATCAGCAAGCCCCCTGCGCCACTGCCAAAGGCTGAATCACAGTGCATCAGCGAGGGCATCACGTTGCTACCGCCGCTCTCGCGCCGAGGCTATGGAAAGGGCCTCATTATACTGCAACATGATTCGACGCAACACCTGGAAGTTGTTGAAGGAGTCCCCTCTGCTCTCATCAAGTGGGCGGAAGAGGGTTTCGTCGTGGTGGAGATCCAAGCCAAGGCGTTGACTAATCCAAGCCTTGCCACAGATGTCTTACAGACTGCTTTGAAAGCATTGAAGGACTGCAGCAAGCTGGAGAAAGATAGCAAGGTCGGAGTCGTCGGTATGTTTGTTGAGTGATTGTGCCTTCGGTATCGCAAAGATTGTTTACACGAACTGAGCCCCTTTCTAGCATTTGACCCAACGTTATGGAATCAGATCGCTGGGGTGGCTTGCATCTTCCCGGATATCGTGGGAGCTGTTGTATACGCAGATTCCAGTGATGAAAGTATCCTCAAGAAATCCAAGATCCCCATGTTGTGTCACCTTGCTGGTGGCCAAGCACCGCCTGAGGCAAAGAAGACCGAGGGCATCACCACGTATCGATACGCAAAGGCTAAGTCACTCAGGCTTGCGACGCCATTTCATGAAGATTTTGATTACTGGTCAGAGTCTCTGTCTCACACCAGAAATTTGACATTTCTCAAGCCGCTTATTGGCGGGCCGTACTTCGATCTCGAGGCTATCTGGGATGAGCATACATATTATGAGTTCGCGGACCGCTCTGTTGAGCATACCATGAGCACCATGGTTGATCAACCATACGTGAACCATGTTCCCACAGTAAGCGAAGTCAAATCGATCTCTCATGAGAGAGGTCCAGAACATAAATGCCTCACAGCTAACACGTGCTCAGCTGACGGGTGGCATCGGACGAGGGCCATTGACACAATTCTACCGCAACAACTTCATTTTCAATAACTCTCAAGACACAGAGTTAGAACTCATCAGCCGCACACTCGGTATTGACCGGGTTGTGGACGAGTTCATCTACAAGTTCACACATGACACGGTGGTCGATTGGCTGTGAGTGATCACTCATTAGGGGCATTATACTCAGAGACGAAATTAGCTAACACCTCGGTGCCTCTCAGTGTCCCCGGTATCCCGCCAACGTACAAAAAGGTGGAAATACCCTTCACTGCTGTTGTGAATATTCGTGGCGACAGATTGTACCACGAGCACATTTCATGGGACCAGGGAACCGTCCTGGCTCAACTTGGTTTGATGCCGCAGTACCTTCCCTTCCCCTATCCGATCAAAGGCCAAGAGGATGGGGCAACTTTTGAGTACCGCGTGCCAGTCCTAGGGATTGATACCGCGGAAAAGATGAGGGATCGGAACTCTGTTGTATCAAATCAGATGTTTAGCTTCAAGGTGCGGAAAACATGAAGGAGCTATTGAAAACTCATGACGGATACGGTGGAGGTTCAGATTGCAGCTACTAGTTCTCCGATTGAGTCCTGTAGATAATTCAAGCATCATGGGTCTAGGTACCTATGTCGTTTTGGATGCTTGAGACTTCAAATACCGATGGATGCCTTGTAGACTCTGATAATAATAATCGTCGATGTTATCATTGATCGTCATTCATCTCGTATCGCATGGTAATTATAGATGGTAAAAGTACAACCGTCAAGAGCCCCCTTAAGAGACTATGCCCTCAGCAAAACTGTTTTCGAGATCGCAATTTGGCCACTGCATTTGGAACTCATCGTCCCACCCAGAAGACCCATCATACATAAAGTCCGATGCAGGAAGTGCGTCGCCGTCCTTCCTGCCGTCATCCTTCTCCGCAGGGTCGGGCATCTCGATCATGCCAAACCCCATAAGGCTCCCGCGCACCTCTGCAAGCTGATCAGACAATTGCCTTGCAGCCTTTGACCTCGTAACATAACTCGCTGCCAGTGCCACAGCCAGCTCGTAGCTGCGGCCCATGGCCTTGGACAGTCCTGGGGGTAGGCTAGCTAGCAAGGTTGAACGGTTCTGCTCTAAGGAGGCCGTCAAGACGAAACCAAGGGCGGAAGCTGAAGCCAATAGCTCTTGGTAATAAGGCTGCTGCTTGCGGTAGATGTCTGTGTTGGCGTTCAGGGCGTAGAGAACGTCGCAGATATCAAAGAGGACTTCGATTGCGGGCTGTAGGTATTTCTTGCTCGTCTGTGTGTCGGTTCGTGAAAAGAACCAGGGCTTGAGGAGGAAACTCCGGACGGTTTCCGCACGCAGGTGGAGTAGTATGGGGAAAGAGGAAGGTTGCTTGGGAGGGCTTAGGCTCCATGTCTCAGGGTGTGTGATGGAGTAGTTGCCGACAGCTCGTTTGCGCCATTGCTCCAACTGGAAGTTCATGAGCTCAAAGTTATCCTCGTCTTCGTACCGCTGGGCCTTTGTGGCTTGTGCCATAGGCCCTTCCAGCTTATTGCTGACGCGGATGAAGGACAGCATTGCTTGTATGTAGGGATGATCGGCCTTTTCGTGTGTTAATGCAGGTTGGGAGTATGATCAGAACGATGTAGCTTACCGAGATAAGGTTAACAGGGCTGAAACTGGAGTCATGAAAGTTGGAGGGCAGGTTGGCTGCGGCACTCCATTGTCGGTCCAGGATGATAATGCTGGAGACCAGAGTGCAGAGTTCTGAACGTAGACTCGGTGAGCTTGCTAGACGGGACCACGCTTCCTCGTTGTGTACTCCGAGCTCCATGAGCATGCGCCCAGCTATGCCACACATACGCCATGCAACCTGGGGCATATCATTGAAGTATTCATAGCAGCCCTGATTGGTCGGTCTTGTTAGTGCTGGATGGAGTCGAAACGGAAAGTGGCTGCAACTAACCTTGAGAAGTATGATGATGACTTGCTTCATACTTGTGTTAGATTCGGTGATTCTGCTGTTGACAGCCTCTTTCATACCCTCTACGATAAGCGCTTCGATATTGGAGCTTTCTGGCGTCGCTTCTGTGAGGAGTGCAATAGCCAAGGCAAGATTCAAGATTATCAAATCTTCCTCGGAAGCCGTGTCCGACTTTTCCGTCACTATCTCCCAACTTGTCGAGTCTGCATCCGCATAGAAGAACCGAGCATGGGCGATAGTCTGGTCGATGTTGATAATCGGGTGAAGACTTCCGATAGCGTCTTGGTAAACGCCAAGCATTTCGACCACTTCGTCAATGTTCATCAAAGACTTGAAGCGCAACAACTTTTGGGAATCGTTTGCCCCGGTGACAAGTGGGTTGAAAGAACTCGTGCTCTGCGCCAACGACATGGCATCGTCATGGACCGACACAGTAGGAATAAAGTCGAGGCTGATCGGTTCTTCTTGCATTGGTTCGGGCGGCGTGTGGTATAGGCTCTCTCGGCGGACGCGGGTTCGGGCAACCTTCATGGTCTCCTCCGGGCTCGGCAGGCCGTACAGCTGCCGAGGCGGGGAGCACGTTGACGGCCCGATTGACTCAAGGCAGTTTTCGAGGACTCCAGCGTCGGTGATGAGGGCTGAAAGAAAATCTTCGGGTGTTTGGTTGCCCATTGTGAATGCCGGGGATGGTTGTATGGCGCTCGCCACCTCGCTGGGAGTCTGCACGCGGGATGCGAGACTGTTCAATTGGTCTTGGAGACTTGATAAGAGTTTCATGATGTTGTCCTGGTTATTTGACGTTGACGAAGTCTCTCGCCTTGATTGATCGGACTCGGTAGGGGAATCATCGGTAGCTGTCGCTGTCGGGACGGACCACATGCCGTCATCGGAGCCGTAGATGCTGTCGAAGACGCAGGTCTGCTTACGTCCTGCACAGTACCTGCATGGTTGTCGTCCGTCGCATTTCCCCTTTCGTCGGCGACATGCCTCGCAAGCGCGCAGTGCATATGGCGCTCGTCGTCTTCCCGTCTCTCCGCTCTGTGGGCTTGGCCTCTTTGCGACGCGGTTCTCTTTCGGTTGCGCCATTGTGTCTTTGCTCCGTGGCATCGCAGGGTACTTTACCCTCAAACGTAATCGAGAGCAGTTGGTTTCCAGGTGGATATTGCGCAAGTAAGTGAAACGATGACGTCCAGTATGCAGGCCGCACAATGATCGAAAGGATGGAAAAGCGGTTCCTTCAGAGAGAAATGCCGGGGGATGGAAGAGAACCAACACAATCGAATAGGAGAGGGAAGAGATAAGCAGACAGATTGTCAGTCGGCTATGTTCCTCTTGATAGCGGCAAAGCGGGACTTCCTACAACTACGGGTTTAGCCTAGGGTCCCTTACCCGCTAGAAATGTAGAATGCGGGGAAGAGATAACGGGGCTTTGACGATTGGTTAAGATGGGATAATCCCCATGATTCTCTTTCACTAAGTTTTGATCCGTGTCGCCCGGCACTCCTTGCTTCAAGGCTAGTCCTTGAACCATGCCGGATCTGTTCAAGAGCTGAACAAGTCTGCCACAATTCGTAAGCAAAGCGCCACATATGAAATCCGTCAATGCTGACTTGTTGGTCCTGACAGAATGCCGCTTCCGGGGTTTCAGTGAGGTGTTTCCGAGTGGTCCCTGCCACGCCTGCTTAGCATCCACCACAACCCGCTCTGTCGCCCTGCGGGTAGGAAGGCTTTTCTCGAGACTACATAAACCATACCGCAACTTACCAGATGAACGCCAATGCCGCTGGTTTTAGTGTTTATAAACTTTGGTTAAAGAGATACACATAAGGTAAGCAATCTGGATATGGCACCAAGTCTGGGTCCCCCGCTTGTGGTAGACACTGTTGGGCTGGAAATCAAATGGCTCGATTGCTCGCTTCCCGAACCCCCCTGGTCCGTGGGAAGCGCGGGCGTCTATGAACCATCCCTGAAGTGCGCTTCTCGTCGCCCTTTCACGAGACACAGCTCCAGCGGTAGAGTGCACTTCATCCCAACATGCAATCTCATCGTCACTCTTCTTGTTGTCCACCTTGTACAAATACGTCGGAAGTACAAGTCCGAAAATACAACAAATTTACCCATAATGACTATTGTCACAATGGGGGAGGCCTCGTCTACGAAGCTGTTAGCGAGGTTAAGCATTTATAAGAGCAGCTGAACGACCCACACGGTGGGGAATGCTTGCTTTTTCGAGATCTGCCCTGCAATGACGGCAGCAAATGTTCAGCCGACCGTTTACACACATCATGACGCTTCTTGTCGTTGCCAGGGAGAGTTTCCAGCGAACCACACGGCGATTAAGGGACCGCCGACGAACACTCTCACCACGTATGCATAAGTACGTGGGGGAAATCCGAGCGAAATCTCATATGCGCGGACATAGCTATGATGACACACACAGTAATGCCCAAACATGAAGGTTTTGAGCAGCAAATCGCAGATGCAATATCCAAGGAACTCGAGACACCAGTTGGGCTCAGGCAATTGAAAGAGCTTTCCCCGTTATATGCGGATTTAGGTATTAGCTCTGATCTCATTTTCGAAATGATTGGGTTCCAGACTGGTATCAGTCAAGAAATGCATTTGACTCAAAAAAGAAGCCAAGAAAGTATTATCTCTCTGTACGCTTCCTTTCGCTTGGGTCATTCCACCTCAAGCCTCAATCTTAATACTAATTTGCGCTTCCATTCAAACCACAGTCGCTTCCTCTTGAGTTGACCCAAGGATTGTTGATGGAGCAGCTTGAGTCGTGTTGGTGTTCTCTGTAACTTGACTACCGAGACCGACCATGCGTAGCTGTCGTCTGAAGCTTGACCTCATCACTTCTTCTTGATTTTCCCGCATGTTAGGCGCGATATTGTGTCTCCTGCGGCTGAGAGAGAGCTTCCGAAGCACGGGGATTGACGCGGCCATGATAGTCGCTGCGATCTCAGCACTTTCCCATATAAAAAGACCCCCTAATTTATCTACAGAGTAGTTAGATTACACAGGAATATTACAAAAACATAGCGCACGAAAGGCGGAACTTACTATTATCCAACGGATTGAAGCTGAAAAGATGGAGTATCTTGACAATTCCTGTTGCTCCAGCACTTCGTTCATGATTAGAAATTGAAAACAGGCCGCAATAATGGCAGAGAAGAAACTTACCCAAATCCCATGCTCATGGCCACACATATACCAATTCTGTCCTTTGTGCTGAGGTGCAGCGGCCATATGATCTTCCATGGCAATAAAGATAGGAGGAAGTCCAAAAAGACTGAATAAGCTGATACATTGAGCTGTGAGTGTGATTCGTAGACCCGAAAACTGCGACATACTCAAGCATACCGGAAGCAAAGACAGCAAAGTTGAGTGCCTGTCTACCTGTCATGCACGGCAAATGAGAACGAGGACCACATGGATTTTCGAATAAGGGTACCCATGTCGCCACAGTAACGTTCATGGTCACCATGATGAACCACAGTAGCCATCGCAGTTTTCCAGTGACGAGCTGCAAGAGAGTGAAGATGAATGATGTCTTGGCAAGCGACCATGCCATATTTGCCATGACTCCAGCTACATGGCTCATGTCCGCGTTCCTTTTGACCAACAGAACGATAGGAACTAGAGACGTGGCATTAAGCACTGCGACTCGGAGGAACAGCTGAGTAGCGAACAGTATCTTGGCTTTGAGATTAGTAGAAGACGCATGATAGGAGCTTGAGATGCTCACCCATGCAACAATGATGCAATAGTCATCTAGCAATAGTCGGTAGGTCATAGAATGTACAATCCGAGTGAATAATCGAAGGCCGAAAATCCCAGTCGCGAGTGCGAAGAGTATTGACAGAGATGCAATTTGTCTTACGACAATATTGTCTAATGGCGGAGCCATAGATGCCTTCGGCAAATATCAAAGAGCTCTATTATTAATGATGAGAAGATGACAAGAAAATGATATCCATGGGTCGGCAAATGTAGGATAGGGCAGAGCTTCGTCGAACTACAGACAGAGGGGAAACTTTAAGATCGTACCCCCAATCGAGGTCTCCTATAAAGTAATCTAACAATCTTTGTGAAGATAAAGTACCTAGCAGATATCATTGACAAATTTTTGTTGTAACCACCTCTTGAGCATGGCTAGAATATGGCAACACGTGGGCGGCTAACCCATCCCTGAACACTTCAAGTTTACTTGGTGGCTGGTCACTCGGTATGCCCCGTGCATGTTACTGGCTTAATCCAACTGTCAGGTACACGACTAGCAGAGGTATGTGTAAGGTGTGTGCTTCCCTTACAGGGGCTACTGAGACATTCCGTCAGTCACATCATCGTTCCGTCAGCATTTACATTCACGATTGTCGAAACCCGACGTTTGACCGCACAAATTGGTGGAAGTGACTGAATTATGCTGGAGGATGCTAAATTTCACCATTGCCCCATGAAAGATCCGTAAAATGAATTCGCCTATAAGACTACGACAGTGACATTTGATCGCCTGCAATGGCTTATGTGGCTTGCCTAGCCGAAAGACTATGAAGGTCGCCAGTGAAAAGTTCCTATTTATTCATGTTGCATACATATATGACCATTAAGGCGCTGAAAGGAGCAAAGGATTGAATAGGGATGGGTACTACATTCATTGATGATTTCTCCAGTCACCACATGCATGTAAAGTCTGGAGTGGTAAACTTCGGTTCTAATATCTTGAGGGTAAGCGATATAGTTCGGTGGTAACTAAGTTCTGAGGAAAATCGAGTACTTGCTATAGCCTTCGTTGATGAAATCTCGGAGACACATCTGCTCGAATCTTGCCTTACCTCATCCCTAGCAGACTCAGGGGGGACGGGGGGTAGTGTATGGTCTCGGAGCTCAGAAACTGCATAAAGGCGATCTTTGAGCCCGAGGAATTTTACGTGAGGGGCATTTCTTTCCAGGGTCTTTGCGTCTAGGCGATGGCAATCGCTTTTGAGTGCAACAAACTTTCTGCTAGGATCAGTGCATGTGTTGTGAGAAACAGATACTCTCAGGACGGCTGTAATTTGTAACCTTCAATAGGTCATCAAGTTCACTGATAATAAGAGCCAGTTCAGAAGAGTGGGACAGCAAAAGTGCACAGCCAGATCTTCTCATTGACAAGTAGAGACCATGCGTTTAGTCTCATACCGCTTCAAAGTATCTGTTGAACCAAGTAACCGCTTGATAAAACGCTTGTTCTTTTCCGAACCTCTCCTTTTCGTTCTTCGGGTCACCGCGAACGGAAAAGCCATGGTGAACGCCAGAAAACAGGTTGATCTGGTAGTTCTGCTTCGTTCGAGCCAGAATAGCTTCACTTTCATGTCGCTTCTCTGTTGGGAAGATGTCATCAAACTCTGCCGCAGCAATCGATAATGGTCCGGTGATGGCGGCGAGCTCGTCCGCTTCCACAAAGGACGGGTGGGCGATGAAGCCGCATTGGATCCCGCTCTTGTAATGACGCACGGCATACTTGGAACGGAATTAGCATACTGAGTAGTGTGAAATTGGTATGAAAACGAACCTTGGCTCCGAAACAATATCCTGCTGCTGCAATTTTCGTAATACCAAGGCCTTTTAGGTAGTTGATGCCGGAGACGACTATCGGGTCAATTGTCTCTGAGGTGTGTGGGTTCTTTCCGCCAGTGCCCTCCTGCAGCCACTTCATGATGTCAAAATCCTCCGGCATGTTTAACGGTGCCGGATCACCATTGAACAGATCGAGAACGAGGCATGCGTAGCCCTGGCGAGCAAATGCATCGGCCATGAGCTTGCTGTTTTGCCATATTCCAATAATATCTGGAAGATACAAGACAGCTCGCTGCGAAGCCTCCTTTTCGGCGGGAAGGGCCAAGTATGCCTCAATTTTCCCATCAATCTGAACGGATTTCCCTGTTGGAGTACCCCTAATGAGAGGAGATCAGCTGATATTCGAAGATTGTTATTGCTGCACCTAGGAATAATCTTACTCGTGGAGTGTGCCGACAGTGCAACAAGCACCAGGTGCGTTGGATGCCATTGTCTCTGCGATAGGATTCGGCGAAATGTTAGTTGGGGTTGAGACAGCTAGATGCTTGCTTGCGATTATACAAAGTACTAGATACTGTAGGTATTAACAACCAAATGGTTAGACAGAAGTGTGACACTCAGACACCCAGACAAACATCAATCAAGTAGCGATAACCGAATTCAGGGTAAGTCATATCAAGCGTCGCCAAATAGTATCCTAAACAGGCCGACAAAGAGTCGGGGTATGGATCCGGCGCGCCAGCACGAATAGGGACCGATGAGCTTCGGAGGTTCCGAAGTCTACGGAACCGGGGTGAGACCCACTTTCCGAAGCCAATCCCGGGGCCACACACTCCTCGCCGGGAGTCACGATAAAGGAACAACAGGGACTATTCTCATCATTCATGACCAAATCAACTGATTATTTTGCATCAGCTCTGAATCATCTGCCATCATACTCATTTACCAATCGCAATCTCTCTTCAATCAGTTCATCATGCCTTCCGACCACCTCGACGACGTGCGGCCCATGTTTGAGCTCCGCGGCCGTAACTACATCGTTACGGGCGGAGCTCAGGGCATCGGTTTTGCATGCACTCGCGCTATTTGCGAGATGGGCGGAAATGTAGCAGTGTTTGATATCCAGGATAAGCCAGTCGATGAGTTTAACACACTCTCTGAGAAGTTTGGCACGAAAACTGTTTATATCAAGACGGACGTCACGTCACAAGAGAGCATCCAAGCCGCTTTCGACAAAGTGATTGCGGAATTTGGATCCATCAACGGCTGTGTGCCGGCGGCAGGCATTGCCATAGATAAGCCATTCCTCGATCAAACATGGGCCGAGTTCAACCGTATCCAGGAAATTAATGTGAGTTATTCCCGTTTTGTTACCCCGCAGAAGATCATACTCACATATAAACAGGTTCGTGGAACATTCTTCGTCGCTCAACTTGCAGCCAAGCAGATGTTGAAGCAAGGCTCCGGGGGCAGCATGGTCCTTCTAGCCTCCCAGTCCGCGCACATAGCTCTCCCCGGCTACCGCATGGCGGCATACAATGCCTCCAAGGGAGCCGTCTTTATGCTCTCCAAGGCCCTGGCCGTCGAGCTTGCACCCCACAACATCCGCGTGAACACCATCTCTCCCGGGTTCGTCGACTCAGAAATGACAAGAAACGTACGGGCATCAAAGAGTAAGCGGGAGGGAGAGCAGATGTGGCTCGCGCCGCCCAACCAGAGACTTAGCACGCAAAACGACCTTACTGGTGCCGTCGTCTACCTCCTCAGTGATGCTGCGCGGCACACAACGGCGGCGGATATACCCATCACTGGTGGACTCCATGCGGGAACCATGGATGGTCTGATTAGTTACGAGTCTTAGTTTAATCGGCCCAGGAAATAGATTTCTTTCAGCGTACTTCATTAGCTCGAGGCAATCCTGCATTATCGCCCGGGAATATCTCCAACAAGTAGCTCACCGTGCTTTCTAGCTTTTGTGTGTCAAGTGTTTCGTCCTCTGCATGTGCACTGTACAGCGAAAATGAGATCATATGTGCAACCGAGCTCATGGTCTGGGCGCAGTGTTTCGAGACGAGTCAAAGCTGTTGGCACTACAGAGCCTCGGCTATGATTACATCATTTATCTCAGTTCATCCGATTATCATGTGCGGAATTCTCACTTTCAACAGAAAGTCGCTGATGTTCTGATGTTCACGAACATTCATTGGCTTGGTCGTTAAGTCGAAACTTCGAAAATCCCTAAGAATGTGTGATATCAAGGAGTTTAGTGTCGACATCGCACGCGAAGAGGTTGAGCGCTTGCGGAGTAAACTCGAAGACTTTAGACTCTCGAGTTGTCCTGAGTCCCGTGATGCTGACCGGAATTATGGTTTGTTGCTTTGAAGATCTGTTGAGTTGCGTGGCTAAATCTACCTAGGGGATGAGTACTCAACGGCGGCAAACCTCCAAAGTCGTTGGATCAATGACTTTGACTGGTACGAGGCTCAAAACGAAATGAATGAGGTGCCGCATTACTTGGCAACGATTGAAGATCTTACAATCCACTTCGTCCACGTTCGATCGCAGAATCCAGAGGCGATTCCCCTGCTTGCTATCCATGGCTGGCCTGGGACGTTCTGGGAATACAGTAGAGTGTGGCGTCCGTTATCTGATCGCAACAACCTCAACGATCCATCCTTTCACGTCGTGGTACCAAGCATGCCAGGTTTCTGTTGGTCATCTTCCCCAAAGCAGGGTCACTGGAAGCTTCAAGACAACGCACGCGTTTTTGACACGCTCATGAAGAGCCTTGGATACAAGGAGTACATGGTTCAGTGCGGCGATTTGGTCCATGCTGTGGGCCGTGAGCTTGGTGCAAAGTATACCGACTCCTGCAAGCTTCTTCACTGCAACTATGCTCTCATTCCTCTGCCAGATGATATCCAACTCACTGAAGGCGAGAAGAAAGCTTTCCGCAAACGTGAGGACTGGGCACAGCGCCATGGGGGATTTGACGTCACCGGGAGAACCAAAGTAAGATCATCCAAAGTCATGTCGACAAAGGGTAATATGGAACTGACTGATTTTGTTGTATAGCCTCATACAATTGGCCTGGGGTTACAAGATAATCCTATGGGAATACTCATGTGGGTTCTTGAAAAATACCAGGTCGTCTGTCACTCAGAGCCCTGGGACAATTCCTTGTGGACCAAGGCCATTCTGACCACCGCGTCTCTGTACTTTTTCACCGGATGTATCATGTCCTCGATCATGCCATGCTACGATCCTCCGACTTACGAAAAGTTCTCGGATCATCCGACAGACGAAGACAACCGAATCAAAGTGCCATTTGGGTTCACCTCCTTTTCCTGGGATGCGGATGAAGCCTCCAAAAGAGCAGTGAAGCAATCAGTCGAGCAGAATGGGAACCTGGTCTTTTACAGAGGTTTGATTCATCGATATGCCTCTGGAAGTGTAGTTCCCGATGTTCAACTAACAGAGACCGCAGAACGCAATGACGCAGGTCATCTTGCTGCTCTACAGCAACCAGACGGATTGGTGGGGGACATACGAGACTTCGCTAAAGAGGTATGGGGGAAGCAGCCGAAAGATGAAAGTCCCAGTACCTCCGGAGGGTTGAAACTCTCGTTCAATCCAATTGACTCACGAGTTCGGCATGAGTATCGTACTTGAAGAGGATAGACTCTATATCTCTACGTGGCATCCTACCCAACTAATCAAGATCCTGTGGTTTGCGAGGTACCGCGCATCGGTGCAAAGTCCCTTGTCTCTGTGAGATAGTCATGAAGAAGCTCTGAATATCAAACTTCAGCCTCAAAATCTAATTGAGTCTGTCTGATATAGCGTGTACTGTTTATAAGATTTCACCGCGTGGCAATCATTGAAGTCTGCTAATTGTCGCATACTTACTTAGTACTTTACAACAGCCTACATGGTTAAAGAAAGTGGTATTAAAGCGCCATTCAGCCGCCAATGCCGAGCCGACATCATGCTCCCTTATAGTTCAGCCGATTCATACAATTCCCTAAGGTCTCGCGCCAGTGAGAAGCGGGGTGAAGATGCAATGTTCGCTGTAAAGCTGTTTTGTGTGTTTGCTCGTTTCAAGATAACGTAGCACCCAACCTTGTCTACCGCCAACTGAAAGCTTGTCAAGACGAAGGCAGCTCCGAATCAAGGTAGGTTGAGTAAAGAAGGTTTGAGCAAGTGTCTATATTTGGCACAGTTGTGCGCATCCATTCGGGGATGGCCCCGTCGTTGACGTAGGAACCTCTGTCTGTGTCAGTTTGACCGGTTTATCTCGATAGATCGGACGGAGCTTCTTATAACGAAAGTCCACCCAGTACTTTGAGGCTCAAGGACGCAGGGGAGTATCTGTCACCCCTTCACGGTGAAAGACAATGGACGCCAAGGATTCACAGCCCAGCCCGCGCAACGACATTAGCCTTGAGTCGCTGCACCCAACCGAGCCCAACGCGGATGGGAATGTTGACGCCAAGAAGGACATACCGATCATCGCATCGGCATCTCCGCCACCTACCATCTCCAATGTTAACATACTAGACGAAGAAGATGCGCAGTCAGGCCCTGACCCGACCCAGGTGGAAGATGAGAAGTTGAAAAGACGGGCACGCTGGGCCCTCTTTGTCATGTCCTTCTTCATGGGAGATGTTGCGGATGGGCTCGGTCCATTTCTTGGCGTTTATCTACAACAACGTGGATGGGAACCTGGGCTGCGTGGTATGGTGAGTACCGCTGGCGGTGTTGCTACCATCATCGCAACGGGGCCGATCGGTGCGCTTATAGACGCAACGAAGTAAGTGTTCTTGCCTCCCACGGACTCATCAAATACCATAATCCGATATTGTCACGAGGTAGCTGATACTTGAGGCCGCTAGGTACAAGCGATTTCTTGTCGCCGGCTGCGCCCTCCTCGTGGGTGTTTCTCAAGGACTCAACCTTATCTCCACACATCCGGCCCTCGTCTTTTCCACCCAGATTGTGTCTGCCGTCGCAGGCACAAGCATGATGCCTCTTCTCGTGGCGCTCACACTGGGCATCTGCTCCCCTGACCAAGAGGGTAGCAATACACAGAACAAGAAGAGCAAACACAGCTTCCGCGTACTAAACGGACGAAATCAGGCAGCTAACCACGCGGGCAACATGGTCAGCGCCGGTCTAGCTGGCCTTTTGGGGTCGAAATTCGGCTTGAACGCAGTCTTCTACCTCGTCATGGCATTCTGCGCCACAACGATAGCAAGTGTCTTCCTCCTACCGGAGAGAGCAGTCGATCATGCAGCAGCAAGAGGAGGGCCTGCTCCTGACCACAGCGCGGGTAATGCCCATCGAACGCAAGAGAGAGGGGAGGTAGACATCCATGATTCCGCAGAAAGGGGCGACATGCCACCTCCTCAGACTCCGATTGCCAGTCCTAAGGCCAGCTTCCGTCGATTGAGTCTGAAGCCCAAGTTCACTTACAGCTGGATCAAGATCTTTCAAAACAACTGGCCTCTCGGTATTGTCGCCATCACAATATTCATGTTCCACCTCGGCAACGCTGCAATTCTGTTTCTCTACGGCCAGGCCTTGGTGGCCGCAGGCGAGGGGGACCCTGCCGGAACCACGGGCCTAACCGTCATCATAGCCCAGGGCACAATGGTCATCGTCTCAATCCTGTCTGCCTGGGCATCCGGTCGTTACGGCTACTGGTCAGCTGTCCTGCTCTCCTACTGCGTCTTGCCCGTCCGCGCCGCTGTCGCAGGCCGTGTTATGAAGGGCTGGGGCGTGTGGCCAGTTCAGATTCTCGATGGCATTGGCGCAGGTATTCAGAGCGTAGCAATCCCGGGGTTGCTAGCCGTTATGATGGCTGGTACTGGGCATGTTAATGTCACGATGAGCATTGTCGGTGGCATCACTCGACAGACTGGTGCCGCTATTTCGCACTCGTTGGCTGGGTGGGTGGCGCAGGTCAGGGGCTACAGCTTTGCGCTTTACCTGATGGGTGTCTTCCCTCTTGTCTCTGTGTTCTTGTGGGCTGTCTTTTACAAGATTCTACGACCAGTGATGGACAAGAAAGTTGGGGAGAACAATACGTAATCCTAGTCCTCCATTACCAGACACGGGCAGCAAAGTTGTAATGACTCCATTTCTTTGCTCTGAGGACAGATACATGTGCTAGTTTCTCTTTCGCGATTAATCATATGCAACAGCCGAATCCGAGGTAAAGACTAACAGAAATTGGGAACACAAACTGTCGATTAAGATGATGTGGCTCTGGTTACTACTACAGTGCTCACTGTCCTTGTCGTCTTCTACTCCTGTAACCCAAAGTCATCTGCCAATGCTTCAAGCTTCCTCGTTCTTCTTGATCCCAAATACAGGCTCAGAGAAGCCCACTTCGCACTCGGAAGGCAGCTCAACCCCATAAGTGTCAGACTCAAGTTCACCAGTCGTCTCGTTCACAACGATCCATCTCCTATTCTGCAAATCGCCGTCTTGCGCCCTATCATTGAAGTTCTGCGGCGCAAAGACAATGCTGCTCACAGCCTCGCTATAAAGCGTGACGGGAATATCCTCGGACCTGGTGAAGTGATGCATGCCCAAATTGAACCAAAGAACGATGTCCTCGTTCTCGACACTCTCGCCATCAAAGAACTTCATGAAGTCTTGCTGGGGCTTCAGAGGCAAGTTGACATTGGAGTGACTGTTCGCGTACGGTTCGGTATCATGCTGTCTCGAGAGCGCCAGGTGTGATTTAGCAAACGGCGTCTGATGCTTCGTCCAGGGAGAATTGAGCGGCGTGAGATGGATGTTGGACTTCCCGGGGACTATTCGGTAGCCGCGCTTTTCTCCCCACGCGTTTGTGGCGTTGGGGTTCACAATACAGTACATTGCGGCGTTGTTCGGTTGCCAGTTGAACTGTTGCTCGTCCGTCATCGTAGACTTTTGCAGCTGCATCTGCTCAAAGGAGCCAAGCTCTGGATACCAAGGCTGGCTCGTATTAACTAGAACGAGCTCGCTTACTTCGAGACTGTTTTTGGTGTCGAGAATGTCAAAGTCGGCCTTGTAGGTGAGAATATGATCGTGTAGTGATCCCATCGTCGCCTCCTGGATTCTGGGACCAAACTCCTCCTGGTCCGGGTAGTAGAATGAAGATTGCAGGAATCCTGATGCTCGGACTGTAACCTCGAGACTACCGTCAACGTGGAAAGAGTAGTCGAACATGTAGTCGTAGTTTCCTACAGTCGCTACCGATCGCATAGTCAAGGCCGAAGCCTTAACTGTACCCAGATAACTGAAGCCGTATTCGTTTCCACTACCGTATCGATGGCGTGAAACAGGATAGCCAGCATCGGCTTCGAAAATGCATATCGCATCTGTGCTGACGACAGATGAGTTGCCTTCGTGGTGCGTGACGTTCCAGAAAGTGCTGCCAAAGGGGCAGTCATACCCCTCAACCAACGTGCCCAGGTAGGTACCAAGGCTGTAGTACGTATCGTGGTAGACTGTTCCAGCCGCCTTGGGTGTGAAACCAGCATATTGGGCAGCAGCTTCCTGTAGCGAAAGCTCGTAGATGATCCTTTCGCCCTTGAACTTGATGTCATAGTACATCAGCCCAAGGGTTCGAGAGTACGAGGTGTAGAAGGACCACCCCATGTACTCGATGTACTTCTGTTCCTCGTCAACCTTGTAACGCTTGCCGCCAACCTCGAGGCTTTGAGGCGCTAGCTTATTCTCGAGGTCTCTAACTCCCATCTCAGGCTTGTAGTCCAGGAGACCCCAGTCGGGAGTCCGGCTCTGCTTGAACTGCTCCTTCAGCTCTCCTGCGTCCCAGGCGGACCGCAAGGCAGCGACTGTAGGAAAGAACTTCTCATTCGTCACGATGCCTCTCAACTTGTACTGTGAAGCATCTGTGCCGGTAACGTCTAGCATAACGGAGAAGTCTAGCGGCGTAAGATATGTCGCTGTGTTGAGATATCTAAACATGACCGTGCGAAATGCTTGGGTGCCATCATAAGACAGGGGCGTACCGCTGGTGGAAGTGAGGGTAGTCCGATTATCACTCAAGCCGTAGTAAACTCCGCCAATGAGTTCAGACGTGATGTCGGAGATATTACTCATGATAGACACGAGTAGCGGCTCGGAGGCTACCAGGCGGGGGCCGTCAAAATAGCGACTGTTGTACGGGATCTTGCCACCACTGCCGCCGTTGAAGATGTAGTCGAGCTTCTCCACCTTGGTTCCGTTGCCGACGGGAAGAGGTCCGACCATGTACTCCTGTGAGTCTGGGACCTCCAAGCCTCCGCTAAAGATGACTACTCGTGCATATTTTGGCGGCGGGCTAGCGGTGCCACCGAGGTATGGTAGGACAGTGGACTTATTGGTGTGGAGAGTATCGATCCAGTAGACATAGTTGTCCGCGATCGTAGCATTGTTGGGGTCTGTGAGGTTCAGACCCGTTGCTGGATCGTGGAGTAAATTCCAGACAGCGAGGTTATCATCAGGGGAGATGGGAGCCCAGACGTTGACTTTCGGTGCGTTGACCTTGGGCGCGGCCTCGTTAATGTTGCAAGTTGTGATATTCGCTGCCCGCCTGAACAACCCATGTTGTTTCGTCTTAGAAGATGCCTCGACTATCACACCAAGGGCCAAAAGACCCAAGAAAGACTGTCTCAAGAGCATGTTCGCTTGGGTCTGATAGCTGCAAGGGACTTCTGTCTGGGTTCCTAAAAGATTGTCAGATTATGAGATGAACTCGGCCGACCTCTCATCTTTATTGCTCAGGAAGATCCGATGTCGCTGAGCGTAGATAATGAGGTCTTCATGAACCGAGATAATAGACCAATCAGCCACAGCTCAGGTCAAAATATTGCCAAGACTCGGACGTCACGGCAGGATATCCAAATCCAAGTGGTCGGTAGACGCCAATGGTCTTGGCCGAACGACGAGGAAACCTTTTATCCCACCGGGCCGGTATAGAGTCTTGATCAAGTGGTATCGATAAACAAGAGTTCTTGGCTAGATAAAGAGAGCGAGATAGGCAGTTTTCCTCATCTGACATGCATGCCAAGACTTATGACGGTGCTTTTGTATTCTTGCCTTGCATTATCAAGCTCCCACGGTCGATGGTGACATGCAAGGTCGTATCCCGCCATTCCATTCTTATCAGGACGTCTGTTGTATCTCGGGTCCTCGTCCAGTGCCAATTGCAGCTCATTACGTTCACAATTTCCGATACGTAATGCCTTCCCGACTGAACCTTTTTCTTGGATTAAGCATTGCCGTGACGTGGCGGCCTGCTTCCGGTACGATGCGAGATACTTGGTCTGTTCTCTAAAGCTTCCGCTCAGTTCGATGATCAGCGATGCGGGGTTGCTGATTGAGCTACCCCGCCAGATTGCGGTGACAGCTGAAAGTGATTCGCGGCTCGCGCCAGGACTTGACCTACTATTTTGAGGCGTGAATAAGATTGAAAGCTACAAGGTCTCTTTTCAGCTCTCTGCGGGAACACCGACAGTGATTCAGCTCGCACAAGCTATTCAGAAAGATCAACCCTCGGGCTACGTAGGCGAACAAACCGGCGTCATTACTGAGTCCTGTTTGAACTGAGTCAGCAACTGTATCAACTGTATTTAGAGCTGAATCACTGATTGAGATCACAGATGAACACCCAGGCTAGACTGTTTGCTCCTTTTCTGTCATAACAAACGACCGGTCCAAAGTCGGCTGGCGGGGGCCGACAACGTGTTATGCGCGTAGATAAGAGACGGAAGAGCTGTTGATTGTATGTCGTTCTATCAAGATAATCTCTGCTCCACCCCCGTCTCCGAGCCCTCCGGAGAACTCCCGATTACCCCGCGCTGGTCTTTAGAAAACCCGGGGTTGACCACCGGCCCGATTCGTTACTTCCTGAATCCCTCAGGTCTAGTCCTATCAAGTACGAGGGCTAGGATTGGTTGACACTTTAAAATGGTCAAACTCTCGCTCAAATCAAATCTTTTACAGTTGCACTTCACTCCCTCACGGATTATCCGCATGTCTGCCTCTGAGGCCTTGCTGGCAACGTGACATTTGATTGGTGCTTTGACTCAGCCGATGAGCTTTCTAACTTCTTTAAGGTAGACAAAGGGACTGATAAGTTCGCAATGAAGCATAGGTCAGTCAACATTTACACATATATTCAACAAGCATGTCAAGAAACTTCGCAACGTACCTTCAGGTGGTTCAAAAGACGACAGGCGATCACAAACCTTCAGGTCTACGGTCATGAATTGAGAAGCCTGCTGAGTGGGACAGGTAGGCAAGCGATGCTGAAACTATTGTGAATCGCAACCATGGATATCATTCTTATGATTGACTAACTAATAGGGTATTCTGAAAATGTATTATTTCATCGGATTCGTTACTCGTCCTGCCACTTCCGGCTCTTTCTTGTAATAAACTGTTCATCTTCGACGTAGCCATGTGAAAAAGTCGCCCTTTATCCTATGCCTCACATGCTGATTGAAGCCATAGGTAATTGCATTCGCCAAGCCGATAAATTGACTTGAGCTCTGCAGCGCCGCCAAAACACGACTTTGCGAGCCGTTTCCCGATGCCTCCATCAATCTGTTGACGAGACCCGGGATCCAGAGCACCACATACATGACAGGGTAAGCGTTGAGGAGCATCATGCGCTTGATCTCACGCTCGACTTTCCTCGTCTGCGTCCGAATGGGGAAGTCGCTCATCATTGTTGCGGTCACGTTCTGCGGCGCGCTCTTTCTGCTGTCGACATGGTTCAGGGTCGGGTTCGTCGGGAAGTCTCGGGACTGCATTTCCCGGGTCCCCGGCATCTTGAATGATAATGCCGATAATGTAGAGCTTCTGCTCCTGTGAGTCTTCTTCCAGATGGACACCGACGGCCGCCTCGGCGGTCCGCTGTCCATACGGTATTGAGCAAATTGCGCTTGGGCAGCAATTGCTGCCGGTGGGAGCATGTCCTTCTGAAGGTGTGACGGGCCCCCGGAAGCGCTCTTTTGCAGCTTATCCTCTTGATCGAGGTATGAGAACCGCGCCTCGGAGGCTTGGCTCAGGTCCATGTCATGGTCGTCGAATCGTGATATTCTTGCCGACATCTTCCGGCCCGGCTCTTGCTCGCCTGTCGGCTCTTCGTCGATCTTGTCTTCGGCGAAGTGTGCCATTCTAACCGCTGATGGCCGCCTGCCGCCTGGTTGTACTTGAACTTCCTTGTCTTCATCGAAGTCAGTGGCCGATGGTCTTCTGGCCAAGGCAGCCGGCGCACTCCGCGGGGCGACAGGCGACGTTTGTTGACCTTGCTGGGTCGGCGAGAACTGTGGCAGCTCACCCCAAGTCGGGTTCGCTCGCTCAAACTGGTCCATCTCCAGTTCGGGGGTATGTATTGACTCGAATCCCTGCTTCTTCCGTATCGATGATGTGACGACGTTGCCGTTCGAGTTTCCGCTATTATACAACGGATCAGATGTGCTGACCATTGTGCGAAAGTGTCGTCCGAGGTACCACCAGACGTAGAGGTAAATGAGAATCGTGGTGAAGATGATGCCGAAACGCCACCCGTGCGTTAGTGCGTATCGAAGATCGGGCCGTTCTCGAGTTATCCAGCACCAATTTCCGCTTACGGGTTTCATGGTGCCCATGAGAGTCGCTGTCGTGCTGGTGATGAGCGGTATGACCCAGACGGAGAGGCAGATCATGACCTTTCGGAAAGTCGATGCATTCGGCATGTAGGTTTTCCGTGTTATAGTGAGGAAGGTGACGACCGCAATGGCGAGGATGGAGAAGTCAGACGCCTGCACCGAGAGCTGGCCAACCATGCCGTTGAGCACGCATGCTGCGCCCGGTTGGAGTTCTTTGTTCTTGATGTAGATGATGCCCGAAATCGTGTTGCCAAGTGAGTTGATGAACTCTTTTCGTTTGACAATCGCAGTCAGCGTGCGCATTCTTCATTTTACAAGTTGGAAATGGCCGAGGGGCAGAACTTACCGGCTAACGTTAGGTTCAGGACGAGAGCATGGCGGAAAGACCGCTGATGCTCATGGTAGAGAGCGAATGAGATTAATACACCTGTTGTCGCGAGGAACGAAAGTATGCTGCCCGTCAGTGTGACAGATGCGACTGCCGCATCGAAGGCCATCGTGAACCCGCACGCCAATGGATGTTGGTTAGCATCCACGCGAGCGAGCCTCGCGGGCGACGGGTGGAAATGGGTACCATCTTGTACCAAAAGCCAGTGCGCTGCTAAACCAGAACCGTGGACTGGGCGGGATTGGCTGTTCGTTACATTGATGGAGTCACGGGGCTAAGGTGCGAGTCATGAAGTCGTTGATGGACGTGGGGCCTTCCGGATGCCCCTGTGCATTCTATTTATTGTGTGATAGACGTCCGTGATGCCATCTGAACTTGGTCAAGGCCCCCAGACGAGTGCCTAATAGGCAGGGCGTAAGTCGTTAAAAGACGTGCGGTTAAATGGCTTTGAGTTTGCGCGATTAACATCAGCTGGGTAAGGCAATGCTTAGCCTCCCAGACCTGAGGCTTCCCTTGAGGCTGATGATACGCCTCAGAGAGTTCCGAGATACCACCTAGGGTACCACGGACTGGACAGCCAACCCAACTCTGCCAGAGTTGCATGTGAACTAAGGCAGGGTCTCCTTAATCAACACTTGGCGTTTTGGAACGTAGTACCCAGCACTTTGACCCACTGCATAGTCCGAATATCGTTAGCAATTGCGCAGTCCCACGTGGGGTTTTGTGTCAGATTTCCAAAAGCGTTCCCCCGACTTAGCCGTGGAAAGATGAATGCATCCATCTTCGAGCGGCAGCCCGTCATCTCAACTCTGTGGCGCGCGTCTGTCGCCAACTTACCAGCCTTTTGGAGTGCGAAATGGACGGGACCCCCTTCCCTTTTCTCAAGCGAGCGCGTTACGGACTCTTCAGCTCTTGCAAAACTTGATACCTACACACAGCGATCAGTACCGAACATGCGTATCAGCGTCTCAGGCAGCCGATCACGCAATTCCATTGGTGCCGCATAAGTCTGGGCAGAAACTTTTATGAAATACTTGCACTGATTAGCCTGCAGGCTCTATGTGAAGACGCTAGAAGCCTGTCAACAGGCCCTTTGAGAATGGGAGGCTTGTCTCGGCACCCATTCATCCCGCTAAAAGCCTTGCTTAATGTGGGCAAAGCAATATCAAGGTTTAGACGGAGTGGAGACCTTCGAACCATCGCGGCATCGCAACGTCTTTTACCCCTGGGTATGGATCGGGGTCCCTAGTTCGCTTGCAAGCCTTTGGTTGATTGATGACAGGATAACCTTTGCAAGACAAAGCCCCAAGTTTCCGAAAACGACCAAGGACGAACACGCACGGGGTTCTCTCGCCGACAAAGTCGGACTTTTGAGATATCCCTCGCTGAAAATATCTGCCCCTTCTGCTCTGCCGTCCGACTGAGAGGAAAGTTTAGGCGTTTCATGGCTCTATCTCCGGGCACTTTCGTACAAAACTCAAATCAACCGCTTGCACTCTTTACCATCGCATACTTTCTGCTAAGAGAGAATCCAACTGCCCACGTATCCGTCAAGAACCTCCACTGTCCACAAGCCGGCTGTTATTCCCCTGTCGGCGTGGCCCTTGACCCCGGTCGTGCGTTCTTCCGATTTCGCGCGTCTCTCCCTCCCTCCCGTGATTCTCCTCCTCCCCCCTCCCGCGATTGGCAACTGGGAAACTGAAACATAGGCGAGAAGAGAGACATTTTTGCCACAGTCGCGCGCAAAATTGAATGCCCGCGGATATGCCCGCAAATAAAGGAGGTTCTATTTTCGAACCCAAGCCGCCCTGCCAGCCCTGCCTGGCACTGCTGAATGGTCAACCGCGCGGGAATCGGGGCAAAGCCCAAGTCCGGTTTAGCCGTGCCGTGCAGTGCTTCTGCCAACTTACCTGCCAAGCGCGGTAGACAATTGATTGCATTTAATTACGCTAGTGTCTTTAAGGTGTGATTGCCATCCAGGTCGGGCGAGGCAAAGGCTGCCAAGATCACTTTCGACTGAAGTTGTGCCGAGGCCGACATGCGGCCGATTAGTAGGTATCGTGAGCAGACAATCTGCTTGATCAACATCGGTGGCCCATACTTTGCACCCAAGCCGAAAAATCAAGACAAAGTCATTCTCCTCTCTTCTCGTGATTCTGGACCTTCAATATTGATTAAAGTTGTTCAAGAAATTAATTCCCGATTTGCTTGGGATTCTGAGAGGGGATGGACTCCGCTGTGAGGAGGGGCGAACTTGGAAGGGAAGAGGAGGAGCGAAAAGCACAGAGCGCGCGGCGACACACGCGATGGGCTGCGGCCGGGAACTTCAGACGTGAGCATGAGTCGTGAAAATGTCGTGCCTGTATGCTCAGCCTTGGTGTCCCGAAACAATGGGTTCACCCTAATATTACTTCACGTGGTGATAATCGACATTACTCCCGCACCTCTGGGCCTTTGCAAGTAGCCGGCCTGTCGCGTGTCGCAGGCCCCCTGGGGATCTCCCAAGACTTCCGCATTAGGTGGGAAAAGCTGGGGGTTTGTCTACCAAGAGTTGGAGAAGACCAAGAAAGCCCGCCATCATGATTCAAGGCCGTGGTTTGCATCGCCAGATGGTGGGCTTGCGAAGTTTGCCCCAAGGCTCATGATTTGAGGGTGTACTCAGGCCACCAGAATTGAGAACTATCACAACCCCTTCAGCAAGTGCAAATAAAGTAGACGATAATTGGACGGAAGATAGTAACAAAGAAGGAGTTTTAGCTTGGTTAAATTGAACTTTAAAATCTCCCGAGGCAGAGTGTTAAACAGTTGTGCGGGATTTTCGGCCCAACTCTGTCCTATCTGCCTACCGTACTCTTGTCTTGGCAGTTACTTTTTGACTTCTATTGGAGTTCCTTACATCTGAGCAGGTGTCAGCCCAGCCTTGGAGGTTGGCATGTTTCAATGCTGGTTAGGTATCCCAAAGGCATTGGCCCCAAGCGAGACCTGTCAAGAAGGGACGCCATTGTACATTGTCTTTTGTCAATTAACCTCCACTATCGAACTTACGATATTATCTAAAGAAGCTGTATATTCGCTTATTTGATATTACTCAAATAATCTCCGGAAATATGTTACCCAAATTGTATGAAGGATAACGGGCCCGTCCATCATGCTTAGTCCAGCTTCAAAACCCACTTGCCCTTCAGCTACAAGGAAGTCAGCAAGCAGTCACACAATCAAGTTTAAGAGTGACTTACTTGACCGCCGTGCATAGTCTGCACTAATTCCTCCAAGTCGTCGATTTTGCCCACGTGGACATTGGGAACGACCACACGTCGTCTGACAAACTCCAATGCCTCAAGAATATCGGCACGCGATCCAACAGAGGAGCTCAATATCTTCCAACCCTTCCCGATAAGCCAGATGGGATTAAAGTTTACCTTCGCCTCCCAAGGCAAAATGCCAACACACATCAGCGTTCCAAACGGCGCCAACAACTCAAAGGCGTCCTGGTAAGCAGCAGTTGCCGTAGCTGCGACCACTACTGCCTTTGCCCCATAGCCCCCGGTTGCCTTTCTGACTTTCTCAGCTAGAGTTCCAGGCTCGGTAACATCGATGTAAACCTCGGCTCCCTGGTCTTTACAGATTTCACCCTTCTCCGGGCCAGCATCGACGCCAATGACGCGGTAGCCCATGGCACGGGCATACGCGACGCCTAGGGCGCCTACACCTCCTCCGGCTCCCGAGATGGCGAACCACGAGCCCGGCGTAACATGGCAATTCTTAATCGCCTTGTAAGCAGTGACACCCGCACAAAGGATAGGCGCAACCTCCTCGTCAGGCACCTCGTCAAACTGGGCAGGAAGCCTCGCCAAGTACCGCAGCGGTGCAAGCGTATACTGAGCAAATGTACCGTCGTACGCTCTACCAGAGTGGAGTGTCTTTTCACAGCGCGTCTCACCCTCATTGACGAGGTCTACGCAGGCCTCGCAATTACCGCACGTATCGCGGGTCCAGGCGACGCCCACCCGCTGTCCAACTTGGACCGATTGGTCGAGGGCCGCAATGTTAGAACCTAGGGCGGCGATGCGACCGACTCCCTCGTGGCCAAGGATCTTCCTATCGAGGGGTCCGAAATGGCCCATGGCCATACCGAGATCGGAACCGCAGAGACCCGTCACTGATAGGCGGATAAGGACTTCATTCGGTCCTGGAACGGGTCGCGGTTCATCCCGCACCGCAAATGTAGGCTTCCCATCTGAGCCTTGAGGCGACTACGAATCGTAAGTCTCTGCAGAGTTCGATGGTGTGAAGACAAGACGATTGGAACAGTCTGAATGGTGCATGTGAGGTAGCTTACAGTCAAGACAGCAGCTCGGTGTGTCTCCATAATAGTGCTTCGTCGAATAAGATAAGAATAAGGTAAGTATACACAAGGCTGTACTTTAAAGAATGGCGTGTTAAGTTGAAGTTGAGACCAACCAAACTAGTGCTGCTCGAGGAAGATCTATGATGTAGGTCGAGATTTCCCCGCTACCTCCAGGAGGGTGTGTAGTGGCATAGGAGTTCAGACGGGTCGGAAACACTTTTCCGCATATCGCCGGTTCTAAGGTTCCCCTCATTCGAAATCTGACCTCGGTGTTATTCAACCATGATGATAACTGACTATTTCAGGTATCTGTGGCCCGGTGGATTGGGAGTATCGAGCGACGTCATCGTACTTCGATGCATGTATCTTTGCGGAATCAGAAAAGAAGAGCATTGACTTCAGCCGAAATTCTGCCAAAGGTCTCCACCGGAGTCAGTTTTTGGTTGTATGACTACATGAATGGAACAGTCAGTATTAATATTACTTGAGCATGCCTTTAGTCTATCATAGCCGCCCTTGTTCCTGGGCCTCTTTTGTTCAAGACTCGTATGACAGGCAACGCACTTGATGAGCGATTACCCTGGGAGCCTCGTAAAGGTGCATGCTTGGATACTTATCCCTAGTTGCGACTTTGCCGCAGAGTCCTGATACGCTCCCCCAAAGCAAGTTCATCCGCTTGTATTCGTTGCAACTGCTCCAACGTCTGCCTTCTGTCCCTCAAGAGCCGCTCTTCATGTAGCAGGCGCTCCAGCTCAGCCATGTCTGTGATCGGGGGGTCTGGCGAGGAATTGATACGATCTCCAAATACGGGCGGTGGCATCCGACTTGTTGCAGATGGTAGGGGCGACTTTGGGAGCGAAATCGTGGACACGACCTCCGGTGATACCGTGCCCTGCTCAACTGGAGGCGTGACCTCAAGCCTTTCGTGAATATTTGGCTCAGGCGATGTGCACGGAGTTCCGTCCAGCTCGGCCATTATCTGATTTTGTTGATTTGAAAATATTGCAAGGCTTTTCTTGTCGGCTTCCAATGGTGCCGTGTATGAATCTAATTCAAATCTGTTGGATTTGTCCCCGCCGCCGAGCTCTGGTGTGATGTTATCCTCATTACCATCACTCTGACTGGCCTTATTCCTCTTTCGCCACCAAATGAGTAGGATTACAGCCAGCATTGCCACGAGGGCAGCTCCAGCACCAATGCCAGCTTTCTCTCCCGTCGATAACCGATCCGAGGAGGGGTCCCTATTGTCACCATCAATCGTAGACGTAGATTCGGCGGTAGGAGTAGATTCGGGTGTAGAGGTTGTTGATTGCGCCGTTGATGTGATGGCTTGTGATGCGGTCGAGCCAGACTCTGTCCATGATGTGGATGTCTCGATACTCACGGTTGTATACGTGCCACCGACATCGTAAGTGGCGGATTGAGTAATGGTGATGATACTGGGTTGTGTTTCTGTCAAGGTCGCTGTAGAAATCACATCCGTCTGGAAAGTATTGAGCCAGCCATTGGCGACGCAGTAGGCCGCAAAGGGGGGCCACACATCTTGAACTTAGCGTCAATACAGCGCTTCAGAGTCGAAGATAGTGAAAGACAGAGAAGCTTTCTCATTGTGAGATCAAGAGAAGCATACCTTGGATTGTTTTTTCTTGGTACCTGCAAAATCTTTTTATGCAAGCGGCCCATTGGGCACGAAAGAGATCGCTCGTTCCAAGACGGCAAGCACAATCAGGTTTCCTCAATATGTGACAGTTTTCCGTAGGGCTTTCACCCAGACAATCCTGAGCACATGCAGGAATATCGTCTATCTCTTGAGCGTATGCGAAGCGAATTACTGCCGCGAGGACAACTGCCGTGGCCCTCATCGCGACCGAGCAGCGAGAGCCTGCTCGGGGTGTAGATAGAACGCACAGAAAACAATGGCGAAGCTGACAGCTAAACTGAAGAGTTGTTGTTGGAGAAATGGTGTCTGGGAAACCCAATGGGTCCTACTCTCGGTGGTCCATGTATGTGCCTCAATGACAGCCAAGCGTGGCCTGCGGCAGGAAAGCGTTACTAGAAAAGACAAGACAGCCGACGGGCCAAGAAGAATGCTCGAATCTGCAAGGTTCTCGACGGATCATGAGAAGTTTCTGCCAGGTGTGATCGGGCCCCCGTTTAGCTTGTTGGTTGGGTCTAATTTGGGGCCTCGCCTGTCTGGACTCCGATCCCAATGGTTCCAACAGCTCGTTGTCCGGCTACTCACATATACTGCGAAGCAAGGACCCATTATTACAGGGAGAAGATCGAATCACTACGTTCAACGTTGTCTGGTGCCAAGTCCAGCTTCTAGCTGCGCCCTAGTTGTGCAGAGCCCAGCGTCCTCGCCTGCGTTGGTTATGAAATTGCGCTGGGCGGAGCAGATGAAGTGAACCCTCCCAATCTCAGCTGAATCAAAAGCAACTAAAATTTTCTTAATAATTTACCTGCATGTGACCTCAGCTTAACAGCTTGCAATCCAGTTTCAGCCGGCAAAGAACATCCTAACGAGTAGTTGTTTCGAATATGTCCACTATCGCATCATTGTCAATTGGTCAGGGGGTTGCTGAAGAGTTTTTGATAGTGAATTTCTACTTCGCGGACGAATGTGAGAGAGACTTGGCCTCTACTACTCGGAAGCCACGTCACGCTACACTGCCAAGGGCAGCTTCTTCTCAGACCGCACTCCACCCCAAGTCAATGTGCATTTGATCTTCACTCAAGCGAGTTCCCATGTTCAAAATGCACCCAGAAGAGCAATGAGCCAATGAAGTGCAGCGCACCTGTTATTGCTCAAGTGCACATGGGCCGGCCCATCAGCTGTGATTATGTAGGCTTTTCCTCTCCGAACCTCAACCAACGTTGCGTTCCTTCTCTCGATCAGCAGATTCGTAACAATAAATTCGGCCGTATTGTGATGAGGCAACAGAGATATGTGTTAACGTTCCTTACACACCGATATCCCACAGCTCACGATCAACTTCGAAAGATCTTGCCTACGAGACAGTAGTCGCTTCGAGGGCAGTCACACGAGTATTCTTGGTTTCTCGGTGATACATACTCCTTTCAATAAATTCAAGACAACTGCATGCTTTGACTGCTTCAATCTCATGTACAGTCCGGCGTTGTACTACGACTTCAAGGCGACTGACCGCAGGCTTATGCGAAGCATGGGAAGTAAGGGTGAGCCCCCTTTCTCCAGCAAAACAACATTGTGTCACGGGGAGAAAGAATTGTTTGCTGCACGCGATCAACGGCATCATGTTCGCAACGTGTTGGCAGTAATCCTATGAACAGTTCTCCAGTATGGTCTTCAGAGAGGCTCATTTGAATTGCGTCTTGAAACAGCGAAGCCAAAGCCTACTAAGGCTATCTCAAATCCAGCAACACGTAGGTAATCAGAGAGCTCAAGATTTGTTGAAAGTACTTACAAGATAAGGTTTCACGCCAAAACTCCATCATGAAGAGATTCTCTATCCAGAGGCTCAGTTCTCACTTAGGTGGCGAAGTAGGTGCGGGGGGCGTTGCCGCGACAATCACAACCTTTCTCTGCCGCCTTTTCTTTCTGCAGCTCCTTACGCAGCAAAACACGCATGAGCAGACCAACACGAAGAAAATTACAGGACATCCAACCACTAGGAACATGAAAAGACTATCTTTTGTAAAGTCAGGCCCACTCTCAAGTCTCGGCGGTTTGTAGTCATAAACTCCATCCGGGATCGTTTGACCAATTGTCCATGTCGGCACTACCATTAGGCTAGCTAATGTCGGTAACTTTGGCGTCAAGGTCGCAGTGTCAGATGCATCCCAAGTCACGGTCCAGGGTGTATGTATCATAAGCACTTGATCCGATTTCGCGTCCTCGGGGTTGGGAAGGGCTTCTGTCCTGGGGCCCCATGCGGCGCAGGCCCGCCCATTGACCCATGTGTAATTGAACCCACTCCAATTCTAGTCAGCGGTCAAGACATAGACACAACAAGCAACGGATGAGGTGATGAAGAAAATATTGCAAACAAACCTATTGCAGCAGTAAGCTGATGTAGGGCCCTCGGTATGTGTACGGGCCATGCTATAATACGTCCAATTCTCGGGGCACACGCCCGGGCTAAAATTGAGCCGGCTTGTCCTCTCGACGCGATCCCATCCAGAGGGATAACATGATGACGGGGGAGCAGAGACAGAGACCTTTGACATGACGGTGTGGTATACTTCGCCGCTGGAGAACGAAGTAAGAGGTAGGTGCGGCATTTCTGTCATAGTCCATTGGTTCGAACAGTCTGGCGGCTGCACGAAAGGCGTGGTTATGGCGAGTTTTTCAGTGGATGTGGCAAGAATGGATTTTGTGATGTTGGAAGACATGACTAGTTCTGCAGCGCGCCGAAGACGCAAGTAAGTTGGAAGAAGTTTGGTTGGAACTAACGAAGAGATTTCGCGTCTGGAAATGTGCTTGGGCTTTGTCTCTTATACACGATCAAGCCCTTCAGAGTTATGCGCCAAGGAGGCAAAGCAAATATGAGCGAGGCCCTAATTGGCAAGAAAAGACATGGGCCTGGCCAAAGAGGGCAGGTTGGGGACTAGCGGGGCTTTACATGTACACATTAATATCGCACTGCACTAATTACGACCCCAATGCGACTCTTCTCAATACCATAAGATTTTATGACACGCTGACTTCGTGCGTTGGACTATGATTTCAAACGAGTGTCCATGAATCAAGCAGAAAATCCACAAGGCTAACTAAACTAGTAAGGGTGCCCGCAAAATGTTGAAAAGACGGCTGTGAAGCCTCCATGTCAAAACAAAGTAGAGTTGAAGTCCGGGTTTGGCACACTCTCCTCCAGG
Organism: Colletotrichum scovillei; assembly: GCF_011075155.1. Classification (NCBI taxonomy): domain Eukaryota; kingdom Fungi; phylum Ascomycota; class Sordariomycetes; order Glomerellales; family Glomerellaceae; genus Colletotrichum; species Colletotrichum scovillei. The sequence continues at coordinate 1,106,738 of NW_023336269.1, forward strand.
ACTGTGCCGTTGCTGAAAACCGTCCCGTTCCTCAAAATCTCGACCCGACCCGGATGAAGGCCAAGCGGCGGGTCGGCAATAGTCGTCCCATTTGCGAAAATTATGCCGTTGAATTGCGACACTAGGGGGCTCGGAGGCTTTCTCAGATTCTTCGGACTTGGAAGCAAAGGAGACCTTCTCTTGCTAATGTCGCAGTTTTCGCTGATTGTGTATAAGTTGAGACCAATCGCCAAAGTATACAACTCAGCACTCAATGCATCCCACCTAGGCTCATTCATGATCACCATGCCAATGTAATCGACCAAGATGACGTTGGGGAAGACTTTGTCTGAGATCTCATTCACGCCCTTCCAGTAGAGTGCTGGATTGGTGGGCAGAACGGCGATTGACTGGAGGCCGTAGGTAAACGTCGAAGTCAAGAAATGCGGTGTACTGAGCCACTGGGCGATGTAGAAGTTGCCCTCAGTCTTATCTGTCCACTTCTTGATTGCCCATTCAGCCATCTCTTTCGTGTCTTCTTTTTCGGGCCACGCATCAGTCAAGTCGATATAATCGATGTTGTAGATGCCATCGTCAGCTGAAGTATGCTTGGTTTTATCGGAGATCTTAGACAGATGTTGCGTATTCAAAAAGATAAGCACGCAACCCTTGTTATCATTCTTGTCCATCAAATCGCCAATCTTCGACGTTTGCAAACGACTGGCAAGTCCCGGGCACCGATTGTTGATCTTTTTGAGTTTGTCAAAGAACTTGTTCTTGATACCTTCATCCCAATAAATGGGTCCAAGGCTCGGCACATCGCGGACACCGACCAGATAGCGAAACTGCAAAAAGATAACCTCGCCAGGATTCTCATCCGTGAATCGATTAATCTCCTTGATGACGTCGTCAAAGTTCTCTCCCGTATTTCCAATCACGACTTCCGCAACCTCATCAGACACGTGCATCGTCCAGAAGTCGTAGTTGCCGCAACAGTTGACAGCCTGATGAACACTGGAAACACGCAAGTCGAACCAGCGAGATCCGGCTCGCAGTTGATCGTATATGTTCAACACTTGAGTTTGTGTGTTGCCCTCACTTCCTACCGACACAATGGCTTGTGTTATCTTGCTCATGCCTGCATCGTGGGTGCCTGGCATCACCACATTGGCCACTGTCCGGTCACGGATCGTATCCTTGATAGAGTTCATCCAATTTCCCGGTCCGTGCGATAGTGAAGTGATGAACCCAAAGGAATCACTCCCAGTGATGACAAGAGTCACAGGTACCTCCTGACCCGGCACCCTGTACTCGCGCTGACCCTTGCCCATCCCGCTCAGGTCGAAAACGATGCGCCTGGGGTAGGTATCGGGGATATGAGTTGTGGCACGTACGACAAACTTCTTGCCAGTGTTACCGATATCATAGTACGCTTCTCCGTTGTCATCGACATTGTTGGCACCAATTCTCCCAGTGTAGTGCGCGACATTTTGACGCGCCTTGCCTGGAGGAATATCGCCCCAGTTGAACTCGTCCATCTGGTAGCTGTGTGTTGAAGTGAGCTTGAAAGGGTGCGGCGTGAGATTGACGATGGTGATGTATTGCCTGCCCGTCGCTGCTGCATTCTCAGGGTCCATCAACAACCAGCGCATATACTCGCCATTCCGATCAAGAGGCAGTTCGCTGTAGGTCCTATCGCTCGCTTGGCAGGTATCATTGGGGTCGATTGGCGGTTCCGTCTCTTCGTCGTCGTTTGACTTGCAAACCTCAGGACACCAGGTACGAGAGCAGGCAAACTCGCACAACTTCTCATCGTTGTAATCCCCAACAGGTTTTCCAGTTGCACCGGGTACCTGCGCTGGTGGCTCTATCAGGCCTCCCTCTGATGTACATCGGCAAACGTGCAGAGGACAGAAGCCGAAGTTGCAGGCGTAGGAACAAAGTCCCTCGAAGCGTTCATACCCTGCTCGAGAGGTACCTGCCCTACAGGCAGGTGGAAGAAACTCGGAGACAGTCGGTACGATAGTCGTCTGAGGAGTCTCAGAACAAAACTCTTCTGGACAGAATCCCAGGTTACAGGCATTCGAGCAGAGTCCGGAGTAATTCTCGCTCTTCCCCTTGGCGGGAAATCCGTCTTTCTCGAGCGCTGGCGGCTTTGTGTTGGGCACTCCCACAGCCTGGCACAAGCAGGACGACACGGGGCAATAGTTGTACTTGCAATTGAATTCGCAGAGCTCTCTGAAGCCCTTGGCTCCAGTTCCCTTGATGCAGCCTTGGTTTTGTCTCGAGTTTGGCATCGTCACGGAGACGGAGCCGGCAACGACAGCACTGCCAACCCACGGGTTCCAGTTCGTACGCCCATTGTCGCAGCTCGCAGAGCTGAAGGCAGGTCCGTCAACCCTCGCTAGAAGTCTCCCAGGTCTGGAGAGCTGGACGTTCACATCGCCGGTCTCACTAAGGAGGACCACGCTGCCATGATAGACGCCAACACCTCCATCAGGAATCGAAGACCATGTCGGGGTAAATGTCTTGCCACCAACTGTGACTGTGACCTCAGCTGCCGACCCGAGTACTGCGGAGAAAAATATCTTGTCCAACATGATAAGCTGTGGAGGGAATTCGATTTGAAGTTGGCTTGCTGTATTGCCGACGGTGCCACCATCAGAGCAGGCGCTGGACGGGCTTGTACGGTACCAGACAACGAGGCTCTCTTGAGATACAGTAGCTTTGCCTGTCTTGTAGTAGTCAATCCAGAAAGGTAGAGTCTGACGCCAGCCATCGTGAGGTCTGTTGTTGGCATAGTTGTATGGCGCTTTTCCAACCGTGAACGCCTCCATAGCGTGGCTGTAAAGAGGACCAATGTGATGAGATTCACCATAGTCGTTCCAAGAGATGATTTGGACATATCTGGAACGTATATTAGTACAATGTCATCCTTGAAGCACTCTCAAGCTGGTACTTACTCAGGCTGGTTGTAAATGACCTGAATCCACCGATCATGCCATATATCGTCACCTCGCCACATCCAGTTCTTGTTGTACCCGGGCATATTGGTGTAGAACCATGGCGAAACAGGCATCATATAAGGCCTCCTGTCCAAGTATTGAAAGTACGGGGCGTCGACATAAGTGTCCATGTCTCGAGGACCCCAGGGCCAAGCAGCCCAGTTGAAGAGGCCGTCCGCGACGTTGTTTCCGAGGGCCAGAGCTGGCCTTGCTCCTTCAGACGATCAGTCCGGAATGAAGAAGCAGCTGACTTGGCTTTTGATGTCGATCCAGTCTTCCGCATTGCCAGGGCCCTCGAAGGTAGAAACCAAAGGTCTTCCGTCACTGTGCTTGAAGTACTCGGCTTTCGATGTATACTTCTTCAGATAGCTGATGACGGTCTCCTTCGGCCAAGGACCTCTCCCTGCGTAGTCGAAAGAGAATAGAAGCTTGAATCCTTCGTCTTTGGCGACATTGAAAGCGCGCTCAAGAGAAACCTCGTTCATGGACTCTCCATGGGCCATGTTGAGGGCAAAGGCGTCAATATGAGCTTCTTTGGCGAGTCTAATGTCCGTACGCCAGGTACTTTCTGTGTACTCGGCCGTGTTTCCCACCTGGCAGAGTGTAAGTAGATGCCCATCGGCCAGGGAATAGCATTTCATTCTGTGAACTGACCATGAAATGTGCGAAAACTGCAGCACTCTGGACGCGGACTGCGCCAGCAACGGCTAAAAGAAGGACGTTGAGTTTCATAACTCCAATCTATAGTGCAAAATCCCGGAAGTTTAAAAGAATGGATCCAGAAGCAGAACTTGCTGGAGAATTGCATCAAGTATGTGAAAGCCTCAATAGCATTTATATACCAGTTTTGCTCCATATCGATGGCCAGGCTTCCTTCACCCTCTCCTGTCTCCGAATGAATAAATCTCTGATAAAGGGGCCCAGTCGTCTGTCAGAAACGAACACCTTTCAGAATGCTCATCTTCCATGGGGCGTAGTGGCCCGGACGAGGGCCACCAGGCTGGGACTCAACGAAGCTGAGGCACAGCACGATTAATTTCTCGCAACACCAGCAGCTGACCCATAATGCAGTGCATCTTAGAGGCACAGCGTCGTTCTTGAGAATGTGGTAAGAAAATATCTCAAGGCCCTGTTATGGAAATATGATATCCAGAGCCATAAGGACTTTGGTTCAACTCCGGTAGCCTGCCGAGGAACGTTAGCTTAGATCAAGATATTGGACAACTCTCAACTTGCAGCTTACACTGACTGCATAACTCCAAAAGTTCATTCGCTTTTGGATACCTGTATTGATGTAAAGTGGTGAGCTTTCTCGGCTTTCGCTGGGCATCTCATTGTCAGCCGACATCCGTTTGACCTTCTATCCGGACAGGCAGGGATCACAAGCACCGTCAATCACAGTGTAAGCAATACCAAGGCTGATTTATGCTATAGCGGGCCGTCATAAGCGAAGAGGAGGCGTTTTCCCAATGCGGTATGTCTTGGCCGGATGCCGCCTGTCGATATGCTGTTGGAACGTTGGACCCTGTTGGAACGTTGGACCCTAAATGCGGAGGACTCCGAGGGCTTGGCTCTTGCCTGTTTGGTTAATCCCGTGAGGTAAATTTCTCGCGAGCGAATAGAGGGCCAGATATGTTTGAGATTTTAGGCGGCAATGCAACATCTCAGTTGAGTATTCTGGGCTAGACTCATCTTGAGCAGAGGACCCTCTATCGACGCCGTCTTACCGCATGAGCCCTTGCAGTAGGAAGCTCTAAGTGAAGAAAAGCTATCAGCCGGAAACACTGAGATCATTTTCGTGACAGGCTTTCACTTTGGGGGCCGATAACTGCACACAAGGATTACAATGACTCAGTGTTGTGGAGGGGCAGGGCCGGCGATTTGGTTGTCTGTTGGTTGCAAATTAACATCGTGGAATGTCAAACGCAAATTTTCGCCAGGCTCGGGACCACACAACTGCAGGGGCATTTTTGCACCTATCAAAACATGTTCAACAGCGGAAGAAGGCTGAAGCGTCTTGCGCAATATCCCTCATCAGCAAATTCAACCAGACCGTTGGGCAAAAAGTCCGCGGCGGTTGTCTTGGGAAAGTCGGTCTGGGGAGTCCGAGACTTGATTCAGACTTGAGAACCATTCCTACAATGTGCAGGTTGGTTGCACACTTGGTGAATGAATTTTCATATCATGACACATCAATCTTATTTCCAAGTCCTTGACTTCTTATGAGTGGATGTCTCTGTAGACATATCCCCATTTATTAGTGTCGAATTATGTTTGAGGCTGGATCTATTGCGGGATGTCCTCACCTGATACACTTCAATTAGGTCTCCGTCAAAGTTGTTGAGACTGACAGTTATGGGCAAAATCCTTTCAGACTGGTCGTCAAGCCATCCCAATCGTATTGTAGGGCAATTGACAGCCACCATAACTAATTCTCGGCGGCGTCGCCCTCGCCCATCATTTTAGCAAGTGAAAGCTGATCCTACCCTTCCATCATTGTACGCATCGATGATGCTTTGGATTGTTGTGTAAGTGCCCACGACGGTCATGAATGATCCCAAAACTATCGTAAAGATGTGTAGGGCACAGAAAGACATCTTGACTTTACTAGAGGACCTCTTCTCCCAGTCCATGTAGAGGCCCATGAATGCTGGGATGATCAGCTGTCGTGTGGCACGATTCGTCAGTGAACAGTCACATCGAGACTCGCCCTGAAGTCTAGTAGATCGGCTTGCACTTACACAAGTAGGCATGCAGCAAATAGAACCAATGAGTCCAACCAGATAGCTAAAGAACGGGACCGCTTCAGCGATGATAAAAGCTAACGCGCTGATACCTATCGTTGAGCCACTGCAGATTGCTGATATCAGTGTGACGAACGTCTGTCCTACAAAAGCGATCGGAACTTACAGCCAAGTGACCCAATGAATGACGGTCTTACTTTGTAGATGTACAGAGTTGCGAAGAATGCGTACAAGAAGCTAGTACAAGACTTGTCAGTAGTAACACTCACTGATAGGATGAAATTATTCTCCTACGGATTTGGCTGCTAGATGAACCCAAAGAGTCGTTGTCATGATGAATCCAGGAATCGAAACACCATACGCTATCTTTTCTAATGTCCCGCCAGCAGAGCCCAGAGATGGACTGGCCACGTACTTTCCGCAATACCTACGATTGATTCATCAGTCAAGTTCTCCATTGATTTGTAATACAATTGAACTGTCCTCCAGCTATTTGGTTCACTTACATGTAGACGACCGTACCAAATGCGACATAACATGAGGCTAGAAACACTTGAGACGAGAACAGAGATTTGGTGAAAGATCGTGGGCTTCTCATCTCGGCAATCACGGGCATGAAGGTTGGTGTAGATCCATAACCAGCTTCACGGCTATTAGTCTCTCATCCCATATGTCAACTCAATGTATCAGTGTAGCACAACTTACTGAACAGGTTGACGGCAGCGACAACTCCTGGGACGAATCCAGATACTCCTACGGCGTGTACTTCCATGCCGTATGGTCCGGTTTGTGGCGCTGCCGCAGGCCGATCGACTTGGGTCACACCAACCCTTTTGCGCGGAATGTTGTCAGCAATTCTATAAAGCCCCAAGTTGGTGAATATTGAGAAGAGTTGATAGACTCACACGACAATGAAGACAGCCGTAAAAATGGAAGCGAATCCTATCCAAGCTAGGATCGATAATCTCCCCAAAGTGGGAATGCTAGACACGATTGCGGTGCATGTGGCCGCGACGAGTGTCCACGCAATGTTGCAGACGTGGCGGTTCGAAAGTGTCTTGAACCCTTCCGCCAAACCAATGAAGCCAGAACCGGATGCGAGGCTTTTTTGAGTGTCAGTATTGTTGGGAAACAATCGATTGCTCAACAGAATTTCTCGTGTCTTACATCCAAGTCAGCAGAAAGAGACCACCAGCAATCTCTCGGGCAATAGGTCCGCCCATCAGCGCCGCAGCATCAGCAATACTGTGAACTCCAGCGTATCTCATCCTAAAGACGTACATTATGTACGCATAGTCTTGCGGCACGTACGATTAGTACGAGTATGCAAGAGACGGGATTTGGGGACAATGTTGAAATGAAGGCTTACAAGTTGCCAGTGTTCCCCAACCCACGAGCAGAGCAATTCCCGGGCCGTACCCAACTGAGCTGAAGGCAGATGGAATTGTCAATACACCAGTGGCAAAGCATAGCTTCATCAAAATTATGCCAGTGCGTTTCCTGAGATGATGCACAGTGTCAGTGATCTTGCCTTCGAAAGTGAAATTCCGACTTTGATCATAACATGACCTACCAACCTAAGGCCCTGTATTCCTCCTCATGGAAGACCTCACGGTTATCATCGATGTCAATGCACTCCGTTTTGCTGTTTCGTTCGGGGAACGCATCGCCGTTCGTCGCCGGCTCCATTTTCTCGGATGAGCCCTCCAAAGATGTACTTGTGTACGGTGGCATCGTAGGTGATTTTCCGTGACTATTGCCACTGGGCTAATAAAGAAGGAGGAATATTACAGCACCAGAAATCCTGAGTCGAGATAAATAATCTCTTGTGTGATCTAGCTGTTGCCAACCACGTTGTCGACTACATGAAAGGAACATTCAGAACCAAAAATTTTCAGCGAGGAAGCTCCAGCAACAGCATCTTATATTGAAGTCAGGAAACGCCAGATATTAGATAACTACCGAAGGGGAGCAACCTCGGAGAGTAAGGTAACATTTAAGATACAAGACACTGTTGAGCCTGTAGGATTGCTCGTTCAAGATCCACTTCCGTGCTCATGTCCGGTCAAGCGCTATCTGAATGACATACTGTCACTGCCGGGTGACAATCTCGACCGCCGTCAGCGGAGCGCGTTATCACAGGTTCCAGTATACAGACGGGGATGTCGCCGATCCTATCTGCGGGGGAATCACTTGGGTTCCCCATGGAGATAAAGCCCCCAACCCCCATCCCACTGTAGATAATGGTTGTGGGTAAGTGGGACTTCGCGAAAAGCCGACACTAGCGAATTCCCGATCATCCTGCTACGCTAGTCTTGACATCAGGAGAGACTTGGGGTTGGCATCATTTGTCATGGAATCACTGATTGATCAACTCTTTGATCAGACTGCCTTCGCGTTTGAGTCTAAGGCAAGTGCGATTGGCTATGTGAGATCATCACGGCCGGAATCATCACGTCTCTTCGCTCTAGGGAATATCTGGCTTGCTCGAACGAAAGTATGGTCATGGAGTCAATGTCGAACGTAGATGCATACGTCTTTAGTCTTGACTAACACCTCGAAATACAAATTCCACACCACCGATGCTGACCAGACCTCCTTCTACCGACTTCTGCGCTTCGTTGTCTACCACAGTTGCCACCGCGGACGCTTTGGGCATGCTTCCATCATTCTCGGATTCAAATGTACACTTCCAAATTCCATGCTGGGAATCGTAATCCTCTCGTCGCGTGGCAAATTCTGTCGTCGACGCCTTGCGGATGGCAAGATATGTGACCCCAACTTTGCCAATGAAAGTTCTTCCGTCTTTGCTCTGAAGCATCCAGGAAGGCGAATCATTCGTGCCACGTCTCGTAACATCTCTCCAGACTTCTTCGTAGTCGGTTGGGACACCGCTCTTGTGAGGACAAGGCGTGGTGCCGATTTCGAGGTCATCCCCATTAGGTAGCTTCTCGAAATAGGCATCGTCAGGTACGGTCAGGTTTAAGGAGTCAATGATATGTGTCCATCGAAATGTTGCTGTGGCTCGATTGATAGGTCAAAACAAGATCTTTGATTGTCGAGCAGAAAGACATTTGGGATGATGATGACAGTACGTACGGGGTTCGGTCTTCAGAGTGATTCTCTCTCCCGCGCGGCTCCATTGAACAGTCTGAGTTTCTTTGGCAACCCGCAAGTCTATGAAGTACCTTCCTACGTTGAGTGCAATCGTATCGGTATCTTCATAGGCAGGCTCGGGCAACCAGCGAATGCTGATGCGCTGGACGGCTTGGGACGGCATATTGTTGTTCGATGGCTTAATGCAATCCTAAATCAGGTTTGAGCGTAGAAAGTAGATCTCAGGACCATGCAGATGATAGAATGATGGGTATCGACGTCTTAATGTGGACCGGCAGTGGGGTACTTATACCTGAGGTGGTCGCAGACTCACGTGTCGTCATCTACACAGCGAATGTGAATGACAAGTCTTCGAATCTCAAGCTATGGGCCTAGAGGGCCTCCACAGCAGACAATCATCATACCTCGGGTCTCTGGAAAGGTTTGGTTATTTTCCTGTATACTTGATGTTCAGCCCCTCCGCGGACGCGTTCTACGACGTAAGTTTCGAAAAATTACCCCAGATGAAGTCGTATTAAATTGAGATGATCAGTTCACCAACACAACGAAATTCTCACGACACATGGAGAGATTTGAACCAGATAAAACGATATGCACCAACTGTCAATGGCATTCAGTATGAAAGTGAACCCGGATTCATCTGAGAGACCGAGACGGATTTATCTACTAGTCTGGGTGGGGTTGAGAAGCGGCCAATCATGTGCGAACCAACTAACCCCCTCATCCCCAGGAGTTTTTGACATGAACATACACAGAGCTGTTACTGAACTCGTGTGTATGGAGCAGATCCACGGATTAACAGCGGCCAAGGTACTTCATGATGCTTATTCAGTCTTGTTGTGTGTTGGTGTCGTAGACAATCGTCAAATCCTTTGATCAGTGGCGGCTGGTTGAAGATGGGTTCCGACCTGAGAAGCAAAAGGCACAGATCCACGCCAGCCTGCGCGAGATGTCATCGACTCAAGCAAAAGGTATGATTTCAGTAAAGTCTTCTTGGATGATTGCCCACTTGACTGACGGTTTCATCCAGTGCGATAGAGGTACGCCAAGATGTCTAAGATGCGTTGCCGCCAGAGCTGAGTGCACCGCAATCAACCGGCAAAAGTCTGCCGAAATTCCTCGCAGGCATGTTGTATTGTCGTATTGATCTGTAAATACTGAAGTTAAATCTGATAAACTATGTTGATAGTCTTCTTCAGCACCTCGAACATCGCTTAGCCGAGTTGCAACGACTGAAGTCCGCCTCAGCAGATGCAGATGACCACGGCTCCGTCAATGAAGTCCGTGAAGCTGACGTCGCTCACGATGTCGCCGCTCAGATAGCCTCCATCTCAATCACGAAAAACCTTTCTCTCAGTCTCTTTCAAGGCTCGGCTATATTACCACATAAGTCGAAACTCTTCTATCCCTCTGAGCGTCCACCACTTAAAATCCCAATTCGCGGAATCTACCACGAAGTCAACCCCCGAACAGCAGGCGAAGCATACGCAAGCCAGTTCTCAAGCTTCAACTCACAACACGTTCCTCTCAACGTGATGGAACGGCTATTCAGAAACTACACTGAAGAGATCCTCCCGCGATTCCCCTGTTTCTCGGAGGCAGAGCTAGCCTACCAGTTTAACCACACATGCATCAACAGCGCTGAACCGGGGCTTTCCCGCGTTCAAGATGCCCTTTCTCGATTCGTCATCTCGATGATCATGGCAATTAGTGCCCTCAACTCAAAAAACCAAGACTTTCGTAAAGTCGCGGCTCTCAGTGAGGCTCTACACGCGGACGCCATGAAGTACGTCGACGAGTTGCTGCGTGAATGTTCCATCTCGGCTTTACAGTGTCTGATACTGCTTATACAACTTGCGCTGTTGCTACCTCAAACTTCCAATCTATGGTATCTCACCGGAGAGGCTATGCGCATGGCTGTAAACCTTGGACTGCATCAAGAGCCAGAACCACGCATCTTTAGAGATAGAGCACACGCGGAGCAGCGCCGACGCATCTTTTGGGTTGTAAGTGCATGGTCAATAGAAGTCTAGGTCAGGCTTGTTGCTCACATAACCCCATACAGGTCTACCAGCTCGACAGAATCGTCTCCATCTCTGGAGGATGTCCAGTTGCCTTGAGTGATGAGCACATTACAACCAGGCTTCCCTACGACTTCGGCGACTTGTCTGACTTGGCAGAAAGGGCCGATTCAAAGCGAGTCAGCAACCCAAAAGAGCGGCAGTTCCTCCTTGACCTCCAAGTCTGCATCATGAAATCCGAGATCCAGGCAACTCAATTCTTCGACCGCCCTGTTCCAAATCAATCGGGTTCCCACGACGATTGGATCGAGCAGATGAATATTAGAACACAACGCCTCTCTCATGGGGCCTCGGCGCACGGAGGCCCGCACTCATCGTTGGTTGCTAGTTGTTTCCAATGCCAAGTCATGCTACACCGTCCTTGCTCCCGCAACATCGCCGTTTCCGAAACATCTCTGGTATCCGTGGTCAAGGCGGCCGTCGAGCTGATATCACTGGATGCGAAAGCAGCCGAGTCCGGCGGTATTGTCATGGTATTTGAGATCGGCAACAGAATTTTCCAAGCGGGCATGCTCTTGCTCTACGCCCTTCGGAACCATGCTACAACGTTACAGCGTGCGTCACTCGCAGACATTGCCACAGCCTCATTGAAAAGTCTCTCAGTACTTCTTGTAAGTCTAGCTCAATACCAGAAAGACCGGAACGAGGATCCTTACCAAAACAGTCACTGACTCGGATTATAGAACAACCTCTCAAGCAGATGGCCACCTCTATCCGACACAGCAAGCTACATCAACGAACTAATCGAAACGAACCTCCGCAACCCGCTCGGCCACAACGGAAGCCACTACGACATGCAAGTCCTCGAAGAACTCGACTGTCTAGTCACCCAGCGACGAATCCACAGCATCCGCCACCGAAACATCCCCTTCCCGCCTCCAAAGAAACCCACGCCTTCTCCCTCGGAACCAGAAAACATCGGCAGAGACTTTCTGAATGACGAGCAGTGGTGGACAGACTTCATAGACCAAGACTTCGTCACCAATGAGAGTTGCTTCTCACTTCCTTCTGGCGGCGGACAAACGGTTTCCTCGCCTTCTTCCGAACCTAACGAGACTAGAGCTGAGCGTGGGCGAGATACCATGGACAACAACGCCAGCGACTTGGAAAAGGAGCTAGACGTCATTCTTGACGCGATTCCCTCTTGCAGCTTTTGTAGGGATAGACGGACAAAGTGTCAGCGTCAACTTCCCGCTTGCAAGGAGTGCGCGAGGACCTCGCGAGAGTGCTTCATTTACGATCCGATTCTGAAGGCAAACATCCCACTCCGACGTGTGCAACTTCTCATCGGGGAGCTGAAGGTTCTAGCAAAGCAGACACCATCACCTGCACGTTCGTCGAACAACACACAACAGCCACCAACTTCCGGAAATCCTTTATTCCTGCCTTTCCAACGGGGCGCATCTCCTCTTTCCGAAGCCACATCATGCATCTCCCTGTCTAGCACTGTGTTCTTTGGCCCCTGGTCCTCTCTTGGTTGTCTACGAGATCAACTTCAACATAAAGCAAGCTACAAACTACCATCTACCGTATGCACTGCCATGAGAAACACGATTCCGACTCTCTCGTTTCAGAGCCTCATTTCCTTCCAACCTTTGCCAGAAAGTCTAGCTGCTCCCATCTTCAACCTCTTCAGCCGCTCAATAAACACTTTCTTCCCAACCTTCCAACCCCAAACCCTCGACATCATCCTGATCGCATATTACCACCCAAACGCTACTCCTTCGCGTCCTCACAATACCCCTCTCTTCAACCTGATAATTGCCCTTGGCGCCCAAATCAGCAGCAAATCGACACCCTCATTCTCCGCCCTCGCAGAACATCACTTCCAAAACGCTATCAGCTCTCTCCCAACCACCTGCGCCCACGCCTCCCGCACCGAAAACGTCAGTCTACTTCAACGAACCCTCCTCATCTGCGTCTACACCCTCCTCGAACCCAGAGCAGGAGATGTCTGGCGACATCTGGGCTTCGCCATCCGCCTCTTTCTCGACTTGTCGCATCGGCCATCGATGGAGGAAGACGAGGACCATGGTGTGTTTTGCATGCTTACTAGGACTTTGTACACTCTCGAGAGGTATGTTCACCCACCCGAGTACTAAGATTCACGATGGAAGAGGCTAATGGTCCTGTGAAGCCATGTTTCGATTGCCTTTGGTCGACCAAGTCTACTCGTCATCGGAGACGATCTCCGTCGCGTATGTCCCCAACATACATCTTATGCCATCTGCATCTGACGTTTTGTCATAGGAGCTCGTAGAAAAGAGCGGCAACAGCCTCCAAGATGAGATCTCAATCTCTTCATACCAAGTATCCCTCCTCAAAATGCAGATCCACAGCACAATTTTGTCTCGCGAACGCAAGGCTTCAGTCATCCACGAGACTCAACCCCTTCGAGAAATGTGCGAAACCTACCGCCAAAGTCTTGACTCATGGTTCGCGAGATGGAGAGAAATCGTAAGTCCAACTTCTTCGGCATCTGCGACTCCATCTTCAACACCACAGAGTCACGTTCTCCAAGAAACCCTGCTCTCATGGGGCTCGCTGCACTACCACCACGGCATGTCCCTCATCACAACCCTCTGGCCAACACCGGGCGGAGATCCATCCACCATTTGCGGCGGTGTGAGCAACGCGGGGTTACAACTCGTTCGTCACCAGCAGCTTTTTGCAAATCTCATCTGCGAGGGAGCACCATCGGGTGAAGGAGACGTCGTAGTGTTCCCTTGCGAGTGGACCATGGCTCATCTGGTGCTCCAAGTTGGTCTCCGCGCTATAGGAGAGAAAGACAAATCGGTCGTCGGCGGGAAGAACGAGGACCCGTCACTGGCACTTTGCTTCTCGTTATTGCTGCTTCTGGAGGCTGATGACTCGAAACTATTGAGAGGGCTGTCACCAGTTTTTGAGCGGCTATCCGAGAAGGTTTCATTATGACAATAGATTTGAGATCTAGGGAGTAAACTCCTTATCCAGGCCGACGCAATCACAAGGTATTACGAAGACACTGCCGTGATTTAAGCTCCAAGACGAAGTGAAAGTCAAAATATGCACGCTTTTGATGATTATTCTGATACCCTCTAACAACAAAACCCACTTTTCTAAATCCTGAAGTCCTTGTAAGACCACTTCTCCGTAAGCTTCGCCCTCGCCTGCTTCTTGAACGGGATATGTCTCCTCGACTCCACCTTGCCGCGGACAAGCAGACTACGGTACCGGTCCTTGAGCAGGTTACCCTCAGGCCTCAACAACCGCAGCGAATCCTGCAGCTCATCCGGCAGGACCAGCTCCAGGTCCTTCTCGGGCAACTTCATCTTGCCGAGCTGTCTCCTCCGCAGCCGCCCCTCGTCCACGATATCCTCCTCGTCGTCATCAGCGTCGCTCCCCTCGCCCACCTCCTTGGCCAGCGCCAACGCGCTCTTGGAGGCGTCGCGGCCCGCAATCTCGGCCGCGATCTCCTTGATCCGCTCCGCCTGCGCCGCCTTCTTCTTCAGCGCGAGCTGGTGCTTGGCCTCGCGCTCCGCCTCCTTGCGGCGCTTGATCCGGTTCCTCTGCTGCGGCGTCTTGCGCTGGGGTCTCTTGGTCGTGGGCTTGTCGTCCCCCTCGACGCCGCTCTCGAACCCTTCCCACGCGGAATCCTCGTCCCACTCGGACAGCTGCGCGCGCGCTTCCGCGGCGTCGGCCTCGGCGGCGGACTTGGCGACGGCCTCGCGCTTGATGCGGTCGGCTTCCTCGGCGGCGAGACGGGCTTCTTCGGCGGCGACGGCGCGGGCGCCCTCTTCTTCGAGGCGGTCGGCGTAGTCGTCAAAGGTCGGGTTGTAGGAGTATCCGCCCGTGGGCTTGACGACGGCGGGGAGCTGGCGGCCGCTGGCTGTGAGGGAGATGGGGGCGTGTTTGAGGGTCTTGGGGGGCTTGGCTTTTTGTTCGGCGGGGAGGAAGTTGTCTTTGCTGGTCTTGCTTGCTGCTGCTACGGCCTTGGAGGAGGCAGACGGCGCGGCACCCCAGAGGTCGTAGGTCGCTTCCTGGGGTACGAGGGCGGTGGATTCTTCTTGGTGGCCGTCGGCGACGCGGCGGAGGCGGCTCAGTTCCTTGTGAGAGACCCAATCGGTGCGCAGGCGCTTGACGGGGAGGAGGCCGTCCGAGGTCTTTGAGAGGGCGGTTTCGGCGTCGCGCTTCTGCTTGCGGGAGGAGACGGCGGGGACGGAGGAGCGGGCGGCGAGGATCTCGTCGGACTTGAGCGTCTTCTTTGGCTTGGGGCGCTTTTCGACTTTGCCGACTGTGTCGAGGGTGAAGAGGTCTGCCGAATCCTTTTCTGCGACGACGCCACTATAGGATGTTTGGTTAGTTGTCTACTTCGTGTGCCAATAGGGGGGTTCCTGAGAGTGGCAAGAGATTTTGAAGGGGAACAGGGTTACGTACCCGGCGATAATCTGTGTGTTCAACTCATCGAGACCTTCTTGCACCTCAGAGACGTCGACGTTCTTCCTCCACGCCTTCTTTCCCTTTCTTGAGGGCTGCTTGCGTTGCTGGGGAGCTTCGCCGTCGCCCGAGAGGGGCTTAAGAACGGGCATGTTGGATAGGTAGCCGAATCACACTTCGGGCTTGGAGGGGGTTGTTTGGGTAGGTATGTGCAAAGAAGATGAAGAGAATCACCGGGGTATTTCTGATGTCGAAAAGTCGATCTTTGCGCCTTGCCCATTTGCTGGTCGTCGAATCTGCACTCTGCACCAGCTGGAACGGCGGGGCCTGGACCGTCCAGAAATTTTCGAGCAAGGGTCTTTTTTTTTTTTGTCTTATCGGATATGGGGTCCTTCTTATCGATTATCAGCACGTGATGTCCCCCCGTCTTTGCTGGCCTCCTCTGAGCCCACCTCAATGGATGACGGGGGCGTGGTAATGCGCCTAAAGGCGGACAGGTTGACCTCCTTTTACTTGTCCAGCTTGCTCAATTTCCACGACCTGCGATCTATAACCCTCACACCCGTCCTCCTCCCAGCCAGCCAAAACCGCCTCCCTCCGTCGGATCTCGTTCCTTGATCTAGCAAAGCGCTCGGCTTGTCTGCTTGGTTTTATTTGCCGACTCGACGACTCCCTTGCATCGAGCCAACGTGTTGGTTCTGTAGCCCGACTGGCAAAACCCCCGATACCACCCTTCGGAAGCTTCTCTTTGATCAAAAAACCGCAACCATGGCGTCCGGCGCAGGCGGGTCTTACAACAACCCCCTCAAGAAGTTCAAGTACGATTCGCGCCGATTGCGAAATGTTCCTATTCAGACAATTGCACAATAAAACTAACGCAATGACACCCCCAGGCTTGTCTTTTTGGGCGAGCAGAGCGGTATGTTTTCTGCATTTTGTCTCCTTCGATGTGGCGAGAGAGACCCTTGGCTAATATGTTCTTTGTGTTGTTTGCAGTGGGGAAAACTTCACTCATCACTCGATTCATGTACGATTCGTTCGACAACATGTACCAGGCGACTATCGGAATCGACTTCCTCTCCAAGGCAAGCCATCACTACGTTTTCGAAGGGGTCCGAAGAACCACCGTCTAATACTTCGCAGACCATGTACCTTGAGGACCGGACAGTGAGATTACAACTTTGGGATACCGCCGGACAAGAACGTTTCCGCAGTCTGATTCCCTCGTACATTCGCGATTCCAGCGTCGCAGTAGTCGTCTACGACATTTCAAGTACGTGGAACTCCATGGGGGAGGCACAGAAGAGGGAACCCGTGACTGACTTCAAGGCAATCTGAAGATGCGAAATCCTTCCAAAACACCAAGAAGTGGATCGACGACGTGCGTGCCGAGAGAGGAAACGACGTCATCATTGTCCTCGTGGGCAACAAGACGGATTTGAACGACAAGCGCGAAGTGACGACGCAGCAGGGCGAGGAGGAGGCCAAGAAGAACAACCTCATGTTCGTCGAGACTAGCGCGAAGCTGGGACACAACGTCAAGACGCTGTTCAAGAGAATAGCGCAGGCTCTCCCGGGCATGGAGGGAACGGATGCTGCGGCGCAGGCTTCAAGCCAGAGTGCGTAATCCCCTCTCTTTGAGATTTGGTTCACAAAAAGCAGGGTGGTTTATGCTAACTTTAACGCAGTGATCGATGTGAAGACGACCCCCGCCCAATCGTCGCAAGAGGGATGCGCGTGCTAGATGAGTTTCTTCGAGGAGACGGACAAAAAAGACAAAACGACTCTGGAGTAGAAAGTTTCCGAGGCGAGCCGCGACGGACGACGCGGGGCTGAGTTGGAGTTGCCGTTACGTTACGTTGCGACATGACTGGCGGGGCAGGACATCTTAAGCATAGCGTGCAAATGGGGATTTTCAGCATCAGTTACAGTTTGTATAATAACGGGCTATACTCCACGGTCGTTAGTACATACCTACATTTAATGGCTCTTTTTTCTCTTCTTTCCCCAACATTGTCTGTCTACATGGAACACAGGTGTACTTATTCATTTGTGAGCTTCACGTAAGCAGTATCATGTGTCAAAAGCCAGCTGGCGAATGAGTTGTACATGTTGCTCACCGCCCGAAATGGCACGGGACTCCCACGATGGCTGGTGTCCGTGATGCTACGGTGGGCTGTCACCGAGTGCCGGGGTCCGTCAAACATGTGGTGCCAGCGTAGGAGTGGCCCGCAAATCCGTGGCATCGAATTCCCAGGTCCATCCACTTTTCGGATTCGGATACATACCTTACCGCGTATACGGAGTAGAAAGCTGTGCACTCACAGCCAGTGTTGCTGCAGATTGACCCCAGAGAGCGAGGTGCAGCATCAGGTGCAGACGCGAGTGACGGAGAGCAGCGGCGCGGACTCAATCAAAACCCCGGGGCGTGACGCTATGACGGATCGGGTGGGGCCCATCATGTCATCGAGAATTTTAGAAAGGTGCGAACGCAGGGTCTTTCCGCTCTTTATTTTGTTCGGCTGGCTGGCCCATGTCAATTGTCATCCGGCGCTGCCGTTTTGGTTAAAAGTGACGGGGCCTCTTGTTAGGCTCAACTTTTGCGACGCTTCCCCAAAGGCTTCCCACCCTCAGGTTCTTCTGACGTCTTTTACGGATTTACCTGAGCTCTCAGGACCCCTTTCTTTTCTGACGCAATACCTACGGATACCCTTCTTCTGTGTCCGTACACACAAACAGCAAACAGACATCACCAAGACCAAGTGGACGAACAGATAGACAGACGGGCAGGATGGCGTTCTCAAGATTCAGTATGCGGTTACCGCTCCCAAAGGTAAGTGTGTAACACAACCTCATCCCATCAATCCAACTGCGCCCATCAGTTACACAACATCATGTTCATCATCTTTAACCGACGAATTACTGGGCGGTTGGCTAACGCGGAGATCGCGTTTTTATGTGTGCGACAGACCTTTCTAGGATGCATCGGCCTTCAAACAGGCACCGAGGTCATCTCCCTCATCCTCCTCTTCAACAGGCTCACCGGCCTCTACGGCCTACTCGCCATTCTCACAGGCTATGAGTTGTCCGTGACGCAGCTTTCAATGTACCTCTACTCGTTGGGCGTCGTCGTCCTGCTGGCCATGTTCATGCCCCACATCCGCAAGCAGAGCCCCTTTGAGACGCTCAGCCTCGCCTGGCTCTACATCATCGACACCGTCCTCAACGTCGCCTACACCACCTTCTTCGCCGTGAACTGGTACCTCAACAGCAGCGCCCTGGACAAGCACCCGGCAGGCAGCACCACCCCGGCCGCCGCCGGTCCCGCAGCGGCGGCAGAGATTGCGGAGACGGCGCTCGCCAACGGGGCCCCCGTGGTCCCCGACGTGCCCGGCACGACGAAGCACATCGGGCCCCAGGAGTCGTGGATGAGCTTGGGGCTGATTTGCTCCGTCACGCTGGTGCGCGTCTACTTTGCGCTCGTCGTCATGTCGTTCGCGCAGCAGGTCCTGCAGCGGTACAGCGCGGCGGACATGGGCTGGGAAGAGGAAGGCCGTAGCAGCAGCGGCGCCGGCAAGAAGAGCGGCGTCGACGGACCCTTCTCGCAGGGCGAGCCGGGCGGCGAGGGGTCCCGCGGCCGTATCGGGCGCGTGATGCTCGCTCTCGGCCGCGGGTACTGGCTTCGCGAGAGGCCTCAGGAGGAGTGGGCGAGCGCTGTGAGCGCCAAGTTCCGGCACACCGGAGTTTAAGTCTTTTAAACATCGCGGAAGGGCGGATTCAGAGAGCTACCGACGGTACCGGTAAGCATCGAAGCGGCAAGAGATGGATGTCGGTGCGGCATGTCGGGCGGCAGCGGCAGGCTGACCGCTTGGAGTGGATACCGCCGGGACGGCAAGTCGATGATGCCATTGGGGGGTGGTATCATTGGGCGATGGCATCATTTGAGATTTTCTGCGCGCCGAAAAAAGAGGTGGATCGGAGGGACTCATGAGCGAAATGCATGTCGGGGGCGCGATAGGGAACATTGTACAACAACATTTGATGACCCTCAATCACGGAAGGTGAATCGGCGTTTGGGTCATTGGGAGAGATGGTTCGTCACGAGGGCATTCATTCGGTTGGTGCCCGGTTCACGATGGGGGATTATAAGTGGGACCGAGAACGAACGTCCTTTGGTTCCAAACCCCGAATTTGGGGGGAGAGCATACGATACAAGCCATACATATAATAAGCATACTTAGTAGTAGAGTAATACAAGATCTTGAAATCAAAGGGACCATTGGGTGATTGGTGGGTATCGGGCATTGAGCGAACTGTGTGAGAGTGACAGGCGGAAACTGCAAATACAGAGTCTACCATTTGTAATCCGAAAGAATCTCCGGGGGAGGGGGATGGAGATGGTGGGGCAGTTGAACGGGATATGGAGCAGCATGTCAGTCTACGGAATAGTTTCCACTAGTTGACTCGCCTCCAGATGGATGGGATGAGGCACGGCTACGAATCCGAGCCTCTGCCTGCCTCTACCTCTGGTTGAGTCTTATTGAGCCTTGGGAGAGAAAGAGAGTGAGAGTGAGAGGAAAGGCTTACCGGCCGACAACGGCCTTTTTCGGCATTCGGGCATGGGGGGTCCAGATTCGCTGCCCCTGTTCGTGCTGTATTAGCCAAGAAGTGCCATCCACTGATTCCAGCCATTTGAGATGGAATTTGTTAGAGTGTTGTTGAGTGGCTGATTGGGTCAGGCAGATGAGCTAAGAGTCTAGAGCAGAGTCTGGCTAGCTAGTATCCTTCTTTACAAGTTTACATAAGGAAAGTCTATCATAGTCGTAGCCGTCAACGATTCTCGTGATGAATAATACAGCATCCAGGACAGGACCACAGAAGAGGCAACGGCACTCGCTGAAGTCCCGGCTCTTTCCCTTCGTCTCCAGGTACCTGACTACCGCCAGGAAGAATCCCGATGTACCTTTCCTAAGCAATGTACACATACACCAAGTGCAGCGGCATTGCCCCAAGGCAAGCCAACCCGCGGCGCAATGGGAGCAGTGCGGCATGGCAACTGGCGAATGGACTGGGGAGACGCTGCGCTAGCCGATCACGCAATCGACCCTGATGTCGACAAAATTCATTGTTTTCTGCGGGGCGAAATTTCTCAGTGGGCACAGGCTCACAACCGCCCCCCCAAGCACGCCAGCAACAGCAGGCGCAACCCGCCCATCCAGCTGCTCTTGCCTGACTGAAAGACGACGAAACCAAGCAAGGGAAGGAACAGGAATTGGGTACTTGCCAGGTCACTTTTCTGTTGATTCCAAAAGCAGAAAGAACCATCGGAGCTGTTTCGCAACTTCCTGGGGCACCTTAGGACTTTTTTTTTTATCAGCCTGGTTATCCATCGATCTTCCCTTTTAGACCTCTTATTACCTTGACTTACACCACCATCTTCCTCCTCTCTCACACTCACTCACTCACTCTCACCGTCTTCCTCCCTCCGCCTCCCATCTGCCATTGCATCCTACGGCACTCATCTCCGACAATCCTTTCTACGGGTTGATCTGTGTTAGTCGCTACTGCTGTAGTAGACTCATTGCTGGTATTCTGTCCATTCTTGGTTCCTGATCCAGAAGAAGCCAAACAGACAGCACGAGAGGAATCCGGAACTGTACACTGCAAACGGCAGCGAAAAGAGTTTCGAGACCGGCCACTATACGATACCCCCCTTCGAATTCGCCCTCGAAACCTCCTCCAAACACGCACATACACACATATTGACAATGGCGCCGACAAGAGGTCAAATCCAGACGCCTGGAGAAGCTGGTAAGCAAAAGTTGCTCTCTTCAATTCGTGGGATTCCACGGCTTTTGTCTGCTGTTGCTGCTGCTGCTGCTGCTGCTGTCACCCCTGGTCTCGCACTCTGCAGCGGCCGTCATCCTTCAGCGCGTGTGCCCGCTGTAATTACAGCGAAGCTCCGACAATGTTGGGATTGGGCCAATCAGAGCTCTGCTATTTGTCGCATCCCAGCGGTGCAGAGTCCCCCGGCAACCCACTCGTGATGGGCAACGGGCAGCACCCAGAGAGAAAGTGGCAGAGGGATGATGGACGACGCCGACCAGAGACGCGGGATAGTCGCAGTCGCAGTTTGCAACGAGAACGATGACAGTACTGGCTTTTGCTAACACGCCCTCTCTACAGTTGCGAGAATCGCATACCTCTCTAGCGACGTCGTCGTCTCCGTCCAGCCTTCGCTGGCCAAGGACTCGGAGTTCTCATCCCACCTTAAGCGCTACGTCGCTCGCAACGACAAGAGCCTCGTTGCGAAGTCTTCAGTCACAGAGGTGAGCAACTACTCGATTCGTCTTCTCCGCGATTTTTGGCTCGGAAACTGACTGTGACTGTCCCCAGGTGCAACACGTAAGGCACAATGCCGACCCCCTCCTCTCCGTCTTTGCGCCTACTCGCGCCGGCAAGCTCGTCGCCGTAACGACCTCTTCTACCGTTCTCCTTCCCGCCATCTCCCACCTCTACAAGTTGGCAAACTACCCCGTCGTCCTTCACGTCGCCCTTCAGCCCGCTGGCTTCCCCGACTTCTCCGCCATCACAGCTATCCGCAACTCGGGATGGACTTTCCTGCAGTCAGAGTCTCTCCAGGAGGCTCAGGACATGGCACTGACGGCACACGCCCTCGCCCTGCGCTCCGGCAAGGGTGTTGTTCACTTCTTCGCCTCGTCGAGCAGCGACAACGATGCTGCCATTGAGGCAGAGGACCCTGAAATTGTGCGCCAGATTCTCGACGTTGACGCTGCGAGGCGCTTCCAGCAGCCGTCCAACGGCTCTGCCGCGTCGGCTGTCGGTATCTATGCCGATGACGGCCGACTGCCGGTCGCCTCTGACCGATCCGACGTGCCGCCGACCGGCTCCTCCCCCATTAGTGGCCTGAGCTCTTCCGAACTCGCATCGTCCGTGCACTCCAAGCTCGAGTCATCCAGGGCCTCGGTCCAGTCCAGCGCCGAGCACAGCGTCACCGACAGCCCACCCTCTGTCGTCTCCTCCAACGCCACCACGATCGAGTCGTCCCTTCCCGTCGTCTCGTCTGAGGATATCCTCAAGTATGCCAACGGCATCTGGGCTCAGATTAAGAGGATCACCGGCCGTGAATACCAGGCCTTCTTCTATGCCGGTCCCACAAATGCAGAGAACTGCCTCTTTGTCTTCGGCTCCGGAGCCTACTACTTTGGTGATGTGATTGACCAGGCCCGCCGTGGAGGTGACTTCTCCAAGGTCGGCATCCTCACCCCCAGGCTGTACCGCCCGTGGCTCAGCTCCTCTCTCATCGAGGCTCTGCCCAAGTCTGTGAAGCGCATTGCCGTCCTTGAGCAGGTCCACCGCAAGACCACAAAGTGGGGCCCCGTCCTCATCGATGTCCTCACCAGTGTGAAGAGCGGCCCTGGTGGTGTGCAGACCGTTGTCGGCTACCAGCTTGGCTACATTGACCCCAAGACTGTCATCCAGGCTCTTCGTGGCGTCCTGCAGAACCTGACTTCTGAGTCCCCTGTTCAAAACCTCGAGATCGGCCGCAAGGAGGTTCCCCAAGAGGTTCTCGAATACGGTCTTGAGAAGCCCCAGGTCGAGAACTCGTACACCAAGATTCTCGACCAGCTCTTTGGCCAGAGAGCCTACATTGCCAACGCCCTCAAGGCCAGCAATGCCGGCATCAACTCCTCCATCCAGGCCAGCCCCGAGTTTGGCTTCGGTTCCCTCTTGGCCCGCAAGGAGCGTCGCGTGCGTTTCGTCAACGAGGTCAAGGAGGCTGCCAACAGCAACCAGTTCGTGACGGATTCTCCCAAGAGCTGGCTCGCTCGCTGGGCAGCCAACGAGGCCGACTCCAAGAAGGCCAACGAGATCGCCGACGACCTGATCCCCCGCCTTGAGACTGATGGTTCTTCCATTGCCCGTAACCTGCTGTCCAGCAAGCGCCTGTTCCGCAAGGAGTCCTTGTGGCTTGTGGGATCCGATGCCTGGGCCTACGATCTCGGCAACTCTGGTGTGCACCACGTCCTGGCCTCTGGCGAGAACGTCAACATGCTCATCATCGACTCGACCCCCTATTCGGAGCGTGCCGCTGCCGATGCCAACCGTCGCAAGAAGGATATTGGCCTGTACGCCATGAACTTTGGCAACGCCTACGTCGCCTCCACTGCCGTCTACGGCTCCTACACCCAGGTGCTTCAGGCCATGCTCGAGGCCGACCAGCACAACGGTCCCTCCGTCGTCTTGGCCTACCTGCCCTACTTTGGCGAGACCGATTCTCCTCTCACCGTTCTCCAGGAGACCAAGAAGGCGATTGACGTCGGCTACTGGCCTCTGTACCGCTGGAACCCCGCCAACGAGGCCAAGGGCGAGCCCAACTTCACTCTCGACTCTGAGCGCATCAAGAGCGAGCTCAAGGCTTTCTTGGACCGCGACAACCAGCTCACCCAGATCATGCAGCGCGACCCCGTCTTCGCTGCCAACCTGTCGCAGGACTTTGGCTCCGAGGTCCGGGCTCAGCAAAAGCGCAAGGCCAAGGACGCCTACGACCAGCTTCTTGAGGGTCTCTTTGGCGCTCCCTTGACCGTGCTGTACGCCTCTGACAACGGCAACGCTACCAACGTTGCCAAGCGTCTCGGAAACCGCGGCAAGGCTCGTGGTCTTAAGACCAAGGTCTTCGTCATGGAGGACTACCCCCTCGAGGACCTGCCTTCTGAGGAGAACATCATCTTCGTGACCTCGACCGCCGGACAGGGAGAGTTCCCCCAAAACGGTCACGCTCTCTGGAGCGCCCTCAAGGACAACACCGAGCTCGACCTCGCCAACGTCAACTACTCCGTCTTCGGTCTTGGTGATCGTCACTACTGGCCCCGCAAGGAGGACAAGATCTACTACAACAAGCCTGCAAAGGACCTTGACCGTGTTCTGTCCAACCTTGGTGGCAAGAGACTTGCCGACGTCGGTCTTGGTGACGACCAGGATCCTGATGGATACCAGACTGGCTACCAGGAGTGGGAGCCCAAGATCTGGCGCGCCTTGGGCGTCGACAACGTCGATGGTCTTCCCGAGGAGCCGGCTCCCATCACCAACGAGGACATCAAGATTGCCTCCAACTTCCTCCGTGGTACCATTGTCGAGGGTCTCAACGACCCTTCGACTGCCGCCATCTCTGCTGCTGACCAGCAGCTTACCAAGTTCCACGGTACCTACATGCAGGATGACCGTGACGTCAGAGATGAGCGCAAGGCCATGGGCTTGGAGCCCGCCTACTCCTTCATGATCCGTTGCCGTCTGCCCGGTGGTATTTCTACCCCCTTGCAGTGGGTGCAGATGGACGACATCGCCAACGAGCTCGGTAACGAGACCATGAAGCTCACCACCCGTCAGACCTTCCAGTTCCACGGTGTCGTCAAGGGTAAGCTTAGACCCGCCATGCAGGCCATCAACAGAGCGCTCATGACCACCATTGCCGCTTGCGGTGATGTCAACCGTAACGTCATGTGCAGTTCTCTGCCTACTCAGTCCAAGTACCACAGGGAGGTCTGGGCCAGCTCCAAGAAGATCAGCGACCACCTGCTGCCTTCGACCACCGCCTACCACGAGATCTGGCTCGCCGACGAGAACGACACCAAGACCCAAATCGCCGGTGACGCGGTACAGGACTTTGAGCCTCTGTACGGACCTACCTACCTGCCCAGAAAGTTCAAGATCACCATCGCCATCCCTCCCCACAACGACACCGACGTCTACGCCCACGACATTGGTCTCATTGCCATTAAGGGCAAGGATGGTAACCTCGAGGGTTTCAACCTCATTGCCGGTGGTGGTATGGGTGCCACGCATAACAACAAGAAGACGTACCCGCAGATTGGTCGCATGTTCGGCTTCGTCAAGACGGACCAGGTCCACATTGCTTGCGAGAAGATCATGCTCGTCCAGCGCGACCACGGCGACCGCAAGAACCGCAAGCATGCCCGTCTCAAGTACACCATTGACGACATGGGCGTCGACGTCTTCCGCGGCAAGGTCGAGGAGCTCTGGGGACAGAAGTTCGAGAAGGAGAAGCCCTTTGAGTTCAAGTCCAACGTTGACACGTTCGGCTGGCAAAAGGACGAGACGGGACTCAACCACTTTACCTTCTTCATTGAGAACGGTCGCATCGAGGATACTCCCGAGTTCCAGATGAAGACTGGTCTCCGTGAGATTGCCAAGGTGCACAAGGGCGAGTTCCGCCTCACGGGTAACCAGCACTTGATTCTCAGCAACGTCGCCGACGAGGACCTCGACTCCATCAAGGACCTCATGAAGAAGTACAAGCTCGACAACGTCCACTTCTCCGGCATGCGCCTCAGCTCGTCGGCCTGTGTCGCCTTCCCCACTTGCGGTCTCGCCATGGCCGAGTCGGAGCGCTACCTGCCTGTACTGATCACCAAGCTCGAGGACTGCCTCGAGGAGAACGGTCTGCGCCAGGATTCCATCGTCATGCGCATGACAGGTTGCCCCAACGGTTGCGCGCGTCCCTGGCTCGCCGAGGTTGCCTTTGTCGGAAAGGCGTACGGCGCGTACAACATGTACCTCGGCGGTGGATACCACGGCCAGAGACTGAACAAGCTGTACCGCCAGAGCATCAAGGAGGACGAGATCTTGGCCATCATGAAGCCGCTGCTCAAGAGATACGCGACTGAGAGGGAGACTGGCGAGAGATTCGGTGACTTCTGCATTCGCGTTGGTGTTATCAAGGGCACCAAGGAGGGTCGGGATTTCCACGAGGGGGTAAGTCGAGATTCCTAGCTCTCTATTGACACTTTGAGTTGTGATGACTAACAATAATGATAGGTTCCCGAGGAAGAGTCTGATGAGGAATAAGTCTGTCCAATACTCTCGAGTGCTGACGGTTTTACGACGAGATCTGATGTTCGGTGCGAGGATGAGGATTTGAATTTGAGATTTACAAAATCATGGGATTTGCACAAAAAGAGATGAAAAAAGTTGGAAATCCTTTGTAAAATGTACATGGTCTTATATCCGCTTTAGCAGCTTTCAAGCATCACGGGGGCCAGGCGTTGCGTTGCTATTTCTTCTACATTATATCATTTATGAAATTATATTTCAAACTCTTTTCCAAGCAGGTTGAATGGTTGTCTCTTTCACATATGTCTGTCTGTCTGTGTTTTCAATGTATGTTACCGTAATTGAGTGCAAGCTAAACTCGAAGACTTGAGATGGCGTAACAAGTCATCAGGTACATCACTATGCAAGGTACAATTCTTTGAACAATCATGTGAAATTATCTAGAGACCGTCTACGTATCTCTTTTTGTGACTTGTTTTTCTCTTCTGTCTGTGTTCAGTAACTTCTACACCTATGCATCCATCTCTCGCAAGATTTGCACTTCAGCACCTCGTACTCCGGCAGGGTATGCTAACAAAAGAGAAAGAAAATCAAATCATTCTTTGCACCAAAAAACGCATCAATGCTTTCTAGTAGCTCATCAAATCTGTAAAACCACGTTGTTAGTTATCAAACGCTTCAAGTCAAGTAGTCGAAGAGTGACAGTAAGAACATACCTCTTCCAAAGAGACCGCGCTTAGCCCAATCCATGGCAAGCAGGATCCGCGTCCTCAAGCTCACGCTCTGCGCAAAGTAGACGGACCGCCACATATACACAGCCCACAGGCCACCCGCGAAATTCCACCCCTGGCCCCAGTCGAAGACGGCCGAGTTGCCAATGTACGCGAGACTACCGAGGTGGCGGTACTCGAACGCCTTGTAGACCACCGAGTCGATATCGCCGTCGAGCACCATGTTGGCCTTCAGCCCGTCCGACGTGCGCGCCATCTTGTTGAACTTGTGCGCGAGGTACTGGCCCTGCTGGTGGGCGCGCTGCGCCGTGGCGGGGAGGGAGGTGAGCTTGGAGTCGATCTGCTTGAGGAGCTCCCTGAGCTCGCCGAAGCCGAGGGTGCCGGACTGGTCCTTGTCGAACTGCTCAAAGAGCTTGTCGAGGCGCTTGAGGTGGCCGACGGCCTGGGGGAAGCGGCGCTTCACGTCGTTGGCGACCTCGCACCAGTCGCTGAAGTGGAGCTCGAGGGTCTCGGGGTCCTTGCCGTGCTTGAAGGCGAGGCCGCGGCAGAAGGTGATGATGTGGTCGGCCACGTTGTTCTGTACTGTCGAGCAGTCGCCGATGGCGTAGACGTCGCCGAGGGGGGTTCCGTTTAGGCGGAGGTGGGTGTCCGTCTCGAGGGCGTGGCGATTCGTCTGCGAGGGGCCGAGCTTGGAGGAGAGGCGCTTGCAGAGGTCGGCTTGGGCGACGCCCGTTGACCAGAGGCAGAAGCCCATGGGGAGTTCCTTGGTCAGGAGGGATCCATCGGGTTGCTTTTGGGTGAAGGTGATCTTGTCCGGGTGGACCTCCTTGACGCGGGAGTTTGTGAGAATGTCAACCTGGTCGCGGGCGAAGTGCTCCTCCGCGTACTTGGAGAGGGTCTCGTCGTAGGTGTTGAGGATGTGGCTGCGGCTCTGAATCAGGTGGACGGAGATCTCGTTGCGGAGGAGCTTGGGGAAGTGAAGCGTCAGGTCCTCGTTGAGCATGTCAAACAGCTCGGCGGCGAACTCGACACCCGTGGGACCGCCGCCGCTGACGACGAAGGACAAGAGGCGCTTGCGCTCCTCGTCGGCGGTCGTCGGCAGGCAGGCTTGCTCGAGGTTGTGCATGACTTGGTTTCTAACCTTGCGCGCATCGCTGATATCCTTGAGGAAATGGGCGTTCTCCAGCCCCTTTACGCCGTGAGGGTTCGTGGTAGATCCAACGGCGATGACCAGCTTATCGTAGGGGACATAGAATCGTGTTTCGTTACCAAAGGCGTCGGGTTGAGAGCACTCAATCAGCTTGTGGGAGAACTCGACGTCCTCGGCCTTGGCGCGAATGAAGTGACCGTGAACGCGGGCGAGGATTCGGCGGACGGGTTCGACCAGTGATCTCAGTTCCAGGGTTCCAACAGTGGCAGAAGGCAGCATGGGCGTGAACAGGAAGTAGTTTGTCGGGGAAACAACGGTAACGTGGTATTCATCGGGGTTGAGCTCCTTGAGCAGAGCCACTCCGCCCCATCCGCCGCCGAGAATAACAAGCTTGGGCTTCTCCTTTGCGCTCTTCATTTGTTCGTTGTCCAGGTCGTCAATCAGCACCTCGGCGATGGGCAGGTTCTTTGGACCGCCTCGTTTGGGGCTCAGTGCCAGCTCAGATACCTCGATCTCGTTCTGGTCCGGGTGTTCCTTGTAAGTGGAGGCATCGTAGATGAAGAAGCCAACCACGCCGAGGCCGACAAAGATGATGCCGCCGCCGAGCCATGCGGCGCTGGCGTACGCGAAGCGGAGGAGCCGTGACCTTTGTTTCGGGGTAGGAGTCGGCGTCGGCGCGCCAGAGACGGATCGGATGGCGGTGCCTTTGGGCAGACCATGGGCGTTGAAGAAGGAGTTGGCGAGGGGCGTAGTAGGAGGTGTTGTCCGGGATCGCTGGGGAGGAGGGCTAATAAAGGCGCGCCTTTGCGCGAGGGCGGCGACCTGTTGCCTGCATATCGGCGTAGGTTTGAACAAGCTGATGGGTGATGTGTGAGAAACGGCGCGAGGTATGCGCCTCAACGCGGATGTGGTGGGAGGCATTTAATTATCGCAGATTAGTCTGGTGTTTTTTCGTCTGACGTCGTGATAGAGTAAATGTAGATCTAGCAGTATGGAGATGTCATGTCGAAACGAGTGAATGGGAGCAAGCAGAGAGCTCTAGAGATGTGTCGCGATGTATCAATTGCAAACAAGCAGCAAGAGACAGAGGTAACCAGAGAGAGTTCAGGTTGTTGGATTTTTTCCAAGGAGAAAATCAAGGTCGTAATGGTTACGAAAGTGAAAAGGTTCCTAGGGGCTGGCGGGCATAGCTCCCTGGACGTCTGCGTAATGATGCTTGTACTAAGGTACTGTTCGCGCCAGAACCGTCAAATCCGAGGAAGCTAAGGTACCTTACGCCGCACTACGTAGCTACGTAGACGGGAGAACGTACCTTGTGCCGACAGCTCCAGCAAGTACGTCATTGTTCGGTTAAGCCGAAGGTTGCCTCCCATGCAATTACACCAGATAGGCCAGAATATTCTCCAAGGTGCCTTGCCCTACTTGTCTACGGATATTACTGACTACTATCCTTATGGATGAGTCCTCTGATGCATCAGGCGAACAAGTAAAGAAGAAAATTCTTTACCGAAAGAAGAGCAGAATCCGACCGCATATCGCCGTCACCGACAACGAATCTCGGACTTTCGTCCCAACACCTCAGTTCCGTTGTCGGCGCCGCGATCTCACGGTCGTCCGAGCTGATAAGATCCTTCTAAAGAGGACCAACTAGAAAAAAAAGGGTCCTTTCTCGGCCTGAAATCTGAATACTCGTCTAGCGAGAAACTGTGATCTCAGTCAGCGGCGTCCAAATGCCCCCTGCCGCGGGAGCCGTACGTCTCCACCGCCATGTCCACTCCTCGGTGTCTCGTTCGGCCAATTTGTAGCCGCATTGGGAGCCAATGACGAGAATCGTAGCCGTGAATCCGGGATCCGTCCAGAAGTGCCAGAGTGCGAACAAGGCGAAGCCGCGAGAGACATATATGCGAGGCAATGGATCTTGCAGGCCGTCTGGCAGGCGAATCTGCGGCCTTTTCCAGAGGGACGGGTTCCAGCCCTTGAGGACCCTCAAGTCTCATGAATCAAGCAGCCTTACTCCATGGCATTACGATGCACTTTTGCAATAGGATCTTTTCTGTTGCCACTTGAGCACTCATCGATTTTGCTACAGCGACAGGCTCGGCGCAACTCGGCCGGGTTATACAAGTATATATATGCCTACGGCTAGCATCGGAAGTACTTCTTCTCAACCCAGCGGTCCTCAATATCTGCAAGCATGTTGCATAGAACAATGGTGATACCAGGAAACACCTTTGCAAGACGGTGTACACCCAGTCTTCCGGCAGCATAGCACGCCAGCACAATCTTGTCCTGGGCAACGCCGTGGTCTACGAGGACTTGGACAGCCATCAGCGCGGCACCTCCGCTGGCCATCTGTGTGTCGATCAACAAGACCGACTCGTGAGAGTCAATGTTGTCCGGGAGCTTGAGATAATGCAGCTCGGGCTCTCCCGTCCGCACGTTGGACTGGATCAGAATTCTGCCTGTCCGCATGTCGGGGACGACCCTCTTCAAGGCCGTCTCAAAGGCGGCACCGCCACGAAGGACAAGCACCGCACTGACATCGCCCGTAGCTTGGAGTCCGTTGTACTTGTAACCTTGGGGCGTGGCAATGGTCTTTTCTCTGAATTGCACATTGTTGAGTGCCCTATGGTTGTTAGCTCGTCATTCAAACTTTCACCCAGCAGGCAATCTACTCACTGCTCAATCAGAAGACACGCGAGGCGGTCAAAGTAGAATATAAAGTCTTCCGCAGAGGTGTCGATATCCTGAATAATGGTGCTCATGCCTCTCAGTTGCGGTGACTGGTCGAGAATCACGACTCTGTCAGACAGAGGATCACTGGCAGCAGCCAACTCCAACTGCGTGAGTGCTGCCCGGTGGTGGGTTGACTTTTCGATCAACTTGCGCTCAATGTACTGAACAACCATGGCTAGACTAGGTATTAGTTATGAAGCTGCACGGACATGATGATATGCTTACCCATAGCTACGCGATTCTCGATACCTCTCGGCACGATGATGTCTACTTGCGGTCAGTCTCTACGAAGCATCTGAAGCGGCTCGGCTAGTTTACCTGCGACTTTGCGCTGTGGCTCGACGAACTGGACACAGACATGTTAGGAAAGTCCAATACGATTTGGTGATGGAGCTCTTTACTTTTTCAAAGTTTGGTTTCACAAACTTGAACCACTGCTTCATGATGCCATCTACGTCACGGCCACGCTCCTTGACGTCTCTCAACACTTTACGTTGCAAGGTCAGCCGTGTGCCAGTTACTTCACGTCCCAGGCTGCCTGCGACTTACCTCTGCGTGACAAACACGTATCGGCATCCGCCTCGCAGAATATCTAAGCCACAGTCAAGAGTTGATCATAGTTTGATTTGATGGGATTGAAATACCCTCATATCCAGAAGATCAATAATGCGGGGGTCATGGAGGGCAAAGATTCCTTCCAGGATGATGACGTGAGGTGAGTAGATGGTTGTGGTGTTGTCCAGCCTTTGATGCTTAGAGAAGGAGTAAATGGGAATTTCAGCCCGTTTTCTAAGACCAATTATTATCATGAAATTAAACATTGACGTCTGACATGTTGGCCTTCAGACTAGAAGAAGAGTCTCATGAAGCAAATTGGAAAGCGAAGATGTTACAAGACTTACCCAGCCTTCAGATCGCGCAAGCATTGCACAAGTACATTAAAGTCAATTGCCTGACTTTGGTCAACATGCATGCTAGCGGCACGAGGGCGCAAGTCTTACATCTGGCGCGTCAAAGTCAAAGTCATTGTCAAAAGCCCTCTTTGACTCCTCGGGACTCAGGGGATTGTAGAAAGAGTCCTATATTCGGATCGAGTCAGGGGAGGGGCCATCGTCGCAAGCCGCCGGTTGGCGGGGTAAATGCACACATACCATGGACAAAATCACCACCCAGGGCAGATTCAGCTTCCTCACAATGGCGTGCGACAGAGTCGACTTTCCAGAGCCGGAACTGCCAGCAATGCCAATGATGCTGACATCTGCCCACGGTGGTGAGTAGTGAGTCCGCCGCTGGATCGTCACATGAGACTCGGTGCCGCTGTGGTTGTCTGCCATTATTTGAGCTGAGAGGCGGAGGTCGCCGACGTCGATGCGCGGGGCAGGCTGGTGGTGGTTTATCGGGTAGCTACAGCTTTGTCCTCGGATTCTGCAGCGAAGTGAGAGATAGACAGGCGGACGGAATAACCAACGACGTGAGGAACAAAGACTGCAGGTGTCGACGGCTTTGATGTTTGCTCCCTTCGCAATGGAAGGGGGGAAGAAGCAAAGATGAAGTCTGAGGATATAAAAAATGAAAACACTGGCTAAAAGGCGACCTCCAGGGTCCAGTCCCCAAAGATAAGCGCTGAGGGGGATGTATGCTTGCTTGACTTTGACAACCTAAGCCCGGTGGATGGTGGAGCTGGCCGGGCTACCTAGATCTGATGTTGAAGGTAACCGAATGGAAGGTACCTGCCACAAAGCTTGCTGATCAGACGGGAGCCACGAGAGGGGAAGTTGTCTTTTGCTGTTTCTATAGGGAAGGTGGGTTGTACATCTTGGAGATGTTAGAGACAAGTTCAAACAGCCTGATCAAAAGAGAGAGGCTGTGCTCGCGTGCTATCTTTCCTCAAAGCATCAAGTCTGGTTCTCCAACGGAACATCTCGTGTACTGTACCTAGAAGTGAACGATCCAATAGCGGGCTGGGCTCACACAGGTGGGCGGAAAATACACAGGGTCCAGATGACCGCAGCTGTGCCTACGCAGGACAGCAGCCCGCAGGCACGATGCGTCGTTGCGGTTGCTCAAGTGCTTGCTGTGGTACTCTGTACACCTCAGCTGAGGGCAGTGCGGTATTAGCTCTGGTACCTGCCTCTCTTGTGCTTGCGGTGGGTCGCGCCCTGTGCTTTTTGCCCTGTTCAACCCCAGTTGTGGCCCCCCAGGCTGCCTGGCTGCTCTCAGCGCCTTACCTGCCTTACCTTGAAAGTAAGGTACCTTGCCTTAGGTAAAGAGGGCATGTGCTCGGATTACCTAATTATGGCTGCCCCACGCCAGGTGGTCCGGCTGATCCTGCGATTGGCCCTCTGCAGCCGCAAACTCTGGAACCGAATAAAGCTCCGCTCCAGCCTCTTTCTCTTTGTTCTGACGTTTCTTCCTTCTTCCACATCCAATCCCATTTCTTCCTCAGCATCTTTTCTTTCAAAGACCTCCTTCGCACAACAAAACAAACGGGAGCTCGACTGGCCACTCAAATGTGACGACGGCCCAGCCCAGAGCCTGTCTGATCCTGCCTTGCTTTCCCTGCATTTGCGCACTTCCCATCGCATGTCAGGACTGCCGGACATCAACGACCCAACAGCCATAGCAGTCTGGAATAGAGCTGCTGCGCGTCTCGTGCGGGAGACGTTGGAGAGAATCATGGTCCGTTGAGCTCCCCGTGTGCCAGTGTGCCAGTGTATACATCCATGCTGGCCACGCCGTTTTGGTTGTCGTTGGCAGCTAGCTAAGATGTCATCCAGACTTCGTCTGCGTCGACTGCTACACCCATGAAGCATGCCTTCGAGAGGCGTGTTCAGGACGTCAAGTCGCCCAAAAGGTAAGCCTTTCTCTCTTCTCATCTTCTTCCGCGTCTTAGCCCGGCGCTAGCTCCGAGGCTACGTCTGACGCTTCCCCTCCCCCCTCCCAGCTCACATGATGATCAACTATCAAATGGGAATCTCTCCTAGCAATTACCATGCGGAGAACTCGATATAAAATAACCCTGACACTTTTGCTGTTTTGCACATTTTTACGTGGTTCGAACTACAGCCAAGAGGACATCTGTGCTAACATGGACTCTCAGCGACATCAACGCCCTGATCCTCGATTACTTGACGATGGAAGGTTACCCTAACGCTGCCGCAAAATTCAGCAAGGAAGCCAACCTCCAACCCCACCAAGTCGACGAGACGATCAAGGTCCGCCAGCAGATCCAAAAGTCCATCCACACTGGAAGCATTCAGTACGCCATCGAGGCCCTGAATGACTTTGACTCAGAGGTTAGTTGTTTACTCTTCGCAACATTACACCCCAATCGCAGTGATTAGACATCGAGTTATCATGCACCACTCATAGCACCTTCGGGACACTTTGATGAGGAACAACCACTTTTTGATGAGCTTTCGCCTTATACACTACTTGTCGGCATGTTTCTGCTTTGTACACATGTTCTAACAAGTCGTCTAGATCCTGGACCGCGATCCAACGTTGCACTTTGCGCTGCTTCGCCTCCAACTTGTGGAGCTCATTCGGGCGTGCACAAACACACCTGGCGGGGATATCACTCCTGCCTTGTCATTCGCCACGAACCATCTTGGACCGCGTGCACCGACCGACTCGCGCTTCCTCAAAGACCTGGAAGAGACGATGGCGCTGTTAGTGTTCCCGCACAACGATCTCGAGCCGCAGTTGGCAGCCATCTTGCATCCAGACCTGAGACGGGATGTTGCAGATGATGTCAACAAGGCCATCTTGCAGCGTCAGTCGGAGCGCAGGGAAGCCGCGATCCGACAGCTGGTCAAGATGAGGGCTTGGGCTGAGTCTGCTGCGAGAGCGGAGAAGAAGCCCCTCCCTGAGAGAATCGGTCTCGGCTTAAACGGAGACGAGAGCGATGGCCACGACCCAATGATGCTCTCGTAGAGCAACAGTCTTGAGGACTACAACAGCGACAAGGAGAATCGTGACCTTCTTCAAGAGGGTCCGTTGAATGAGGGCCATGGGCGAGAAACAAACGATCTTGATCGGTATCTCCTTTACAGACCGATTACCTCCCAGGTCGAGGAATAGAATCGCATCCTGGGGGCGGAGAGTTATCACGATGGCGTAGCCCATGTCGCTGACGACGCTAAAGACCGCCGTTTGGTTGAGTTGATCATGGAATATTATGAAGAGGAACATGATGGCTAGAAAATAGCGCATGGAGTTAAAGAGCAAGCAGGGTTTGACTTGGGGATACGGGCCAGGATTGGCTAATCTTGGAGGCGTTACACCATTCGGTTACGACTGAATGAAATTATGGTACATACATCTTTAATGGTTCACGACATCGGGTCAACAGATGACCGATAAAGGAATAGAAGCCATCATGGCAATTGCGAACTCTACACTATACCCTCTTTTGAAATATTCTGTGAGAAAATGGCCTGTCATGTCTGGCCTCTCTGTGACTATCGGTAACCCATTTTACCTACCTACGCGGTAGCTTCTAACCGTGCCGCAAGATAGGTAGATAGCATGGAGGCTCATGATATGAGTGGAGACTTTCGAGCCAATCACAATTGGAGAAAGTCCGATTACAGCTCAGCATACTGAGTTTCCCGTATGTTCATCGAGGAACCCAGCTTCAATATCAAAGTCACGTTGAATTCCGATAATGTTTCAAATTTTTATTACTTTCTTTACCAAACCCCCTCTCCTCACCAGGTTACAGGTCTACCATGGGGGTACAAACGGTCTTTGGAAAGTCTTATATACAAGTGATACTCCGTACAAAAATATCGCTCCCACTCTGTCTTGGCTCTCCCCTCTATTTGGTCCGAATGTGCTTAAGCTTCTTGGGCGAGTACAAAAAGTTGTTGGCGTACGCCTTGGGCTTGATCCGCCTCGACTGCGGCTCCTGGACAAAGTACTCGTACCCTTGCTTCTCGGCGAAGTGGATGGCGTCCTCCTTGGACTTGAAGTTGAGCTTGGTGCCCTGCATCATGTCGGCCGACGACTGCCAGCCCATGAGGGGGTTCTCCCAGCGGTGGCCCTTGGGGAGGATGTCCCAGTCCATGCGCCAGTGGTGGCCCTGCCAGTTGCCTGATTGCGTTGCGGGCTTGGATTCCTGGTAGATGCTGTGAGGGTTTCCGTCGTTAGCTTTTGCGATCTTCTTCTTTCTTTCTCCGTCGTCTGGGATAAAGGCTATGCGTACCGGACTGTGCGAGCCTGGAGCTCCATGGGGGCACCGGAGATGACGGCGGCTTGGATGAAGGGGACGTCTTCGCTGCCGTTTTGGAGCTTCTTGGGCGTCGGGGTGAAGGTACTGCAAGAACACAACCCAATTAGCACTTGTCCCGTTCACCCGACTCAATGCAAATCATGCGGCAATTCTTCGGATGCTCCTCACGAGGTGGCCTTGTCGGCGGCGATGCTGTAGTCGGGCTCGTTCTGCTCGGTCGAGGGGGCCACGGCGGCGGGCTGCTGTGTCGTGGTGCCGGTCGTGAGCTGGCTCTCGAATCGGCGAGCGGTTACGGGCGCGGAGACGGAAGCCCGGAAGGGAGCGGCGCTCCGCAGCAGGCGGGCTGCGTTGTAGGCGCGGAGGGATGCCATTGCGACGTGTGGGGGATGGGTGTTGGCTTCCCTTCAATTGTCGTCGTGGGACGAATTGGGTAGGTCTGGGAATGCGATAATGGTGGTGGTGGTTGATGGTACGGCACTGGACAAGGCGGAAGGGCCTTGCCTTGCTTGGGGGGTGTCCCGGATTGGAGCGCGCTGATTGGTCGCCGCAAGAACCTTGACCCGAAAGAAACGAGTGCTTTTCGTTCAAACCTCACTTTCGGCAAACGGAGCGTCACCCTCGTCTGTCACAGCCATCAGCCTTCCTCCCCTCCACGTCGAAATCGATAAAGTCAATTGATCCGCTCAATTGACCGTTTGCGCCGAGCGATCCTTCCGATTCTTCGATACCCCAAAGTCACCATGAGCTTCGTCCCCCGCCGCGGTCTCTCGACCCTCATCCCCCCCAAGGTGCGATTTGATCCCTCTGTCCGACCGACGACCGGCAGCTCTGCTATTGAACCCGGAGAAGTATACTGACATTGGTGCACACAGGTCGCCTCTCCCAAGGTACGATTATAATCCCGACTCACGTTTTTTTTTTTTTTTTTCTTTGATGGATGCGAGGTTTGGATGGGAAAGGTTACCCGGCGAATTCGGAGGTTCGGGCGCGGGATACGGAGGAGCGACAAGGACGGAGCTACTCGGAGCTATGGATTTTCTCGATAACAACATCAACAACGAGAAGCAATACGGATCACAGAAAAACAGGGCTAACATGACAAACTCGAACAGGCCCTTGGCGCGGACCCTAACGCCGTTCGCATGCAGCGCGTTGTCAACTTCTACGAGAAGCTCCCCCGTGGTGCCGCACCCGAGGCTAAGCCCACTGGCATCCTCGGCCGTTACGCCGCCAAGCACTTCAGCGGCAAGAACGCCTCTGCGAAGCGTATGTTGCCTCTCTTGCGAACGAAGGTCTGGCATGGGACAGGAGACTGACTGTTGTTGTATAGCCATCATCCACGCCCTTGGCCTCCTCCTCGTCATTGGCTACGCTCAGAACTACTACTTCCACCTCCGTACGTCAAACCCCCTTGAACATAGCAGTTCGGATGAAGTTCCAGAAAGACGAATAAGACGGACAAGACGGACAACAGTTTGGCGATATTTTGCTAACGATTGACAGGCCACCACAAGAACAATGCTCACTAAGCGACTCCCATCTGGTTGTAGTCCAGCCTCTGGCTGTGTAATGGCATTGGGACCGTGTATATAAGAATTAGAACCTATTCTCCAGGAGGAGGCTCCTCGGCAATTTCCTTTTTCGTGTCCAGCGTGTATTCCTCCCTCGAATGTGAAATGGACAGAAAGAAAAGCGCGGTCTGATGAAAAGACATGAACAAAAAGAGGATGGCCTGGGATGTTTTCGTTCTCGGTCTTTTGTAGAGCCGCTGACAAGTCGAGCCGAGGGTTTGTTTCAGCTAGTCTAAAGATTAACTGAGTGGTATTGCGTAATGCTCATCCGGCTCAAACTTCCCAGGAAACCCGATGTGATGTGATGTATACAGTCAGGAAGAGAAGAAACGGGCGGCAGTGATCAGTAATGAATGAATATGAGGCCACCATTGAGTTTGGTTTACCAGGTGCTGTCTGCCTTACGATTATTGAGGTAATTCAAAGTCGGTCTCAAAGCAACGACAGTACTATTAGTTTCAATGGATTTAACACAGACGGATAAAACAACTGTCAGTCAGAGAAGTGCGTCCATGAATGCTCAGACGGAGAGGCGCTCATCAATGCACTGGCACACTGGCACACTGGATCCAAGAATAGCCCCGTTGGGATGTCGGGGGATCCCGCGTTGTTTCCTCTCGCCAGCGCTGCTTTCCCCAGCCCGCAAAGCCAGCGCTTTCCGCACTAGGCCGAGCTGAGCCATGACCAAAACACAGTGTTGGGAGGCCACAGTGCACGAGGCTGACACACTGTCACAGCCTTCTTGGGCACCCAGTGACCACGTCGGCGAGCAGGTACCCATCGCGTCCCCACTGTTTTCCCTCACCTTACCTGCCTCTCTCCCCTCACAGTAAGCACTGGAAGCACCACTACAGTGACTGGACAGGTGGACAGCACACAGCGCTGGAGACACTGAGCAACTTTGGCTGCTCCCCCTACCCGCTGCCGCACGCTAATCCCTGATTAGGCGACTGCAGCTTCTCTAAGGAAAATCGACCTCACAACCATCACAGCCGCATAGGTGTGCCCTTCTCTACCACCACCTCACCCCCATCAGCCCAGCGCTCCTTTTTTTTTCCTCTTTTCACTTCCAACCCTCCCCTTCGGACGCTGTACCTCGACGACGCCGACGACGAAGCCGACGACGTACGTCTTGCTGGTAGGGGAACTATCCGAATCCGCGACTCCCACGATCGCATTCGCCCCGCGATTCGAATACACGAAACCGCTCGATTTCTGCGACTCGTCGCTCCCCCCGGTCCATACATACCTACCTAGTAACTCCATCACCAAATCCGACCAACCACCAACCACCACCACCACCACCATCTCGGCCTTCAACTATCTTACACACCCACACTCCCAGGACAAGTCCTTCTAGTGACTCGAGCTCGGAACAGCCAAACCTCGCTCTTCCAGCGCAGAACATCCGACGACGTATGATGGCAACTGAAGCCACCCTCGCCGCCCCCGTTGATGCTTCTGTCCATTCTGACCCCAAGCTCGTGAGTTCCCTCTTTTCCCCTCCTTCCCAGCAGCCCCAGCCTCACACCGCTGGCGCCCTGCCCCATCGCCGGATGATCTCCGCGTCCCCTCTTCACTCGACTTCATTCGTCATTCTACCCTATGCGAAAACTCACCCTGTCACTCTGTCGCTTGCCATTTGGCTAACCTAGGATCCTTTCGGAACCCTCCGCCGAACAGACTAACGACGCTGATATCGACTCCCAAAATGTCGGTCCAAATCGCGCGAAACTGAACGGTAGTCCCGCCGTCGATGACTTAGAAAATAAGCACATCACCGGTGTCGAAGATCAACTCAATTCAGCAGATGTTAGTGTTAGTGGAGGGTCGGATACGGAGGCATCGCGGGCGGCTCGAGATGGAGAAAAGGGACACGGCAGGACGTCGTCGACCGTCAAGAAGCCCGCAACCTTCAAGGCTGTCTCGGTCAACAAGACCTTCCTCGCATCAAAGGGCCCTACCATTTCCTCGGCGACCAAACCCGGCGAAAAGACGAATTCGACCTCGATCCTGAGCTCCTCGCCATCAGGAACCTCGACTCTGTCTTCACGACCGAGACTAGTCGCAAAGTCGGGCACTGGCACAGGTTCTTCACCGGGACTCAAAGCGGCTGCCAACGGCGCCAAGCCTGCCGCCGGCCCTGACCCCAGCGCAGTATGGAACAAGAATCGACGTAAGGCGACTACTAGGTCTTTGAGGTGGTTGCGGTCATGTGCTAATATAACGAACCTCAGCTGTCCCTACCCCGGAACCTAAAAAGCTTACGGACGAAGAACTTAAGAAGTATGGCATCCATATGGCAAGCCGTCTTGCCCCCGAAAGCGGACAGTCGGCACAGGGAAATTGGGCAGATATAGAAGACGACGACGACGACTGGGCGCCCGAGACCATCACTTGGACTGATGGTACCAAGACCACCCTCCCGCATCCCGACGAAGTACCTGCGCCGCCGCCGCCCGAGCCGACTCCTGCGCCACCGAAAGAGAAGGTTATTGAAAACCCGAAATCTCCTGTACCACCGCCTCGAACCACTGCTTCGCCCTCGATTAAGACTGGCGGGCTTGCATCTGGCAAAGGGCTCATCCTCAAGGCTGGGTCTGCCGAAAAGCCCACGCTTGTCGCCAAACCACCTGCGCCTCCGACGCCAGTGAAATCGCCCTGGGCACCTCTGCCTCCCGTAGAGAAGGCTCCTCCGCCAGTCATCGCCGAGCCGCCTGCTGCTCAGCAAGGCGCGAGATACCCTCCGAGAGACCACGCGACTAATAATAACGTTCCGCCCTACCATGCCAAGGAGATTGCTGCTGATGACTTCAATCGATCAGCTTGGAGAGAAGGCGGTCCTCCAGGCGGTAACCGAGAATTGTTCAACTCGCAATCTGGGCGTTATGAGCCGGTACCGGCCGATCGAAGAGGCTCCTTCCGATCTGACGTCCATCCTAGGCAACCGGCAGTGTTACAACGCCCGTCCCAGTCCGATCATCCGGAGCCCTCTGCCGCTTTCCAAACGAGCAGAAACTCTGTGCCCGACGGTCCCATGGGTAGGCGCCGTGGATCTTCTGTTGCTAGCGGTGGTAGCGGATCCTACTTGCAACGGCCAGGCAAGGGACATGAGCTTCCGGGTCCTCCCCAGGACTTGCTGAGTGCTCGGAGAGGCTCTATGGCTGGCTCGGTTGAAAGTCCCATGTCCCCGCGGAACTTTTCGCCTTCGGGCTTACAACATGGTCCACGGATGCACGGCAATCAGCAGTGGCAACCCCGACCATCCCCCGGGACCAACCATGCCACCCTACACTCAGCTGGCCCTCAGACAGACGGAAGACCAGCCCCACCGCCACCGATGGCGCGATTGGAGGAGGATCTTGAGATGCAGAAGAAGGTCATGCGTGAGAAACGCGAGTTGGCAATGCAGAGGCGACGCGAAGAGGAGGCTCGTGAGGAAGCTGCGAGAAAAGCGCGCATCGCGGCGAAGTTGGAAGCCATGGGGCCAGCCCCAGAACGCAAAAGTGACAAGAAGGAGGCTTCGCCAGAGAGTTCCAACGCGGCCCCAGCACAGGCACAATCTCGACAAGACGGTTCTACTGCCCAGGAAGCCGGTTCAAAGCCGCCTGCCGCGGGCTCCGATACATCGGTCGTCCCGTCAACTCCCGCCAACGCCAACGACAAGCCTTACGGCGAAAGACCCGTCACCGCAGGCGGAGAGCATGCAAGACGACCAAGTGGCTCGGAGGCAAGGCCGCCCAACTCATGGGTTGCACCTACGCCTCAACAAGAGCGGCTTCCGACTTGGGGCGCGGCTGCGGCTGGCCCTCAGGCTCCTCGTAACGTCTGGGGATCGCCTAACAATGATCGCGGACTGGGCAACGGCACCTTTAATACTGACTTGGGCCGTTTGCCAGAGCCTCAAGCAGCAGGAAAGGGTCCAGCACCCATCGCACCACCCAGCGCGCAGCGAGCGCAGGTCCAGATTCCACCGGTCACCCAGGCTCGTCCCACTACGGGTAATGCTCGCGAAGTGAATGAGATGAGAAATAGATGGGCTCACTCGGTTCTGGAAGGCGACAAGATAGTACTCGACGAGAAGAGATCGCAGCGCCTCGAGCGTGATCGGAGTCTGGTGGAGCGCGGGCTCACTATTGAACAGGCCCAAGCCACGATTAAAGATACTTGGCGCCCATCCGGAGATGGAAGACGCGATCCTGCACACGTTATTCACCACGATGTTCGCGCTGCTGGGTCTGTCGACCAC
Source organism: Colletotrichum scovillei (assembly GCF_011075155.1). NCBI lineage: Eukaryota > Fungi > Ascomycota > Sordariomycetes > Glomerellales > Glomerellaceae > Colletotrichum > Colletotrichum scovillei. The sequence continues at coordinate 1,148,625 of NW_023336269.1, forward strand.
TCATCTGTGCTACCTCCTACAGGACCATCGGCCGCCACTCAATCTCGAAGCTCCTCTAGATTCTTCCCTCCTAGGGACAACAGACATGATTCCACAGCTTCGCATGCGGAACCATCGAGGCCTAACTCACCTTCCCCGCCGCCCCCGGATATGCTCGGCCACCCGGCCTTCGATGGAGACGCCATGCACCCTCACGTATCTCTCCCCCGACCGCATCCCGTTGTGAAGTTACCACCTTCAGCTGCGGCGGCGCAGTCAGCGGCACCCAGATCTACTGGGCCATTTGCTTGGGCAACGCCAGCCGGTTATAAGGATGGTCCAGGAACTCATGGCCGCGGACCTTACCAGCAGAACCACGTGTCCCAGCGGTCGCAAGATTCAGCAGGAAACGAGAATTGGCAAGATAGGATCAACAACCTACTCACGGGACGAAAGCCAAACTCTCCACCAAAGGCACCTGGTGTCGAGCCTGTCACTAAAAGTGCTCTCGACTATTCCGGTCACTACAATCCGGCTACCGTCTCTCTACCTCGCTCAGCCACCCAGAACTTATCAGACGATGTGAAGTCTTTCACTACAAAGCCACCGGCAGAGGAATGCTTCGAGGAACAGGAAATGGGGTCGCTTCCTCGCATTCATCTGCCCCATAAGACTCCGGAGGCTGCTTGGCAACCTGCTGCCGCCCCTATTAAGCCTCTGCCGAGGCGTTTCTGGGTTTCCGATGTTGAGACTGTTCGTTCCCTGTGGTTTCCCCATGAGATGTCTACCAGCGGCAGCGTTTACCGCATTCTTCTTCCCGGTATGGGTGACGCGAGGACTGTCCCACTTCCTTTCTCTCGTTCAGGAAGCAATCCACGACGATCCAGCGGGCGTGGTGGTGGGCAGCGAGGATCGGGCCCGAGTCATCGTGGCGGCAAGGGACGGGAGCCTTCGTACTCTGGTGAAGCTAGCAGCTCGACACCTCCCCCCAGCCGGGGAGGCCGCGGTGGCTATCGCGGACGCGGGTCTGAGAACTGGTCCCGCAGGACTACGCCCACGCAGGCAGCCTAAGAGCTGTTCAAATTACAACTTGAAACCCTACACAACTTTGTTGACTTGTTGAGGTTAACATACACTACCAATCGCAGCCGGCAGTATCAACGGCCGACGAACACCGCATAAATATTGTTCCGCATGCTGTTACTGTGGCATGCCCGAACTGCTCCGCCACGAGCGGTAGGCAGTGTGTACCATCTCGAAAAATCGATTATTTTCACAGAGAGCGCTTTGCGTTTTCAGACTTTTACGGACCCTGATTTGATCGAATCGCTTTGGTCGGTCGGTATATGAGCTTGACCGGCCGGGAAATTTGGCCCAGACGGCCAAGACGCGGACAAATGGGGTGGATGGAAGCGAGAGCGAAGTCTTTTTGTGAATTTTATTCTCTTCCACTCTCACGACACACGAGCTCCATCTTCCCACCATTGAACAACACTCTCAACCCAATACGAGAACCCCCTTTTGCTCGGCTACATAGGTCAGAGGGGAAGAACGCTGGTCATGTTGACCAAGGTCCGGTGTTTCTTCGTACGATTCATAACCATGACACGCATAACGAACGGCCGGGAGGTCAAAGGAAGGTTGGCTGGCGGGTGTCCTGGGAGTATCGGAGGGGGCAACGCGGTCTTTTACAAACACCTGATGTGCAAAGGAGGTGAGATTACAGGACTCGGAAATGGATGAGTGTCTTTTTCTTACACAAGCGTTTACTCGGTCACTGCCAGCGGAAGGACAGACAGTAGCTGCTTGAGGGCAGTTGACGTCCGGGGTAATTGCCGTTCAGAAAATACACAAACAAATGATGAAAACTCCCTTTTCACTTGTGCCTCAATTCATGTCGTTTTGATTGTGAAGTTGTGATGATTACTAAGCCCCCGAGCTGCCGCAAAGTACGAGGGTGATTAAGGTGCTCTTCCATGAACTTTGCCAAGGCAGTGAATATCGATTCAGTACCGGTTGACATAAGTTGCAGGGTGAAACCCTTCATCGTCCAAAACAGAGACTCTATTGTGGCCAGTCTCAGACATGAGGTATCTTTGAGAGTCCAGTCTATTGGGAAGAGAAAAAAGAATACTATACAAAGGGGGTATATACTACAAATTACAGTGTACCTCCTGACGCCGAGTAGACGACCCACTCGGACTCGAAGGTTCCGCCGACGACGACGAATGCTCCTCCTCTCCTCCCTCTTCTCCTCCACCACCTCCTGTGTTCGTGCTCATAAACAAAATATCGCGAAGCTTCTTTGCCGAATCACCCGGCCTTTCGTGGCCGTGGTGGTGGTTGTGGTGGTGTTTGGGGCTTCCCAGCCCGACGAGACGGAGGAGTTTGGGGACGAGGTGGCGCCAGACTTGGCGGGTTGAGGGGAGGCATGCGACGATTATGCCGACGGAGAGTTCGATGTAGGACCACATGTGGAGGTAGAAGGCGTCGTCTGTAGCGAGGGAGAAGGGGGTTAGCATCGTGGTAGGTTGGGTGGGATGGGGTAGGTAGGTTGGTCTTGGTGATGGGGAGGTGGGGGGAGCTTACAGGTTGGATCTTGGAAGCCTTCGAGGCTTAGGAGGACTTTTAGACGTATTGCGCTAACGATTGTGATGCTATCGCAAGATGAGGTGTCAGCAACAACACATCCCGGGACATATCACACAAAGGGGGGGGGGGGTCAAACTCACACAACACCCAACGAAAACATGACCACAATCTCCACCTTTTGCCTCTTTCTCAAATTCAACCACAGCACCTGCGTAACAGGCAACCCCAGCATCCACACATCGAGCGCAATATTTATGGCGGCGTGCGCGATGAACATGGCATACACGTTAATACAGTACCCCGGGTGGCGGCCGTCCCAGCCCTCCCAGGCGTTGCTGAAGGGGCGGCACTGGTTCAGGTTCGCGACGGTGAAGGCGAGGCAGAACAGGAAGTTGAAGGTCTGGGTGAGCCAGAGGACGAGGCTGAAGGTGCGGCTGACCATGCTGAAGACGCGGATGTAGAAGAAGAGGATGGAGGCTTTGAGGGCGGAGATGGAGAGGGTGTAGATTACTTCGAAGGCGAAGAAGACCTGCGGGTTTTCCGAGTTGGTTTGTGAGCTTTCTGCGGCATGTTTTGTTGCTGTGGGATATTTGGGGATATGGTTTATGGTGGGATGCGTATCTTACTTGCATGAAGCGGGTTATCTCGTCGTAGGAGAGTGTCCATATATCTCGACCGATGCCTAGTTGATATCCTACTATTCTGTTAGATGAGCCCTTTCACCGGGTTTCTTCTGCACATCGTGAGAATGCCGAAGGGGAGAGGAAGTCTACCTTGAAACTTGGAAATGGCAAAAGAGAGGGAAAATAACTGCCAAAAAAAGAAAAACCTGTTAGCCAACCCACATTACAATCAAAAGTTCGGCAAGAACGTTAAAACCTTACATATCCTAAAAACAACGCGAAGTCGTCCGGCCCCCACGTCGACAGCCTCAGAAACTTGGAGAGCGTCCTCGCCAAAACGAAGACGGTGGTGATGATCACCAGCGAGACTTTGCCGGCTATCGACCCCGACTGGTGGTGATATGGATACCCGCACTTTGTCCATGTTACATTCTTGGCAACTGGGTGGACATCACTGTTAGCTAATGCTACCTAGGCATGGAAGGCCGGGGAGGGGGGGGGGGGTATCTCACGTAAAGACTGCTCCAGGTCACACACCGCACGTATACAGACGCGGAAGGCCTCGACGGCGGGCTTATCCTGGCACAGACATGTTGTCGTCAAGTTGGTAACGGCGCATGTCGTGATGTTGACGGCCTGCGTCAGACACGGAATCTAGAAGCATCAAAGAGGACATCGTCAGCTTCCTGTGATGTCGTGGTATCTTCAAACTCGAACCTCAAAGGCCGGTATCAGAGAAGGGGAGGCAAACTCACGGCACAGTCAGGCAGGCCATCCGCCAATTGCAGCGCCATCGATGGAACAGCTCAGGTAGATTTCGACAGCAGTATCGATCCGGGGGTTTTCCGTTGTACATGAGCAGTCTTTGCAGGCGGGAGGAGAAGGTCGTCGATTCAAGGAGGCATTACGACATATTTCTCGCGTCTATTCTTCCTGATTCTTCACCTCTTGGCTCACTTTTTATTCGATCCTCGCGGCTCATATGGAAAGGGGGAAAGGAGGAAGAGGGGGACTCGGGGACCCGTCTGGGGTCGACCGCCCCGGGGAAATAAACTGAGTTTATGTCTCATGGTTGAAGTGAATCGTTCCCTTGTTTGCGAAATGCTAAGATCAAAGAAAGACTATTTTGCTAACTAACGTGGTGATCGGAGGCCCGGGTCTAGCCTCTCCCAGGTACGGTGGCTTTTATTTCCGTTTGCGGACATCGAGGAAGAGAAACTAGGGAAACAAGCGATTGCGAAATTATACTTTTGAGCCTAGACAAGAGGAAAGTCGCTAATAGAGCCTCAAGCCCGCAAGCTTGATGATATCTGGTTTAGAGGAGAAAAACGAAGCAGTGACGTTGCTGGGATCCCGGTGGTTTGGTAACAGCTGTTGCGGCGAAAGCTGCTGTGCATGCATCCATCATCACCTGTCTTCCCCGTTGGAGGTTGCAAACTTGCAGGGGCGGACGCGGAGTGGGGGACCCGAGGTGTCGGGTTCGTCCGTCGTACATGCGGCCCCCTCCTCCACCGTCCCGGAGTCTTGGCATCTGTTTCTCTTCGTGATTATGGTAAACTTTAGTATTTTGTGATTACTTATAAACAGATCATATAACCTAGGTTGTTTTGAGGGATATGGTGAATGTCTTATCGCGAGAATAACTCCAATGCTAGTGTACTTGTAATGCGAAAGCGATGTATAATCACGTATTGCTGGAGTAATTCGTTTCTCCTCCATCCATAATTCCAAAAACACCATTATCTACTCCGGAGAGAGATGATATGGCCGACAAATTGTTCGCGACCCGTAGCTTGACCATCAAGTCTCCATTGTATACGCACCTGCCGAACTCCATAAATGAGGCAAACCCGCAAATCGACCAAGACTCAACGCACCCATTAGAGACATACCGCAACGAGTTTAACCCCGGCCACCGCCGCCGCCACAGACTACCACAATACCTCATAAACGATGAGACCCGGTCCCAAGCCACACACGCCTCTTCCGACCACATCCCAGCAAGAGAGAGAGAGAGTCTGTCGACATCAAAGGCTAGACCTGGGAAACCCCCCACTCGCGATGACGATATCTCGCACTTTGATGGTCTCCAGTTCTCCGTGCTTCAAGCCTTCCAATCCCAGCCTCCACGAGATCTTTTTAGTGCTTGATTGCCCCCTATCTCGCTGCGCCCTCGGTTACCTGGGGCCGAGCCTAGAATCGTGTTCTCCGAAGACCTTATTTAGAATTGTTTTGTGGCTGGTGAAAAGACGTAGCGAAGCGGGAAAGGCGCTCTCGATGTCATTCACTTAGTCATATCGCAAACCGAAGCCACAATACTGAATCCGCAATACTGCTCAATATTGCTACTGATGCGAGATTTCTAGGTGCCTTGCCAATATATCGAACGCAGTCACAACGGCTGAGGCGGAAAGTCTGCCCACGGGATTATCTCCAGCTCTAGATGTAGGTCCTTGAAGATGAGCTTATGAATATACCGCCCCGGGTCTGGCCTTTTTTGCTATGGAGAACTACTCATTCTCATGTTATCTGGCTTAATTTCTTCCTACCGGTATGAGACGTTTCGACCTGCGCCTTTATCTGTCTATACCTGCCTGTCCTCACTTGGGCGCTTTGTAGAAGTGATCCTTAGATAAATTTAACAGGAACAAATCAGCGAACCACGTTCACCTCCAAGGATCTTCTATGCCTAACCGTGGAATTTACCCTCTGCTTAGTAGACGAACTACCCACATCGCAGATGAAGCAATTGCTGATCACATACTTTGCAAGAAACACCGCTGTTTGATGAGAGTTCTCCCAACGCAGCTCCTTTCATCTCAAGGCTTTCATCGTATTGTTTTTCACTTGGCAACCACCTTAATCCTCTATGTAAAGTCAAGATCATACACCGGAGCCGTCAATCTGCAGCAACCCTCCGTCCGAGGTCTGGTGATTGCGAAATCTGCTGAAGGGACCTGAGAGTTGTTTCTCGTTTGACTTATCGCTGGGTAAATAGTGGTTGATCTAACTCTCAGTGAAGCTAAAAAAAAAAAAAAAAAAAAAAAAACGCCCTCACCACTGTCTCTCGTCCCTCGCCCTTTGCCAGCACCCTGAAATACACCTGAATATGCTAATAACGGCTAGAGCTAAGGATGAGAAGTTACAAATCGGAGGTCCGAGATATATCCCACCAGGCATTGATGCGAAATGATAGCATTGGGCCTATATTGTAGAAGGAACTCTACACGATGAGAGCGGTTGCCACATGAAAGGATATCTGAGATTCAAAACATGTTTGCTTACGACAACTTTCCACACAGCCCCTTTTAGTCCTTCTCATCATGTGAGGTGAATGTTTTTTGGTTTTTCAAATCCCCCTCCCCCTCCCCGGCACGTTTTTTTAAATTATGTAGAGTGCCTACTTATCACACGCAGGGCCATCTAGACTCTCAGAGGATAAAAAGATCAAGTGTTACCAGTTATGCCCATGTGACACGGTAACCACAGAACGAGCACCTCATATCAAAGCAGTATTGGTCAAGCTTGCAACATGAATTTATGTCGTAAGGGATAGAATACTGACTTTTTGTCCTTTTATTTGACGTTATCTACATCCAACGTACTCGAGGACTTCCACTTAACACCATCCTTCATAGCCTTCAACACCGCTCCCAACCTCTTCACACCCTCAATAACATCCTCCTCCGGCTCCCACGAGAAACACAACCGAATCTCCCGATCAAACCTCGCAGCATCCTCGTCCCCATGCACCTCAAACTGCGCACCATGCCCAATCACAAGATTCTCCGTCTCCTTGGCCCTCACAGCAACCTCCCGACTCGACATACCCTCAGGCAAACTAAACCACACAAAGTAACCTCCAAACACCTCAGCCCCCTTCAACGCCGACCCGCGCACAACGACACCGTCGCCCAGCGGGCGTTGGATATACTCCGCAATCGCTTGCATCATAGCCCCATGCCGCCTCGCGAGCGCAGGACGCGTCTCCTCATCCAACTGCCTCTGCAGCTCCCCACTCTCGAGCAGCTCCGCGACCATCATGGCAGCCAACTGGCTCGGCGCACCACCGCTACACGTCGACCCCGTCTGCGACAGCCCGTACGCGAACGCGGGACTGCCCTCCGCCCATCCCGTGCGCACGCCGGGGGCGACAATCTTGCTGAAGGAGCCGTTGGAGACCGCGTTGCCGAAGGAGGCGTCGGGGACGCCTAGGCTGCGGTCGATATCTACGAGGCGGGGGATGCGCATTTCGGGCGTGTAGCCTGGCTGGGGCGGGGTGGAGAGAGGCCATTGGAGGAAGTCGTAGACGTCGTCGGAGACGAGGAGGGCGTCGTGTTTGCGGGCGAGGAGGACGAGCTCGTGGCGGCGGCGGAGGGACATTGTTTTGCCTGTTGGGTTGGAGCAGGTTGGGACCAGGTAGATTATGTGGCGGTAGAGTTTTCTCTTTTTGGCTTCTTTGAAGTGCTGTTGATGGATGTTAGCCTCTCATCACTGGTGCCACATCGTGAGGCTTTTCACGATGAGATGGAGTGAAGGTGGAGTGAAGGTGGGAGACGCTGCTTGTAGCAACACCCCCAACATAAAAAAAGCTCACCTCATCGCCGCCTTCTCCCGCGGCCTCGAGCCCCTTTCTCAAGTACTCGATATCAATACCATCATCATCCTCGGGAACAGCCTTCAGGCGCCCGTCGAACCCAGCGTCAGCAAAGATGGGGCAGGCGAGAAAGTAGCACGGCGCCACCATCCAGACATTCTTCGTATAGAGCGGATCAGTGAAGGACTGCAGAATACACGCCAAATTCTGGCTCGCTCCGCCCGTCACACAAATGCGCCGGACATCGGGCGCGTGGTGGCTGGCGGCGACAGTAGTAGTGGTGGCATCATCCGCTGCTGACGGAGGTGCGGGGTCGACGGCAGGGTAAAATGCCGCCAGCCAGCGGGCGATGGACTCGCGGAGAGGCTGGTATCCCGGGTCCGGACCGTACTGGAGCCCCGGGATGTAGGCGGCGGGGTCGGCGAGGGTCTTTACGGCCGCGGCGGAGAGGGCTGCGGCCGGGAGGAGGGATGGCGAGGGCCAGCCTCGGAGGAGGTTAATTGGCTTCTTGTGCAAGGGGGCGTTCATGCTTGATGATGAGAGAGAATTTGCCGAGGTGAAGAAGGCTCGTCGAGGTGCCGAGTGTGGATCAGAATTCAATGGCAGCTTGCGAGTGTGTGCACTGGTCGCGCAAGTTGATGAGATGCGGGTGTGGTGTGTGAGGGGTCGGTGGTGGTGAGGTAATTGAGCAAAGTATTTTGATACAGTTGTCACGCGATGCTTCATCACCTCCGCTCGGGTTTGTGGTTCACTGATGAAATTTAACGACGACCTTGATTGACTGCAAAGTATTGATTACTTATAGTTGTATGTCAGAGTGAAGTTCAAGGTTGTCGCCTCCGAATGCGGAGGCCCCAAAGATAGGAAATGCGCTGGCCCCACGCAGCATTTCGCAATTATGGCGGCACATCAAGGAACCGGTAAGGTCAACAAATATTCTTGGGCACGAAGACTCATTGGTCTGACTGAAACTTTGTTCTTTCCTAGGTAGTGGTAAAATGTAGGGGTATCATATGCTCCAAAATCAATGTCTTTTCAAACGCCTCGTCATTGACACCAGTCTAAGGGAAACCCCCTTTTTACCAACCCCATGTTCTCGTAGAAGCCGTAAATACTGGTGGCTTCCACTGGATCTTGCTCGGGTCAATCAACCTCTTCTGCTTCACCTTCTGCTTCTCCCTCTGCTGAATCAGCTTCTCGGGAATCACAATCTTGTGCTCTCCCTTGTGATACACCTGCATCTTAAGCGCCTGTAAGGTGTGCTCCACGTCCTGCGGAATTATGGCAAGAGCCGTCGAGATGGCTTCAATCGTAGTCTTCTCATCGCGCTCATTGTAACCCACAATGAGATCCAAGATGTTTTCACCCCAGTATTGCCGATAACTCAGCAGACCCAAATCAGAAAGCGGCTTTTCTGGCGAACCAAGCTTGCCTTCGATCCTTGATAGTTCATACGAGAACTGAATGAGTAGTCGACCGTAGCCTTTGCGCTGGTACTGGGGCAGAGTCAAAATACAAGCCACGTTGTATCCGTCCGCGCTCTCCTTTTCCTTGGAAAAGTAACCGATAATGTGGCAGCCCTTGTCGCTTCGACTCGTCATGACGTAGAACAAGAAGGGGTCGACATCGTAGTATAGTGTCTTGTGGTCAAGGAACATCTTGGACAAGAGACACAGGTTGCGGCAGTAGGTGCGTTGCCGTCTGCCGTCAATCTCAAAGAAAGAGACAGACTCGTCGCGGTAGATCTCGTTTCCAGGAGGGTGCTGCAGAGTACACTTGTGCCTGTGCCTAACAAAAGATTTTTCGTCGCCATAGTACCCGAGGCAAAACTCGCAGATGAAAATAACATCTTCCTGGTTGAATACCTCAGGGTATGGGGAAAAATACCATGGGAACAAGTCGTGCTTTCCAAACTGAACCTTTGAGATATTTCGAATTCGGGAGATCTCAGCGGGATTCTGCGTCATAGAGCCGTGTGTCCTCAGCTTCTCGATCTCGTCTTCTCGGCTGAAGCCACTGAGTAAATCTTTCTTCTGGACCTCCTCCTCCAGGTCGATTTCCATTTCGTCGCCTCCTGCTGCGGGGGTAGCCGTTGCATCGCCCGTAGCCGTGGCGGGAGTCTGGCTTTGGCTCTCCTCGGCCGTCGGCGTCATCTTACGGCTCTGTGACTCGACGAACTCGGTCCATGGGTGCGGCGTTGCGGCCTCTGAAGGCGCAGACTGCTCCCTCTTCGAAGGTCGCTTCTGAGATTTCTTTGAGACCTTGTTTTTTGACGTGGCAACACCTTTCTTCGTCTTAGGATCTTTCGGCTTGTCCTTGTCGGGTAATGGCCATTCGACATCTTGGTCGAAATCGATTCGGATCGTCGGTACCCATTCGTCGAGACGCTTGTTGAAATTGTCAAAGTTGCAGTAAAATTGGCGACCGCTCTTCGTTTCTTTGATACTAAGAATCTCAGCTCGACGTGGGATGCCTTCTTTTTTAACCATGGCGATGCATCCTGCTCTGCGCCCGATGAGTTAGTTGAGAAACATCGCATGGGGGGCCGTTAAGACGGGATGGTGGGGTGTTGGGATGACGAACCTGATTGTTTCCGGGGTAGCTTTTCCCTTTTGTCGGGGCTCACTGGAGCCGACAGAAGCCTCGCCATTGGCGCCGTGTGCCGCCATGATGAATACTCGATGTGGTGGTTGATAGTTGATGGATGTTGATGAAATACGACAGTCAGCTTGCTGTTCTCGGTCGCAAAAGATGATTGAATTGCTGCAGGAACAGGAAGGTGGTGTGGCAGAAAGCGCGAATTGCCCAAAGGCGGTGAAGGAATTGCCGTGAACCCTTGCAAGGAAGGTACGCTAGCACAGGCGCTGACTCCACTCTACCCGACCTCGATAAGCGCATTTTTCCATTTTCTCTCATTTGGGCTCGACTTTCATCGCTGACTTTACATCCAAGAGTTTCTCATTTACCAGTCTTTCATATTTCGAAAAACACCTCATAGTTTCCTCTCGCTGATACACGAGCGGTCATATCCGAAATTATCTCATTCGGAGGCAGAGAATATGGCCCCTGAGCTGTCGTCAAATTGGAAGAAGCTCCAGGCACAACTCAAAGCGGCAGGCCCGTCTTCTTCCTCAACTACACCAGCCAAGACGTCTGGAGGTGTCAAGAGAAAAGCAGAATCTTCATCCTCGGACCAACAACAGTCCAAAAAGAAGAAAATCATTTCCAAAACCGCAGGACCATCTACACATGCCCCAAACCTAAAGCAGGCAAAAGCAAAGAACGGACGCATGGGTGTTGCACAAAGCTCAAAGGTTGAAGTCGAACCCAAGGTCGGCCCGTCGCCGTCACTCGCTCTCTGGGCCGAGGACAATGACATCTCGTCAGAAGCACTGGCCGAGGCCTACGGTCTCGGGCTGAAGAACAACTCCATGCTCGGATCCGAAAAGGATAAGATCAACTCTGGTCTTATAGAAGGGATCGAGGTGGGCAAGTACATCGCCATTGACTGCGAAATGGTTGGTGTTGGAGATGGAGGCTACGAATCCGTCTTGGCTCGCGTGAGCATCGTTGACTTTCACGGACGCCAAGTATACGATTCGTATGTGAAGCCCCAAGAACGGGTGACGGACTGGCGAAGTGCTGTGAGCGGGATCCTCCCCAAGCATATGAGATTTGCCCGGGACTTCGACGAGGTCCAGAAGGAAGTCGCCGCGCTCCTCAAAGACAGAATAGTTGTCGCCCACGATATCAAGCACGATCTAGACTGCCTGAAACTCAGTCATCCGAGTAAAGACATCCGCGATACAGCCAAGCATCCTGGGTTTCGGCAATACGGCAACGGCAGTAAGCCAGCGCTGAGAAGACTCGCAGAGGAGCTGCTCAAGGTCACCATCCAAGGCGGCGCTCACTCGAGTATCGAAGATGCGCGGGTGACGATGCTCTTGTTCAGGAAACACAAGTCCGCATTCGACGTGGATCACGCCAACCGCTTTCCTCGATTTGGAGGCGCTTCGATAAATTCGAAGCCAAAGTCTAACAAGTCCAAGAAAAAGAAATGAGTCTTTATCCTCTACGCTGCTTTAAATCTCGTCGAGGCCCTGGGGCCCCATGCACCCGCGTCTACAAGATTACGACACGGTCTTGTCTCCTCCAACAATTATGTCCACTTTCTTCATAGCGGAATGCCTTCCATCAACTCCAGAGCGCCCTCGCGCCCAACGGTTATTATCGCATCGCCAAGCGTCTTTGTCCGGAACCCGGCTTCGCAGTAAGTGAAGTAGTACTGCATGGCCAAATTAGCTTAGAAATACCACAAGAGGCATAGATGGTACGTGTCTTACCTCCCACTTCCTTCTAAATACATCTATTTCTTCTTCAGTCATGTCATCATGCTCACGTTTCAACGCTGGACGGATCTTGGAATCAAAGTTGCGGAGGAACTCCTCCTTCCACAGCCTCAGGGTTTTTGAGTAGTGGCCACCAATGTTCTCCACCTTTTCGACAATGAGAGTGCCCTTGGACTCCTTGCTGATGTGGTTCAACAGCTGAGTGATCGATGGGAGGTAACCTCCCGGAAAGATGTAGTGGTTAATGAAACTGCAGTCTGTCAGCACGCGACCCTATTCCGTGGGTTCTACCTTGCGACGACTTACTCTTCGCCCTTGGAGTACGCCTCATGGCGACCTTCGGGCATCGTAATGCACTGGAAGACGGCAATACCCCCATCCTTCTTCAGCAACCTATCCATTTGCGCAAAATACGTCGCCAGGAACTCCTGGCCAACGGCCTCCAGCATCTCAATAGACACAATCTTGTCAAACGGCCTGCCCGGGGTCTCCAGCTCTCGGTAATCCGTAAGCCTGACGTCGATACGGTCAGAGAACCCCGCGGCCTCGATGCGCTCCTCCGCGAGCGCCTTTTGCTCCTTGGAGAGCGTCAAGCTCGTCACGCGGCAGCCCGTCTTCTTGACCGCCTCGATCGCAAAGGAACCCCAGCCCGTGCCGATCTCCAGCACGTGGTCCGACGGCTTGATGCGCGCGCCGTCGATGAAGCGGTGCAGCTTGGTCATTTGCGCCTGCTCCAGCGTCTCTTCCGGCTCGTTGGGGTCGTCGGCGCTGCTTTGCGGTTTCCAGATGGGGCACGAGTACGTCATGTCCGGCGACAGGAAGGCGGCGAACATGTCGTTGCTGATGTCGTAGTGCGCCGAGATGTTGAGGAGGGCGTTGGACAGGGTGTTTGTGGTTCGCGCCAGGCTCGAGACGGCGGTGGACAAGCTCGATATCCAGGTCGTTCCGTTGCCCATTTCTTCGCGGTTGACGATGAAGAGCTGTGACGCCGTGTCATGTTAGCCACACCGCCCCTACACGACCATAACGCCCGCCCCAGCTTGCGAGTGTACTGACCTGAAAGAAGGCAGTCAAGTCCTTGCACTCAATCTCCCCCAGCATGTACGACTCGGCGAACCCCATGTCGGCGAACAAGAACAGGCGCATCCAGAACGCATCGCTCTTGACGACCAGCTCCACGCGGGGGACGGCATCGGCGCGGCGGGGCACGTGGTCGCCGTTGGTGAGGTTCTCGTTGTACTTTGCGCCCAGCTTCTGGCCAAACACCCTCCGGAGCTCGGCGGGCTCGTCGACGAGCAGGAGGGTGCCGCGCTCAATCTTTGAAAAGACGGAGAGGATGGCGGGCTTGGCTACCGACAGGGCCGGTCCCCAGGTCAGGCTGCCGACGGCGCCTCTCACGAGCTCGGTGCCGCGGTAGAGGGGTTTGGCGACGGCCGCCGGGACCAGCGAGGGGAGCTTGGGCATGGCTGCGCGCGTGGAGGGACGGTCTGTAGATACAGTAAAGTAGTAATCGCGGAGGTCCTGTTTACGGTGTTTTTTATGTACGAGACCCCGTGAGAAGCCCAATGGCTTTTGGTGTAAGGTACAGGATTGGACTGGCGCCGTTCAACCAAAGGTCAATTGAGTTGAGCAAGCCGCCGGGGAACCTAAAACCGAAGCTCTCAAGGTAGGTAGGTCACTGGGATGCTGCATACAGCTCTCTCTTTCTCACTACTCTCGAGAGAAGATGGAGGGGGGGCAAGCAAGCTTGATGGGATGTATGGGAGGAGGGGTGGAATGCCAAAGTTAACAGGAAACGAGCAGAGAGGGACATGTTCGCATCTGAGACCTCCAGCAAGGGGGGCGGGACGGGTATCATTTTATTGCAAGAGGCAACCCCCCGAAGGAGACCAATGTCACTCCAAGCATGTCAAGGCAAGGCTAAACTTCTAAAGGCGTTTGTGTGTGCGAGTTAGCTTGCCGGTGGGTAAGGTAGTGTGGTGCTGTCTTGAAGGGGAACCGGCAACGGCACATGGATGCAGCGAAGGAGGTGGAGGAAGAAGCAAGAGAGAGCGCATGCTTCCAATTCTTGTCTCGTCCATCGGTACCGTCGCAAGCCCGAGGGTCAAAAAATGGGGACGCATGGGAGGGTCCAACCTAGGCTTTGCCAGGATGAGCAAGGGTGGGAACTTGGGAAGAGTGGGTGCGGCAAGGGTAGCTCAGACGGGAATCACTCGGGAGGGGCAGAGGCCTTGGCCATCGCTTGTTTCATTGAGGAAATCGAACATCGCCAAAGGGGGGAGGGGGAGGTTGACGATCTCCTCGGCATCTAGGGTTCCTGTTCGTTGCCTTGCCTACCGTGGAGGGTGGACTTGAATAGCCTCTGGGTTCTGAGCTCACAACTTTAGTTTTGACATTGTACAGTGGCTCTCTGCCAAACCAACTTCTTGGAATCATTGACGCATTTAACTGACTGCAAAACAATTCTTGACAGCGGCTGGCTGCTGACAACGAACTTCTCCTCCTCGTCCTCCTCCCCAACAAAATTTCTTAGGGCCAGGGCTGTTAGTGTAAACCAAGGGATGATGTCAGCTTCCTACGGAGGCACGGCGAGCCGGACGCATGGTAAGTTGGGGGGAACGCATGGCAATGCATGTGCGCGCGAGCTATGATCGGAGTGGTGTACCCGACAAGCTCATTCGTCAATACAGGCTGGTAAGAATGGTTGAAGAAACTACCTCAGTAACACCTCGTCTTTACCTACTTTGTCAAGTATTACCACCTACCTACCACCTTGTCTCTCAAAGGGCCAGTGCGCTACCGGACCGTCCGGGCACGTTCAGCCTCGAACTGTTTTAGTCTCGCTGCTTGGGATAAGTTGGGTTGGGCCCTTGGGGGGGATCCAAAGGAACCACTGGGAACAAAAGAAGCACGAGCTGCAGGTTTCGAGAAGGCCGTCCGGAATTTGTCCCGGCTGGCAAGGTCCGGGCGAACGAAACAAACAGTTTAGCGTGAGGTTGAACGACTCAGGTAGCTCTTCATCGGACGAGATGGTACAGGGTAATCATCCTCAAGCGCGCTGGCCGTATGAGGATAAGAGGGTTCCTCTTTGCTTGTGGAGGAAGAACCTCTGTGCAGGATGAAGTACATCAAGATGCTCGTCCTTTCGAAGGATCATTCGAAGGATGATACCTAGATGGAAGCATTCGTATAGTCAGACGTAGAATGGTGGACTTGAGCCCGGTCCCTGCATGCTACTGCGCTGCAAGACTTGACAGTATTTCCTCCACCCATTTCATTTCCCGTGTCGGCCGGGTACGGTGTGCCAGAACGTTGTTTCTCCCGATCGACAGTCATCGACCCCGAACACCTCGTGACTAAGGTAAGTCAGGGTAGGCGGATGCTCATTCTTAATCCATACATAGCTCGAGCCTTGAACTCACACACTAATCCAACCGTCAACGACTTTTACGGTTCTTTCGAAATGCCCGTACTTCTTACAAGGGCATGTCCGATCCGATCCAGCGTTGAAACTCTCGATGAGCAAGGCTTTCCGCACTTCAATGTGTAATTGAAATCCTGCGCAACGAAAGTAGGTACAAGCGAATCAAAAGCGCAGGGTGTCCGATTTGGGCGTTCCCCGGTTGAGCAAAGTCCCAGGGGTCCCTTTGTTACTTTGCAGCTTTTGCGGAGCTTTTACTGGAAATTCTCAGGAAATCGACCAGGGTGTTTTGATATCAATGACATCAAGACTTTCCCACCCCCCACCGCCGCTAATTGGTTGCCGACAACCGTCAACCGCAGAATCCATATTCGTGGGCTTTTCCCGGGCGGCTTCACGATCTGGAAGGACGGACTTTTCGGAGGAGAGACGGACAAAGATGGACATTTCCTGGTGCCGGAGGGGATCGGAGGAGGGTACAGGGGGAAGCTAGGGGACGGGATTCCCACTGTGTTTTAACTTTTGGCATCCGGTTGTATTAGAGCTGCCACGTATTTGTCGCAGGACACCTAACCCGCCCGTCTTAGAGTCGTCCCTAAGGTTGTCCCGTAGCATACCGGTAGAGTGATGCATGTCTAATCCCGGCGGTCTGTCTGACTAGACATGTATGAGGACACACGGGGGGGTTGGGAAGTCCACGAGGATTGGGTGAGTTCCCTGCGACTGTCTTGGAATCATCAAAAGGGCTGGGTGGTGTTGCAATGCATGTCTCTCACCAGCACGAGCTTTGCTTGTTAGTTTGTACGAGCTACTGCAATTTCTCACACCTGTCACTCGCCGCCACCCGTAGCCAAGTGAGCCATGGTAGATGAGCGAGCATTGAGAAGCACATCAGCCGCAGTCCTTGGCGATGAATGCCTCGATGGTTGGAAGTGCAGAAAGGCGACTGAAGGGACGCGACCAGAGACTCGTGGAGTTGGGGGAAAAGGGTGTGGGACCGTGCACCGCGGGAGCCAAGACACTTAATCTTATCGATAAAGACGAGTTTATCGCAACATCTTATCGATTATCCAAATTCGCGTCTGACCCTTTGGGACGCGTCGGGTCAAGTCGAGTACGAAGTACCTGCAGTTAAAGTACCTTACTGAATAGAAGACCATTGACCCCTCCACGACCAGAAGCGATTCCCTATCTCCCAACATACACTACAGCCCACCATGTCGAAAGCTATTCTGTCCATCCAGTCAAATGACTCCACAAAGACCAAGGCCACGGTCAATCTGCTGCCTTGTCGTATTCATCACGATGGTCCTGTCGGCGACGCCAACACATTCTGGAACCCTTCCAAGTCAGAAGGTGCGTTATTTCGATCAACAGGAACGCCAATCCTTGAAGCTGACACTTAGACTTTCAGATGGCAAAACAGTAGCGTACTTCCGCGGCAGAAAGCTCTACGGCACGAAAGTCAAGTTGCCAGAACAATACCGAGGCGTAGTGATGGAGAGGAGCGCAAAGGTCGAGACGCAGCAGCTCGAAGGAGAGGACGAAGAGGCTGAGGGCGACCTGGTCGAGCTGGGTACCATGGAAACCAAGGCAGAGTTCGACGAGATGGTTATCTGGGGCCACGAGGCGAGTGCAGAGGCGGCGTCTGATCCGTACGCGAGGAGTATTGAAGAATGGCTTGGTGTGGCTGAGTCGGTATACAGTTCTCCGGTCTGCATCTGCTATTCATAAACTAACCTTTGAACTAGATACACTCTTATTCTTCAGACGATAACAAGACTGGTGCGTAAACAGTCAAGGAGGCACGGATTACGGCTAGGGATATATCGGTGGCATTTGCCCAGAAAGGGACGACAGCAATGGCATGATTTAGGCGTTACGGGGCAATTCATACAGAAGCGATACTATTCCAGAACCTTTACCGCCATGATTTACCAATTTCTAAGACCTATTGATTTACGTTCAATGTCAATAAGTTCTCTACGGGACACTGCGAAAGGCATCGCAAAGAATTGGGGGCATAAGGGCTGGCATCCAAAAAGAGACTAGCGCAGAATGCAGTCAATTAAAGCCGTCGCGACAGCAACGCGATGCGACGCGACTGCTGCCCCTCACGCGTCAAAATCAATTAAGACCCCTGAGTGAGCAAGTCTCCGCCTCCCCAATGCGAAAAAGGCTCCATCGCATCCCACCACCCAAAATCCCACCTCCACCAAAAAACAACATCCCGCATCTCTGCCTAGCAACCACCGCTTGCGCACTATCAACCCATTGTCGACTTGCGACTCCCTAATCGGCATCCTCCAAAAGTCGCAACAGATACGACATTCATCATGGCTCCCTCCAGCGACGCCGGCCTGCTAATGTCGGACGCCCCGTCCCGTTCGGCGGCTACCCCTAAGCGCTCATTCATGCCATCCTCATCCGTCGGCGGCAGACCACGGGCGCCGCCCTCCGAGAGCATGGGCGCCCAGAGCGACGATGAGGCCGAGGGCTTCGCCGACGACCAAGTCCCTCGCGGATCAAGGATACCAGATGCTGCAAACATTCCCCGCGTGGAGGACAGAATTGGTCTCATGGTCCAGGACCATTTCGAGACCTTCATTGAAACGTGGGTTGCTTCTCTATCTTTCGTTGAATCTCTTAGGAAATTATTCTAACCACAGAATGCTGTAGATTCGTAGAAGAACCAAGCTCTTCTGGCCCGCCGACATCCAGCGCTGCTACGACAGACAAGTACTATGTTGCCCAAATCCACGGCATGAGGACATACCAGCTTTCAACATTCTACGTCGACTTCAAGCACCTGACCACATTTACCAATGGAGAGCTGGGTGACGGTATCATGCGCGGCTACTACCGATTCCTCCCTTTCCTCA
Source organism: Colletotrichum scovillei (assembly GCF_011075155.1). Classification (NCBI taxonomy): domain Eukaryota; kingdom Fungi; phylum Ascomycota; class Sordariomycetes; order Glomerellales; family Glomerellaceae; genus Colletotrichum; species Colletotrichum scovillei. The sequence goes on from NW_023336269.1 coordinate 1,167,068, forward strand.
CGGCCGCGCTACACAACATGATCGCCAAGTACGAGCCGCAGTACTTCCGCGAACACAGGCAGCCGACATCCTCCAGCAACCCGACAAATTCAACCGCAAGCCAGCTTGGTTCTGCGAGTCAGACGGATATGGGTGAAAAGACGGCCAACCAGCAGACAGACAAGCTCTTCACCATCGCCTTCTACAACATGCCCCTGATCTCAAGAGTGCGCAGTCTTAGGTCGACCAACATTGGCCAGCTGCTCTCCATCTCTGGCACGGTGACCCGAACATCAGAAGTCCGCCCTGAGCTTTCACTCGGCACATTTGTCTGCGAGGCCTGCAGAACGGTCGTTCCCAACGTCGAGCAGACTTTCAGATACACCGAACCCACCCAGTGCCCCAACATGACTTGCCAGAACCGCCAAGCATGGCAGCTCGATATCCGCCACAGCACGTTTGTCGATTGGCAGAAGGTGCGCATCCAAGAGAACAGCTCAGAGATTCCCACGGGAAGCATGCCGAGAACAATGGACGTCATCTTGCGCGGAGAGATTGTGGACCGGGCCAAGGCGGGAGAGAAGTGCATCTTCACGGGTGCGCTTATCGTCGTGCCCGATGTCAGCCAAATGGGCCTGCCTGGCTTGAGGCCAAGCACTATTCGCGACGACAACCGTGCTGCTGGTACCGACGCCGGCGGCTCTGGCGTCACTGGTCTCAAGGCTCTGGGTGTTCGCGATCTGACCTACCGCATGGCCTTCCTTGCGTGTATGATCACTCCCGACACCTCAAATCTGGGCCAGACGGCGAGCGGGCAGGTTGCAGATGTTATCAGCTCCTTGACACAAAACAACGGTAACGACACCTCGGAATCAGTGGACGACATTCAAGCTGCAATCGTCGCTGGCTGGAGCCATGCCGAGATTGAAGAGCTGCGCCAACTCGTCAGCGAGAAAAACCTTCTCGATCGATTGGTAGCCTCCATAGCGCCTACTGTCTACGGCCACAACACGATCAAGAAGGGTATCCTGCTTCAGCTTTTGTCTGGTGTGCACAAGACCACCGCCGAGGGCATGGAGCTGAGAGGTGACATCAACATCTGCATTGTCGGTGACCCTTCCACATCCAAGTCTCAGTTCCTCAAATACGTTTGTGGCTTTGCACCTCGCGCTGTCTACACCAGTGGTAAGGCTTCTTCCGCTGCTGGTTTGACAGCCGCTGTGGTCAAGGATGAAGAGACTGGAGACTTCACGATTGAGGCTGGTGCTCTCATGTTGGCAGACAATGGTATTTGCGCCATTGACGAATTCGACAAGATGGACATCGCCGACCAAGTCGCCATCCACGAAGCCATGGAGCAGCAGACGATTTCCATCGCCAAAGCTGGTATCCAGGCCACACTCAACGCCCGCACCTCCATCCTCGCCGCCGCTAACCCTGTTGGCGGCCGATACAACAGGAAGACGACCCTTCGCGCCAACATCAACATGAGCGCTCCCATTATGTCTCGTTTCGATCTTTTCTTCGTCGTCCTTGATGAGTGTAACGAGACCATTGACCGACATCTTGCTGAGCACATTGTCGGAATCCACCAGCTCCGCGATGAAGCCATCGAGCCCGAGTACAGCACCGAGACCATCCAGCGCTTCATTCGTTTCGCTCGCGCATTCCGCCCCGAGTTCTCTCCCGAGGCCAAGGAGTTCCTTGTCGAGAAGTACAAGGAGCTCCGCGCTGATGATGCGCAGGGCGGCATTGGCAAGAACTCGTACCGTATTACTGTTCGTCAGCTGGAGAGTATGATCCGCTTGTCTGAGGCCATCGCCAAGGGCAGTTGCGAGGCTGTGATTACTCCCGACATGGTTGCCCAAGCCTTTGATTTACTTAGACAGAGTATCATATCTGTCGAGCATGACGATGTCGAAGTTGACGACGAGGAGGCACCGGAGCAAGGTGCGGCGCTCCTCCGCGCGGCGTCTGAAGCGGCTGGTCAGCCGGCCGATGACGAAATGGCCGTTGACCGACCAGAGGGCACGCCAGCACCGGCCAGAGTCAAGCAGACCATTACGTTCGAGAAGTACTCGAGCATGGTCAACTTGATTGTCGAGCACGTCAATGAAGCCGAGGCCGAGAACGGCGAGGGCGTCGAGGGCGAGGCGCTCGTCGAGTGGTACTTGGAGCAGAAGGAGGACGAGCTCAACAGCGTCGAGGAGCACGACTCCGAGAAGGCATTGGCGAAGAAGGTTCTCAAGAGGATGGTCAAGGTATGTGGTGTCCCCGAGTATACTTCCAGGGAATCGAAACTAACTCGAACTTGCAGGAAAACATTCTCATGGCTGTCCGCGGCCAAGGCTTGGCAGACGACGACGCACCTGCCGAAGGCACTTCTTCTGGCCCTGTGGAGCCGGCGACTATTGTTTACGTGTTGCATCCCAACTGCGCTGTTGAAGAGTTTTGAATTGAGGGCGGCGTAGACTGGGCTCGTGAATGATTCTGATGAGAAAGAAAACAAAAAGCTGAGAGTATTGTCTGCGACATGTTGGACTTTTTTCATGTGAAGCCTTGGAGGGGATAATGTTGTCGAGCTTGGTTCGTTTTGTCAAGCTTGGGAGTTGGGGCGTTCGGCCACGTAAGGTAGGCCTTGCTCGTCAATGATGGGCATAGATGTAGAAAGAGACATTCGAATATCACGAGGTCTTCATGATCGTCCAATGCTTATTTGCCTCCAAACCTGCATACATGTACTAATATATAACACTCAGTTCGGCCAACATTCAAATTGCGAATCAGATCAGTAACACACGGACCATCCTCAATGATACATTGTTATTGAAACCAAGCATCTGAGAACGGCACACTCGTATTTGGAGCATTGGTCTTGTATGCTGAGATCGATTTGGCACATCGTCAACTTGAGTGCCGACAAGCTGTGAAGTATCTCAGAATCCGTCCACAGAGACTTGCGTATACCAGTAGTATTAGCACATGCTGCTGAATCTTCAAGGTATAAGAAGCTCCCCGTGTCCCGGGGTTACGTTCTTGGATTTGCAAACGCCATTCTTCATCCACCGGCTGGGAGATGACTCCCTTTGCTCTGCCACGAGCGAGCACTGTTGGGTCAGTCAATCCACTCCTGGTGTGTTTTGACGACGACGAAGTTCGGGCGAGTAAGAGCAAAATAGAACCAAGGGTGTAAAATCATATATCCGAACCAACACCTCTTGCTCATCGGCATTGACTGTTGACGAGGTATTCCGACGTATACTCTGACGACGATGAGCTCTGATGATGAAGAGATGCCGCCTGAGAGATTGGTCTGATAGATTGTTGAAACTAAGCAGGATGATGACCAGGCATGGGTAGACTGTCCTCCCAACACTAAGTACGGATACTTAGCAACTGGCTTCGAACAGATTGACCGCGAACCTGCTCCAAGAGGGCTTCAGGCACGATTTCTGGACTGGTGTAGTGACTGTCAAACACTCTTTTATACTGGATATCCGCAGAGCCGACGGTCGGGACGTGCAACACGGGTACGTAGGCACCTACGACCTTGACTTCGGGGCAAGGCGTTGCGAGGGGGACAGCCTAGTCTATATATATTTATGTATATATTCGTCCCCAGCGGGAAGAAACTATCTCGACTAAGCGTAAGGTAGCCATGTTGACAACTCCGGATCTGCATTTGCTGTTGAGTGGCACTTAGCTGAAGCCGCGAAGCGTCTGCCATAGAGCAGTTGAAAGATTGCTTGAAGCCAAGGGTTTTCTCAAAAAAAGGAACAAAAGCAAATTCGCTAATGATGTTTCTTCCTTCTCTAATTTTGGTCTCCGGAGTATTCGAGGCGTATTTTTACCGGACGGTGGGGGAAATAGGTTAGTGATGGTAATCGTTAAGGAGACTTGACAGGGACACTACACGCCTCACCTGCCTTATTAAGTATTTCGAAGTCATTACGAGAGTGAGGGATTTATCGACGTCCCTCGCACTGCGGTTTTGCGCGCTCTGGTCGGCATTCTCGTTAAGGATGACGAGCCCATCTGCCGCATCCCACTCAAGTAGGTAGTATGTAAAGTAAGGTAGATGTTATTCCCGTTCGTCACGAGACGAATCTCCTTGATGTTTACAGGTTATCTAGGATGATAATGAGATGAAGGAAAAGCGACCGGGAAGATTGAGTAGTTTATAATTCATGTGCCATGTTCCAAGTCACTCCCCACTTCGCTGGGGCAAAGACATCTGAGCCTAAGTCTGTATTTCTTTTTTATTGCAGCTTTACTTATTGGTCTTCAATCATCTGGCAACTTTTAAGAAATGGGATATAACTCTATTGATGCAGCATAGATGCCAGTCACCACCTCCCACGTCATGTCATGTCACGACCAACTGATTAACCGTCGCGCCTATTTACCCGACTCGCGATGCCCAAAAGTAAATGCCATGCTCAGATGGTATACGGCTTTGCGTCAGTAAAGATCAAGTGAGGCTTCCTCTTAGCCAGGTCGAGAATCGTCTCGGCAAAGACGCCGTTGGCCCCTATCAAAAGTCAGCATCACAGCTCACGATGTCGTCAAAATTCGGTATTCTAGTATCTTACATGCGAACCAGCTTCCTGTATTGTGTGATTAGCATGATAATTGGTAAAGCGGGCTGGATAGAACTTACGGGTATAAGCAGAAATGCGGCCGACGTCAACACTCTCGTGAACCAAACCGAGCTTGGCAGAGTTCAGGACAAAGTCAAGACACTCGGTGATTTCCTGGTCATTTTCGGATGTCTGCGCCTGGATCAAAAGACTCATTGGCCAGGCGTTGGAGAGCCCAATATGGGGTCCTAGCATATTGTAAGCTTCAGCACGACTCCGATGTATCAAGAAAAAACTCACCTCCGATTCCGTGGAACGCAGCACCCTCGAGATAGTAAGGGTTGCCAGTCTTCTCCAAGAGCATCTTCCTGGTGTTCTTGTACGTCTGATCATCCGCAGGCAAGAATCCCATGAGAGGAAGCGCCAGTAGCGACGGGTAATTCGCATCATCCATGAGAATGGAGGACCCGTATCCATCAACCTCGTATGCAAAGACGTCTCCGTACTTGGCATGCTTGACCACACCATTATTCCACACGCCGTCAGCAATCGTCTGGCTCCACTTATCCACCGTCTGCGCGAGGACGTCCTTGCCGGCCGCCTTGAGGAATATGGACGTGCGCTTCAGCTCCACGGCCATCATGGCGTTCGCCGGGATAAAAAAGCCGAGAATCGTAGCGTCGTCGCTGGGCCGGAAAGCCGACCTCACGAGACCCGTGCCGTTGTTCAGCGGGTTACCCACGCCCTTGAGGTTCAGCGTCTCGGTGCCCGCGTCCGTCTTGCGCTGGAAGGTGTACTCGTTCTTCTGGAAGCGGCCCGTCTCCGGGTCGAACGTCGAGCGGGACTGCTCCTCGAGGACGTTGAGCACCGTCTCGAGAGCCATGAACCAGCGCCCCGTCATGAAATCCTTGGACTCGGTGTGCTCGTAAAAGTCGTTGCCGAGCGCGAGGAAATGCGCCAGCGAATCCAGCTCGTACTTGCACTCGAACACGAACGAGGGTTCGTAGATGGGGTGCACGGTGTCGTCCTGTCCGTTGTGGCTCGGCTGCAGGTTCGCGATTGGCGGGGGCTGGAAGGCGTTGCAGTACGGCGACTCGATGACGTACTCGGCCTGCGTGTTGATGGCGCCCAGGATCAGCTTGAAGATGGCGGGATCCTTCTTGGCCAGCGCCTGGTAGGGTGAGAGCTGGTTCGTGCTGTCGCGCAGCCACTCGGCAATGATGTCGCCCGTGATGATGAAGGACTGCGGTCCCTCCCATTTGCCCTCGTCGCGCAGGCTGCGGCCCTTGAGATCGACGAATCTGGTATCAGTCCCGTCGGTGTGGAACTTGACGGTGGTGTCTGTCGTGGAAGGGAACGCGTTCTCGAATAGTCTGGCCAGGTCGGGGTCCTTCATTCTGGATGTGACGTCCTTGATGACCTGCTCGATGGCATCGGAGTGGAAAGTACGGCATCGTGGATCGGGTCGTTGGTAGGGCAGGCCAAGGGGGCCTTCGCTCAGGGGTTTACTGGCGACACACACACATTCTCAGCATTGGTTCGTGGTCTCAAGAGGAAAGGCCAAGGCCAGAGTAGCAAACTCACTGGGGGTATGTAGAATACTGCGCATAGTTTGGACATGCTTCGCGATCCTCGCCCGTCAGAGGTTCTTGCGCCGCGTAGGTCTGGCCGACCAGCAGACCCAGGGGGAGCAGCAGGTCAAATACTGTGCGTAAAGACATGACTGCGAGAGCAATATGGCCTGGCAGGAAAAGGCACGGGAGGGAAAAGAGAACCAAATTTCAGTCTATGTCCGCATGGGTATCAATCGCCGAGGAAACTCTTTGCGATATCAAGAGAGCGTGGTAGGGTCCAGCAACAGAAACAAAAAAGCGATCGTGTTACGAAGCAATGTGCGACGTACGTTGAATTGACGCGGAAAATAGGACGACGAGCTCCCTGCCCGCCAGGTGTCCGCTGCGTCTTTTGGGGGATGCCGCAGCGTCACTGTGGTCCCTTGCAGGAGCTCTGACCGGGGTTGCGTATTTTAGCGTCGCATCTTGACGACTCGGGCCCACTGCGGGGTGACGCGGGGCGACCTCCGGCGTCCGTGCCGCTTCCGGGCCGGCGCTGTTTCTCCTAGTCATGCCAGTACTATTTCAACCTCTGTCATCTAGAGGTAGTAATTGATCGCACTCATAGCCAACAGGAGATCCATTGGTAACACAATCGTTGGACAAATCGCGGATATCTGCATGTGACAGCTTGCTTTACTGTGGAACCCTAGAGCTGTTCTTGTTGACAACGTTTCTGTCCTTTTTCTTTCATGCCAAGTCTCCATCAATCCTCTTGACACGAGCCCCCAAATCATTCCCCGGCAATTATTTCTTGGCAAAGAAGGACATGATGTTGCCCTGTCCCTTTGGAGCAGGCTTCTTCGGCTTCGCAGCTTGGCTTCCAGAACTTGGAGCGGATGAAGTCTTGGCCACCTTTGCGGGTGGCGGGGGAGCCTCGTCTTCTGAGAACTCTTCCCAAGCAGGTTCCTGGATAGTGACTAGTAGACTGTTGTTAGCTTTTGAGAAAGTGTAAGGGAGTATTGCCAAACTTACCAAGGTAGCCCTGATCGTCCATAATCTGCTTCTTCTTCATGATTCTCCGCTTGCCACGCCGACGACCGTCGCCGGTGCTAGAGACGACTTCCGCTGGTTCAGGTTTCGCTTCTGGCTCGGGGGCCTCCTCCATTGGCTCATCCATCGGTTCGTCCTCCTCCTTCTCTTCGGGCTCTTCCTCTTCCTCGCTCTCCTCCATCATCATCTTCAGCTCAGCCTCGCGGTCCTTTCGTGACTTTCTTCCAGAATTGGCCGGGGCCTTGGCAGCGGGAATGTCTTCATCGTCATCCTCGCCATCATCAGATAATGCGGGCGTCTCGACGGGCGCCGGTTTCGGGGCCTCTTTCGGCTTGCTTGCAGCCTTGGCTGCGGCTTTGGCAAACATGCCCGAAATGCCAGACGAGCCGCTCTTCTTCAACGCTGGTGGCGCCGCGCCCTTCTTCGTTGCCGCCGAGGATGTGGGTGTTTCTTTGGCCTCTGTCTTGGCCTCTTGCTTGACAGATGCTTCCGCCTTGGGTTCAGGGGCTGCGGGCTTGACAGCAGGAGGTGCCGCTTCCTTCTTGACAGGCTTGGCCACCGGTGCTGGAGCAGCAGGTGTAGGTACTGGTCCTCTTCCTTGGCGGGTGCGTTTGCGGGCATTAGGGTTGGTAATGGTACCGTATGTCTCTGCCATGGATGCGCTCTCATCCGTCGACTGCTCCTTGACTTGTTGATGAACGTCTGCTAAAAGTTGCAAGTCCTGGGGCACTGGTCAATAGTTATCACTAGACGGAGGAGAATGAGGGCTTACCCTGGTAGGATGCCTCGCCAAACTGTAGATATGGAATGAGGTAACCTCTTCGTAAGTGGCCAGAGTGTCTAAGAAAGGTCAGTGATGTGAGAAGACAGTGGAAACAAGAAACTTCTAATTACCCTTCAGGAGGTCGCCAGGGACAAGAGACATGGAGTGGGTGACAACATCTTCAGGGGTTTCGACATCAGGGGGCGAGCTGGTCATTTCAACATCGCCATCATCTTGGACCTTTTGTTGCGCTGGTTGGGTTCCATAGATCAGGTAGGTTGCATGGATTGTGCCAGGGCGCATCCCATTCTGTGACCGGTGGAAGTCGTAGAGCATTCTATCAAAGGTCAGGAGTTGTTGCAGTAGTCAGTGGAATGAAGCTCTTCGAACTGACCCTTTTGCTGTGTTGACATGAACCTTGAGTGCCCTGCTGAGGCTTCGATATGTAACCTGGGATATTTGTGAGCACCATTTTGACGGTCATCATGGGAATGCCATAGCTTACAATTTTCTCCTCACTCAGGATCTGGTCAGCCAGATACTTTTTGTATTCCTCCATGGTGAAGTTGTCTGATTCTTCCCGATAGACTGCGGAGTGACCCAATGTGAAATGATTGAAGCTCGTCAAAGAACAAGGCGACGGCTTTTGCAGGGAGTTGTCACGATGATTCGCTGTGAAGAAGGTACAAAGTGGTGAGGGAGCTAAGGTACTTGCTCTGAGAAGACGCGTCGGGCCAGAGACAAAGACGCGACCCCACTTCTTTCTTCTTAATTGATTTTCTGTGCACACCCCCCTGCTGGGGCCACTCAGGAGAGTACGATTGGTGACGTTATTCACTAACTCTACACCCCCCGGTCTTCAAATCCCTGACACTTTCCCAATGAGCGCGCCACTCGACGCGACTTTCCTATCCTCTCCAAAAGTTCACCGAAGCCTTTGCATCTGGACATCCTTGTTTCTATTGTTCGAGGCCTTTACTCAAATCGCCAGCTCAGACACCCCAAGTCTTTTTCAAGCGACTTGTGCCTCGAGAGTACCGATCGCCGCCGAACATACAGATACTTACCCAAGATTGACTTCTGTCACGAATCCCCCAGTCTAGTCGCCCACAATGGCGGACAACTTCGAGGACGTCCCAGACTCAACAGACTGGCTCTCTACACCCCTCCCCGCCCTCTCAGCAGTCGAAGCCTCCTTACGATGCCAGGTCTGCAAGGACTTCTTCAAGACACCAATGATCACATCATGCTGCCATACCTTTTGCTCCCTCTGCATCCGTCGCGCCTTGTCCAACGACGGCAAGTGCCCTCTCTGTCGGGCCTCGGACCAGGAGTTGAAGCTGAGGAGTAATTGGTCTCTCGAGGAGGTTGTCGACTCGTTTGTCAAGGCCAGGAAGGATACGCTACACTTTGCGAGGACGGCGGGCCAGGACAGCCAGCGAGAACCAAGCGGCAGTGCGGCCAAGAGGAGGCTGGCTGAGGAGAACGGCGAGCAACAGCCAGAGACCAAGCGCCTGAGGAGTTCGACGAGGCTCAGCAGGACGAGATCTGGACAGGCTGCCGCCGCGCCCGTGCCTGAGGTCGATGAGGTTGACGAGATGGAGGAAGTACAGGAGGACAACGAGTCAGAGGACGCAGATTTCGGTAAGCCATTGCTCTTCTCTACCAAGCTCTTCACTCGACAACCCTTCTAACACATTCTCCTCAGCTCCCGAGGACGGCCTGGTCCCATGCCCCATATGCAGCACTCGCATGAAGGAAGCCCAAGTCTTCCGCCACCTCGACACCTGCGACGGCTCGAAACCACCTCCACAACAACATACAGCCCAAGCCCGCGCAAGCGCAAGCCGTACCCCGACACCAAACACCCCCGCCCGCGGCGCCGGCCCCAGCAGATCGCACCCGCCTCCCGAACGCCTCCCCGCGCTCGCCTACTCCATGCTCAAAGACGTCGCCCTCCGCAAAAAGATGTCGGACCTCGGCCTCTCGGTCACAGGCGGCCGCGTCCAACTAGAAAAGAGACATAAAGAATGGGTGACGCTGTGGAACGCAAACTGCGATTCGGCGCGACCGAAGCGGAGAACGGAGCTGCTGCATGACCTTGACGTGTGGGAGCGCACGCAGGGTTCCAAGGCGGCCATGTTTGTGAAGCCGGGTGTCGCGGTCAAGGACAAAGAATTTGACGGCGTCGCCTGGGCGGCAAAGCATGATACCTCCTTCAAGGATCTAATCGCAAATGCGCGCAAGTCCAGAGCCCAAGCGAAACCCAAGAGCGAGGAGGAGGGGAAAGGGACGGCGACTCCAAAGTCAGAAGATGGCGGGGCCGCTTCAGCAGAGACTGGTGCTCCCAAGGTGGATTCAGAGAGGAGTGACGCGGCGGTGATTGATCTGACAGAGCAACCAACAGACGCACCCAGAGAAGGCGGCGTAGAGGACGGCCCCACGGGATCCATGATGCAGGTCGACAATCCGGCGCTCAAACCTCAGGTTCCGGCATCGTCATATTACTTACAGGACGGCTTCTCAGAGCCGCAAATACCGAGCGGTCAGGAGGCGCGGTGACATTCTGCGTGGTGATTGCATGACATAGCGCTTTCTTCGTTACTATACCCTGCCGACTGTAAAATATACAGACGTTGCCTCAATACAAAAAACCAGCAAAGAAACGCCGTGATCTAACCCCCAATGGTTCATTAATACAAATGCGTGATGAGACGCCAACGTAATACAATGCCAGCCAACCCTTTCACTGCGCAGGCATCGGCTTCTCCCGCTCCCTCTCCCTCTCCTCGAGCCCCATCCTCTCCAAACTCTCCGCCGTCTCCCCCGTCGGCGACTTGGCGTCCTGCCTCGCAACGGGCTCCGCAACAGGCGTCTTCAAATCCGCCATCTCGGCCTCAAGCCTCCTCCTCGTCTCCTCAGCCTCCCTCTCCTCCCGCGCCTCCCTCTCCTTCCGCTCCGCCGCCTCAACCTTCTCCCTCTCCTCGCGCTCCATAGCCTCAAGCTCCTCGTCCACCTCAAACTCGTCCACCACAGGCGCGGCACCAGCCTCGGAGATAATCTTGCCCACCTCGTCCACCTCGCCCATCTGCTCCCGCAGCCGGTCCACTACGTCCCCGACCCGGTCCGCGCCGCCGACCTTCTCGTTGAGCCCCTTGAGCGCGCCCGCGCTCGCCTCCATGACGCTGACGAGCTGGACGTTGTCCCGCGCCTCCTGTATCCTCGCCGCCACGTCCTCGAGCTGGTTCAGCGTCGCGAAGCGCTTCTCGAGCGACGCCTCGGTCATTTTTTTGGACTTGAGCGCCGCCAGCGCGGCGACCTTGTTCTTTTTGACGACGGCTTCCTTGGCTGTCGCCGCGAGCTCGTCCACGCGAGACGTGAGGAGGGCCGTCTGTTGCTTCATGTCGGCGATGAGTTCCTTGAGCGACGAGACGGCCTCGTCTTCCTCCGTGATCGTCGTCTCGTCCTCATCTGTGCTCGATCCCTTGATTTTGACCACCTTGCCGTCGTAGACCACGATCCCCTTGTCCCGCGAGAGGAACACCAGCAAAATATCCACATCCGTCTCGGATAACCTCCGATCCTGCACCAGCGCGTCCGCAAACGTCTTTTGAAAATGCGTCTTCGTATACGTCCTGTCGAACCTCGAATCCGCAGCGCTGACCCTCTCCGCAAGACTCTTCGCCGTCGCCTCCACATTCCTCAACACCACAAACCGCCCCCGCGGGACCTTATCCTCGCCCGAAGTCGACTTGCCGCCCCCAAACAACTGCCCCGCCGCCCACGAGACCACGCTCCACGGCACCTGCGCCCACGTCTTGCTCGCGTAGATGCTCTCCTTGGCCCTTGTGAACTCGTCGAGCGGGTACAGGTCCTTGTCGGCGACGGCCTCCCTGACGACGGTGCCGAGCGCGAGCGGGCGGCCGAATTGCTTGCTCTCCAGGGACCGCACGAGCTGCTCGTCGACGTTGACCACTAGCAGGTTCGGCGCCGAGAGCTGCGAGGCGATGCGGCCTTCCCATGCTGCGCGGGCGAGGGCCTGGCGCCAGGCGCTGACGTTGGCTTGGAAGCCGTCTGGGTTCAGGGTTCGTTGGGGGCGGAAGTCGGAGTAGAGGGCTGGCAAACGGGCTCTGCGCAGGTGAGGGCGTTAACAAACAGCTGAAACGGAGCTTGGGGGATGATATGAGTGAGTGAGTGAGAGAGGCACTCACTTGCGAAAGTTTTGGTCTCTTTCGACGAGAAAGTCGGCTAGCTCTCCCATCTTGGCCAAGTGACGTCGGGTCTGTCGAGAGACCTCACAACCGGTTCTGTCGAAAGTATGTAGCTGCGTTTCGACTTCAGGTCGGCTGGAGGGAGGATCTCCTCAAATTGTCCCAGTGACGAGGGAGAGAAAGTAGACTTTGAACGGGTAAAGGAAAGGCAATCAGAAATAGGTGCAGAATAAAACTGTCGTGCCTCGCAAGACCTAGAAACTTCCCGGCGAGCCCAAACGAAGTAGTAGAGAGACAGTTGGTTTGGCGGGACAGTGGGGGAAGCTGCCTTATCGGCGTGGGCTCAGCAGTCTTTCTCCTATCGGTTGCCGGTGAGATCATTGCTGGGTCCAAGGGTCCCCAGTGACAAGTGTGTCCAGGTGCCTGACCTTGAGCAGGGGACTAGCGCAGGTACGTACTGAGAAGCACCTTGGTGTAGCAGATGCCACCAAACGACATTTATACAAAATTTGAGCATCAGACCTAACAATGACTAAGGGGGGTAATGCAAAGCGGGAGGAACGATGGCTTTAAGACGGATGCCTGGGATTCACTGAGCATTTGGGGTATCAAACGAAGAAGGAGCAGGCATAACTTCTGGCTGCATGCCTTACTTTGTCTTCTACTATACACTTCGTCTTGGTCAAAGAAATGAACAATCACAGTGCAAAGACAACAATACTTAGAAGAGACAGGGACAGTGGTTGTAAATGCTATTAATCCGCTTCGTAAACGCATCTACTAATCACTTCATTCACCCATCGCTGCACCTCCGCCACTCCAACCGATCCAAGTCGTGTTAGCCAAACTCGTCTTGCACCGATCCATCCCCCTTCTCTTTGACGGGTGACGCAACCTCGTGCAACGGCGCAGTCTCAAGGCTTGCGACAGGTGCTCCTCCACGACCCATCATACTCGTCCGTCTTGATCTGAAATCCATAGTCTCACTCTCCTCAACGAGAACCTCCTCCACATCTTGTGATGGGGACTCGTCGCCTCCATTCCCATCGTCCACGTCGAGCTTCTCATCGAGCTGATGCTGTAGGCCAGCCACGAACTCGTTGGCAAGACTGAATTTGGAGACACCATTTTCGTGCGGAAGCTCCGAGTAGATCCGCGAGGCTTCATTGAGACACCGCTGGGACTGGATATACTTCTGTTGCAGGTCCCATGCCTCACCGCCGAGGATACACCACATGGCCGATTTTCTCTTCCTGTGGCCCCATGAGCCTGAGCCAACGCCCGGTTTTGAGGCGTAGCAGACGGCGAGCCGCTCCTTCATGAGAGCATCGCCGACGGGACCGAGGATCTTAGAATCGAGAAGCCGAATGCCCCATCTCACGGCGTCATCAACGCTGCTGCCGCCCCTAAGCCGCAGAAGCTCGATTCCAAGCGTCAAGGATCTCAACGCTCCAAATGGAGAGCTGCAACGTGTGTAGTAAGAGTAGAAGGCGGCTTCCAACATCTGATCGATCGTCTCGGCGCGGGATTTGGAAGGCAGGTTTTGCGGCATGATGAGGAGACTGGCGGCGGCCATTTCGTTGGCTGCTGCGTGATACTTCCAGGCTTTTGCGTCGCTAAAATCGGACCTTAGGAGATCATATGTTGAGTGCGCTAGTTTCCAGTCCCTGAGCATAAAGGCAAAGTCGGCTAGCTTCCGCATGATGGCCTCTGAAGCGTCTGGTCGGTAGAATCCGAGCGCGTCATAAGCGCTTGATGATCCACTGCCTCCCACGACAGAATTCCTCGAGCTGCTGCCAAAGCCGCCCCATTTTCGCGATAGATTCATGAACCTTCCCGTAATTCCTCTCCTACGAGATGCGACTTGGTCGTTCCACAGCGACACATGGCGCTCCATGGTAGGGATGATGGACTGCGTAACCATCTCTCTCACAAAAGTGCGAATCGCCGTGGCATCCGACTCGAAGATGTATCTTGTCGGGTCCTCAAAGTCTTCTCGTTCCTCGCTGTTTCGAATGTCCTTCAGTTCTTCGGCTGCCGACATCCAATCGCTCCGCGGCAGAGGTATGCTATCGTCATCGGTCTCTGCACTCTGCGTGCTTCTCAACCGCAGCAAATGGCAATGTAGGCCGAGATGACGCTTCATCTGGTCGAATAAGGCCAGTGACCGGGTAACGTCGTCGCGCTCTTCATCGTGTACCAAAACGTAGTATCGAAGATAGTCTCCGTCTACCCACACCGGCAGTCTGTTCTCCCCGGTGCTTGTGTCGTTGTATAACTTGCGCAAGTCTTCTATGGGTGATGGACTCCGCGAGCTGATAGCAATCACGCAAGCCACTGGATGCGCAAAAGTCTCGTGAGGTGACACAGGTATGCCCGATAATAGTCTCCGCAGGTATAATGAGTAGTATGGGGAGGTAGCCTCCACATCCAAGCCCTGTCTCGTCAATCCGTGGTGCGGGGTGTTGAGGAATGACTCTTCAGCGTAAGACAGATGGCTGTCCACCACCGCTTCAACGTCGTCGTAGTGGCTCTTCGATTTTGAGGCAGATCCGGCTTGTCCGTTGGTCGCCGCAGATTGCGTGCCTTGCGAGGCGTTCGAACCAGGGTGCTCGATATTGTCTCCAAACTTGGTGAACCGAACGGAGTAGTCCTCCCATGATCTACTCGCACCGTTGCTGTCTCTGATAGTGACCTTGCCCTGCACCTGTTCTCCGAAAGGACGCAGGAGCTCCCACAATCCGTTCTTGAAACCCTTGTCGGTCGCGAGCTCCTCGGTATCTGGCGAGGCGTAAATCGCAACATGCGGAACGTAGGCTTTCATGATAAGGTTACGTGGGTCGCCGGGGCTGTCGGAAGCATTCTCGATGAGCGAGCGAGCTGCCGGTCCACCAAAGACGGACCCCGATATTGTGCTTCGGGCCGGGGAGCCTCGTCCCATGGGAGACCCTGAGCGTGATCCGGGAGGCGTCAGAGTGGAAGCGAAGAGCGGCGCGACAGAGGGGTTGGATCTTCGGTATGGTAACGTGACCTCGGATTGTGCCAGCGGGTGGCCTTCGGGAACAGACTGCCTCTTGGGCGGTCTTCCAGTCGAGGCGGCCATGGGCATGGCGGGGAGCGACTCGATTGGCGAGGCCTCATTGTCCGGGGACTGCATGATCAAGGCTGCGTAAGGCGTATCAGTCGGAAAAGACCGATACCCTGTGCCTTGATCCTGTCAGATGAGTAGAAGCCAGTGGCTTATGTATCGGACGTTCGGTGGTGTTGGAGCATTCGTAACTCCGCCGGATGGCTTTTGGCGTCGTAATTAGTAGGGGGCTCGGCGGTGGATCGCAGAAATGAACGAGTGTTCGGCGCAGTCTAGAACTTTTGAGAAGAGGTCAGCAAACATGGAAAGTGTGAAGCAGGAGAGAAAAAGATGGCGTACAAAGACTGGCTCCGCGACGATGCCACAGTTGTACTGTACGCTGCAGCTGGCCTAATTACAAGCCAGAAGCCGTCATTGTCAGGTTCGCGCGAGAGAGAGACCACTCTACCCTCCGATAAGTAACTAGCGCCCCGTCACATGCACGTCCATTCGTGGAAGGGACGAGGGAGAGTGGGGGGACCCTTGTCGGTCCGCGGCCCCTGCTTTTCTGGTTCTGGTCCATCAAGGTCCGTGCACCTTTTTTTTGATGTGCAACGACGTCGATACCTCAGTCTTAGCTTACCTGTGACATCTTGAAGTATTATAAGGTAGCTCTTCTCATTACCACCAAAACCAACCCAAACCAACCCCATCTCTAACCTTCTCGTGCCTGCACAGGCCATATCCGAAAATGCCTTCTGACCTCTCATCATATCTCGCAAAAAACTACTTAGTAGCAGATCCGAAACCCACCAAGAAGCGCAAGCGCAAACAACCCACCGAGACCCAAGGCCTCATCATCGCAGACGACGACGACAACGGCTGGGGCAACTCCACCGCACAAGACGACGACGCAGAATCAGGACCAGCCCTCGTATCAGGGACATCGGCAGAGTTCAGGAAGACGAAGAAATCAAATTGGAAGACGGTCGCCGCATCCTCGAAATCACAAGGCGGTGCCGGCGCGGGCAACAATGGAGACGACGACAGCGCCGCAGCAGCAGACGCGATCCTCGCCTCGACAGCAGCAGAAAATGCAGCAGCAGGAAATGCAGACGACGAGATGCCCGTCATAGAAGGAGGCGACGACGAAGCCACCAACGCCAACGTCGTCAAAATGAGCGACGGCACACACGCAGGCCTGCAATCCGCCGCCGCCGTCTCAGCACAGCTCCGCCGCCGTCAGCAAGCCGAAGAAGCCGAGTTTGCGAAACTCCGAAAACACGGCAAGGAAGAGGAGACGGTCTACCGCGACGCCACGGGCCGCCGCGTCGACGTCTCCATGAAGCGCGCGGAGGCGCGCAAGCTGGCGCTCGAGGCCGAGGAAAAGGAACGGCAGGCAAGGTTGGCGCCCAAGGGCGACGTACAGCTCGAGAACGCGCGGAAGCGCAGGGAGGCGCTTGAGGACGCCAAGCTCATGACGTTTGCGCGGACGGCGGACGACGAGGAGATGAATAACGAGCTCAAGGAGCAGGAGCGGTGGAATGATCCCATGGCGCAGTTTTTGAGCGACAAGACGGGTGGCGGTGGTGGTACAGGGGCAAAGGGCAAAAAGGGGAAGAGGCGGCCGGTGTATGCTGGTGCTGCGCCGCCGAATCGGTATGGCATCAAGCCGGGGTATAGGTGGGATGGCGTCGATAGGAGTAACGGGTTCGAAGGGGAGCGGTTCAGGGCGATTAATCGCAGGGAGCGGAATAAGGGGCTCGACTACGCCTGGCAGATGGACGAATGATCGCGCTAGGATGTTGACATGTAGTTCGGTCAAGGCACCGGAATGTGAAGGATTCAAGCATTGGATATCCCATGATATTTGCGTTTCAGTCACAATCAAAGTGATGGTTCAAATCTGAGCCTGTATCATTTTGAAGTTCGAATGAGAATGAAACATATTTTATGAATGGAGCACCAAATTGACTTCATAGCGTAAAATACACTCGAAGAGCATGGTCACATGTTGTCTTGAAAGGTGCCCTGCTGATTTGACGTCTCTCTTCTACCATTGGCTGGAGATGTGTTTGTTCGGTGGTCCTCTCCTCTTTGAATATCTGGTTCGCGTTTGCGACTCTCATTGAAAATCTTCAAAGATGACTAGTCTCACCCGAGCCATATACGCCCTCCTCAAAAACAAGCTGTGCTCACTTCACTCATACAACTCTTGTGAGATAATCCAAGTTACTCATTTATGGGTGACACGTCGGCGTGGGACTCTTCGCCGACGAATTCCATCCTAATGATGGATCAATCGCTAGCAGAATCTACAATATTGGCTTTCCCGCCTAAGGTCTGCGACGAAGAATCTTGTCGGATCCGTAGGCACAGTTCTCCTTGACAAGCTTGATCCATTCCTTGCGATCCATCTGGCCAGGGCCATCGCCGATGCGTCCCTGGAATCTTCTCATCAGGTTACCAATGCTGATACCGCCAGGGAGCTCAGGAAGGGCGTCAACAATCTCGTGAGCCTGAATGGGACCACGGGGAGCAGGCGATCCCTCGGGAACTGGTGAACCGGGCTTGGAGCCTATAAACCGCGTTAGCATGCACTCTAAACAATGAGGAGCGCGGTCTATGTGCTTACCGGATGCTGCGGGGACAGGACTACCGGCCCTCGAACCGACTGGCGTGCCTCTTGCTCCGCTGCCAACGAGCTTGATCTTCTTCTTTCTCAACTGGCCGTCTGACATCTCGCCTCCTGTTGCCTCGCCGTCGCTCATGGCACCCTTGAGGTGGCTCTTCAGGCCTCCCGAAGGCGTAGACGAACGGCTCTGATGGACAGACGCCGCGGCATGCTTCTTCAGCTTCTTCCGAGAGGACTCGTTGCCACTAGATTCCGACAAGTTGGGAGAGCCGGGACGCTTCAGAGACTTGCCCTTCTTAAGAGCATCGGTATGTTTCGGTCGGCCAGACGGGGTAGTGTTACCCTTGGAAGAAACGCCCGACGCAGTCTTATCCTTGGAGTCTCCGTCCTTGTCCTTGTTCTCTTCATCTTTGTCCTTGTCCTTCTCTTCTTCCTTCTTCTTTTCCTCGTCGGAATCATCGTCGCTCTGTGCATGTGATTAGTGAAAAATAAATAAATAAACCGACAGCTTCTCTGAGCATCTTACCGATGAAGACTCGAAAGGATCGTAGCCACTCGAATCCGACTGGTAGATAGTCTCCTTTTCTCTCTTGATGAGTGCCTTGGTGGTTCGCTTTCCCTCTTTGCGGCGCTCCTCCTCGGCTTTCCTCATTTCGTTCAACTCCTTCTCTACTCTGCGCTCATCGGCCTCGCCAAAAAGATTAGCGCCCATTTGATCTCGGCGAATACGATCAGTAGCCTCCTTGGTATCCTCGTCATTGTCCACGTCCAAGCCGGGATTCTCGTCATCGTCCTGGAACTCATCGCCTTCCATGTCAATCTCGTCATGGTCTTGCTTTTCTTCCCGAGAAGCAGCTCTGAAGGTGCTACTTTCTGTCTTGATTCTCGCAGGACCGTACAGGGCATGTCTGGTCGCCTCCCATTCTTCTTGCTCGCTCTTCTTTTGCTTGTCACGCATGTACCATCGGCCGATGTCTGTCTTCTTACTCATCAAAGCCTCTGCTTCTTCAAGCCTCATGGTATTGAAATGGGGCTTCGCAGTAAATTTGTACCACTTTTCCAGAGGTATCGCCGCGAATTTGCCATCTCTAGTAGCAACAAAGCAGACGGTGGTCTCGGACAGAGGCGCGACGTATGATCCGACCCAGACGTTCTTGCCATCTGCGTCCTCCAGGTGCCAAGGGAGCGCCTCCTCGTATCGCAGGCCCTGTTGCTTCTTCTCTTTCTCCGACCGAGGCTGGCGGTGGAACTGGACATCCTTTTCCTTCTCCTTGGGCTTGGGCTTCTTATCAAGACTAGGATCTTTCAGACTGGGTGCACTCTTGGCGAGTTCCACAGCTCGAACAGCCTCACGTTCGGCCTTGAGTTGTGCCAAACGCTCGGCTTCCTTTTCATCAACTGGTTGTGGCTCGGGCTCTTCGTGCTTGACTTCGCGTCCGGGAGGCGGTTGTCGTGGATCGCGACGTTGAAGCGTGACAGGTCGGGTGAATTCATCTTGGTTTGTAGGATCAATGCCGTTCCTTTCGAGCTCGGCCTTGGCGGAAGAGAGTTTCATAACGTGATGTCTGACACCATCTTTCAACGCCTTCTTGGTCGTTACGATCTTGAATTCCCTGACATTCTGGGGCGCGGGATCGAGCCAGCCACCGTTTGCCGCTCTCTTCGCTCTGATATCTTCCTCGGTCTCGGGTCGCTGAAGGCCGTGGTGACCTGTTCCACCGGCAGCTGGTCGGGCTCCTGAGGCGGTTTGCAGCGAGCCTGGAGGGGGACGCGAGGCAGCCGGTCGTGGAGCTCCAGGTCGCTTGCGGGCAACAAGGGGATCACCTTTGGGTCGTCGCTTGATCGGAGGGGGGCGAGGCTGTCCAGGCTGTCCTGGTAGGCCATTCGGGTTCTGGCCGTTGGGCAGACCTGGTGGCGGCGCGCTCATGCTGTCAGCGGGCGCGCGAGAGTCGAGAGCGCTTCCTGCAGGCTGTGGTCTCGGGAAGATTATAAAGAGCGACGCTTTGTTTCTCCGTCGTCAAGCAGTCTCTGTCAAGCGCAAGTCAGAATCGTAGGCAGGAATGAGGCTCGGCCAGATGTCTGGGGCCGCGGCGCAAGAGAGAATAGCTGGTGACGGTAGACTCGGTGATGCGACAGAAGGTTGGATATCAATGTTCGCCAGACAGTCTCGAGGACTAGCTCAATCAGCGGTTATGTACTCGCGAATTGATAAGTACGGATGAATTGGCGAAGGGGAAGAGGTCGAGGTGATGACAAAGAGCATGCCTGGACGATGAGGTGCATGCGGGAGAGGACGATTGGAAGGCGCGCTCAGAAATCAGGCGCACCTGCCTAGGCAGCTTGGAGAGCTTGCAGAAAAGCTGGGCGGAGACCGTGCTAAGGTAAGGTACCTGCGGTACAGGCTTGATTGTAGTTTGCGGGCAAAAGCTTGGTGGGCGGTACATTTGTAGCCAACAAATCAACCAAAAGTAAGCCCGGCGTGCTAAGTACTCTTTCTGGGTGGGCCATCCTCAGTGCCTCACAATTCGCCAGTGGCTGTGGAACCGCATCTGGAAAGGGCGAGCCTCACTGAGGTAGGACGTCATTGAGATGGCTTTACTGTTCTTAACTTGCCGTACCTCACCTAGTAGGTACCGTAGCTTCAGTAGCAAGGACAGACGTCGCAATGAATAAAATACCTAGCTTTCCTTCAACTACCTATACCTTACTTCAAGAAGTTAATCTTACGTGCGTGCAGAGTGCCCCTGGCTCGAAGCACGACATCAATGCCTTATATCTATTGACTATTAATAGGATGTTCAGCCTCGACAACGTCAACCGTTATCAAAATGCGCGCCTTTGACTGGCCCATATATTTGCACCAACCCAGACAATAGTTACGAATCTAGACATCACGGCATCCAAGATAGGGGAGTTTGCCGTTTTGTGCTGTAAAGGGGTGAATAGGAGAATCCAGTCAATGACTTCACGAGACCGTGGAAGGCCATGAAATATGTGAGATAAATAGTAGGCATCCAATTCATTCCACAAATCTTGGTTTTAGCTATCCACATAGAGGTACTTGCGGTACCTTACCTCACAGTCCGCAGTGGTCAGTATCTGTACAGTGAGAGACCAACTGCATGTACAGATTGATGTACAGTGCGTCGCAAGCCTGAGACTGTAGCCCCTCACTCCGGAATGTACCTGCTTCCCCACGTAAAGCTTCCACCTCACTTGAAGTTCCATTTACACCAACCTACCTACATGAATGAGGTGATCGCCAATCGGAAACTGAATACAAGCTTCCCAATCACAACACTCTTACTCACCTCCGTATCTATCCTCCAAATCCCCAATCCTCTGCATCCAACTGTCCAAGCAATGCGTCCCGGACGTGTCTGACCAGGTAAGTGGTCTGCGCCTATTTTCAGTGCACCCATCTCATCAATTCTCATAGAAGCCTTACTCTCCCTTCAGCTGTGTCCAACTCATCAAATTCGATGATAAAACCTTCAAGCAACAATCGCCATGAATAATAGCACCAGGAATTCCGGCGTGGGCCAGTTTGGTGGCTCTCAGAACAATGGGCTCGAGGATCAGTTGCGAAACATGATTCTCACCAACGGTACGCCAGCCACCGGCCAGCCTCAAGTTCAAGATGCCCTGCGAACAACCGCGCACTTTCCCGGTGGTGGAACCCCGGCGAATGGACCGAACGATCATCTTCAACCCCATGGAGACCTTCCCGGAGCTTCAGCCGGAGTCAATGGCAAGCCACCACCCTCGCCCAAGGTGGGCAGAAAGCGACTCAACCAGGCGCAGAGACGACAGATGAATGCTCAGTTGTCCATTCCCATTGACACTCGCCCCTCTCCGCCCACCGAGGTTGGACGACCCTACGCAGGCTGGCCTTCTCCTTCTTACCCTCACGAGAATCCTAGATTCCCCTCTCATGGGCGACCAGGCAAGACGTATCATAACCCAGACCTGCATCACAGGCCGCATCACCTTGCAGGCGGCATGTCGCCTCGCTCACCCAGACAGAACGGACATCGAAACCTCGCCAACTCTGACCGATACCAGCATGACCAGCACCCAAGTGGTCAGCAAGAGCACGGGTCACCGCGTTTTCCACGGAACAATCATGGCCAGCTTTACAGCCCCCGTGGTCAACACCACCCAGTCCGGCCCGAAGAGTTGGAGAACCAGGCCTCCTACCTAGAAAGCCTCTGCAACACTCTCGTTGCTGGCGCAGAGATTGAAAGAGGAGAGATTGCCGAGAAGGAAGCCTTTCGAGTTAAGATCGAACAAGTTTGCCAGGCCGCAGTTGCCGAGTATGAGGCGACACAAAATGGTCTAGAGAACTTTCCCCCGCCGTCTGTGCAACTCAAGTGCTTCGGCAGTCTGTCTTCTGGGTTCGCAACGAAAGCCTCAGACATGGATCTCGGTCTGGTCTCACCCCTTTCTACCCCTCAACCGGATGAGTCGGGCTCTGCGATACCCAGACTTATCGAGAAGGCTTTTCTCGAAATCGGCCTCGGCGCGCGTCTGCTGACCCGCACGAGAGTACCAATCATCAAGCTTTGTCAGAACCCGCCCGCAAAGCTGCTCAAGGACCTCTTGGAAGAGCGTGAAAAATGGGAAAAGGGCATCGTGGATACCGACCATGCGGATGCTGCAGATGATGACGAGACGGTTGATACTCACACCAAAGAAATCACGGACGAAACGATCGACGACCCAAACAACCCAAAGACGGACGAGTTGTCTCCTGCAGGCCCCGATTCGAGCGAGCCCAGAGTGCCGGCCATCTACCAGCCCGAGAATCAGTCTCTCTCTGCCTACTATAATGTAGCGAAGCGGACTTTGAGACGATTGGGAGGTCGGGATGTCACTCTCTCCAACTGTCGCGAGCTAGTAGAGGAGGACTACGACTTGCTCAACAAGGTTTGCGAAGCGTTCTTGAAAGGCATTCGCGACGTGCCGCTGAGAAGCAGACTCTCAAATTACCTGTCTCTTTCTTTTAAGACGATCCCCAATGTCCCCAATTATCGGTCGCTGGCTGGCGTGTATGCCCAGATGGAAGGCGAGAGGATCGTCATGTTGTGCGAAAGAGAGGCTGAGATCGGAAGCATAGACGACACCGACGATGCAACTCGGAATTTGATCGTGTCTTGGAAGAATCTCCAGAACCAGCAGCACTTTGGCATCGAGCCCCTGACGTACAGCAAGCATCTGCAGCTGCACCTGGAGAAGCTCAAAAAGCTCCCCATTGCGCAACTGCTCACTCTCGAACAGAGCCAGTTTGAAGCAGCTTCCGGATACCACGCGAGGACACTCAAGATCCTCGCGAACCTCCGCCCCCGGGGCGATCCTGACGCTGCGGCCGCGAAACAGCTCATCATCGACAGATACACGGCCGGCATCTGGCCGAGCACCACGCGCAAGAGCGTGCAGGAATTCATCGACACCACCACCAACGGACCACTCAGCCTCCTCACCGTCGCGCGCCGCCACAAGAGTCTCCAACTTGCCCTCGAACTCGAAAAGGCAGTCGACCAACACCTGTACGATCCGAGCATCGAGAACGACGTGAGAGAATACATCTCGATTCTCCGCGGTCCCATGCGGAAGAGCAACGTCCAAGACCCCCAGTACGACTTCGTCATCCCCGTCACCAAGCAAAACATGGAGACCATCAAGCGCATGCGCGACCTCAAGGACCCGGCCAAGATGGCCATCAACCAACCCCGCGACCCCTACCGCGACAAGCTCGAGTTCCCAAAGAACGGCGTCGGCGTCCAGTGCGACATCAACTTCGCCGCCCACCTCGCGCTGCACAACACCCTCCTCCTCCGCTGCTACTCCCACACCGACCCCCGCGTCCGCCCGCTCGTCCTCTTCGTGAAGCACTGGGCCAAGGTCCGCGGCGTAAACACCCCGTACCGCGGCACCCTCAGCAGCTACGGCTACGTCCTCATGATGCTGCACTACCTCGTCAACGTAGTCCAGCCCTTCGTCTGCCCCAACCTCCAAGCCCTCGGCCCCCCACCTCCTCCCCGCGAAGGCCTCCCTCCCAACTCCCCGGCGCTGCACGACGAGAACATCATCTGCCGCGGCCGCTTCGTCGGCTTCTGGCGCGACGAGGCCGAGATCCTCCGCCTCGCGCAGATGAACCAGCTCAACGGAAACCGCGACTCGGTAGGCCAGCTCCTCCGCGGCTTCTTCGAGTACTACGCCCAAAACGGCTCCATGAGCACCTACCCGGGCCGAGGCTACGACTGGGGCCGCGACGTCCTCAGCATCCGTTCGCCGGGCGGTCTGCTCTCCAAGACGGAAAAGGGCTGGACGGGCGCCAAGACTGTCATCGAGTACCGTCCCAACGCCAACAACAACGCCACCGCCGTCAACTCCCCGAGCACCGATGGTCCTCCCCCCGGACTGCAGGGACAACACATGACGCTCAAATCCCCCATCGACCCGCCCACCCCAACGACGATGACAACCACCAGCGGCACCATCACCTCCACCACCGACAGCAGCGCAGCAGCGTCGGCAGCGGCGCAGAAGAACGGCGAAGTCAAGGAAGTCCGGCACCGCTACCTCTTCGCCATCGAAGACCCCTTTGAGCTAGACCACAACGTCGCCCGCACAGTCACGCACAACGGCATCGTCGCCATCCGCGACGAATTCCGCCGTGCATGGCGCATCATCAAGGCCGCAGGCGCGGGTAATTTCGGCGAGGAGCTGCTTCAGGATGTGGCGGCCGTCAAGGAGGAAGGCGAGAAGAGCACGTATTTGCAATTGTTGGACGAGATTCACGGGTGGGAGCTGTTCGAGTAGGAAGGGGACATTGCTGTGTTTACTTTGAGATTTGTGGACGAAGCCGACGTTGTTTATGAAATCCCGGATAGGGGCGTCACGGAGGACTAGGGGTATGCGGTACATGTGTACTGCAGGGACGATGTCACGACGTAAAAAGGCAAAAAAAAGTTTGAAAGTTGAATTGTATTATTATCAAAAGAGGAATCTAAAAGAACAAAGTCGGTGGATACACCCGACTATGATCACGCTAGAATCATCATCCACATATACATCACTTGAAGAGATGTTCGAAGGTTTCTCTTATCCCTCTCCCACCAGTCCCGGAGGCTGTGGCCGTCATGAAGACGACCGGAAGAGGGATCTTCTTTGAGTCGAAAATTTAATCTGCCAACGCTCCGTTCAAGGCCTGTTCTGGGATGAACTGGGCCCCGGCTGTTCAGAAAACAGCATCGTTGGTGTGTGAAAGGTAAGAAAGGGTGATGCAATGGATGCAGCCCAGTCTTCCATCAGGTAAAGGTAAAAAAAAAGGTGTATCAGTTGAGGAACACGCGCACACGCCATACTAGATGGCGGCCCGGTTGAAAAAAAGGTATCAAAGTTTCATCATTCATGTCTAATACTGACCATGCTTTGTGTTGATGTTCAAGACCTACCAAAGTCTCCTTAGGAACGCGTATTTTTTTGGTTGCCACCATCTTTTGGCCATTCCACTCTTTGCCGTTGTAGCCCAGAACGCCGCGCTGAAATGCCTTTCTCCCCCGAGTATGCCGCACACATACTGGAACTCAAAAAGAAAAGAAGAGAATCCTTGAGCCAGTCCAAGATAGGGAAAAGCAGAAAAAGAAGCCGTGTCAGGCGAACTGTAACCGAGACAATCCTTGCACGCTCTCTCGCCGGAAAATCTTTTTAGTCCAGAATGTGTTGGTACAGAGGGGAGATTGATTCGCCGTAGTGGTTACGGCGAATCGCCTCAGCAAGGAGGAAGGAGAGATCCAGGACCACAAGCTTGGGGCACCGCTTGGCCTGATCCTCGGGGATGGGGAAACTGTTGGTCACGAGAATGGTATCGATGCACTCGCACGCCTGAAGCTGGTCGAGGCTGTCGCCGCCGAACACGCCGTGGGTGGCCATGCAGTAGACCTTCTTCGCGCGGCCCTTCTTGACGACTGTCTCGGCAGCGGCGATCCATGAGTTGGGCTTGTCAATCATGTCATCAACGATGAAGACGGTTCTGTTCTTGACATCGCCGACCAGCGTGATCATGTGCTCGACCTTGGGATCCTTCAGGACCTCGTCCTCTTCGTCCGACTCTGGGGCCGCGTCTCCGGAACCTCCCAGGGCATGGGGCTCAGGGGCAAAGAACGACGATGCGTGCGACATCGTCATGGGGTCGTCGCCCTGGACGCTGCCGCTGACGGTTGATGCAGCCGGCGATGGATAGTCGTCGTCCACTATGTGACCCTGAACCAGTCGGCCGTGCGTAACCTCATGGGCGCGACGATCATCGTACTGCGCGTCGCCCTCCTCCTCGTCATCGTCAACCGACCCGTCGCCAGGCTTGGACTGCGTGGGTGTCGTAGGCCGGTCGTCCATTGACCGAGGGTGAGATCGCGGAGCGCTGGTGAACTGAGGGGAACCGTGTGCGTCGGTTCTAATCCTGGCAGCCCGACCAGGTGCAGCGGGAGGTGTGGAAGGTCTGGGTGGCTCACGCGTCGTCTCCAACACGGGTTCCCGATCGAGATTGTCCAGGTGGTGCATGATCATGCTCGATGTCATGTTCGTTCCCTTCCGGTTCTTCTCTGTTGTGACCATGCCAAAGTTGAGCTTCAACGCGTCCGCAAGCGATGTTACACGCTTGGTTCCGCCCGCATTCTTGGACACAACAACAGCCTCCTTCCAATTGGGCACGTTGTGCCGGATCCATCTCGCGATGAGGGGTTCGGCGTGCAGGTTGTCAACCGGGCACTTAAAGAAGCCCTGCATCTGGGAAGCGTGCAGGTCGACGGTGATGACGTGCTTAACGCCGGCCACGCCGAGGAGGTTGGCAAGCATTCTTGCTGTGATAGCACCCCGGTGGGACTTCTTCTTCGACTGGCGACTGTAGGGGAAGTACGGAAGCACAGCTGAGGAGCGATTGCGTTAGCACCATAAGACCATCGTGAGAGGGAGTGCTTGACTTACCAGTGATCTTGTTTGCTGAGCCGCCATTGCAGGCCGAGATCATGATCAACAACTCCATGATGGTGTCGTTGACCTTGGCGCTGCCGGACTGTACGACAAAGACATCCTTTTCGCGGACGCTGGTCAAGATTCGCACGCTCGTCTCGCCCTTTTGTGTGACGGGTCAGCCTCAACAGGGAATCCAAACAAAGTTGGAATTGGTCCAATCAAGGCAGTGGGAGCGGCCGCGACTGCTGTCTCCCCCATGATTTCCATCATGGAGAGTTCGTGAGCAGGAACGCGGCGTTTCCCCCGCCCTTGGTGGTCGACGGCCCAGCGATGCGCACTTTCAGCTTACATTGGAAAATTGGGTAAGCTCCGCCTGGGCAGGAGCCATGCCCAGGTTCTCACATATCTGATTAGTGAGGACTGGGCAGGAGGAGCCCGCGAAGATGAGAGTGCCGCGCATGTTGAAAAGAAGAATGCGAAAGGCGAAAAGATTTGGTTCGCGAGGTGGGGAGCTTTTATTACTGCGAAGGAAAAATTGAGTTGGGGACAAGGGGGCTGTTCAGCCGAAAAACGGGCGGGCATGGAGCCAGGCGCCGCGGTGGGGTCGAACGGACAGTGCAGGCACGTGGAATGGGCGGAAAGGAGCTCCGATCACACTGTATTTATCCGGACCGGAGATACCCTTTCCAACCCATCCATAACAGGGCCGCCGCCCCTTCCTAAGGTTGGTGGGGACTGTACGTACCGTGTTCCACGCACCGTGACCCCGCGATGAGTTTCTGCAGGAGCTCAGGTCGTTCCTTCCATTACCTACCATGGCAAGTATCCAGGCAGATATCTTAAGATACTTCAAATCCATGTCTCAACCTTCAATGGATTTCTCACAACGGGATCTCTTGGTGGAGTTTCGGAGGCTGTAGTCGAAGGATTCGATCGAATTCTAACACGCATTATCAATTGGGGAAGCAGCACATGAGAAGTAATCCAGAAGATTAGGTCAGTGGAAGAGATTTTGCAATGGACTGGCTGCTTAATCTTGAGACCCTGAGTGAGCCAATCTTCGTACATGTTTTAGTTCTAATGTTAGTCTGTAAGGTAGAATCATTATACAATCATGGGAATTCCTCATCTATTAAATCATCTCTCCCCTTATGGGGTATTTGGGCCTATCGACGGCGACAGAGTTGTCATTGATGGCCCTGCTTTGGCATACCACATCTACCATCTCTGTACAAGAAGTACTTCTGGTCTGCCATCCTACGATATCCTCGGAAGAACCGCGATAGGATGGTTAGAAGAAGTTACCAGTCATGAGATATCAATGTAAATCTTTCTTCCAAGATGTGAAAAGACCTACACTAACGTTCAAAGCGCCGCCATCTACTTTGATGGCTTCCTCCCGGCATCAAAAGCAGAAGTCCGCCTCGAAAGGATACTCAAGGTATCCTCGTCCCTTAAGATCTTCCGCTCAGGTTTCCCCAACGGCTGCCCAGCCAAGCAAATTGCGTCAACGCGTCTCTCACTGCCACCTCTTTTCCCAACCGATGCCCCCAAACGAGACCAGCCCCTGATTCCACCACCGGCATTTCTCGTCGCAGCCATCGTCGACAAGCTGGAGTCGATCGAAAAGTATGCCTCTCTCGTCCGCTTGGTACCCGGCGAAGCAGACGCCTACTGCGCAGAAGACGTCCTACGAAACGGAGGAACCATATTAACATCAGACTCTGATCTGACCGTCCACGATCTAAAGACGGGATCTGTCGCCTTCTTCAGAGACCTCCACATCGGCACAACCGACGACGACAAACCCGCTCTCCTGGGGCCCAAATTCTCGCCCTCGGAGATCGCCAAACGTCTACAGCTACCAGAGGACCACGGCATGCGCAGGTTCGCCTACGAGCTCTCCAAATCCACCCGGCCCAAATTCGCACAAGTCCTCGAAAACTGCAAAGGCGACGTCGCAGATCCGGAAGAGTTCCAAGCCTTCTGCGCACCGTACGAGACCCTGGAGACTACAGACTGGAGCGCCGTCCCGATCCTGGGCAGCCTCGACAAACCCTATCTCGACGCGAGGCTATCCGAGGTCGTCCTGCAGTGCGTAGGCTACTCCGGGGTAGCGAAACCGCCCGCGGGCGACTCCGGCGCTGCAGGCTGCATGATGTGTCTCCCGCCACTTCTGGACTGTCCAGCCCGCGCCAGCGCGTGGG
The DNA here is from genome assembly GCF_011075155.1 of Colletotrichum scovillei. Lineage (NCBI taxonomy): Eukaryota > Fungi > Ascomycota > Sordariomycetes > Glomerellales > Glomerellaceae > Colletotrichum > Colletotrichum scovillei. Next base: position 1,196,092 of record NW_023336269.1, read on the forward strand.
ATAACAGCGCCACTGTACGACAGCTAGCGTATAGCCTCACATGTCTCCTTCGTCCCGGGGGCGTCTCCCATGTGAGGGAGTACCGGAGAATGTCGTCTGGCGTGAACCAAGGCAAGTATATGGCGATGCTGCCCCGGCCCTGGATCAAGGACTCGATGGATGCCCTCCTGAAGACCTTGGCCAAGGCAAAAAGTAGCCTTACCCAAAAGGGCTCGCCCTGGCAGGCAGTGAGCCTGCAGCTTCTTCTAGCTCACGCGCAGGAAGAAGACAAGCTGGATGCGTGTCTGAACTCCATCAAGCTTGCCCAATCGGTGTCGGCAGACTCGAACCTCGTTCCGTGGGATGTCGTGCACTTATCGGCGCAGATCCACGCGACGCTATACTCCCTCCGCATCTTGGCTCAGGTCCTGGATCTCATGTACGAGGTCGGAGCCAAGGACCCGATCCAAGGCTCGAAGCAACTGCGAGAGTTGTTGTCCACGTTGCCATCCCTCACTGAATATCCATCCGTCGATGGGACAATGCGCCTTCTCGCGGGTATGAAGACTAGCGGTGCGCTTGGCAAGGTCGCCGCAGCGCTGGGTATCTCACACGATCTGGTCTTGCCATCAAAAGAAGCCAAGAGCCAGAAAAAGAAACGCAAGAAGACAGCCGATGCAGAACCTCGTATGAGGCCTGAGAAGAGATTGTCTTCAAATCCCTTTGATATCCTGGGTAGCGAATAGCAAGACTAAAGACGCCCGACACTGCCGCCGCCTATTTCCGGAGCACTTCCATTAAGCATAAAAAGTAATTGGGCAAGCAAATGCCTTATACCCGTGATCTCACATATAACAATATCATTATTCGTATCGTACAACGACTACTCAAAACAGGGTTCCATCGTCGTGAACCTGCGGAATGAAACCAGGGCACAGCCAACCTCTGCCCTCAGGGCAAGTGAAGATGACCTTCCCGTCTCCGCGCAATAAACCCATCTTGAACTGCCAATCGGTCTTCACAGCGATGCCGTTGATCCGCAGCCAGTACGCCAGTATACCTTCAGGCGTGCATCCCTCCTGACCCTCTGGCTTCTTCTCCCTGGTCTTGGTATTGAATCCCTTCCACTTCGCCGTCTCCTTCTCCAGAGTCCGCATGTGGATAAACTCGCGGTAGAGCGCGAGGTAGGTAAACATGGCATTGGGGCGCCCAAAGGCGGTGATGTCTGTAACGCCCGCGCGCAGCTCGCCGTCGTGGAGCATGGCGTACCACGTCCAGTCCAGAGTGACGCGAGGTGCCAGGATACCGTTTTCGGGTACCTTGAGCGACGAGAGGGCAGGCGAGTCGCCCCAGTATAGCAGATCGAGACGGCCTTTGTAGATGTAATCGTAGGATATGCCCTCTTTGATCATGTAGCTCTGTACCTGCAGGCTGGCGAGGTATAGTGCCTTCCACTGACTGAGCTGGTGGTTGAGTTTATCGTTGCCGCACTCCTTCACCAGCACCTCGGGAGGATCCACGGCGTTCTCCTTCACACTGTCCAATTTCAGAATCTCCACAGTCTTGAGCGCGTCTCCAAAGCACGACCTCAGGTGCTTGGTTATGCTGTCCTTGTCCACCGGGTCACCGGAATCGTGGTTGACATCTTCCAGGTACGTAAACACGTGTACATCGACACCGCCGCTCCCAGTCCACGTCTTGACGAGCTTATTATTCTGCTCCTTGCAAGTCTTCAAATAGGTGCGCAAAAAGCCGGTGTACACGATCGCGAGACGTCCCATATCATCTGTGGCGCGGTGGAGGAGGCAGGTCGTTTTGCTCCCAGCGCGAATATGCAGCTTTCCAGAGTCCAAAAGCTCCAGGACCGGTTTCTCGTCGCCACTCTCAACAGAAGCGCATTCGGGTAGGAGATTCGAGATCCATGGCGTTGCGCCGTACGGAGCAGCAGTCTCGTTTGCCCACGAGAGCATCAGCACGCCCTCCTGGGTGAGCTCGACCTGCCATGATACGGGCCAGTGGTACTCGGTATCGGACGTGAACAACTCGATCTCTGTTTTGGTGTCGAGGAGCGAAAGGGAACCGCTGTCGAGGAGGCTGAGTTCGTAGCGACCATTTGGTGAGGCGAGACGGAACGGCGACAGCGACTGACCAGCTTCGAGCTTTGAGACCGTCTTCGTAGTATCGGGTTTCGCGCCTGTGGCGGGAGCAGGTGTTGGCTTCGGGGCCGCGTTTGCCACGCTCTGCGATGTAGCAATTGAAGATAGAGATGTGATCACCTCGTTGGCATGATCGCCGACGGGGCCATTCGGTTCATCGGCACCGTTCGAGACATCTTTGCCGCCTGTCGTTGGGGCGTTGTGGCCGAGCTGAGTGGGCACGTTGTAGCCTACGTGGGGGAGCTGGGGAACTAGGAAGATTGCCGCGACGAGGAAGACGGCGGCCACAATGGCCAGCCGCGTACAGGTACCGCTTAGCATCTTTCAATGTGTTGTGTTGTTTCTCAAAAGACTGTCCATTGCTGTGACTGTCACAGCCTTTGATTTGCGCCTTCTGCTTGTGATGAAAGGGGCCTGCCGAGGCGTCTTATTCTCACAGCGGCACGGCGGCAGGTTCGCGAGGGCCAAGCACATCGCTTGGAGCTTATCGCTTATCGGAGCTTGGGCAAGCATAAAGCTGCACAATTCTGCCGTTGAGCATCCAAATCCCGCCTAGTTGCATATCGGTATCATCTCATCATCGGATTCAGTAAGCTACGCAATGACTACCTTACCAGACAGTCAATCCCGATCTCGAATGTGAATAAGAGTGAGAGTCAGAGCTTCTGCAATGGTCAATTGAATGATTCTAATCTACAATGCGATGTATTTTGTAATTGTTTCAGGGAGATAGTGGGCATTCCACCATTGACTAGGCAGATTTACTACGCTTTTCATCCAGAATTACTGAATTATTTTGACAACACTGGAACATGAGGGTCACCGAGTGATGATAATCTGCTATGTGTTTAAGGTGTTTGGGTGCGTCGATCAGGCACTCTTCAACATCTGGCAGTGGTACTCTCTGAGCTCCATGACGAAGATACCAAGCTTCCTTTTGGGAACAATCGCGAGATGTTGAACAGGATGCATGACGGACAGGCAGTCGCAGATAACCCTGGAGCAACACTTCTGATTCGCCAAAAACCATAGTATCGTCATGAACCTGGTTCAGCTATCAACTATGCCACTTCCTTCACACACTAATGATAGAAGCCAATTCCCTGTGATTCTTATTCCCGCCATGAAGGCTCGTCTTTAAGAGCCTAACGAGATGTCACTCTGACAGTACTAGAACTAGTTTTCGCATTGGTAAGTGTCATATTCTGCCTCACTCCTAGATTGAAGAGTAAGGTAAACATCGCATTCAAGAACACTCTACGTCGGACATCAAGAGCGACTTGACACATCCGCATTTGTACTTACTAGCTATTGCAGAACCGAAACTTACGCACCATTCTCTCTTGGCGACACAGAAACCTGTTACGATACTGACGGCAACGGTTCATCTTCCCAGCACAACGAATCGTCTTCTTGGTAAAAGAGTCAGCCGTGGATTGAACGACTACCTGATTTAATTCTAACACCTCGAAGTCAAGGTGAGCTATGATATCGCTACGTGATATCCTATCTCCAAGTTTCGTTCCAAACGGTGATCGGCACTCAATAAAAAGGCATGAGTTGAAGTATGAGACTGATTGGTGTTACCATATGTACGTCTCGTCGATGAAGGTTATTGGAATAGGTGCCCGCAGGGCGAGTTCGCTCACAATGCAGCGAGCTTCATCTACCATCGGTGCAGGCCCACTGACGACGACCGCCAAGCTGCCATCCGCATTGCCAACTTCCTCCTCCAAGACAGCACGGAGCCTGAATCTGTTGCCTACCGAGACGTTTGCATCGACGCCGTTGAGATCGACGCTCTGAACGAGCCCTTCGGTCCGCGAAGACCAATACAGCTTCGCGTTCCCGGGATATGTCTGCAGAACTGGGGCTACAGCTGTGATAGCAACACCTCCTATGATGCAGACAAGTCTCTGATAATTGCTGAGGTCATGGTGTGGAAGGTACCCTGCTTCGACAAAAACTGGCACCCGAGTGTGGGAGCGAAGCAGTCCTGTTGCCCCAGTAAAGGATCTGACCAGAAACGAGAGCCCGACGCGGGACTTCTCCTTGACAGCAGCCACCTCCATGACACTTGACTCCTTCGAGTAGGAGTTACCCGAACTCTGAGGTGGCATAATACTGTTATTCATCGACTTTGCTGAAGCAGGCTTCACTCTGGAGGCCAAAATGGAGAACGGGTGGCTTTCCCATGGTCGCCATGTTAGTGTTGGGAAGTAGAGGTACGCGTGCCCGCTCCCAACTGCGCCGTCAATGTCCAGCTGCATGTACTCCTCATCGATGATGGTGATGTCAGCCCACATCAAGCCATTCCTCGCCATCCGGATTACTCTCGCTACCCGGTCGAACCCCCAAACGGCGAAGCAGATGTACATCCAGATCTCATAACCCCACTGGTTTTGGAATCTGTAGACAATGTGTAGGTACGATCCGACTACGGCGAAAACAGCAAGGACGATATGAACAGCCAGGAATAGCTCATAGAGTTTGGCGCGGAAGGGAATTACCGAAGCCGGCAACAAGATGCTCATTGCCAGTGTGCCGATGATACCCCAGACCCAGTAGGGCAGCTTGGCTTCGATATCATGCTGGCCCATGCTGACGTAGATCTGAAGCCAAGCTGCCGAATGAAGACATGCCTGGAGGGTACAAAAGTACGCGGTCCACCGATGCAAGAGCATGAAGGTGGACTGGGTCCAGTCAGTGACCCAGTACAGGAAGTTGTTTCTCCCGGCGTAGAGGATTAGAAGCGGTAAGTTTGCAAAACTCAAGACACCCATGCGATTGCTAAAGGATGTCAAGAGCTCCTGATCCTTGTCGTTGACCCACCAGGCGTTGGGCTGGGCCGAGTCGTAGCCTACACCACTGAGGACGACATTGACGGCTACCATGTAGAAGATCAATATGGCCTGACCACGTGTTGGCATGATCAGCAGGTTGAAATAAGGAGCCTTGTGTCTCCGCCCGAATAATGGTGGGTCGATGAAGAGAGCGTGGATCTTCGAGATAAGCAACTTGGGCAGCGGAATAAATCGAAGCAAAGAGAAGAAGATTGGGACTGCTGCGCCCAGGGCAATTAGGATGAGACTTTGACAAGGTCAGTAATACTTCATCCCAGAACATATAAGATAAGACTTACCCATATCTCTCGTGGGCAACCTCCATCTTCTCGAACATTCCCATGGTGTTGTACTGCACTTGATAGTCGGTATCTGACACCAGAGACTTTTCCTTCAAAGGCATTGCAAAAACTACAGTGGCTGTAGGAGTTCCGTTCACATTGCTGAGTGCCTCCTGGTAGGTCCACTTCGGCGCTGGAGGGTAGGCGTTGACATTGACGCCTGGTTCGTCAAGCCTCCTATGGCTATTCCGGATGCTAGCCTCGGTCGACTGCCAGTACTTTTCGATCTCCCATATTGAGAGATCAGTGCATCTCTGTGGGAAAACCCTGATCAGCTTTCGGTTTTGGTTTAAGCAGAGGGCCGAGCTTACCGTATGAATGCACCATGCAAAAGAAGTCAGGAAGACATTGTCGTTGGCATAGCATTCTGGCGAGGTATCGGCCATGGTCATGCCATGAATCTCCATCACATTGCTGCAATTAAGTGGACTGGCTGAAAGTGCTACACGACATGAATACGCACACAGGGGCTCGTTGAGAAGTTAGTCCATGAGATTCCACAATGTTGAACATAACAACTAACCTGGTACATGGTGATACCATAGCCAATGAGTCCATGTCCTGCAATGCCCACTTCTTCAGCAGCCACACCGCCAGCCATACATGCGGCCGCCAGAAAAACGGCCGCAAGGCCCGGAAGTGAAGGCATTCTCATGGACTGGACCACTGTCAACGAATGTAGCAATGTACGCAGTCCCGATTGGGTTAGAAGCTATCCACAACTCTGCCTCTTGCGTCGAAAGGAATGTGTTCAAAAATTCGGAATCGGTCTCGGTTTAGTTTTTGGACAAACCCAAGTCCGTATTGTGGGCAGTCAATGTCTTTCATAGAAGTGAATCAAAACGGGCGCATGCTTTGCCTGGCTACTGTGCCGAGGTGCCGGTTCTACGAGCTACTGACCATCATCACTGAATCATACACAAATCGATGAACTGGGAGAATACCGATCCTCGCCAAGACCCGTTGCCAAGTCCGATTCAGTTAGGATGAGATCTGCCATCCAATGTGTTTCCCCGGGTTCTGCTGTCGATTTGCCGGTGGTTCGCGGTGTCCACCCCGATTCCCCGACCCGAGCTCAACCTCAATTCCCGGTCTACGAGTGAGCCAGTGGGATAGCTCCGCCTTCCTAATCGAGCTTTACGACTCTGGGAACAATTAAGAAATCGAAAGCATTTTAAAAAGATCATTGTAATTATTTTACAATCTGGTTGTGAAACATTTTCGCTCACTTCCTCCACCTTGAGGGGGGAAACGACGATAGGAAATTCGCTTGGAGTATAGGTAGTGGAACTTTATCCCAGCCAGTGAAACCCTCCAGGCCTGAAGCAAAGGTCTTGCGAAACCGGTGACTTAGAAAAATGTCTCCGGAATGATTGGAAAATATTATTCCACGGATACTGATGATGAAGCATTCTATTTTCTAGTCGAGATAACACCTAACTTGCTGATTGAAATCATGGGTTTCGTGGAGGTGAGATCGTGTCAGCGAACGGTTTAGACTCATTATGATATCTAACTATCACTGATATGGTTCAAATTAGCTTGCAAACCCCGTGTAATGGTCTATCTGTAGGTAGTGTAGTGGCGAGCTGGGGGTCGCTAGGGACCTCAATTGCCAGAGAGACAATTTGTCCTCAAGCTTTTCTTTCCCTTGAGTGCTCCTATGATAACATTTGATATGTGAATACTTGTGAAGGTTTGAGATAAGTCTCAGATCAAAGCCCAAGGCCAGTTCGCAACCGAAGTTTCGCCAGTTCTTGGTACTTGTATTGTTGGTAAATTGTCTCTATCTATAACCAACGGAGCTGGTGAAAAAACGGCTTCTTAGTACTAACATACACCGAAGCCCAATTACGTTTTGTTTTGTTGCTAAGTTACTTCTCTGGCTGACTCGTCTGTTCCTTCGCATCGTCAAATGACCTCTTCTCCTTTTTGACGTTCTTCCACTCCAAGAGAATTGCAAAGAGGAATGATATGGCGGCTAGGATCATGGCCAGCATAAAAGTTCTCGTTAAGGAAGTGTTGACCTTGTCCAATGCATTCTGATACTCAGCGGTCCCATTTCCGAAAATCTTTTGTAGGTTATCCTTGATCTGAGTAGCTCCGCCATCGCCGTAAATCTTGGCAGCAACGGCACTACCAAGGTTCTTGGAAAGCTCTTGCTGGAACACGCTTTGCGCAATAGGTACTGATAGAGCAACTCCTAAAAGTCTCGTGAAAAGGGTCAGGCTAGTGCCCTTGGGAATCTTCTCGTTGGGCAGTACGGTCTGAACGGCTACGTTGGCCTGTTCGGCTCCGACCCCGACGCCAGCACCGACTAGAATCTGAGCGCCAACACTGAAAGACGTTATCAGTTATCTGGAGGATCTCCGGGAGAGTAGGTGGTTGACTTACAGTATGCCAAGTGCAGCATCAGATTTGATGGTCATTAAGAGCGCAGAACCGGCTGTGACCAGGAGGGAACCCAAAATCACGAATGGGTTGTAGAAACCAATAGCCATCACAAGACCTCCAGCCACGATTGAGCCAACAGCTGTGCTAATGCAGAGTGCCAGCTGTTTCAAACCGGAAGATTCAGCATCATCTCCACGGATCGATTGGAACCTAATCGTCTTGGTGTAAGCAGCAACATCTGGACAGCTGATTGTTTCCGGCACTTACCAAACAGGCAAATAGAAAATGAAAACACCAAAGGCTCCGTTCAAGAAGAGCAGGTAAAGGTTAGAAGACGCAACGGAACGCTGTTTCACGATACTGAGAGGCACTGTAGCATCGTCTTCCTGAAAGTACTGTAGTGCCATCCACGGGAGGAGTGTGACCCCGAATACAACCAAGACTGCGATGACGCGCGCATCTTTCCACGGATACTCACCACCGCCCCACTGGAGCGCCAACATCAGGCAGACCAGAGAAGCCAGTAGGTGGGTAGTACCAAGAAGGTCAAACTTCTTTGCCAGCTGGATTGGGGTCATGGACCTGAGCTCCGCTGAGGTCCGACAGAGGGAAGGGGGCAAACAGAAGATGACGACGGCGACTACTACAGCTCCGATCGGAAGATTGACTACAGGTGTTAGATGTTGAAACCAAGGTATAAAGATAGAGAGGAAAACCTACAGTAGAAGCACCATCTCCAAGAAGCTCTTTGGGTAATAGCACCGCCTACAGGAATATCAGCTTTGGGTACAGGTCACGAGACAGATAGCCAGCAACGTACCCATGATAGGTCCAATGACACTGGCAATGGCATATGCAGCACCGAACAAGCCTGCAAACAGACTCCGCTTCCTTAGCGGCGTGATGCGAGCAATGACGATGAATGAGCCGCCGAATACACCTGCCATGCCCACACCCTGAATGGCTCTACCAATGATCAAGGCAACTGACGTCGGGGCAGAGCCGCAAACCGCACTACCGGCGAGGTAGATGACCACCGAGGTCAAGAACGTCCATTTGTTGTTGAAAAGCGAGTACGCTTGACCAAACGGAAGCTGTAACGCAACAGCCGTGATCTGTTCTCCCGTGCTGTACCATGCAATGTCATCGGAACTATTGAAGACGCTCGTGATGGTCGGGATAGCTGTCGCAAGTACGGTTTGACTGACTGCCACGATGAAAACCGAGCAAAAAAGCGCAAAAACAATGAGTCCCAGCTGGACGCCTGTCGGATATGGCGGCTCATCTGCCTCGGGCTCGGGCTCTGTTTTCTCTTGCGATTCCGTCGTGCCGGTTGAATCGTCGCTGCCTTTCATACTGCTGGCCAGAGAGGAACCGTTCGCTAGGGCTTCGGAGGACTGCCATTCTTTTTTGAGGGGATCCCCGAGGCTTTCAGGGGGCGACATATTGGGCTGAGATCTGGTTGATCAATCTGGGATGGTGGAAAAGATGAGGATTTGATTCGCTCAAGCGAGAACTTTCGAACAAATGTCTAATATTGGCACGGAAAACAACTAAAGACGTACAAAATGAAGATGAGTACTGGTTTTCGGATGCCTTTATTCCAATGACCGTGGCGCTACTATTGTCATCGCGATTCATAGCCCAACTGGGTTCGCCGATGATCAAGATTGCGTTGCCGGGGACCGGGGCCAGGCTTTGACCGCGTCCTCGAGTTCCGCCCACCTGCTGCCCACATGAGTGTATTTCTGAGACTGTAATTGTCACTGGCCACTACCGAGGTGAATTGTCACTGTAATTTTAGAGTTTTGACAGAGTGAACCTACCAATCAGCTTGGCTGCTTCTGTTGAAAACCAGGGTGAACCGCTATTCCTCATGATTCATCGCCGATCGTATTGTCCCAATTGAGTATACGAGAGCCCCGTTGTGGAAAGAATCTGAACAGAAGATGTGACCTTGAAACTGGACCGAGTGATACCTCTCAGTTACCACAAGCTTTTCTCATTTACAATACCCACCAAAACATAAGTAGTCGGGGAATCCACATGTCCAACCGCCGTTCGATCCAGGCGAAAGAACAAGATGCCTAGATCGCGGTGTCCACAGCTCGAGGGCACCATTTCTGCTTTGCCATATTGAATGAAGACGTGAGGGCATTCAAATCGAATCCAGAAATATTACCGAACCTCTTACTTCTCGAGAAAAGGTGGAGATTGAGGTTTCCTCTGGCCTCGATGGTCCGACCTTGCATACCTAGGTAACCATGAACACGTCAATTTTGGATCTTCCAACATAAAGAGAACTCAAGTAAGAAACAAATATTAGAAAAGGATTCCGAACAAGTCAACTGTAAAAGATCCCAACCAAACAGTCTAACTCAGTACTTAAATCTCCGAACCTCTCAGTTCTTAGCGCTGTAGGTTGTTTTAAACGACCACTTCATGAGGCGAAGGACTTGGCGATGCCGCGATAGCCTTGGATCATAATTCATAAAACAATAGTAGACAATGGAATTTAGAAAAGAAAGGAATATCTGTCGATTTGATTCCAGAGCTAGACGGATTCAAGAGGGTTCAAATCAGCTATAGCTCGTCCTCCAACCCAACCATCTTCAATGAATCAGCCCACAGCTTCTTCTCTCCCTCCTCGTCAAATGCCCACGACTTGAAGCCATATCCAGCCCAGTTGGTATCATCGGGAATGGGCTTGCTAACACCACAGTCCTCCATGTAGAACCCGCCAACGCCATCGTACTGCTTACCCACACACGCCAACACACTCGTAGCAGCACCTTGCTGAACACTCTTCCACACCTTCCTGATATGAGGCATCTGGATGAGCTTCTCCAGCATCTTGCGAGTCTCTTCGTCCGAAGACTCCATCAAACCACTGCCAAAGCCACCGGGGTGGATGCTGATGGCGTGAACTCCCTCAGATCCGTAGCGGCGCTCGACTTCATTGCAGAACCAGATCTTTGCCGTGTTGGAGTGTGCATAAGATACGCCAGGCTCGTAGCCCTTACCATTAGGGTTCGCCGTGTCGTAATTGTTCTCCGGCAGAACAGTCGAGGCCGTGTGAGATGTGCTGGAAGTGGTGACCACCCGCACGTTCACGTTATTGTTCGTAGCCGTGTCCAGGAGAAGAGGCTTGAGAAGTTGGAAGAGGTAAAAGTGCGCGAGGTAGTTGACACCAAATTGCTGCTCGTATCCTTCTTCCGTGTAACCGCGTGGTGTCGCCGCGATGCCTTGAAGAAAGCTCGAGTTAGCGATGGATTATAATACTACTGCAATATAAAGATGGCGACACCACTTACCTGCGTTGTTGACGAGAACATCCAATCGCACCGTGCTATCGAGAACATGCTCTGCGCCTTTCTTGACGCTCTTCAAGCTACTAAGCTCCATTTCCACGACCTCTAGCCTGAGATTGGCATCTTCACTTTGCAGCTGAGCCTTGACCTTTTCACCCTTCGCGAGGTTACGCGAAGTGAAGAACACCTTCATGCCGGTCTTGGCTAGATGCCGAACAATCTCGAGGCCAATGCCGTTGGTGCCGCCCGTCACCAACGCCACTTTGTCATCCAGCTTGCCAACCAGGCCTTCATCTTGAATGATCTGAAGTGCAGTCGGGCGAGCATCACCTTCACCCTGGGGGTTGGCATGCGCCGCAGCGTAGCGATTGGGGATCTGAGGCAGGTTGGGGATGTAAGGCATGTTGAAGTATGTTTCTTGAGCTTCTTCCGGAGCTGTGTCTTGACTATTGTTCGTATACGAAGCTTGACTAGAAGAGCTTGGACGACGTGTGCTTGGCGTTTGCGAAGTTTGGCTGGAAGAGCTGGGACGTCGCGTGTCTTGGGTGACAAGGTCTTGGCAATATGTATCTTGACGGATGGAGCTGCAGCGGAAAGAAGTCTTTGTCAACGAAGAGAGATCTTTGACTCGGGGGATGTGCACCATGACCAAGGTAGTCGGGTTGCTTTATTTCTTTGCATATTCTGTTTGACTCGTTCTCGAGTTACCATTCCCTCGGGATGCGCGGCAACAGGACTATCTAGAGTTATTTTCTTAGCATTAATGCCGGGAATTGTAGCCCACTTGTGACCCTAGTTGAACCCGACCTAACCATAGCACATGGCCGGGTACGGGAGTTTACAAAGTGTTTTTAGGAGCCCTGGCTCCCCAGATGCACTGAACATCAGACAATTGGCACTAGATCGATCTTATGCTTATCAATTCACTAGGAAAACCTAGGCGGAATGACAGATGGATCGCGAGGAGCTTCGGTGATACATAATTGAATCAGAGGTGTAGCTTTGCAATGATAACAAGCCGGATAGCTCTTCAACTCTTTTCCACCCGAAGACAAACGACGAACATGTTGTGAGAGCTGCAGTTGGGGTCACCGGTAACTGGATTACCGGCGAATAGTGGCCGCGCAAGGTTCTCCGACCGGCAAAAGTTGGGGACTCATTGCCCAACTTGGCAAGTTTGATTAGAGACTGACCAATCAGGGTCGACTACGGCATCTCGAAACCTTAAAGTGATGGTGCGAATCGACGCCCGGCCCGTTTTTGTTGTGTCAGGGCTTGAATTGGACCTATTTGCGTGTCCGAACGCCAAAGCAAGGGTGTAAATAATCCGCAGACCGCCTTGCTTGGTAGCGTTCAGAGTGATTCCAGTCGGAAAGTCAACGGGGAGTCTCTGGAAGCGGCGCCTCGAGGACTTTTTGAATAGTCCTCATTACCGGTCAAGGACTCCGTCAATATCAGTTGAGGATAGTCGGTAAGCTCTTGGTACGGATTCCTGCTTGCGGGGTTCAGGCTCGGTGCAAACTTTCTTCTGCGTGTTGCACGCCTTCAATCCCCGACTGAAGGGAGTCGTGGACTCATTAAATGCAAGGACTGACATTCCCACCATTCGCTTTCTACTTCCCACTGATTCTGCGGCTAGTGATTCACCACTCTTCTCAGGACAACCGACATCCAGCTCGTTGTAGCAAGCTATCATTGTCTTTATCTTTTGCAAATATGCCCCACTCCACTCAGAAGCCGGAGTCCGTTGAGGCTTATGTCAACTATCACCAACCGCCGCCTAAGGGCGAGGCATTTCCTGTTCAGATGATCGCCACTGTGGGCTTTCAGCGCACCAAGTACAACCGACAGCTCGTTCCGGTCACAGACATGCGCACGTGTGACGAAGAGTTCAATCTCGACACCCAGGGCTTCAAGGTTGTGGAGAGCACTGTTCAAGAAAGGGGCTGGGAGGGAGATAACAGATTTGGTCTCCCTGACCAGCTTCGGAAGGATGTTCAAGAGCTCTTGATGAGACAGTAGGAACAGCCATATATCGCTTGTAAAGGATGTTGATTGACAAGTCACACAGCTCGGGCGCAACCTACGTGCACCCATTTGCCCCTCATGTCATACGTCGTGATCCTCATGAGAAGATTCTAAATATTCCGGATGACCTTCCTGACTCTCAGGTCCTGAACATGCAGCCACCCGCCATGTTTATTCACGTCGGTAAGTACCGTAACGCTATTGATATTGCAGAGTGCGGCACTCACGCAGCAAAGATCAATCGTACAAAGGGGCAGAGGTAGTGCTCGATCGGCTTCCCGAAGCAGAGATGCTCCGTGCGAAGACCAAGACCCGGTGGGGAATTATCAACGTCTGGCATCCACTCAAGCTAGTTCAACGTGAACCGCTGGCGGTGTGTGATGCGCGAAGCGTCGAAGAGTCTGATCTTCGCCCCGTCACCACGCGCATCGTTCTGGGCAAGCCGCCCAATGTCATCAATAAGGACAACGAGCAATGGCATATGGTGGCAAACCCGCAGCATAAATGGTATTACGCCAGCAACATGACCCCGGACGAGGCGCTCCTGATCAAGATTTTCGATACCAAGCTGGATGGCAGAGCTAGACGGGTGCCGCACACCGCAATCCAGACACCAAAGGATGTTGGGCCACCACGGGAGAGTATCGAGATCAGATGCCTTGTATTCTGGGAGGATCAAGAATTGGAGTAGAGAAGACTAGCAATGCTCTGAGATCATACTTATCTATACTTGATGTAGCCAGCGAGATAAGCAAATTGAGAAGACCGAAGGGAAATGAACTATCAGTGTTGCCTTGGATACAAGACAACGGCCATAAAAGACCCAGACACGCAGCCAATCCGATAAATGGGTCAGAGCAAAGATTCTACGGTGAGTTAAAGATCTGAGATCCAGTCAGTCCTTCTGAAACAAGCCCTCAGCCCTCATCTCATGAAGCCATATGTATGATGGCCCGGATTGACCGTTCACCGATACCAAAATGTCGGCGTTTCGATCTCGACTGCATCAGACGCGGAAATACGATATTATCTGATTGCATCGCATTGTCTTTGAAGCCACTTCTCTGAGGCAATTGCCAAGCCAGCTGAGATTACATGTTTGGTTCTCTCAGATAGCATTGATGTTTGTGAAAGGCTTAAAAGCTGGCAGATCCGCCATGATAGGACCAGAGATGTAGCTTTTTCACGAGATCTGTCGTCAACATCATTGAAGCCGGAAAATTTCAAGTTCTATTTCGATGAACTTTGAGTCATCTTCACTACCAAGGCTGCACAGGCGTACCGTAAACCGCCATGTTCACCACCTTTCCAACATCGGCATCTCTCTTTCCTTCAACAACATCAACAAGTGCCTTGCCACCAGCCGAAGGGTCTCCGGCACCCATCTTCTTCATAGACTCCGGGTCACCCTCGCCAATGTCAGTGGCGAAGAAGCCAGGAGCAACGCACCAGACCTTGACGCCGTCGTTCTTCAACATGCGCACCCATTCGAGCATGACCATATTGAGGCCGACTTTAGCCGCTCTGTATGAAATGGTGCCCACAGGCTTGGGAGTTCCAGCTGGCGGAACCCTGTAGGTGAAGTGAGAAGAGTCGGCCGCGTTTTCCAGCGAAGATACACCGCTGGTATTGAAGATGAGACGAGGGTCAGAAGACTTGAGCAACAGCGGGAGGAACGTGTCTGCGATGATGTGGGGGCCAGTGACGTTGATGTCCCAGGACTTATTGTAAGCCTCGCGGACTGTCATGTTGCCGCGTTCAATCTGTTGATCCAGCATGACGCCTGAATAAGAAGGTAGAGTTAGTCGAAGACTTCCGGAGACTAGCCTCTAAAGTACAACAGGAGTGGCATACCGGCATTGTTGACAAGTGCATCAATCCTGTCAACCTTGCTTGCGACAGTCTCGTATGCCTCTCTGATGGAGTCGTCACTTTCAACGTCGAGCTGAAGCGGCTCCACAGTGCTGTTAGACTTGACCTCAGCCGCAGCAGTCTCAGCAGCGGCCTTTCCCTTGGCAAAGTCGCGGCTGCCTAAGAAGACGTGGTACTTTTGCTTGGACCCAAGCAATGTCTTGACAGCTTGGTATCCAAGGCCCTTGTTGGCTCCAGTGATGAGAACAATCTTGCGGTCAGCCATCGTGAAGACTCGTACAAATGGGATTTGATGTGTTGAGTATTGAAAGTGGAGGGAGAAAGCGGCGGTGCTGCAGCGAACGATAGACGATTGTCTGGCCTATGTGTTGACTGTAGAGTTGGGTGATAAATAAACAGGGCAGTAGTCAATGCAAGTGGGCATTTATATCATGCTGGAGCAGAAAGCACATGAGGTGCATAGAGTAGTCTCAGTGGACATTTCCCTGATACAAATGTCGAGCCGGCAATCACACACTATGCACCCTGAACTGTAAATGTAACTCGGAGTTCATACGAAATCGGGGCTTTTACTGTGGACAAAGTTGATATCATCGGTAGGTAGACAATTCAGCGGGTCAGAGTTCTGGGGTGATGGTGCCCGGCCGCGGTAACCGGACCGGGGAACGGTAAACTCTCGCAGTGCCCGACTCCGCGCTGGGGGCACACAGCAGCCATGTTGCCAAAGGATGCATGCGTGAACTGGAGCTGAGCTTGGAGCTGAGCTTGGAGCTTGGGACAGCACGCGAGAAAGCCTGGAGAGTTCGAGGTCTGAAAGAGCACTGCAGACTTCTTAAAAGCAATGTTCTCCCCGCGAAGCGTGTGGAGTGGATGCCGCGGTTTGGATCTCTGAAGTCTCATTCCGTCAGCTTGACCTCAGAAACAGACAACATGGGCTCTCTCGAACAACCAAAGCGCAACTTTGCTTATAGCATATACGTCTACAAGAAAGCAGACCAAGATGAGCAGAGCCATCACAACCATATTGAGAGCGTAAATACTCCGATCATCAAACCACTTCTCGAGAAATATGGAGCTGTATCCTATACTGTGGCATGTTGAATGTTCTGCGTTTGTCGAACAGATTGTCTAACACGTCAATAGACCCACAACGATGCTTCCGCCAAAGCAGATTTCAAGAAGCTGTTCCCTGACGCGCCTAACGCCATGCTGCTGGATTACGATTCGGTCATCTCAATAATCGTACCCAATATTGGGTGCATAGAGAAAATGCGTGATGATCCTGATTTTTTGGGCAAGTTCATTCCTGACCATTTTAATTTCGCTGATATGAGCCGGAGTCGGTAAGTTGAATATTATCCGAGGCTGCAAATTGACTTGGCGCCCTCAATTGCTGATGTTGACTTAGCTGCGTCGTGGGATGGGCAGAGCACTATACGTTCTAGCAGGTTGGCCGAGGAGTAGCTGGAACAGAACCATTACTTTGTTGTTTCAAGTAGCCCAAATGACCATGAATATCTTATCCCCTTCATTATAACACTCATTTCCTCGTGCACGTATCAAGGCTCATATTTTCATTATTTGCTTTTCCCGATGCATATGTGTAAGGGGCCATATTGAGGCATCGCAAGGCAGACCCTAACAGCCACGGTAACCTGAACCCGTTGACGCTCCCCAGCAATGTTTTCAAGTCAAGCTTCCCTGAACATATGAAGACGTGCCCCGAACTTCCAGCTAACAGAAATATCGATGGACTGCTGATATGTCGTATGGCAATTTCCTCGTCACCATCAAAGGATTCCCAATAGCCGTATGCCAACCTACAAGAGTTGATCGTGGAGCTACACGCAACGGTAGGTCCCACACGATCTGTGGCTCCCGACAGGTCCAGTGAAGTTTCTTAATTCTCTTACTGCTGTCTGCCGTACTATGGCCTCGGAACAAACAACTTGAGAGCCTTCGGCCAGGGTTATTAGACGGCCAAATGAGCTCCTTTTACATCGCGATCTTCGTCTCATCCTTAAGATACCCGGATCTGGGCTAGCCGTGTATGTGCAAGATTTCGATTTCGTTGGGGTTACCTGCCTGTAGCCACCGGCAACACCTTTTATCGAAACTTAGACCCGTGCACAGCGACCGGGAACTCAATCACCGCAAAAACCAGGGAGCAGAGCCCGGCACTTATTGCATCGGTGACAAGAACGCCGTGATCGATATGAAGCTCGGAAGGCCTGCTACCACCTCCGAAGCACACTGAAATGTTGGATATTAAAGGTCAACTTGTGCGGGCTTTCGTCGGACGTTTATACCACTTCAACAGCCAAGCTCATCGGTCTGCACCAATAATAACTTGCCCATCATGCCTACTCTTGAACTAAACTACGCCACAAAGGACGAGCTGGCCTTCCTCGACACCGAGGTCAAGAGAAAGCTCAAAGTCTCCGGCGACAAGATCGAGTACACCGCTACCGAGCTCGCGGAGAAGGACAGCGAGGAGCGCGCAAAGCTCGCTGGCGTGTACAACTTGAACAAGGAGTCTTACGATGCCACCCTCAACTACCGTCTCTGCCCCACCAAAGGCGGCGACGAAATGATCTGGGGCGGCACCTTTGCTCAGATGCGTCGCAAATATGATCCGCGACCGGTCAAGATCTACAACGCCCGTGGAAAGGAGTCCGAGTTCAACCTAGACAAGACTGGATTCCAATTCGAGCATTTCCCTACTTCGTACAAAGACTTCCCATGGAGTCCGATCGATGAGAAGCTCAATAAGATTTATAATGCCGAATGTGAGGAGTTCATGAGAAAGCTGTAAGTGTCTCCTAGAAAAAGACGTTTCGCAACTCTTTACTGACCTACCTCACCATCAGGACCGGAGCGAGTGATGTCCGTGTTATCTCCCACATCATCCGCCAGCGTCAGTGGGAGAGCACCGACCCTGAGGAGGACAAGGACAAGCCGGACATGGCCATGACAGACGGAGGTCTGCTCTCTGCCCGCTTCGTCCATATCGACCAGTCTGACCTCGGCGCCAAGCGCCGCCTTTACGATGACCTTCCTCCCGGAGAAGGCGCCAAGCACGACGGAAAGCACCGTTGGGCTATTGTCAACCTTTGGAGACCCATGGACGAGGTCCACCGCGAGCCTTTGGCCCTGTGTGATGCCAGATCTGTTCGAGACGACGAGCTCCACGATACCATGCACTGCGTTCCCTTCCGGTGGCCTCACAAGCCTACTGAAAACCATATGTGGCAGGTTGCGCCGCCCGAAACGCCTGACCAGCATAAGTGGTGGTTCCGCGGCGGTATGACGAGAGACGATGTTATTCTCATTAAGATCTTTGATTCCAAGAAGGATGGACGTGCTAGGCGCACTCCTCACAGCGCTTTCCCTACGCCCGATGATGTCGGTCCTGCGAGACGGAGCATCGAGACTCGATTCTTCCTTTTCTGGGAGGACCAGAGCTGCGAGTAGATGGATGCAGCGCAGGATGGATACTGTAGACAGACTCAAGTAGATTGTAGCATATGATTGAGTTTAGCTAGGCGAATCAAGTTTCTTTTCCGAGCTTCGTTGATTTCCTCTCGTCAGTACATGTCTTCTCGTCGATAATAAGGATATTGATCAAGGACCCACTTCGGATCGAGTAGAAGAAAGTTGCCAGTTTCCTGGTAGCGTTCATCCAGATAAAAATGTGATATGTGTCGACTGTTGTTTAACTCGATCGTCGAAACCTTGAGGAGTTGGAAATGAGCAATTAGGTACCTTACATGTGGAAGCGAGGAACGTAGGTAGAAATGGGAACTTAACGGAATGGGTTGACTGATACTTATGAATACACACGAAGTTATGCAGAATGGCGTGTTGCAGCAATGAGGACTATTTGGTATGCGTATGATGTTCTGGTTCTGGATTTCTATCTAATTCACCTCGACGTACCTCAAGACACCATTGAAAACATCCCGCACGTGGTGCCTCTACTTGAGCTATCTGTCGACCACTATTTTCTTCTCCGACATGAGGGTTTTCAGTTCATTCAATTCAGTACCTGTTCCTTTTCATCATCTTATAGTCTCATCTTCCATACGACGGCGACCACTTGCTGCGAGCTCGGATCTTGTCCCCATAGTTATAGAAAAGGAATGGGATAGGAGCTAAGACTACACCAAACAAAGCCAGCAGTGAAGTCGCACGGGCGACGCCAATCGAAGTGTACATGGATGTACTTGATGCAGTCAGTAAACACGGCGTTAACACGCTTGGGCAAAATCAGAGAAGACTCACGCAAATACTGGAAATCCGGACGCAAAAAGGGATCGCATAAAGGTGTTGGCCGCGATCGCCGAATTGGAGTTGATTCCGTAGCAGTCGACAATGTAATTCATCCCCTGCATGTTGATCAAGATGATGCCAATACCGATAGGTACGCCAGCAACGATCTGCGGCCAGGGGTCCGTCGACGGCGAGCTCGTCGCCGCGAACCAAAACATGCCGACGGGTAGACAGATAGTCCCAATCATCATCAGCAAGAGCCTGTTCTCCTGCGGGCGGCCAGCCTTAGGATCCGGCGACAACTTGGTGTTGACTGTCGCGATGATGAGGGCGCCGCCGAGGATCGTGCCCAGCAAGATGGAGAGGAGCGGGAGGCCAGCTGAGGTAGAGTCCCAGTGGCGCTCGCGTTCAAAAGACATTGGGTAGGCGAGGAAGAAGATGTACATGAGTCCTAGAATGTCGTTAGTCAATGGTTTGTTGCAAGCGTGTGTAAGCTGGTAGCGTACCGAAGACGACGGAGATGTATGTGGACATCAGCAAGAGGATGGGCTCCAAAAACAGCATTTTGGCCGGACGCGAGAGACATTTCTCGACAATATCATTGAGATTGCTCTCCTGCTCTTCAGACTTTGCCCGCAGAGCCCAGTTGCGCGTCATATGACGCATTCGCTTTGCCCGTCTTTCTAAGAGGATCGGGGAATACGTCTCGGTCAAAGCTGGATATGTGACCACGGCGACGGTAAGGGTAAAGATGGCAGTGATATTGAAGATCCACCGCCATCCCAGGAGCGGGCTCTTGACAATGACTGAGCCGATCATGGGACCGAGAACGGGTCCGATCATGAGAAAGGTCCCTGTGCAGGGCATGGCGAAGCCCCGCTGCTTCGGGGTCCAGATATCGGCGAGTGTGCCGCTGAGGATGGCGGACGGCGCGGCGCCGAACACACCCTGTAGGAAGCGGAAGACGAAGATTGTGTACAGACTTTGTGCACTGGCTGCCGGGAGCTGGAGGAGCGCAAAGGTCACGTAGCCAACCATCAAAGGGCGCTTTCGCCCATAGCGTTCCGAAAGAGGCCTGTAACGTAGGGTGTAAGTCGTTAGCTCAGGCACTTCCACAGCTCATTGGTGAGACATGCGGGGGAAAGGCTCTCCTACCCGAAGATGATGGGACCAACAGCAAACCCAAGCATGAAGAGCGAAGTACCGCCAAAAATCATGTACTGCACCGTGGTATTATACTCAGCGGCAGTTACGCCAGCAGCTGCGCTGAACACAGACGACGAAAAGGTCGTCGATAGCACGTACAGCGCCAGCACCAGTGTGATGAGCCATTTGCGGAGTGTGGGCAGGTTCTGGGGGCAGCCCTTGTCATCTGGGCTGAGCCAGTCGACGATGAAGTCACCGCCTTGAATCTTGGCGATGACTTGCTCGTCGATGGACAGTGGCTCATCTGCGTAGGTAACTTCTGCTGGACCTTCGTCTGCTGGCGGCGCCATGGTGGATGTGAACCTTGCACTGAGCTGAATGGTACAGAAGTTTGAGAAATATACAAAAGGAAAGAATGGAAGGATTGACTTTGAAGAGAGAATGGTGAACGAAAATAGAGTAAGCTACAATTTGTCCAGAGATCGTAGATATCGAAATGCGAACCTCACTTTAGCAAATAATTGAGAACACCCACCTGAATCACTGAGAATGTTCTTGGATGTCTTGGGGGGTTTGACAGTAATCTTGACCCGCAGGCGAAGGACCCGATGCCGCTTTGCTCCATTACAGGGGCAGACTTCACGGGGATACGGCAACCATGGCCAAGGTCGTATAGGAACAGCCCGACCGCTTAAGCCCGTCTGCCGTGTTACACCTTGAACACCAATCGCCGTTGAAGCCGGATCACGCAATTAAGAGGTTCAAATGGGCATTCTTTTCTTCGCTAGGGACTGGCCACTGAAGCCGTTGCACACACAGCTCGGGGTTTGCACTACTTCGTACCTGAATGCTTCCCGATTGTTCTCGGGAACGTGTAATTGACTAGGTTGAAATGGCTCGCTGATTTCACCGTATCATTGGGACGAGGCCTGGGGTTTACTCCTTGTACCACTCCAACGTCTTTCCCGAGCGAAATGTAGCCATTGAAAAGCAAGAAGGGACCACCTATCAGCAACTGGATTTTGATAAAGCTGAATTATGCTAGATGGTTAGTTGTGTTGGGTGCGGCAATCGATCCCCGAAGCCCAGGCGCCATAGTAGCATCCTTCGGCAAAGTGTAACCTCAGGGCCTCTGATACCTTGCGGCCCAGCCAAGCCGGTTGGAATCGATTACGACATGAGTATCCCTGCGGATTATGGCTTCCCAGAGCCTGTAGAACCCTGAGAAAATGTTACCAGATTAGCACCTACCAGATTAGCACCTAAGCACGTTAGGTGGCTTGATCGACTGTGCGCTGTGGTGCGACACTTTCTAAGGTTAGGTGTTGGAGTAAAGCAAGAGCAGTTGAAAGGTCCATTAAACAAACGTTCATTGGTACTTATTAAATGGTCATCACAACACCATTAACCAAAATCGCGATAACTGTCTAAACAATAGAACTGTATTCCGTTCAATTAATCGTACAATTCATGATATTTCTCATCGGTGATGTTTCGCAGATGTGTCTCCCAGCTGGCTGTTGTCCACGCCGAGGATACCAACTGTCTCTTGCTCCTCCGATTCCTTATCGTGAGAAATGCAAGAACGGTCAGTGAGAAGGCACTTGTGGCCACGACAAACGTCTTTCCCATGACCTTCCACGAAGCCGAATGCAAAGCCGTGTAGGCCCGAATCTTGTCGAACAGCGATTGGCAGGCTGAATCTACAAAATGAAGTTAACCAACCAGGTTCGAATAACTTGGACTTTACTTCGAACTTACCTCTGTGCCTCGAGGGAACCAAGACCCCATCGAGGATGTGGGCGACGCCGCCGAAAATGAGCACATCCTTCTTGAGAATCTTTGCTTCGTTAATGAAGATATTACCACGAGAGTCACCACTGACGGTAACTCTCATCCCACTCAAGGTCTTGTACTCGTTCCCTCCAGCAGAGAAGGCGCTATGATAAAGAACCCGGTTGGGAATGGCATGATTTGCGACTACCGTTGCCAGCTGCTCCGGTGTAAGAGATCCCAACGCGGAGCTCCACTGTCGTACTGCGTTATCATCCGGTAGAAAGACAGTCACATCCTTCATGGCCTCCAGAATCTCTCTGGATTTTGATCTTTCAACTAGGTCCCAGAACTTATACAGGTTGCCTAGGTTGGTGGTTTCTGAGAGGTTGTGCGGCAAAACAAGGTTGCTATCGATGGTGTGTAGGACGCCATTGTCGTGGGTAATGTCAGACTCATTGATTTGCATGACCTTTTGGATGCCAGATTCTGCGGACAATGAGTCGTCAATGATGGAGAGCTTCACCACCGGGCCATCTGTGACGTTTGTCAAAATTGGTGGGCGTAAGAGAGAGTGAGCGAGCTGAACATCTGTCTTCAGTAGAGGATCTGATGAGGTGAAAACGCCCTCTAGAAAGTGATATTCGAGAATGGCTCTGGCTAGTGCTGGGTCGATAGTGCTCATGTTCAAACCCCAGTTGGCGAGACCAATGAGCGCGTCATCCGTCATTGCCAGAATTGTCGACCTCTCGGCTGTTTGGAACTTTTCCAGTAAACCCAAGTCCTTCAAGAGATCATGGAGCATCGATAGTGACCCATGGCTGATCAGAGCTTGGCTTAGGGATTTGGCGGATGCACTGCCCAGCAGCACCGCTGCGGGAGCTATGAGTGAGAGCCGCATTTCCTGCAGCAAGAAGAAGGAATTGAAGTCAGAGTAAGATGACGGACTGAAGTTGACAAGTCGAGTGTTACTGAAGGGAAAGGTGTACAGATGATTGTTAAACTATTGTCCGAAATGTAGTGGTCGTGGGCAAGCTCGGGGTTATGATACTCGACTCAGCACCGGCCGGTCTTTAATTCCCGCTGGGTCATCTTCGCTGCAAGTGTTCGGCAAGTTTCAGCGTGTCTAACCCATGTGCTTTCCCTGTGGGATGGTAACGACCAAGCTTCATTCCCTCCCGCGCCCAAGCCTCCAACTTACACCAGCTCCCACCTACTTCGTGGTCTGGCCTATCCTATTCTAATCGAAGGCACTTACACAATCGTCATATTTCTTTGTTCCAATAGACCTACCAAGTTTTGGATAGTATCACAATGCACCCTGTTCATCTTCTTTCTTACCTTTTGCCTTGGCCGTTATCCAGCTGGTCATCGGCAACGTCGCTGGACGCTGGGACGTCCAACATCCAGCAGTCGATACAGCGCACCGTGCGCTTCGAGCTCCATCTTACAGCAGGCCAAGTGGACGCTCTCGGTGCTGGTCCACGAGCTGCCATTCTCGTAAACAACAGCTTCACTGGCCCTACTCTACATCTCAAGCAAGGGGATGAGGTCGAAGTCGTAGTCCGCAACTATCTGCAGGAAGACACAACCATTCACTTTCACGGCATCGACCAACGCAAGACACCTTGGAGCGATGGAGTACCGGGTCTCACTCAGGGTCACATCCATCCCGGTGCCTCGTACCGCTACCAGTGGACTGCAGAGCAGCCGGGAACGTTCTTCTACCACGCTCACTCGAAAGGCCAGCTGATGGATGGCCTCTACGGCGCAGTCATTGTCGACGCACTACCGGAAGTTGACAGGCCTTTTCACCTCATCGATGGGAGCCTCAAGGCTCGACAGGCGATGCGGAGAGCTGAGCAGAACATGCGGCCGCTACTACTCGCCGACTGGAGTCAGTACAAGTTTGATGACTTTTACCATATCGAGGAGATTGCCAACTTCGATCTCGCCTGCACGGATGCAATCATTGTCAACGGCATTGGGTCACAGTACTGTCTTGACCCGGAATCCTTAGACAGCATGACGAACCCTATTATTCTCAAGATGCTGCAGGATCTCGGCGAGGACCATATGACTGCGAAGGGTTGCGTGCCTCCGATCCAGGCGCTTCAAGGTGACTATGATGTGCACCTAGGCAAGCTGCCCGCCGAGTCAATCCGAAAATGCGTAGGCGGCAGAAATCCCAAGGGAAACTTCACCGTCAATGTCGACAGCAAGGAAGGCTGGGCGGCCCTCACGTTTATGAATGTCGGCGGGCTATATCCTCTGCAAGTGTCTATCGACAATCACGATCTATATGTATATGCCGTCGATGGACAATACATCAAGCCGGTCGTCACAGACCGTGTTTACATTGGCAATGGAAACCGGATCTCGGTCCTCGTGAAACTGGACCAAGAGCCAGCCCGATACATGATCAGGATGGCCAACGACCTTCTCAATCAGATTCTTGGAGGCTTTGCCGAGTTGGCGTACGACGGAGCGACACAGCAGCCAAGAAAGCCCCAGCCGAAAATGAATTACGCCGGGCAGCCTCTCATCAAAGACATTCGCTCTTTCAAGCCCGAAGAAGGTCGTCCATTTCCATCCCAACAGCCCGCTCGCAGCCCGGATCGCACATTCAAGCTGTATCTGAGGAAACCGGGTCATCCATACGGAGCATACGAATGGAGTCTATCAGGTCAAGAAGTCTACAATATGACAGCTGAGGAACGAGACCCGCCATTCCTCTTCAGACAACCCGACGAGGTGCCACAGAGCGAGCTCGTCCTCCGCACCCAAGTCGGGGAGTGGATTGACATCATCTTAGAGACCGAAGGCCCCTTTGCGCAGAGCCATCCGGTTCACAAGCATGGCAATAAGGTCTACTTCCTCGGCTCCGGGGTCGGCAAGTTTCCCTGGGCCACCGTCGAGGAAGCGGAGCGAGCACTTCCGCCCGGGGCATTCAACTTTGATGATCCGTCGTACCAGGACACCTTCACGACGCCTGACATCGCCGGAGATGCACCTGCTGTGTGGACTGTCGTGAGATACAAGGTGGAGAGCCCTGGCGCTTGGCTTTTGCATTGCCATGTGCAGACTCACCACGCTGGTGGGATGGGTGTGGTCATGCTGGACGGAATTGACGAGTTCCCTCAAGTTCCGACGACTTATCTGGAGTGGAATGGCTTCCAGCCGCCATCTTTGGACTTGAAGTAGCATTGATCATGGATTTCTATTTCCTTTATATATTTGTTTCCTTAATTGTGTCAATTGAGGTGCTGCATGGAGCTATCGAGATTATAATTCTTCAATGTCTACTTTTTCCGTTTGGTCGATTTACCTACGCGAATGGGACGAATGACTCAATGTTATCGATACCACGCGTTGAAGTGGACCATTACTGGTGCGCCCAATTCGCTGCCTGGACAGCCTCAAATAGTGATTCCGCATCTGGAGCCAATTATATACCTGAAGTCCCCTTTACAAAACATATTGTATAGGAATACAGTGGATATCCTGTTGCAATGAAAAATGCAGTTTTCAAGAGTTGTCGACTACTTTATGAATAGTCTTTTCCCTTAGCTATCTTAGTGTTGCGTAACAAGCATCTAACATTGGCCTTCCTAGGCCGCATTTCTAGGCTTAGGGGCCGAATTCCAGGGCAGCCCGCCATCAATAGGCTCATTTCGGACTCTCGTCGCAATCAGTTCCTCAAACTCCTCCTTCAGCATAATAGGCAACTCGAGAGACTTATTCCCCTTACCATCCCAAGCGGTGTTATACTTTCCGCCAAAGATGGTATTGTGGATGACAAGAAACGTAGCAAAGATGGGCGGGGTGGTCCCTTCTGCCTCGGCCCTTCTGAACATAGCAAGCCCATCCTTGAGCTTCTCCTCCCCATCAACATGCTGAACAGGCCATGTTTTGCCAGAAAGCCTCTCGGCGATATCGAGCATTTCCTTCTGCGACGTCGTATAGTCCTGGATGAAGATGGCGCCGCTCTCCATGTCACCAGACTTGGCAAAGATGTTCGAGACGGCTTTGGCGAGGGTAGGTCTCCGCGTCACGCTGACACGATGCGTCACATCGCTGACCTGCAGCGCAGTCTGCTCTTGGTAGTTGTACATATAATTACCATTCAGCACGCACCCAAGAAGAGGGCCCGTGGCGATGATTGTCCACTTCATCCCGCTCTCGTTTGCCCTTTTCTTCAGGTGTTTCTGGATCCCTACGGCGTCCTCGTAGTATGGGAAATCGGCAACTGCGGGGTTCGTCGACAGGGAAGTGAAGTCGCTGGGGATAAAATGCTTGACCGAGCCAGCCTCGACGGCGGCGTCGATCAGCTTGTACTGGTGTGGCCATCCCGCGGGGTTGATGGCGGAGACGACGGCATCCTGGCCGCGGAGGGCGTCGGTGAGGCTTTCTGTGGAGGTGTAGTCGACGACGCGGACGTTCGGCGCGTTTTCCGGGTTAGATCGTGATAGAACAGTAACATCATACCCGGCGTTGACCAGTTCATCGTAAATCTTTTCGCCTATGTAGCCTTTCTGTGCTTCTTATTAGCTGCTTTCGCGGGTAGATGCTTTAGCTGAAAGGTTCAATACTCACGCCTGCGAGTGCGACCTTGCGGATGGGCGTATCAGTGGTACGGCCTGGCATCTTTGGAGTTTTGATGACTACGAATCACTTCTTCTACGCTCTTATCTTTTGCAACTTGCAGCTTCGACAGTTATCAATTCCGTTGATTCTTTCTTCTCGCGCTTTATGGAGGGCAAAAGGTGATGCAATCAAGGAGCTCGGGCCCGGCCCGGGAAACGGGGACACGGCCGGGAACAGGATTGTCGGTCGCCGTATGTGCATTTCCCGTTGTCCCGAAAAGGCAATTCCAGAATGGGCGGGAAACAAGCAAAGCTCGGCAAGTCGATCAGTGCGACTAAAGCCGAGTCATTAACTACCCGATCAGTGAATGCTATGAAATTCGCAGCTTCCCTCGCGATCAATGGGCCTGGCGATCAATGTTGGCATCGTCAATTGCAGCGTAGTACAGCCAGATCATTTCCAAGAGTTAGCAAGCATGTTTGGTGCAGGTCTCCAACAGATTCTGCTCGGCCTGCCAGGCCTGTCATCTTTCCAAGTTGACTCTGTGCAATCCCCTCTTGGAGGCAGCAATGTCAACCCGGGAAGCAACGTTCACGGAGCCGTGGCTTCATCGTCGACTTGTGTGAGTACTCTTTCTTGTATCTCTCTATTACGTGGCATCATACTAATTCTCTCTCAATAGTGCGAGGCTCTGGCTAAATCGATGGGCAACGACGTTGTCGCCTTCCCCAACGGCCCAGCTTATAAGTCCTCTATCGGCTCCTACTTCAGCCTCAAAGAAGCCGACTTGAAGCCGGCATGCGTCGTTATGCCGGAGTCAGCCCACGACGTGTCGCTCGCAGTCCGCACACTCACGGCCGGTGCCGAAGCATGGAACGGCAAATGTCAGTTCGCTATTCGTGGTGGCGGCCACACCCCCTTCAAGGGTGCCGCCAACATGGAGAACGGCATCGTCATTGACCTCAAGAACATCCCCGCTGCCGGCATCTCCGCCGACCACAAGACCATCACCGTGAGTCCCAGCCAAACCTGGGACCAGGTTACGGAGCAGCTCGATCCCTTTGACCTGAGCACCCTCGGTGCCCGCGTCGCGGGTGTAGGTGTAGGCGGTGCGGTCCTCAACTGCGGAACCTCTTTCTTCTCCCCCCGCTACGGCTTCATCTGTGACGTGGTCGAGGAATTTGAAGTCGTACTTGCAAACGGCGACATCGTCCACGCCAGCGCCAGTCAGCACCCCGATCTCTGGAAGGCTCTCCGCGGCGGTGGTAATAACTTTGGCATCGTCACGGCTATCACCATGAAGACGTTCCCGCAAGGCAGGTTCTGGGGCGGTCAAACCTTCCACGACATCTCCACGCGAAAGGAACACTTCAAGGCCCACGAGGCCCTTGCCTCTATGCACCCGTACGATCCCTACGTGCACTACATCAACAACCTAGTCCTCAGCAATGCCACAAGAAGCTGGTTCATCGGCAACAGCTTGCAGTACACAAAGAGCGATCCGCCCGTCATCGAGCCAGAGGTCTTCAAGCCCCTTCTCGCCATCGAGCAGAAGCCACTTTTCCCCGGTGGTCCCTCCAATACCATCCGCGTCGACAACGTCACCTCCATCTCCCGCGAGTACGCTGCGCTCGCAACCTACCCGAAGCGCTGGATCTTTGCCACCGTCAGCTTTGCGCCCTCGGCTGACATGATGGAGGAGTTCTTCCAGCTCGCCGACGCAGCCTTCACTCCTCTCCTTGACCTCGACGGCTTTGCGGTCGCCATGGCGTACCAGCCTGTTCCCAGCGTCATGTCAGAACGCAACGGTGCCGTCGATTCGTTGGGGCCCGTTCAGACGCAGGGAAATCTCGTGTACATCCACTTGGGCGTCTCCGTCGACGAGAACGAGAGGGACAGCGACGAGGCCGTGGAGAAGACGGTACAAAAGCTAGTGGAGGACGCTGAGGCGAAGGCCAAGAAGATGGGGATGCATAGAAGCTATCTTCAAGCGACGTACGCTGAGAGCTGGCAAAACCCCATTGAGCGCCGGAGTAAGAGCACTCTGGAAGAGCTGCTTGCGACAAGCGAGAAGTATGATCCGCACCAGGTCTTTCAGAAGCAGGTTCCGGGTGGATTCAAGTTGCCAAAGGTACCGAGTACCGGAGGTGTCAGGACCGATCTCAAGTGATGACGACGACTGAGGATTACGTATTGCTAATCAAACTTGGAGAACGTGTAGAGTTTCTCGTGAACTTCACTTTCCTGGCATTTCATTACGTTGATCGAGATCAATGGGTATCAAATGTGGAAGAATTTCTATGTGTGTATTTAGCTTCTCCCTAGATTGAGTAAAACCTAGCGAACTATTACTTTTGTAGATACGGCTCGAGCACCGAATATTTGCCGTGATTAGAGTTAAGTCGAATGATGTGTTCATCACTATGAATCCATGCTATCATACACATGTCTAGTATGATTACTGTTTGACTGTTTCACGCTTAGTCCTACTCTCAAGTATCTCACAAAAGCGTAAAAAAGCATCATGAACTATGAGCACGATCCCAATTCGGTATCGCAAAAGCCCGAAGTGTGTCCGCATTCGGATTCGATAACCGAAAGTAAGTATTGCTATCTGTGCTTTCGGACTCCGAAACTCTATGCGTACGATTATATTTCCATGTTCGATTTGGGATAGAGTCGGGATAGAGTTGATGTCAGTTTCCGTCGAGTCTCCCCCCTCGGATGTTTGAGAGTAGCGAGCGTATCAAAGTCTTGCTTCTAGCATTGAGACTGAGAAGTTAATGACAGTCGAGGATAAACACATCATCTGCTTTTGTCAGATTTTCGACTATCAAGCAGTAATAGATCGTTGATCGATTAGATTCGCGTCGCGACGAAGTTGCCTTGACCCCTTCAAGGCGTGCGACTATCCTTGATAGAAATCCGATGGCCGATCCCGACACGGTCACAAATTGACATTCAATACCAGAAGCACATGGTGTGAACTTGAGAGTTTCTAGATAGAAGACTAATGTAAAAAGGGAAAACACATTCTAGACTGTATTTACAGCAAGTTCCGATGATCTACAAAGGAAAGTTCAAGACTGTTGTATGATCGATCAAGCATCAAATCGACGATTCTTCCACCGAACGGACTACTCCGACACGCCAACCAAAGGCCTTCTGAAAGCAAAGATTCCCTCGCCCAGGACTCCGGGAAGAATAGGATAGTGATGAACGAAAAAATCAAACAAAGTGAAATTAGAGACCCCGTCTGATAGCGTCGACCAATCTGTCTGCGCCGCTACCTCGCATCATGCTGAAGTGATGCTCCCCCTCAATGACCGTGGTCGTAACAGACGCACCAGGGAACAGCAAAGCCCACTCCCCAGGTCCAAAATTCTTCCTCTTCTCAGTGAGGAACTTCATCCCCTCACAATCCTCGCCTTCCATCATGGCAGGCGGCAAAGTCGGGTATCGAACCCCATCAAAAGCGCACTCCCCTGCCCAGATGATGTTTACGTGCAACTTCCTAGCCGCCTCGGGTGACATGGCGGGCGCATGATAGTCATGCAGTAGCTCAGTTGAGGCGCGGAAGTGAGGCATCAACCACTCGGGCGGCTCAGACTGCTCTGCTCCGCGACGCATCTCGTTGCGGAAGATGCCGACTTTGTTGCAGTGGTCGTAGAATCTGTCAGGCAGGTGGTCCAGGCCGTTGTTGGGCGGGGGAGAGTCAATGAGCGTGAGAGAGGTGACTTCCTCGCCGGCGGCAATGAGTTCTTGGGTCACTGCGTAGGCGAGAATGCCGCCCGCTGACCAACCTCCGAGACGGTAGGGGCCACGGGCTTGCTTCTGACGGAGGCCGGCGATGTAGGACTGTAGTACCTCTCGGAGAGTATGGTCGTACATGCGGCTGGGAGTTCTGGAGGGAGACTTGTTAGTATTGAAGCAGAGTGGCAGAAATAAGTACGTCACTACTCACTTTGCAAATGGCGAATTGAATCCAACGAGTGCCGTGGTCGGCGAGATAGTCGGGAGACTCAGGTAGGAAGTGGCTACTCCACAGCCATCCGGGAAAAGGAAAAGAGTCTCCTTAGCTTTCGTGCGGGAGCCCTGGAGGTACATCGACCACGCCGGCGGGATTGTAGACACGACAGGAGTCGAAGGGACAGCTTTGCCCTTGAAATCTCCAGCGCTCATGTCGATGACCTCGAAGTAGGAACCGGGGGTATCAAGCCCGTTGATTGGCGTCATGGCAGCTGAGAAAGGCGACGCCAAGTTGTCGAGATCAGGCGAGCCCACCGACGAAGCATTGTCAGATTCAACGCTTGTGATGTCGCTCTCATGCCCAGAAGACTCTGTCGACGACATCGCGGGGCCAGAAACACGCATCCTGATGTCGCCTACAGTGAGGCACTCCTCAAATAGTGCCCGTTCTGGAAGGTCAACGTCAAGCTCGTCGCGTAGTCTGCCGCAAATGACAAGTGACAAGAGCGAGTCGATACCAATGTCAGCGAGGGCGACATCGTCGGCCAGCTCCTTCTCATCTAAACCACTCTCTTCGGCTAACACTTTGAGAGCCACGGGCCAGGAATCGTCTGCAGCTTGTTGCGCAGCAGGAGCAGCTTGAGTCTCGGCCAGAGAAATGTCTCCAAAGGTTGCCTTCATGTCCGAAGTGACGATTGCCTGGGGCTGTTGTGGTTGCGTTTGAGACTTTGCCGATGAGAAGCCACCCGAGACCTTCTTCATGGCCGAATTGATGATGTAGTCCATAAGGCGCTTGGGGACGCCCTGCAACGCAACCCCACCAAGGATACCGATGAGGTTCTGATCCTGATCGAAGATGATAACATCTCCAGACCACAGCTTATCCTTGCCCTCAGTCATCTTCACATATGAGTGGTAGGTCATGTTCGCATCAAGCTTGGGAGTGAAGAGCTTCATCGACTCCCATCCATGGTTGACAAAAAGCTCCTTGTCAAGATCGACAGACTCATTGGCGTTCATAACGAAGCCAGCCAATTGAGAGATGGAGTCCAGGAAAGCGGGATTGGAGAACCACTTTCCATTGTCAGGGATGCCTTTGAATGACACAGTACCTGCAGCTTCGTAGGTGTTGTTGCTGAGAGTGATGGCAGACAAGCCGCGATACTTGGGGTCGAAATCAGCAAGCTGGCCAACCATCTTGTAGATCATCGATTTGCTGAATCGGAAAGTGCTTTCGTCTTCTCCGACCTGCGCCTGGATGGCCTTCATGCGAATCTTTGCATCCGAGACAGCCTGGGCGAACTGAGACTTGGTCTCGTCGATTTCGGTGAAGCGGATCGAACAGTTGGCATGCTGCTCCATAACCTTGTCGTTGCCGTCGAGGGTAGAGAATGTACAGAAAAGAGATTTCTTCGCCGCATCAAACTTGGCCTCTGTACGGAGGACTTGCTTGAGACCGACGTCATTGGCGACGAGAGCACTCTGGATGTGCATCTCCGCCACCTCGGTTCCGACTGCGTCGACGTCCATGCTTGTGATTTGCTTGACATACTTGCCAATCATCTGAGCAATGTCTGCATAGACGGAGGGAGTACATAGAGGTACGCCGTACACCTTGTGACCTTGAGCCATGGAGTGAACATCGTCAGCATTGAGGTCGAGATCGACGACCACCTCGCCGTCAGAGCTTGGCTGAAGAGTGTTCTTGACCACGTTATAAATCGACGAGAAGGCCAAGTTTGCAGGCCCCATGATAACGGGAGCATCACCCTTACGGAGACTCCAGTCATTGGTGTACTGCATCCAGTATTCCTTG
This sequence comes from Colletotrichum scovillei, assembly GCF_011075155.1. NCBI lineage: Eukaryota > Fungi > Ascomycota > Sordariomycetes > Glomerellales > Glomerellaceae > Colletotrichum > Colletotrichum scovillei. The sequence goes on from NW_023336269.1 coordinate 1,228,579, forward strand.
AGAGTCCATCCGTAGGAGGGCAATTGAAGAACCTGCTGGCACTCTGGGAAGTCGGCATGATACCTAGACCATTCGACGTTGGCCCCAGCCGCATACATGCCGGAGAAGGCATCGGTCATCAGTTGCCAGGTATCGATAGTCTTGTGTGCAGATGCGAACGTCTGCATCGTAGATCCAACGACTTCCTTAACCATAGGAGCAACAACAGGTGCGGGACCAATCTCAATGGCGATAGTGCGCTCATCCAAGATGCCTTCTGCCTTGGCGACAGATGCGGCCTGCATGATGTTGACCGGCTTTCTGCAATGCTCAACAAAGTAGCCCTCGCTGAAATCGGTGGCCTCGCGAAGAACCTTGCTGAGAGTAGGCGAGATGACAGGGATCGTAGGGCGACGAATGTGAATACCCTTTGCAATCTTCCGGAACTGAGCAAGTATAGGGTCGACCTGAGAAGTGTGGAAAGCGTGTGCAGTGTCGAGAACATGGCAGCGCATGCCCTTCGACTCGAGAATGGTCCGGGCCTCCTTGACGTGCGCAATGGTTCCACCAAGAACGATGTTGTGCTTCCTGTTGCGGCAGGAGACCTCGAGGTCGCGACCGACAACACCAGGAATGGCAGCGAGGACTGTGGCCTCTTCAGCCATGACGACGAGCATGGCGTGCGTTCCCTGAGCTAAGTGCTCCTCCATCAGCTGAGATCGCTTTCCTACCAAGTAGAGGACGTCGGCTTGAGAAAGAGCCCCGGCAGCGTAAAGAGCGGCGTACTCTCCAAGACTGTGACCGACGACTGCCTTGGGGGTGATGCCGAAGGACTCCCAGAGCTTGCAAAGAGCCATCTGGAAAGAGACGTGCGCCAACTGGAGGGCAGTAAGCGAAGCACGGCTGAAATAATCCCGCTCCTCGAATAGAGGAAGAATCGACGGCAGGCCCATCTGGACGCACAAGTGGTTGTAGCGCTGCAAGTTGTTCTTGAATGAAGCGAACCGGGCGTACAAGTCCGCGCCCATACCAGCGTGCGGTGAGCCTTGGCCTGTGAAAGTGAATACGAAGCCGGGTGTTTTGGCCGGGGCAGGCAGAATTTTCTCTCCTCCGCTACGGGCATCGAGCTCTTTCTGCAGTGACGACTTGAGTTGGGGAATACTGGTAGCAGTCACAGCAACTCTGTACCGATGGTGCATACGGCGGGCGGTGGTGGTATAAGAGAGCTTTGCGAGAAGATTGGGGTCTTCACGAGGTGCTGCACCATCGAGCCATTGAAGAAGGTTGCCAATATTAGAGACTAAGGACTCGCCCGTCTTAGCAGAGAGCGTCACGATGTGATGGCGTCTCGGGTCGGGGCCGGTGTAGTTGTCGAAGATAGGAGCGTCTTCCAGGACGATAGCGGTGTTGCCGCCTGCGGCAGAGAAGTTGTTCAGCAACACTCGGCGGCTGTCATTCGCTGGCCTGACCCAAGGAGTCGCGACAGTAGCAATGCGGGTGTTACGAGCTTGGAGATCTGGCAACTTGTGGTTGATCTTGGTTTTGATGCCAATGTGAGGAGGAATGGTCGAGTGCTTCATCATCATGAGAACCTTGGCAAGACTGGTGACTCCAGCAGCAGCTTCGCCATGGCCGACATTGGACTTAACGGCACCAATATGGAGAGGGTTGGTGGCTGGGCGGACTGGTGTACCGCGAGTCGTCAAGGGAGACAAGGTCGTCACAACAGAAGTGGTTTCTCCTGCATCGCCAGCCTGCGTGCCTGTACCGTGCATCTCAACGTAGCTGATGTCGTTGGAGCTGACCTTGGTCTCGGCAAGTATATGCTCAAAGAGGTCCTTCTGAGCAGCGGCATGAGGTCTAGTGATGGACTCTGCTTCTGCATTGTGGTTCGTGGCGACGCCCAAGATGCAAGCCTCGATAGGGTCCTTGTCCTTCTGGGCGTCATCCAGTCGCTTGAGGATGATCGTGACAACTGCCTCGCCGCGGCAGTATCCGTCAGCGTCATCGTCAAATGTCTTACAGTTGCCGGTACGGGAGAGGAAGTGGCCTCTGTCCAGACCAGCGGTCATATCAGGATTGGTGAGGACATTGGTACCTCCAATAATGGCGGTGTCAACCTCGCCGCGCCACAGAGCATTGCATGCCAAGTGCAGCGCAGCCAAGCTAGAGCTGCAAGCAGTGTCGATAGTGTAACTAGGACCGCTGAACTTAAAGTGATAGTTGATGCGGCCCGGGATGAAAGCACGGTTTCCACCGGGAATGAAGTAGGTATCGATGTTTTGCGCACTGTTGGTCTCCATCCAGTCGTTGCTAGTGGCACCAAACCATACACCTACGCGGTGCTTCTGAGTAGATGGAGTACGGTTCGGCACGATTCCCGCCTTCTCGAGAGCTTCAGCGGCAGTCAAAAGTGCAAGGCGCTGGGCAGGATCGACTTGTGCGGCCTCACGGGGCGACATGTTGAAAAAGGCTGCATCGAACTGCGGTGCCTGATGCAGCCAGCAACCAAAGCCGGTGCCAGAGACGTTCTTCACAGATGTGTCGCCAACGTGAGCAGCGGCGTTCCATCGAGAGGCAGGAACCATCTCGTGAGTATCGACACCCTTGTGGAGGATATCCCAGAATGCGTCCATAGTATCTGCATTGCCAGGAAATCTGCCAGAAGCAGCAAGGATGGCAATAGGAGACTTCGAAGCACCGCCATCGGCACCGAGAGCACCATTGCCTGCCAGCGAGGCAAGCTCTTCAGCAGCTAGAGGGGACCTCTCTTGTACACAGTAGGAATCTGCCGGTAGAAGTCGACGAACAGGGGAGACAAGGCGATCCGTGCTGTGGAATGCAAAAGGCTGAATAATCACATCTGTGATGCTGTCCGTCGTCGTCTTGGCCGAACTTCTAACATGCTCAGCTATACGGAGCGGCAATTGCTCAAGCGCCATCTCTCTCTCGAGACAGTCGCGCGCAGCTTGCTCGAGCGCATCTCGCAGGCTTGCCTTGATGGAGAGCACTTGGCCCTCGGTGCTGGTGGAGATGACAGGAATGCGAGCCAGAGACGAGCTGCTCAGTGGAACACTAGCAAGAACTTGCTCGATATCGTGCTCACTGTAGAACAGTGCAGAATGGTATGGGGCAGTGATGCGCAGCGAGGCTGACGTAGGTGCAACTGACTTGCCGATGGCTGAGGCCAAGAAATTGGAGAGAACTCCGGGCGGTCCAGAGACGGTTGCTTGATTAGGCCCGATAATGGCTGAAATATACGGGGTAGTCGTCACGGGCAGGCCAGCTTCAGCAGCATATTGCAGTAGGGCGTCGGCAAGAATCTTCGGGCTGGATCCAGTCACGGCGCGAGACCACGAATCGAACGTGCTGGTAGAATCGGATATCTCATGCTTGTTGGTGATTCTATCAGCGACATCCCAAGCGAGCGCGCCCAAGCGAACGGCGACAGCAACGGCGTGAAGCGCGGGTGAGAGAAGGCTAGGGGCACTATGAGCACAGCTCACGGCCGCAGCAGCCAAGGCACCGGTGCAGATTCCGGCCAAGAGGCTGTTCTCGGGTGTGGGATAGACTTGGCATCCGCTGCTATGTTGACGGATGAAGAGGCCAAGTTGTGTAATACATGTCAAGGCTTGTACAAGACAGGGGTTGAGGGTACCGGAACGGTATGATGACAGTAGATCTGCCAAGGTAGCGAAGCGTGGGCATCGTGCCTGTTGCTCTGGGGATAGGCGGGCAACTTCGTGCTTGAGCACTCCACAGCTTCGCTCAAGGAAGTCGATCACGAGTGGATCATGGTGAGATTGTACCAGACTGCGCAGCGTGTCTGCGATGTCATGTGTCTGGTCGCCAAAGACATAGGCGAGTACTTGATCTTGACCCGACATGTTGGAGGAGTCTGAGATGAAAATAGAACAAGGCTGGGTAGTAATTGCCAAGATAGAAGGGAGGGTTGGTAAGAATGAAAATGGTTCAGATGAATCAACAACTCAGATCGAGAGTTCAGAGAAAATCCTTGGTCTAGAGAACGATAGGCCGAGTACAGTTGAGTGTAGAAGAGGCTGTGCAGTTGAGTGTGCTTCCAAGAACGATTATACGAGGTTGCCAAGCTGGTCATGTTATATCCCAATCGTCATGATGAATCGTCATAATCGTTGCAGAATGTCCCGATCGGTAATCGTATAGGCCGGGAAAGGCAAGCTCGTATAGCTCTGTCTTCCACCTCTCAGAGAAAGCCACGGCATTGTCATGTCTGGCCTATCATCGTTCAGGTGAGATTAGCAGCCTGGCATGGAAACCGGCGGGTTGGTAAGGCACGGAGACATTGTGTCATCTCGGGGACAGGTAAGATTGCTATCTGACAGCTATGAGATGTCTTGATTAGGCCGGTAAGTCATCGTTCGATCAACATCTGAGACACGATTGTCTGTTCCGGGGCAGTGGTAAGGCCCTGTGGACCTAGGGTCTCTCGGGAATGTGCAAGTGTTGCCAAATCTACACATGTCGTACACATTCTCAATGGTCCATTACTAGCCTCGATGTCAGCGACATCGATTTATCCCACCCGAATCGACGAGCACGAGCAGTAATAGGGCGTCATACTACAACATCTGTAACATAGAGAGCACGAGCCTAGTCGACCTCGATCGAAATCGACTAGTAAATCTTCTAGATCGTTGTTCAGTCGAAAGAAGCGCCAAACTCAACTTTCTCTACACGTGTGGATTACATCACCCAACTCAATCTTCACGTTTTTCAGACCATGCAAGACGCAAGTAATCTGTCAAAGAAAGGTAAACTAAACTGACTCGAGGCTTTCCTCAAAGCACGCTGAACATTCTCCGATGTAAAACCGGTATAGGCTCCTCCCTGGCTATAGACCAGCTTCTCTTCACGGGTAGTTCCGAAACCCGACTTACTGGCCAAATCATGCTACCAACAAGCTAAGCTGATTTTCTCTTTACCAAAAATTTGCTGGGTCTAATGACTTCTACAAACAACATTGTTGTCTAGGGCTTCGGCAAGCAGCAAGCCATGAGAGGAGCCTCTGGCTTAGCAGATGTTCACCCGATTTGGCCTCGCTCAAGTAAAAAAAACCCCAACAACATCATCTCGGACAGGCAAAAACAAGTCTGACCATCGTAAAGACTCAACCTTTTGCTGACCGGGGAATCGGAGTTGGACATTCGCGAGTTTCACTGTCAGGACGACCTCGGGAACCTGTCCCTTCGGGTTCCACTTTTACCGGTAATTGGCTCTACACGATTGGTAGATCTTCGTTTACCGTCAAAAAGGCGGTAAGTATACCCCGAGCCACCCAGCAGCTCGGACTCACACAACCAGATTGATTAGCGATCCGCGGATCGCTCTAGGCAGCTGTCTCGGGAAGCTTTCTCTTGGCACAGAGCAATGGAATCCAAACACCACACTTCGTAGATCGTCAAACTACCCGGGCCTAGAAGTTGGAGGCTGCTTTAAAATGTAGATTGTCCAATTCCTCGCGAGTGATGTGTGATGAATTGGTAGTCTTCTCGCATCCCATTGCCACAATTTATCCCGTCAGTCAGGGCCCCTCCATATTACACTCGTTGCAATGGACTTCTATCAGAGACTGAGGAGTTCACTGGACTCGATTGCGTCTCACGGAGCCGAACTTCTCCGTCAATCAGACAATGGATCGATTGCGGCCAGCCCTTTCGAGGACAAGTCGAAAGCTGTTCATAATCCTCGCAAAAAGCTCATGGAGTCGGCAATGAAGCTTCTCCAACTAGCGACTATGCCTGAAGAGTACCTTGACCACCTGGCCAATGGGGTAAGCATCTATACTATCCTTTGCGATTAACATTCGCAACTAACAATTACTTTCCACAGTACCAAGAGTTAACTTGCGTCCGATGGCTTGTGGATCTCGATGTCCTGCAACACCTCCCTCAAGACGGCTCGATTGCATACGCGGTGTTGGCAGCCAAAGCGGGCGTTCCCGAGAAGCACCTCAAAGGTGTTGCTCGGATGGCTGTGCTCAACGGTTTCCTGGAAGAGCCTACATCCGGCCACGTCTCACACAGCCGGTCGTCGGCCTTGCTTGTTCGCGACGAGAATTTCATGAGCTGGGCCCGCTGGATGATGAACTACTCGATGCCAGTCGCGTACAAGTTCCCTGAAGCAACTCGCCGCTGGGGCGACACGGACGCCAAGAACCAAACAGCTTTCAACGTTGCCGAGAATACTACAGATCCGTTCTTTGACCACATTCGAAAGAACCCAGATCTTACATCTGTGTTCTCGAGCTATATGCGCAATGTCACGGCCTCGCGGCCTTGGAGCTTAGCGCATGCTGTAGAGTGTTTCGACTGGGCCTCGCTGCCAGAGGGTGCAAAGGTTGTTGATGTGGGCGGTTCTCATGGCCAGCTCGCTGTCCACGTTGCCTCCAAATTCCCACATTTGAAGTACATTGTGCAAGACCTACCAGAGACAGTTGCGACTGCTCAGCGGGCATTTGATGCCGACACTAGCATCGATCCGGCAGTCAAATCGCACATCCAGTTCATGCCTTCAGACTTTTTCAAGCCTCAAACTGTTTTGGATGCCCACGTCTACTTCCTTCGCATGATCATCCACGACTGGCCTGATAGGGACGCTCGCATTATTTTGCAAAATCTTCGGACTGCACTCGAGGCAAACCCTAAAGCCCGCATCGTGATCATGGACACAATTCTCCCACCCCCAGGGTCAACAACTCTCCAGCACGAGCAGCAGCTGAGAGTTCGAGATCTCATGATGATGCAGGTCTTCAACGCCAGAGAGCGAGAGTTAGAAAACTGGAAGGCTCTGCTCAATGACGTGGGGATGGAGATTGAGCACTCGCGTCAACCTGACGACAGCGTCATGGGGCTTTTGACCGTCCAACTCCAGTCTTCCGCACCCGGCAGCCCGAACGACTTCATCCAAATCAAGAAACCCATCATGCCGGCAACGGAAAAGCGGCCAGTCCTGATCATGGGCGCTGGTATCAGCGGTCTGTGCTTGGCCCAGGCACTGAAAAAGCACAACGTTCCTTTCCGGGTATTCGAAAGAGATCCCGCGGTTGATTCGCGGCCTCAAGGATACCGCCTGAAGCTTCGCAGAGACGCTGCCGTCGCACTGGCCGAGAGTTTGCCCGAGGAAGTCTATCAGACTTTTCAGACATCATGCGCCACCCTGGCTATCGGGGAAACCGACTTTAACCCATTTACCGGTCTGGTGGTCAACAGTCGTTCTGGTGGTGGGTTGAGCGGGAAACTTGGCCTTCACCCCAGCTACTGCGTTGACAGAGCTGCTTTCCGCACTGCTTTGATGACGGGTATTGAGGACCGAATACGGTTCAGCAAAGAGCTGTCATCCTACAAGGCAGATGTTGATCAAGGCGTTGTGACCGTTACTTTCAAGGATGGTGAAACAGTCGAAGGCCGATTCCTTGTCGGTGCAGATGGCCTACACTCAGTTGTGCGTCGCAATCTCGTTCCCAGCCACAAAATCAGGGACACTGGAGCTGCCTGTATCTATGGGAAAACTCCAATGACACCTGAGGTCTTAGAGAAGTTCCCCGAGAAGGGCATGAGATGGATGACCATCGTCTCTGACCAAACGCCGATGCTGCAATCCTGCATCATTGGAGATGCGCCGGTGACTTTGCTTTTGGAGCCAATCCGTTTCAGCGAGGTGAGCCGGTCTCAGCATCAGCTTCCCGCAGATTACATTTACTGGGCTCTCATTGGACCCGAAGCTCGATTCCGCCTAGACGGAGAGACTTCGACGTCCAAGGTCAGCAGCTCGACCTCTGCACAAGCGGCGGCCGAGGCAGCTCGTCTAAGTTTGTCCATTACGCAAGAGTGGCATTCCTCCATTCGGTCAGTCTTTGAACAACAGGATACGAGGCAGGCGACTCTGATTCGCGTCGTGTCTTCTGTGCCTAACGTCCCCTCATGGTCACCGTCTGCCATGGCGACCCTACTCGGGGATGCTATTCATCCCATGAGTCCCTGTGGTGGGGTCGGAGCGCAGACGGCAATCTGCGATGCTTCCAGTCTTGCGAAGACGATTGCCGCGGCCCAGGGATCCCCTACAGCTGAGGATATTGGGGCGTTCGAGGAGGGAATGAGAAAACGTGCTCACCGAAGCATTTTACAGAGTGAAGTTGGCTCGAAGAAGATGTTTGGACTTCGCTCGTTGGAAGATTGTGACGCCTGGACGGGCTTCTAAGACCTCAAACCCAAAGATTGATAGTGAGAAGAATCAGTAGATTCAAGCATGATTAGCGAATGCCTCCACCTTTCTCAACAGTAGTCGTGGCGCAAGTATCACTCATATGACGAGCTTCAGAGCCAAGAAAGATCTGCTGCGCTGTACCTCAGCATCAGGAGTCATGACCCGAGCTGTGATGCAGCGTCAGAAAGTAATTAGGGATGAAATCGACAGGTCTGCACCTGAAGGCGGCATCAATTGTTCACACTCGCGATCTCGGACTCATTGTTCAGTACTGTCAAGAGATAATTTTGTGGTAATGCCTGCATCATCAGTGGTTGGTTCACTTACTCAGGCGTGCCAGGCAGAAAAATTGAGTTATTGTGTAAATTATGGTTACGAGTCCGCACAATTTTGACTTCGAGTACAGACACTACTTACGTACTGCTAATTTCGGATTGTAAAGGGCTCTACGTATTTTAAATTGTCTAGAGATATGCAGAGCTGAAAAGGCTGAGAACCTTCCCACCGGCACAAGGTCAATATTAAGGACGACTGCTTGACACATTCAGCAGATGTCAGAAAATTTCTAGATAAGGTGGTCTGCGGCCAACCTTGTTTTTCTTGTATCAATATTCTCAGCGAACTCGCATTTATGAAGAATGGAGTTAATGCTAAGTGCGCTGATGGGAATCAAGACCATTGAGTAAAGAACGAATAGATACATTCATGAAAGGAAGCCGGCAACTTCACTTCAAGAAAGAAAAACCCGAGACCCGACATCAACACCGACGTAGACTGCGATATGGGTAATTGCATAAACGTCATCGGGTTTCAACTCAGGATTCTGGTTTTGCGAATACCGTTCTGTTACAAAGATTCGTCTGAACGTTGTTAACTGGGCCGGCGTCTTTGATCCCGGCGATTAAGACGTGTCCCGCTATCACAAACTCTATTTATTAAGCTTTGGTTAGCAAATGGCGCCCTAAATGGTTCCACTCATGACAGCAGAAACGGTCGGTGATCATTTACCCCATGTCCAAGCTTGTTCCAACCTCCCGTCCGGCCGGAATGGTCTAAGGAAAACGGAGTCTTCCTCCGGGGCTTTTTGTAAGCCTTGGCATCTAAAACCTTCACAGGGAGTTGCACCGGATCGACCTCTTGAATGACACCTGAAGACGCCCGGCTCACGGTGAAGCAACTCGGGAAGCCGGCGTTGTGTAAAGAGCGATGCGGTGAGTTTCGATAGTGCGGGTTGACATTCATTCTTAAATGGCTCTGATTAAAAGAACATCCACCGCCATGCTTGGAGTTACATCACACCGTGCACTTTTCCCATATTACTCTCAAACTAGAAGCGTGTGCTTTTGTCATCAGATCAATCTCAGTTGATATTACCTCACCCGCCAATCATCAAGATGCCTAGCCGTATTGTCGAAGACGAGCTCACCGAGCTTGTCGCAACCCTGTCATCAGCTTCGGCTGAGCTGAACAAGTTCCTTTTCAATCGCGGCCTTGAAAAGCTCTCTACCGAGGCCGCCGCACCCAGTCTCGAACTCACTCCCGAGAACGTGCCCTATTTCCAAGCAAAGACATCAATCGTCGATGCCGCAGAACGCATCGTTCGTCTGGCTCGGGGACCCAGAGACACACTCATCACTCTGAGCTTTGAGCACTGCGCCACAGCGTCTCTCCAAATTGCTCTCAAGTACAAGCTGGCCAGCCATATCCCGCTGGAAGGAAGTACAACATACGCAGCCGTTTCTGAAGCAGTCGGCAAGCCTGAGGTCACACCAGCCCTCGTCGAGCGCATTCTCCAGCACACATCTTCCTATGGCTTGTTCGAGGCTCAGCCAGGCGGCACCGTCGCCCACAACGCCATGTCTGCGCTTCTCGTGACAGACCCTGACCTGGAAGCATGGATGGACCTGAGTGCCACCATTGCTTACCCGGCCGGCGCTTCTGTTCCCAAAGCGCTGCAAAGTTACGGCTACAGCATGGAGGCGAACGAGTCTGCCTACGGAGTCTCCATTGGCAGAAAGATTTCTCAGTTCCAGCGCTTCCGCGAAGCAGACGGTCAGCAGCTGCACAATATGTTTGCCCGCGCCATGCGCGGCATTGCGGTTGGCGGTGCCTACGACCTGCGTCACGCCGTTGACGGCGGATACCCTTGGCACTTGCTGGAAAAAGACCACATCCGTCTCATTGTGGACGTTGGTGGTGGCCCTGGCCACATCTCAATGGCTCTGGCCAAGAAGTACCCAAAGCTCCAGTTCGAGGTGCAAGACTTGCCGGAGACTGTCGAAGTCGGGGCCAAGTCCTGCCCTGAGGAGTTGAAGGGCCGCGTCACTTTCCGCCCCCACGACTTCATGAAGCCTCAACCTGAGCACAATGTTGCTGATGGAGAAGGCATTGCCTACTTCTGCCGTTTTATTCTTCACGACTGGAGCGACAAGTACGCCCAGAACATTCTTCAGAGTCTGGCGTCATCTCTGAGACCGCAGGACCGTATCATTATCAACGATGTCGTGGTCCCCGAACCAGGACAAGAGAGTCGTGAGAGAGAACGTCGTATGCAGTCAGTTCCACCCCTCATTTGCCATAGCCTGACAGAACTCGTATTGACAAGCTTTAGTGATCGGGACCTGTTGATGTTGATGAACCTTAATGGTCGCGAACGTACAAGAACTGCGTTCGAGAATCTCTGCAGTGCGGTGACGCCTAAGCTTCGAGTGAAGACAGTATTCCGCCCTGAGCTCGGGGAACTTTCTCTCATTGACATAAGCTTGGCGTGAGTCAGTGAAGCGAGAGGAACTTTATTGAGGATCATCATGCCCATAAATCTTTCGTGACAACAGAGAGATCATTAGTTCGCTAGGACGTTGAGCGAGAGGCTCGTATAGCTGAAAGGGGTATATTTCGCACTTATTAGGGTCCCATGTAATACACGAGGAGGCAATTCAGGGCTCAATCTGGATACATAGGTATGAACATAAGGAACATGGAATGAGGGAGATAGTTTGATATTGTTGTTCAAAGATCGTAAAGGCCGTAATGTATTGCTTGATGCTTTCACCCCTTCCCCTTGGTAAGCCTAAAAGCTGGGTATCTCTAACGCTGGTATCCTAGAAATGCTGTGCCTAATAGCGGGTATATCTAAATCGCTGCTGTGCCTAAAAGCCAGTAAATGCTGCTAATGCCTGAAAGCTGGTTTGATACCAACATAAGATGTGACACCTAATTCTACACTTCTGGTGTTTCGCTTCAATGTGACGGACCGGAAAGTTATACAAAGTACCTGTAAAGTAGTAAAATTACCCAAACCCCCGTGTCCATTCCAACACCCGAATGTTGCAGACAAATGAAAGTTAGGAAAAACAAATGAAAAAATATGAATACGAAAATCATGTACGCTTGATACTGTTTGCCTTGAACGTGATTCTCTCAAGTTCCTCCTGGAGTGCCTGGTGGTGTTGGTCGATAACACTAGACATACGTCCCTTGGTGACGGGGAAAGATAAGTCAAACCCCCCACTTCCCGGCACCCCCCTGTTTCTGGCACCCACAAAAACGCGAAAATCCACCACAACGCAATGCCCACCCCCAACCTCCTTTTATCACAACATTTTCAATTCGAGTCCAAATGGGCTCATTTTTTGCACATACCTTCTTCTATATCTAATGCCTCAATATACCGAAGATCAGCTTCGTCAGGCTCTCGAGGACATCTCAAACGGCAAGAGTCAAAAGAGAGCCTCATTGGAGTATGGGATACCACGATCAACCCTCCAACTACGTCTCCAAGGTGGTCAGACTAGGAAAGTGGCTTTTGCTGACTGGCAGAGGCTGTCTCCTGACCAGAGAGTAAGCTGGCACAATGGGTTCGCATTCAGGCTTCGCTGGCCTCGCACCAACGCACCAACAGGTGAAGGAATTCAGAGCGAGTTCTGGCTGCTGCTGGGGATACCAAACCATTAGGAAAAGGCTGGATCTATGCCTTCGTGAGAAGGAACCCTATCATTAAGGTTCAGAGAAGTCGTTCCATCGATTCTAGACGCGTTAATGGGGCATCTACTGAGGTCATTAGGAACTGGTTTAAGTTCCTTGCTATCCCTGAGATCAAGGACATCAAACCAGCCAACAGATATATATGGATGAGACTGGCATCCTCGAGGGTCAGGAGCTAATGGGTTAGTGCTGGGCATGGCTGAGACGACGTCTGTTCGCAAGAAACAACCTGGGTCGAGGGCATGGGTCTCTATCATTGAGTGTATCTCAGCCTTGGGTAGGGCACTTCGTCCTCTTATCATTTTCAAGGGAAGACGGTCCAACAACAGTGGTTTCCATTACATCTGGTTCCATACGATGGGTGGGAGTTTACAGCAACAGATAATGGCTGGACTACAGACTTAACTGCCATTGAATGGTTAGAGAAGGTGTTTATCCCACAGACTATGCCCGAGGCTGAGGGCGAGGCTCGACTGTTGATTGTGGATGGGCATGGAGTCATACGACGACAGACTTCATGTGGAATTGCTATATTAACAATATCCATTTACTGTTCTTACCACCACACTCCTCTCATGTCCTCCAGCCACTTGACCAGTCTGTCTTCAGCCCTGTTAAGTCAGCCTATCGGAAGGAGCTCGGTTACTTGTCTCAATGGAACGACTCTACCATTATAGGTAAAAGGAACTTCCTGGACTGTTACCAGAAGGCTCGACTTGCTGGTCTATCAGTCTCGAACATCAGAAGTGGTTGGAAGTGGACTGGTCTACACCCTGTAGCGATGGTTAAGCCCCTGATGAACCCTATGGTATTACCTGAGCCTTCTAAGCCCACCACACCCAAACCAACCAGTCGGGGCAAAAAGCGATGCCATAATGGTCAACAAACTACCCCTGTTGAGCCATGGGATTCTGCTTCCTCTGCAGTGGTCTGGTCGACACCCAGGAAGCTGGCAGAGCTCAGCGGTCAACTGCACTTATACACCCAACTCGACAATGATACCAGCACTCAACGGCTGCTGTTCAGGAAGGTGAAAACTTCACAGAGCAGGCCTGGCAACTGGCAGTTGCCCAGCAGCAGCTGGCTCACCTGAGGCCCTGTTACCAACGCTGCAGTTAGGAAGAGGAAGACTGTTCAGATCGATCCCAACACGAAGTTTGCGAACATCAGGGATATCCATCGGGCTCAAATCGAAGCGGGTGAAAAGGAGGTTATTACGGCTGAATCCAGCGACTCTGAATGCCCTAGTGAGGCTGGCAGTTGTATTGTAGTGGGTGTGGTTGAGGATCAATAGTTAATAGTAATGAGGAGGTTGGGTTGTGATCCCATCGTTTTTGTGGGTGCCAGAAACAGGGGGGTGCCAGGAAGTGGGGGGTTTGACTTATCGAACAGATGGTTGCATCGGGACAAGACGGTGTAGACGGCAACGAATTATGCCTGGCCGCCGAAGGGTGCCAGTGGCGCAACCTCTTGATAAGAGGATCAACGTGTTCGCGAACGTGCGTCAGGACCAGGTGCGCGGCAACGAGTCGCTGCGCCTCATTGTCCAGACAGTAACTTCCGACGAACGAGGTGGTGATGGCTATGCGCCCAAAGAGCGAAAACTGTGATTGGTCCATATCTTGGGACGAACCGTCGTCGCCAAGGATCGCCGCGTACCAGCCCAGGGCCTTGTAAACGGCCAGGTACACCAAAACAAGCACTTCTTGTCTCATGAAGCAGCGGCAGTCGAGTAAGTTATTGAGCCTGCGAAGGATCTCCCGATTGTGCGATAAGACAGTACCCATCTCGCGGGGGGTATCGTCGAGTAGGCGCTCAAGATGGGACGTGCACGCAGGGTCCTTGACAGCGGTGAGGCAACCTTGCGCGAGAACATGAAAGTCAGAAACAATTTCCAGTACCTCCATGGTGCAGTCATGGATTTTGTTGTGACGAGAGAGGCCGTCGTCTGAGTACATGCTAGAGCTGCTGCGAGCTGAGTCGACTGTGCCGGAACGTCTCAGTGATGCATCAATGGACTGTTGCATTTTTTGATCCACAGGCTGGTCGAAAAAGGAAGTTCTGTCGTATTCCTGTGTCATAGGCGTCGGCATTGCCGCAGATGAGTGTTTTGTCGAAGCGGCAGACAAGTCGTTCAGAGTCATTGGAACTCCAAAGTCCGCAGTGGCGTCAAAGCAAAGACTCTGGTCCAAGAGATTGTCAGAATCCGAGGTGCCTTCAAGTAGCCACATCATCTCATCCTGGAGGTCGGTGTGGTGTTCCGAAGGCTGCTCTGACATACGGCGTTCTTGTTGCTGCTGCTGTTGTGAGATCTGAGAAACGGTCGAGGCGTTGGACATGGCCAGGGCTGGGCCATCTCTCATGACAAGTGAGATCGTTGCCTGGGTATCCGACAACGAGCTTGGCGAGGCGAGAACGCGAGGGCGCTCACCGGTCCGCATGGACATGCTGTAAGCACACTCGAGGCCCTTAGTCTCACAGCGTTGGCATTTTGGGCGCTGTTTACCGCAACGAATCTTTTGAGAGCTGCAAGCGTTGCAGGACTTGCGGACCTTTCTTCTCTTGCGGTTGAAAACAAGGGAGATATCTTCTCTGGGTGCTTGCGTCGACATTGCCTTGTTCAACCAGTTCAGGAATGAAGATCCGGTCTTCTTGAAGTAAGGCTGCACACTAATCTTAATGGTTGCCTCCCAAGCAGAAAAGTCTTCGCCAGCAGTTCTTGGAGATATATAGACGTCCAAGACGGGAAAGTAAGTTGTGAACCGCAGATGCTTAATGTCTCTTCAACAGGCAAGAATGGGTGTGTATGAGGAGCTTAGATAGGAGAGAGACAGAGCTAAAGAAGCAGAGAACGCGAGTTCATCGTCATTACACATTTAGTCTTCTGCTGAAGTTGGCGAGTATACGGAGCTTAAGTAGAGTATCTCCCTTATACTGCATCGCGACGGAGGTCTTCGTCTCGAGTCAAGTCCTTGCTCGGATGGAAAGTTAGTTAGACGTAAGTTTGCGAGACGTCGGAAGCCAGCGGGGCGATAGCGTTTGCCAAAAGCCATCACTGAAGCCGGTAGCAATTTGATAGATAACCCAGCCTTTTGGGCGATCGAGGAGATCGAGATTGTATTCGACTGACAAGTGCTCAGGTTCTCGCGGGTTTGTTTGTTTCCAGCCTCCCCAAACGAAGCATCACGAAGCTCTTCTCACGGACTCTCTTTGCGAGAATATCTGCCAAGCATCAAGAAGCATTCTGGTGCCCACAAGCACCCGTAAGTCTAGACCCCGCCCCCGGACAACTGGAGTACTCCGTCTTGGGTCGGGCCAATTCCGTTTCCTCCATAATGAGCTATAATGAGCAAGGCTGATATAGGGTGCCCCGTTGTATTATGGAAGGTGCCGACATGTTGGAACCAGACCCCCCGAGGGTGTGGCGGGTGTGGGATCGACTGGGCTGACTTCTCAATTAGGGAACCAGTGACAACGGGGAGAGAGCCATTCGCCCAGTCTTTCTCCTCCCAAGTGAGTTCCCGGTGGTCCATCCTATCGAACCTAATTGTCCGAGTGTTCCGCTGCTGTGGGACCAATTGGGGCCAGAGCTTCGCGTCGGCAGGGCCAAATGAATCAGTGCAGAGAGAGGGGTTGATTCTCCTTTTAGAGTTTTCAGCTGATGTGCCTAGTCCCCAACGCCGCGACAGCGGTACCGCCCACCTGTGGCACACAGTGATCTCGCTCGAACGTGTGGAGGAGGAGGCGGCCAACAAGCTGCTACCTATTGTTGAGTCCGGCGGGCAAGTTTCAGATCAAAATCGACCAGTCAGAGCTCTCATCGCGGATCCCAGTAAGGCACAAGGTAAACCACCACCCTGTCACTTGATCGGGTTATAAGGCGTGTCCGGGTAAAGTTGAAAAAAACATAACATGCTCGTCGTACCTGATTACGTATAATTGGAGAGGACATTGAAACGAGCACAAATACCCGATAATCGAGATTTACTAGCGATAATCGGCCATCCGCGCTGCTCAGGCCCCATGATCCCTCGCATTCTGCAACCGGAAGCACCTGTCAACTGGACTGGATGAAGCGGCTGAAGCCATAACCGCCCACTGTCGGGGCTGATGAGGCTCAACCAAGGGATTCCCCTTAATCGGGGTGCGAGTGATTTTGTGGATGTTTTGCTATACCCAAGGATCTCGGCTCCCAAGCTCCAGCTTTTTCGAACTTGGCTTTTCCGTCAAAGGTCTTGTCTTTGACTCGGCTCCGGCTTGGCACATTGGCGTCGTGGCCCGCGGGTCCTTCTTCTGGTGAATTAGACTTTTGACAGCAGAGTGCAGTGGGCTTTTGCCCAAGAGCACAATCCCTACATGAATCCCCGTTCTTCTTGTGGCATCATTGTAGCCCATGTCTGTAGCTGCTGCTCGTCCTCAAACTCAATTGCCATGGGGGATGATGACCAACGCCACTAATTCTAGAACCGTCGTTGTTTCCCTCGTCAAATTAAGGTCTTGGTAGAACTTTTGTCGGACTCTGAGGTAACCGTGCCATGGTTCGCACGCACCTTCTAATTGCGATAGCTTGATGGCCATTATTGGGTGATTCAATAGCTAAAGATGAACATTTTTGGGGTTTCAGATTTTCCAATATTCCTCGCAAGCTGCTCTTCGCCAGTTCGTCGCTGAACTTGTGCCGAGGTGCGTCACCGTGATTCGGGCTCATCCAGCCGGACAGCTCCGTCTGGAACCCCCAAAGAGTTTCACACAGCGCTACCAACTTGAAAGTCAGTATTAGATCTCGATCAGCTTCCTCTCGTTCTCTCAAGCAACTCTAAATCAGCAGTATTTGACACCTGAAAGGCTCCTATCGCAAAGCGACAAATGCATCACCTTTGACGCGGAATTGAGGATCCCCTCGTGTTTCCACTCATCCCAGAGTAACCTTGGACTAGCATATCTCTCGTCACCTTAGTGTACAATCACGATGCACCTAGGTGCTATGGAAGTGGGGGCTCTGGAGCCCCGGGCAGTAGTGTGCCACAAGTCCGCAGGCCGCGGCCCTGCGAGCACGCCCCCAGAAGATCTACGAAATAAGGGTCACTCAAAGTCCCCAAGTAGGGGTTCAAGACAATGATTGCGGGCGTGAGAAGGGCAGTGCTACATGGGGAAAGTCCCCTTGTATTGAAGTGCCGTCACGCTCTTATCCGGTCTATTTCCATATCCTGGTTGAATATCTTTTAGACGATGGCACTGACTGTTGATCTCCGTTCGTACCCGGATGGACAGTAGCGATAGTTGTGGAACCGTCTGGTTGTTGCGCCCTGGAAACCAGCGTTTGTGACCGGCGGCAGATAAAGGTTGGTGATTTTCTTGGGCTGATGTTTTCTGTCTTGGCGATGGAGTGAACCGGTGCACCGGGTTCGCTGACGAGCCCATGCCTGGGTAATTATTGGCAAGTGCGTCTTCCCCGTGCCGACAGTTTTAACACGCCTACGTAAGACCTCACGACTTAGCCGCTGCAGCCAGTGGTTGTTTTAGTCTGTGAAGATCATGAGTTTCACAGCAGTACCTGGCAAAGCATCCTCCTCGGCTTATTGAGCACCACCAAGCTTCCGACAACGTTAATAGCTTCCAGGGCTCTCATCCTCGGAGATGCTCAGGCTCTAGGTAGGAAGAAAGAGAGGGGAAAGCAGAGAAAGGCCCGCAAGGCGTGCTCAGAGAAATCCGGAGTATTCCTCCGAGTCCATCGCTCGAGTCACGGATAAGTGGGTTCGTATCAATCTCGCATCCGTATCCCTGTCTCTCCAGAGCTACCTCGTCAACGCAAACCTGCAGGAGTCGTCTAAGCGATCCAAAGATAACGGGACCCAGAAGACAAAACCATTTCCGAAATACGCCTCAATATTCCACGAGAGTCTCGCAACTAAGTTGCTTCTGCTCAATTTGCTTGAGATGTCGTCCAGATCCCGAATTCCTGTTCGCGTCCCACCGGCTGCAAGGGCCCGACAAAAGTATGATCGGCAGTCAAGCAATGGCATGACACGTGTCGCAGCCAGTGAACAGTGATGAGATGAAATGAGTTTTGCCGCTGTCAGTTATTCTGCCAACGTATACCATTACCTCGGGCCTGCGGTAAGTCGTGACCATCCAATACGTCGAACGAATTAAGCCTAATTACCTTATGATATACCAGAAAATACCATTTGTCATTTCTGTACGGGGTAATATATGGCAAGCTTTTCGCCGTACGTGACATTGGACGAAGCCTGGCATATGACGCTAACGTAACCGTAGCACCATTTCAACTCTAAGCGCGGGGATACTTGCTAGTTTAAAAATGTTCTGCATGTGGTAAAATAATTGCGAACTTCCAGTATTCCAAACCCCGTCTACGTTTCAATCACCTGCACCGTGAGTTATCAGCCAAGGCTTCGGTGCACATAGAGGATCAAGCTTGTGTACTTCACGTGGGCGGCCCGTGTCCGGTGGGATACGCTGTCCCGAAAGCGAAGTATTGGCCATAATAGGTAACTGGCGTTTTTTCCTCAACCAGGTGATCATAGCTGGAGCCGAAAAAGGCCCGTACATACGGAATTCAAGAAGCTTAAACCACTGCCGGAGCCGCGTTCCCGCTCCACGGGCTTCACAAGCCACCGAAAGCCACCGACGGGAAACTAGTTCGGGGTTTTCTAGCTCACCTTATTGTTAGTGCTTTATTGTCAATATCGGAAGCTTTGAAGGCGATCTCGATCGCCCACTTTATGATTGTATTCAGCGGTTTCGAACAGCTAGGGTATCCGTTGCTCCCCTCCGGTCTCAGTGCTAAGTGATGGTTCGCTTTGCAACTCTGGGTTGAACTAGTTTCAACAACTATCATCAGTCTCTCAAGTTCAACCACAATATCTAATGGGCTTTACCACACTAGTTTCGGTGGCTCTATTGAAAGGTGCCAACGCTAATTGCTGTGACGAAGAGCCAGCGCTGCAGTTGCAGCGGGTGATCATAATACTAATAAGGATGACGGGCGGATACATTGCCCCAAAAACACCATAACTTAATAGACTTTGTCAATAGCGAGTAATTCAAGCGGGGCAGAGGCGAGGTTTGCCTTCCCCGTCCTATGCCTTCACAACCGTCTTAGCCGGCAACGGTATTGTGCCATTGGTCAGCTATATCGGAGTAAAAGTGGAACCCGCAGGTTGTCAAACTCACCCGAGTCAGCGCACCGCGAAAACCGGCAAGTGGAGACAACAGGAACAGCCCGGGACCGAAAACGCTTTCCCCGGCCACCGGCGATTCAACAGTTGAGGTGGAGAACACGATAAGCCCCCCCGCCAAATTTTGCAACCCACGGAGACATTTTGGAGTCCGCGGGCAAGGGTCGCGGGGATCTGTCACATCCTTCGAGAAAACACCATCGCCAACCTACCCACCCGTGAGGGGGTTCTAACATTGTTCTTTCGTGAAAAGGCTCTTTGTCTGTCAAGGTTTCCCCAGTCGCTGTCACAATGCCGGCGGCAAAAATGGCGGCATTGTTCCCTGTCCCTCTCTATGTGAGAGCAAGCATCGTCGCATCATGCGTTGCCATGCTGTTTGGGTATGTCCAACAAAGCTCATGCGCCCGTCGGCGCGGGGGTCTGTCTCTTCTGCTTTGCTTTGCTCTTCTCTACGTACACCTTGCCATGCTCTTCATAGCAGTAGCTCGCTTTCGTCTTTCGTCATAGTGTTTAGACCCAGATCCCGGACGAACCGCCCTCGTAGCTGACATGCATGCTAATCAATCTATCAAGCCTCGATACAGGAAGCATTGGACCCGTTACGACCATGCCGTCCTTCCGTCACACCTTTGGCGACTTCTCCCCCACAATGCACGGCGTAATCGTCTCGTCCGTCCTCATCCCTGGCGCCCTGTCAGCTCTGGTATCCGGCGCCATGGCAGACCGTTTTGGGCACGTCCTCCTCTTCTCCCTGGGCGCCTTCGTCTACGGCTGCGGCGCTGGGATTGAGTGCGCTTCGCCTGTCCTAGGCGTCTTCATCTTGGGTCGGCTCATCAAGGGCGTCGGCGAGGGTATGTTTCTGAGCAACGTATACGTTCAAGTCTCGGAAATCTCGCCTGCCCGGGTCCGGGGTATCATCACTGCTCTGCCGCAGTTTTCCATCGTCACTGGTATTGTCATCGGCTACTTCATGTGCTATGGCACCGCCCGTTTCGAGGTATCATCCCTGGCATGGCGCCTGCCGCTGGCTGTAGCTTCATTTCTGGGATTTGCTCTCTCGAGCACGTACTGGATCGTCCCGCCGTCACCCAGATGGCTTCTCGGAAAAGGACGAATTGAAGAAGCCCGAGGCGTGCTGGACCGTCTTGGCCTGGACCAAAGCGAGCGTGAGGAACTGCTGGAGCAATCCCTGGCCCAGGCACAAGAGCAGAAACCCGATGTTACACTCCTGGAAACCTTACGACAGCTGTTCACCGACTTCAGAGAAGCCTTTTCGGCACCCTTCCGGAGCAGGACCATCTTTGGCTGTTTCTTGCTCGGAATGCAGCAGTGGAGCGGTATTGATGGTATTCTCTACTATGCCCCCATTCTTTTCACTCAAGCTGGACTGAGTGGCGAAGAGGCCACATTCCTCGCATCCGGCGTCTCAGCTCTGGTGATTCTGGCAGCTACTATACCTGCAACATTCTTAGCAGACAGATGGGGACGCCGGACGTCAAGTCTGCTCGGTGGCGTTCTCATCACCGCTTTGATGCTACTAATGGGCTCGCTATTTGCAGCCGGTGAGGTCCACGCCGAGACGGGTGCCGGGAAGTGGGTGGTCATCGTATCCATCTACCTCTTCGCCATCGTATACAGCGTCACTTGGGCTATTGGCTTTCGCACCTTCATGGTGGAAAGCCTGCCATCTAGGACTCGCAGTAGTGCCTCCAGCCTGGCACAGAGCTCGAACTGGGTATGTTTGTGTTTCGGTGGCTCTTTCCCCTTGTAGTCCATGTAAGCCCGAATTATACTGACATGCAATATCACAGCTTGCAAACTATGTCGTTGCGCTAATTACTCCGGTATTACTGTCAAAGTCAACTTTTGGAGCTTACTTTCTCTTCGCCGGATGCTCCTTTGTTTGCACAGTCTTGGTAGCCCTTGTGATGGTCGAGACCCGAGGGCACAGCCTTGAGGCTATCGAGAAGAGATACACCGAGAAAAAAGCCTTGGCTACCGGCAGATGGAAAATGGAAGGTCTCAGGCCAAGACGTGTCAGAACCGCGGTGTAATATTGTGCGGCTTACTGGACAGACTTTGTCCGACTTTCTACCAAAGATCTTCGGGATGACGATGCGCTAATGGCGCTTTCATGTCGTCAGGCACCGGAGTTGATTATGCCCTGATACTTGGAAAGGAATGATATGGATGAGTTGACGTATTTAGATGCATCGTGGACATGATATCAGACTCACGATGTGAGGCTCGAATGACTCTACTAGACACATACAGGCTGGGATAGACACAGGCTGGGATAGACACAGGCTGGGATAGACACAGGCTGGGATAGACACAGGCTGGGATAGACACAAACTAGAATAGACCTCATACAGCATAGAGATAATCGCAGCCTTGGGCACGTTATTCAGACATCCATTGTATGAGAACAGATGAGATAAAATAGACGGACTACGTGCAGTCACATTCTCTACCCTGACATCTGTGCATCCGTCCAAGACGGATCGGCACATACAATAAAAGGCTTGTTATTTTCCTTTGGACTTGGCATTTGTCACCGTCTTATAAAATGAATCCGTGCTGCCGGCTATCCGGAGAGATATGACGCGTCAGTACAAGCTAACAACGGTCGAGGAAGTAAAATTCATTAAGCTACCGTAAGGTCCAATTTTATACACGAAGTTGGGCTAGCAGCACGTAAAGATGATGACCGAATATTGCTCCAAACATTTTGCGGTACCACCCGAGGTACTTCTCCAAGTGCCCGGCGGACGACTTCCTATTCAAACATTCGTAAATGTTCATTCCATTGGCGAGTACCGTTTTAGCCTTTTGCCTAGTTCTATCCAGCACACTCTAAGGGGCTAAATCCGGTTTCATTTCGGCGATGGCGAGCAGATCATTCGTAACCTTAAAAAAGACATCACGTCAATTCAACGGACGGAAATAAGCTTGCTGTGACTGTACCGCTGCTCACTCTTGTATTCCTAAGGCTTGATCATACCTGATCTTTTTGCAATCATTGCTTCGTTTGTCTCGTCAAAATTTACATACGCTCTTAGTACGATCCGGTCACTCCTAGACCGCTTCTTCGGACTCCATCTGCACCATGCGACTCACGAGAGATGTATACTCGTAGCCATATCCCGCGTTTGTGCCCTTGGCTTACTAGCCTCGAACAAGAGCATCGTCCCACAAACTTCCCACCTAACATCCTCAAACACCTTCATCAACGGTCCGACAAAGCCCTCCACGTCGTCCTCGGTATTCCCAAAAACACCCAGTAAGTTGTGCCAAAACATGAGATGCTTCCCCATCAGATTATGCTTAACTCCCCGTCCCAAGATCGTCATCCCGAATATCGTGCCGCCCGGCGCCAGCAGATGCCGCAAGCGCGTCAGAGCCTCGGCCTTGTTCGACGGCGGACCAGGCACGCAATGCAGCAGCATCATGACGGAAATCGCGTCAAAGTCTCCCCCGCCGAGGTCTTTGCAACACAGTCCCTTTCCTAGTGGATCCAGAAAGTCGGCGACAGAGGTCTCGCAGCTCGTCTCGGGATGCGCATCTAGCGTTCGTTCTCTAGCTGCTTCCAGGGCTGCGGGGTTGAGGTCGGCGAGGTAGACCTCGGACCCGGCTGGTATGGGTGCATGCTTGAGAAAGTATCCCGTGCCGACGCCGATGTCTAGTATCCGGCAGGGCGAAAAGGCGTTGGTGTCCGATGTTCTGCGGAGGCTGGACGGCTGCGAACGGGCCGAGGCGCTGGAGACGTGCCGGTTGAAGAACTCCCGCATGCGTCTTGAAGTGATACGCCATGCTTTCGGGCAGTAGAAGCCGAGGACGACCGGGTCGTAGATGTAGCGGAGGAGTATGGGCATGTAGACTGCGGCACCGGCCGCCGTGTTCGGCTTTGCTGTTGCTGCCATGCTTGCAAACTTTTCAATATCTAAGGATTGAAGAGAGCATGGTGAGTCCGGTGGTGTTATCGTGCTGGCGGTCATCGTGGTCTAATATCTCCTGCGCCTTCCCTTGTGTGTGTGAGACAGGCCAAGGCTCTAGTTCAGGAATGGAAACTTGGCGACCCTTTTTGTGTTGAGGGCTGAAAAGAATTAGTTGCGTGGTGCTAGTCGGCTTTCGTGCCTTTCGTACGTATGGGGGAAAGCAAGCGGCGTTATGCGGACTTGTGATTCAGTGGCTCGACTCGTTCCCAAACTCCCGGGACACCCTTGGATCATTATATCCGCCCTCGAAGTCGTCAGCATGGCGACCACATGCTCTGACATATCTGACATGCATGCTTGCGGGGTGATGTGACAGGTTGTGTGGCAACGACTCATATTCAACCCAAGACGAGAAAACGGGACAGTCGTATCTCCTGGCCCGTCTATTTACTCCATTCGCCGGCAACTGCCCCTGTTGCGGTTGATGTCGCGAGACCAACAGACCATCCGCGGTCGGGGCGTCTCCGCGATAGCCACGGATCAATACCCCCGAGTTGCGACGGGTGCGTCATCCGTGCTCCGGGACCATCCGCGATGCCACAAGCTTCGCATCGAACCGCCGAGGGTTCTCGGAACCCTATGCGATTCGTCAGTTTCGAGGCACGGGGAGCTGCGATGAAGAGAGGTTCGCAAGGGCCGAGAGATGGGATGACTTTTCGACTCGTGCCGAAACACACCGTGTATGGCCCCAACGCTCCCTCTCCGTCTGAGCATTTCAGGCCTTCGGCCGCTCCATTTCTTTCCTCCGAAGGTTGTCAGCGTGGACTAGAAGTATCTTCGGACCACGCCCCGATGACATGCAGCAGGTCTAATGGCAGGTCAGTGTTCAGTTCTTTTTCAGCGTTCGGGGAGAATTTCTCTCTTGTCAGATCGGTTGAGCCGCGAATGTAAAAGCTTGGCTTTGCGAACTAGGCCATCTACGGACTGAGAACCGAAAGACCAGGAGTTCGAGCACCTTAACTATATTTACTGTGGCTGTTCGCCATCTGTTCTTGACCTGGGCGCCAATCGGATTGACAGAAGAGAATGCGAGAGAAGAACAGACTCGTAGGTTTCCACGATCACATGGAATCGCCATAGTTCGGACGATTACTCAAAGCGCATATCGACCCTGCGATAGCCGCGCGTCCAACAGCGCATTGGGAGCGGCGATGAATATGACGCAGATTGAGATACGGTCAGAACTGAACTCGCAGATATCATTGCCGGGGGGCTCGAACTCAGTCTCGCCTTCGGTAAGGTACGTCGCGGTAGGAACATACAGGAAACAATGGCAGTCGCTATTAATATGTACAGTCCACCGGTTCCGAAAAATATTGATGCTTTTACTCATTTTCTCCGTGCCTTGAAAGTCTTCAGAGGATTGACTTTTCTCGTTCCCACCTTCTTGCCTTTGCCGGGCTTGGTCTTATTCCTCCTCTGCTTGCCACCAATCTTTCGGAACGGCACCATACCAATGTCATTCTTTGTGAGTGACTCCTTGCCTTCTTTCGGCAACAGGTATTCGGGAACGTGCCGCAGATGAGGCTGCTGTCTGGCTGTTCTCAACTCTCCGTCGTGTCTGAGGTGCTGCAACTCTGTCGGGTTCTCCTCAAAGTATCTATGATTGATTAGCAAGGTTCATGTCAAATCCCGGATTGGGCATGAGAAGCCTAGGCTGGACAAACATACCTCTTCAGCTTCTCGCTCTTGAGAATCTCCTGCTTCAGTTCTCTCATACGCGCCTCACGAACTGCAACCTTGGTCACTGCTCTCAGAGCGTCATCCAGACGATACCTGAATGCATCCAGATGCTCCTTCTTGAAGTTGTAAGGCTTCACCTCCTTGCCTAGCTTCGCTTGTTGCTTCTTGATCCTGGCCAGGATCTTCTCGTCGTTCTCTGCGGTTTCTATGCTCGTGGGGACGTGCTTGCGGTACAGCTCTTGAGGAACGTAGAATGACAGTGCCATGCCTGTCCGACCAGCGCGCGCTGTGCGGCCAATCCGATGTGTGTATGATGATGCTGATGTCGGCAAGTCGAAGTTGACCACGGCTGCCACATTCTTGAAGTCGATACCCCGGGAAACGCCAAACTCAGCGTCCCGCTTCGACTTGCGCTTCTTCTTGGAGTCCTTCTCCTTCTTCACCTCCGATCCGTCTCCTTCTTCGGCATCCTTCTCGTCGGCGCCCATTGCGCTCTTCTCGTCGGACGCAATGATGATTTCGTAGACTCCACGGTTGAACTCCTCCAGCACGTGCGCTCTCGATGTGACGGGCAACTCCGAGTTCAGAATACAGCTGCGGACCTGGAACTGCTCAAGGAACAGCTTCAAGCGATATGAACGGTCGACGTCGTTTACGAAGATGAGGCACTTGCCCTTGACAAGCTTCAGCTTAAAGATGATGAATGCCAAAAGGAACTTCTCATCCTCTCCACAACTGACAACGAATTGTGACAGATTGTCGTTCTCTGTCTCCTCCTCGTCAAGATCCAAGATGGTCGGCTTGCGTCCGAAAATTCCTCCAAGAGTAGTCACATCTGTAGACAACGTCGCGCTCATCAGCAAGAGCTGAACACCCTTGGGAAGCTTTCGGGCAATATTCTCGAGGTCTTCGTCGTAGCCGTATGACAGGATGAGGTCAGCTTCGTCGAGAACCAAGCACGTCAGATTATCGAGCGACAGCGCATCGGAGGTAATGTTGCGCCATGCGGTAGCGGGTGTAGAGACTACGACGTCGGGGAAGTTTGAAAGGAGGGAACGCTGAACCGCATCAGAGATCTTGTCGACGAGCTTGACTGCGTGTATGTCTTTTGCGCAGTATGCTGAAAACTGTTCGATCGCTTTGAGAACTTGGTCGGCAAGCTCACGGGTAGGAACGAGGATCAGGGCGGTGGTAGCAGGCGAAGGATCGGCCTAGAGTTTATGGCGGTTAGCAAGGTTCAGTTCTTCCATTGTCAAGACTGCTACGTACAGCTTTGCGCTTCAGGATGCTCGATAGCACAGGCAAAACGTATGCAGCCGTCTTTCCGGAACCTGTGGGCGCCTTCGCGGCGACATCTTTGCCGTCCAATGCCAATGGAATTGCTCTCTGTTGCACCGGGGTAGGGTCCTTGAAGCTCTCGGCAGCGACAGCCTGTACCAATCGAGTGTCGAGGCCTAGATCGGAGAATGAAAGTTCGGGTGTAGAGGTTTCCGTCTTTGCGCGCTTCTCGCTCTCGGGCGCGGTCGCAGTCTCGTCGGCCTTTCTCTTCATGGTGGATATTGTTGTGTTGCAAAAGTATGATGTTCAAAGGAACCTGCAGCAAAAGTCCGCGACGCAGGCAATCCTACCCAGATCAAAAAAAAAATCCAGATTGCGGCGGGGTGGGTCTTTGCTTATCTTATCAGGGCGCGTTAGCGTGGAAAAAAAAAGGCTTATGTAAGGCAGGCTTTTCTTGGTGCGGGTGCGTTCGTTTAGACTTCACCCATGCTGCAGCATCTCAGGGTTGTCACACTATCACCTCTGGACTTATTCCTATCTGAATTTGATATTCTCTGGCATCACCTGCTTCTCACTTTAACTCAATAATAGCGAGAGATTAAATGCGTTTGCGGTACTCCAAGATGTTAATGTATATGACTCCTCACAACCTCGCCGCCAGCCACTTAGTGGGTTGCCCTCAGTCCAAAGCAGCCCGATACAACTTGGCGTATTACCTGCATATTTAGGACATTCCCTGGTTCAATGTCCAATAAGATCCTTGCTATGCACCCATTCTAAAGTTCCACTGCCTGGCATGGTGTCAGCTGTTCATGGCCGGGATGCTGGACCACGCTCACTTCACAACTTCATGCTCCCTATGCCGTCTGTAAGGCAATCACATCAACGTCCCACGACTAAGATATCGGGAGGACGTACGCCGCAATCATGTCACTCTGCCAAATCTGTTCAACGCTCAACATTGAGCAGCTAGATGCCACAGACGTCCGGTTTCACCCTAGCCTGAAGGCCCTCCAGCAGAGTGCCGATGCGAAATGTCCCTTCTGCAACCTGTGCTACACCCGCGTCATGGATGACGTTCATCATAGCGTAACCGACGCCCTTCTCAACGATCAGATACCGTCAGGCTACGAAGAGGAGACGTTTGTTCCGAGCATCTGGCTCCATGGCGAGGTGAGGCAAGGCAACCGCGGTGTCGGTTACCAGCTCCCGGGATGTGCCATATGGATTTCGTGCGGAAGAATGCATCCTGATGTCGGTATGGAAGAGACCAATCGCCCCGGGATGCCATTTGCCTCTCGTCTATCTCTTTTCGCGTAAGACCTCCAAGTTTAAAGTTCTTCTGGTCCTTATTCTTGGGCCAGGACTTGGCACATTGCATGAAAATTGACTATCCGCAGAAGCCGTAAAACGCCAGCAGCGCGCAGATTCATCGAGCGATACATCATTGCGGACCATGATCCTAATCTCTACATAGACCTAGCAGGTTGGCGTTTGAGAAAGTGCAAAGACTCTCACAAGCTCTGTAAACCGAGGTCCTCGGAGATGCCAACTCGCGTCATTGACGTTGGTAGCATCGGCGAAAACCCGAGACTGATAGTCACGAGTGGCCTTAGAGAGCCATACATTGCTCTTTCCTATTGCTGGGGGCCCGGTAAAGACACGTTCATCCTAACACACAAGACCAAAGATGAGCTTCTGGATGGCGTCACAGAAGAGAAGCTTACCCAGACTCATCGAGAGTCCATTCGGTTCGCACGCACGCTCGGCATTGCGTATCTCTGGATCGATGCCCTTTGCATCGTACAGGGCGATGCCGATGACTGGGCTTTCGAATCGCAACGCATGGCACACGTCTATGGCAACGCGGCTTTGACCATAATTGCTGGTCGTTCGGATGACGCGCGTAACGGCTTTCTCGCAAATGGACTTGATCAAAAAGCCCCGCCTTGCACCTTGCCGCTTAGCCCAGACACCAAAGACACAATCGGCGTCTGTCTTCCGAGATCTACCCTCATCGGACCAGTGTCCACGCGCGGGTGGTGTTTTCAGGAAGAAAAGCTCTCAACGCGGGCTATCATATTCGGCCAGGAACAGACCATCTACCAATGCCGAGAGGAAAAGAACTGGGAAGACGGCCAAGTCGATTTCCAAGACCTCAAGCCCACTTTCCTCACTCCTGGTTTCTCCACGGGCGCCCCCCATTCCGCGGCTGATAAGGAGACCACCCTCTCAATGTGGTACGAGTTCGTCGACTCGTTCACAATGAGAGCTCTATCGAACCCGCATGACGTGTTTGCCGCCATCGCATCCATCGCGATTCTTGCGAAAGACGTGCTTAAGTCTCGCTATCTCGCGGGAATCTGGGAAGACGATCTGGTCAGAGGCTTGCTCTGGAAACCACGTAATCAAGTGCATGCGTTTTTCAACACCGCAGTGACGCGTCCGAAACCAACTCCATTTGCCCCAGCGCCGGTGATTCGCGCGCCGTCATGGTCATGGGCGTCTGTAGAAGGTCCGCTTCGTCGCATCTACAATCCGAGAAAATCGCAACTCTTCCAGGACAGCAACTACGTCAAGATAAAACCCAAGTTGGGAACCAAGTGGACAGCCGCAGAGGACTGTGATGTGACTGCCCTTCATATGCCATCTTGTACGCTGCAAATCTTGGGGCGCACGGCCAAGACAACCCTGATCAAGACGGGCGTTGTCGAGTGGTTTGAGGCAGATAAGACAAGGAAGCGTTGGCTACCTTACAAAAAGATGCTGCCCCACTCAGTCTTGCTCGTCTCGAATGTGGAGAATCCAGGTACGACAGGCAACGGAGACAACGTCGTTGCTGTAGGCTGCTTTGATGTGCCAGAGGAAGCAGCGCAGTTTGAAGAGGTATGGGGTCTTCCGTTGATAGACAAGGAAGGGTTGATGATTGTCCCGCACGAAGAGAAATGGAAGCGAGCCGGTTGGTTCTGTTTGAGAGACGATTCTTGGTTTGAGAAGAGTCCAGAAGTTGAGATAGATCTCGTCTGATATGGGATAGTCTAAGGCCAGCTATGCCGCGGCTGATATTTCACGGAAGGACTTGTCTCAAGCCGCAGCCGTACTGGCCCTCATGATCTCCTGTTGTCTTTTCTTTGCCTCTACCGAGGCCTTACGAGGGTTGTCTGCTTCGAACACTTCATCCAGCTCTTCCAATGTGAAACCCTTGGTCTCAACGAAGAAAAAGTACATGAATACCATTTCGAAACTGTCCCAGGCCACGAAGAAGACATAAAACCAGTACCCGATCTGTTCGGGATAAATCGCATCAGTACACCAGCACAGCATAGCCCGTCATGTCAGTATCCGGAAATGTACTCGCATTCGAGAGGGCAATAGGTCCAACAAAAGTGTTGAGGAATCCCGCCGCGCCAGCCGTAAGCTTGAAAGTCCCCATCGCCTTGGCACGCATCTTGTTGCTGACAACCTCGGCCGGGTAGATGGGCTGCATCGGCGTGAAGCCCGTGGCGAAGACGGCACCAAAGACGAAGATGAAGACGATGCTGACAGTGGACGCCGTCTTATTGCCGTAGTCTGTGTAGCCTGCCGCGCAGCCGGCGACAAGGGCTAGGCACACTGTCATACCTGCGGTGGTGGAAATGAGCATCTTGCGGCGGCCGACAACGTCATGGAGACGGGAGCCCGCGGTCGAGAAGACCCATCCAATGACGGAGTAGACGATGTTGAGTATCAGTTTCGTGTTCGTATCGGTGATGCCGACGCCCGCGAGCATGATGGGAAGATAGTACGAGACTAGCATGTGTCAGTTGCTTCAGGAGACCAAGAGTCTGTTTCATCAAAGCACTCACTGATGTTGTTTCCGCTGAACTGCCCAAACCAAGAAAACGCTACATTGAGCATAAGTCTGTACCTGCTAGACCGGCTCTCGAAGAGGATCCTCAAGTCGAAAAGATCTTTCCACGAAGGTACGTGGGCTGGATCAATCGAGTTGATCATTTCCTTCATCTGCAGGTCTACGAGAGGATGCTCGAGGTCCCCGTTGGTATGATAGGTTGCGATGATATGTTTTGCCTCGTCATGTCGGTCCTTGGCGACGAGCCTGTCGTAAGGTCAGTTAATTGAAGCTTCGAGTTCGTGGTTGAGGGACAACTGACCATCGAGGAGATTCGGGGAAGAACTTGATCAAGACGCACACAAGCCCAGGACACACCATCTGAAGCCAGAGCGGTATTCTCCAATCCAAGTCTCCGCGGTCACTTAGGTAGCGGTGGCACGCGTATACTGCCGATGTTGCCAAGATCGAGCCCTACGTGAAAGGGTAGCTGTTAGCACCAGCCTCAATACTTCGCGTCAAGTCTCAGCCTCTCATCCCGGCCTATGCTTTTAATTGTCGAATGATCACATACCACGTTGTAGAAGGTGTTGTAGAGGCCTGCGACAGTGCCACGATATCGAGCAGGTGCAATTTCGACCAGGTAAAGGGGCGCCGACGTGTGAGCGCAGGTAGCGAAGAAAGACAAGATGAAGCGCCCCCCTATGAACATGGGAAGGCTCGTTGATAGTGCCGTGATAATTGCCCCAATGCAGACACCTAAACAGCCGAAGAAGATGTGCCAGGTTCGACCGTACCAATCTGCCATCCAGATAAAGAGAGCGCCACACATTTGACCGACCTTGGCTCAAAATTAGCAACCTCGATCCGACAACCTCTGCTACCTTACCGTACCTGAAAGATGGCGAACACGATGCCGGTGCTCGCATTGCCCTTTGCAGGAAGCCCAAAGTACTCCGTGTAGTTGGGTAATGCGTTGATGGACCCTAAAAGAGCGCTGTCATATCCTAGGTACGTCTAGTCAGCCTCCAAAATTCACTACCAGAGTAGGACTTCTCTACCATTCATGGTCGAACAGAAGAACAATACTGTCGCAAGGAGATATAGCCTGATGTACCCGGGTCCTCGCGGGTCGGGTTTGTTTGTTGCCATGATCGTGGCATAGGTATCTGCGCCGGTGTCGGCATCGTCCAAGTGTTTGAGGACTGGGCCGTCCTTGGCGCTGTCCCCATTCATCGTGCAAGCAATCGGGATGTCTTTCCGTGAGGCTCGAAGGGCACTGGAACCTATCCCCCGAGTAATGCGAGACGTCACACTAGATCGTGGGGAACGATAACCCCAGGCTGTTCAGCCCACGGGATCCCAGTGGCGGAAGGGGGTAGAAGAAGAAAGTTGACGATCTTGAAAGAGAGATCTTACAACCAAACGTATCCAGCTGATCAAATGTCACAACATAGACTGCATATGGCACTGATTGTATCCGCAATCTGGCAATGACAGTGCCCCGGATTTTAACCAACCCCGGAAAGCATCGACGCTGGGTCCACGCGGGGATATAAATTGTCGGGAAACACTGGGTCTGTGGCACCATTCTCCTTGTTCCATGCCGTCCTAGGCAAGTGTGGCAAGGATCGCAATGGACAACATTCCAAAACAGCTCCCGGTATTAAGGAGAAGGCACTAGCTAGGCCTACTTATATACTTGTTATCCGGCATTTAGAGTACAGATTCAAACCTCGTGCTGTGTGCTAATACGATCAGTCTAAATCTGAAGTTGCGCACAGGCCTTCGCGATGGCCAACTCTGTCGCTGTTAGTCGCACGTTGTTGACACTCATTGCAGGCGCTGGACTCTTCTACATTTTCGAAAGTTTGTTGGAATGAGCGAATATTGGCAATGTCAAAGCCTAGTGCAACGTTCAATGAATTGCAACAGACAGGACGCTCATCAGTAGCCTCTGGCACTCATATTGACTCTACATATTGCCCAAAGTCAGTGTGTACATGACTTACTGCGAGCGCGAGTCGCTCATGGACCAACGATGTGATTGCCGAACTCTGATCAGGGTCTATTCACTTTCCCAGACTTAAGCTAATCGGACAGTCCCTTCACTAAGTCAGAGTTTGCAATGTCTTTCTGAATGATGTCGTAGAGGAATATATTGAAGCCCCTGTTGTTCAACGCCCCATTAATATGTCTCACCATGTGGATCGCACCTTGTAAGTGCTGCTATGTCGAAGCAACATCACCTACCAAGATCTGTCAGTTGTCAAAGTTTAGTTGAATGAATCCGAAAGCCTCATGAAAAAGCGTAGTTGTAAAGACTCACCTCATCTTATGCCATGAAAACGGCTGCTGTGATGATCGAATCACTAATCGGTGACCGCATCTTCAGACATGAAATAGCATCCATTAGCAGCCGCGCACAGGCGACTTTGTACTGTAAGACGAGCTTCGTATAGTGCGGTTTCTGTTGCGGCAAACAATGCGACAAATGCCGGCTAATTACGAGGAAGAGACCATTTAAAGCGCTGCTGCTGGTTGCGGCCAGCTGAACGAATTGATGGTTGAGACTCCTTGTGCAGCCATCCGGAAAACCACTCCGGATTGGCTCGTGATTTGAACATGGCACGACGTTGTGCACGTCTTTGGAGCAAATGTTAATTATATAGTGGCTGAATTTCGATCATTTATTGGCAAGGTTCAAGTAAAGGACTCGGAAGGTTCAAAGTCACCTAATATGGATTCCCGGTTCTCACTCACAATAGTCTAGAAGGAAGTCTTCAACCAGACTAAGACGCCTCGCAAAGCTAGCAAAGGGGTATCTCCTGGCAGTCCCTTTGCTGACCGAGGTGATCTCGAACTCGTACAAGTCCCGAACCTCGGCGCCCAACATACCTTGGACCAGGCGATCAAAGGAACGTCGGCAATCGCTCAGACCGGCTCGATTCTTTCCTTCTCCGACAGTTCCAGGATGCAATACCTCCAGTCGTCGACAGTATGGTCTCGATTCTCGAGGCCGCGGCTCGCGAGCTGTCCGTCAAGTCGATTGTCTAGAATAGCTCTACTGCCGCCGCCGTTGACCTAAGTCACGGGCTTACCGCACATGCAGGGCCGGACGCCTGGAATGGCCACGTAGTCAAGACTGCCTGAGCTCCGCCTCCGCCTCCGCACGCCCCTGATCACTGGCACATAGTCTACCAAGCCAGCAAGGTCGAGGCCGAGAAGGCCTTGTGGGCCTTTGTAAATAAGAATAAGCCTCACTATACCGTCAACGTCGTCAGTCCGGCGACTGTCTTGGGCGAGGCTCTTTGCCAGAGACACGTAGTGTATCATACCCGTGGGTGAAGAACCTTTATAATGAAAACGAAGAGGTTGGAGCCCTGTTTCAGGCCAGTAAGTCCTCCCTCAATACACACTTGTCCTTTACAGTGACTGATAGCAATGTGCAAACACGGTCATCCATATTGACGTGAAGGATGCTGCTTTGCTCCATGTTGCCGCGGTTTGAATCCCGATTGCAACGGAGCACGACTACAAGCCTGGGGTGAATACTGCAACATAAATGACATTCTTGCCATCTTGCGGAGGCTTCGCTTAGAGAGAAAGTTTATGAACGACTTCCCAAACCAGACCAACAGATTGAATTGCTCCACAGGTGGGGGGGCCGGGGCGGATGGACTCCGCTCAAGAAAAGTGTCATGGAGGAGATGGAAGGGGTTCTCAAGTGGTTTCCCTAAGTCTCGGACTGATCATTACCTAATGCCAACGATTGAGTAATTAGATGAGGCAAATTCGCAGACTCAAGCTCTCAGAGTACTCATGTATGGTTGAAATCCGAAGCTGGATTTTCAATTGTAACCTGGATTCGCTTACAGCCAACATCTCAATCATAACCACATAAGTAAGTTATCTACGTGCTCTTGATCTCTTTTAGAAACGCAGTAAACTCGCAACTTCCCTGAGTTGTCTAACAGTCCCCCACCACGACCTCTGCCCACCTTAGTTTCGAAACACTACAATGCCATAGAAAGCTTCGCCTTATGAAAATCGTGTTGCGTTGTCTGTGGACCAAAGCTTGCAGTGGGTATGGAACAGCCCGCGTGACCTCCAAAAAATGATGAGATCTTCATTTTGTCTAGCAACTAAAGAAAGACCCATCCAGTCGCAATGTTGATTGGGGTTCCCGAATCGCATGGTCAGAGGGTGCGGTAGAAGTCAACGCCGCTTTTCATCACCCCTTCCCCTGTTTATGAGCGCATGATTATCCGAACAAGCCTCAGACGAGTCATTGAAAGAGGCAGTGACTAACGCGGGAAGCCCGGTTTCGTAGCAACTTGATGCTAAGCCTGTTCACTTGACAACTCACGATTGTTGTCTCGGTCTCGTGAGATTGTCTGAGAGTTGATTATAGCATACGTAGATAGTTGCTTAATTGACATAAGACAGCCTAAAGCACGATCCTAACAGCTCACATCTCGTAACAAAAAGCATTTTTTGTAGATGATACAAGTAGAGAGGGGCAAATGCGAGGGAGCACGGGCTTCAGCTCTGACGGCTATGACTATCCGTAAATAGGGACTTTCGCTATCGCTTTCGCGACACCTTCACACTACTCTGTGGAGTTCACGTTGTACAACTTAGAGTGCGTCTGTAGATCTTGGCCCTGCGTTACTACAAGGGCGGAGCGGGTAGCGATGCCGCCTTCAGGAATGCTCAGCCTTATGTGTGTAAGTGAGCAAGAACTCGCTATAAATGTCTATAGCATCCTCCTTCCAGTAAAGCCATCACAAGTCACATCTCACATCAATCTTTACAATAATTGCCAACTCTTCATTCTTTCTAGAAACTCCTGTCTTTAAGATCAATTGCCCACTTACCGCCCCTCAAGATGCAGTTCTCTACCATCATGACCACTCTTTTCCTGGCTGCTGCTACCAGGTAAGTCAACTCAGGATACCCAATTAAAACTACAATATTGAGTTGGTTGCATGTCTTGTTCGATCATTTGCTAACAGTAACAGCGTGGCTGCCAAGAAGCACTCCGAGCTCCACTGCATCACCGCCAGCGGTAGCGGCCAGTTCATCGTCGGCTTGCCCGTAAGCTCTCTCGCCCTCAGGATTGATCAGAAAGATATTTGAGCTCAATGGAGCTGACAAAATAACAGAACAACGACGTGACCAGAAAGACTTGCCCCGGCTTCTGCTCTGACTGCGTGCTCTCCAACAGTGGAACCACTATCACCTGCAAGTCTCCCGGCAAGCTGATGGAGGGCGGCGACTTCTCCGACGCCTGTATCAAGAACGGTGGCTCCGGCAGCGAGTAAGGCCTCACATCTTACATGTGAAGCGGTACTTGTGGGCGGTTGTTAGAAAGAAGGCCTCCTCCAGTCATTCAATACATCCAACATGACATGGATGCCCGAGTTGTCATGTCACAAGTAGAACCGATCTCAAACTCAGATCAGAACGATGAATCATTTATGAGTAACTTGGTCAATAGGAGCCTTGAATACCTTTCACTTTGGTGCCTGTCAAATTCATCGACAATCTTGTTCTTGCCGTTTACAAGCGACTCTGAGATTTCGATGCTAGATACATGCGCTTATGCGTGTCAGAGTTGTTCACACTTGCTAGAACCGGTGATGAACGAAGTGTTTTTCGCTGACCTCGTATATAAAGAAGAGGTCAATTTATTTCACGATTTAATACTTTCCGTGGAACCTTCCAGAAAAGGGCTTCGATTCGGAAATTCGGAAGGTGAAGTGAGAAGCGATGTTTGGTTCAAACTATCCAGAATCAATACTATTGCTACTCCCGGCCACTATGTCGTTCTGCTTCCTGACATCGACTGAGATTAGAGATACTTTATCTTTGGTATAAGGTTTCTCCACCCAACGCCTTATTGATGCCGTAAAAGCGATACTGGGGCAGAGGCCTCTTTGGCCAATTGGGTAGCTTTTTGCCGACCTCGTCGCGAAAAACTGCATCAGAATGGACATCCAGTACAATGTAGTCGTCGCTGAGAATCTCAATCTTCAACTCACGAGCCCCGTCCTTCCTGTCCGTGGTGATCCGGTAGGTTCCGGTAGTTTGAGGGCACTTGAATGATTCAAATTCCAGTCGGATATCATTATCAGGGTTTTTTGCACAATCTATGGCTAGACCCCCTGACAAGACCCGGTCAACCTTCAGTTCCGTCGTTCCCCTGAGCGATGGGTGTTTCATGGCGCGGAATGATTTCATGTCGTAAAAGGAAATCGTCCTGGACACTCGAATACCATCTGGATCTAGGGGAACTGTGTAGTCCTCGGACACTAAGTCGAACTTAGACAAAATATTACGGCTCATGTAGTAAAGAGGTTTTCCCTCCTCTCTCGCTCCGTTCCGTAGCAGAGTGTCGATGGCCGACTTGACTTTCTTGACTTCGTCGTTCTTTTGTCGGTCCATGCGTTCGCTCCTCATCTTCTCTTTAATTTTGTAGTGTTTGCTGGTCTCAGGCAGCCGTTCGCGCTTATATATCGCCCGTTTGTATTTCGCTTCGCGAAAAAGCCTTTCCTCTTCATCGTCGCCTGCGTACTCTCGCCAGACAGGCATCTCACACTCACAACCAGAGCCATCTTCTTCGTAGGTACACTCCCTCTTTGAGTTCTCAATGTCAGAAAGATCTTCTTCAAAGGCTCTGCGATTGTGGTCGGTGGACGACCAAGATAGCCATTCCATGTGGCGGAAGAACCATTCGGGACGATTCTTGGGGTTGTAGAGTGGCCGTGTGTATTGCGTTGAAGATGGACCCTTGTGCTTTCTTTGGTGCCGATCAAGTTGTTGCTTGGATGGGCGCTCCTGCTTTTGCGCTGCCTGCCTCATTTGCGGTAGTCTCTGCTGTACCTGACCATAATTTTGCCCCTCCTGTTGGTGAGCCTCCAGTCGTTTTGTCTTCTTTCGTCTCTGCCCTCTGCCCATATTGTAAGTGAGTACTTAGGTAATTGTCAGAACCAGAAAATATCAGATTGGAGTCGGAGTTTCTGCCAGAAGTATTAGACTATAGCATTGTGTAGAAAGAACGTTAAGTTGCTGTATGTGAAGTTCCAATCCTGTTGAGTCTCTCCTTCAGTTGCCTAGCAACTAGAGCCTCAGAAAGGGGCTGAAGATTAAAAGTGGAACTCTGAAATTATATCATGTCAGCATCTCATCTCGGCGCATTCGGTCAAGACATTTGACAATCCTTTAAGTCAGTGTGAGAATCAATCATCGTGCACATTGTTGACGGCGAAAGAGTTATCTCCCGCCATATCCTTCGTTCGATAAGGGCAATCTTTCTTGTGCTGAGAGAAAAATTGGTGGGTTGCAACCGGTGTGCTGCAGCTTGCGCCGCGACTCACTGAGCAGCCCGGCCCCACAAGCTAGTCTTCTTATACCGACAGCATCCCATAAGGCAACGTCGAGTTGCAACTTCATACGTGAGTTGACTCAGTCTCTCACTAAAATCCCTTAGCTGCTTGAGGCTTGGATGCAAATCGAGCTCACGAGATTGTACGCAGTTTGCTAGAGCAGATGTAGGATAGAAATCGGACAACTTATGCTCGGTGAGACACTGAGACAAAGCTCTTCCTCTGCTCGAACCTCAGGGGTTCTACGCATTCTTTCTATGTACTAGTTCAAAACCTCCATTGAATCATTCGCCGGTTTCGAGCAAGGGTTCAACTGGTATCTCAACCGCATCTGCGGATACTGCTGTACCAATGGTGAGTCCAGACTCCGGAGTGAGAATTTGGGGTTAACCAAGATGGTGGGGAGAAAGGTGGATTCAACTGCGGAGAGCTTGGGGCACGTGCCACATCCCGCCGGGGATATGAAAGCCCGGATCCAAAAGCGGCAAATGGCATTATAAACTCCCGACCGAGTGCATATGTGGGTATCGTGAGATACATGCCACAGACCACCCAGAGGTACCAGTTGAAATAGGTTCCGCGTCGTGCCTTGTCACTCCAGCGCATCATGACACCAGCCCGCAAGAATTCAGCAGTCCCATGCTGTGCTATTAATCTCATCCATCTGCAGAAGCAAAAGATGTTTGAAGCGACTCTTCTGTTTTCATAATGAGTCGAACGTGGTCGCTCTCCGAAGGTGCCTTTCTCGTGCCTCATGACGAAA
The DNA here is from genome assembly GCF_011075155.1 of Colletotrichum scovillei. Classification (NCBI taxonomy): domain Eukaryota; kingdom Fungi; phylum Ascomycota; class Sordariomycetes; order Glomerellales; family Glomerellaceae; genus Colletotrichum; species Colletotrichum scovillei. The sequence goes on from NW_023336269.1 coordinate 1,266,930, forward strand.
CAACTTTTGCTAAATGTCTACAGTCCGCCAACATCGAACTGTTGATGATTGTTGGATGGCTATTCATGGCGTAGTCTACGATGTGCGTTTACTGGCCCTCTTGCAAGAATTCCAAAACTCACCATAGGCGGCAGATCACATCATTCCTCCCCAATCACCCGGGCGGTAAAGCCATTCTCCTGAAGAATGCAGGCAAAGATGCTAGCGAAGCGTTTGATGCCGTCCATCCAGTTGAGGTCTTGGAAGAGTATCTCCAGCCTGGCCAGATTATAGGAACATTTGAAGTCACAGAAACGGGAGCCGGGCTGCAATCAGACATGCCTCCTCCGGACGTACTCGCGAACCCATCGCCATCCCCAGATAAGTCAGATGACGTACCTCCAGTGTCTCAGATCCTGAGTATCGCTGAAATGGAGCATCATGCCTTGCAAAAGATGAGCCCGAAAGCCATCTCGTACTATGCCTCAGGTACCGATGACGAGGTCACTAAAATTGGGAATGGGGCCATCTTGCGTTCCATTCTCCTGCGGCCACGGGTCTTTGTTGATTGTACCCGGTGCTCCTTATCGACGAACCTCCTTGGACATGCAGTCGGCATGCCAATCTACGTTTCGCCCGCAGCCATGGCCAAATTGGCGCACCCAATAGGCGAGGCCGGCATCGCAGCAGCGTGCTCCAAGTTCAAGGGCTTGCAGATCATCAGCAAGAATGCGTCAATGTCTCCCTCAGCAATTGTCCAGGCCGGCCCCGGCGCGACTTTTGCATGGCAGCTCTACGTTCTGAAGGATATCGAATCGACCGAGAGGACATTGGCACAGATTCGAGCCATTCCACAAATCAAATTCATCGTGCTCACATTAGACGCTCCATTCCCCGGCAAACGAGAAGCAGACGAGCGATTCAAGATGGCAGAAGTTGCGGGAGGCGCCCCGCCGGGTGTATGGGGCACGGAGTCGGGGCTTACGTGGAAGAAGACGCTCGCCTGGCTCACCAAGCATACGACTCTCCCGATTGTGCTGAAAGGCATTCAGACACACGAGGACGCATATGCGGCGACCTTGTTTCCGAGCGTAAAGGGCATCATTATCTCGAATCATGGTGGACGGGCACTGGATACGACAATGACGCCTGTACAAGTGCTTCTGGAGATTCGGAAATTCTGTCCAGAGGTGTTTGACAAGATTGATGTTCTCATCGATGGAGGTATCAAAAGAGGTACAGACGTCGTCAAAGCCCTGGCTCTGGGAGCCAAGGGTGTCGGCATTGGAAGGGCGGCGCTATACAGCTTAGCTGTTGGGGGACAAGCGGGCGTTGAGAGGGCACTGCAAAGTAAGTTCAACCTGATCGCCAGATTTATCGTTCACGAATCGTAAGCTGAAGTGGTTCTATAGTTCTTGCAGATGAGACCGTCACCGCAATGAGACTACTTGGTGTTGAGCGCGTGGATCAACTTGGACTAAGACACGTGAGTTCAGAGTCGCCCACCTTGATTCTATCGGCGTTGATGGCGACATTTCTGACATTGTTGCTATAAGATCAACACGAATGGTTTGCAAGCGCAGCTTTACGGTGGACCGTCCGGCCTCGAAGCGATAGATACAGAGCTGAAGTCAAAGTTGTAAAATTTGTATTGCAAAACATCAAGGGGCAAAGTCGAGGAAATTCGAGGCTTGGTTCAACAGACAAGGCCTATATTTGTTGCCCCCATCTATATCTAAATTCGTTCCAAAGGAGGTGCTGTGAGACACCACTCAATCTGACTACCCTACTCGGTGCTAGCTGTGGTCAACAAAGCTATCAAATAGCGGGAAACGCACTGGGAAGCCCAAGCTAAGATGACCCCTCAGGTTTACGTCCGTACACGTTTTGCCTATCTCATGTCAGCAGAGCCTTGACTAGACCGCAGAAATCTTCATCAACTCACAAGTATATCACCGTCTGGAGCTTAGGGTCCTTGAGAGCTTTGCGTGCCTCGGCAACGAACACACCCGCCGATATGCTGTCCCAGTCCATCACCTGAGTCAACAGAAACATGGAAAAGCCTTCGAGAGACTGGTCGTGAAACTCCAGGTTGCAAGTGCCAACCTCCTTCAGCGTGGGGTCCTTGGGCCAACCCCCAATAGGCACAGGCCAGCTCTTCTCGACAACATCGACGAAGCCGGCATCCCTCATAGCATCGGCGATTTTGTGGCCCCCTCGTGACTGATCCATGGACTTGCCGAGGCGGTTTGCAGCCTCGAAAAAGATCTTGCCCCACCTGCGGTAGACGTGGTCCTCCGGGAGACTGTCCCCATACGCCTGAGAGCGGAATTCAATGTCGAAGTCCTTCATTTCAAAGTATCCGCCGGGCTTGAGGTGATCGTAGATTTGTTTGTAGAAAGCAGGCCAGTCGGAGATGCAAGCCTCCATGTGGCGGAGATGAATGAAATCGAAATCAGGAGTCCATGTCCATGGCTGTTCGACATCGTCGATTTGGAACTTGCAGTTGGGCGGTACCCAGCCAGGCTGGATAGGCGAGATGTCGACGCCCGTTACTTCGGAAGACGGGAACTCGTCAGCGAAGTCACTGCGTCCCTGTCAGCTTCGGCCTGGTTCAAGAGAGGCATTTTGGGTAGGACGAGTCAATAAACTTACATTGCCCAGATACCAGTACCGGTTCCTAAGTCGAGGACCTTCTGTTCAATTCTTCAGAACTGTATTTTGACTGGAGATGGAAGCTTCTTACCAACGGGCCATCCCCGAGCGGTGAAAGGAAAAGCTTGTCGCCGAGGAGGAGCGTTTCCCAGTAATGCCTTTGAGCAAAGCGTGAATTAGCCAATTGAGGATTTGGAGGAGTTCCCTACTACTCACGCGAGATCAAGGCCCTCATTTTGCTGCTCGTCGTTCGGACCCCAGTAGTCGGCCTTTTGCGTATAAGTACGACCATGGATTCTGCGGTATTCGGTGATGCTCTCGGCAAGCGATGCAGTCGACTCGGTCGTAACGCTTTGCCCGCTTCTGTCAGTGTTGCGTCTCACTCGAAATCTGGGAGTCGAGCACAAACCTCTCTGTGTCCGCCAAAGAATCATGATCATCATTGTCGGCTGCGACAATAGGATTCTAGCAGTCAATGACTTGTCAGTATACCTATACTTTTCCGCCCTTTACAAGGAAAGTATCTCCAGAATCTAAAGTCACAAGCCCTAAAATTGTTCGAGTTTCGCGCGAAAGTGCTCACAGGGTCGTTCGCTACTACCGCAGGCTCAATCTCAGCCGCAGCCGGTGAGGCTGTAGAAGCAGTCGCAGGAGCGGCACTGGGCTGAGTTGAGGCCTCCATTCTATGTTTAATCACGTCAACGTCGTATCGGGGAGGATAGGTGGAAGATGTGACCGTCGAAGAGACTCCAATGTCAACGCCGGAAAGATCAGGACTTTGGAATAATCGATTACCATGACGGGAAGAGGCGAATTTACCCCTCCTTCCATCGGAGGAAACTACCCGTTGTTGGTTGTTGTGTCTTGGCGGAATCCTCATCGCGAATGGAAATAACCCACCATACCCTTGGGACGATCACCAAGCAACGAACCAGCGCTCTCACGCCACTGTGCTTGAGAAATCGTCGCTAACCCCGATCCAGGGGTCTTCACCGGTCCCTCAACCCCAAGTAAGCACATTGAACGGTCGGCGCCACCGTCGTCCCCGTAGATTACACGGTGAGCCAGCGTATCTACAATACTCCGAGGGATGATTGCCACGTTTTAGGCGCAATAGTTGATCTCTCTAGGAATCCGAAATCTTGTAGGTAGAATTAGGACGATTATCAAATTGATCACAGCGCGTCAATCGATACAGGCTGTTGCCGTTAAAGGTCAGATTTTCTACACGCGATGCCCTCATTGTGCGTGTTCACGCACATCTAGCACTCGGCTTTCAAATCAGCCCTCGTTCAAAATTTGACCGGAAGATGAAGAAATTGAAGATGAAGTCACTCAAGCTCTTAGATACCGGTGAGCGAAATCAATTTTGCAACAATGGTGTCTCTCCGACTGGCATTCAGGAACCCGAGCTCACCTCCAACACCACTCATGCCGATGGCCAAGTGATGAACTGCCTCTTGTTCTGAAAAGTCCAAAGAGCAAGACGCGACCGAAGTAGGTAATCAAGCAGTCCGAATGCTAGAACATTGCGACATATTGAAGGGCTACATTCTCATTCAAGAACCATAATTGACCAAATGTCGATGATGCTTCTTTTCGCCAGAATCACTATAAACTTTCACATACTTACGAACAGATTCCACAGCCTCCACATTACTCTTGCGGGGTGTCTGGCCTTGTTCAAGAGGTGGAACTAGGCGGCAGCCTTCAGCCAAATCCACGATGACTTCCAGGCAGCCATAACCACTAACTAAGAGAGCCAACAAATTTCTGTTTTCTGTGTCTCATTGGCATCAGTAATCTCCCTCAGCCAACAGCAGAAAAGTAAACGAGCATCCTTTCATCGTTTTTCGCCCTCTTAGCATCAGGCCAGCATTTCTCACAGCCATGTGCCACCACTGCTTCGACAACAAGCGTCTAGACGGCGCTCCCCCAAGCATGCGAGCGAAGGACGTCGCTCGCCGAAGAATAGAAGAAGCAACTCGCTTAGAAAGAGAAAGAGCCGAAGAGGACGAAGAAGAAGAGGAAAAGAAAGAGAAGAGGCATCTACCAAATGAGACATTTGTTCAGGCCGCACCCAGTCACGACGGCGCTCCAACCTTTGCTGCGTACCAGATCCATGACGACACCCCTGAATCCGACTTAAGCGCGCTTCAAGCTCTACGTCCACCATTCGGTTTCGTCGTATACGACACCACGGAGACTGCCCGTCCCGCCCGTAGCGCTCAGCTTGCCCGCGCCCTGTTTGACCACACCAAGACGGAGCGGACGAAGATCCGCTACGGAGCGGATCGTATCGAGGTCGTCACGCTGCCGCTGCCTATCACTTTCTCCCTCAACCAGCGCGTGGAGACTTGCACGCGCCATTATGATGCCGAGTACCAAAGCCGCTTGCGCATCGCTGACAAGGCCGAGGCCGCTTCGTGGTTCCTCGCCGAGCGTATCATGGATCGGCAATTTGCGCGTAGGGCTTTCGTAATTGATTGTATCAAGGAGGACGGAGACGGAAGCGAGGACGAGTCCGCCGTGATGGCCTCGTGGAAGGGGTCATTCAGCAATGTGGATCAGGAGCTTGAGGCCGTGATGCAGCCTAACCTGAGCAATACTGGTAGCTTTGTTGAGATCAATTGGCAACCACGCAAGGGGATATGGAACTTTTGGAACCGTGAATATTGCGGCCCTGAAGATAGTATGTCCTCTTGCCGCTTCGGGTCCGAAGCTTTCGGAGATAGATTTCAGGAGATGAGGGATGCTATTGAAGTGTTTTACAACCATTTCGTTCCAGATGGCATACTCGATCGACGGTTAGATCAGGCTGGGGCAGCTCGGATCGTAGCCTTGTAATCCTCGGACGTTGGCCGGAGAGTTTTTGCAAGGGAAATGAATAACAATAGATTGAATTCCAGGCAGCCGTCAATCGAAGCTCGCCATTGCCTTATTCGGCATTTGGTACGCAAGGAAATGGAAGTCAAGGCCCATATTAACTGTCCACATTGACGAAGTCGGAAGCTCAAGGTGGGTTGTCACTTCTTGTCTTTCATTTACTTTGACCAATATGTGTGACTGGCAAAGGATGGGCCTTATCTCAGTTATTCAATTGCTAATGATCCTTTACGATTCGAAGAGTGTTGGCAGACCATTGATCGAATCCCACAGATCTCCTAATCACCCATCAAGGCCTCTGACACTTTGCTAGCCATCTAAACTCTAGTGAAGGTGGCCAGTGTTTTGGTTTACTATTCTTCGGCGCATCTAGCGTTCGGCATCCAAGTGCCGCTTCACTAGGTCCATAATTACCCTATTTAGATCATTGGCACTTAGCGTTGTCCTCAAGGAGCATGCGTCAGTCGTGGACGTGGCCCAATTTTAGCGTCAAAGTCCGGCGATCTGGGCGGTATCGAACGGCCTCAAAACGCCCGGTAGGAAGTTCCGATATACGCCACCTATTCGGCATCGATACTTAAGTATGCCGATGAGCCTTTGGATGCTCTTTCTATACAATCGAACTTAAGGTACTAATCCGGTTTACTAGCCGAGGTTCGTGCATTTAGTCTCGGGGTTGAGAACTTGAGAGACCTTAGGCGGAAGCTACTTGAATTGTGGAGGATTGTACATAGAAGCCATTCACTCACGATGAAAGAGCAATCACCTTGAAGCAAGACAGATCTCCCAAGTTTAATTTGTCTCTTACATCCCAATGTTTGATCTTGATCACAATGAGAAGTCGTAGATTTGCAAACAAGTGTTCCGATACTGTGATCAATGGTTCGGAGCTTGCGGCGATGCAAGCGTCCATGGGAAATGGACCACCAGACCCAGGCCCGGGCTCCCATCCAGAGACATGCAGCCTCCCCCTTTGTGACGATGACCCCCTGAGACCGGATTTAATTCACTACCCAAGCGTCAGCAGGCTTTCTGTCCCGGCAGAAACATGCTTTTCAGAAATATATAGCAATAAGACCCACCCCTGAGAAAGTATCAACGGCCTCCAGCAACCCCTGAGCGCTGACCATTCGGCCGTACGGCTCTCCACGACACCGTTCTCAGAAACTTAGCAGCATATATCTCAAAGACATTCAAAAGACTTCCGGATTACTCCAGAATTGCGTTTTACTTCGCTTGTATCACCCAGCTTAGTAGAATCAGGTCAGCCAGAGATTGAATAGCACTCGAACGCCAGAACCAGGTGTCGCTCCGTACGTTGACAACCGGACATTCCGTATTGTTCATGAGCGATTCATACGCCTTACATGATCGAATTATCACAAAGAGGTAAGCCAACATCAGCCCCTGGGCAAATCAAGGAGTTTGATGTGCAGGTTGATCATGCGAGCTTGTCTGAGGAATCTTCTCTCATACCTCCAATCCTTCTCAAGGAAAAGTAAGGTGCTTCAAGTAATGACGTGTTGCTGAAACCTGGAATGGTCATCAAAAATCAGCAGTTGGGGCCAAATCTGCTCCCTATGAAAAATGATCCTGGCAAGCATACCACCCCGTTCCCTTCTCTCGTTGGCGTCACTTCTGTTGATCCATTTCGAATCTTGGCCGCGGTCGAACAAGATGATCACCATTTTACCCGCTGTCCGAAGACCCGACTCGAGAGCCTGGTTTGGGGTAAATAATGGACACTCGATGATCATCCAATTGAGACACTAGGGTGTGATTGAGTCGAACTTGTCGAGAGAATGCCATCTAGTTCACAGCTCTCGGCATCGCACGACAAATCCACATGCTGTAGGCTAGGCACCAGAATTAAGGTGAGGCGTAGCTCTCAGGTATCAAAGAGTCAAGCAAGCAGGCGCACATGTGATGGAACAATCCAACTCTGGCCTCTCGATGGCAATCTTTCAGCACATGGTTCTCGGCATCACCGTCTCCGCTATGGTAAGTTACCTTAGGTAGCAAGAGACTACGACGCCTACCTCGGCCCCCGAGTTACAATCCGACGGAGCCGAGAGCAACAGCTAGTTATTTTGCCTAGAAACACTTACATTACTCGGTGGGCAAGGCATCACTTAGCTATAAATTTAGTCATCATTCATTAGGGGCTGTTCATTCAAGTGTGTTTCGCAATGGATCGGCCGATAAGGATGAGAGTTTCTCTTAGCTGCCCCTATTTACATAGGATCGCTTGGATTTCCTTAGTGAGGGGTTGATAATGAACCTGCTAAGCAGTGAGCACTGAGGCTACCAGGGCGCATGCGGCATCGTCTTCAGGGATCAAGACATGGTGCAAGACATGGTGGTATGTGATCCACACGAATCCTCCCGTACGTGCTCTTGATTGTCCATCTGCTCGGTGTGTCCGTGTACAGGGCACAGATCAAGCCACATGGCTAGTACCAAGCTAACAAACTAACAACTGGACCTTAGGGTCTTCTCTTTCGTACACCGCATTCTACTTCGCATTCAAAAGGAGTAATCCGGTTTCTCATTGCACATTTCATTCGATCTATGACCGGCAGTCCGTCCCCCCTAGAATAGTTCATGATGTGCTTCTTGATGGCGGCGGGTCCTGCCGCTAATTAATCTGCCTCGAGCGCCTCAACTTTTGTACGGATAAGGCAGGGAGGAGTAATTGAAACAATGCGGGCGTTCCTTCGGTCTCCGCCTTGGATCTTTTGGGTAGCTTCTCGCTACTTGCTCGACGTCATGTACCCATTGCTGTATGGGTGTGGGCCGAGGCTGGATTGCCGGCGATGAAAGCAGACAAGGTCGCAACTCGCAAGGGGTCGGTCAAGCATGCATCCCTTCGGCACGAGAGCCAGGCTCACATCTCGGGCCTTTTGGAAAGAAATTAGAAATGGGTCGATCCGGTTGCTCGCGGACCCTACCCGGAAATCGTCGACACAATATACCACGCGAGGCACGTGGGTTTCTATCTCATAGACACATATATGAGACTGGCTTATTGTAAGTTTAGAACTGTCCGAGAAGACCTGTATTCACTGTTATGGAAATGGTAATAGAATGGGCATAGGTCTCGAAAAGTTGAGTTTGAGGAATTCACTGTCAGCCCTTCCCCGGAGATTGGATGCCATGCAGGGATTCTCAGTCGGGCTCTAGTCGGCATCCTTCTCGATGAATTCTTTCTCAGATGTTCAATGAATCAGGCAGGTAATGAATTCACAGCGGATGTACGCATCGGGGAACCCGTAGTTCTTGTAACGTTGCGCTAGTACGGATACCACGGACCATGGATCGCAAAAGGTCATGGGCATGTCGTGATGGAAGGTGTCTAGCCCTACCCAAGGTAGGTAAGGCAGTGAAGTGACCATGGGGCTGAAACTAAAAGGGGACATTGTGGCGGCAGTTGACGGTGTAACTACGGAGAGAGATCGTATAAGCAAAAGTTAGAATGTTTGTTGCCTAGGAAGAACCATACCACGATAACTAAGGTCCCCAGTGTTTCAATCAGGGGCTTGGGGTAGTGGGCAGTTGACGAGAGATCTGGGGCGGGCTTAGGTTACTCTGGGTTCGCTTTGACGTGCTGGAGATCATCGGGCCGAGCTGGAAAGTGGAACAACTCTTTGGCCAATCTCTTAGTCGGCATCGTAGACATTAGATGTAGCCAAGCCAATGTCAAATGCTTGGTGCCTGGAGAACGTGCTCAAGGCATTACCAGTTGACGTTTGACGTTTAACGTTTTGGCAACCCAGACTTATCAGAACGGGAAGGCGACAAGTTTGAACACGACCTCATTGTGGCTTTGTGAAGAGGGTAAAATTGTAACTTCACAGTTAGATCCATCCTTCACTAGGGAGTTGGTCAGGCAACCAAATTTCCAGGTTCTTTTGAGACTCAGTTTGAGTGTGGATGAAGCAAGGGAACCGGTCTGGAAGTGTCAAAAATGGGCGATCTGGTCTAGGCCAAGGGAAGGGGCCCAAGGTTCAAGGCCTAAAGGTGCCGCCGGGTCGGGTGAAAAAGTGGTCTTGACTCCTTCCCAAATAGAACCACCAGTGCCACCCCTGTTCGTACTAAAGGTACTTAGTCCAAGTACTTGGTCTAAGTAGTTTGTACCGAGTCTTAGTGCAGAACTCCAACTGGCAACTGCCAACCTAACCCCACACTCGGGTTGCTCCTTCCCCATGTTCATCACAGGCGCTCCTCGCACTTTCCCCGCGCCATTCCCTTTGACAACCTCCTCCTCGGCCCCTTCTCTTCCTCCTCCCGTCCTCCTCATCCTCAAACTCCTCCTCACGGGCAGTTCAACGTCACCCTTCCCGTCCTCTTCTTCAACCCACATATTTCTATTCCAGGCCCGCTCCTCCAAATCCCCGGCTCTCCGCATATCCCTTCCCCCCAATGTCTCCCGCTCAATTGGGTCTTCCGCCGTGCCGAGGGCCGTGTAAATGCCGACTACAACCACCACCAGCACAACAGCCACGGGTCGGGCGACCATGTTCCACTCCTTTGACAGCCGCCGCAGCCCCGAGGGTTCGGCCGTGAGCTCATCGACAACTTCACGCAAGGTCAACCGTTCATGTCAGGAATGCACCAGACGCAAGGTCAAGTGCGATGGTGGACATCCTTGTGCGAGTTGTCAGTACTACAAGGTTGCAGATTCATGCGAGTACAGGCAGCGTAGCAGACGACATGCTGTGAGCAGGAGGTATGCAGTAACCCTTGCCCATCATTAGATCCCCCGATGCTTTCGTTCCTGCAGGATCATCAAGGCTGACGATTACCCTAGTACTCTCGAAAAGACCTCAGAGCAGCTCCGCGCCCAGTCTAGCGTGCTGCAGAAACTTTTCCCTGATGTTGATGTGAACGATTTAGTAGGCAAGAGTCGAGCAGAGTTGCTCGCTTTGTTGCCGCGGGAATCTCTCTTTGTTTTGCGCTCCTCGGTTCCGCAAGCCGACCCTTCAACAGCTGGTGTCTCGGCAGCCGATGAGGATGACGATGATGACGGCCACGATGATTCGGCGCAGAATTCTGAAAATGGAGATGCTGCAAACGAAAGACGATGGGATGAGCCAGCCCAGCAGCCGGCGACCCTTGGCTCCAGCGACGACATTAACGCCATCAGTCTAGCAACAGACCAGCATCGCCGCTCCTATCTCGGTGTCACATCCATGAGTGCCGTTCTCAGGGTGATATTTCGTCTCTGTCCTGCGGCCAAAGAGCACACGGCTCAGAGGGCAAAGGCGTGGAACGATGTCCATTATCAGTCTCAGCTGCTTCCATCACTGTCTCTTGTCAGCCCCGGCGCGGGCATGAACCCTCTGCGGGAACAGCGCTGTATCGACTTTTACTTTGATCACATCCACCCAGTAACACCGATTCTCAATGAAGATGACTTTAGACGCAATCTTGCGTCAGGAACCCGTCTTGATGGCTCTTGGCTGGCCCTACTCAACATGGTCTACACTCTGGGCTCCATCGCCTCCGGCAGTGACTCCCTCCACGTTCAGTACTATAAGCAGGCACGCGCTTACCTCGATCTCGATTCCTTGGGCTCTGGCAACATGGAGAGTCTACAAGCTCTCTGTCTTCTCGGAGGCTACTACTTGCACTACCGAAACTCGCCCAACATGGCGTATGCTGTTCTCGGCGCAGCTCACCGCGTCGCAATAGCCCTAGGATTGCATCGAGAACCCGCACGCAGTCGTGCCGAGAACGTCACGGAGCACAGCAATTACATCTCACGCGCCGAGACGCGTAGAAGAACCTGGTGGAGTCTTTTCTGCCTCGATACGTGGGCGAGCATGACCCTTGGGCGCCCTACGTGTGGCCGATGGGATAGCAGTACCATGGACACGCTTTTACCCACGCCATTGTTTCCCGACGACCACGTAGCAGCATCATTACGAGCAAGCTGTCTGTTCTGCCACATCTGTGACAGGATTCAGCATCGTTTTGCGCAACCCGCGCGCTTATCGGCCCGCGAGGCCATGGCTTTCGACCGCGAGCTGGTAGAGTGGCACGACTCTCTTCCCGACTTCCTCAAGAACCCAGCAAATTCTCCACCTCGTTTGACGGAAGCCCGCGAGTTCATGCGGAATCGCTACCTCAACGTCCGCCTCATCCTTACGCGAAGCTTCTTACTCTACCTTGCCCACGATCATTCCCTCAGACGCAGCGCCAACGCCGTCTCGACTGTCCCTGGGCCTACCCACGACGAGCTAGCCCTCGTTGAAACCTGCCGCTCCGTCGCCATGGAGGCCATCGATGCCATTACACTTTACTGGACACCCAACCGCATCCACGTCTGGAACTCGGCATGGTACCTTTTCCAAGCATGCATGGTTCCAATCCTCTCCATCGCCATTGACGCACATGTGCGCAACTCGGCCCGTAAGCAGCAGCAGCAGGAACAATCACAATACCCACCGCCGCCATCCACAGTCCCCTCGCAAGCATCACATCTGGGAATACTACAGATGCCAACAGCAGCGACGATCAACTCCCCCGAGCACAACATCTTCCTACCCTCTTGGTGCGCAAGCCTCACAAAAGCCCTCGAGCTCTTCCACGATATGCGTTCCTGGATGCGCGACTCGGATCGCACCCCCGATATCGTCGGCGCCCTATACGAGGCCGTTACCACCGACCTCGAAGGTTCTGGTGCCGGCTCCGCCATTCGTACGCCCTCGACGGAAAACAGTATAGACATGTCCATGTGGTGCGATGAGCAGCTGGTGGAGATGGACTGGAGTGCATTCCTGGGCGGCGGTGGTAGTGATGGCAGCGGCGGCGTTGACGGGATGCATAACAACAACATGTTTGTTTTCACGTGAATTGCTGTAGAAGCGGTTGGGAGTGACGCATTGGCGTACAAGTCCTTTGGAGAGAATTTTGGGCCCCGGAATACCGTCCAAGATTTGCCAGGTTTAGGAAAAAGGCGGAGGGTTGGTATATCATCTCAGATCTAGGCTTTGAAGTACTTGCTCGCATATATAGACGTTGTATTCAAGCGGTAAGAAGATATTTCTTAGTATGGACAAAGCATGAAAGAGATTTCATGTACAGAGATATTTGTAAAGCGTAAAATAAAACAAATCAAATAATAGACAAAGAATCGAACAAAGTGTCGCACGAATTAGACATGGTATCATATTATTCTATCAAACGGCCAACAAAGCAGACGTGATTCGTGACATCACCCAAAATATGCGCCCGGCGAGCTCCATGTCCCGACCCTTACTCTTCGTTCCCGTCTCCTTCCGAGATCCCTGATAAGATATCCCTGGGTATAGCCCCCTAAAACTCCTCGATAACACGGACAAATCGCTCTTGCGCCTTACTACTTTCTCACTCGCTGGAAACGACACAGTCAACGCGCTCACTCACTACCGCCCTGCTTCTCCTCGAACTGGGAAACCCTCCTATGTTGCACTCTGCTGAATCTAGCCAACGCCCGCTGCCGCGCCTTGTCTTCCTTTCGAAGCCGGACGGCGGCCCGGACGTCGACCTTCTCGTCCTTCTCCTCCTCAATACTCTGGTACATGGTTCCCAGTGCCGAGATCCTCCGCGTGCCCCGGCGCCCGAGAGCCAGGTCCGATCGCATGGGGATATCGAACAGGTCATCGCCCTCGTCCTCGGCGTCACCATCGCCCTCTTCAAAAGTAGAAATTGGCGCTTCAATCCTGGGGTCTAAAGAGAACTTTCGATGTAAACGACCACCGGGGTTACCGAGGGAATATGTATGGCCAAACCGCTCCGGCGACGTGGTCTCTGGGTCCGGGATATTGGATAGGCTGTCAAAGAGACCCGGCAACTGAAGACCGCCTTCGCCATACCCTTCGTCGCTGAAGAGGAGCCCTTCTTCGTGGTCGCCGCTATGTGCTGAACCACGTTTCCGCGTGGTGATGAACGAGTCGGCGTCGATGTCGTCGTCTGACGACAAATAGTCGTCAATGTTGAACGCATCTCCGGGCTTTGCCGGCGTAATTGGAGAGGGCAAGGCACTCTCCAGTGCTGTGCAGAACGATGCATGGTCGCCTGTACCGCTGTGTAAGGAGCTGCAGCTGTCATTGAGGAAGGACGACATGGTAGCCAGATCTACCGTCGTCGTTGTCGTGTGTCGGGAATGAGGTCGTTGAAAGGAGCTGGTGCTCGACATCGTGGGGGTCGCCGACGAAATCGACCAGTGCCGAAGGCTACTCGTACGCATTGGCACATGTTCGTAGATCTCGTCCAGCTTGCTCTTTCCGAATGGTGCTCCGTTACTCTTGGATCGTGAGCAAGAATCATCCTGGGCTTCACGCCACGAGTGGCCACTTCTCATCACATCTGTCCAGCAAGTCATGTTAGCAGAAGATCTTCCGGGAAAAAATCATAGAAGACAGTAGAGAATCGACGGTAAAAACTAACGAGGTGAAGGCGCCGGTGAGGACACATCCGCATAATCAACAAAGCTCTCAACCTCAACTCGGCCGACCCATCCTCTTGTGCCGGGCTCCCCATCGAGCTTCGCATTCCGCGGCCACTCGGTAGGACGGGTAGATGCTGCCGCACCGCCTATCGCGGAGAGGGTGTGCCGTTTGGATGGTGACTTCTGGGTTGGGGAGGAGAATGTGGGACTGGCTACTGACCCTCCGCGGGATGGCGGCCTCACCGCCTGGTATGATTCAGTGTGGACAAGACCTGACGAGGTCTTTGGTCGTTGCTGGACCGGTAACGAGTAGTTGTGCTTGACCAAGTACGTTGGCTTTTGGGTCGTCTTTGGTGACATCGATGGATCAAGATGCCCTCTCCCAGATGTAAAGATGCCCAATTCGTTCAGGGGAGCTTCGCCTCCGAGAGTAGATCGCCTCTTGTGCTGTCGACCATTTGGGGATCCAGAAGCATCCGCTGTCGATTTTCTTAGACTCAGCGTTCTACCGTTTGTTGCATTCGATGGCGTCGTCGGTATGTAAGCACCTAGCGATTGCCTTCGACGGCCACGAATCGTCTCCGAAACAGACTCCATGATTGGCTCGTGGCTGAGGGAGCGTTCAGGATTGAACATATTAGTTCGGAATGGGACCTGGCCGAGGCTCGCCGATGTCAGAGACTTCGTGCGGGCCTCGATGTCCAGTGAATCGTGGCGTCGGGGGGGCTTAAACGTTTGTTCTTTGTCTCCAAATTGGGCTCTTGATGGAGCCGCAAACGCGCCGTTGTGTCGATCTCGCGGACTACCACCGTTTGTTGCGTAAAATGCTTGGACTTTGTCGGATTCAAGGTCTACTCCATTCTCGCCAATGTTGCGGTCAGCAACATCTTCTCCGTAATCCCGAGCGCCCGAAGCCTTCACTCGACTCTGAAACCCCGAAGGCTTGATCTCGGATTGTGCATCCAGCAGATCAATGAAGCCTCTGACTGCAGCTGTGCTTGTACTTTGCATGGAAAGGTGGCGGTTATGGGTGAAGGGAGCAGTTGGTGGGCGAAACGGATCTCCCTCGAACGGTATTGCTGTAGAGTTGCCGCTTCGTTGTGGAGCGGGAGATAGTCCCGATAGACCAGACGTCGTCGATGAAAGTGACCCGATTCGTGGTTTCCTAAACGACAAAGGCGGACCCCTCGATGAGTCTCTCCCCCAACGGCCGGACGGAGACGGTGAAAAGCTGGGAGGTACAGCGCTGCCCGGCGCAGAATTCGGGCGCTCGATGCTGGAATCACGGAATCGCAAGACGGGCGGTGCCGGGGCAGAAGCTTCGGAACCCGCTGCAAGAGACAAATTGGTTTCGCTCATCTTATGGTGAGACCGTTGAAGGTCCTCGAAGACATTGGTTGGCCCATTGCCGGCAACCGGGTAGGTACCTAGGGATTTGTGTAAGTTTAGACTACGAAGCTGGGCTGAGTATTGGATCAATCCTACCTAGAAGCGGGGGAAGAGATGCTGTCGTAGCATCATATGCTTGCGCCTTGATGCCGTTTGATGACTTGTCAGATGACCTTTTGGACGAGAAGAATTTCAAGAAGCCCATTGTCGCAGCCTTTTGCCCTCCATATGGCGACTACACGAGACAATTAGGTGGGCTGTGAACTGACAGCAGACTCAAGGTTGCTTCCCCTCGAAAGCGATGTTGAAGGCGAAATTCAAAGAGTGGAAGATAGTTGAGCACCGAGAGACCGAGGCCTCACCGCATATACGATTGCGATGTGAAAAGACAATGGAACAGACGACGACGATAAGAAGGAAGAGGGTACCGGTAGAAGGGGGAGAGAGGAGTCTAAAAGCCGAGCGGGTGGGCTGGATAGCGTCAGATCCTAGAACCTAGGCGGACTAAAGAAAAAGGAAAGGAGGGACAATGCGACACGACGAGTCGTGTAAGGGTGCTAAGGCTGAAGTGCGTGCATATACATGACGGAGCGGAGCGAATGAGCAGAAAATAGTCTACGCTAGACCGTGTTTTGGGCCCAGGTCGAAGGCTTCGTGCAGTCAAACGATGCGATACCCATGTCCCCGAGCGTGGCTGCTCCGAGTTGCATGGTGTGATGGAGCACACACCCGTGGAAGAGCCATGGTTTCCGTCAAAGGCCAAGTATCGAGACATTGAGATTTTTTCCTTCTGAAGAGCAGGAATGTTCAAGGGCCAGATCGCTGCCCACCCATCATTCGTCACATGAACGGGTGGCTACCTTCTGCACATCGTAGAAGACGAAGTCTGTCCTCAATACACAACGTGTGGCGAGAAAGACTATACTTTGGAAAGCGTCGCGAGATAACCAGAGTTCCAGGTTGCCTACTCTTGGGCGGAGCAGGGCAAGCTTCAATCAGATGCTGATTTCCACATGTCCGAATCATCTGTTTGTCTTGGGATGCAAACAGGCTTCTGAGCGCCTTGAGGAATGGCGCAGGAGTGGCAAAGAAGCTTAGAACAGGCTTGTTGGTGTGGTGTGGTGGTGACAAGACTCGTTGCTCGGACGAAATGGCGCATCAAGGTTTCGAAAACAGGTAAGCAGACGGATAGATGGTCGGATGGGAGGGAATGGGATGGACCGCGGCCCGTGCGAAAGTGACAACAAAGGTGTGAAGAGCACGAAACGGCTTACAAGCCTGTTTCATGGTCTAGTTCTCTGTAGTATGTCAGGACCTCCGGCCGTTGGTGTTGCTGTCCGACTCGAGTGCAAGTGGATGAGGCCTCTCGTTCCCACGCTTCTCGGTGAACTTTGGCTGGCGCACCACGATCGCCAAACCGAAAGCCCAAGGCAATCCATCTATCAAAACAGCCTGATTGGTCTCGGCTGCCAGTGCCAAGGTAATCGAAGTTGAGTTGTGCCTGGGTTTCGAGGTTGAATGCTATCCTAGAGCATTGGGGGAGATTCCAGATCTTGATAGCTGTTGCAAGCGCAAACAAGCATGGATCTGTTCCAAAGGACGACGATGCGCCTCCACGATGCTGGGTACTCTGCCGATCCGAGAAAGAAGAAAACATGGCACTGGGTTCAGGGGTCAGACGTCGTAATTGGTGCCACCTCGGAGAAAAAGCAATCGACGAGGGTTGGAAAGAAGCCCATTTGCCAGCTGCTTTTATTGGCAGCACCAGCTGACTGGTCTCAGGACTAGCCATCTTAGTGTGTCCCAGGAACAAAGTCAAAGAATTCCTGTTGGACAACGCCAGTCGGTAGCGTATGGCTTTGCTCCGTTGGTCTTGGAAAAACTGGACTTTGTCAAGGTGGGCTCGACGTTTGGAATACCTACCGAACCAAGTGGTCGCGGTTAACGGCGCAGACGGATGGGTGTTTGTTCTTGGTATTCGTGAGGCATTAGTCGTCGACCGGCAGTGGCATCAAAGCAGGCGTCGTCCCGCCAAACGGCGCGTATCGAACCATGTTGACGACACGTTTCTCCGCTCATCTGTTTTGAAGCGTAGTCCGCCTGCATCTTGCATTGTGTCCATCTTGCTTGCATACTTTCAATGAGCGTGCCTGTGCCTGGCCCTGGATTGATCATGGTTGAGGGTACCCGGCCCCTGATGTAGATGTGCGTGTGCGAGACATCTTTTCTGCGCCCCCTGCTGATTGGAAGCGGGCGGAAGCAGATCACTCAGGGATTCGCCCCTGGTGTTGTTTCTCGGATGTGTTGGCCGCGATTCGATGGAACTGAAATGACGCATCGAAAGTCAATTATCAATCTTGGAGGCTGGCGTGTGTGCCGCGTCAAATTGCTCCAAGATGGCAAGCCCAACAAGTCGATAAGCATAAGGCAAGGCAAGGGAGTACGGCCGAGTCAACGAGATGTCATGCGTATGGTTGCTCAGGTCGCCACAATGCTGGAAAAGCATCGAGTCTCCGGCGCTAGCTGCGGTGGTGCTCAATGATTGCAGGGTCTGCCACCTCAGTACGGTGTGCGGTGTGCGGTGTGAGCTTTGCTAGTTCCAGCTGAATGGACTGCGAACGAAGTTGCCCAGAACGACTCTATTCTGGGTGGTGGCGGAAAAATGGTATAATTTCGAGGCATTGCTTCGTGTGACGGATGTCGGGGACGTAAACTATTTCTTCGATGTTGGTGATTAATTGATCAATTGATGTTGATGGAAATCCCGCCGTGTTACAGGAAAGAGTTGGCGAACCTCAAGGTACTCGTGAGTCGTAAACCGTCACTCTTGAGGCCGAGTCTGAGTCTGAGTCCGGGAAGTCAGGTACCGCGTCACACCTGCCATATAGTCAGCTTAGTCACATGTACTGGATTAGGTACTTTGTAGATGTTCTGGACGCCTCGCAGCTGCCGATATTTCTTTTCCGTCGCTAATCTTTGCTTCTCCCTTCTGCAAAGGACCATTTCCACGAATCAACCGGAAACGAGATTGTGTGAGCATCATCACGTTAAAGCATCGACACGTCAACTTTTCAGCTGCATCAGAGAATGTGACAGAAAACAGCCACTCTCAATGTTGCGGCCGGGTGCATCATGGCGACGGACACCGCAGTAGGAAACGGCGATTACCGGCAGCAATGCCGCAATCTGCTGCTTGGCTTCACAAACGGACAGAACCCAATCCATACTTCTTTTCTGGTTTCTCTCTCTCTCTAGGTGGGTGCGTGAGCGTCCCAATTGCGCTTTTCTTACAATGACAGGGCGAGCTGGGCACCATAACGCGTTAATTTACCAAAGTTGCTCACCAGCGTACGGCAAGCGCCTCTATTCAGGGGGAGGCATCTAGCTCGTATCCGCAGAGTGGTGGATTGTTTGCTATATACGGGCAAGCTCTCAGCGTTTCATACCGCACGATCCGGCTAGCCTTCTAGCGGCGATCGGCCACCACGTGGAACACAGTGGTTTCTATGGATCGTTTTATCCTAACTCTCCCAATTTGCTCCCGGTATTACCATCATACGCCTTTCAACTCCGACTTGCGCTTTCAAGTGAGCGATAGCTTCAAAAACGCATCCAAAAATCCGAGGGGTTGCCGTCATGCAGCAGAGTGGTTCCAGAAGCGTTATACTGGAACCCGTTCAGCTTGCTTTTCCATACCAACCTCAATCATGGTCTGATTTCCAGACTTACGGCCGCACCCAAACACAGGCGGGGTAGCCCGTTCAGGGGAAAGGATCTTCCACCACCCCTCGCGTTCACAAATGAAGGGTCCAGGAAGAGGCAAGGCCAAAGACACTACTAGAACGCCGTCACGCCGTCTGGTATGCCCATTCCTTTTGTGGGCGGGATACCCGCAGTCCGGCGCAACTCTCCCAGATTCAAGCACGTCGGCCCCCGGCGCCGCTCGGACGGTGCACCGTGCTGCTTATTCGACGTCCGAACGTTGAACACTGCAGCGCCCGAGGTCCGAGCGGGCATGTCAAACTGTGGATGGTGCTGGTGCTGAGGTGGTGGTGGTGTTCCCGCGGTCCGTCCGACCTTTTGGGGCTTGGGGAGCCTCGCAATCACAGAAGCCTTGCGCGGAGAATCGAGGGAAACAAGCTTCCGGATGAAACACACGTTGTTCGATCACTGCTGTTGCAGATACTATAGTACGAGCTTGCAACCCCAAGAAACTGGATGAACTCTTCGAATCCCCGATATATGGCACAACGAATACGGTGGGAGCCGGAGTTGCTAATGATAATACAACTGCTGTAGACAAGTGTCGTGGCGCCGCCTCATCTCTCGCTGCCGGTGTCATCACACGCACTATACCCAATTCTTCAAAGACTACCTCCAAGTCCCTCAGGGGAAGGCAGTCTTGAAGTTATCATTGGGTACAGGTCTACACACCATTAACTACCACTAGTCACTGGTTTGAGGCTTTCCCCGGAGTCTTATCAAGATGGCTTCCACGAGTAAACCAAGTCGTAGTGTCAAGACTCAAAGGGGGTCTTCTATCCGTGATTAGCTCGAACACGAGGGGTCTTATGACAGCTCGTAGGTTCCGGTTGCCGATCGCAAAGAGCGTACTTCGATTGACTAAGTAAGTACTCAAGATTGACATTTCAGGTAGGCCTAAGCAAGGTAAGCAGATCATGTAACGGTTACGGTGATTGGGCTGGACTTGATAACAATCTCAACGTAAGTGCCGCAACAAAATTAAAGAGGGCAGAAATCTCCGTTGCATACGGTACGTGATGGAATTGGCATAGGCAAGAGACGTGTAACTCTACCTTTCCAAATCGCAGTTGCTTGTCAGTGAGGTCGTGTAGGCACCTGATGGGGGAAAATGAAGGGAGGCGCCTTCTCCTTAGCTTCTGAGGTATCTTTCATTGAAGGAGTGAGGCAACCCGGACCTTCCATGATGTAAATGAAGTCCAATGAGAAGGCACACACGTTTTGGGAGACCTCTTTGTGACTGGTCCCAACACGAATCATCCTCGTCTATTACCAACTCCATCTTCATCGTACAATCCCAACCTGTTAGCTCACGATAATTGCGATTCAAATCATCACACGCCTCACCTCCTCAGCATATTCACCTTCGATTCCCTGATCACATAATACCCCTCCAGAAGCTGTCCAAGCCGCTAGCTTGCCTGCCAGCATCCTCACCTTGTCCCAACTATCCTCCATAAACGATGTCAGACAACAACCAGCCCCAACAGCAAGCCGACGCCAACCAGGGTTAGGTCCCCTTCTTCACCGAGCACGACGGCTCCCCGATCATCGAGGATACCAGAAAGAGCCCCCCGCTCAGCACCAAGTCTTCTCCTTCTTCCTCTTCCGACAAGCCCTTCGCCACGCCCAACGGAGATAATGCACTGCCCAGATACCTCAGCTTGACTCATGATCTCCGTCATGCCGTGCAGGCGCAGGCACCAGAGACACCCAATGACCACAACTACGGAGAGCAGACGCCGGGAAACTGGCCCCTTATCGCTTCGGAGAGCACTCCGCCGTCCGCCGAAGTCGAATACTCTTCTACGTCAAAGACAGTAAGGCAGGCAATGCCCACTACAACCAACAACCTCGCCGATTCCCACAGAAAGTCCAAGACAGAGTTCAACTCGATTCCTTCCGAGCTTCTTCATATGAGCTCGGGGCTTACCAGTGGACCTGATACCAGGACCCAAGCCCATCGAAAGTCGTCGACCGAGTTTAAGGAGGTTGTAATAGTGGAAGGCAAGTGAACTTTTCGCTATATATTATTCTACCCAAGGCTAACGCTGTCATCAAAAACACCTAGGTACGGAAGATCAGTCAGACATGCGAGAGGATGTCGGCCCGCTCGACTTCGATCTTCAGGAGCCAGCCAACACTCCTTCTGAGGGACGCAGAGACGAAGAGAGAAGGACGACCGGCCAGTTGTGGAGGAAGCCTGAGTCGCAGGATTCAGCGCAGCTTTGGAAGTCAAACAGTCGGTAGAGGTAGGTGTCGGTATACTGACTGTGATGGAGCAGTCCACGGTGGTGGGTACGGTCGTGGAATTACACCTATGTAACGAGTAGTCATTCCTCTAGTCATTCTCTGAACACAGCAAAAGCCGAACTCTTCGTCCTCAAATCTTCATTTCATTCTTCTAGAGCTAACAGAGAATAATTTAACCACGCCTAACCTAAACGCCAAATGACATACCATACCTGTTCCATCACCCAACCTCGACCTCTCAATCAAGAGACCCAGCCAACGCAACAGCACTAAACCGCAAATCCGCGCCCTCCCTCTCGAGGAACTTGCGCGGGCCCCACGTCAGCGCCTTCTCGCTCAACACATCCTCCCCGGACTCGAGCTGGCCGCGGTTCAGCGGGCCCTTGCGCCGCCCGTCGAGCTCCCACAGCGTGCCGTCGTCGCCGCGCACGAAGCAGACGTAGTGCAGGTCCACGTCGTCCGAGGCCTCGGGCGCCTCGGTCGCGCCCTGGGACGCGGCTTCGCGGTGCGCCGTGGCGAGGGCGGGCGTCTTCTCGAGGAGCTGGGCGCGGGAGACGGGTTCGAGGGGTTCGGCTGTTTCGAGTAGGGTGTTGAGGTCGGATGGTTTCTCTGTTTATTCGTCAGACCCAACTTTGTATCATGAGGAAGTAGCTTGTATAGGAAAGGCAGGGAAAGATGGTATATGAAGAACCGCGTGACAGAAGGGTGACGAATACGTACGGATATACTCCCTCGCAGGCCCATTAGCAACAGCGTGCAACAACCCCATGAGGCCGCACGCGTTCCTGATCGTCTGGCGGAACCACAGCACGGGCTCCTGCGGGCCTTTACCCTTGTACTCGTCCAGCAGGGCGTCCTCGGCCAGGCGGTGGCTCTCGTAGGCGGCGCTGACGGGGAAGACGAGGAGGACGGCGAGGGCGGGGCGCGGGACGAAGGAGAGCATGTCCGGGTCGGTGAGGGAGTAGACGTCGTGGATCTGGAGGGCCGGGGAGAGGCCGAGCTTGTGGAGGAGGGAGGTCATGAGCTCCGGGTTGGCTTCGAGGGGGATGAAGGCCGGGGCTGCGGCGGAGGGGTCGGGGTTTGTGGAGGTCATTGTGGAGGACTTTTGGTTTTGCTGTCCTATTCCGCTCTTGTCGTTTGGTTCTGAGTGTTGGTTTGTAACGTGTGGGTGTGGTTTGTGGAAGAGATTCGACAGAGTGTTGCGTTTGTTTGGGTGATGTAGGACGAAGGGCGCGGGCCAGTTGCAGTTGCTTAGAAGACAAGCGAGGTAGAGCTGCCATGTCACTTTGCCCCTCCAAAGGCAACTGGGATACATGGTGGGGTCGGTGAGGTAACTGGCAGGGGTCGCCCGCAGTGAGCCCAGAATGCGGGGTGTTCAGTTTGGAGCTTGGGGTAGAAAAACACCAGCCAAGGACTTTCTTATATTCAGATTTCGACCACCTGCTAACAGTACAGTTCCTCTTTAAGATGTGTGGGAGGTATTTCTAAAATCCTATGATGTCTATCTTACATCTTCTTCTGGAGTGTATCCTGTTCCTACCCCTTCTGTGTCCGTGTTGTAGTGTACAAGGCCCCAACCAAGCCTCCCTACTCATGCCTTTCGATATGCTTTGCCTGTGCAACCAGACAGAATATTATACAAGTGAGTGTAGCTACAAGACTACATTGTTTTACATCTGATGAAGCTCCCGGAGCTCCTTGTCAGCCTCCAGTCTGAGACTGTCCTGTTAGACGGCAGACTCCTCTTTCGGCTTCTCCTCCTCGTCTTTCAGCCCGGTCTCATAATCGCTCTCATCCACCACCAGAGGCTCATCGAGCCCCGCAGAGCTCTGGTCGAAAACGATTGAGTCATTCTCAGAAGGCGCGAGACCAGCGAGCTTCTCTGCACTAATTTCGTCTTCCTCTTCTTGGAGTCTGCGTAGCTCCACCTCCATCTCCGCCTTCATATCTTTCGCCCTCGCCTCCCTGCGTCGTTTCTCACGGACCTTGGTGTGCACCTCAGGATCGAAGACGGCGTTGGTCTCGAGATAGAACTCAATCTTTTCCTCGACTGCGTCCTTGACGTGGAACGCAAGCGCCTGACTCGTGAAGATATTGGGGAAGCGGTAGCTCACCCACAAGTACAAGGTGATGGCCGCGTGCAGGGACTCGATGGCGTGAAGGTACCGTCTTCCCTGATTGTTGAAGTCGTCGAGCGTGGCGTCGAGCAGCTCCAGCTGGATGGGCTGAATATCGTACAGGGCGCCGTTGCTCCTCGTCGAGATGCACTTGGCAATGGCCTTGAGAAGGTCCATCTGTCCCTGCTCCCGAAGTGAGATTGGCGCGTGAAGAACGGTGATGCTGTCCTGAATCGTCAAGGGGAACTCCTGGATGGTGTCTGCGATCTTGGCGCTGATCTCAGGAACATAGACTGTGAAGCGCTCCGAGACGGGCGCAAGTTCGCGCAATCGCAAGAGGATGAAGCTGAGAGGCGTATCGGGAGGGAAGTATTCGGCGAACTGCTCGATAATGTGCGATGGGGGGTGAATACCTGCAGCCTCGAGCGGTGCCGTTTCGGTGTTGAACCCCTTTGCAATCGCGGGCAAATCCTCGTCAGCAAGCGTTGTAACGTAGCCAACCTTCTTCTCTTCAACTTGGTTGGCTTTATCACTCGTTGCAGTAGCTGCCTGCCGAGCAGTTTTGTATCTTCCTGCTCTGCCACCAATTTGTTTGATTTCGGATGTTGTCAGCGTGCGATGCTGTGTACCGTCGTGCTTCATTGACGTCTCAAAGATGACGCGTTTGATCTCTAGGTTCAGGCCCATGCCGATGGCATCGCTAGCCACCAAGAAATCGTAGTCATTGTTGGGATCGTTGAACAGAGCTGCCTGCTGCGCTCGAGTCTCGGGTGGCAGTGAACCGTAGACAATAGCGCATCGACGGCCGGTTGTCTCCTCGATGGCGTTCTTCAGACCATGAAGATTGACACGCGTGAAAGCCACAACGGCATCGCCCTTTTCCAGGTTGGAAAGATCGTTGCCGAGACTCTTCTCCATCGTTTGCAACGGACTAAGTCTTTCATACCGGTGAACAATGCACTTATCGCCGATACTTGAGCAGATGGACTTGATGAGGTCGACAACTCGTTCTTCGCCGCAGAGATGGACCTCTTTCGCCATGACGCCAAGAAGTGCCTGAGTCCACGCCCGCCCTCGCTCATCATGACCAATCATCTGAATCTCGTCTATTACCGCCACATCAACAATTCGATTCAGAGGTGTCATCTCGACGGTGCAGCTGATGAAGTAATTGTCGGCATCCGGTATCCGCTGTTCCTCGCCTGTGACCATGGCGCAAGGCTTCCCGTTGGCCTGGAACCGAGAGTAGATCTCGTGGGCCAGGAGACGAAGAGGTCCTCCATAAATACCGGACTTGGAGTTCATCAGGGCCTGCAACGCCCGATACGTCTTTCCAGAGTTCGTCGGCCCAACGTGTAGGTGAATAGTGCGCTGCATGGCTCGTGTGGCGGGGAACCATTCCATTGGATACCGCAAATCAGCCAACTTCCTCTGCCGCGCCGTCGAGTGTGTCAGTTTCGATCTTAGCATGAAGCTCTGGAACGAGTATCGCAGCTCTGCCGTCAGGCCCTTGACATCGCCACGGATGAAGGCGTTTCGTAGGGACCAGAACAACGGGTTCTCCTTGCGTAATGTTGCACCCTTGTTGGCCAAGCCAATCGCTTTTTGTATGGTGTCGCGGAATAGGGCGATCTCGTTATTGAGGCCATACTCGCTTCGAACGCCAAAGTTGCGGTACTCGGTATTGGTCTCTGACCAACGTCCCATGTTGTCAATGACGACGTTGAACTGAGTGAGAATCATGTTCCTGAAGACGTCGTATTTGGATGTTTTGCGGTCGGGAGGTGAGTATTTCCTGGTAGAATACCTCACAAGTGTCGCCTGCAAAGTACAATTGTCAGAATGTATCCGGTAGGTTGAGAAGGGAGGCAGAAGCTGCCGCGTACCTGGTAGGCGGACGGGGAGGATGTTGCGAAGCCATGGCCTGGCGCAGGACGTGTCGCCGCCGCGCAGAGCTTCGAGGCTCGCAAAACTGATCTCATGGTGGGCGAATTGCTGCGCAACAAACCATGGCTAACAACATGCAAAAAGCATGCCTGTTTGGGTATGTCAATGACAAGATCGTCTACGTGCTACCCTCCTTTCGCAGTCGTGCACCTGTGCAGTGGGAGGAGCACGGTGGTCACTGACATCCATGAAGGGACTGGGAAATTTTGGGAACCGATAAGAGGTCTGAAATGCTTATCGCCATGACCCCTGATTCGCCCTTGGCAGGTAGACGTGGGTTGCCCCACTCCGGCTTAGCGCCTCCGCCTCCGATTGCACCGTCCTCGTCGTCATCACGCATCCAGATCCCCAGGTCCCCAGGTTCCCACATTGCATTCTGCGACAGCGACCATCACGCCGACTTCCGACCCGTCTAACTACCTACGAACGTACGCAACCCGCCGTCGCATCTCGAATATCGCCGCCTATTCCACCTCGGTGTATTGAAAAGGAATCGAAAGCATCTCAAGATAGGCTCCTTAGATCCTTCAGAAACCCCAATACCTATCATCATGGCGTCTTCATCCACGCCCATCACCCCGTTGCTCTAGTAAGAAGACGCCCACGACCTTTCTCCTTCCGGCTCGAACTTCCCCCGTCTGCTGGACACATTACTGACATGCCGTCGTCCTATAGCTCGTGCATAGCGCACAACAACACCATCCTCAGCGAATGCACCACATCGGCCGTATCGCAAACCTCTTCCCTCGCCTCCGTCATCCTCCCCAAAATCGAGCACAATACCCCTCAGAAGCTGACCTACACCCACGGCTCGCACCACATCCACTACATCGCCGAGGCGCCCTCCGACCATCCAGACCACCCCTCCGCCGGCGGCCTCACCTTCCTCGTCATCGCCGACGCCTCGCTGGGCCGCCGCATCCCCTTCGGTTTCCTCTTTGAGATCCGCCGCCGCTTCCTCGAGCAGTTCCCCGCCGAGACAACCGACTACGCCGAGCTGCCCAACTACGGCGCCGCCAGCTACAATGGCCAGCTCAAGAAGTTCATGGTCGACTTCGGTACCACGAGCGGCGGCAAGGACGACGCAATCTCCAACGTCCAGCGCGAGATCGACGACGTCCGGGGCATCATGACGCGCAATATCGAGGGCTTGCTCGAGAGAGGCGAGCGCATCGACTTGCTCGTCGACAAGACGGACCGTCTCGGCGGCAGCGCGCGCGAGTTCCGCGTCCGCAGCCGCGGCTTGAAGAGGAAGATGTGGTGGAAGAACGTCAAGCTGATGGCGCTCCTCACGCTGGTCGTGGTGCTCATCGTACTCGCCATCGTGATTGCGGTGAAGAACTAAAAGCAAGCAGGACAACTGTTTTCGCCTGGTGCTGGGTTTGGAGAGTTTGGCTTCGAATTGGCTTCGTGTAGCGGGCACGGAGCTATGTACACATGAACGCGACGTGTTTCGATGGTGTAAAGTGCTGCTAGTCAAATTGGGCAAATGGTTTGGCTTGAATTGGCGAAACGGGAAACGCAACTTTTTTTTTGGGAAACAAAACGACGAGACTTTTAATTTTCGTTATGAAGAAACCCTCGATGGGGTTACACTCAACCACACATCTCCTAAACTGTCACTTGTGGGTTCAGGAACCACATCGAAATACAAGTAAATCGATTAATCCGCTTTCACTGATCACTTGTGTATGTCAGTGTTTACACCGCGGCACGGTAGCCCTTCTCGAGACTTATTCGGTGTCTCTTATACGGCAACGGCAATGATTGATAAACAAGAGGGAAATGAGCAAGACCGTTGAGATTCTACTACCTGAACTAGGCAATTTCAACGTGCTGGCATGTAGCCCATTTGAAGACGAATATGAATCAAACGGCTTCGAATAATAAAAAAGTTTACACGTATATTGTACAAAGAGACGGCATACGAGTCCTTCCATGATCAGACATTTATATCCCAGTTAAAGTCATACCTGATCATCATGCTCTCTAATTTATATATATTTGCCCCAAGGAACACAGAGTAGCCTAGCGACACCTAACACATTGTATCACTGGAGCTTTATTGCACCATCCCCCTTGTCTGTCCTCCTTTAATTCCCTTTCTCTGTCTTCTGCTAGACGTTCCGTACTATCATTGAATCCGCCGGTCCAGTCATTTCAGACAAGGCATCGATGGACTAGTAATCCTCCCTCTCAATGAACAATCATTAAACATTCGAAAGCCGCTGACTCTCGAAGGTTTCAGCTTTGGATCAACACCCCTGATAGTCCTTTCTTTGCTCTTCCTTCCCTCCGATACTGTAAGACGGGTGATAGCTACCTTACCCTACGTAGGCAGCGCCCATCAGCGTGGCACGAGAAGCCAAGATGAATGAGATTCAGATGAAAAAAGAAAATGAAATGTCTGAAGCGGCATGAGGGTATTCGCCACACATCAGACTAAAACACAAGCCGCATCCAGATCTCGGGTAGTATCCTCTTCCAACAAAGCATCATCTAGCAACACACTCAGCCTCGGCAAAGATTATTCCAGCGGCGCCGCCGCCCATAAAAGCTGGCAGTGTTGCTTCCCCCCTCCCACCTCCCCGGCAGCTTTGATAACATCGCTCATCTGATCAGAAACTGAAAATATAGAGAAACCGAACCACATCAGCCCCTCTCATCACAGCTTCGGCGGAGAGCTCCCTTCGACCGCCAGCCTCCTCCGCCCGTCTTGATAGACGTAGCCGTGCGCCACGGGATTGAGGCCCATGCCAGGCGCCAGGGTCACCGGCGGTCGCCGCAGCTTCTCTGTGAAGAAGACGGGATGCCGGATTGATGAGTTATGCTGTAGCTGCTGCTGCTGCTGTTGCTGTTGATGGTGATAATGTTGTTGCTGCTGCTGCGCCATTGCTGTCTCGGCCGTAGCAGCGTGGTGTCGTTCCCAAGCACTCTGTAGCGGTGGCGGATGCCGAGGTTGTGATGATAATGATGCGGCTGTTGCGGTGTGATGCGCCGTGCCTGGTGCTGCCGTACTACTGGACATTGTGTACGGGCTCGATCCTCCAGAAGATTCGATCGTGTTCGAAATAGGGAATCGAGCTTTTGAGAGAACCACCGGAATTGATTCAAATGCGAAACTGATATGTATTCTCTCAACTACGCATGTGTTGTGAGATTTCTGTCATGTTTGGGTCTTGCGGGGAAAGATTACACAGACACCCCGGCTCGCCGAGCTCCAAGTCTTGGGGTAATAGCACCTGAGGCCACGGCACTTGCACGGTGAAAGGTGGGGGCGGGCCCCCCGGACTTTGGGAGCTCAACGGCGGGAAAAGAGTCCGAGTCCCAAAGGCTCCGACCACCCAGCTTCCATCCGGAATCACCTCCTTCCTTAACCCGATGGTGGGGTAGGTAAGTATATCGCTCCCCTTCAACCCTATCCCTGTCACCAGCACAGCAGTGCCCGTCTAGGTCGGCGAGGTCAGGTCAAGCTGTGTACGAGGTGGTCGAGTGGTCAAGTCAAATCCAATGAAGTCAGAATCCGGGTTGGCTGAGAGATGCGCTGTCCGAGTCCAGGCAGGGGCGTGAATTATAAGGTCAGTACTCTCCGTCCTTCCTTTCCTATTGGGCTTTGGTCTAGGTTGAAACCCAGTAGTCAATACTATAGCCAAAGCAAGTTGATATTCCCGGGAAAGATGCATGTAGCGTTCGTACGAGTGACTGCTAACACTCACTCGTTTTCTCATTAAGTAGATAGTCTATACAGATGGCACTCAAAAACGCCCCCAAATCTTTTATGATATCTCCTTCTTGGACTTCTTTTTACTCTTTGCCTTCTGCGACTCCTTGCCCTTCTTGATGGCCTCAACCAAAGACTCAACCTCCTTCACCTTTTCCGCCTCCTTGGCCTCCTTGGCTCTTTCCTCCTCCATCTTCTTCTCCAGCGCCCTGAGAGCAGCCGAGTCCTTTTCCGTCGTCTCAATGAGCTTGTCGCTCTCCTCCCACAGCTTCTTGGCCACCTCGTCGTCCTCAATCTCCGTCCGCGCAAAGTCCACGATCCGACACTCCTTGATCAGCTTGCCGGCGCCCGCGCGCACGAGACTAGACTCCATGGCCGCGTACAGGATCGCCTGCGCGCCCTGCTCGGGGCTCTTGAGGAAGAGCCACGGCAGCGGGTAGGCGGCGATGTAGGCGAACAGGCCGAGCAGCGAGCCCCGCGAAAGCCAGCGCCGCATGCCCGGCGTGCGGGAGAAGCCCGGGTCGACGAAGAAGACGCGCGCGTTCATGGGTAGCTGGTCGGGCCGCTTGTAGTTGTCGAGGTGCTTCTGGAAGGCCTGGCCGAAGACCATGAGCGCCAGCTTGCTACGCTTATAGGCCGTACCCGGCGACCACGTCTTCTTGTCGAGGGGTTCCTTGAGGGACGGGGAGCCGATGTACGAGGAGCATGAGGCGAAGATGATGCGCACGTCGCGGTCCCAGGGCTGGGCCTTGATGGCGGGGCTGAGGATGGAGAGGAGGTGGAAGTTGGCGAGGTAGTTGACCATCCACGTCTCCTCGATGCCCTCCACCGTCTCCTTACGCTTGGCCGACGCGGGGGTGATTGTGGCGGCGGCGAGGATAATCATGTCGAGCCGGCGCGGCGGGGAGTTGTCGATCCATTTCGTCGCAAACTTTCGGATGCTGTGCAGGGACGAGAGGTCGACGTGCTCGGCGTAGATGAGCTCGTTGCCGGTCCGGGCGCGCACGTCGCCAATGTACTCGACCAGGAAGGGGTCCGACACGGGGGTGTGCGTGAGGAGGATGATTTGCGCGCCACGGCTGCCGAGCTCTAGCACCGTCGTCGCTCCTATGCCCGACGTCCCGCCCGTTATCATGACTACCCTCCCGTGCATGTCCCGCTCGGCCGTGTTGGAAGCACCTGAGCTCCATAACTTGATGAAGACGAGAACCGCTACTGCCGCGACGGTCTTGAGTATGAACCACCAGTTCTCCGTCACATAGGTCGGAAGGCCGGCTTCGGCGATGTAGCCAAAGTAATCGAGAGGCATTGTGAACGAGTGACTGGGCTTAAGCTGGAAGGGGGGGACGGTGTCTATTGGCGACTGTCGCGCATGCTGGGGTAGCAATACTTCGAAGGGTTGTAGGCGGACGACTCGGACTCGTTGCAGTGTCGTGGACGAGGTCGTTGAGAAAGCAGGCCGGTCGAAGTGGGCGTTTGCCTTTGCGTGCGTACGAAATATGCGCAGGTTGTTCGAGTGTGTGACGAAGCCGCCAGCTTGCCTTCTAGAACAGAGTAGAAAGCTGATGTGCCGCCAGGGGATTTCCGAATTGCGATGACAGGGGCGGTCCCACTCTGCCGGCAGCCCAGCGGCGGTGGCTTCCAGAATCCAGGGGCACTAATCGCAGAGTTTGCAGGGGATTGAGGCCGCCGCTGGCTGCCTCGCTGACATAATGAGGTTGGTCTCGGCCCCTGTCGAAGAAGTGGAACTTCTTCATCAACCGTTTCTCCATCACCCTGCCCCTTCATCTCACCATATCATTGCACTAGCAGACGGCAACACTCGACATAACTCGGGCTCTCCTCCACGAGCGCACTTGCTGAGGAACAGGTGGTGGCGAGTCGTGCTGTGCAAGTATTGCCGAAATGCAGCGAAGCGTGGAAGGCGACGAGGACTATGAAGAGCAAGAGGACGTACCGCTTCAATATCGACGACCCTTTGGCGCGGGAATCAGCCGCAAGCCTATCCAGTTCGTCAAGGCATCAGATCCAAACCTGAGCACCACACAGGCGGCCAATAAAACAAAAAGCGGCGCTTCCGTTGGCGACTTTTACCTCAGCCTGGTGCTCGGCGACAAGAAGCAAGCGGAAGCCGAAAAGCCTTCGCCGGCGGCAGGGCAAGTATGCGCCGTGTGCGAGTTGCCCGTGGATAAAGACGCCGCCGTGGGAGAGGTCGTCAATGACAATGATAAGCCCACGACAAGTAGACAAAAGCACGAGTCTTCGATTGCTCACCAAGTGTGCCTCACACACTCACATCCCCCATCAGCACTAGACCGGTCGCGCATGGGCTTGACATATCTTTCATCCCATGGCTGGGACCCTGATTCACGCAAGGGGCTCGGTGCCGAAGAGCAAGGCATGCAGTATCCCCTGAAGACTCGACCGAAGGAGGACAAGTACGGTTTGGGGCTCAAGATCCCAAAAGGCATTCAGGGAAAGATTGAAAAGAAGAAGCCGCAGATGCTGGACGCGAAGCAATGCAGAAAGAAGGCTGACGAAGACAAGAGAAAGGCTGAGAGGTTGCGAGAGATGTTTTACGCCAGCGAAGACATTGACAAATACCTGGGGACCGGTTTATAAGGGGATAGGAGTCATGAGAAGCAATGAGATACCCATAATGGAGGACGAATACGAAACTTGAGCCTGTCGAAATCCGTTTTAATTTATAGATATACGGCCTTGAACCTTGGTCAAACGAATTCCCCTTGTACGGACGACTATTACAAGACTTCAAAATACTGCCAAATTACCATAGTTCGCAGTTGTAATAACCAAAAACGAGCATCACAAAGAATAATGGCTTGGCCATGGAGTGGAATAAAGCTGACGAAGAGACGGGTAACAGATTGGCTTTGAAACACACAAGGGATTGTCTTGAGAAAACAACCATAATCCTTGCGACGGGGAGGCTACCTACGAGAATATCTCCCGCCGTGCCGCTGGCGCATCTTCAAAAGCGCCGCCGTTGTGAGGTGCAGGTGCGAACCTGGAAGGCGGTGACCTCATTCATCGCTCTTTTGGGGGCCGAAAGTGGGGGAATGCCGCTGCACTACCTACCTGACTGTGTATGTAAGGTTAGGTACTACCTAAGGTATGGCAGGCACTAGGCTAAGTACCTCCAAGTACCTGTCCTAAGGTGCTGGGCAGTATGTACAAAGTATGCGTACCAGGATTTGTGTTGCATAGCATTTTGGGCGAGGGGTCAGGCCAGTTCCAATAAGGAGCCCAGGACTACGGAGTACCTTACGGCCCTGCTTGCCTGGGCCCCGCCCCCCCTCCTGGGCCTCAACTTGAAGCGCGGGCGGGAGTCCTGAGGAAAGTAGCGGTGCGGTGCGCAGTGGAACGGGAGATGGAACCAGAAATGGAACTGGGAACGGGGACTGGGACGTGGAACTACCTGCCTCTTCCCGTTCTTCTACCTCTGTCTTCCAAGCCTTGAACCTGCTGGCCTTTTGACTTCCAGTCGCATCAGGTCATTGCGTTCACCTTCTTCCAGTCAACCCCAACGATAGACCGGATACTTCACGTTTTCCACTGCAGACATCCTCCTACTACATAGTAACACAGCTCCTTGTGCTGTGCGAACTCGACCAACCTTGCCTCTTCCGATCGTAACTCCTCCAACTCACCTCACCCACCCACCTCACCTACCACCACCATACCACGACAAAGCTGTCTGACCGCATAGGAACGTACCCTGCCAGACCTTGCCTTGCTCCCTTTCCCCCTTCCCCAAGCTCCGGTTTGGGTCTTCGGAGCATTGAAGGTCCCACAACTGCGACCGGTTCTTCGTCTATCTTGAAACCCCGCCAGACCCAAACAACGACGACAACGAAGCCCAAGACAACCACCAATCTCCCAGCTAAACATACATACCAGGTGGCTCTCGAATTCCACCCGACGTCTCGTTCTCCAGGACCCGGGCCCCACGATTCGCAGAGCTCGACAACGCGCATTCCTCCAGCCTTGTCCGCCTTTCTTTACTTCGCTGCCACGCTATCTGTGTAGCACCTCAATTTACACAGGCGCACCCGCCCATCGTCGTCGCTCGATCACAGTCGCCGTCCGACAACCTTCTGCCCCAGAGCGACAACCCCCGCTTCCCTCACACGACGCATTGCCAGTTGTCCGCTGCCCACGCGGCAACTTGCCAGGATGGGTGTCTCCACGCTCCAGGAGCAGCATGACGGTGAGCTGGCTCAAAGCCCGAGAGCCCACGATGCTCTCCCAATATCTTCCGCTCTCGATACTGACAATTTGGACAGTTATCATCGACACAATCAAGAACATTACACGAGGCGACGTGAGATCCACCCGATACCTAGCGGACTGCCTACGAGTCAACAAAGCTAACCGTGTCGATACCCATAGTGGAAAGTCTTAGTTGTTGACGACGACTCCCATAAGATTATAGACAACGTTGTCAAGGAAGATGACATTCTCAACAACAATATCGCCAGTATGTCGCGCGACCACGTTTCCTCCTTGCAACGGTACAAGTCCTAACCTCAGACAGACATTGAGCGAATCGAGCAGAAGCGAGATATGAATCCTGAAATGGACGCCATCTACATTCTGTCCCCGAAAGAGAATATTGTCGAAATCCTCATCAACGACTTTGAGCGCCGCAGATACAAGGAAGCGTACCTGGTATGGACCGGTGTCTTGGATCCGAGGATCCGTCGCATGATTGATGGCTGCCCGCCGGCCAAGCAACGCATCGCGGGGTTCGAAACCTTGTCGATTGATTTCTTCCCTCGCGAGTCGCATTTGATCACGTTCAAAGACCCTTGGAGCTTTCCAATTCTATACCACCCCGCGTGCAATAATCTGGTGGCGCGACACATGAAGATTCTAGCACAGAAGGTTCGTAACAGACAGATTGCAGGCTACACAACTTGCCTAGCTGACGACTGGATCAGATCACCGGCGTATGCGTTACACTGGGCGAGTACCCAAAAGTCCGATACTACAGACCGAAGAACCCTCTCCATGAAGCCGCCGTGCTTGCCTCTCATCTAGCTCGTTTCGTGCAGGAGGAGTTGGACGAATATGCGCAGTGGAACCCAAACTTCCCACCACAGTCGTCGCGGCCCGTGGGAACCCTTGTCATCACGGACAGATCAATGGATATCTTGGCACCTCTGGTTCACGAGTTCACATATCAGGCAATGGCTCACGACCTTCTCCCGATACAAGATGGTGACAAGGTGACGTATCGCATGGTCACAAACGAGGGCACCGCACAAGAGGAAGAGAAAGACGTGGAGCTATCTGACAAGGATCCGGTCTGGGTTGACAACAGACACCGACACATGAAAGATACAATTGATAAACTAATGGGAGACTTCCGGAAGTTCTTGGAGTCTAACCCCAATTTTACCAATGAGGAGCAGCAGACGACAAGCTTGAACGCCATCAGAGACATGCTGGCTGGTTTACCGCAGTTCCAAGAGATGAAAGAGGCGTATTCGCTTCATCTGAGTCTGGCGCAAGAAGCCATGAACAAATTCCAAGATCACAAGCTGCCAGACATTGCTTCGGTAGAGCAGACTCTTGCCACAGGATTGGACGAGGACTTCAGGAAACCTAAAAACATATTGGACCAAGTTGTGCGGCTTTTGGACGACGACGCTATCACCCCATCAGACAGATTGCGCCTGATCATTCTCTACGTGCTGTATAGAGACGGCGTTGTGATGGAGGACATCAACCGGTTGCTCGCGCATTCGGGCCTACCGCAAGGGGACGGGGAAATAGTAGTCAACCTCGAGATGCTGGGCGGACACCCGGTGCGTGGTGGTCTGAAAGACGTCCGACCTCCTCAACCGCCCCTCTTCCAAAAGAACACCAAAGCAGCAGAGATCAGCGAGGAATACTCGCTATCACGTTTCGAGACGGCTATGCAGACGATGCTGGACGAACTCTGCCGAGGCACTCTCGATCAAACCACATTCCCTTACGTGAAGCCACCAGCTGATCCCAACGAGGACCTCTTGGCCTCACAACAAGGCTCATTGCGTGCCGGTAGGCCGAATTGGGCATCATCTGGCCGACGACCACCTGAAAACCGACAGCGCTTTATTGTCTTCATGGCTGGTGGCGCAACGTACAGCGAGAGCCGTGCTTGCTACGACGTTTCCGCCCGCCAAGGCAAGGACATCTTCCTGGTGACGAGCCACATGCTCACGCCTCAACTTTACGTCCGCCAAGTAGGCGATTTGGGCAAGGACAAGCGCACGCTCGACATACCAATGGAACGACCGACACCGCGTGCTCCGGCGTGGGTGTATGAGAAGCCTGCCCCTCCGCCCAACCCTATGGCGCAACGTCCTGCCCCCGGTATGGCACCGCCGGGCGCACCGTCACCGGCGGGTGGACCACGCAGAGCACCAGCGCCAGGCGGTCTACCGGGGCGTCCTGCCGCGCCGCCAACGGCTCAGATGAGCAATATGAACCTCAATGCGCCTCTCCCGCCTGTGGCGAATGGTGGCGGAGCGTCGCCTGCCCCATCCGACGGCGGCAAACCGCAAAAGCTGGAGAAGGATAAGAAGAAGCGCAACTTTTTGGGTATGAAGAAGAGCCACAAGGACAAAGATAAGCATTGAGTTGAAGGGCGTAAATGGAAGGGCGAGGCGGGAAAACATGGTTCTCGACCGGACTTTTATCCATCTCACCCTCAGCTTTCCTCAACACCCTCTTTCTTGCACATTCTGTTGCCAGCGTGGCGTTCTTTGGTGTTGTATCAGGGGCGGTAGGGTTGCCCAACTAGTTGCAACAATTCCTATAGATGTGTGTGGGAACTATGCCTCTGCTTGGCTTTCTCCCTTCTTGTCTCTGAGTGATTTTGCATATGATGTGGAGGAGGGCAAGAAGGAAGATGCAGGCAGGAAAGGAGTGATGGCAGTTGGCTGACTGAGCTGAGGGGGGCATGTAGGTATATATGTACTCTGGATCTATCGTGGAACCAAATCACACAAAACTCAAATAAGCATCATTGACAGACCTTTTTTCGCGTATTTCAATTGGCATGATTGACCGTTCAAGCAATCATCAGGGAAGGCACGAATGACGTCACCAGATTTCACCGTGGAAGCAAGGCGCAGCTTTTTTGGAAGCCAGGAAAACCAACATCCATTTCATTTCATTCGTGTCCACCGCGGTAGACTAAAGGTAACATGAGGGATATCCTATCCCACTCCCCCCTTCCTCAGAAACTCGCCACCCTTGTTTTCTGCTCTTGATTGTACCATCGCCGAGAACCATTGTCTTCTGAGAGGACACAGAGCCCTTCCGTTGAGGGCCTGAGCCAAAACAAACATGTCTGCTTAGTTGTTAGTTCCCTCCACTCATGAGCGTAGGAAACGTATCGCATAAACGTATAACCTCATCGAGGTAGTTGAGGCGATGCCTCGCCCGTGCGAAGCTGATAGACTGGGCTCCTCCCACATTTGAGGATAAGTCTGGTATTCGAGGTGAGTGGTTGGGTGCTAGTCCAGCAAATCCGACAAGCAACATGTCGTTATACCGACATTTACGTTTATAGTGTTTCATAACATGCCCTTTTCAAAGACACACATCTGAACATTTGGTGAGAGACTCGAGCAAGGTAAATGTAGCAGCTGAAATGCTACGGAAGTATAGCCTCTACTAAAGAGGCCGATAATATTCCCATAATGTGGGCAGTTTACTGTCTCCGGAACGCCTGAGCGGCGCCGGGAGGCATACGTCCGTCAAAGGGGAAGCCATGACCGTCGGGTCCACCCGGACCAGGGAAGCCAGGCATTCCGGGAGGAGGGATAAATCCGGGAGGGGGTCCACCGAAGAAGCCCGGGGGAGGAGGCATGTTGCGTGGCGGGGGACCTGCCATGGCCTCAGGGGGAGGGAAGGCTCCAGGGGGAAAGTTCGGGGGGAACATAGCGGCCATTGGGTGATTGCGGCCAGGACCACCAGCGAGACCAGGAGGCGGAATGATGGATCTCTGTTGAGGGGGCATGGGAGGACCGCCGCCGCCCTGCTGGATCCAGTTGGGGTTCATTTGATCCAAACCGGGAGGCGGGGGCGGACGTTGCAAGATCTGCGTGGGTTGCATGCGCGCTTCTGGCTCAGGGTGGTGGAAACCCTCATCCATGAAGCCAGGCGGGCCTTGACCACGCATCTGGCGCTGAGTACCACGGCCGCCCTGCGGAAGTCCCTGCTGAAAGTCGGGCTCGCGGTCTGGAGCATGCGGGATCTGAGCGGCGCGCTGAGGTTGCGGCATGCGCATGAGGAGTTGCTGTTCCGTTCGTGGGGGCTCGGGCTGGTTCCTCATCAAGTTCATCAAGAACTCGGTGTTGCTCATGTTGCGGCCTTGGTTTGGTTCCATTCGGCCGGATCCCTGGCTTGAAGCCTGGTGGCGTTGTCCGACTAGCTCCTGGAGCAGTTGGTCTTGACGAGCAGCAGGCGGCTGCTGCTGGTGAGGCATCGTTGGACGCGGGGCAAGAATATCTGACATGGACATGGATCCCTGCGGCATGCGAGGGCGGGGGTCCTCTCTGCGCTCGCCGCCATACTGTTGGAATGGCTCGGGCGAGGCGACGGAGCTAGAAGGAGCATGCTCGCGAACAGGCGGGGGAGGTTCCTGGAATGGTTGGGAAGCAGGTGGCGTGGCTGATTGAAGATTTGAACGCTGCAGCTTCATGAGCAATGCTTGGAAAGCTTGCTTCTCATTGTCGGGAGCCGGCCCAGATAGATCAGGGCCACCGAAAGGAAGGCCTGCCATGGGCGTTGAAGGCTCCGTCTTCATTCGTTGGGTGGGGTCATCTTGGGGGGCATTGAAGAATGAGGTAAACCGAGAGGACTTGCCACCGCCTGCCTTAGACTTGGAAGGAGTCTCTCTCTTGGGCTCGCTCGGGGAGCTGACGTCCAAGCCAGCAGTAGAAGCGAACTTGAGGAAGAATTGGTCGGGGCCAATCTCCACAGCGGGTGCAGAAGCAACAGCTGGCTGCTCGGCTTTGATTGCAGCCTCGACTGCGGCAGCTGGCGCTTTGTCCTCGGCAGGACCGTCGCGACTTGCCTTCATGCTTTCCATGAATTTCTTGAAATCCTCTTCCGTGTGGCCTCCTGCCTTTTCTCCGGCAGGTTCATCGAACCATTCGGGCTCTCGCTCTTGTCTATGTTCGCCGCGCTCCCAGCGACGCTCATAGTTCCTGCCAGTGCTCTTTTCTTCGACGGGCTCAGCCTCCCGGTTCCGGTCTCTCCAGCTCTTGGCCCGGTCAATGCGCTCGCGAGCCGTCAAAGGAGGCTTCTCAGGAGTGTTGGCACTGTTGGTATTGTTACTGGCGGTGCTGTTGTCGTTCTTGAACCAGGGCTCCGACTTGCCCCTGCTAAGGCCATTGCGGGGCCGCGGCTCAGCTTCCTCATGGTCATGCTCCTTGTCGTGATGGTCGAAGGTGCGGTGGGTACGGTCTCTAGGGCCCTCGCGGTCGTCGCGGTCACGGGGACGGCGCTCATTGGGAAGCCTATCACCACCACCAGCGCCCATGCGACCTTGGAAGCGCTCGGCGCCCTCATGCCCGAAGCTCTTGCGCGGCTTCACTGTACTCCATCCCTCCTGATCCTGTGGATCACCGTCGCCGCGACGACGACCAAAGTTTGTGTTTCTCGAATCGCGGAAGCGGTCGCCTTCGGGGGTGTCACCGTTGCGATTGCGGAAATTGAAGCGACTGGGCGAGTCAGCGTCCTTGAGGCCCTTCTCATTATCAAAAGGTTTGCCATTGCGCAGGGTCGCAGAGGCGAAGGCGGTCCGAGGAGGTCCAAGAATAATGTCTTCGGGGTCTGCAATTGAAGTTTGGGTCAGTTGGGATTGCTCAAGGGGCGAGGGAAATGAGGAGACACCGAGGTGGAGACATACTGGCGCTGTTTCGCGAGACGTGGCGGTCAACGCCAGGGCGACGATTTGTCTGATCAAGCAAGGGATTATCGTGGCTTCTTCTGTCAGTGGTGGGTTTGGTGACGTTGGTCTGGGTTCGATTGTTATCGGGAGGTGGCCTGGAAGAAAGAGTTAGAAAAAGAGGGAGTTTTGTCTGAGGGCTATGGTGACGGCCTACCCCATCCATTCTTCAGCGGGCGGTAAAGCAGATGGTTTGATGCATAGCGGTGATTCTCGCAGGTGAATGAGGACCTCTGCTGAATACTGGAGTGCCATAGCAGCAGGAAGATGCAAAGCGCATCCGAGGACAGGTGGGAAGGCTATTGATGGTGTGGCGATGGTGATGTTTGCATGAACAGATGTCGATGATTCGGTCGACAGAAAGAAGGGAGGAGCTGTCGTCGGAGGCAGGTAGGTTGCTTCGCCAGTTGGAGAGGAGATGGATGCGGTGCTGTAGTACTAGTAGGTGGTGCGGTGTTTGGCGCCAGAGGTTGAGGTTGTGTTCGTCGATGCCGTTGTTGCGATGGTTCTTTGTACGTCTCACGGGGTGAAGAGGGGAGTGGGTTGTGGTGGTGGTTGTGGTGATGTCGAGGAAGGTCAAGTCGAGTCGGTCGGTCGGCGGTCGGTGCCGGTCGCAGTTGATGGCCCAGTCAGAATGGAAGATGGTGGGAGATGGGACAGACAGGACGGGAGTGTCTGTACGGAATACGGAGTAACCGTAGGACTGGCTCCGATCGGGCTGCACTACTGCGTACTGCGTACTGCGTCGAGGGCTCTGTCAGTGGCTGGGTAGCTTGATGCGACGAGGCTGGCAATCAGGGACAGGCAAGGCGAAGAGGGTATGATGATTTGGTGATTTGAGGGTTCAGAGTGATGCAATATCTGATGCGGAGTGAGAGATTATTGTGATGGGCGAATTTCGGCAGCGGACTGTCAGGGCGTGCAAAGGTAAGGTAAGGTAGCTGGGTAGGTAGGTGGTACGAATAGA
Source organism: Colletotrichum scovillei (assembly GCF_011075155.1). Classification (NCBI taxonomy): domain Eukaryota; kingdom Fungi; phylum Ascomycota; class Sordariomycetes; order Glomerellales; family Glomerellaceae; genus Colletotrichum; species Colletotrichum scovillei. Next base: position 1,307,013 of record NW_023336269.1, read on the forward strand.
GATGGTGCAGGTGGTCAAAGGAGGTTTTGGCACTTGGGACGAAACCTGGTGGAGGAGGTGCTCGCTCAGGTGCCCAGGTGTCCAGGTCTACCTGCTTCCACTAGCAGCCAAGCACTCCACTCCCCACCTCAGTCTATAGGTACTACGTAAGGTAAGTACCTAGGTAAGGTAAGGTGACCAGCGCACCGTCGGGGCAGCTGTGCCGGTTCACCGTCCAGTGTGTCCCTCCTGTCACCCTCCACCATTTCTACTCACCTGCCGTCCGAGTCTTCTGAGAAATGTATCTGTCGCCTGTCGGGTGTGTGGTAAGGTACCTATTGATGTATTTACCTACCTACTTATTCTGAAGAGGGAGGCAGGCTCGTCAACTTGTCAATGAATTCCAGGTTCCATTTCATGGAAAGAGCATTGGAGTCAAAAATCAGGTACGTATTCGTGCCGACCCTTGGCGCTTCACCTCTCTTACTTTCCCCTCCTTCCTGCGTGCGGCGTTGGCGTGCCTGCTTCCCTCCCAGGCTCTCCTGGCCCCTGCCATCTCGAGGCAAAGAGGCAAATGCAACCAACCCCTCACCCCTGTACCTGGGCTCACCTTAGGTCAACCCATTTGTTCACCTTGAGTAACTCCCTCCACCGAGCCATACTATTACTGCGTACCTAATAACTCGCTTAGCGTGTGACACCCTGTATCAAGGCATTGGACATAAACTCGACATCTCCTTATGGTGTCTATAGCAATAGAGACTCGAAACTCTACTCGATCGACTCACATATACAAAGGCATGTCTATGTTTCTCTACTGCTTGTTCAAATGATCTGCCTCCAAAGACCCATGCTGTGGGATTCTTGACCTTAAAAAAGCCCGGACCAGGAGACTGTCCAAGTTGCGGGTACGTACCTCCTTCTCTCTGCGAGATGGGGGGAAACAATCGCACACTTCCGCCCCACCATCTCCTTCCTAGAGCTTAACCGAGATCTGAATGCTGTTTACCTTAACATTCAGCGTTACATCCTTCGTCTTGGAACTTTGGACATTTCCTGTCCATCGAGCCTTCCAAACCACGACTTGCGCGACCAACTCACAGAGCACATCAATCCAGACAATTTTCGGAATCTGCGGGTGGATGCCATGGCAAGTTACAAAGTTGAACACTTGAGAGCCAAGTATGGCTCAGCCTATCAGCGTCTACACAATTCTTCTCACAAAAGGTCGAGTCCCTGGGCCAGCAAAAGCGGGAAAAGACACACGGTTTCACGACTGACGGGAACTCATTCCCTCTTCTTTTCGAGCCTAGTCCCAATCCTAAATTCATCCTATTCCATCTGGTTTCAAGCTACTTGTGAGAATTCCATCCTCACTTGATCTGCTGTGGCATTAGTGGTTCTTGTGCGACACACATAATCTCGCAAGTTTGCAGCTTATTTTTGGTGTTCACTTACAACCACACTTCACCGCCTCTTATATTCCTCACTGCAGTTCGCCCTTTTGCAACTTCATCCAAGCAAAACCCTCGAAAGGGCAGGAGACTTGTTTTCCCCCGTCCGCATGCAACACATTCTCGCTGTCATTCGCTTATCTTTAGATTAAATCGCCTCACACTAGTCCGAACTTGTCAATCTAGGGGTCTAAGGGTCGGGCCCACCCACGACATTTAAAAGCTTCACCCCTCTGCTACCTACCTCATGGGACTTTTTTTTTTTTCTTTATTTTTTTCCTCTTTGATCTCATATTCAACCCCTCTTGGCTTCAAAAGTTTACCTCAAAAGACTAAACTACAGCATGGCTATTACTCAAAATCATAATTCCATCAGTAGTATACGCTCTTTACAAAGTTGAACATCGACATCCAGTTCACAACTTGCTATCATTCCATAAACTCCTCCGAGGAGCCTTGACTGCTTACAACCACTCAATTGTCTAAGCTCAAAGCGACGCAGGCGATTTTTGAACAGAAAACAAGAAAAAACACCATTCAAAGCTCAAAGTCACAAAAGAAACGAGACTGACCCCTATCACGACTCTCACACGAAGAACTCAGCTCACGATGAACATGCAACCGCCCACGATGAACCATGTCGATAGCGACACTGAGACTCTACTGACGAGTTACCCAGCCTCGAGTCTCTCGAGACCGTCTTCCATCTCGTCCGCTCCCTCGTCTCTGGCAGTGAAGGGCGCCTCGGACGATAAGCCCTTTGTCTCAGGCTGCCCCGTCTCCTCCCTCTTTGAGATCCGTGACACGCCCACAGCCGGCCGCGCCGTATTCGCCACACGCGACGTCGCCGCCGGCACCTTGCTCTGGCGCTCCGACGACCTCACGCTCTCCGTCCTCCTGCGGGAGTACAGGCGCGAGGTCTGCGGACAGTGTTTTGCGTACGACTACGGCAGAGACCTGCCCATCCGTGATCAGACTGTCGGCTTCGCCTTTTGCTCCGGTGACTGTCGGGAAACGTGGCGGCGCGAGACTGGCGAGGTAGGTGTCCAGGCTTGGACCGAGGTAAGTACGCTGGTCAACAAGAAGAAGAACAATGGGGGCAGCAACAACGGCGGCGGTAAGGCGAGGGACGAGATGGTGGATATCACCAAGCCAAAGCCCGCAGCCGAGGAGATCACGCAGGCGTGGCAGGCGACCAAGGGACAGGCGGATCTGATTCGCACATTAAGGACAGCGGAATCGTCGACAGACAACGGCAGCAACAACGGCGTCCCGATCACAAAACAACACCGCAAAGCCCTCCAAAAGGCCCTCCAGCAGCCCATCGAGCCAGACGTCATGAACTTTTGCGTCGGCAGCCTCGTGGCGCTCTACAACCACCCAAAACGCTGGGAACACGTCCTCTCCCTCGCCGTGGACTCGACGCCCTACATCAACACGGCCGACCTGCACGCCTTCACCGCCACCTACCTGCAGCTGCTCGCCGTCCTACCTGTACCCTTACTCTCCCTCGTCACCCCCGAGTCCCTCTTCCTCATCTCCTCGCGCGACAACCACAACGCGTTCGGCATCCGGTCCCTCGAGGACGAAGGGTCCGAGCTGTTTGGCTACGGGTGCTGGCCCGCCGCGAGCTACTGGAACCACTCGTGCGGGCCGAACATCGAGAAGAGGAGGGAGGGCAGGGTGTGGGAGTTTCGGGCGGGGCGGGATATCGGCAAGGGAGAGGAGATGTGCATCACGTACTTGGGAGGGGAGGAGAAGAAGTGGTCGAGAGAGAAGAGGGTTTCGACGTTGAAGAGGAATTGGGGGTTCGAGTGTGGGTGTAGAAGATGCGAGGAAGAGTTGCAGTGAAGCCAGCAACAGGAATAGAGCTGCAAACCGTCTACCCTGGAACGATGCTACACATATGTTCGGAGATTATGTTGACGGGTATATATATCAGAGACGAGGTTATAGAAATAGAAATAGACCTGCGTACCAACACCAAACCTGTTCTTTGTGTATCTTGAAAATACATATACCAAGTTACATCAAGAGTTTCCACCTATGGTGCGTTATCTGAACGTCAGTCTGCCTCGATCAAGTATCTCGAGACTTTGAAGACAAATTTTGTCTATCTACTATCCTAGTCCGGTAGTCTAATAGCAAATGGTCATCTCAACTAAATCAACTAGCACATATATCCCGAGTAGTGTGAGCGACATAAGCACTACTAGTTTGTAGTCCCGACCAAAACCCGACGATAACGACAACTAAAGCATGCGGGAAGTAGATTTGATATTCTAGGGAGCTACTTGACTTACGAGTCCTGGTCCTCTATCTAATCAAAAAGAAATCAAGTAATCTAGAAGAAGGGAATCCTGATTGAATCCCTTCGAAACGGAATGCAAACCCCTTTTTTAATCTGAATACCTCACAATTACCAGACAGCCTCTTTCTCCAGAAACAATTTGATTGTCGACAGCCTCTCTTCTTGAAGATTGGTAACAGAAATGATCTAGTTGGAACATGCCCCTCTCGCAACTTTCTATGAGTTCACTTCATGTTCAACGGCTGATTGTAGGGGCATGTTCTCCATATCAGCAATTATAGACGATTTGCTGACTTCCCTGGCCAAGCTACGTAGTCGATATTCCAGCGCTTTTCTCCTGCGATTTTGCAGTCCTGGGCTATCTTTCTATCTCCCGAAATATTGCTGATATCCATATGGTGAGCTCACTCCATCCGAGTCCTAGTATCACCCAAAGACATACAATCAGACATCACCATAATTCAGCTCAACAGCTAGTTTGAAATATGTGTTGTGATATGTACACACACTGATGAGGAGTATATTCTAAATGTCTCTGACCCGACTCCGATTTTTTCCTCCTTTCTCGATTTGTACATTACGTGATACTACACCAGCGCCATCCTGTTTTACTTTTTGAATCTCCCTTCCTTTCGTCTTCAACCCTCCAAACCCAAGGGAACGGCCTTCCGGCTCCATTCCCCAACCCTCTCCTGATCACAAGTCTCCCAAACCCGCCTCCTCAAAGCGCGGTACAACTGCTTCGTCTCCCTGGTATCAGCATCAACCTTTCCAACGCCATCGCTGCCGCTGCCGCCGCCACACCGGGCCTCCTGCACCTCCAACCAACTCACAATCCCAAACCTCGTCGCCAACGTCGTGCTCCCGCCCTCGATACACGTCGCCCGCCACAAGATCCTCAAGATCCTCGTCCTCAAATTCGCCCGCATATACGGGTTCCCCGCCAGCGCGAAAATCTTCTCGAACCACTTCTTCTGATGGTACACGGCCAGGTCCGCCGGCGTCCGCAGGCCGTCCAGCAGGTACGCCAGCAGCCAGCTCACCTCGGTATAGTACCGATCGTCCTCGGACGGCGCGCCGTGGAGGATGTCGTGCGCGAGGGGCACCTTGTCGTGCTGCCACACGGGACCGCGCGTGAGGAAGCTGTTCACCTTGGCGTAGAGGCAGTGCAGTGGGTTCTTGAGGACCTCGAGGGAGGCGATGGCGAAGGAGACGAGGGGCGAGGCGACGGGGCCACGGGTCACGAGGGCGCGGGAGGATTCTGCCAGCTCTGAAAGGAGGAGCCAGATTTGGTCCTTTTCTTCATAGTTGGACTCCTTGAACTTGGCTGCCATCTTGAGGATGTTGGTGAGGGCTTCCTGGCGGATACTGCCGTGCTCTGACCAGAGCAAGCGGATGAGCGCCGCGGCGTAGCCCTCGTCAACGAGGTCCTCTACTGATTTGGAGTTCCACTTCAGAAGGGCAGAGTTATCGTCGTCAAGCTCGTAAGAGACGTCGAGGATAACCTCCAGCGAATGCTTATCCATCTCTTCGTCATTGGCGCTCGTGTTTTGCCTTTGCAATTGGGAGCCAGCATCGTCCGCCACCGTAGCCTCATCCCTAGGCTCGCCATTGAGCAAAGCCTTGTCAGTCTTCGGGATAACGGCCGAAGCGCGGTCTCCCAAGACCTCGGTCATCTTCTTGGCAAACGCACCAATGACGGCCTTGGTCTCCCCCTTAGTCTGCGCGCAACTCAGGAGCACCGTAAGGAACTTGGACAGAAGCTCCAGGTCCTTCTTATCGGTGGCCTTGTCGGCAACAAATGACAGCTGCTCAACCATCGTAGCCAAGAGCAAGCTGGAGAACACCTCATCACCGCCTTGAGTGGCACTTTCCTGCATCAGGTCCACGTACTTCAGGGGCGAAGCGGCGCATCTTCCAGCGCAGTTATCGACAAACTCCCAGATGAGATCCGGATTCCTCGACTTGCCGCTCTTCTTCAACTCCCGCGCGGCGCAGAGGAGAGGGACGAGGCCGGTCTTCTGCAACACCAGCTGGTGCTGCACAGCGACGGACTCGAGCACCTCCTTCAACTTTGGTCGTCCCTGGGCAGCCTCGACGTAGAACTTGAGCAGCGCGACAAACGGCGACGCCGCGAGACCCTCCGTCTTGGCAAACCACCGCATACCGGGCGAGTATCCAGCAATGGCAATCAAGTTCTCCAACTCCATAAGAGCAAGCGCCTGGTTCTGCGGCTCGTCCGCGCGACTGTCGAGGCGCGTAAGCGAGTTGACTAGGAACGGCGAGACGTCAAAGTTGGCACGCAGCGCGACCTGTGGAATGACCTCGTAATACAGCAGCAGCAGCCTGCTGGCCGCCTCACGCTGAAGGACATTCTCCTCCGCCATGGCCTTGTAGCACTTTGTCACCTCCTTCATATCGGGAATCTTTTGGCAAAACTCGTCAATGAGCTTACGGCTCGCCGTCTCCCAGGTCGATTTTGACGACTCGGCCGCCTCGCGGTGCATCTTCAACGCGACCTGGAGCTTCTGGAGAGCAAGGACGAGGATCCGAACGGCAAAGAAGGAGACCAGGGTAGACTTTGACGAGAGACACCTTACCAGGTCGCGCTGTTTGAGCGGGAGCGGCAGGATGTTGTCGAGAAGGATGGATGTCGGCGGGGGCACGCGGCGGTAGCCCGTCGTGGGACCGTAGTGCGGCGGCAGCGGGAGGTTGACCGTGTTGAAGAGGAACGCGGCGTACCCGATCCACGTCATGGATAGTTTCGGCTCAAAAGTGAAAGACTTGTTGTTGATAAAGTAACTGGCGACCAGCTCGGGCGCCGACTGGAAGATGGCGACGATGAGCTCGCTGTGCTTCAGACTCGACCACGGACGCAGCTTTTGTATAAACTCGGAGAGCACAAAATTTGCGACGGCGATGTCGTCCTTGTACTTGTCCATCCACGCTACGCGCTCCAGGGCGTAGTCGTCCAAGCTCTTGACGTCCTGCGCCGCCTCGTCCTCGAGCTCCTTGGGGTACAACCCCGTTCCAGAGTACAGCACGCCCGCTCCCGGTGTTGTGCAGGTGTAGAGCAAAAACTCGTGAACAGATTCCCTGACCGAAGGCTGGTCGTCTTCCTCGACATCGTGTCTGTACGTGTATAGTCCCGCCAGCCGATCCAGAGTCTTTGTGTTGAAGGTCCTGAACTTGACCTCGCGAGGCAGCTTCTCGTCCAAGAGCACGCTCTTCTTCAGCGCAGCCAGCAGCTCGACGATCAAGAATGGCGGGTCGTCCTTGATCAAGAAGGTCAGGTGTGAAAACACCTCTTTGAGCATCAGCAGCTCCTTCTTGGCCTCCGACGGCAAGAACTTGAGGCAGCTCAAGAACAGCTTGATGGCATTCGTCCGCACCGACGGCTTAGACGGGTCCTCCACCGCGCCGCCCCCCCTCTCGCCGTCCGCACCGAGGTGCCGGATCTCCAAGTTTCTTGCAAAGCTCGCAAATGTGTGGTCCCGTGCCCGGAAAACCCTCCTCGCGAGCGTGCCGCCATCCAGCGTCACGAGCTCGCGCATCAGCCGCAGCGTCGGCGATATGACGTAGCCGCTACCCTTAGGCGCCGAAAGACACTTTGCAATGAGCTTCAGCTGGCGCTCCTGCAGCAGTGTACGGGCGATGTCGAGGGCGTGGGGCAGGAGCTGGAGGGACTGCGAGACAACCTGGAGGAGCAGGGCCAGCACGGCGGGCACGGCGGACATCATGGCCTCGTTGTTGACCTGCGCGCCGTAGGACCAGGTCTCCATCACGTCGGAGAGGTAGACGGCGTCGTCGCCGGTGCTGTCGCGCGGCCGGGAGGCCTCGAGGTACTCTCTGAGGAGGGCAAAGCGGGCGTCGTTGTCGCCAGTGCCGGAATTGAAGCCGTCGAGGAAGACTTTGAGGGATTGGATGCCTGGTGAAGAGACGAATATGTCAGTCTTATGCTTCCCAATTGACCGGTATGCCAGTAAGAAATGATGCGCTTACCATGCCGCGCTCGCTTCTGGTCCTGCTCAAAGGTCAAAAGCTGCTGCAGATGCCGCGCAGAAGCAACCTCTTCGAAAGTCGGCGCCTCATGCACGACCTTCTGCCTCTTCCGCGACGCATCTGCGCCCTCAAATCCTCCACGCGATGGGCGTTTAGGCATTTTGGGGTATCTTGTCTGAAAAAATTGAAAACACAACAAAAGAGGGTTGTCCTAAGTGAGCGGACTCGTCCACTGCATCTTTCCCAAGAAATCCTCCATGCGGAATACAGCGGTGGATACCATCCAAGAAATAAAAAGTTCTGCCGTGTAGACCGCTCTTGTCGTCTTTTCTTTTCAGGTTTAGCGCGGGGATCTGGAGGGGCGGATTGGGGGTACCTTAGCAGGGGGGACCCGCAATGACATTTCGCCGACCAGTTGCTGGAAGTTCAGGTTCCAAATAAACTTCCCCCGCCAGCTTCGAGAAAACCAAACGATTCCATCGCATCCATCGCAACCATCTCACGACGCTACCGAAGCCTTCCGTACCGACGCGATCCTTCAACACACCCTTAAACAGTCGCAAAATACAGCCCACATACCTACAACACACACCTTCACAATGGGTTCTATCGTCATCCCCCATCTCAACAGCGGTTGGCACGTCGACCAAGCCATCCTCTCCGAAGAAGAGCGCCTCGTCGTCGTAAGTTCTTCACAACCAGGCACCGGGCGCACCCTCTACACACGCATTGAAAAGCCCGACTAACAAAACTCCTCTTCACAAACAACAGATCCGCTTCGGAAGAGACGCAGACCGCGACTGCATGAAACAAGACGAAGTCCTCTACCGCATCTCAGACCGCGTCAAGAACTTTGCCTCCATCTACGTCTGCGACATCGACCAGGTGCCCGACTTCAACCAGAGTACGTCTTGTCTCCTTCCACCAACCCCACCACTGCCTAGGCAAAACCGACAACCTACGAAAAACACATACACCCTCTCCAGACTGATAGATGCTAACATTCGTCTACCTGGCAGTGTACGAACTCTATGACCCCTGCACAATCATGTTCTTCTTCCGGAATAAACACATGATGGTTGATTTCGGAACGGGTAACAACAACAAGGTAATGCAAACCCTTCCTCCTCGCGATGCGCCCACCTAAGCAACGAACTAATAAGATACCTCTTTTCTTCTCAATAGCTCAACTGGGTGCTGGAAGACAAACAAGAACTCATAGACATCATCGAGACGGTCTACCGCGGCGCCAAAAAGGGCCGCGGTCTCGTCGTCAGTCCAAAGGGTAGGCTTCTCTTTTCAACTCTCTCTCTTCTTCCCCTGCCACTCTCGCTGACCGCAATCCTCTCGCGCAGATTACTCCACCAGACACCGATACTAGATACCTACCTACCTACCAACCCCCTTTACGCACCTCGCATCCGCACTCACATCCAGCGGCCGTCGGCTTCATCTTATGCTTTGGAAGAGATATATCATCAGACTCGGGAAACGCTCTAGGGTTGGTCTCACACAATCAAGAAACTTTTTTCGTCACATTGAACCAGAAGATGCTAATGCTGTGATTCCAAAGAACCTTTTTCTTCTTACGTGTGAATTTCTTATTTTATTTTTGTTTACATTATTAGGTGAGGTACGTTGGCCCCCCTTCTTCTCCTCCTCCTTCTTCTATGCCCGTCTCTCTACCCATCTTTCTTCGTGATACGATGATACGTAAGTTCGTTTATATGCGCCTCTCTACCAATCAGTGTGACGGGAAGTATCTGATACGCCGTGCTCTGTGAACCTGCACCATCTCCCCCATCGGGCCAAGTAGACTAGTGTTTTTTATACATGATGCAGATAAATAGACAACTATTTGACTCGAACGATAACGTGATGCGCCTTCTCAATCCCGCTTAGAGCATCTCCCCCTGCGGCGGCATCTTTGTCAAAAAGTTGGTCGGCACCTTGGGAACCTGCTGTGCCGCGACGGCCCGTTCGGCTCGGAAAAGCTCCTGCTGTCGGTCGTTCTCGCGTGACCTGCCACCCGTCAGACGGCGCATTCGAGACCGAGTGCTCTGCGCGAGCGGCTTAATCATGTTCTCCAGCGAAAAGGAACCCTCGCCGCCGTGGCCCGTGTTCGGTCGCTCGTCGTCCGCGTCGGAGAAGACGTCTTCGGGGAACTCGTCGTCTGATGTGAACTCGCTAATGTGCGGCTGATACGATGCCGGCGCCGACGGCGACGTGATGGACCGGTAGTGGAGACCGGGCCGCGAGGAGGAGCCTCCTGGCCCTCCTCCTAGTCCTCCTCCCAGGCCGCCGCTGCCCGATGCCGACGCGCTAAAAGCTCCAGGATTCATCGTGTTGGAGCTCGGATCCCTTGCCGTAGCTGGTGGCCTGTCAGTAAACCCATTCTGGAACGTGCTGTTGTTGGAAGCCTGATGCAGGATTGGCAGGATTTGCTCATCATACAACTGCGCTCCGGACTCGAAGCTGTCCGGTGAGAACTCGGTGATGGTCCTCGACGAGCGGCCGTCGCTGGGTGGACTCGAGCCGAGGTCGTCAAAGAAATCGTCGAGGCTGTCCAGCTTGGTCACGAGGTCGCCGAGGTGTCCGTCTCCGCGGCCTTCGTCCGACATCATCGTCTCGGTCCGGTCGGGCATCTGGAAGTAGCTGTACGGGAAGTCGTCGTTGTGGAACTCGACATCGGGCGTGGGCGTGGCTTCCGTCAGGATTCCTTCCGCGGCCTGGCACATGTAGAATGCGGCGTGGATGTTGGCGCGAGTGAGATCGGTCTTCCTAGCAGGAATTGGGATGGCCCACCCAGAAGCCTCTGGGATGCCAAACAAACTGACAGTCCTCTCGTATTCTTTGCGTATCGTCTTGGAGGTAGAGCGAGTCATGCTCATCCGCAGGTGCTGCTTGTCCATGGCGCTGCCCGACATTGTCATGATGTTGTCCAAGACCTCGAGTGCCTCCATGCAGAACTCGGTCTGCAACAGACGCAAAAGAGGAGAGATGAGATCGGAACCATGGCCAGCTAGTTCGGGCTTCCGCATGTCAATCTCGGGGATGACGATGCTCAAGACGTTCATGGTCTTCAGCTTCACCCACGCTGTAGAATTCGTCAGGAGACCCATGAGAAAAATAACCATCTTGAAGTCAAGGTTGGGGAGGAAGTGATCCTGTAGAGAGGCGAACAGGCGGCTTTGGAACTCTCTGTTGTTGCCCTGGTACTTGAAGCTGACGTATTCCTGAAGCACTTCAGCGACGTTGCCGTAACCGTGGGCCTCGCAAACAGTGCACAGGATCTCGGCGGATTGCAAAACTTTCTCACTAGGCTCATCCTCTTCCATCTCGTGCAAGAAACGGGGGAAGTTTGCCAGAATCGCGAAGAAAAGTCGACTATCGTCGCCAATGAGGCCGTCACTGGGCAGTTGAACCACCTTGTCCAGAGTGGTGAGCGTGGCCTCCATACAGATGGATGATCTCAACCCCTTGTAGAGCAAAGACTGGAGGCCCTCCCAGGCGCCGTCCCATCTCGAAGGCTGGCCGTCGAGCAACAACCTACGGACATTGGGCGACCTAAAGTCAACCTTTGTCAGAAACTCATTGAGCATCTCCACAGCCTCTAAGTACTCGCGCTCATTGATGGACTCTAAGCAAGCACATGTTGTCCAGAACAACTGAGGAAATGTAAGTAGCTTGTCTGCATCGAGCTTGAGAATGAGCGTCTTCAACGTGGTGAGAATCTCCATGGCAAACGTTTGGATCTCAGTGTCTTCGTCTGCAACAGTGTTCGATAAGCGGGCGAGCATATCGCCCAGCATGAACTGGTCGAGTGACGTAAGGATGCAGCGGAAAATCTGGAACGAGCGACACGCGAGATGCCTGACAGGGCATGAGGTTGCCCATGTCAGGGACAGCCTGCCCCATTGATCTTTGATGCCGGGATAGGTGAGTTCAAACGTCTTAACAACCTCGGCTGTCAAGAACTCCATGCTTGGAGGGACCTTGTTGTCGTGGTCGTCGGCCTTGCCGTTGCTGTCTTCGTAGCCCCAGACGACTGAACGATCATGGCGGCGGATCAGATCAATGAGGTCTTCAATCGACGCTCTAGCCGTAAGCTCCGTCTCGTCATCCAGTTGAGAAATGACAAGCTCATGGATGAGATGGACCAGCATTTCTCTAGCTTGCTCTTGGACGAGAGGAGTGTAGTGATCCCATAGCACAGTGACCACCTGAAGTAGCACCGGCACGTTCTCAGGTGTGAGGTGTACAGGGGAGACCATGAGGTCAACAAGTAAGATGAGAGAAAGCTGTCCGAGGGAGAAGCCAGCTTGCTTCGTACCCACGGGGAGCGCTTCTCCCAGGTCTGCACAGTAAGGAAGCAGGCCAATGTCGGGCGGCGGCGGCATGGCGTCCTTCTTTTCGTTCGGAACCATTGCCTTGGGAGTGATCTGCATCAGAAGGAACTCGACAACCTTCATGCCGGGGGTGCTCGTGGTGCTCGAGAGGAAGACCACAATCTGCTTGGCGTACTCGACAAAGTTTTGCTCCCGTCTCTCGAGGCAGAGAGAAATTATGAAGTCGAGGATTAGCCGCACGTTTCCGGGATACGGGCCGGTGGCAAGAGCTTGCCATAAAGCTTGAACCTCGTTGTGTAGAGCACCGCTCGACTTGATGGTGATCTCTAATAAGTTGGCCAGCAGTACGTACGACTGGGCAATAGGACCACCATTGGGATCGACCCTCAGCTCAATCGACTGAATCCAGGGTAATATGACGGCAACAACATTCCGCTGCGAGGCAGGCTGGAGGTCCTTGAAGTATAGGGTGAACTCGGAGAAGATATGGAACGCTAGCTCGGTATGCTGTTTGGCAAGTCGTTTCGAGATTTCAAACTGCGCAAGCTTGTAGACTGCCTTTGTCTTGTCGGAAATGCTTATGTCGTAGTCCTGAATCTTGGAAGTGCGTCCTGGCTGCTGTCTCTCTTCCAGAGACCTCATCAGACGGGCAGACTTTGATCTGATTTCACTTTCGTCGTTGCCGAGAGTGAAGAGGCAGAGCCCGAGCAATTTCCAGAATGGGCACGTATAATCAAGGTGCTCAAGCAAAACCTTAGTGACGACGGCGAAATAGCTCTCCTGGACCTTGGGAACATCGGACAAGTAGCATCGAGCTATGCAGTGCTCCAGGAGATAGGGCAATTCCTGGTTATGGATGATCAAGTTCTGCAAGGCTCGGCGGCCGATAACGTTCATCCGGTCGCTTCCCGAATTGAAGATGGCCTCGATCCAAGCTAGCATTCTTCGAATGTCGAACGAAAGCGTGGCGCCACTCTCGGTGGTGATGCTCATCGGTCCTCCACAGAGTGCAGCCATGGCACTGAGAGCTGCGGTACGAAGGTTGCGCTTCTCAATCTCCATGGCCGCTGTGACCGTGCCTCGTTCGCCGAGTGACTGTTGGTCGATCAGGGATTGTCGCATAGTATCTTCTCGGACTCGGATTTGCGTCTGATTTGGCGAGAAGCCGCACCAATCCTCCATCAAAGAAAACGCGGACTTTCGGGACTCAAACGTCATCCATCGAGAAGGATCCTTGGTTCTGTTGATTCCTTCGAAGAGTTCCTCCGTCAGGCCGCAGTAATGCCGCCTGAGTTTCTGAAACTCCCAGTCCATCTGAACTTCGCCGTCCATGAGGAAGAGCTTGAGGTCCTTGGTGTAGGTGACGAGATTAGTGAGAACCCACTGGTCGTTGTAGACGTCTTCGATTTTGAGGAAATGGCAGGTAAGCTTGTAAACATGAGTGATCTCAGTCCTCAAAAGATCCATCTTTCGGTTGCGTCTTGGACTGCTATTGGTACGCTGATGAATGCGGGCGCGAGCTTCGTCGTTGCAACGTGAAACTTGCCCTGCCAGCTCTTCGAGGAGTGTGCGGTAGATGTGGATGTTGATAGAGCCCATGGCAAGTACCACAGCGTCCCTGACCGATGCCGATGAGACTGACAGGAGGGGTATGAGATACTTGAAGAGGACTCTGGCTGAGACAATCTTGTCCGCAGAGCCAGGCTTGGACGTCTTTCGGCTATGCTGTGCGGCTTGAGGATTGGCAGCCACGACGCTTCCTGGGTCGGCCAGAGTAGTACAAGCGAATATCAAGTAGAGTTTCCATTGTTCCACGAGGATTTCCGGCTGCGTTGTCGGTGTCCTACCGGCGACGCGGGCGCTCCCGGGATCTGATCCGTAGTACAAGCCCCTGGATGGCTCCGACAAAAGCACGATAGCTTTGTACATCTGCAGAATTCGGTTGCAGATCAGGTCCCGGCCAATGGTGACTGTAAAGGGGCACTTTTCGTACGCGATACGGATGAGATTGGGGAAGAGCTTGAACCACAAAGTCGTGTCATACGAGACATCACTGGTACACAACTCCACTAGGGCACCTCGAATGTTACTGTTTTGCATGCCCCTCTGGAGCCTGCTCCTCTCAGCGACGGAGAGGCCTTCATCCTTAAAGTTCATTACTTGCATCGAATCATTCTCCAAGATGTCAATAACTCTCAGGGTATCCTTGTCTTGGTTCTGGAGCGCCTTGTCGAAATCGTTGATAAGCCGGAGGACGGTAATGGCAAAGTAGCGTACTCTCCGAGACTGCGAGCAGAGGAAGAACAAGCCATGTGCTTCTGCCTGGTCAACCTCTGCCCAGATGCCGGAGAGATCAAGTTTTGCGCCGCGTTTGTCACTCGCCTCGAGTTGATCAAGAGAAGCATCTCGAGTCTTTCGTCTTATCTCCTCGATCCAAATTTGAAGCAGCTCAACATATAGACGCAGAGTGCTCTCAATATGACCTGGTCCGAGCATGCCGCCATCAGACATGGTTGAGTACCGGTCGTCAAAGTTGAAGATGAAGCGAGCGAAGCCCATGGTGACTTGCTGCGCGTGGGCCTGCCGGGCTATAGCCTTGAGTGACTGAGCGGATGAGAAAGCGATATTATACTGTACGTGGGCGGTTCCCGTGCAAAGCAGGTTGATCAAAGAGTTAAAGGGTATATCGACAGAAAGACAACGAGGCAACGCTTGGACGGCAACATGTAAAAGCTCGTAAAAGGCCTGTTTGTGATCCGCAGGAGATTGATGGTCATCCCGCCGTGAGAAGTTGAAGGTGTCGGCAATCGGTGTCTTGGGGCCAGGACTGCTAAACTTCTCATCCAATACAGCTTGGCCTCCAAAAGTGTTGTCGCAAATGATGGTGATCTTGCCGAGAATCTCGCAGAACTTATGATAGTATTCACGGACAATGTCACTAAGGGCACTTGTCCGGACGGGGCGGGAAAGCTGCTCGCCCTCGCCAGGCGTCGTCGAAATAGGCCCCACGGACGCGGTGTGGTGTGGTGAGGCCATTACGGGAGAGACAGGCCCGCGTTCAATCGTAGGTGGTGGGGGAAATGAACTTGGGAAAGGCGGTCGGCCCTCATCGGCCTTTTCTAGGTCAGACATGATGGCAAGGAACGCTCTGATTCCAATGACCATGCGGTCCGGATCGAGCTGTTCCACCTTCAAGTCTTTGTTGGATACAAATAATTCCGCGTTGATCAAGGGGAAGATGACATGCTTAAAGCAGTATTCGGGCTGTTTGTATCCGATAATTCTGATGATTTGAATTACCGGCTCCGTGACAGCCGAGTCGGAGGCGATGAGACTGCGCTTAGTCGGTGGTAAAACCAATTTCATCACCTCGTCGAGCTTTCTGTTCGTATTAGGTAGGGTATCGTTTGTTCGGTACAGATATGTCCACAGCAGCCTCGCAATCACCTGGAGGCATAATGGTCGTGTAAAGCGGTCCTTGAGCTTCGGCTGAAGAGGGAGAATCAGCTGGAGCCATTGGGATCCAAATGTGTCGGGAGGAGAAACGCAGAGCAGCGTTGCTGTCAGGGGAAAGGCGAACCCCCAGTGCCGGGGCTTGATGAACATTTGCGCCAGGCGGGGACCGATTGCACCGAGCACCTCGATCCATTTGGGATGCGCGAGGTCTTGATTTGTTGCTTTGGCGGCTACAGTGAGCAAAAGCGTCTCAAGCACCTGGCAGAAGGCTGTTTTCACTCGCTGGCCGTGGGAGCGATGGAACAGGCGCCCAACAGCTACCATGAAGTCGCACGAGTGTTCCCAGGCCTCCGGATGTGACATGTTGACTTTGAGATGCTTCATCCCGCCTAGGACTAGCTCAATCTTGCCCTCGGCATCGCGACCTGCTGGGGATGTGGGACTTTTGGCGACCAATTCCTGGAGGGATCGTTCAAGGTCTCCAAGGAACCTTTCCGTGACGCCCCTGAAGTTGATGTCGCTCATGACGCCAAGGAGCTGCGAAAAGAGATTCCAGTTGGCAAGTTTCAGTGGGCTGACCATGAGTTGCTCTGTGTCGGCAATCTTGAGCTGGCCAAAGATGATGCCCTCCAGCTTCTCCTCCATCTCGAGAGTCAAGAAAGGGAGACTCGTTTGACTAATGACCTCCAGAAGCACCCGGCAGAGTATATAGATGGAAACGGTAGAACGACGCTCGGCGTGTGCCACGAATTCTTGTTTAGCGGCCAATGAAGTCTGCGGGCTGGTCAGACCATTGTCCATGGCCCCGGGCAGAGGCTGCAGAGGCTCGGTGTTCCGGCGTTGGAGGGGCCCTGGTGCCGCACCCCTTGATTGCTGCAACTGACTTCGGGCTTCGTTGGCCGCGTCGCTTTTGCTCTTCCTCCACAGCATCATGGAATCTATCAGGGGTTTCGGTCGCGGCCTGGCAATGTGGCCCAAGGCGGTAATGATCTGGTCGAAGGATGGGTCGACCCCCGGGCCGCAGATCTGCTCGACCTGCGGCTCGGGTTCAAAGGGAACTGTGATGCAGTCATTGAGTTTCTCCTCGGCTTGCGCAATGAACTAGAAAAACGGATTATTATCAGATGTCTTTGTTTCTTTTTCCACTTCTGCCGCGCGAGATGGAAGCGGTCTTCACAACTTACAGATGTGAAGAGCACATGCAAAGCGTATTCTCCAACAGTCTTTTGCTCATCCCTGTGGTGCTTGGAAGAATGGGAGTGGTGGTGTGCGTGTTCGCGCCTCGTCTTGCTATGCATTCGTTCCACCTTTCTCTGCGCAACGGAGGAATTGGAAAAGTCGGTAGCTGAAGATGTTCTTTCGGGGACAATGGGCCCAGAGTTGACGGTGGTGCCAGACATGGCGGTACCTGGGCGCAACCCCGGAGGCGCGTCCGGGTCTAGACGGCCAACGGCGTGCATATCAGGACGTTCTGGGGTGAGACCCGCGCCGGCAGCAGCAATTATCTGCGGGCTAAGAGGACTCGAAGACGAGCTGGCGTGACTTCCATTTCTAGAGTGTTGAATGCCGTGAACTATGGAGGTCTGACGATGGTGACCGTACGATGCGCTCTTGGGATCGATGAGTCGTTCGATAACGCCTCCGAGGCCTCCACCTCCTCCTGTCCGAGACTGGGCGTGGGCGTGGATATGTGTTCGAGGGGAGATGTTGGAGCCAGAGATCGGAGGGAGCGGATGCGAGGAGAGCTTTTCGTAGGAGGAATCGCGGGAATGGGTGACGGAGCGAGGCAGCGGAGGAT
Organism: Colletotrichum scovillei; assembly: GCF_011075155.1. Classification (NCBI taxonomy): domain Eukaryota; kingdom Fungi; phylum Ascomycota; class Sordariomycetes; order Glomerellales; family Glomerellaceae; genus Colletotrichum; species Colletotrichum scovillei. The sequence continues at coordinate 1,324,362 of NW_023336269.1, forward strand.
GAGGATGGGGTTCGAGGGCGGCGGGTCGCAGGGTTCGGTCCCAATCGGCGTCGTCCTCGTCTTCTTCGTCGAGGGTGGTGACGGATCGCGGAGAGAACTTTAACGGCGGGTCCTGTAAAAGATCGGGCAGCGTCGCCTGGGACGGAGCTAGATGAGACGACGTCTTATGGTTAGTGACAGGCCTTCCCCTCTCTTGTGAAACGGCAGACTGCGCGTAGGGACGCAGACGGGGTGGAGGTTTGTATGCGTTGGACGTTTTGAAGGTGCACAGATGTGTGGTCTAGCACACACGGGGGAGCCCAGTGCAGACCAGAAGGAGAATAGATGCGACGAAGAGAGTACACTTTGGGACAGGAGAAGGACGATTGGGGACCGCGATTAGGTAGGGAGGGCGCAACGCTAAAAATCCAAGGGTCGAAGAGCAACGCAGGGCAAAGCCGCACAAGCAACCTAACGCCAACGGCCAGCGGAAGCCAGGAGAGCCGCACCACAATTCACAGGGTCGTCGACCTGATTCGAGTTGGGCCTGGGTGGGAGCAGAGCGCACAGAGGGAAGCCGCGCGAGGCTGGGGGTTTTACGGACCCGATGTCTGTGTGTTGCGTGCGAGCTGGCTTTGTGTGTAGCGGATGGGTAGCGCGCGTGTGTGGTTTGCTAATAAGGTAAGGTGATGTTGCCGGTGGACGTGGTAGCGTTGATGGTGGTGGTTGGTGGTGGTGTAGCACGGGACGATGAGCAACCCTTGATAGCCGTCGGAGGAGGGGCGAGGAAGACGAAGACAAGGCGGGAAAAAAGGTCAGGCCAGACTAAGGTAATCTGTAACCTTGCCTATTTACCTCATGGCGGGCCAGGGGGAGAGAGATAGAGACGGGACGAAACGAGACGAAAAGAGAAGACGAGGGAAGCGCGTTCGTCGGTGAGTATCCGTCACGTCGTACGTAAGGCGATGCGGCGCCGCATGGCATGACACCAAAGGCAAAATAGAGGGTCAAGCGAGGGTGAAAGGCTACGTAGGGGCAGGTGGGATGGAAATTTGGGGAGCAATGCAAGCAAGCAAGCAAGGCTCAAGCAAATTGAGCTCGAGATGCTTGGCTTCGGTTGTGATGTGGATGAAGGCTTTACTTGACGCAGCTATGCGGGGGAAATGGGAAGGGGGAAAAGCACCAAGGAAAGAATATAGATACAGTAGCGAGAAATGCCAATTGGAAAGAAAGGTGTACACTCACCCATTGTTGCGTCGGATCGAGTCCCATGATCCGGGTCTTACGGCATTCGAAGGTTTGTGCACCGTCGCTGGTGGCCGCCACAAAGTATCGAAGATGGACGGAATCGGGTGGTGGTGAGTTTGTCGGGTTGCGTGGATGATGAAGGATGACGAAGGATGACGGATGAACAATCCCAAATAAACGTGGCAGCGGAAGAAGAGGAAAAGGATCGGATCAAATTCAAATTCGGACCAGAATGGTGGCAGAATAGGACAGACGGCAATTGGATTAGGATTGGGGGTTACTCCGTATAGGTCGGGTATACGGAGTATTTTGATGATGGTGCTGGCAAGTTCAAACCGGTGGGTAATTAATGATGAAAGAGCATGTTAATCATGATGATTGGCGAAAGCAGGGCTCTTTGGGGCCCTTTTTGGGGGATGGTAGGTAATTGGGAAAGGAGGCCGAGCAGCAAGACAAGGCAAAGGACCAGCCTGTTCCAATCCTAATCCCAATTCCAATCCCAATTCAAATCCAATATAATCTTGTTCAATAAAGCAACCCAAGAAGAGAAAGTCGGACATGCCCATCCAGTCAATCAGTCAATCAACTAGCCCAGTCTGCCCAGTCTGCCCAGTCAGTGCCAGTTAATACCAACCAAGTGGGAATCGACCCCAATCGAAACCCGGTACCAAGCTGCAAGCTTGAAGCACCAACCTCTCTCTCTTCCATTTCATGTGTTCGAGGACGACTCCTCATACGAACACGCTCAACACAGCCCTTTTCTTCTACTGGGGTTTGTATGGCTTGACCAGGCTTGACCACGAGTCCATGGCTGCATTGGGTTGCTGCCACCGAGCCTATAAACCCGTCAGGCCAGCCCGGAAAAGAAGCAGAAGAAGAAGAAGCAAAAGAAGAAGAAAAGGGCGCCATTGGCCGTTGGAAACCACGAAGAACCTACGGAGTACCTACCTTGCCGTACCATTCCTTACCATGCTCCCGTACATAACCAGGGGCCTGGGGCCCAGGGGTTTGCGAAAAGAAGCATAAGGCAAGGTAGTGCCTGGGTGCCTTGTTCGCCGCAATTACACGCAGCGCCCACACATCCGAACTCCGTAGGTACCGTCCGACTACTTTTTAGGTACGGAGTACGAAGTGCTGCGTAAGGTATGGTATTGTCGCTTCTCAGAGCCTCTGAGGTCATGATGTTTTCTTTCTCACGCTCGTCAGCCATGACCACGACCAAGTCTTACCTATCCAATGCAACTTCACCAATCCAACAAGCCATCAAACAAATGCCCTGTCTTGCTCCCGCCTGTCTTTCCTCTCTCTCCAAGTCTCGCAAGACCAGCAGAAGAAAAGAAAGTCAACAGGGTCTCATGCCGGTCCATGTCATGCCTTTCCCCTCCTTCCCCTGATCCTGAGCCATCAGCTGCCCAAGGCACCGCGAGCTATGAGATCACGAATGGCTTCTCGAGTCCCTCTCCAAATTGAGACCTGCACCTCTCATTCGGCATCTCCCTGCCAGTCCCTGGCCCTGATCCTGCAAGGCCCTCGTGGCCCTCTTGCTCGGCTGTAACCTGTATCCGTAGATAGGTAGGCCATTGATGATGTCGATGTTCGTCTCTCAGATGCACATCCATAGGTAGTGCCTCGCTTGAGTCGCCCACTGGCGCATCGCCGTCTGTACCGTAGTCCAACTGTCGGCGCCAATCACCATCTTCTTGTCAGACACTAGCAAAGTGACCCGAGATGTGGCTTCTCTAGCCCGGAAACCTTCACTTCCAGGCCAAATCGCCAGAGTCCGTCACAAATTTTCTCCATAGCACCGGCCACGCGAAAAGGGGGGCATCTATGCAAGGGCCACACCCAATCAGCTTCTCCCACAAACCACTCGACGAGGGGCACCCAAGGGAAGCATTGCTTGGTCCACCGTCCAATAGCTGCGAGGTCCCAGGCACACAGGTACTGCGTACACAGGCACACAAGCACGATAGGCTGAAGGGTCCCTGAGACAGGGAAGGCCAAGCCTCGACTCGAGGGCTTAATAACGGACGACTCCTCTCGAACCCCTGGATGCGCTGAAGCTTGCTGGGAATGGCCCGGGGACGGAAACATTGGCCGAGCTGTGAATCTGTGAGGCAGGCGGCGGCGGGAATGCGGGTAGGCGGGCATTGATTGCCACGGTCCCATCCAGCTAAACACTCTCAATATTGCCAGATCCACGAGGGCCAAGCAGTACCTTAGTAGGAGGTTGGCTTGCACTTTGTAGCATAGAAATCATCACCATTGATATGCCCAGAGCTCCGTTCGTGCAAAACAATCTGGTCTCTTGATCTTCAGCTGCTCCTGGTTCCTGAGATGATTGATTAGTATGTCGAGTCCGTGTCAACCTGTAAAGCAGCCCACAAATGTGCACAGTCTGTCGCCTAGCAAAATGCCGCATCGTCTTTGAGCGTGCAGACTTCATTGGGGTTTGATCCGGTCATATTCATGCTCATGCAGGCGCAAGAGCGGGCTGCCGTGCGGTCCCCGATGGCATTTTCAGACTCCGCTGGCCGACCAAAAGAAACGGGCAATGTGTCACGTCGACGCTGGGCGACCCAAATATCCATACATGATATGTTACCGTGGAAATGCGTTGACGACCAACGGGCAGCAACTGAAGTTAGGATGAGCGAGACTTTCAGCCCGAGAACCATTTCGCTTCCCGATGCTGATGCCCGCAGGCTGCGGCACATGCAAGATGGTTGCCGCTGGTATTGTCCGCTGCACGTGTGGCCTGGAAATATCCGATTAATATCAATCCCAGTTCACGCTTCAAATCAGCCAGCATCGAATGCCGTCGATCGGCAGTTCTAGACTTGACGCTGTCACATCTCGCAACCGTCGCAATGGCGTCCTGTATTTCTCTGCAAGCAGCCAGTGGTTGAGAGCGTCTGTAACAGGTTTTTCTGACCATTCGACGAGGATGACTGGCATCGAGGAAGCCGTTGACCCTGTCGGCGGCGCTGACCGCGTGATGGTCTCGCATTCAATACGTGGGTTCAATCACCAACGCCAGGCGCCCCAGCCCGGTCTGCCAAGCTGAGATCATGGTGAAGGTGAGAAAAGAACAGAGTAGACGGTAATGCTCGGCACTTGCGGTAAGGACGGGCGATTGAAAGACAACTTCTCGAGGGTTTCAACTCTGCCACGCTTGTACGAGAAACGAGCTATGGCGAAGAAATCGATGGTACTGCCAGGCCAAAGCCGTTGGAAGAGACTGACTCCCTTTTAACGAGACAAAGTTGGCATATTATTCGGTATGATCTGCACCGCTCGAATCCTAGGACATATGCTCTGGCCGCAATTTGGTGATGCTAATCGCTTGAAGGCCTTATTTCGCTTCTATTTTCATCAGCAAACACGGGCGTGGGGGTGGAACGCCGCCTGCAGACAAAGAAGCGGCCCAGGTAGGATCAGAGTGGGTATCCGCCGGTGGTGGAGAGCCAGGACTGGCGTGAAGGTCCGAGACCGAAGCTGCGGTGAAACCCTCCAAACCGCCCGGAGAGGCCAGCTGTCCCGTAATCTAGGCCCGGTGCCTATGCTGGATCGCTAGCAAAGAGGTCCGGTGATTGTTTCGGATGCTGATCCGGTCTCACTACGGCAATGACGGCGTGGCTCACCACCCTGACTAGACGAAAAAGCTGAGGCAGACAGTGGCGATCTCTCTCTCCTTGATGTTATCGCCGGCCGGCATCATGGAAGCAGCGGACTTTGGGACGGGCCCGGCGCACCGCGATGCCGTCGACAGTTGGGCTCCACTCCACGGACAGTGTGCAGACAGGGACGGCCGGGAGAGTTGGGGTGATGGGTGGTTGAGACGGCGGGCCTATTGAGGCACACAGATTCCGCGTATTCGTGTTCGGTTTTGGATTCTCTACCAGTCCGATAGGCATCCCAGTTGACAGTAAAACGCCTCGCCGTTGATGATCATCATACCTACGCGAACACAATACGTCGACTCCCGAGATGAAGGCTTTGGAGAAAACGTGTTCGAGAAGCATCGAGGTACGGCCCGCGTGGATCACCGCTGCGCCCTGGCGCCGCTCGGAGTGATCTGAGATTGTTGGGCCGAGTCGCCGTGTCATCAAGCAAAAGCTTGGGTTGTCGGAGGCTTCGGCCGAAACAAATGTGGCTGTCATTGATGAAGACGTGGCCTGAAATGGACTGCGTCAGTTGCGACGGAATCCGAGGCACCGGACAGCCGCGGAATAGACCAGCGTTAGAGACAATTGGTACGTAGACTGATGGAGAGGTCAACGGCGAAGGACTGAGGCAGGTGATGCAGAGTACTGTGTCGAGTACACTACAGATGCCAAGGAGCCGTCCGCATCCATACTGCATCCGTAGGCAGTAGATCGTAGTACAGAAAGGGCGTATTCGTAGTTTCGTGCGCAGTAGATAATCAGTTGGGTATCCTCGTGCCAAACCTGGCCGCAGCACTTTAGACTCTTAGAGTAAAGTCGTTAACAGTTGGAGGCTTGGAGTACATGACACAACAACTGCCGTGGTGCCGTGGCGAGGCGGCATGAAGTGTGGGCTGGGCTCGTTATCGGTCTCGCGGGGTTTCCCTGCGCCAGCTTAGGCTTGTGGCAGTGACCATGTGGGCTACCGTCGTCACTTGTGTGCCAACTCAATCGAATGGTGTAGAAGCGGAGAAGGAGAATGGGAGAATGGGACTGCTACTGCGGTGTCATCAACGATGAATGATTCAACGAACCACCCGAGTCAGACGCACCGTCCCCTTGTTGGCATATCGCAGGGTGGGATGTACTCCGTACGGGTAGGATAGTCCACTGCCTGGAGTATTAGCGAGCTGTCCTGATTCCTGACTTCTTATTATGGACGTAGGAGCGGTCCGCCGACGCCTCATCAGACCACCTTTCAGGGACTTGTGGTCTGTACGGATAGAGAACAGCGGTCTGTTCTGTACCGTACACGCTGTGAGAGTGTATGGTTGTGAGAGCGTACGGCCATGTGGTGTGGCTGGCGGCAAAAGAGAGTTGCTTGTTCGATGGTAGGCTTCTGCCGGTTTCCAGTCTACGATTGCCGCACAATGCAAAAGAGACTGCCGTGACCGTCAATAAGGTGGAAGCAGTGAGTGGAAGGTCAATCATAAAGTTTCCGCGGTGGGACCCAGGCGTGGAGATATCTCGGCACCGACCCCTCGGGATCCGCTGGTCGAAGCTTCAAGTCCGTCTTCTCCATTCTGAGTGGTTCACTGTGTAATGACTAAGCATGTAGCTGAGAAGACCGTGCGTCTGGCGTGTACGTATCGAATGTTTGGCGGGGAGACGGTACATGGCAGCGGCAAGAACACCATGCAGAAGGTACGGGGTACCTAAGCTACTGTGTAGAGAGAACGGTGGAAGGTGCGGACTATTACCTGCCCAGGAGTTGACCCGTGGTTTCCTCGTCCTCAGTCTTGGGGCGGACTACCAAGAATTATGGAAGAGGAAGGAAGAAGAGGCTGACAGTCCGCGCCGAAGCGGTGCGGTAGGGACACTCACAATGGAAGCTACCAAGGCACAGCAGTACGTAGAGGAATTTCCCTTGCACAGAGGAAGGCACATCTGGAAGGTACCTACTCCGTACAGACGGGAGGAAATTGAGTAATGGCTTTCCGCTGAGAGTGGGACAGAAAATGGAAGGAAGGCCAGCTCGCTTTCGACTCGGAACGGCCCTGCCAAATCCTGGAACTAGAGGTTGCCAAAACCGACCCGACTAGAAGGTGGAGAGTCCTTAGGTTCCTTCCAGATTGCCTCGGGCTTCCATGCTTCTCTCTCCAGGTTCTGAGGCGCGGAATGCATCCAAGTATCCGAACCTTTCCTTGCCCTCCTTGCCCTGCCCTGCCTTGCCTTGCCTCATTACGAATATTCGTACATGGCCTTATTACACAGTAACATTGTTCCCAAGGTACTCAATAAGAAGGTTGTTAGCAAGGAAGAAGACCAAGTCAGCCCAGCCCAGCCCAGTGTCCACCACCTTAGCCAAGACCATCCCCGAGCCATGCCGTTGAATGCAACATGCCCGCCGGTCCCTTATCGCACTTCCGATCCAAAGTTCCGTCCGTTTCCTCGTGTGCTCCATGCGGCCTACCCGCCCCGGCCTGCTTGCTTGTCCACCTCAGTGTCCTCATCAACTCCCGTCGAACGAGACGAGAGACTTCTGCAGCGCACCAACAAACCCCGTCGTCTCTTTTTACTTTCTCTTGACCTTGCCCTCTCCGACCCTTACTCTTACTCTTATTCTCACTCCCTCCTTCTAAGCCCTTCTTCTCAAATTCCTCCTCCACCCTCCGCCGTTCCTATTTCTTCCCGCTGACTTTTCATCCCGAATCCGCTTACTATTCACTCTTCTTTCACACTTTCCTCTACTCCGTACCGCAGTCGGCGACATCTACGACGCAATACTCCCCGACACTCTTACACCTCACCTATTCTTCCTCCCGCGCTCTCTCGCTACCTATTCAGTCTTCACAAGCTCAACTTTGCCTGTGTGCTTCCGCCCGTGCCTTTCCCAACTGGGGTCTCGGCGTCCTTTGCACAGACCGGTAAGTCCAAGTATTCTTCTCCTTTGCCCGTGGACCCTAAACCCCCGTCACCCCATCCCAGTGCTTTGGTCTACCTAGGTGTCAGCCTTTGGTCCCACGCTGTACACTACATACACTACCAAAACAGTTGCGCTGCAACTGGATACCACATACTGTGTATAGGTAGTGTACAGTGTAAGGTCAAGTCAGGCCGTCATTGGCGGCGCCGGGACTGCTGGCACTGGTGCGTGTCCGAAACTCGGCATCACACTGTTTCCACTCTCCCCGACCGACGGGCTAAATCCTGGGTCTGACGGTCTGACCAGACTTCCCTTCTGGTTTTACCCACATCTTCCTCCTCCACCACCGCAATCCACCATCTCTTCCTCCCGGCCAATTGTCGAATCACCCCCGCTGATCTCATGTGAACACGATTGCAGTATTCCGCTCCGTACCTTACCTTACCTTACCTCACGAGGCTTGAATTTCTCCAACTTCCTCCAACAACCGCCACTTCCCGCGGCTGTTAGATCCTCCCCCCTAAAAGTCGCCTACTCACGGCTGTCAACTCGGCAATCCCACTCGCATTCCTGGGTCGGTGATTCTTCATCTCCATCGCTCGCTTGCGACTTTTTTACCTCCTTGCAGCAACCCCGCCAAACTTCCCTACTACAACACAAACACCTCTCGCTGTCGCGCATCACCTCGGAATTGTCAGTGCTTCCGAGCCGCAACCCTTCCGAGCAGTCCAGTTGAGTCCGACGGCCCAACATGGCGGAACTCGACACGCTGGACATCGTCGTCCTGGCCGTCATCCTCTTGGGTACGGCCGCCTACTTCACAAAGGGCAAATACTGGGGAGTAGTCAAGGACCCCTATGCCAACGCCTTTGCCAACGCCAATGGCGCCAAGGCCGGCAAGACGAGAAACATCATCGAGAAGATGGATGAGTCGGGAAAGAACTGCATCGTCTTCTATGGATCCCAGACTGGTACCGCCGAGGACTACGCCTCGAGACTCGCAAAGGAAGGCAAGAGCCGCTTCGGTCTCGAGACCATGGTCGCCGACTTGGAGGACTACGACTACGATAACCTCGATTCCATCCCCAGCGACAAGGTCGTCATGTTTGTTCTCGCCACCTACGGTGAGGGCGAGCCCACCGATAACGCCGTCGATTTCTACGAATTCATCACCGGCGAGGACGTCTCCTTCTCCGAGGGCAACGACCCCGCCTTGGACAACCTCAACTTTGTCGCCTTCGGTCTCGGTAACAACACCTACGAGCACTACAATTCCATGGTTCGCAACGTCACAAAGGCTCTCGTGAAGCTCGGCGCACACAAGATCGGCGAGGCTGGCGAGGGTGACGATGGCGCCGGTACTATGGAAGAGGATTTCCTGGCCTGGAAGGACCCCATGTGGGCTGCTCTCGCCGAGAAGATGGGTCTGGAGGAGCGCGAGGCTGTCTACGAGCCCACCTTCAGCATTCTCGAGCGCGAGGGTCTCGACGCTTCGTCCGCCGAGGTCTACGTCGGAGAGCCGAACAAGATGCATCTCGAGGGTACCGCCAAGGGTCCCTTCAACGCCCACAACCCCTACATCGCCCCCATTGCCGAGTCCAAGGAGCTCTTCAGCGTCAAGGACAGAAACTGCCTGCACCTCGAAGTCGACATCAGCGGATCCAACTTGTCCTACCAGACCGGTGACCACATTGCCATCTGGCCCACGAACCCCGGTGAAGAGGTTGACCGCTTCCTCGACCTCGTCGGACTTACCGAGCAGAGACACTCCGTCGTCAGCGTCAAGGCCCTCGAGCCTACCGCCAAGGTCCCCTTCCCCACGCCCACCACCTACGATGCCATCGTTCGCTACCACCTCGAGATTTGCGCCCCCGTTTCCCGCCAGTTCATTTCCACCCTCGCCGCCTTCGCTCCCAGCGAAGACATCAAGGCTGAGATGGTCAAGCTCGGTGGCGACAAGGAACTTTTCCACGAGAAGACCGGTGCTCACTTCTACAACATTGTTCGTTTCTTGGATTCTGTTAGCGGCGGTCAAAAGTGGACCAACATCCCCTTCTCCGCGTGGATTGAAGGCCTCACCAAGCTCCAGCCCCGTTACTACTCCATCTCCTCCTCGTCCCTGGTCCAGCCCAAGAAGATCTCCATTACCGCCGTTGTCGAGAACCAGACGATCCCTGGCCGCAGCGATCCGTTCCGTGGTGTCGCTACGAACTACCTCCTCGCTCTGAAGCAGAAGCAGAACAACGACCCCGAGCCTACCGCCTTTGGACTGACCTACGAGATTACTGGCCCCAGAAACAAGTACGACGGTATCCACGTGCCCGTCCACGTGCGCCACTCCAACTTCAAGCTGCCTTCCGATCCCTCCAAGCCCGTCATCTGCATTGGTCCCGGTACCGGCGCCGCCCCCTTCCGCGGTTTCATTCAGGAGAGAGCCAAGTTGGCTCGCGATGGCGCCGATGTTGGTCAGACCATTCTCTTCTTCGGATGCCGCAAGTCGACCGAGGACTTTTTGTACAAGGATGAGTGGGAGGTAAGCAAAATTCACAAGCAAGCTTTTGCACGTTCCATGACGTGAGGCTAACAGTTGTAACAGCAATACAAGAAGGATCTCGGCGACAAGTTTGAACTCATCACCGCTTTCTCCCGTGAGGGCCCCAAGAAGGTTTACGTTCAGCACCGTCTCAAGGAGCGCTCCAAGGAGATCAACGAGCTTCTCGAGAAGAAGGCCTACTTCTACGTCTGTGGTGACGCCGCCAACATGGCTCGTGAGGTCAACACCGTCCTGGGCCAGATTCTGGCAGAGCAGCGTGGCATCTCTGAGGCCAAGGCCGAGGAGATTGTCAAGAACATGAGAGCAGCCAACCAATACCAGGTACGCCGGATCCGTTTATTCCACAACAGTTTTGTGACCGATGCTAACAAAAACCTCAGGAGGATGTCTGGTCATAGAGTCAGTCTGTGTTATGTGACACGGAGTAAGGGATCTAGACGGAAAACGGAGAAGGCATCTACGCCCTCTTATAGAGGCGCGAAACTTTGTGCGTGCGTGGGATACGTGTGTGTGTGTAGATGTGCGCACGTCTTCTATATCAGCATAGGGCGGCGTATGTTGTGCATATTGGATCGGGATGAACGGAGTAATATCTCGGGGAAGCCTACCTACGTAAACCCATCCCACCGACCTCTTTGCAGGCAAATCGCGCAGACGGGGTTCTTCTTCGAACTATTTTACATCAACGCAACGTTGGGCAGGCAGGCATGATGACGAGCGGACAAGGGGGTTGGCTTGGTTGCTTGACTTGATTTTTCAACTTGGCATATAACCTCTCTATTTTCTTGTGCTTATGCTGTCATCCTCATGTCTCTCATGCCGCTGGACTCTCAGTTGGTCTTTTTTTCTTTTGGAGTTTGTACTGCAGATAATGATTCGCTCAGAGTATAGACAGTTCATCTTCCAAAGTTCTCAAGATGTGCCCGTTGCGATGTGCCAGTTGTGACGTACCATCAGCCCAGATACATAAGTCCGTATATCGAGAAGCATTGTTGTCTTTTGGGAATCACTACTAGGAGGCAATTAGTCCAACCTCAACCGAGGTCATGTGAGACGGCCATTATGAAGAGATGCTGGTGACACGGGTACTTGCAGCAATTTTATCGTCTCCATGGCCTGATTTACCTTCGTGGTGGTTGCTCTTGTCCTCTTCCTATTCGAGCAAGGAAATATATCATCCTCTTCTTGACACAAACTTGGGACCCCGTCACTTTTGGTCAGTAATCAATAATTGAATCGGAAAACCTGGACAGATCGGGGAAACACCAAGCCGCCGTCCTCCCGTGCCGCCGTGCGGCAGAGAATCAAATAATCCTTACCTCGCAATCAGTCAGCATATCCAACAACAGGTTCGAATAACCCTGTCATAACCCCTCCCCCCGGTTTCTCTGGACGAATCTGAACTTCCGACAAAAGACAAACCCGGAGTGAAGGAGAAAAGAGACACTGAAGTGGTGAACCAAGAACGGGGCAGAGACGCGATTCGATCCCCCTTCCCTCCCCTCACCCCGCAAACATCCCAAGATACGGATGGGCACTGCCTGCCGAGCGGAGGATCGACTCGGTGACCGGGGTCGGACGATGGCACTAAGCCAGAAACTGCTCTCCGAGTGCGAGCTTTCGCTCCCCCCTTCCCGTCCGTCTCCCCACGGCCTTATTTTACGGATACCGTCAACCACACGAGAGTCGTCGTTCAGGGCCAGGGCGCCGATGACGACCAACACAGCCTGCTGCCAATGCTGTTCCCCACAGGTGACCTTCTCGATCCGAACGGCGGCAGCGGCGTCTCGGGTATCTCACACGATCAAGGAAAGACAAACAATGAGCAAACATTAAGGCTTAGAGGATCATTCACCTGCAGAATCCTGGAAGGAGGGGGGTGGACAGGACGGCTGAGGCCAGATCCTCTCTGTATCTCCTCACAAAGAAACGTGATATCGCATCCCCCTCTCAATATTATCTCCGGCCAGTGCCTCTTGCAGTGTCTGTGCGACCAAATTCCATCATCGCTTTGCCGATTCTTAGAGGTTCGGCAGAAGCCGCGATTTTGTCTTGGTGGTGGAGGAAAGAATCGAGACATGACAAGCCGGCATGACCTGCATGACG